>NC_044549.1:130647633-132049300 GCF_007565055.1 Rhinopithecus roxellana | reverse complement strand
TATACAGCAAAAAATGAATCATAAAAAATAAATGACATGCACAAATCTCCAAAGTAAGTTTTTATTACAAAAACTTTTAATACAATTCAATGTTTTATTAAGATTAAAGTCAGGACCTTGACAACCTACTGAGTTGTAAGGAAACACATGAGGAAAGTCAACATGGTCTCTAGGCTGACTTGAATTATTCCTTGACTAAGAATTCTAGGGTTATGTGGACTTTTCTGTTATCCTGACTTAACTCCTTTCTTTAGCAGCAAAAAAAACAGCAGGAATAAAATTCTTGGCAGACTGCTCTACAGAATAAAGTGAACAGAAAATATAGATATGAAGTGCAGAAGCAGCAACTTACCACAAGAGGGGGCTATACACTCAAAAAAGAATACTTGGTTAGCGAAGTTTCTCTATTATCGGAAAAAATTAAAAATACTTTGAGAAGTTTATTCCATGCCTTCATCTTTACAGCCCAGCTAAACAATCCCACAAAAATAAGAAACTAATGTTTTACAAAGCCCCTCAGTCTCCTTCAAGAGAGTGGAGGATTTATTAAGGATAGGCTATTTTGTTGTCTGCAAAGCTCTCCTTTCATCTACCCTAATGCCTCAAGATGCAAAGCTCTACTTTCATCTACCCTAAAGTCTCAAGATGCTGGATAAAGCCGTTTCCCGGTAAGGTGAGCATATGGTTGCAGGCAGGTGTGAGCCTTCAGGCAGAGTGTGGTGTCATTGTTTTTGTAGGCAACTTGGTGTATTGAGAAGACCAAAGACCTTGGTGTCAGACCAACGTGAGTTCAAGCTCTGGCTCTGCCATCAGTCAGGCAGGTGACATTTAAGTGATTTAGTTCCCTTAAGTCTCAGTTTACTCATTCACCTATAAGTTGTGAGAATGAAATGAGATGTACGTAAAGTGCGTAGCCTAGAGTCTGGCGCTTATGTTAACAATTAAGGGCCATTATTATTGTCTCTTGCTTATTATTTAGTTCTATCATCTGTAGCCACCTAATTCTTAGTCTAGCAATTGTGGAGCAGGAGTCATCAAGATAAAAAATATAAGCTGATTTGTTCTTTTTGTTGGTTTTATTAAAAAACCTTAGATAGGCCGGGCGCGGTGGCTCAAGCCTGTAATCCCAGCACGTTGGGAGGCCGAGACGGGCGGATCACAAGGTCAGGAGATCGAGACCATCCTGGCGAACACAGTGAAACCCCGTCTCTACTAAAAATACAAAAAACTAGCCGGGCGAGGTGGCAGGCGCCTGTTGTCCCAGCTACTTGGGAGGCTGAGGCAGGAGAATGGCGGGAACCCGGGAGGCGGAGCTTGCAGTGAGCTGAGATCCGGCCACTGCACTCCAGCCTGGGCGACAGAGCAAGACTCCGCCTCAAAAAAAAAAAAAAAAAAAAAAAAAAAAAAAAAAAAAAAAAACCTTAGATAACCTGAGATATGTTGTTCTTTTTGATGATTTAAAAAAAAAAAAAAAATTTAAGGCCGGGCACGATGGCTCATGCCTATAATCCTAGCACTTTGGGAGCTGAGGTGGGTGGACCACCTGAGGTCAGGAGTTCAAGACCAGCCTGGCCAACATGGTGAAACCCCATCTCTACTAAAAACACAAAAATTAGCCAGGCGTGGTGGGGTGTGTCTGTAGTCCCAGCTACTCGGGAAGCTGAAGCAGCTTGAACCTGGGAGGCAGAGGTTGCCGTGAGCCAAGATTGCACCATTGTACTCCGGCCTGGGTGACAAGAGTGAAACTCCGTCTCAAAAAACAAAAACAAAAAATGTAAAGTGGAAAAAGAAAGATAAGTGCTACACCAGGAATATGTATGTTACATGAAACCATAAAACACAGATAGTAAAAGCACTCAAAGTCCATTTGATAAACAAAGCAAGGGCATTTCTTTTAAGATTAAGGGTAAAATAAAATCTTCGATGCAAACACAGGTAGTATTAGTTACAACTGACCCTTGGTTTATAATTTGAAGGCTTATTCTACTTTACATGTATTATGCTAATTCAACATACCTCAAATGTTGACTTTGAGTGGTTAAAATATTCGAAAAGAAACTAGAAAAATAAACAGCTTACTATATCTTTCATAAAATAAACAAAAGGTATATAGAAATTGATATGCTGCCTGAACTTAAATCACACATGACTCACTTGGTTTGAGTAGAAGATGGTGGTTTACATTGTGTGAAGGACCCACACTCTAAGGGAACTTCCCAACATCCATCCTGGAAGTGATGAAAGAATTCTCTAAATTCCATTATTTTCATTTCCCCCGGGCAACAATTAGATTCTCTGGTATCCAGATGATTGACACCTTAGGCGGATTTTATAGACACCCATACCCACAAGGCAGAGACCAACCACGATGGCCCCAATCACAGGAAGCACAATTGTGTAGTCAGACGAGCACTCATCCACTAAGAGAGAAAACAAATACAATACAGTGGGTAAGGTTTGGTGATGCAGTCCAGAAAGTAGGCTAGAGGGGAAAGAAGATGAGCTTTGGCATCAAACAAAGCTTGACTTTTAACTCCACCATTAACTAGCTTTGTGACCTTGGACAGGTAATTTACCTTTGCAATTTCCTAATTTATAAAGTCAGCAAATAATATGTAAGACTGTTAGAAGATTAAATAACCATATTTTCTCAGTAGTTAACATTCAATAATCATAATCCTCATTTCCTGATCTGAGTAAGAAGTCACTCCAGGCATACTGCCTGCTAAGTGGGATATGCTTACAAAAAAGAGACCAACTGGGCGTGGTGGCTCACGCCTGTAATCCCAGCACTTTGGGAGGCCGAGGCGGGCAGATCACCTGAGGTCAGGAGTTCGAGACCAGTCTGACCAACATGGAGAAATCCCATCTCTACTAAGAATACAAAATTAGCCGGACACGTGACACATGTGTAATCCCAGCTACTCGGGAGGCTGAGGCAGGAGAATCGCTTGAGCCCGGGAGGCAGAGGTTGTGGTGAGCCGAGATCACACCATCGCACTCCAGCCTGGACAACAAGAGTCAAACTCCATCTTAAAAAACAAAAACAAAAACAAAAAAACAAAAAGAAAACAAATACCATTTGGTGACCAGTGACCAGATTACAGATGATCTCGTGAGAAATGTGATTTTTATCCACTTTATAGAACAATTTTGTCAGTCCTAAGGTTTTATTGTATTACTTTTAGCTAATATTAGAAAACAGACCAAATTATTTATGAGAGCTTAAAAGTGAGAGGTTACAAACTTATCAAAACTGTTTTTTCTTTATGCCATTAGAAAGCGCTTACTCAATTCATCTAAATGTAATTGATTGAGTCAGAGACTAATAAATCTCAACTGAGGAAAGATGGAGGGGTCTCGGGAAAAGGGGAAAGTTGATAGAATAATGAAGAGACTGGGAGAAAACGGCAAATAAATGAAGAACCATGTCTTAGTCATAGATAGCTAAAAAGATACATGTGTGGGGTCGTTGTATGAACCAACACTGAAATTATGTCCTGAACCAAGGATCGCCATCAACGCAATTCAGTGTACCTGAGATCCGAGAAAAAAAGGATCAGAAGAGGTCAGAGAAGACAGAGTGGCAATCAGAGATTCCAGGAAAAAGAAAATTTGGACAGGAAAGAAACTGTGCTTGTAGTACACTATTTGGCTTGACAGCACGCAATATTTATAAAACTATAATAATGCATGCCTTAATACCTTACTGATTTAACCAAAAATAGTTGTGTAACCACAAATCTTTATATGCCATAGCAGGAAGTCTAAAATGGATGAATTAGGAACTATCATGATAAACTTTTTACTTTTTAGAGTTATGGAGACACCAATCAGAAGAAATTGTTAAAATTAGTTAAATGTATTTTGTATCTTGGGGCAGGGAGGCAGGGGGACAGAGATATGTTGCTTTCCATGATAAGACCTTTTGGAGTACGTGAAACTTTGTTACTTATATATGCTTCTCTTTTTTTGCAGCCTGGAACTCCTGACTTCAAGCCATCCTCCCACCCTGTCCTCCTGAGTAGCTGGGACTAGGGGTGTGTGCCACCATGCCGGGTTAATTTTTTATTTTTTAGAGATGGGGTCTTGCTATGTGGCCCAGGCTGGTTTCAAACTCCTGGGCTCACACAGTCTTTGACTTCCCAAAGTGCTGGGATTACAGGCGTCAGCCACCATACCTGGCCTGTATTTCTTAAATAAAAAAAGAACTTTGACAAGTTTTAAGGAATTAAAATGAGTAGGAAAAAATACAAAAAGTTAAAACAAAAGGTAAAGCACGCAACTGTTGACCCAATAATTCCATCTCTAGGAAATTATCCCAAAGATATATTCGCACAACTATGCAAAGATATATTACAGCACTGCTCATTTTATGAGAGACAATTTAAATATACGTAAAAACTAAACTAGTATTCGGACAATAGAAAATAATATGGCCATGAAAAAGAACGTGGTAGGTCTCAGTGTTCTGTAACAGAAGTTCCCTAAGATCCGTGAAGCATGGTGTGAACCCAAACCCGTGTGCTGTGGGTCCGGTGTGCAAAGATACACCAAAAACTGGGAGGAGGACTGGGAGGGAAGTGGAGGGCAACTCTTACTGTCTATACAGTTTTGTTAAATGATTAAATTATTTAACATTGTTTAAACATTTCTAAAATGCAAAAGAGTACACAAAGAAAAGTAGTGACTGGTCCAGTCACCACATTCTTCTATTTGAATCAATCACTATAAACCTTTTTGGGCATGTGGTTCCTCTGTGAATATGTGTGTGTGTGTGTGTACATGTGCAAACTCACGTGCATGCTTAAAGCAAAATCACTCTATTTTAAATAGTCTATGCTCATTATAAATAACTAAAATAGTAGAGAAAATCACAAACAAAAAAGTAAAACCAATTATCCCAGGGCCATCCACCCAGAAATGTCATTGCTAACATGGAGAAACATTATTTCAGGCATCTTTCTTTAGAACTACAAGGATAGATAGGTTAGAAAAATAAATAGAAATACTTTTATTAAGATAGGATCATACAAGTACTATTTTATTACATTTGTTCATTTCAATTTTACTTGCATTTAATAGAAGAAAAAAACTTAAACTGAAGGAATTATCACACACCAATGTTTGTCATGGGAAATATTGGTTCATAAGGGGCCCCTTTAAAGTTGTAGAAAGAGATTCTGAAGTATGCATTAAACAATTATAAAAGACATTAAGAGGTTATGAAGTAAATTGGACTTGTGTTTGCTAAACCTTGTTTCCAGCTTAAACATTATCTATTGACACTGTTTTGAACGACTAGCACTAACAGATTCCCTTGCATCTCCCCTCTCTTCAACTCCAAAAAAAATTTTTTTTTTTGAGACATGGTCTTGCTCTGTTGCCCAGGCGGGGGTGTAGTGGTATAATCATAGCTCACTGAAGCCTCAGACTCCTGAGGTCAGCCATCCTCCTACCTCAGCTTCTCAAGTAACTAGTAGTACAGGCAAATGCCACCCCACTCAGCTACTTTTTAAATTTTTTGGAGAGATGGGGTCTTACTATGTTGCCCAGGCTGGTCTTGAACTCCTGGCCTCAAGGGATCCTTCAACCTCAGCCTCCCAAAATTTCAGGCGTGAGACACTGTGCCCAGACAACTCCAAATTTTGAATAGTTATGTTACTGTTTTTAACATTGTCTAGGTTTTTTTGTTTCATTTTGTTTTTTTTTACAAAGTAAACTGATTTTATTGTGAAATTCTCATAGACGGAAAATTAAATCAAATATTTATTCTGTCCATTTCATTTTACAATAACCTTATCACTTATTTTTGTACCATGCATTTCAATTGCCTGCTAAGTAAAAAATGTTTTTAAAACTATTAATTTTTGAAGTTTTTAGCTTAAATTTTATCATCAAGAAGCCCACAATAAAATATGTTGCCAGCAGCCACCCACCAAGCCCCTGTGTGAAGAATGTTTTGGTTGCTGTTTCAACTTAAGGAAACAATCTTTGACCTTGATCCATTGTATAGGTTTATGACACTTCAATTCTATTTGATAACTATCATTCCTGTAATCTTTAAAAATGTTTTCTGACTGGCTGCGTGCGGGCTCACGCTTGTAATCCCAGCACTTTGGGAGGCCGAGGTGGGCGGATCATGAGGTCAGGAAATCGAGACCATTCTGGCTAACATGGTGAAACCCCGTCTCTACTAAAAATACGAAATAAATAAATAAATAAATAAATAATAACCAGGCGTGGTGGCAGGCACCTGTAGTCCCAGCTACTCGGGAGGCTGAGGCAGGAAAATGGCGTGAACCCGGGAGGCAGAGTTTGCAGTGAGCCGAGATTGCACCACTGCACTCCAGCCTGGGCGACAGAGTGAGACTCCGTCTCAAAAAAAAAAAAAAAAAAAAAATGTGTTCTGGCTATTTAACACATTCATATGATTTAAAAAGTCAAAATAATACAAGATGCTGTACATTGAGAAGTTTCACTTCCACCCTTGCCCCTTCTTCTTAGTTCTTCCTGTCTCCATTAGATAATTATTTTCCTTAGTTCTTGTTTATATTTCTGATGTTTCTTTGTGCAGATAGGACAATAATGAATATACTATTATGCACTATACTTTTTTGATATAATATATTTTGGAACTCTTTCCTTAAACATACATAGCATCCTCATTCTTCTTGTAGCTGTTTAAGGATTCCATTGTGGGATGAATCAGTTTTAAAATCTGGCCCCTACTGATGGACCCTTGGCTTGTTTTCATTTTTTGCTATTACAAATAATGTTGTAATGAATAACCATGTACAAATATCATTTCATATATGGGAAGGTGTGTTTGTATTCCCAGACCCATAACTGTTTAGTACGTTTTATATATAAATGGATCCGCTATTCACCAGCGTCAGTCTTTTTTTTCCATTTATTTTATTTGTTGATTTAGAGACAGGGTCTCACTCTGTCACCCAGGCTGGAGTGCAGTGGCGATCGCAGCTCACTGCAGCCTGGACCTCCCAGGCTCAAGTCATCCTCCCATCTCAGCCTTCCAAGTAGTTTGGGACTACAGTCATGAACCACCATGCCCTGCTAATTTTTGTATTTTTTGTAGAGATGGGGTTTTGCTATGTTGCCCAGGCTGGTCTTAAACTCCTTGGCTCAAGCAATCCTCCTGCCTCAGTCTCCCAAAGAGTTGGGATTACAGGTATGAGCCACTACGCCAGGCCTACTGTGACTTTTCTATTCCTAAAGGCTGCTTATTTCCTTGTTTATATTGTGACTCATTTCCTCTCTCAGTGAATTTCATTGTCAAGCAATATTTTTTAGAAGGGCTTTACTTGTGCTGTATCCTTTGAATTATTTCATAGTTAAGAATATCTGCCTGGCGACAGAGCAAGACTGTCTCAAAACAAACAAACAAATAAACAAACAAAAGAATATCTGCCTATTGTCTTTATACTTGATATTTTTGGGTCATACTTTTTTTTCTTAGATCATTGTAGAAATTATTTGCTGGCTTTAAATGTTGTTGTGAAGAAATTGGAGGTCAACTTTAACTTTCCCTGTTTACAGGTGATTTTATTTTATTTTCCATAAAGGCCTAAAGACTTCTTTATGTTTGAAGTTTTATAGCTTGTTCCTGATATGTCCCAGTGTTAAACTTTTGGTATCAATTCTTTTTTGGGACATGCTCTTTTAATCCCAACTTCAATAATTTATCTCAAGGAAATTTCCTTAAATCTTCAAATATATTGTCATTCTATTTTTGAGGTCTCTATGTCAGAGGCACCAATTATACTTATGTTGGATGGGCTGAGTAGCTTGTATATCTAGTAGCTTCCCTGTAATGCTTTAATCATAAGGTTTATCTGTATTACCTGTAATGATCTCAGTCATTCTCTCTATGAAAATAATATAATTTCCTATTTATTCTGCCTCTTACTGTTTCTATACATTATGTAGTGTATTGCTTTGACATTCCTCTTGTTTTCCTACTCTTTCATTTTAACATCTTATCTTTAAACTCTGATTATCTAGAATTCACATTAAGTGATTCTCAGCATCAAGCAATTGTCAGGAATTTCTTTCTGTTCCTTGAATTATGTTTTCTTTGTATTTTACTATTTTCATTTCTAACTTTCTGTTATGGACTAAATTGTCTCCCCTCCCTTCCCCCAAATTTACATGGTGAAGTCCTAACTTCCAGGAGCACAGAACATGTATTAGGACACAGGGTCTCTCAAGAAGTCAATAAGTGAAAATGAGGTCAATAGGGTGGGCCTCTATCCAATATAAATGGTATCCTTACACAAAGAGGACACATGGATACAGACAGGTACAGAAGGAAGACCACGTGAAGACACAGGCCATCTACAGCCAAGGAGAGAAGTTTCAGAAAAACCAATGCTGTGGACACCTTGACCTTGATTTTCTAGCCTCCAGAACTGTGGGAATACACATTTCTGTTATTTAAGGCATCCAGACTGTAGTATGTTCCTAAGATAGTCTTAGCAAACGAATACATCCTCACTCCTTTTCTTAATTTAATTTCATACTATTCTGATTTTGCTGCAGTATTTTGGCACAGTGACCATGCAGCTGGTTTTCATTTTGCTTATGCTTAAGCATGTCAGTCCAAATACTCCATTTCCTATGATGCCATTTAGGTGAATTACGATCTTTCTTTCCATGGCATCTGATTTCAGTTGATGTTTCCCTTTGGGCTAGATATTTGGATTCTATTCTCTTTTTTGTGGCATGGAAACGAGCTGCAGCCTGCAGCGATCCTCGGCCCTGGGGTTGCTTCCCCAGTTCACCGCCATCAGTCCCTACCTTTACTCTTCCCAGTCTTCCTGGGAGCCATTTTCACTATCCTAGGTTAGGAAAGGAAGAAGATAAAGCAACCCACTCTTTTTTTTTTCCTCCAGATTTAGTAACGGAGGAGTTCACAGAATTTTTTTCCCTCTCATCACAGGCTTCTTAGGGTGGATGTGTGTGTGGTTAGTAGAGGAGGCAGATGAGGAGCCCATCTCCGCTGCCCCCTCTCCTCTCCACCTGGAAAGTGGGCAGGACTGTGAGTAAATTACACATCCAAGCGTTTATTTACTGGCCATTCCAATGAAACCTTTGCTTTTTGTGTTACCACAATGCCAATTCAAATTAATTCTACGAATAATTGGTACTGGGGTGGGGGGAATAGATAGCAGGAGTCCAAGCAGTGGCCATCACCCAGAAGAACTCACTGAAGAAGGTAGGAAGGAAAATTACATTTAAGTGAATGGTCATATCCCTCTACACTTGATTTTAAATTCTGCTTCTGTTTCATCTGCGAGGGGAGGGATTTCCACATGCTAGAAGGTAAATCTTACATTAATCATTCTGCAGAGGGGTGAGTGGCCGGTGAATAAACACCTTGTCCTCTGCCCTACAGAACTTTCAAGTGCCCTTAACACTGGACACAGGGGAGCCTGGAGCAGGAGACAGTTTAAAGGAGGAGGTGGAAGGAGATCGCAGCTCTCCAAAGCCAAGCTCTTGCTGTTAAGCCCGAGTCACTTGGGGGAACTCCTGGGTCCTCATATCAGATTGTCATCAACACCTCTTGTTTTAAGAGGGAAACAGACATTTCCTGACACTCTGGATGTCTTCAGGGGCTCTTAGCGCTCTTTTGAAGCTGCGGTGTTCCCTCGCCCACAGCCCCACTTCTAAGAAAACAAGGAGAGCAAAAATGCCTCCTGGGGAGTCAGTACATTTCCCAAATAAGCAGTAGTTTTAGAGTTGTCAAATTTCATAAACTCATGTTAAAAATAATGAATGGCACCTCTGGAATTTGGAAAAACAAGAAAACTTCCAGTCAGTAGAATCAATGAAGAACATTCCTCTCCCCTTTCTCTGAATCAATTAAGAACATTCCTCTCCCTTTTCTCTGAACCCCAATCAATGTAATAGGAAACCATGAATAACATCCTAAGCCATATTTTAATAGCATTTTTCCTTCAGATATCAACCGTCTGCCATCAGGAATGTACTACTTTTGGTGAATGTTTGCATAAGAGGGAAGTGAGTGATCCTGCAGGCAGGTCTACCTCTTCCTGCTTGCCATTCCGGATTGTTTCCCTGCTCTGCCTCCCTCCTCTCCTGCAATGGTCCAAATGGACACATTTACAAGAATAAAACAGCATCAATAAAACAGCATCAAAGAAAAGCCGACAAACCAGGAAAAAAGTAGCTAAGAAGGCAGACAACACATGAAGCTGAAGGAACGGAAGAGCTAATATTTATCGAGCTCCTCCTTTTTTGCCATGATCTTTGATATGTGCTTTAAATTAAAAAAGTGAAATAGGCAGTTTCCTAATTTTTTAAACGGATAATACATTACAATAGAGTAGGATATGCTTTTTTAAAAAATAATAGTATACTAAGATCATCTATAATTTAAGTAAACCAAATTCTGGTAAAATCCAGGAGTTTAAAATCATTTTGTAACCAACTTTGAAATGCATTGGTTTTTTTTAAAGTAATGTTTTTGAAAACTGAAAATCAGGACTCTTGAAAATGTCTAAGAAAAATCAGTCAATTTGCAAATGTCTTCGCCACGATTCTCCCTCCAGGTTTTTGCTTCCTCCCTTCTCACAAGCACCCCGCTCATGTCTCTGCCTATTGCCCCTAATTCCGGAAGCCAGCACTGGTATATTCAGGTGTGGCAGAGGGTGTCAAGCACACCTGGCATGGCCTCCCCAAGGCAACAGGCGGAAGTGGGGAAGGTGCCGTTTCCTAGCGCTGGGGTAGCCCTTTGGTGGGAAGTTAGGTTTCCTAATCAACTCAGGAGGGTGCAACAGGCAACGAGACAGGTCAATCCTTTCACTTCAGGCTGAATATGAGGCCGGAATTCCCAAGACCTTAACCTTGCACGTTTTGAAGAAAGTGGGGCTTTACATGCGTTCATATCCTCTACTGGGCCTCTTTCTGGCCACCAGACATGCGGTTAGCAAAATGACAAGCAGTCCTGTGATACTCAGGCCCATGGCCACAGGGATTTCTCTCCTGTTTCTGTCACTGAAGCATTCATCCGCTGTAATTGAAGTCAGAGTAACAAGTGTTACAGACTGGCCACAAATGCTGGGAAGTGGCACTGCCACATCTGCCTCAGCTTTGGAGAGAAGGAGACTGAGGGAGAGATGGAGCTGCCGGGGCTCAGACCACAGTGGGTGAAAATGAGAGGGAAATGGATCTTTCCTTCTCAGATCCTCTCAGATCCACAGTGGATCTGACATGTGTAGCACTGGTAATTAATTAGGGAGCTTATTAAATTGCAGATCTCCAAACACATGCCCAAGAAATTATAATTCAGTGGTCTGAGCTGGGGCCGGTGGGATTCTGATGCTGCTTCCAGGCAGATCCAGCTTTGAGAAAATATGCTAGTTTGGCCTAGAGGGTTGTGATCAGAGTTATGTCTTGACTCTCAACTTAGAGTAATTCCCGGAGCTAT
The DNA here is from genome assembly GCF_007565055.1 of Rhinopithecus roxellana. Taxonomy (NCBI): domain Eukaryota; kingdom Metazoa; phylum Chordata; class Mammalia; order Primates; family Cercopithecidae; genus Rhinopithecus; species Rhinopithecus roxellana. The sequence goes on along the minus strand of NC_044549.1, from coordinate 132,037,827 downwards.
ATTGTCCCACTGTAGTAATAGTTTGAGACAGAGTCCCACTGTGTCACCCAGGCCAGAATGCAGTGACACAATCTCGGCTCACTGCAACCTCTGCCTCCTGGTTTCAAGTGATTCTCATCCCTCAGCCTCCCGAGTAGCTGGGATTACAGGCATGTGCCACCATGCTGGGCTAATTTTTTGTATGTTTAGTAGAGATGGGGTTCTGCTATGTTGGCCAGGCTGGTCTCAAAGTCCTGGCCTCAAGTGATCTGCCTGCCTTGACCTCCCAAAGTGCTGGGATTACAGGAGTCAGCCAACACGCCTGGCCCTAACTCTGTGTTTCTTAAAGGGGCTGCTCAGATAGCTTGGGGCTGCTAAAACAGCATAATAAACAGCAAAAGGAAAGGAGAGCAAAAACCCTAAAACTCAATAAACAAAAAACAATGTTTGCAGGCTCCAGGCTTTTAGGGAGGACGGGATTTTAGGAGTCAGGAGTCTACTGTTTGGGATGACCATTATCTTTTACAAGTCTCAGCTTTGACACTTGCTGGATTCCTCTCTGGTTCTTCAAGCCCCTGTTTAAAAATCGCCCATCAGTCAAGACTTCTTTAGTCCACCCTCTCATCAGCAATGCTGTCAATCACAGCTTCCTCTGGGCTCCCATAACCCTCTGCACATGTATCTTTTAAACACCATATAGTATGGTAACCTGCTCCTCTTTTCCCCCTTCTCTTACTCTCTGCTAGAAAAACCTATTTACAGAATGACATGCCTCTTGGCATTTGAGCATCTTTAGTGAAATTTGAAGTGCAAACACTAGGAAGATGGCGTTGAGTTGACAGGGTGACAGTGGGAGAACAAGGGGAACATTTTGGAAGTGGAATTGTTAGGGCTTTGTGACTATTTGTATGAGAGGCTGCTGGAGGGAGAGGAGTTAAGGAGAACTCTGAAGTCTGTTGTTTGGAAAACTATCCAATTAATGATGGTTTTAAGAAAAAAAAAATGTAAAGACAAGAGAGCTTTTCTATGCATCCCTGTGAATGCTGCTAATAGGAGGCCAGGCACGTCCTGCTGAAAGGTTTTATTTCCCACCTCTGCCACTGAGAGGTTTCCCAGACCTGATCACTTCCTGCTTCACAGAGCTTCTGAAGGGGAAGAAGAGCAAGTATGTACCTTTTTTTAAGATCACACGATTACAGAAGTTTTTCAAACCTTCATAATGATTGTAAAAGAAAGAAATAGTTTTCCAACACTAGAAGTTTTGAGAGTGGATGACAAATGGGGGCAACCCCTACTGGCAAATTTTCATATGACCGTGGGACTCCGACAAAGCCTACAGAAACCAGGGAACCCAAAGCAAGCAACACCCAGTCCTTCCTCTGCCAAATGCCTCCCACTGAGTACATGCGGAGAAGTTTTCTGCTACACGCATCTGCCATTTCATGATGGAACCCAAAGCAAAATCAGATTCATATTGTAGACATTTAAAAGATGGCTAAACTTCTAGCTAAATCTATTTTTGATAACTGGGAATGTCTTATCTCATTTTTTAGTTATTATGGGAGGGATGTTTTAGAAATTGAAGTACATGACCCTCCTGGTCATACATAGAAATCCTCGTAACACTGTTTTCCTGGAAGGGAGAAGAGGGCTTTTTCTGGTATATGACTCTCCTGGTCATATGTAGAAATCCTTGTAACAATGTGTTCCTGGAAGGGAGAAGAGGGCTTTTCTGGAAAGTCACCCTGGTCTGCTCCTGGCCCTTGTCCAGGGATGTGTTTTCCTCCAGGGCAGTCATCAGGCAAGCTCTGCCTGTGATGGTCAGAACTCAAAGCAGAATTTAGAGGGAAACTAAAACCAACTCTGAGGAAACACTGTTGGGTGCGACAGCTTGTAATTGAGATGAGGGGTTCCAACAGCTTGTAATTGAGAAGAGGGGGTCCAACAGAGTTTCCTTCTATCTTGAATTGCTCCATTTTGCTCTTTTCCCTCTGCAGGTGGGAAAGAAACTATTCTGAAATCTCGATTTTAGATATTACTGATACTGAGGATCTTTAAAGTGTCCTCCAAACATATCTGAATTTACACCCACCAGGACATAAAGGGAAGTCGCAGGTGGTATTTTCTGTTTTGATTGAGCGCATGAGTGTTTAAATGAATGAGAATGTGTGAGAGTCTAAGAGAATGTAATCTGCTGTGGGACAGCCGTGACTGGGTGGGTGCAGGTGCCTGATTCTGAGGTGGCCAGAGGAGCCTGGCCCTGTGAGCTGTGTGGAATCATACTGTCCCAGGAAGCTCATGACATGCTGGCTCCTTGGACATCTGCAGACAGAAAACCATTTGGATCTACCTTGGGGACTCTAAAGTGTATGTCTGCGACCTGATCCATCTTTAACTTACCATTTCCAAAGCGGTCATCTTCAAAATCAAAGGCTTGGAGTTGGACATTGGTTGTTTTCAGCTGCAGGTGGGCTGACAGCTGGAGGCTCTGTTCACTCACACACTTGAAGGAATGCCCGACCGCTGTCTGGAACATCACCACTGCATGCTTCATTCCTTGGTAAATTGTCTCTGAAAAGGTGACATATAGATTTCTTAAGAGTCCTGACAGGCATCCACTGAGCTCCAGCTGTGGCCGGGCTGCCCATGTGCAGCTAAATAGACTTCCTTCCAAGTGGCTCTCTGGGGGTTCTGCCACCTTCTCCCCATGAAAAAACACCCTGGTGCTGTATGGAGGCTTTTTCAGCTGCTCTGTTTGGGGTATAAGGGAGACACCTCACATAAACTGGAATGCGCAAACACTGAAATGAGAACTTTTGAGAATGTGTTCTTTGGTTATTTTAAATCACTGGGGACAGAGTGGGTGGGAACTAGTCAGTACTTGGGGACTACAGAGAGGTGCCTCCAAAATTTTAGAGGTAAGAGAAGATTGCTTTCTGAGACTTAGAAAGTCACAGAACCCTTAATGAATCAGTGAAGGGACACGCAGTCAGCAAACGGAGCACTTGCCTATCGCCAGGCTGAACGTATTAGACGAGCAGGGTCAAGAACTCATTAAGGGTCGGGCACAGTGGCTTTTGCCTGTAATCCCAGCACTTTGGGAGGCCGAGGCGGGCGGATCACCTAAGGTCGGGAGTTCAAGACCAGCCTGACCAACATGGAGAAACCCCGTCTCTACTAAGACTACAAAATTAGACAGGCGTGGTGGCACATGCCTGTAATCCCAGCCACTTGGGAGGCTGAGGCAGGAGAATCGCTTGAACCCGGGAGGTGAAGGTTGTGGTGAGCCGAGATTGTGCCATCGCACTCCAGCCTGGGCAACAAGAGTGAAACTCCATCTCAAAAAAAAAAAAGAAAAAGAACTCATTAGGAGGAGTTGTTGCATCCATCCACAGAAACAGAGAGAAGGGAGAGGCCCATCTCTTCCCATCTGAGTGCCGTCTGGGTAGAGAAACCTGCCCAAGGACTGGCCCTGTCTTATGACAGGTATACCCTGCTCAAGGAATTGGAGACTTCAAGGCAGATGAAGTTAAACATTTTAATCATTGAGGTCAGGCATGGTGGTACGTGCCTGTGGTCCCAAGTACTTGGGAGGCTGAGGTGGGAGGATCATTTAAGCCCAGGAGTTCAAGATTGCAGTGACCTATGATCCTGCCACTGCACTCCAGCCTGGGACACAGAGCAAGACTGTCTCTAAAATAAATAAATAAATAAATAAGGCTGGGCATGGTGGTTCATGCCTGTAATCCCAGCATTTTGGGAGGGTGAGCTGGGCAGATCATTTGAGGTCTGGAGTTTGAAAACAGCCTGGCCAACATGGTGAAACACTGTCTCTACTAAAAATACAAAAATTAGCCAGGCGTGGAAGTGGGTGCATGTAATCCCAGCTACTCAGGGAGGCTGAGGCAGGAGAATCGCTTGAACCCGAAAGGTGGAGGTTGCAGTAAGGTGAGATCGTGCCACTGCACTCCAGCCTGGACAATGGAGCGAGACTCTGTCTCAAAAATAAATAAATAAATAATAATAAAAGAAAAATAATTAATCATACAATGAACTCCATTTTCTCTAATTCCATGCTTACTAAGCACCCTTCTGACTACACTATAGCTTCTTGAATGGTAGAAATTTCACTGGTCAGAGGACTCAACTGTCTGGTCCGCTTAGTAGTTACAGTAAGGAATAGTCCCAGGATGAATTAATAAGGTGGCATTCATGCCCTAGACAAATGCCCTAGAGAACATACTGAATTCTCTGTGTACACGACCGTATCATGTGTTATATCCTGGGATAGTCTGCTACTACCATCCCCACTAACATTACAACTGTCACTACTGTGATTACAACTGATTACTATTCTTAATACCCCTACTAACATGAAAATCATCATTACTGTGACTCCTTAAGCTCCTGCTCAGCCATTAGGATCAGGACTTAGAATTGATTTTCGCACTCCCTCAGCTCTAAATTAATTTTTGATCAGTCTTTCCCTTCCCCTGCCTTTTTTTTGTTTTTTTTTTTTTTTTGAGACGGAGTCTCACTCTGTTGCCCAGGCTGGAGTGCAGTGGTGTAATCTTGGCTCACTGCAACCTCTGCCTCCTAGGTTCAAGCAATTCTCCTGCCTCAAACTCCCAAGTAGCTGGGATTACAGGCGTTCGCCATCACGCCTGGCTAATTTTTTTTGTATTTCTAGTAGAGACGGGATTTCACCATGTTGGCCAGGCTGGTCTTGAACCCTGACCTCAGGTGATCTGCCCACCTCCGCCTCCCAAAGTGCTAGTATTACAGGTGTGAACCCCTGCACCCAGCCTCCCTTGCCTCTTAAGAGATTGCTACTCTATTGCTGGCTAAAATCTGGTCCATACCTAGTGATAACATTAGCTAACTGATGTTAGCACTCACAATATTTATTCTCTATCCTAAATGAGACAGGTCTAAGTGAATTAACATATATGAAAATGAGTTGTCAACTATGCTACCTTACTTACATTTAACAAACAATCATTGGTAAATCTCGCTGAACATATCAATACAATGTAGCTGATATTTTAGGTAGATATTACTCCACATTTTCATTTCTTGGCAAGTGTCTTTGGCATAAATTCCTTAACTGGTAAAATAATGTTTAAGCTAGTCAAAGGATAGAGCTTTGAAAAGGAGAAAACAGACATGAAAACTCTTAGTACGGTACCTGGCACAGGGGGATACAAACAAATAAAGGTTATTTAACTTTGCAGGGAAACATTTGAGGCCTCTGAGAGACATCTTGTGTGAGCGGGAGCTTTGTTCTCTGGAAGTGAACACTGTAGGAGTTCTCTGAATTTACCCCACTAGCGTCATTATCCATACAGCAACCAAAGTGAACTTTTATAAATGTAAATCTGAGGTATCATTTTCCTCTCTCCCCTAGACCCCCTGGTGGTACCCTTTCACACTTTAGAATAAAGTCCAAAGTCCTGACCCTTGCCTTGCCCACTGGCCCTACATGCTCTGGCCTGGCTGTCTGTCCCTTGACCTCATCTGCCGCTTGTTCTCTCTCCGGGCACACTGGCACCCTGCAGGTCCTTGAACACACTAGCCAGCTCACCCCTTAGGGCCTGTGCATCTGTTCTTCTGGCCATCTGGAAAGAGCTTCCCTAGGCCCAGATATCCCCAAAGAGGTGAATCTCTCTGCTCAAACTTCACCTCTTCAAAGGGCCTTTCTCCCCCGGGGGCTTCCCTAAGGTATAAGGGATAGACCCACCTAAAATAGCTTTCAATTCTTCTCCACTCCTCCTGCTTGTGTTTGTTCATAGAATTTATCACTACTGCGCCGGGTGCAGGGGCTCACGCCTGTAATCCCAGCACTTTGGGAGGCCGAGCTGCATGGATCACCTGAGGTCAGGTGCTCAAAACCAGCCTGGCCAACGCGGAGAAACCCTGTCTCTACTAAAAATACAAAAATTAGCCAGGTGTGGTGACAGGTGCCTGTAATCCCAGCTACTGAGGAGCCTGAAGCAGGAGAATCGCTTGAACCTGGGAGGCAGAGATTGCAGTGAGCCAAGACAAAGCCACTGCACTCCAGCCTGGGCAACAGAGTGAGACTGTCTCAAAAAAAAAAAAAAAAAGAAAAGAAAAGAAATTATCACTACTTAACAGAGGACAGGAATCCCCCTTATCCTTGGGGGATACATTCCAAGAACCCCAGTGTACTAGTGTATGTCTAAAGCTGTGGATAGTACTGAACTCTAGATATACTATGTTTTTTCCTGCATATACATATATACCTGTGATGAAGTTTAATGTATAAATTGGTCACAGTAAGATATTAAAAACAATGACTAATGATAACATAGAAAAATTGTCACACTATAACAAAAGTGATGTGCGTGTGATCTCTCTCTCTCAGAAACTCTAACTGTACTGTACTCACCTGTTTTTGCACAAACCATGAAAGGTAAAACCGTGAATAAGGTGGGGGGGTTACTGTATTATCATTTAATGTGTTGTTGCCCTCTTCCTCTTCTAGAATGTAAACTCCATGAGGGTAAGATCTATTAGTCTGAAATATTATGGATCCACAATGCCTAATACAGGGCTCAGCACCTAGCAGGCACTAACTACATTTTAGTAGAGTGAATGTATGATTCCCAGAGTATAGAATCAGCTGCACTATCAACAGCAGATCTGTCAAAAAGCCACTAAACTCTTTATCGTTGCCGATCATGATCTCTGACGTCATACTATTCCAGCCTCATTTACGAGCAGATGGGCAAATTACAGCACACAGAGGCATAGTAAAGTCCCCCAAAATCACATTGCCAGCTGCTTTCCTAGTCTGTTCCTTAAAAGCAGCATTGGCCGGGTGCAGTGGCTCACACCTGTAATCCCAGCACTGTGTGGGACCGAGGTGGGCGAATCGCCTGAGGTCAGGAGTTCGAGACCAGTCTCGGCAATGTGGTGAAATCCCATCTCTACTAAAAATACAAAAATTACCTGGGTGTGGTGGCACACATCTGTAATTCCAGCTACTTAGGAGGCTGAGACAGGATAATGGCTTGAACCCAGGAGGCAGAGGTTGTAGTGAGCCAAGATTGTGCCACTACACTCCAGCCTGAGAAACAGAGCAAGACTCTATCTCAAAAAAAAAAAAAAAAGCAGCATCAAACATGAGCAGATTCAATAGGATGAAAGGTGAGCTAACCAGAAACAGCGTCATGGCCGGTAGAACGGGCATTCTGTAATTACTAACCTGGATCCGAGACAGTCAAACAGGCTCCCACTTCACTGATATAATATGATTCTTCATCCTGTAAAACAGCAGGGTGTTAACCTTTGGTTCATCTCTATTCATATGTTTACAATCTTGGTTTATAAACTTTGTTTAGGATTCCAGCTATTAAATCTAGATATAAGGGCTGGGGAGTTACTTGGTACTGGGTCATAATTGTGTACAAAAATTCCAAAAAAGTAAACATACCACAAATAAATAAATAATAACTAACAGTTTTCCCCTGGCCCCAAATTTCCCTACTGCATACTAGTTGCTAGGGCCCGATATTCAAATTCCACCAGTATAATTTGAGTCCCTTTGGTTGGGCCAAATTTCTCCCTGTTACAATGCAAGTCCATCAGGAAGGTGGAGGAGCAGGAGCATACAGTAAGCTTTTACTAGCAATTAATATCTAAGGGTAGGAAGTCTTATCCTGAGACCACTCATCCTTTCCTTTTATTTTTAAGACCATCCATCTGGTTTAGAAGGCTCATCCTTAAGGATACCATGGGAGGACCTCCCGGGGTCCATAAACCCTCTGGGAAAAACAATGTATACAAAATGGTGTCTACATGTTCCTACATAGGGTGTCAATGACTTTACACAGCTTAATGGGTCTATGTCCTCAAAATGGCTAAATGGGGCCACTGGAAGGGATTATGGGAAGAAATGCCTTACCCTGAGATCCCTGGGTATCCTCTAGAAGAGAACCCCAAGTGGTTGTATTTAAACACAAAGCAGTACCCCCACATTTCATCTAGGAATTATCTTTCCAGAAAAACTAAAACAAACTACAAAACAGCCCTATAAAAACAAAGGACATGAAACCTTCTAGGGAACTGAATTGGGGTGTAGAAGGGTAAGTTGAAAAGGGAGTTTCCATTTTTTAATTGAGGTGATCCACAGTGTTCTCAGTTTTAAACATTCCTTAGAAAACCATCTATAAGTAAGAGGTGCAAAAATGGCAGAGCAACCCAAATCAGAACATGAAATTGAATTACTTTTAGAGGTTTCAAATATAGTCATCACAGAAACTTAACAATACTAATCTTGACCACATTATAGTTCATTTGTGTATTGTTAGTGGATAAAATGTTGATTCATTACACAATAAAAGGGTTCCATAAGTACAAACTGTTTTAGTAAGATCATTGATACTGATACACTGAGCTCTAGATCCTACAATTCATTGACTAGCACCTGCCACACAACAGCTTCCTACCCTGTGTTAGGCACTGTCGTGGGCACTTCCATGCACTTGCCTTATTTAATCCTCACCATAATCATGAGGAAAAATGAGGCTGGGTGACTTGTTCCATGTCACAGCCCTAAGAGGTGGCAGGGGAAGATATGATCTCCAGCTCTGCTTGCCTCCAAGTCTAGTCTTTTTTTTTTTTTTTTTTTTTTTGAGACGGAGTCTTGCTCTGTTGCCCAGGCTGGAGTGCAGTGGCTGGATCTCAGCTCACTGCAAGCTCCGCCTCCCAGGTTTACGCCATTCTCCTGCCTCAGCCTCCCAAGTAGCTGGGACTACAAGCGCCCGCCACCTCGCCCGGCTAGTTTTTTGTATTTTTTTCTTAGTAGAGACGGGGCTTCACCGTGTTAGCCAGGATGGTCTCGATCTCCTGACCTCGTGATCCGCCCATCTCGGCCTCCCAAAGTGCTGGGATTACAGGCTTGAGCCACCGCGCCCGGCCTCCAAGTCTAGTCTTTAACGTCTCTTTCATACCCACTCCATGCCAGGGATTGTTCTAGGTCCTGGGAGAGGACCTGGTTGCCTCCGTCAAGGTACTCAGTCTCTTGGGTCTTGAAGGCAAGTTGAACAATGCCCTTAGACCATCCATTTGCTTTAGGGAGAAATGTCTCTTTTAAAAAGACACCAACTTTGTTTTGCTTTTATATACCATTTATTCAGGGCATTTTTAAAATTTGGAGCCTCTTTTAATCTAAGAGAGACTTACATTTCAGGGTCCACAGTCAGGGTTACAAGACCCCCGCCCCATCCCTAAGGGCACAGAGGGCCCACTGAAGGGTTTTAAGCAGGGCAGTGACATGAGCATAGCTTTGATTTTGTAAATGGCTCGGGCTGCACTGTGAGACTGATTTGAGGAGCAGCAGAGTAGTGATGAGGTCAGCTCAGACTCCTCAGAGGCCTCTTGGAATCTTCCCTTTGGTGTCTCCCTGACCTGCCCACCTAAGGAAAGAATGCGTGGCATTTCTGTGAGAGTTTCACCATTCGCCACATGCATGTTTTCACTGACATTGCCTCACTTGATCCTTACAACGACCTCCTGAGACAGAATCGATATTATCAGACCATTTTACAGCTGAGAACAAAGAGGCTCAGAAGAGTTAAGCATCTACCGCAGATGCACATAGTTTGTAGGTGAGACAAAGTAAGATCCTGCCCTACATTTTCCTCCATGGGATGTGTGGGTATAGGACAAAAATTCATTATGTGAGAATTTACTTTCACATTCCCTGAAAGGCAGCTGAAACCTATAACCATTGATGGGAAGCAGGACTGGCTACATAATGAATTTTTGGGGCTCAGTAAGAAATGAAAGTGTGGGGCCACATGTTCAAAACTCAAGAATTTCATGGGGCAACAGTAAAGCATGAAAACAAGCCTGAGCCCTTCCAGAGGCACAAGCGGAACACCTGGGAACCCGTTCCTGATGGGCAGGGCCACTGCTGTTCCACAAGAATCCACTCTTTCTAGGACTAATCAAAAAATGAGGCCTTCCACAAGCAGAGTGCTCACATTCACTGCGAGTTCATCTTAAGGGCACAACAGGCCGGGCGCGGTGGCTCAAGCCTGTAATCCCAGCACTTTGGGAGGCCGAGACGGGCGGATCACGAGGTCAGGAGATCGAGACCACCCTGGCTAACACGGTGAAACCCCGTCTCTACTAAAAATACAAAAAACTAGCCGGGCGAGGTGGTGGCGCCTGTAGTCCCAGCTACTCGGGAGGCTGAGGCAGGAGAATGGCGTGAACCCGGGAGGCGGAGCTTGCAGTGAACTGAGATCTGGCCACTGCACTCCAGCCTGGGTGACAGAGCGAGACTCTGTCTCAAAAAAAAAAAAAAAAAGGGCACAACAGGACAGAGTCTGGAACCTGTACTCAGATTTCTTTCCATTTTGACTGAATCAAGATTAGTCAAACGTTGACTAGGACTAAGCTGATGTCTAGCTTTTTTTTTTTCTTTTTTTTTCTTTTTGAGTTGGGGTCTCCCTCTGTTGCCCAGGCTGGTGTGCAGTGGCAAGATCTTGGCTCACTGCAGCCTCAACCTGCCGGGCTCAAGTGAGCCTCCTGCCTGAGCATCCCAAGTAGCTGGAACTACAAGCACATGCCACCACAGCCAGCTTTTTTTTTTTTTTTTTTTTTTTTAATTTTATAGAGATGGGATCTCACTATGATGCCCAGGCTAGTCTTGAACTCCTGGCCTCAAGAGATCCTCCCTACTTGGCCTCTCAAAGTGTTGGGATTACAAGGAATGAGGCTTGAGGTGTGAGCTCCTATGCCTAGACATGATGTCTATCTTTAGGGTAAAGGAAAAGTATCTGTTAGGTGGATTCATGTCAACAAAAGGGCAGGGGGATATTTAGTTTTCTTAAGATTCCAAGTTTGACTTGACATGATCATACTTCAATCGTTCTGCACATCTCTTCTGACTCACCCTTTCCATATGGTATTCAAGCCCTGGGTCTCAGGGTTAATGGCGTGGGGATATACCATCTTGTCTCACCACCATTCAAGACAGACATGGCTTCTGTTCATACATCCCTATTAAGTATTTCTTTTCAAGAAAAAAAAAGATTCCAAGTGTTACATAATTTATGCTATGGAATGAGGACTTTGCCTTGGGGATAGTGAAATGTGTGACCAGTGCATTGATGAAGTTTGAGGAACAATGACTAGAGATTCAGGGAACTAAGAAGAGGAAGTCTCTCGTTTTACCTGAAACGGAAGTGGGGAAGGGGAATGTCACAGGGTGATGATATTTGAGTTATTTTAAGGATGGATGCTAAAGGAGCTGAGGGGTGGGAAGGGCCTTCCAGGCAGAGGGAAAGTACCAGGGGAAACAGGGTGTGGAAAGTACAGATTACCTGGGGAGTTCTAAGTGGTGCACTGTGAGGGTGTTAACATTTGAACACTGGTCATGGTCCTCAGAAGCCCAGCTCGTAGGCCAAGAGGGTTCCAAATGCCCCTCAAAGGCTCTGGAGACCAGTTTGAGCAACATAATTAAAACCCATCTCTACAAAAAATAAAAATAAAATAAAAAATTAGCTGGTGGCATGTACCTGTAGTCCCAGCTACTCAGGAGACTGAGGCATGGGAGGATCACTTGAGTCCAGGAGGCCGAGGCTGCAGTGAGCTATGATCGTGCTACCACACTTCAGCCTGGGTGACAGAGGGAGGCCCTTTATTAAAAAAAAAAAAAAAAGCTCTGGAAACACCAGAACACCAGGTGGGTCTGCAGCATTGATTCTAAGACCTCAGTTGGCCAGTGCACTGCCTGACCCTGGCACCTCTCCTCTCTTGATGGTTGATTTCACTATGTTGAGAGCCAGGGCTGGAGACCTAGAGCTGCCCGGCCAAAGGGGTGGAGGAGAAAGGGATAGTCCTGCGCACAGAACGGAGTTACTGAAGGATGTTTTATAAAGCAACTATCCCACCAGGAAGGATGTTGTAGGGAGGTGGGGGGAGAGAAGTACGTGATCTTGAACTTGAAGGGTCTGAACAAGTTTCAGCCTGTCACCCTAACCAAATGAGACACTGACGGGGAAAGTTTTTCAGTTTTTCAAAAAATGAAACTGAGGGAAAAAAAGAAAGGAAATCCACCTCTCCTGACCCCACTAGGGGCCAAATACCCCGCTGAGCACTTTTGCATTCTTTAGCTCAGCACACTCTCACGGCAGCCCCGCAAAATAAGCACTGGTTGGCTCCATCTTATAGAAGAGGAACTGAGGCTCAGAGATCATGAGCAGCCTGTTCATGGTCACGAAGTGAATGATACGGATAATTTGCCTTGAGTGAACAACGAGGTTATGTGACTGATTTTTCTTTATGTTGTAGTCATTGGTAGTATTTCAATTTAAAAAACTACAAATTGGGCTGGGCACAGTGGCTCACACCTGTAATCCCAGCACTTTGGGAGGCTGAGGTGGGTGGATCACCTGAGGTCAGGACTTCAAGATCAGCCTGGCCAACATGGCAAAACCCCGTCTCTACTAAAAAATACAAAAATTAGCCAGGTGTGGTGGTGCACACCTGTAATCCCAGCTACTTGAGAGGCTGAGGCAGGAGAATCACTTGAATCCAGGAGGTGGAGTTTGCAGTGAGCCAAAATCATGCCATTGCACTCCAGCCTGGGTGACAAGAGCAAAACCTCATCTCAAAAGCAAACAAACAAACAAAATCCTACAAATTGAAAGCTGGAACTATAGCCTATATTTCTGTTGTTTTTCTTTCATAGCCAAGCTCATTGTTCGGGACAAAGTAAGTGCTCAGTAAATTCTTACTAATAAACGAGTTGATAAATCAGGCCTAATCAACATCCATTTATCATTCTACAACCTAGCTCCCATAACATCTATTATATTATAATGAATAAACTCACATTTTCTAAGGTTCTCTTTTTCTCTAGAGCCATGGTTTTCAACCACACATGATTTTTGCCTCCCAGGAGACATTTGACAATGTCTGGAGACATTTTGAGTTGTCAGACTGGGGTGGGCAGTTGCTCCTGGCGTCTTGTAGACAGAGGCCAGAAATGCTGCTAACCATTTTTCAAGGCACAAGGTAGTCCCACACAAAGACTTACCTGGCCTCAAATGTTAATACTGTTGCTGTTGAGAAGTGCTCGTTTAGAAAGCAGCAACATTTCAAAAGTGATCGACTGCATGGTTGAGTCCATTTCTCTTTTGGAAAAATCTAGAAGGCTTTCTTACCTAAATACACTTCATACAATACACCCATTAGGGCAGAAGTCACAGCATCGGAATCCACAGGCCAAATCTGGCCTTACGTTGCAGGTTTTTTGGCCAACATGGTGTTTTTTTGTTTTTTTGTTTTTTTTTGAGACGGAGTTTCACTCTTGTTGCCCAGGCTAGAGTGCAGTGGCACAATCTCGGCTCACTGCAACCTCCGCCTCCTGGGTTCAAGCGATTCTCCTGCCTCAGCCTCCCAAGTAGCTGGGATTTCAGGCGCCTGCCACCACGCCCAGCTAATTTTTGTATTTTTAGTAGAGACAGGGTCTTGCCATGTTGGCCAGGCTGGTCTTGAACTCCTGGCCCTGGGTGATCCACCTGCCTTGGCCTCCAAAGTGCTGGGGGATTACAGGCGTGAGCCACCACACCCGGCCCTCAAAATTTTAAAAATGTGTTGCCAACATTAAAAAAATCATGTGCTTTTCTAGAAAGATCTAGATTTCTGCCTTATCTTGAACAATGAGAAGATCTGGCATTACCACCCTCTCCTTACCACCTGATTGACGGGACATGTAAAATATTGAGCAACTGCGCCTGTAATTCCAGCACTTTTGGAGGCCAAGGCAGGTGGATCACGAGGTCAGGAGATCGAGACCATCCTGGCTAACATAGTGAAACCCCGTCTCTACTAAAAACATAAAAAATTAGCTGGGCGTGGTGGCACACGCCTGTAGTCCCAGCTACTCGGGAGGCTGAGGCAGGAGAATTGCTTGAACCCAAGAGGCGGAGGTTGCAGTTAGTCAAGATTGTGTCACCGCACTCCAGCCTGGGCAACAAAGCAAGACTCCATCTAAAAAAAAAGAAAAAAAAATTGAACAACTGGTACAGAAGGTAAGCCACTCAGAATGGACATTGGAGCATCCCAAATAAATGCCATAAAGGATAGTGATAATCCTCGGGGCTAGACACCAGCCCTGCCATTTGCACCATCTGCAGAACTAACTCCTAGGGAGATGAACACTCTCCTGCCCCTCCCTTTTGTCTCCTAATTTCTGAGTCCTTGTCAGTTGCCTCATTACTTTGTGCTTACTTTAACATTTTTTCTTATTAGATTGAATGGAAATTGAAATCTTTCTTGTCTTTAATTTTTGATGAAGACCTATTTTGATCTTTATCAAAACTGGTAAAATAAAAATTTAGGACTGCTTGTTTCAATGAAAACTTTTTTTTTTTTTTAACTAGCTTGCTTCGCTCATTAAGTTATATGCCTAGCCCCTGTAATTCTCGAATTCAGGGTCCCTGTTTTGGCTTAAACAAGTTCCTATTGATTGATGTTTTTTAGAAAGAGTCTCACTCTATCACCCAGGCTGGAGTGCAATGGCACAATCACAGCTCATTGCAGCCTTGACCTCCTAGGTTCAAGCAATCATCCCACCTCAACCTGCATGTGGTAGCTGGGACCACAGGTACACGTCACCATGGCTAGCTAATTTTTAAATTTTTTGTAGAGATAGTGTCTTGCTATGTTGCCCAGGCTGATCTCAAACCCCTGGGCTCATGTAATCATTCCACCTTGGCTTCTGACAGTCCTGGGATTACAGGTGTGCCAGCCAAATTCTTTTTTAAAATGCAGAAATTCAATGGTGCCAAGAACATATATTGAGGAAAGGACAGTCTCTTTAATAAATGGTGCTGGGAAAACCGGGTATCTATATGCAGAACAATGAAACTAGACTTCTATCTCTTGCTGTGTACAGCAATCACATCAAAATGGATTAATGACTTAAATCTGAGATATCAAACTTCGAAACTACTAAAAGAAAACACTGGGGAAACTCTTCAGGACATTGGTCTGGGCAAAGACTCCTTGAGTAATACCCCAAACCACAGGCAACCAAAGCACAAATGGACAAATGGGATTACACCAAGTTAAAACGCATCTGCACAGCAAAGGAAACAATCAACAAAGTGAAGAGACAACCCACAGAATGAGAGAAAATGTTTGCAAACTATCCATCCGACAAGGGATTAATAAGCAGAACATATAAGAAGCTCAAACAACTTAACAGTAAAACATCTAATAATTTGATTTAAAAAATCTAATAATTTGATTTTAAAAATTCAATGCAAAAGATCTGAGTAGACATTTCTCAAAAGAAGACATAAAATGGCGAACAGGTCTATGAAAAGGTGCTCAATATCACTGATCATAAGATAAATGCAAATCAAAACTACAATAAGATATCATCTCACCCCAGTTAAAATGGCTCTTATTCAAAAGACAGGCAATAACAAATGCTGGTGAGGATGTGGGGAAAGGGGAACCCTTGTACACTGCTGGCGAGAATGTAAATTAGTAGAACCAAGATGGAGAACAGTTTGGATCCTCAAAAACCTTAAAAGAGAGCCACCATATGATCTTGCAATCCCACTGTAAAATATATACCCCAAAGAAAGAAAATCAGTATATGGAAGAGATGTGCTCTCCCACATCCATTCTAGCACTGTTCACAACAGCTAAGGTTTGCAAGCAACCAAAGTGGCCATCAACAGATGAATGGATAAGAAAACACAGTACATATACACAATTCAGTTGTGAAAAAGAATGAGATCCAGTCATCTGCAACAACGTGGATGGAACTGGAGGTCATTATATTAAGTGAAATAAGCCAGGCACAGAAAGACAAACTTTCTACCTTCTCACTTCTTTGTGGAAGCTAAAAATTGAAACAATTGAACTCATGGAGATTGAGAGTAGAATGATGGTTACCAGAGGCTGGGAAGGGTAATGAATGGGGTGAGGGAAAAGGGAATGGTTAATGGGTAAAAAAATATAGACAGAATGGGCCAGGCGCGGTGGCTCACACCTGTAATCCCAGCACTTTGGGAGGCTAAGGTGGGTGGATCACAAGGTCAAGAGATCGAGACCGTCCTGGCCACCATGGTGAGACCCTGTCTCTACTAAAAATACAAAAATTAGCCAGACATGGTGGTGCGCGGCTGTAGTCCCAACTACTTGGGAGGCTGAGGCAGGGGAATCGCTTGAACCTGAGAGGCAGAGGTTGCAGTGAGCCAAGATCGCACCACTGCACTCCAGCCTGGGCGACAGAGCGAGACTCCATCTCAAAAAAATAAAAAATAATATGTATATGTGTATATATAGATATATAGAGAGAGAGAGAAAGAGAGAGAGAGAGACAGGGAGAGACAGAATGAATAAGATCTGATACTTGATAGCACAACAGAGTAACTGAAGTCAAAAATAATTTGTTGTACATTTTAAAATAACTGAAAGTATATTTAGATTTTTTGTAATACAAAGGATAAATGCTTCAGGTGATGAACAATCCATTTACCCTGATGTGATTATTACACACTGTATGCCTATATCAAAATATCTCATGTAGCCCATAAATATATACACCTACTATGTACCCACAAACATTTAAAAATAAATTAAAAGTCAAAATAAATTTAATAAAAAATAAACGCATAAGTTTCTGGGATAACTAAGGCCAGCGGGAATTTTTACGTTCTGTGAGCCTCTCAGCTCTCCTCCTGGCGGAGGCCAGCTACTTTGGGAATTTGTGCTGGGGAATGGAACGAATAAGGGGCATGTGGCTGTTGAAATTCAAGCAAAGCAGCTATTGCAACACTCGGGGCCATGGGCTGAGAGTGTCCCACTTTGCCCCTTCCTGAAGGCGGGTGAATGGAGGGAGGGGAGGACGACCTGCTGGTGCTTCTGGCTCTTTCTGGACACCCATTTCCTGCCCCTACCCTTGGAAGAAGAGATAATTTGGGAGCTCAAAGGATTTTCAGAAAGGCAGGGACTCAACACTTAGGTGGAATTTGGTCAGAGACCAGCCTGAAGGAATAGGAAAGGCAGGGTTGGAGCATCAGGAGAAGAAGAAAGCAACAAAAAGAGAGGTTGAAAGTGTCAAAGAAATCACTGTCTGCAGGTCTGCCTGAGGTCTGATAGCAGCTGCCCTTGTGTGCCACAAATGCTGGAGTTTGCCAATGTCTTCCATTAGTCAATTAGTCACATGGGCAGTGGGGAGTGGTCTGGGTGGAACTGAGCCCTGAACCAAAGCGTAAAATGTTTATGTCTTTATCTTCTGCTATTTTGCCAAAGTAACTTTTTTTTTTTGGAGAGCAGTGGTGCAATCATTGAATCATTACTCACTGCAGCCTCAACCTCCTGGGCTCAAGCAATCCTCCCACCTCAGCCTCCTGAGTAGCTAGGGCTACAAGCATGTGCTACCAAGACCAGCTAATTTTATTTTGTTTTCTTTGGCAGAGACAGGGTCTTGCTATATATTTCCCAGGCTGGTCTCAAATTCCTGGCCTCGAGTGATTCTTGAGCCACTGTATCCAGCCCAGGGACTTTTAAAGAAATTCTTGTCATCTCTATAGTTTAACTTCAATTTTCCAGGGATAGAGCAGTTATTCTACCCTGAATGTCTTCCCCATTTGCTGTGAGGGGTTAGGTATGAAGGACTGTGTCTTTCCCACTTAGTCGCAAAAGGAAACCACTGACTTCTCAAGAGCAACTCTACCTTAATACGCTCCAGGAGAATAAAGCCTTTGAGACCAAGTTAATAACGACAACAATCATAACCACCCTTCATTGAACACTGTTATCTACTGTGCTAGCCGGTTTACATACCCCATTTCTAATATTCCCAAGGGTCCTACTAGGTACATGTGATTATTTCCATTTTACAGGTTGGGAAACAAGCCCCAGCTCCCCTGAGATCATGCAGCTAATTCCAGCTGCAAGGGGCCTCTCAGCGCCTCCTCCCAGCTCTTACTGGGGCAATGTGAAGGACACTCTGGGGCAAGAGGGGGCAAGTCTCTCCCTGGGGAGTGGGATGACCAGCCACTTCTGGTCTGCGAGACATTTGCCCGTTTCAGTCACTGCAATTGCAGCTGCCGGCTCTTGAGCATCTGCCACTTCCCATGCATGGGGCATGCTTTTTTTTTTTTTTTAATTGAGGCAGAGTTTTGCTCCTGTTGCCAAGGCTGGAGTGCAATGGCGCAATCTCGGCTCACTGCAACCTCCAACTCCCAAGTTCAAGTGATTCTCCTGCCTCAGCCTCCTAAGCAGCTGGGATTACAGGCACACACCACCAAGGCCGGCTAATTTTTGTATTTTAGTAGAGATGGGGGTTTCACCGCGTTGGCCAGGCTGGTCTCGAACTCCCGACCTCAGGTGATCTGCCTGCCTTGGCCTCCCAAAGTTCTGGGATTACAGGTGTGAGCCACTGCGCCTGGCTGGGGCATGCTCTTTACAGAGGCAATCTCTAGGTCCTTTCCTCCATTTTTCAAATGATAAAGCCCAGACAGGTTAAGTTGCCTGTCCAAAGTCACCAGGAGAGCAAGGGACAGAGCCAAATCCACAGTGAGACTCTCTGACCTCGATCTCTGACTGCTCTGTCCACGTTACTTCCCTGTCTGCCCCTTCCAGGGTATGGTTTGGGAAACCCAGTGCCTGCCTGGGCCCTGAATTTTGCCTGCTGTGGTTGGAAAGAACCTGTACTGACATTTGATTTCGGTTTTAAAATAATCCTGTTCCTCTGAATAATCCTGTTCCTCTGGTGTCCACTGGGAATTTCTATAGGTTTCCTCATCTGCACAACTTCCTCCTTTGGCTGGTTTGCAAAGGGCAGGGGTGGTTACATTCCCCAGAGGTCAAGTCTCCCCTAAGAGGCCCTGAAGCCGTTTTTGGGCTGCACAGAAGGAGGCTGAAGGGGGAAGAAGACAAACATAAGATGTTGACACTTCCTCCTCTCCATCCCCAAACCCCTCATGCTTATCAGCAAAGATCTCAAACTGAAGTGTGAGGTTGCACCACCGGGCCCCAGGATGAGGGAGAGGGAATGCTGTACCAGATGCAGTTTGTGCAGAGGAGCTCAGGCCTCACCTTGGTAAATGTGAGATTCACAAATCCTCCCTGAAAATTCAACAGAAGGTTGGATTTTCGGGTGCCACAGTTCCCAGAGGCTTGGGTTGCGTTGGGGTCGAGGTTGAAGTATCTCCGAGGTGAAAAAACCTAAACCAAGTAAGACAGATCAGCTAAATGAGATGTGGAAGAAAACTCTAGCTAGGGAACCAGAGGCATAGGCTAGTTTGTGAGCCGGAAACTTAAGGCTGAGGATTCACTGGAGAACTGCAAGTCCCCAGACAGCATCTCTCGTTTCTAAACTGTAATGTTCAAAAGCTTTCTTAAAGAGGAGTTCTCTCACAGAGGAGTTCCTTTGTAAATAATTGATGGCAGGTATATTCCTGATAAGCTGCATGGAATTTATGTTAAGTAAAACATGTTAAATGATACTAGAGGGAAGGTTTTGCTCTGTAAGGTACCTCTGTCACAAATGGCAACCTGGATGTAGAAGTTTTATTTGAAATCATTGAAGTTTGCAGAAAAAGAAAATATTGATGGCTGGGCACGGTGGCTCACACCTGTAATCCCAGCACTTTGGGAGGCCGAGGCGGGTGGATCACAAGGTCAGGAGCTCGAGACCAGCCTGGCCAACATAGTGAAACCCCGTTTCTACTAAAAATACAAAAATTAGCCAGGTGCGATGGCAGGCACCTGTAATCCCAGCTACTCGGGAGGCTGAGGCAGGAACATCCCTTGAACCAGGGAGGCAGAGGTTGCAGTGAGCCGAGATTATGCCACTACACTCCAGCCTGAGCAACAGAGCCATACTCTGTCTAAAAAAAAACAAAAACAAAAACAAACAAACAACAACAACAAAAAAAGAAAAACAAAGAAAGAGAAAATATTGTTTTAGTGATTCCTTTAGTACATCAAGTGATCACAACCCCTCTCCCTCGGTTTTCTTGTTAATATGGATTTCCATATTAATGTCACAACTGTCTAGAACCATAGAGACCATCTGTCTTAAATCTCTCATTTCACAGGAAAGGATATGAGCCTTGTAAGTCTTCTGGAGTGGCAGGGAGGGGCTGAGATCGTCACTGAACATTCCACGACACTCTGCCCATGTTTGCTAAAAGTGAGGGTTGTGAATATTTAAATTTTTGTTTGCCTTCCTCTCTCCAAACAGATGCTATTAGTTTCTATTTTCATGTCTATCCTGAAACATAATCACCTTTTAATGGAGCACCTTGGAGAGAGATGAGCTCACAGCTATTGGTTTCATTTAAAGTAAAGATACCGGATGTAGGGAATGATCATTCCCAGCAAGCCAACCTCCACTCAGACTCTTTGAAGACAGTGTTATAGTCCTGTGGCCCCAACTTACCGATTCCTTGTCTTGAACAATCAACTGTATCCCCATCTCTGCTTTTATACAGAGTCTGCTTCCATTTAGAACTTGATAAATTCCAGTCTTGACTGAAGATGGCTGAGGTGCAAGGGTGGACCCAGGAACCGTGGAGGCAGGTGCGGCTGTTCGGGTGGTATTGTGGGCAGCTGCTGTTGTTCCTGGGGTGTGGGTGGGTTGAACGGGCTTCTGACCGGTTGTGCATTTGTATGGTGCTATGGATAAAGTTGCTGGAAGGGTGGTCTGCTTACTGGGTTGAGTGGCGTTTCCAGTTTTGTGGCTGACGGTTGATGAACTGGTTCCAGTTGTATGAGCTGGTGGTGTGATGGTGGGTGGCAGTGAATAAGGGGCTAAGCTGGGGCCGATTGTAACTTTAGTAAGTGGAGGAGCTGTGTGTGAGTTGTTGGATGTGGCCTGGGTTGTGACCAGGGTGTAGATAATTGGGCTGGTGGTTGGAGTGTTTTTTGTAGTTACTGGAGTAGTTGTTGGAGTTTTTATTGTAGCTGCTGTTTGAAAGGTGATGTGACCATCCATTAATCTTGCTGCTAAAGTTTGGTGAGGCGCTTGGTTAGCTGGTTGCTGGACAGGTTTTGCTATGTCCTGTCCTGTTGCTGCTGCAGTAGGTTGAGAATAATCTCTGGTTTTTGGAAATGCTTTTGCTCTCATTTGACTGCCATCGTGCAAAATTACTGAAAATTAGGAAACAAATGTGTTAAAAACACTAACCAATTGCTTACAAGGTCCCTCTCCCATCCCCATCTTAATGTTTGCTCATAAAAAACCTAACATGCGTATTTTTATATTGGGAGGAAATTTACAAGGGTATAACAATGAAGCAAACATCATCAAAGATTCTACCCCTAGGCCACAAACGTAATGTTCTGGTTATATCCATGTCTTTTACAGGGTTATGACAGTTCCACAGCACCCAGCCCGTTTGCCTGTGTGCGGTGTGGTACTAATACACACCAAAGCGATCGTGCTCAGCTAGATATCTAAGTGTCAATGCCTCTTCATTCTCCACCTTCAAATGTGAATCCAAACAGCTGACATAAAAAAGTGTTCCTGGGTGAACAGCTGCTAGATGACCTGATAGAGCTGGGGCAGCATGAATGATGGCAACAAAGCTTTACAGAGTTATACAGTTTTCACAGAATCACATAATCTCAGGTTTGAAAGGGGTCTTAAAGTTCGTTTAGTCCAAATCCCAGTCTTTTTTTTTTTTTTTTTTTTAGACAGAGTCTTGCTCTGTCACCCAGGCTGGAGTTGCAGTGGCACAATCTCAGCTCACTGCAATGTCCACCTCCCGAGTTCAAGCGATTCTCCAGCCTCAGCCTATTGAGCAGCTGGGATTACAGGCACCCGCTACCATGCCCGGCTAATTTGTGTGTTTTTAGTAGAGACGGGGTTTCACCATGTTGTCCAGGCTGGTCTCGAGCTCCTGATCTCGTGATCCACCTGCCTCGACCTTTCAAAGTGCCGGGATTACAAGCATGAGCCACCGCGCCCAGCCCCGAACCCTAATCTGATGTCTGAGTTATACCTACAGATCTTTGCCATGTGTTCATCCAATCTAGACTTAACTGTTCCCAATGACAGGAGACTCATCTCTTCACAATACAGTCCTTTCCATTTTTTATCTTGTTTCTTGTTGTTTTCTCAATATAGACAAATTCCTGTCATTTTCTTACGTAACTTTTGGAGTGGCCCAGCCTTTCTCAACCAAGGAAGAGAAGTCATAACTGCTCTGATATTTCAGGTGGGCTGTCCTTCGTGTTCTGGCTTTCATGGCAGCTCCTCAGAGCATCTTCCTTGTCCTCCTTATATAAAATAGTTCCCCATATCCATGATTCTCCACTGCAGTGTTAAATTCATTGCTTTCACTGCATTAATTACAACTTGTAATTATGTATGGGGACAGTATTCAAATATTTAACAATCAGCCTGGCCAGTATGTACTAGCCAAATATTTTCCTGATTAAATGTTTGCTTTTGGTTTATTTGTTGGTTGTGGATCTTTCCTAGTAGATTAAGAGCAACCCGAAGGTGGGAACTGTGTGCACCATTTTCACCAGCAGTGCCTGCGCATAGACAGTGTTCAGTAAATATAGGTGGAATGAAAAACTGACTGAATGTGTTAATGAGGACAATAGCATTGTAGGCCTTTTAGGATTATTGTAAGGCTCAAATGAGTTGGTTTAAGTAAAACTCTTCATGGACCTTTAAGCACACAGACGGTGTCTCCTATTGTCACAGGTTCTCTCCAGAGGCCGTCCTTAAGGGCAGAGGGCCTCCGGTTCTTTTCCAACTAGAATAGGTCTATCCTTGTCTCCTTCCAGGCACATAGGGATCCAGAAAAGTGGACAAAACACAGCTGATGGGCCAGGCACGGTGGTTCACACCTGTAATCCCAACACTTTGGGAGGCCAAGGTGGGCGGATGACCTGAGGTCAGGAGTTCAAGACCAGCCTGACCAACATGGTGCAATCCCGTCTCTACTAAAAATACAAAAATTAGCTGGGCATGGTGACACAGTGCCTGTAATCGCAGCTACTTGGGAGGCCCAGGCAGGAGAATCACTTGAACCCGGGAGGCTGAGGTCGCAGTGTGTTGAGAACACACCATTGCACTCCAGCCTGGGCAATAAGAGCAAAACTCCACCTCCAAAACAACAACAACAACAAACAGATGATGTCTTTAGGAGTCTGTGGTCAGGCACACTGAGAGATGCCTGTGTCCCTTCAATTTTGTGGTTTCTCTGTGTTTACCCACAGACTCTCAGGACAGCTGGAGCTGTCCTGTGCTGGGCTGAGACTGCATTGGGAGAACATGCAGAAAGGGAAAGGAGATCTTGCTATGCTAGTATTTACAAAGTCCTAAAGTTCATACCCAATAAAAATAATTCATATATGCCTTTTCTATCTCCCTCCTCCATGCAATACACTTCTAAGAGGTTACTTTTCTCATATTAATAACAATAAAAATTCCAGGTTACTGGACATTTACTACATAGAAGGCCTTAGGTCAAGGGTCATCTTTTACCAACTTCTCTCAAACACCCTTTGGTGGGTACTACTTTATCCATCTTTCAAATGAGGAAACTCAGGCTTGGAAAATTTCAGCCATTTGACCATAATGACACAACTGATCGAAGTTGGGGCAGAGACTTGAACACTGGTACATCTGAATCAAAGCTTGCCCTTGGGTTTGAGGGGTGGTGGAGGTGGGGTGTCTCTGGGAAGAATGGTGAGAGAAGACACAAAAGCAGAGGAAAGAGGAACAGGAGGGTGCCCTCCAGTGACCCCAATTCAGGAAAACTTCATAATGATGATCCTTGGTGAGAGTTTCAAAATTTCATGTGCTGAAAAGGGAATTATTTTCCAGAAGAAAAGTTCTAACTTTAAGTCCAGTAGTAAGACCCATGAATTATTTCTGTACAACTGGTTTGCAAAATAGGAAAGACAAAAGCATCAGTTCAAATTGCCTTTATAACCTTATAAAAAGATTGACGACTATTAATGACATTAAGTTATTCGAGATCATTCTTTAAGAGTCTTTTTTTTTTAAATCTAAAATATCCATTTGGATAAGTTAAATGCATGATACTTGAGAGTTGTAGGTTTGATGGGGTACAGGTTTACCTACAAACTTTTGTAAAATCCCTACACGTAGAATTTTTATGCCCATGTCATGGAGCTTGGAGAAAGATTTTTCACTTCGAGATTATAATGGAGGTTGAGTGTTGTTGAAGATTTATTTTAGCAATTCGTTTGGGCAAAACCCACGTTGCTGGTTCTCTGGTCAAACACCAGTGAGAGCCCCATTAGATTCATACTATTATGATGGAGAAAGAATTCACTCTCAAATGTGGTTTCCAGGAATATCTTGTGGTGAAAAGTAAAGATTGCTACAGAGACCTCCAGGAGACTAGAAACCACTTGCCAGTCGTTCTCTTGGGGAAGTAATTATATCCTTGCTAAAATCCTACTTTGTATGGCTGGTGTCTATAAGCTAAAGAGAATCTTCTCAACTGAGTACAATTTCCTAAACTGAGTAGTGCACCCTTAAAAAAAAAAAAAAAGCCTTCCTCAAGATGCAACTAGAACTCTTCTCTCAGTGGTAATGAATGAACGCAAATGAATAATAAAAGGACTTAGTTGTTCACAAATGAAGAGCATCCTAAACAAGCCAAGAAGATATATGGTACCTGGTCAAGGTGTGCTTGCTATGTAGGAAGCCTGTTGAGATGTCTTGATACGGTGTGTAGGTGTAGGTGTGTCTCTGGGTGGTAGACAGAAGGCTGGGCTGGCAGATGGCTCAACCAAAAGTGCCAAGTTTATGGATGTTACAGATTAAACCTGTCAGAGAAGTATAGTGCTCACCCCTTCTCCTTCCCTCTTCTGGCCCTCACACTGCTCCTCCTCTCCCTGTAGGAGTGTGGGGCATAAAAGATAGGCAGGTGATTCGACTGGGGTAGGTATGCTCTGCATTGTAAAGTAGCTCAGAAAGACCATATGAGCTACTTTGTAATGTATATGACCACACACATGGTCTATGTATATGACCACACATATATGACTCATTTCTGTAAAAACTGGGTCACAGTTTTTAAATGGGATGTTTGGTCCTGTAGAGGTTTAGTCAAGGTCACAGGTTTGTCTGAAGCCTAGAAAGAGGGCAGTGGGGGATGGGCACGATGGCTCACGCCTGTAATCCCAGCACTTCGGGAGGCTGAGGCGGGCAGATCACGAGGTCAGGAGATCGAGACCATCCTGGCTAACATGTTAAAACCCGATCTGTACTAAAAAAAAAAAAAATACAAAAATTAGCCAGGCGTGATGGCAGGCGCCTGTAGTCCCAGCTACTCCAGAGGCTGAGGCAGGAGAATGGTGTGAACCTGGGAGGCGGAGCTTGTAGTGAGTCGAGATCACACCACTGCACTCCAGCCTGGGTGACAGAGCGAGATTCCATCTCAAAAAAATAAAAATAAAAATAAAAATAAAAATAAAATAAATAAAAGAGGGCAGTGGGCAGAAGCAAGGGCAGGCATAGACCAGACTTTGTCTTGACCCTCCCTCTATTCATAGAACATAGCTTTGGTGTTCACACACCCATCTGCCCACCGCCACCCCAGCCTCTCCTCTCCAGAATTCAGGAGACTTCGCAAACAAGCACCCCAGGGCCTTGATCCATTGCTTGGACTCCACTAGATGGAAATTTGCATGAAGAGGCGTTAGAAGGTTTTGGTTCCCCTACAACCAGTGGGTGTGAGGTGAGTCATTGCCCAGTCCCCTGGGAAAGTCAGTGATTTCACAACGGATCTTTTCTAGGTATTTTCCTGACAGTCAGTCCCTTCCCAGACAGCGTTTGGTTGGTTTTCCTGCCACACCACTCAACAGTATGTAGGGGTCTCCTCTCAGGCAGGCTCCACACCAGACACCGGGGGTAGGTCTCTGTTCTCAGGGGCACTGTGAGGCAGACACATGAGTAGACCATACTCCTCAGTGTGACTTGTTTTTTGTTTTTGTTTTTGTTTTCTCCTTGAGACAGGGTCTCACTCTGTCACCCAGGTTAGAGTGCAATGGCATGCTCAGGGCTCACTGTAGCCTCAGCTTCCGAGGTTCAAGCAATCCTCCCACCTCAGCCTCCCTAGTAGCTGGGACTACAGGCATGTGCCACCATGCCAAGCTAATTTTTGCATTTTTTGTACAGGGTCTCACCATGTTGCCCAGGCTGGTTTCAAACTCCTAGGATTAAGTGATCTGCCTGCCTCAGACTCCCAAAGTGCTGGGATTACAGGTGTGGGCCACTGTGCCCGACTGACAAGTGTCTTTATCAAATCCCCAGATACTATGAGAGTGTGGGTAGGGTGGGAATCCAAAACAAGGATACATTCTTCAGGCAGACAAGGGAGGAGATGGTTTCCAGACAGGAGGAAGAGGATGTGTAAAGGCATAGAGGCTTCAGAAGTCTTGTATGTCTGGAGAACAGCAAGGGGTCAGCGTGACCAGAGCACAGGGATGGTATGGGAAGGGAGGGGTGAGGAGGGGAGACCAGCAGGGAGCAGGCCTGGCAGGCCTTGGAGACTACACTCTGTCTGCAGAGCTCTGAGGAGCACAGTCAGGGAGTCATTGGAGCCCCATGGCCATGTCCAGGTTCAGGGAATCACAGTTTAGCCCCCAGCACCTTTTCTGGCACCTCTAGGGGCAGCAGAAGCGGCTCCAGCAGGGTGCAGCAGAGAGAATCAAGGAAACCCTAGAGCAGAAGGGGCACTAGCCCTGTGACAGACTGCTGGCTGACTATTCCAAAATCCAATCTCTCCTTCTTTCTAACAGAACCTCAAGCTTCAGCTGAGCACTTGTTGCCTGGAATAAAGAGCTCTGTGTCTAAGCCTCCTTTCTAGCTGGGTGGGAGCATATGACTGAGTTTTAGTGAAAGAAGAGAAGTATCAAGATCATGTGGACCTTCTGGGAAGGCTGGGTGAAGGCAGCTCAATCACCTGTGTGGCCTGCCTTTCTATAGCCCTTCTGTTTTTCCCCTTTGACCAACCTGCAACTTGTATGTGATGGCTGGAGCTCCAGCCGACATGTGGAACCATGAGGAGGCCTTGAGGGTAGAAGTCACATACCTATATGTCAGATCCTAATGACAGATCCCCAGTGAAGCACCCCCACACTAGAACTGACCTGAATTTCTCTGGATATGTTTTCACATGAAAGAATAACAAGCAACTATTTTGTTTAATCTACTGTTATTTTGGCTTGTCTCTTACGTGTCCCTGAACCTAAACTTAACTGATATGATCTTAAATCCCCTCATTTTCTGGAGGGAAAATTTGAGATCAGGGAAGCATGTTGACTGGATAAAGATTACTCAGAGAGTTTACTCAAAAGCTCTGTCTCTCCTAGCAAAACTTTCTGATGATTTTTGCTCATTTCCAATTCAACAAGGATTTCTTGAGCCTATGCATGCAGGGCCATGTGGTACAGTAGTGTAGAGCCTAAACCCCAAGGCCAGACTTCGTTTTTGTTTTGTTTTGTTTGAGACACAGTCCACTATGTTGTCCAGGCTGGTCTCAAACTCCTGGCCTCAAGCGACCTTCCACCTCAGGATCGCAAAGTGCTAGGATTACAGGTGTGAGTCACTGCGCCCAGCCAAAACCAGATGTCTTGAATGCCAGTCTCAGGAATGCTACTCACTAAATGGAATACCATGAACAATTCCTTAACCTGCCTCTGCCTCAGTACCCTCATCGTAAAATAGGGATTAGAATAGCATCTACTTTTCAGGGTTCTTATGAGACTAAGTAAGTTATAGGTAAGTAGATGTATGAATAAAGCACATAGGTGAGCTGCTATGGGCACAGACTCTGGTTCAAAGCTTGACTCTGTCACCAGCTAGCTATGTGATCATGGGCAAGTTATTTAACCTCTTTGTGCTTCTATTTCCTCACAAGTAAAATGGAGATGATAGCAGTACTTACAAAGCTGTTTTGTGGATTAAAGCACTGAGAACAGTGCCTGGCACGCAGAAAGTGCCAGGAAGCCATGGCCATCATTGTTATTACCATGTGCTGATGAGCCCTGTACTGAGTGAAGAAGGGGCTCACGGTCAGGTTGTGAGGTGAATGGGAAAGGGACTGGAGAGACAAACAGGAGACACGGATGAACATCACTGAACAAAATCACTGCAGTAATTGCTTTCCAGGCACTACCTCATTTGTTTCCCCAGTACTCCTGGCAGAGGATATTATTCTCCCCATTTTTTAGTGACGAAACTGAGCACCCGAAAGGTTGGGTGATGTGAACAAGACCTCCCTGCTGGTAAGGGTCAGGGCAAGGGTTTGAATCCAGCTCCGTGCCACCCCTCAAAGGCCATGCAACACTCCACTTCTGAGGAAGAAACCTCTCATGCATCCTTCACCTAGCTTACCTCTGAGAATTTGTAGCTCAGAAAGGAACGGGTAATGTGGGTATTTTCTCTCCACTTACCCTTGAATTGTCAATACTCACTGTGTATTTATTTATTTATTTTTGAGACAGAGTCTCACTTTGTTACCTAGGTTGGAGTGCCGTGGCACCATCTTGGCTCACTGCAACCTCCGCTCTTGGGTTCAAGCAATTCTCCTGCCTCAGCCTCCCAAGTACCTGGGATTACAGGTGCACACCACCGTGCCCGGCTAATTTTTGTATTTTCAGTAGAGGCAGGGTTTCACCATTGGCCAGGCTAGTCTCGAACTCTTGACCTCAAGTGATCCACCGGCCTCGGCCTCCCAAAGTGCTGGGATTGCAGGCGTGGGCCACCGCCCCCGGCCTGTCAATATCATTGTGTTTCTGAGTCTATCCACCCATTCAAGGATCGCTCACATACAGGTCACTGTGGGTTACCGCTAGGCTGAGATTGTTTTGCTTTTTTAATAGCTTGCCCTGAGAAGCACAATGATGATTTCCTCTTCTGTCCCCTGAAAGAACCTGAAACTGTAGCCTGAAAGCGTGGCGCAGGGGGAACTGCCTAGGTGAGGGCAGCTGGCACGACCCTTCCCACAGCTTTCCTAACATTCCTAGCATTCGTGTCACAAGCAAAGGCCACCGTGCCCCCTGCTTGAGCATGCTAGCCGGGCGGTGGGGACGGAGGCAGTACTCTCAGGACGTTCGATTAACCAGTAAACTTCATCACAGGAACAGCACCACAGCACCCAAGAGGACTCAATGTCTAGGGGGAAAAGCTTTGGAGAAAGCGGAGGGTCGGAACATAAAATAATCATAAACTCAGCGTCCCAGACGGCATCTGGGATGGGAAGTACAATGATAATTAAAAAAAAAAAAAAAAGTCTTTGACACTCTGTCCTACACCTTTCTGAAATGGCACAATCTGTCAGACCACATCTGATGCAAGGAAGAGCAAGACATGAGCGCTTTTCCCGGATAATAAAGCCAATACTCCCATTCCTAAATCCATCTCTTAAATCCAAGTGACCTCTACAGAGAAGGTGCCCAGAACCCTTTTGGAAGCGAGGGACAGTGTTACTGTCTTTGGGGTTGACACCTGCTCTGAGTAACTCACGGAAAACAAGTTTCAGCAGGGAAGCCCTTGGACGCGCCACACCTCCCTACCCACAGCCGGTCCTGTGGCGCCCGGGACTCCAGAGTGCGTTTAGATGACAGGGGACCGACACGGCAGGGCCACCGCGGGAAGCCCTGCGCGCCACTCACCGGCCAGGGAAGCGAAGAGCACGGCCGCCGCGCTGAGCTGCCGGGGCATGGTGGGCGCTGGGCGAGGTTCTGCAGTGCGCGGCGAGGTCCGGGCAGGCCCCGAACCGGTGCCGGAGAAACCTACCGGTGCCGGAGAGACGAAGCCACCTGCTTATGAGAAGCCGCCGAAAAGCCCGCCCAGGGCCGCTGGGCGTGGAGGGAAACTCCGCCGGCCCCCTCCTCCCCTTATGGAGCCGGGAGGGGCGGGCACGCGGCGCGGCGGCCGGGGGCGGGCCTCTGGGACAGTTTACCGCACGCGCGTAGTCCCGGCAGCGCCGGCCTCCTGCGCTCATACCCTGGGTCTCCTCTTTTCTTTTTCTTTCTTTTTGAGACGAAGTCTCGCTCTGTCGCCCAGAGAGTGCAGTGGCGCGATCTCGGCTCACCACAACCTCCGCCTCCCGGGTTCAAGCGATTCTCCTGCCTCAGCCTCCGCAGTAGCTGGGATTACAGGCGCCCACCACCAGGCCCGGCCAATTTTTTGTATTTTTAGTAGAGATGGGGTTTCACCGTGTTGGCCAAGCTGGTCTCAAACTCCTGACGCCAGGTGATCCGCCCGCCTCAGCTTCCCAAAGAGCTGGGATTACAGGCGTTAGCCAGTGTGCCTGGCCCCAGGTGGTTTTACAGACCAGAAATTCCTGGAACAAAAAACACGCAATATCTTTTTTGTTTGTTTGTTTGTTTGTTTGTTTGAGTCAGGGTCACGCTCTGTCACCCAGGCTGGAGTGCAGTGGCATGATCTCGGCTCCCTGAAACTTCTACCTCCTGGCCTCAAGCGAGTCTCCCACCTCAGCCTCCTGAGTAGCTGGGACCAAAGGCACATGCCACCACGCCCAGCTATTTTATTTTATTTTATTTTTATTTTATTCTTTTATTTTATTAAGCTTATGTAGAGAGGAGGTCTTGCTGTGTTGCCCAGGCTGGTCTCGAGTTCCTGGCCTCAAACGATCCTCCCGCGTTAGCCAACCATTGGGATTAAGGTGTGAGCCAGGG
This sequence comes from Rhinopithecus roxellana, assembly GCF_007565055.1. Lineage (NCBI taxonomy): Eukaryota > Metazoa > Chordata > Mammalia > Primates > Cercopithecidae > Rhinopithecus > Rhinopithecus roxellana. The sequence goes on along the minus strand of NC_044549.1, from coordinate 132,007,134 downwards.
CCCACGGCTCAACATCGCTGACAGGCAACCTTTTAATGTCTTATCTCCCTCCTCTATTAATTAAACGATGTTTTGACAGGGCTTGAGTCCCAGTGGGGAATACACATTAAGGGGAATACACATTAAGTGGGGAATACACATTAATATATTAGGAGACTTTCCTTATCATTGGATTGAGGGCTTTCAGCCTAGCCTCAAATTATTTTCTGAAAAATAACTTTGGCTACAACTATTTTATCTTACTATGTTGCTCCAAACACTCTAATCAAGTACACTTAACCAAAGCTTGCAGTGCGTTTCAGAATGGAATTTTTATGGTGAAAGGTGAGGGTTAACTTGTGCCAGTCAACCTAATTTCAGCAACTACCTGCTTTCTGATCTTTGAGACCGTTTATTCAAAAGACAAGTGGGTATAGACTGGTGCCAGGCACTCGTCTTATTCTATTTAAGTGCCATAGCCACTCTGTGTGGACACCGTTGTTATTATTGCTGCCCCATTTCGCAGATGGACAAACTAAGCACAAAGAAGGGAGTTGCCCCAGTCCCTTAGATAATAAATACAGAAACTGGGCCATAAATCCTGTCTGCCTTGAGAGTGTAGGATTTTAAGCACTGTGCCATTGTAACTGAAGAGGTGTTTACAACTAGAATATAATATATGCTTTTAAGTTGCTTACTGCCTAGTTGAGAGAAATTTATTAATATACAACAATATCTAGAGAGTGACTGATCAATTATTTACTACTCAGAGCCACACTAGATGAGGAATGGGATAGTGAAGGAGATGGCTTCATGGTGGTTTGCTCTCCAATCTTCTTCTTCAACATTGTTTTCACTATTCTAAGTTCTCTGCATTTCCGTATTAATTTTAGAGTCGTTTTGCCAATTTCTACCAAAAATCCAACTGAGATTTTTATTAGGATTGCGTTAAATCTGTAGGTAAATTCAAGAAGATTTGACATCGCAACAATATTGAGTCTTCTGATTATAAACATGGTATATCTCTCCATTTATTTAGGTCTTTTGTATTTTTTCCCCAGATTTCTCAAATACTGTTTCAAGTTTGGCCCTAAGTATTTCATATTTTTGATGCTATTATAAGTGGCATTAAAATTGTTTTAAATTTCTGATTTTGCAGTACTAGTACAGTCATAGGTAGTTTAACAACAGGAATATGTTCTGAGAAATGCGTCATTTAGTGAGTTCATTGTTGTGTGAACAAACAAACCTAGATGACATCGCCTGCTACACACCTAGGGTATATGGGAAGGCCTATCACTGCTGGGCTACAAATCTGTACAACATGGTACTGTACTGAATGCTACAGGCAATTGTAAGATAATAGTCTTTGTATATCTAAACAGGTCTAAACATAGAAAAGTTTCAGTAAAAATACAGTATAAAAGATAGAAAGTGGCACACCTAATAGAGGGCACGTACCATGAATGGAGCTTACAGGGCTGGAAGTTGCTGTGGGTGAGTCAGTGAGTGGCGAGTAAATACAGAGGCCTAGGACATTACTGTACACTACTACAGGATTTATAAATACTGTACACTTAGGCTACAACACACTTACTTTAAAAATTTTCCTTTCTTCAATAATGAGTTAACCTCCACTTACTGTAATTTTTGACTTTATAAACTTTTTAATTTTTAAAAAACTTTTTGATTCTTTTATAACAACACAGCTTAAAAGACAAACACATTATATGGCTGTATAACAGTATTTTCTTTCTCTATATCCTTATTCTATAAGTTTTTTTCTATTTTAACAATTTTTTAAAACTTTTACAACTTTTTTTTTTTTTTTTTTTTTTTTTTTGAGATGGAGTCTCGCTCTGTCGCCTGGCTGGTGTACAGTGGCACCATCTCGGCTCACTGCAACATCTGCCTCCTGGGTTCAAGGGATTCTCCTGCCTCAGCCTCCTGAGTAGCTGGGACTACAGGCACCCACCACACCCACCTAGTTTTTGTATTTTTAGTAGAGACAGGGGTTCACCATGTTGGCCAGAATGGTCTTGATCTCTTGATCTCGTGATCCACCCGCCTCGGCCTCCCAAAGAGCTGGGATTACAGGCACGAGCCACCACGCCCGGCCACAGTTTTTTTTTGTTGTTAAAAATGAAGACACACACACACACACACACACACACACACACACACACACATGCCTAAGCCTACACGGGGTCAGGATCATCAATATCACTGTCTTCCACCTCTACATCTTGTCCCAGTGGAAGGTCTTCAAGGGCAGTAACATCCATAGAGCGGTCATCTCCTGTGATAAAAATGCTTTCTTCTGGAATATCTCCTGAAGGACCTGCCTGAGACTGTTTTACAGTTAATTTTTTTTTGTAAGTAGAAGGAATACTCTCAAAGTAATGACAAAACATAATATAGTAAATATAGACACCAGTAACATAGTTGTTTATCAAGTATTATGTACTGTATATAATTGTATGTGCTACACTTTTATACGACTGGCAGTACAATCTTAGTTTCTCACCACAAGTGATGCCCTCTCCACTTTGACATCATGACGGTTACAACATCAGTAGGTGATAGAAATTTTTCAGCCCCATTATAATCTTATCGGACCACCATTATACATGTGGTCAGTCATTGACTGAAATATGGTTATGTGATGCATGACTGTATATGTATAAATACAATTTATTTTTGCATGCTAATCTCATATCCTGCAATCTTGCTAAACTCACTTTTTAGTTCTAGTCATTTTTCCTGGTAAACTCCACTGGATTTTCTATATAGTCTATTATATCTATGAATAAAGACAGTTTCACTCTTTACTTTCCAATTTGGACGATTTTATTTCTTTTCTTGTCGAAAAGCCTTCTGTTGAGGCTTGAACCTCCAGGACATTGTGAAATAGCAGCCATGAGAGTAGAAATAGCAGCCATGAGAGTAGAAATGTGTTTTGTTTCTGATTTGAGGAGGAAAGCATACTTTGGCTATTAAATGTGATGTTAGCACTAGGTATTTCATAGATGCTGTTTATCGGATTGATAATGTTCCTCCTATTCCTAAATTTCTGAGAATTTTTCAAGAAAGGGATGTTGGATTTTATTTAATTTTTTTCTGTATATATTGGGATGATTACATGGTTTTTCATTTTGATCTGTTAATATTGTGACTTGTATTAATTTTTAAATATGAAATCAACCTGCATTTCAGGGAGAATACCACTCATTCATGATTTAGGGTCATTTTTATATATTGCTGGACTGTTTTTGTAAAATCGTGTTATGAATTTTTGTATATATGCTTGTGACTGACATTGATCTGTCATGTTCCTTTTTTTTTAACAGCTTTGTCTGGAAGTAATACTGACCTCAGGAATTAATTGGAAAGTACTTCTTACTCTTCAATTTTTTTAGAGGGATATGCCAAAATTTGTATTACTTCCTTAATGTTTTATAAAATTCCTTTGTGAAAACGTATAGTTCTGGGTGGGGGGTTCTTTGTGGGAAGATTTTAAGTATAAATTCAATGTATTTAATAGATATAGGGCTATTGAGGTTATCCATTTCTCCTTGAGTGAGCTTTGCTAGGTGTATAAGATAGGAAGAAAACTGTTTCTCCCACACTTGCCCTCAAGACTCAATACAAAATATATGTCTTCTGGTCACCAAGATGCGCGGGATTTCTTTCCACCAACAACCAGTTCTACAGTGAACACCAATTAGGTATCCCATAATTCAATTCAATTCTGACACTATTTACCTGGAGTTAGAGTTTGATCCCACAAGTTAAGGGCTCCACCCCACAAGACTGCCTGTCACTTCAGACACCAATTAAAAGTAGCAGGTTGTCACCTATACTTCTGACTGACTGGCTATAGATTGGGATTCCCACTATACTCTCTTTGGGTTCTATTAATTTGCTAGGAAGGCTTACAGAACTCAGGGCAACACTTACTTACATTTGCTGGTTTATTATGAAGGATAATGCAAAAAATACAGATGAACAGCCAGATGGAAGAGACACACAGGGCAAGGTATAAGAGAAGGGGTAAGGAGCTTCCACGCCCTCCCTGGGATTGTCACCTTCCCAGTACCTCCACACACTCAGCAACCCAGAAGCTCTCTAAACGTGTCCTTTTGGGTTTTAATGGGCTTCATTATGTAGGGATGACTGATTAAATCACTGGCCATTGGTTATCTACTTAACCTTCAGCCCCTCTTCCCTCCCCAGAGGTAATGGGGAGGGGCTGAAAGTTCCAACCCTCTAATTACATGTTTGGTTCCCCTAGCAACCAATTCCCATCCTGAGGCAATCCAGGGTCCCACCAAGAATATCCTCATTAGGACAAAAGGTACCCCTCTTACCTTGGAAATTCCAAGAGATTTAGGAACTCTGTTTCAGGAACCAGGGTCAAAGACCAAATATTAAAACAAAAGATTATCCTAGAACTCTTATATATAAGGATTTTAGGAGCTCTGTCTTAGAAACTGGGACAGAGACCAAAGAAATATTATTGTATCACACTATCACAGTTTATTATTTTCAAAAAAAGTTGTTTTCTGGCTGGTACAGTGGCTCATGCCTATAATCCAAGCACTTTGGGAGGCCAAGGTGGGAGGGTCACTTGAGGCCAGAAGTTCAAGTCCAGCCTGGACAACACAGGGAGACCTTATCATTATTAAAACATTTTAAAAATTAGCTGGGCATGATGGCACATACCTGTAGTCCCAGCTACTTGGGAGGCTGAAGCAGAAGGATTGCTTGAGCCTGGGAGGTAGAGACTAGTGAGCTGCAATCACACTACTGCACTCTTGCCTGGGTGACAAAGCCAGACCCTGTGTCTAAAAACAAGAAAAGAAGTCAGGGCGTGGTGGCTCACGCCTGTAATTCCAGCACTTTGGGAGGCTGAGGCGGGTGGATCACGAGGTCAGGAGATCGAGACCATCCTGGCTAACGTGGCGAAACCTCATCTCTACTAAAAAAATGCAAAAAAATTAGCCGGACATGGTGGCGGGGGCCTGTAGTCCCAGTTACTCGGGAGGCTGAGGCAGGAGAATGACATGAACCTGGGAGGCAGAGCTTGCAGTGAGCTGAGATCACGCCACTGCATTCCAGCCTGGACAACAGAGCGAGACTCCATCTCTAAAAAAAAAAAAGAGAAGAGAAAAAATAAGTTTTTTCTTTCAACTAAGTTGTTGGATTTATTAGCATAAAGCTGTTCATAGCAATCCCTTATTTGTCTTATAATATCTGTAGTATAGGTAGTGATGTCACTTCTTTTATTACTAATGTTAATAATTTGTATTTTCTCTCTTATTTCCCTGATAATATTAATAATTTGTGTTTTCTCTCTTTTTTCCCTGATAAGTCTGGCTAGAGGTTGATCAATTCTATTCATGTTTTCAAAAACAACAAAATTTCATTTCATCAAGTTCCTTCATTGTTCTTATATTTTCTGTTTTATTCATTTCTACTTGATCTTTATTATTTTCTTCCTTCTACTTAACTTGTGTTTTATTTGCTCCTCTTTTAATAGTTTTTAAAGGTGGAAGTTGCCTGCATAATCCCAGCACTTTAGGAGGCCGAGGTGGGAGGGTCACCTGAGGTCAGGAGCTTGAGATTAGCCTGGCCAACATGTGAAACCCCATCTGTACTAAAAATACAAAAATTAGCCAGATGTGGTGGTGGGCACCTGTAATCCCAGCTACTTGGGAGGCTGAGGCAGGAGAATCGCTTGAACCCGGGAGGTGGAGGTTGCAGTGACCTGAGATTGCGCCATTGCACTCCAGCCTGGGCAACATGAGCGAGATTCTATCCTGAAAAAAAAAAAGAAAAGAAAAAGAAAGATGGAAGTTGAGGCCAGTGGTTTAAAATATTTCTTCCTCTCTAATAAACAGGTTTACTGTTATGAACTTCCCTCTAATTACTACTTTAGCTGGATCCCACAAGTTTTAATATGCTTTCATTTTCACATAATTAGAAATACTTCCTAATTGCCTTTTGCTATCTCCTTGACTCATGGTTATTTAAAATAGCATTATTTCATTTTCAAACACATAGTTTTTTTTTTTTTTGAGACGGAGTCTCGCTCTGTCGCCCAGGCTGGAGTGCAGTGGCACGATCTCAGCTCACTGGAAGCTCCGCCTCCTGGGTTTAGGCCATTCTTCTGCCTCAGCCTCCCGAGTAGCTGGGACTACAGGCGCCCGCCACCTCGCCCGGCTAGTTTTTTGTATTTTTTAGTAGAGACGGGGTTTCACCATGTTAGCCAGGATGGTCTCGATCTCCTGACCTCGTGATCCGCCCGTCTCGGCCTCCCAAAGTTCTGGGATTACAGCCTTGAGCCACCGCGCCCGGCCCAAACACATAGTTTTCCAGATATCTTTTATTGATTTTTAATTCCACTGTGATTGAAAACATAATTATAGGATTTAGCTCTTATAAATTTATTGAGATTTGTTTTTTGACCAAGACTGTGGTTGGTTCCATTAGTTTCCAGAACTGATGTAACAAAGTGCCACAGACTGGGTAGCTTAAACCACAGACATTTGCTTTCTTATAATTCTGGAGACTAGACACGTGACATCAAAGTGTCAGCTGGGTTGGTTATTTCTTTCCTTTTTTTTTTTTTTTTCTTTTTGAGACAGAGTCTCTTTCTGTCACCCAGGCTTGGATGCAGTGGTGCAATCTCGGCTCATTGCAACTTCCGCCTCCCAGGCTCACGCGATTCTCCTGCCTCAGCCTCCCAAGTAGCTGGGATTACAGGCGCCCATCACTGCACCTGGCTAATTTTTGTATTTTTAGTAGAGACGGGGGTTTCACCATGTTGGCCAGGTTGATCTCGAACTCCTGACCTCAGGTAATCTACCCACCTCGGCCTCCCAAAGTACTGGGATTACAGGCATGAGCCACTGCGCCCGGCCTGGGTTCTTTCTAAGGCCTCTCTCCTTGGCTAGTAGACACCTGTCTCACATGGTCATCCCTCTGTGCATGCCTGTCTGTCCTCATCTCCTCTTCTTATAAGGACATTAGTCATGTAGGATTAGTGTCTACTCTTTGAACTCATTTTACCTCTTAAAGACCCTATCTCCAAATATAGTCATATTCTGAGATACTTGGGGTTAAGACTTGTATTAGTCCATTTTCATGCTGCTGATAAAGACATACCTGAGACTGGGAAGAAAAAGAGGTTTAATTGGACTTACAATTCCACATGGCTGGGGAGGCCTCAGAATCATGGTGGGAGGCGAAAGGGACTTTTTACATGGTGGTGGCAAGAGAAAATGAGGAAGAAGCAAAAGTGGAAACCCCTGATAAACCCATCAGATCTCATGAGACTTATTCCCTATCATAAGAATAGCACGGGAAAGACCAGCCCCCATGAATAAATTACCTCTCCCTGTGTCCCCCCAACAATATGTGGAGATTCTGGGAGATACAATTCAAATTGAGATTTGGATGGGAACACAGCCAAACCATATCATTCTGTCCCTGGTCCCTCCAAATCTCATGTCCTCACATTTCAAAACCAATCATGTCTTTCCAACAGTCCCCCAAAGTCTTAACTCATTTCAGCATTAACCTAAAAGTCCAGAGTCCAAAGTCTCATCTGAGATAAGGCCTTCCACCTATGAGCCTGTAAAATCAAAAGCAAGCTAGTTACTTCCTAGATACAATGGGGGTACAGGTATTGGGTAAATAAAGCCATTCCAAATGGGAGAAATTGGCCAAAGCAAAGGGGTTACAGGGCCCATGCAAGTCTGAAATCTAGTGAGACAGTCAAATTTTAAAGCTCCGAAATGATCTCCTTTGACTCCAGGTGTCACATCCAGGTCACACGGATGCAAAAGGTAGGTTCCCATGGTCTTGGGCAGCTCCACCCCTGTGGAGGTACAGCCTCCCTCCAAGCTGCTTTCATGGACTGGCGTTGAGTGTCTGCAGCTTTTCCAGGTGCACAGTACAAGCTGTCAGTGGATCTACCATTCTGGGGTTTGGAGGACGATGGCCCTCTTCTCACAGCTGCACTAGGCAGTGCCCCGATAGGGACTCTGTGTGGGGGCTCTGATCCCACATTTCCCTTCTACATTGCCCTAAGAGGTTCTCCATGAGGGCCCCGCGTTTGCAGCAAACTTTTGCCTGGGCATCCAGGCATTTCCATACATCTTCTGAAATCTAGGCAGAGGTTCCCAAACCTTAATTCTTGACTTCTGTGCACCCACAGGCTCAACACCACATGGAAGCTGCCAAGACTTGGGGCTTCCACCCTCTGAAGCCACAGCCCAAGCTATACAATGGCCCCTTTCAGCCACAGCTGGAGCAGCTGGGACACAGAGCACCAAGTCCCTAGGCTGCACACAGCATGGGGACCCTGGGCCTGGCCCACAAAACCCCTTTTTCCTCCTGAGCCTCCAGGCCTGTGATGGGACAGGCTGTAGTGAAGGTCTCTGACATGGCCTGGAGACATTTCCCCATGGTCTTGGGGATTCACATTAGGCTTCTCGCTACTTATACAAATTTCTGCAGCCAGCTTGAATTTCTCCCCAGAAAATGGGTTTTTCTTTTCTGTCACATAATGAGGCTGCACATTTTCTAAACTTTTATGCTCTGCTTCCGTCATAAAACTGAATGCCTTTAACAGCACCCAAATCACCTCTTGAATGTTTTGCTGCTTAGAAATTTTTTCCGCCAGATACCCTAAATCATCTCGCAAGTTCAAAGTTCCACAAATCTCTAGGGTGGGGCAAAATGCTGCCAGTCTCTTCGCTAAAACGTAACAAGAGGCACCTTTTCTCCAGTTCCCAACAAGTTCCTCGTCTCCATCTGAGACCACCTCAGCCTGGATCTTAATGTCCATATTGCTATCAGCATTTTGGGCAAAACCATTCAACAAGTCTCTAGGAAGTTCCAAACTTTCCCACATATTCCTGTCTTCTTCTGAGCCCTTCAAACTGTTCCAGTCTCTGCCTGTTACCCAATTCCAAAGTTGTTCCACATTTTCAGGTATCTTCAGCAACATACCACTCTACTGGTAGCAATTTACTGTATTAGTTCATTTTCACACTACGGATAAAGACATACCTGAGACTGGGAAGGAAAAGAGGTTTAATTGGATTTACAGTTCCACATGGCTGGGGAGGCCTCAGAATCATGGTGAGAGGCGAAAGGCACTTCTTACATGGTGGCGGCAAGAGAAAATGAGGGAGAAGCAAAAGCAGAAACCCCTGATAAACCCATCAGATCTCGTGAGACTTATTCACTATCACGAGAATAGCATGGGAAAGACTGGCTCCCATGATTCAATTACCTACCCCTGGGTCCCTCCCACAACACACAGGAATTCTGGGAGATACAATTTAAGTTGAGATTTGGGTAGAGATACAGTCAAACCATATCAAGACTTCTACATATGAATTTTGGAGGGACACAATTTAACTCATAATAGTGGGCTGTCTTGTTAAATGTTCTGTGTGCGTTTGAGAAGAATGTGTGTATTCTTTCATTGTTGGATTCAGGGACCTATAAATGTTAATTAGGTTAAACTAATTGATAGTATGGTTCAAGAACAAATGGTATCAACTTAGGAAGGTTTAACTTACGATTTTTCAACTTTACAATGGTGTGAAGTCTGTATGCATTCAGTAGAAACTATACTGTGAATTTTTCTCTTTTCCCAAGTTACTACTATGGGATCAGATACTCTCTCATGATTCTGGGCAGTGGCAGCAAGCCTCAGCTTCCAGTCAGTCACTCAATCCCAGGGGTAAACGACTGATACAGCCATTCTGTTTTTCATTTTTAGCAAAGTACTCAATATATTACATGACACACTCAAAACTTTATTCTAAAACAAGTTTTGTATTAGATGATTTGCCCAGCTGTAGGCTAACGTTAAGTGTTCTGAGCACATTTAAGGTAGGTTATACTATGCTATGATGTTTGGTAGGTAAGGTAAATTTAATGCATTTTCGACTTAGAATATTTTCAGCCTCCCAAGTAGCTGGGACCACAGGTGTGTGGCACCATGTATGGCTAATTTTTTGTAAAGACAAGGTCTCACTATGTTGCCCAAGTTGCCCTCAAAATCCTGACCTCAAGTGATCCTTCCACTTTGGTCTCCCAAAGTGCGATTACAGGTGTGACTCACCACACCTGGCTGTGTTGTCATACATTTTAATTCTTTATAAATTAGAAACTTCATAACACATTGTTCTTATTTAAAATTTAAACAATTATCTTTAAATATGCATAATATATATGTATATAAACATATTATATTAATATATAATATATAAATATATAAAAATATATATAACATAAATATATAATGTGTTATATATTTGTGTTATATATTACATATTATATATTTATGTTATATATTTATATAATATATATTTATATATCATATATTTATATGTGCTATATAAACATATATATTATATAATTTATAAATACATAAACATATATATTTATATATTATATATAATATATAAATACATAAATATATAAAAATATATATTTATAAATATATGATATATAAGTCATATGTATATTTTAATATAAATATATAACATAGTTATATATAATATATAATATATTTATGTTATATAAATATAATATATAATATACGTTATTTATAGATTATATACATATTTATATATTATGTATATTTAAAGATAATTGTTTAAATTTTAAAGAACAATGTGTTATTTATGTTATTTATGTGCTGTTATTTATATAAATATATATAACATATAAATATATAATATATAAATATATAATACATATAAATATACATATATGGGAGAAAAGCTTTTATACTTACTCATGTGATTACCCTTTCTTGCAGTCTTTATTACTTTGTTTAGATCCTTGGGATTTTTGTTGCTATGGTGACCTTAAGTAAACCAGGCACTTCAAATCTTACCTTGTGTTTAGGATACGGACTTGTTTGCCCAGGGGTTTTCCCTAATGTCTGCTTCATCTTCAATTTTAGGTCTTCTCCGCTGTCTGTCAGTTTCTTTCTCCATACACTTGTAGCTCTCCCAGGAGTATTCCATCATTGTTAGTCAGTGCTTGTTAGCGGGGCGGTGGGGACAGAGAGGTGAGGCGCTTGGTTGTGATTCTCAGTTCTGATTCCTGCAGGTGCTGTGTCCCTGGGTCTTGAAGGGTATGACCAAGTGTCTCTGTCCCTCCCCAAAACAGCAGTTTTGGGCTCAGCACATATTCCTGCCCCTTTCCCAGAATCAGAGGGATTTTGTTGTTGTTGTTGTTTTAGTTTTTAAGTTTTTGTTACTTTTTCTCCAGCTGTGTTGGATGTACCAGCCCCCTGGAGTGGCAGTGTTTGTTACCCTTCCTCTAGGCTTTTAAGGCCGTTGTAGGAGAAATGGAGCAATAGCATCTGAACGTGGTTTTGTGTCTCTCTTGTAGCGACTGATATTCTCCGCCCCTAGGTCTATGCCCGGAAGGATGCTTTCTCAGGACTTTTGTTGGTCTTTTTTTTTGTTAGTGCTCAGTGAGATACTTTGAGAAAAGTCTGCAAGTGGATGCAAATTTTCCTTATTATCTGTGGCTCTTGGGGTTTCTATTTTCTCTTGCAAACCTGCACTGGACCATTAAAGATTTTAGCTTAATTCTTCCTTCCAGTAGTATGGCTGTACCTGCCACAGGTAAGCAAGTGCTTGAGTCTCATCTCTCTGTGAATGGGAATCTATCATCTCTCTGAGAATGGGAATTCTCACACTTGCAAGGTGCTTTCTAGCTTTCTACATCTCAAGCAGAAGATATTATTTTTAACAATGCATAAAGTTCCATTGTGCATCAGTACAATACTAGCCAGCTTTTTATTGTTGATATTATATTTGTAATCCATTATTGCTTAGCAAACTATCCCTAAACTCAGCAGCTTAAAACATTTATTATCTCATTGTCCTCTGGTAATGAATTCAAGAGTGTCTTAGCTGGGGTGTTCTGACTCTGGGTCTCTCACGAGGCTTCAGTGAAGATATCAGCTGGAGCCGAAATCATGTGAAGCCTTGACAAGTGCTGGAGAATCCACTTTCAAGCTGGCTCATTCACATGGCTGTTGGCAGGAGGCTTCAGTTCCTGCCACGTGGGTCTCTCCACAGTATTACTTGAGGGTCCTCTCAACATGGCAACTGGCTTCTTCCCCAGTGAGTAATCCAGGAAAGAGAACAAGGAGGAAGTCAAAACACCTTTTATAACCCAGTCTTAAAAGTCTGTTGGCATCACTTCCACCGTATTCTTCCTATTTGTTAGAATCACACTCACAGGGCCGGTAATTTGACTCTCCTTTTTGAAGGGAGGAGTATCAATTTGAGGATAAATTTTGATACTACCACAGACATTTAAGTTGCACCCCCAAACTTGTTTTTCTATGAAAAAGTAATGTTAAGATGAACACCTGTACATACATATTTTTGTTCATTTGTATACCATTAAAATATGTTTCTAGAAGTGGAATTGTTAGATCAAACTATGAACATATTTTAAAATTTTGATAGTATTGAAAATTTTCTTCTAAAAAGCTAATACTAATTTATACTCTCACCAACAGTGTATAATAGTTCTGGTTTTTCTTTTTTAAAAAAATTTATTTATTATGTTTTTTGAGACGGAGTTTCACTCTTGTAGCCCAGGCTGGAGTGCAGTGGCGTGATCTCTGCTCACTGCAACCTCTGCCTCCCAGATTCAAGTGATTCTCCTGCTTCAGACTCCCAAGTGGCTGGGATTATAGGCGTTCACCACCACGCCCAGCTAATTTTTGTATTTTTAGTAGAGACAAGGTTTCACCATTTTGGCCAGGCTGGTCTCGAACTCCTGACCTCAGATGATCCACCCATCTTGGCCTCCCAAAGTGCTGGGATTACAGGTGTGAGCCACCGCGCCCAGCTTGGTTTTTCTTTTTAATTACAATTTTTATTTATTTATTTATTTATTGTAGAGATTAGATCTCGCTACGTTGCCTAGGCTGGTCTCAAACTCCCAGCCTCAAGCAATCCTTCCAGCTTGGTCTCTCAAAGTGCTGGAATGACAGGCATGAGCCACCATGCCCAACCTCAGTTCTAGTTTTTCTATATTCTCTTCAATGCCGTGTATTATCAATTTTAAATATTGTACAATCCGATAGTGAAAAAGATACTGCATTGTTTTCATATGTTTATTGGATTTCGAGTTTCTTTTCCTGTATATAGTCATGTCTTGCCCATTTAAAAATTGTTATTGATTCGTAAAAGTTATTTATATTTCAAGGAAATTAGTCTATTGTCATATGTTTTGAAAATGTATCTTTTGAATTTTTACATGTTTTTTCTTCCTATACATAAGATTTTGCTTCTGACATATCGCACGTATTAAGATTTTCCTTTGTAGCTTCTGGTTTTAGTTTTTGCTTGGAAAGATTTTTCTCAAGATTAATTTTTAAATGTTTTGACGTTCATAATTTCTTTAAGTCACATCTTTAAATAACATGAATTATCTTAAGGGCTGCGGTAAAACCTATTCTTATCATTTTCAATATTGCTAGCCAGTGGTCCTCAAACCATTTTCATGTATAATTTATCTTTTTTATTCAGAACTAATTTGAAATGTATTTTTTCGTACTCTAAATTCTGAGATGTATTTGGGTCCATTTAAAGATTCTCTGTTCCTTTCATGTTTGTTTATCCCTATAGTATGTGTCTTCTGGAAAATTAAAAAATTATATAAACCTGTAATTTTTGTTACTTTAATAGCCATATATGAAAGTTTCTTTATATGTAAAATCTGCTGTCAGATTAAAGATGCAAGTGATACATATTTTATAGATAATTTGTGAAACTATGTTTTATAAAGCTTTCTGTCTTCACATTATGACATGGAACCAGAACTCAAGAGGTACTTGATACATATAGGCTGAGTAAACAAATGCTAGTGTGATGCTGATACTGGCCCAGGAGTTGGAAGACCTGGATTCCAGTCGCCGCCTTCCTGCAGGCTGGCTGGGTGACACTGATACATGGTAATAAAGTTTAGGTTGGGCAATGGCCTCCTAGCTAGGTTCCCAACTCCCTTATGGGTTAGCATGGCCATGCAACAAAGCTTTTATCAAAAGAGTAGAAGAGAAGGTGTTACGTACCATGTGCAGAATGGGCTTTAAAACATTGCTTATGCAAACTTCCAAACTCTTTCCCCTTCTTCAGAGCTGGAAATCAGATATTTCTGAGATGTACTTTTGACTGCAGCCAATGTTGATTAGAGACAAAGACAGCATTCTAGGACAGTGGAAAAATGAACTGCAAGGAACGTGGGACCCAAAATGGTTGTGCAAAGCAGAGCAGCCTGCATACCCAGCCTGGACTGACTTACAAGACAGAAATATTCTTTTTTTTGGGGGGGGGTACCAAATTTCTTTATTTGAAGGAATGGTACAAATCAAAGAACTTAAGTGGATGTTTTGGTACAGCTTATAGAAAAGGTAAAGGAAACCCCAACATGCATGCACTGCCTTGGTGACCAGGGAAGTCACCCCATGGCTATGGGGAAATTAGCCTGAGGCTTAGCTTTCATTGTCACTGTCTCCCAGGGTGTGCTTGTCAAAGAGATACTCTGCCAAGCCAGATTCGGGTGCTCCCATCTTGCGCAAGTTGGTCACGTGGTCACCCAATTCTTTGATGGCTTTCACCTGCTCATTCAGGTAATGTGTCTCAATGAAGTCACACAAATGGGGGTCATTTTTGTCAGTGGCCAGTTTGTGCAGTTCCAGTGGTGACTGATTCACATTTTTTTCCAAATGTAGAGCACACTCCATCGCATTCAGCCCGCTCTCCCAGTCGTCATAGTCTGGTTTCTTAATATCCTGAAGGAAGATTCGGCCACCTCAGTGGTTCTGCAGCTTCATCAGTTTCTCCGCATGTTCCTTTTCCTCATGAGATTGGTGAAGAAAGTATTTGGCAAAGTTCTTCAAAGCCACATCATCGCGGTCAAAGTAGTAAGACATGGACAGGTAGGACAGGTAAACGTAGGAAGCGTAGAGCTCCAGGTTGATCTGGCGGTTGAAGGCGGCCTCTGAGTCCTGGTGGTAGTTCTGGCGCACCTGCGAGTTGGACGCGGTCGTCACGGCGGAGGCTAAGGACAGGCGGCGGCGGGTGGCTGCGCGGCGCTGGAGCGGCGGCGGGGCCTTGGGGCGGTCGGACGCGGTGAAGAGGTGACGGAGGGCTGGCTATGGGCGGCAGGCCGGGATGGGGGACGAGCGCCGGGTTCCGTCCAAGCACTGATGAAGCAGGAAACCCCGACGACTCTCGGTGAAGAACGTCTGCAGAAATATTCTTTAAATCACTGTATTATTGGATCTCTTTGTTATAGCACCTTAGCCTTTTCCCTTAGGAATACACATGGGACATTATATTCCACAAAGAAAAAGGTTCTGTGGCCAAATAAGTTTAGGAAATGGTGAGTATAATACAACTATACAGGCTTTCTTTTTGTAGAAGTTTTCAGATTCTTTAATCTACTAATTGAGATCGACCAAGAGAGGGACAGAATATGTGATATTTAAAAGTGCATTTGCAGCCACATGCGGTGGCTCACACCTGTAATCCCAGCACTTTGGGAGGCCGAGGCAGGCGGATCATGAGGTCAGGAGTTCGGGAACATCCTGGCCAACATGATGAAATCCCATCTCTACTAAAAATACAAAAATTAGCCGGGTGTGGTGGCGCGCACCTGTAGTCCCAGCTACTCGGAAGACTGGGGCAGAAGAATCGCTTGAACCTGGGAGGCAGAGGTTGCAGTGAGCCAAGATCACACCACTGCACTCCAACCTGGTGACAGAGCAAGACTCCATTCAAAAATAAAAAATAAAAAAAAAATAAATTTGCTCTTAATTTTTTTTTCTGCTTGGCATGTTATGGGGTTAATTCATTGAACTCTTACACTCTTCTGCATATTCTGCAAAATATGCTCTGGGAAGGCTGGTTTAGAGGATCTCTAACTTTTCTAATATTTCATAATGCATGGCTGATGTTTAATGTGAACTCAGACTCCCACCAGATTTTACAGATCTGGGTCTTCTTTTAGTTTACATGCTTCAGCCAGGGCACTTTAACCTGAGGCTACAGCATTTCCCAGTCGTCAGCAATATTGTGAAATCTGAGTTCCTCTAGTGGACAACAGGCAACGTCATATAGCCATGGAGTATCTGAACAACTTCTAAGTGTGAGGGATTTCATCTGGTGGTTTTGGATTCTCTTCCATTTATACTTAAATAAGGTGACATAAATTTCACTCAGAGAAAAGCCACTCTTTTCCCCCCCGTTTTTAAGAAGTCTAAAAATGCACAACTATTTCCTGAATGAGCAGTACAACCAGGTGTAGAATAGGGAATGTCGTGTCTGCTGGGAACAGACGGTTCCCAGCACAGCTTTATGAAAATTATCCCACGATTCCTGTCCCACCATGGGCTCAGTGGGGAGTCTGATTCTCTGAGCCCCAAAGGGTAGCTTTTTCCCAGACGACACCAGCAAGCAGAGCAGCAGCTCGGGGCTTTGACATGGAGGCTGGAGTGAAAGGTCAAATTGGACCATCCTGGATCACTGGAGGACAATACCCCAGGAACCTCTGGCAAAGACTGGCATTGGAATGACTCCCCTGGATACCCACCTGTGGCATGACATTTGCAAACAGAGTCTTCCTATGAGGCTTGTGAGGTTTGGCCAATTTGCATTCTGCTAGAATTATTAAGTGTGGACATCTTCATAGATCTAGAAAAGCGCTGAGATCCAAAGGACTGAGAATGCTTTGGGGGGTGTTTCCATAGTGAGTGGCTGGCTATTCAATAGACAAATGTTTGAGAGGATACAATGATGTGTTTCCTGAGGCAAGTGGTCAGAACCCAACAGACTCTTCTGTTCAGCTAAGATGTGAAATCATCTGAAGTTCTTACATGTTCTCACGGAGAAATGGATTATCATAGGGAAATGGATATATTGTGATAGACACGATAAGCAGAGAAGTCTGCTGGGAAACACACACACGCACGTCAAGACTGAATGCATGGATGTGTATTATAAAAAGCGTAAAAATACACAACTGCAGATTGTGTAGGACTATATTTTCTTTCGACTTGAGAGACATGTTTATTGCTATTAATACTGCGAAGGGCTCTACGTGCTTCAAAAAATCCCAATCTGTTGCATTCGTAAGCCTGGGTTGGATCTAAAGCAGCTTCCCACTTTGGGAAAGGCATCCCCACGACCTTTCCATGGTTGCTGAATGCAGCTGGAGGCAGTCACAGTTGGTGATGTCTGGAGCCCACTCCCCACTGTGCTGGTCTGCAGAACTTCTGCATGCCATTCCCACAAGCAGGTCTCTGCCCCGCTCTCCTCCACCTGCCTGCTCTCTTTCACCTCCCTGCTTTCCTCTACCTCCCTTGTCACTTGAAGTCTGTGCTTCACAGTTTTCTGGTCTCAACCCTCCTCCATCCCTACAGATATTTAAGAAGCAGGAATCAAAAGGTGAATGAGAGGGGACAACTCACCTCCGATGGACAAGTGTAAAGTGAGAGATGGATAAAACCAAGAAGGAGCTTAAGATATCCAGAAATGTACACTGTGTTTGGAAAAGTAAGGTCAGGAGAAGCATGGGACTCCTGAGGTTGCTCCCTACTATCTTGCAGACTTGCTGCAGGACCAAATAAAGCAGGATCTGTCAAGCACCAGGGTCAGCCCTTAAGCTTAGTGCCTTTCTGAACCTGTGACCCAGTAGTCCCCATCAACTTGTCCCACCTGCCATGCACAGCGCCTCCATGCCCCTGTACCTGAGCTCATGCTGTTCCCTCCGCCAGGGTGCCCTTCTCCTTCTCCACCCGGAGAAGACACTTGCCTGTAAGACCCAGTTCCAATGTCACCCCTTCCTGAGTGTATCAGGAAGAGTCAATGATGGTGTTCTGTGCTCCCAGAGAATTTGCCACATCGTGTTGTGATTCTGTTTCCACATCTGTCTCCCCAACTGGACTGAAAGCTTCACTCATCTTCATACCTCCCTGGTATCTACCTGGTGCCAGACCCGTCCTTAGGGCATGGGAGTGCTCAAGAAATAGGTGTTGAATAAAACGAGTGTATCCATCCATCCATGCATCCATCCATGCATCCATCCTTCCATCCATCCAGACATACATACATATGTAAACATTCTGATGGTCAAATGGAACAATGTGGGCTGAAGAATAATGCAGGTAGAAGAACCTAAGATTACAGATTCTTGATTTGGGAGGAACTTTATTTTATTGTGCAAACAGTCTACACATTTGAAACACATTCTATCAAGAAAAACACTGTGTTCTTAGGAAAGGGAGTGGGAGACGGTGGTCCCACAAAATAGCGTAAAGTTAGAAAGAATTTGAGAGGAACACTCTGTGGGATCCTGTTCCAAGGGCACCTTTCTAAGAGTCTGTCACTTAGCCTCTGCCCCTTTTTGGCCACGTCATCAAAGGGCTTCTTTATGAACAAAGTGAGACACATTATTTTTGTTTTCTTGAATTCTAAAGTGATTGTCTTGTGTCTCCTGGGGGAGACTCCTGTGAGGTGTGGCCCACTCTATTCCAGAAACAAACCAGGAGACTCATCCCAATCCCATATCCTGAGAAAATGTGAAATCAAATCACCCCTAACAATTCCAAAACTAACGGAATCCTAATGTAACTCTAACTCTATGTAACTCCAAAGCTGAGTGTGCTGGTAATTAAGCTTCCAGCCTACCCTTCCCAGCTCTGGGGTGCAGGACTACCACAGGCTCCTTCCTGTGTGCACCCCACCCCCGCCCCCACTGTCAGCATCCTGTCTCCACTCTGAGAGTGACAGCTGGTTCTAGCAGAGGCAGTTGGTTCCAGCTTGCTATTTTCCCAGCACTCCCATAACCGGCCTGATGATGCCCATTCAGAGACAGCAGCATGGGCTGGCCATGTCCCCTCCCCAGAATTCTGCATCCAGCTCCTGGACCTTGGGCTCTGAGCCCTTGGGCCACATGTACCATTGGTAGTGCCTTCTCCTCAGAGGACTGACCCCCAGCCCTAGGGCCACGTTCACATTTCTGAGTTTTGATATTTTCAACCTCTTCTCTTTATTGTATGAGTCCTTGGGCTGGGAGACTGTGGTCAAAATCTTCATGATATCTCATTATCACTACCTTTTTTTTTTTTTTTTAAATCTCTGCTAGCTGGATAACAATTATTTATGTTAAATTCTCTCTGTTGAAATAACTGATATAGTGTCTCTTGATTGAAACCCGACTAGTAGACTAAGAATTCTAACTCTAAATAATTCTGAGGGCTGGGTGCGGTGGCTCACGCCTGTAATCCTAGTACTTTGGGAGGCCAGCGCAGGTGGATCACCTGAGGTCAGGAGTTGGAGACCAGCCTGGCCAACATGGCAAAACCCGGTCAGGAGATCGAGACCATCCTGGCTAACATGGTGAAATCCCATCTCTACTAAAAAACAAAACAAAACAAAACAAAACAAAATTAGCCAGGCGTAATGGCGGGCGCCTGTAGTCCCAGCTATTCGGGAGATTGAGGCAGGAGAATGGCGTGAACCCTGGGAGGCGGAGCTTGCAGTGAGCTGAGATTGCGCCACTGCACTCCAGCCTGGGCGACAGCGCGAGACTCTGTCTCAAAATAAATAAATAAATAAACAAATAAATAAATAAATAAATAAATAAATAAAATTAAAATAAAAAATTAGCCGGGCATGATGGCACACCCCTGTAACCCCAGCTACTTGGGAGGCTGAGGTAGGAGAACTGCTTGAACCCTGCAGGCGGAGGTTGCAGTGAGCCAAGATTGCGCCACTGTACTCCAGCCTGGGTGACAAGAGTAAAACTTCATCTGAAAAAAAAAAAGAAAAAAAGAATCTGAAAATTAAATAAAAATAAAGAACAGAAAAAAATTTGAATGGCAGATACAAAACTGAAAAGAAATAACTGAGAATAAACAACTCTGAAAATAGCTCAAAAACTATCTCAAAAACTCTTTAAAAATTCAGAAAATATAATTTTCAGATATGAAGTCATGCTGAAAATGAAATAACTAAAAACCAAATAACTTGAAAAAAACATAAAAATAAACAACTTAAATATAAAATAACTGAAAATAAATACCTGTGAACATAAGCAACTCTAAAACTAGATAACTAGGGGAAAACCCTTAATTAAAACATTTCAATCTGAAAATAAATAACTCTACAGTAGTTCATAAACTTCCAGTGAGTTTTTAATCGTCAAATTAGTTACTGTAAAAATAAATAACTCAAAAACTCCAATAAGTTAAAGTGAAATAACTATGAAGGTAAATAACTCAGATAATAATTGTAGAGATAATGAAAAATAAATTCCAAGCAAATTAATTTGAACATCTATAACTCCTAAAACAAAATGACTACATATAAATAACTGAAAATGAACAACTCAAAAACTAAATAACTTTGAAAATAAAGTAACTATAAACCAGTAACTGAAACTATAAAATTAAATAACTAGAAAGCTACAACTAAATGAAAATCAACCAATAAAACTAAAAATAAAATACAACTGAAAATAACAAAACTCATTTAAAAACTAATAAATCGATATATAAAATATCTCAGAAAGTAACTTGGAACGAACTGTCTCTGCAACGAAGCAGTCTTGGCACTAACACGAACACCCCATGAACGCTCGCAGGGATTCTAGGAGGGGGACCGGGAGCTCCCAGTCTGCGGCCCCCGCCGGGTTTGAGCAACTCCCGCTCCTCCAAGGCTCGGGCTAAGCGGTTCTCAACCGATTCCCACCCGCTCTGGAGAAATGTGGGCGTGTCTGCAGGCATTTTTGATTGTCACAATTTGGGGGTGGGGTGGAGGATGGGGTGGCGCATTCCTGGACCCTAGTGTGTAGAGGCCAGTGATGCTGCTAAACTTCCTACCGTAGGAGCACAGAGAAACCCACACAACAAAGAATTGCCTGGCTCCGAATGTCAAAGTGTGCGGTTGAGAAGGCGTGGGCTGTGGGCTCTGCAAGCGCCTTAGAGCAGCTCCGAGGTCCCCCGTGCGGAGCCAGGCGCTCACCCAGGGCACCCCTCGGGCTCCCGGAAGGCGGCCCTGCGTCCCGTTTCTGCCACCGCCGAGGCCCCGGCTGCTTTCTGCGTAGCTGGGCAGGGCCCGGGCCCCCAAACCGCCTCTCCTGGGAATGCGGGCGCTCTGGAGCCGAGGAGCGGGGACGTCGGCAGGGAGGTCAGCTCTCCAGGGCGGAGGTCCTCGGGCGCCGTGCCCGCGCCTGGAAACCAGCCGTTGCCCCCGCAGGAGCCAGCCGGCCCGTGGACGCCCCAGCGCGCTCCTCCTCGGTGCTGCGGGTCGCCCTGCAATTCCGAGAAGAAAGTCAGAGACGCCGTGGCCCAAAAAGACGCTTAGTCTTTCCTCGTTCACACTCACGTTTCCTCCTCATCGCGTTCTTCTTTTTCTGCCTGGGTGCTTTCTCCCCTCTCCAGGAAAGCAGATTTGGAAGAACAGGTTTCGTGACTGTCGTCCGACTGGAAAAGGCCTGCGAACTGGAAGGGAGGGGACGGGTGCACCCTCAGAGCTATTGCTGGAGGCTATGGCCAGGCCGGGCAAGGTGGTGACTCCCGCTGGCAGGCTGCGGCCCACCCCAACCCTCCCACCTGGGCCACGGGGCCCCCAGCAGGAGCCCCAGTTATGACCGGACACCAGCGCACCGTCAAGGAGACAGCCACGTGGGGACGTGCCAGGCTAGGAGGGTCAGAGCCACCTTGAGGGTCTAGTGACCTCGGCTCCCTGGCTTAACCAGGTCCTTATGGGTGAGAATCCTGAGGAGGGGGAGAGGGATGGAGGCGAGGGACAGGAGGCAGGAGGAGCTGATGAACAGGAAGGAGGAAGAAGATGAAAGAAACAAGAGGGAGGTAATTACACTCAGAGCGCTGCTCTCCTTTTGCATGTCTTCTGCACCTTCACAGTCTTCAAAGGTGTCCATGGAGCTAAACTCCCCGCTGGAGCAGCCTTCGGGAGAGAAAGGGAAGGATGGGGCCTCTGTGGGGTGGGAAGACAGCCCCTCTGCCTATGGCAGGGTGTAGCAGGCAGTGCCTGTTGCAGGCACGGTCCTCCGCATCTCTAACTCCTGATCTCCCAGGGCCTGCACTGCGCTGGACTGAGGGGGTCTGTGATCTCCAGGCTGCGTTTCCAGCTCTGAAATGCCATACTTCACAGAGAAGACCGTCCACATGCTGTTCATGGCCCTACCTCCCTGTTCCTCCAGAAAACAGTCATTGTTTTTTTGTGTTTGCCAGTCTTCTAATCATGCCTCCTTCCCTTTCTCCTCCCCTGTCTCTTTCTCACCCTCCTCTCCTTGCCTCCTTTTCTCTCCCCTAATTAAACGTCCATTTCCCATCTCCCTGGCAGCCTCTGCCAAGTGTCACTGCTCCCCATAAGGGAAGATCAGAGGAACAAGCAAGTGCATCCATCCTGCCTCTCTCCCCAGTGAACTGATAAACACATCAGTCTAGTCCGTGGTGCACCTGTTACATCCCCGGGAGGTGTTGGACACTGTGGGGAACAGCAGCCACTGCCAAATACTGAGCAACTGCCCTGTGCCTGGTGGTATGTTAGGAGTTTGTCAAAGTTTAAGCCTCACAACCCTGTAAGGGTCTCAGCCTCCTTTACAGTTGGGGAAACAGACAGCAGTGGTCACTTGGCCAAATCCTCTTGGCCTGTGGCAGGGCAGCTGGCTTCTCCAGCACTCCTGCTCTTTACTCCACTCTGAGTGAGATGGAATCTCTGCCCCACACGGCTCACAGGCGAGGGTAGGGATCCCAGCATCTGCAGAAAGGTCCCAGCACAGGGCAGCCCCAGACTGAGGCTCAGCTGAGTAATCCCTGCAGCGGAAATTGTGCAGGAGAGTGTCTGCTCAGGCGAGAATTCAGGGAGGTTTGGGCAGGGCTTCAGGGGCAGGCAGGACTGGAGAGGGAGAGCATTCTGGGCAGAGGCATGGCCGGAGGGCGGTAGGCGGCAGTGGAGGGAGCTGCAGTTATCTGGGTGAGCAGGCAATGAACAAGTGGCGTCTCCTGGGCTGCTGTCCCAGGTCCCCTACAAGCCATGTTCTGGGCCCCAGCCCCTAGAGCAGATCAGTGGGGGCTGTGTGAGTAACACGGGGGGCAGCTGGACAGTGCCTCCCAGGAGGCCCCTCTGAAATCCCCCCTGATGCTGGCAGGCTCTGAGGAGCTGGACACCCTCCTCTCAGGTTGAAGCAAGTCCTGGTTAAGTTTCTAGTTCCCGGAGGTGGGAGGGGCGAGAGGTGGAGGGCAGAGGAGAAACTGCCTCAGGGATGTGCTCCCCACCTTCATCCTCCAGATGGGACTTGGGAGTATCTGAGGAAACCCCAAGACTCCTCTTTAGAGAAGTCCTCCAGCCCTGGGGTCTCCTTATGCCAGAAGCAAGCAGTGAGAATGGAAGAGTGATCGTCTTGCTGAGAGCTCTGTGAGGGAGGGATAGAGGGAAAAAGGGAGCCATGCCCTTGACCATCCCCTGATGAATAGCAAGGGCTGTGCCTCCAGGGTCCACAGCCTCTGTGCCCCGGATGATGCCAGGGCTGCCAGGGACCACAGAGCCACCCACTGGGAGGCTGGAGGTTGGCCTGGCTCAGGGGCCTTCGTCAGCCATAGACACCCACAGCCTGGGGTGGGCAGGGCTGGGAGGCGACACAAGAACTGAAAAACCTGACAGGCTCCAGCCCCTCTGGAGGGTAAGTGGCACCTCCAGGTAAAACGATTAGCTGGTTCCAGCCCCTCCTCAGGGTAAGTGGCACCTGGGGTAAAATGACTGCCTGGAGCTGGCAGCTGCTTTCCCTGCTCTCACAGGTCCTGCAGGGAAGCTTGGGAAGGGAAGGGGGCACAGCGCTGGGCACAGAGGGGCTCTCAGACCCTGGACTGAACTGTTTCAGGGGTCATCTAGCCCATTCCCTGCCTCCAGGCAAGGATTTGCCTGAGCCTGGAAAGAGGAAGGATCCTCCCAGTGCCGTCAAGCCTCAGATTCCACCTCCCTGTGGGGGGACTGTCAGCGCAGGCCCTGACAATGCGGAGAAAGACAGAGGACCCACATGAGCCGGTGACAGCAGGAATGCCGGGTGCCACAAGTGAGGCTGGGGATGCCTGGAGCACCATGGGGGATCTGGTTTAGTCTAGAGCCAGGTTTTCCATACTCCTTAGAGTGCAACCTCAGGGAGACGCAAATTTTACCCCCCTAACACAGCATACACGCAGAAATACATTTATACAATTCAAACACAAGCAGATGAAACAATGTTTACCCTTACAGTGTGTGAAGTCCTCATCTGCCCCACTACATCCTATCATGCTCTCTTCTATCCTAGGAGACAAAGCAGGAGGGGGGCCACGGAGGTGGGGGAGTCTCATCCAGGCCCTTGGGCGACATCTCTCCTGAGCAAACTGAAGCTGCTCTGGGTGTGCCCTCGCCTTGTCTCCCCCTAGGCCCCAGGTTCCTGGCAGCAGAGACGGTAACCTATTGACCAGGTATCTCCCAGGGCTCCTGGAAGAAACCCAGAATTCTCAGAACCAGAAAACCTTAGAGAGCATCCTGCAGGCAAAGCCCCTGGTTCTCTGGGGCGGAAAGTGCGGCACACGGGGGCGCCCCGCCGGGAATGGTAATTGACCACCAGGCTGTGAGCCCTGTGGGGACTGACACAAGACCCTGTGGGAGCTGAATCAGGGCCAGGACCTGGGTGTCCTGACTCCTAGAGACCATGTTCCCTTCCTCACCCAGGCCTTCCAGCCCCAGCCCTGGGCTTTTATTTATTTATTTTGGAGACAGGGTCTGGCTTGTCACCGAGGCTGCAGTGCAGTGGTGTGATCATGGTTCACTGAAACCTTGACTTCCTGGGTTGAACTGATCCTCCCACATCAGCCTCCTGAGTAGCTGGGACCACAGGTACATGCCACCACACCCAGCTAATTTTTGTATTTTTTGGTAGAGATGGGGTTTCACCACGTTGGCCAGGCTGGTCTTGAACTCCTGAGCTCAACTGATCCACCCGCCTCGGCCTCCCACAGTGCTGGGATTACAGGTGTGAGCCATCGCACCCAGCCCCTGGGCTGACTTTTGCTGTCGTACATCATCTGCATATTTAATCCCCTGCTGGATTCACTGGTCATGGGCTCTGAGGTCCTAAGAGTCTTAGGCACTAAGGAGCTGGCAGCACTGAAGAGACCCCAAAATCTCAGACTCAGGGTCTGGCCAGTCACAGGCGCGTGATGGAACAACTGAGAGGCCCATTGCCCCACGGCAGGAGAAGGTGCTCTGGAGTCAGTCAGACCTGAGGGCAGTCAGACCTGATTCTCACTCTGTCACTCACTAGCGGTGTGATCTTGGATACATCACTTAACCTCTTGAGCATCAGCTTCCTTATCTCTAAACTGGAGATAATAACATCGATTTTGCAGTCTTGACATGAGGATTAGCAAAACTTCTGATAAAGAAAAATGCCTGGTACACCACAGGAATTCAACAAATACCTGTTTGATTACTGTGCATAGCAATTACAATAATACTAAAGAGAGGGTCTCAAAACAGCTCTGGGCACTCCAGGTGTGCTATTATTATTTACATTTGGGGGAGGTTTGTCCGCCATTGTCTCGTCCTCATAAATACTCAGGGAAGGAAACATATTATAAGGATAATAAATGGTTGTTTTTTTGTTTGTTTGTTTGTTTTTTTTGAGACGGAGTCTCACTCTGCCACCCAGGCTGGAGTGCAGTGGCCGGATCTCAGCTCACTGCAAGCTCCGCCTCCCGGGTTTACGCCCCTCTCCTGCCTCAGCCTCCCGAGTAGCTGGGACTACAGGCGCCCGCCTCGTCACCCAGCTAGTTTTTTTTGTATTTTTAAGTAGAGACAGGGTTTCACCGTAGTAGACAGGATGGTCTCGATCTCCTGACCTCGTGATCCGCCCGTCTCGGCCTCCCAAAGTGCTGGGATTACAGGCTTGAGCCACCGCGCCCGGCCAATAAATGGTTTTAAAAAGAAACAGAGCAAACACAGACCCACACGCACACCCACACCCCCACACACACACCCCTCAGAAAAAACCATGCCAAACACACAGGCCCTTGACAAATATTCAATTTGATTATAGCAAAACGGTTTTTTTTTTTTTTTTTTTTTTTTTGGTTTTGGTTTTTTTTTTTTTTTTTTTTTTTTTGAGACATGGGTCTCACTCTGTCACCCAGGCTGGAGTGCAGTGGCGTGATCTTGGCTCACTGCAACCTCCACCTCCTGGGTTCAAACGATTCTCCTGTCTCAGCCTCCTGAGTAACTGGGACTACAGGCACATGCCACTACACCCGGCTAATTTTTGTATTTTTAGTAGAGACAGGGTTTTACCATATTGGTCAGGTTGGTCTCGAACTCTTAACCTCAGGTGATCCACCCGCCTCGGCCTCCCAAAGTGCTGAGATTACAGGCATGAGCCACCATGCCCAGTTGATTACAGCAAAATTTTAAGTGATAGTTGCAGTCTTGGAAAATGAATGGAACGACTTTTGTCCCAGCCAAGATCTAGTGGTGTGTTGGGGCAGATACACCCTGAGTCTCTGGGGCACTCTCAGTCTATGTATCAGATAAGCATAAGGAGCACTGGTGGAGAAGGACAAGAAGAATGGGAAAGATGGGCGATGAGAATTCCTGCAGATAAGGACCGGTGAGTGTTCTCTTTTGAAACCCTTAGTCGACAATCTTTCTAGTGCACATCACATAAGCTGAATGGCTTTTTTATTTTGCTTAAACAAACGGAATGAAATTTATTAACAATGAACCTAGTAGTGAGCTGAAATTATTCTCACCAGCATACATATTTTTGATAAATTATAGACTTTGAAGACAAAATCATGGTGTTTCCCTTATCGTCCACTGGATGGCACAAAGAGACCATTGTAGATTCTGCTGGTTCAGCGGTAGCACTCACCCGATAGACATTAAATGGGCAAATTCTAGTTTTATTGTCTTTCAAACTAGATTTTTCTCTATGCACTTTTTTTTTTTTTTACTTTTTTTTTTTTTTTTGAGATGGAGTCTCGCTCTGTCACCAGGCTGGGAGTGCAGTGGCACGGTCTCGGCTCACTGCAACCTCTGCCTCCCGGGTTCAAGTGATTCTCCTGCCTCAGCCTCCCGAGTAGCTGGGACTACAGTAGTGGGCCACCACGCCCAGTTAATATTTTGGTTATTTTAGTAAAGACAGGGTTTCACCATGTTGGCCAGCATGGTCTCGATCTCCTGACCTCTTGATCCGTCCACCTTGGCCTCCCAAAGTGCTGGGATTACAGGCATGAGCCACCGTGCTTGGCCAATTATGCACAACTTTTAAAGGACCATCTCTATCACATGAACTAAAGGATATCATTTTCACTTTGGGGTGGGAGGTGGTGAGCTGCTTAGAAGCAATGCCTAAACCCCCTGGGCTTCCCTTCCTTTCACTTGGAAGAACCAGGGGGTAACTAACTGCTAACAATTCCATACTATCAGAGTCAGAGATCTAGGTGCTAGCCTAAGGGCTGCATCTCGTTTAATCCTCACGGCAAGACTATACAATATTATATCCATTTTGTAAAATAAATGATAAAAAGAACTTAAGCACAGAGAGGCTATAGAATCCATCCAAAGAGATGGAGCGGGACTTGAGGCTGGGTCTTTGAGACCTGAGTTTGAGCCCTTCATCATTATGTTGTGCATGCTGCTAACCAATTTCCCTCTCTGTGTTCTAGAACTTAATACATGGGGGTCACATTCTGTCTAATCCATCCCGGTAGCTCTCCAGAGCTCACATCAGGAGAGAGTTCCAAAATGTTTCCAGGGGTACTAGGCTCGGTTACAATCTTTTGCTTGGTGGCCCAGAGTATAAATGTGGATATCTTAGGCTGGCCTATAGCTGAAGTGTCTATTTCATTTGCAAGCCTACCTTTGACCAACAGGAAGTGAATCATTCTTGAGAGCATCTAATTAATTGCTTTCAGATTCCACATGTTGGCATTCTCATGCCTGAGCATCAGACATGTCCCTCTCTGCCTCTGTTAAATGTTGGACATTTAACAGTGGTAGTGGTAGCAGCTAGCGCAGTCTTGAAGACATGGAGCCCTCGCTGCTGGGGACGAGCACAGGTTCAATTCTACTACCAAGGCTTCTCCATTTCCGAGCCCGTGGTGCAGGCACTGGGATGCCTACGAGGAAGTGGACTAACTGGACTTCTGCTATGCACCTTCTTTAATGGGCATTAAAGCACAGTTCAAAGACTCTCACATTTTGAGTTCACCCCCACAGGCCTGTGTGCCCCTTCTCCAGTCAGGTCATGTTGTCATTTGATCCTAGTGGTTGTTCTGGAAGGGTTCAGGAAGAGAGGTGGGGACAGATCTTGAGAAGGGCAAACATTGCCTTGTATGCCTCCTCTGAGGCTTCTGCATAGTCTTAGGGGATAGGGAACAGTCTTAGGTGAATCTCAGCTTCTCCCCTTCCCCTAGCCAGGCCCTAGCCCTACTGGCATGAGGAATCCTATCTCTTTGTCCTCATGCCAGGAGACCAACAGGCAAAGACAGCAGTTACCACACTGGAAGGAGAAATGGGTCCTGGTCATCAGGAGGACGTACTCCTTAAGGGACAGTACCCAAGGGAGACAGTTCCACTAGGGAACACAGCAAGAATCCTACTTAACTAAATCTATGGCTGCCACCTGCTGCTACAGTTGGTCCTTGGCTGTACTTTGTAGTACAAGGCGGAGTAGGCCACTGCTGCCAGCCCGGGAGGTCAAGGGCATTTACCCAGATGTCCTCATTCCCAGTTTTTCGGTCCCTTATCTTCCCTCTCAGGATCTGACTTTGCCTGCTCATCTACTGGCCCTAGGAGTCCAAAATGTCCAGATGGCACACTTGCCTAGGCTGAGCATTTTTCCTTCTCTCAAATTCTGCCACTTTTACCAGCCCAGTCTGCCTCTGCTGTAGGAGATGAGAGGCTAAATGTTGGCAGGGAGGCCCCCTGATTCTGATCCTGTGTTTTAAATTGGTAATTAGTCTGACCCTGTTACTTTCTCTCTTCAGTGCATCAATGGGAGGCTCTTAGCAACAGCCTCCCAACTCTACCTTCCTGATAGATAATATTTTCCTCAAAGCTCTCAAATGTTAGAGACATTGCACCAGCTGGCATATCCCCATCCACCTGTATCTGATCCCAGGTCACCACAGATGAAGGTCTGAGCAATTGAACTGATACAGCAGGCCAAGGCCCCAGGACTCTCAACACTCCACTTAACACCAATAATGAGGTCCTCGTGGCCATTTGGCCTGCGGTGAGCCAACACCAGAATCCCATCCATTCTGGGACCCCTCCTGGGACTAACGGTCTTCAGTCAGGTTCCCCAGAAGCAGACTATGCAAGTGTGTTATTGACAAAGGGCTTTCAGATGAAACCTGGAAGACAGTGAGGCCGAAGCTAGGGCAGGGAAGAAGCCAGGCACAGACGTGGGCTTAGCAGAAGTCTAGCATCAGCCTGATCCTCTGGGCAGTGCTGGAGCATGGATGGCACCACAGGTTACCATCTTGAGACAGAAGGACTGGCTTCTGTACCCTGAATCAGTAAGCACTGGTGGGCCATAAGCCACCCTTAGGGGAGGACATAACCTCACAGGCATTTCCTGGATGGACAACCCTGGCCAGCGGAGGGCAACTGTCTGGAGGGCACGGCTGTGAGCCATTGTCAGCTAACCTCATAGCAGCAGAGACATGGATGGGGCCAACAGCCTATAAAGAGAGTCTGGGCAGGCTGTCAGTACTCTCTACTATAATACTGTATATGTGGTTTATTTTAAAAACTCTTTTAGAAGACTTTATTTATTTTATTTTTTGAGAAGGAGTTTCACCCTTGTTGCCCAGGCTGGAGTGCAATGGTGCGATCTTGACTCACCACAACCTCTGCCTCCTGGGTTCAAGTGATTCTCCTGCCACAGCCTCCCGAGTTGATGGGATTAAGGCATGTGCCACCATGCCCAGCTAATTTTGTATATTTTTAGTTTCATCATGTTGGCCAGGCTGGTCTTCAACTCCTGACCTTAGGTGATCTGCCCAGCTCGGCCTCCCAAAGTGCTGGGATTACAGGCGTGAGCCACCACACCCAACTGACTTTATTTTTTTAGAGCAGTTTTAGGTTCACAGAAAAACTGAGAGGAAGGTACAAAGATTTCCCATATATCCCCTGTGCTCACACATGCATGGCCTCCCTGACTATCACCATCCCCCATCAGAGAGGCACATTTGTTACAATGGATGAGCCTATACCCTGAATATATCATATTCACCCAAAGTCCATAGCTCACATCATGGTTCACTCTGGGGTGTTGTACATTCCTTGGGTTTGGACATATTTATAATGACATGTACAGTAGTCCCCCTTTATCCTCAGGGGCTACTTCCAAGATCCCCAATGGATGCCTGAAACCCCAGAGAGTGCCGAACTTGACTGCCATCAGTGGGAGCATGTTTCTATTTGCCTTCCACCCCCACCGGTTTAACACCTTTTTCATCTTAGTACTGCTGCCGTAAACTTTGGCAGTTTGAGATGCGACAGCAAAACGAGTGCAAGTTTCTTTCTCCTTCTTCACAATGTCGTGGATAGATGATTCCTTCTTACCATAGATCTTAGCAACCTTGGCATGTGATTTTTTTCTTTCTTGTTAAATCAAGAATTTTCACCTTTTCACTTACAGGAAGCATCTGACGGCTTTGGCATATCTGAATTTCCAGCATCACGACTGTGCTTTGGGGCCATTGTTTATTTTATTTATTTATTTCCTTTTTTTTTTCAGACAGAGTCTCGCTCTGTCGGCCAGGCTGGAGTGCAGTGGCACCATCTCGGCTCACTACAACCTCCACCTCCCAGGTTCAAGCAATTCTCTGCCTCAACCTCCTGAGTAGCTAGAATTACAGGCACATACCACCACGCCCAGCTAATTTTTGTATTTTTAGTAGAAACGAGGTTTCACCATCTTGGCTAGGCTGGTCTTGAACTCCTGACCTCAGGTAATCCACCCACTTTGGCCTCCCAAAGTGCTGGGATTGCAGGCATGAGCCACTGCGCCCAGCCTGGGGCCATTGTGAAGTAAAGTAAGAGTGACTTGAACACAAGCACTATGATCCTCACAGTCAATTTAATCACCAAGACGGTTATAAGTGACCAAGACTGGCGGGGTGGGGAGCACAGACAGTAGGGACACCCTGGGCAAGGGGATAATTCGTGTCCCAAGCAAGACACAGCAGAAGGCACCAGATTTCATTGCACTACTCAGAATGGCGTATCATTTAAAACTCACCGATTGTTTATTTCTGTAATTTTCCATTTGATATTTGGAAAGCAGTTGACTAACAGTAACTAAAACCTGGAAAGTGAAACTGTGGATAAGGGGGTGTGTCTGCCTTCTCAATGTGAGGCATTAGCCTTCATGTTAATTCTGGCCCCATTTGTTCTACACAAATGAATAGCAGGAAATCGATTTTAAACCACATGGTTGTAAAATGCTTTCTTTTTTCTCCCTCATTTAACTAAAGAAGGGTTGGACCCTAGGTGATGTCTTCCTTAGCATCTAAGCAGCTGGTATCACCCCACTGCTTCTGTGCTCCACTCTCCTACGGGACCCTCCCTACCTTTAATCCCTCCTGTGCTGGAGGCTGGGTCTTCCTTGCTAGTGGTAGCTCTTTCCATGTTTTCAATCCATGGTCCGCATCCCGCTCCATTGCCTTTGCTTTTAGAGAAATAAACATGAACATTGAGTCACTGGAAGGAATAACACATGCATCCCTCCCCCACCAGTTGGAGTAGCACTGGCTCACCTAGTATATCTCTGGTCTAGGTCTCGAGGACCTGCTGCTCCTCCCTTACCTGTAGTTGAAGGCCTGTCTCAGCTTGGTAGGTGATATGCAGTAAGGAAATGTCCAAAGGACACGTCTTGTTGGATTACACAGTAAACATCTAATTGGCTGCAAATCTTTTTTCTTTCTTTTATTTATTTATTTATTTTTTTTGAGACAGAGTCTCACTCTGTTGCCCAGGCTAGAGTACAGTGGTGCGATCTCGGCTCACCGCAAGCTCTGCCTCCTGGGTTGACGCCTTCTCTTGCCTCAGCCTTCCAAGTAGCTGGGACTACATGCATGTGCCACTACATCCAGCTAATTTTTGTATTTTTAGTAGACACGGGGTTTCACCATGTTGGCCAGGATGGTCTCGATCTCTTGACCTTGTGATCCGCCCATCTTGGTCTCCCAAAGTGCTGGGATTACATGGCTACAAATCTTAAAGAGGGGAGAGGTGAGGAGGAAGAATCACCTTTGTCTTCTCAAAAATGTTTTCACTGGCTCACTACAGCTCCCTTCTTCCTCTTTATTGACCTGAAATGCCAACTATGATAGCAACTCTTTTGGGTTAGATGAATCCAGTGAATAAACACCTACTAAGCATTGGAGGTCCAAGAGGAATAAGATATGCCTGAGCTAAATCTCATCACCCCCGGCCTTGCTTGCAGAGTGGTTTGCTGGTCTTGTCTGATTATTCAATGAGTGCTTTCATTTGTTTATTCAGTAAATATTTACTGAGCACCTACAAAAGTGCCTGGCACTGGTAGATGAGGCCTGAGGGAAGCTAAAACTAATAAGACAACCTCCATGCCCTAAAGGAATTCATGATCTAGTAGGGAGAAAATGTAAACACATAATAAAATTACAGCATATTAAATGCTGCAATAGAGTACTCTGTAAGAGTGTGGGGGCAGAGAGGAGGGGTAGAAACAGCTGCTTTCTAGAGCCCTCACCTTTTCCACTTCTCTCATCTTTTTAGGTTAGGATCTGGGTGGGTTCCACAAGGATTGGGCCAAATGAACTGAGAAAAACTAAGAAGACTCCTGTATCAGAACTGGATCACAGTAGACAGGTGTTTTCAACAAACATATTGAGTATCTCTGAGTGCTTTGGGCAGGAAGAGGAATTACAGACGAAGAGGTTTGTAAGCCGTAGTAACAGATGGGGCAAGGAGCACCAGTGAGGACTTAACCGTGAAAGAAGTCTGAGCACACCTTCCTCCCAGACAAGGGGGAATAAAGAAAGGAAGATGATCAGGAGAGTTCTGAGTGGAGAGGGGGAAGCCGGGGGAGGTAACATCAGAGGGTGCGTTGGCCCACTCAGCAAAGTAGGAGGCAGGGCAGCCTTGTGAAAATAGGAATGGAATAGAACGCTCAAGAAAACAGCCAAAAGCAAGGACAATTAGGGGAGGTTTCGAACTGGCAGATCTACCTCAACTGGCAATACAGCAAGCATGCACCAGAAAAGATATCCTAGCTAGCAGTGGGGTTGGGAACTGATTTAATATCCTAGGCTAGCAGTGGGGTTGGGAACTGATTTATTATTTAATGTTTTATATTTATTTATGTATATATGTACTTATTTATTTATTTTTGAGATAGGCTCTTGCTCTGTCACCCAGGCTAGAGTGCAGTGATGTGATCTAGGCTCACTGCAGCTTTGACCTCCTGGGCTCAAGTGATCCTCCCACCTCAGCCTCCCGAGTAACTGGGACTAAAATTGCACCACCACCCTAGGCTAATTTTTGTATTTTTTTGTTAGAGACAGGGTTTCATCATGTTGCCCAGGCTGGTCTCAAACCCCTGGGCTCAAGCAATCCATCTGTCTTAGCCTCCCAAAGTGCTGGGATTACAGGCATGAGACACTGCACCCGGCCAGTATTTTTTAAAAATTGGAAATCCCTTGTAATAAGCCAAGTGTTGGGGGAAGAAAAGCAATAAAAGCAATGACATGGACTCAATATGAAACATCCAAAGCATCTGACATGTCTTTAAAATAAAAAAATCAGTACTCACCTTGTGCTCATTTCAAACTGTGGATTTCCTCGGTCTAAAATTTAAAAAAACAAAAAACAGCACTCTCAACTTTAAGCTAATTTGAATTCATTTTACATATTGATTTTTAAATACACGTATATGCATACAGAGAATACTATAAAAATATATAAAGGTATGTAGGTCTTGATCTTATTTTCCCAGGAATTCAGAAAACGTTGCTGCAGTCCCTGGGCTCACGTGGTCCTGGCATCCTCCCCCACGTCTCTAGCCCATCCTGCTGAGTTTCCTGCATGCATTGATTCTGGGTCCATCCAAGTTTCTACAGTTAGCTCCATTTATACTGAATTAAAGAATAAACAGTGTGCCCATCAAATGCTGATTTTTTTCCATGTGAGCCCAAATTATGTGACTTGATGAGGGAAAAAATCATGAGTCCCTGGGAGAGCGATAAGAATCACATTCTTTACTAAAGTGTTGTCCCAGGTATGTGCATAACACCAGATCTCAACCTCCAGAGGCCCCCCACTGCCTCCCACGGCATAAAAGCCGAATTTCTTGGCCTGATATTTGAGGCCATCTCAGTCTTTTTCCTTCCACCCTATCCCTGACTCTCCCAGGCTAGGCTCCAGATCATCACTGAATGTGCTCACTTCAAGGCAGCTCTGTAATTTTCAAGGTTTCTGGGCCTACCTTTTACTACCGATGTGATTGGCACGTATGCCTAGTTGCTAGGATGGGACCATGGCCTTGATTTCTGCCAGGACTGGGGCTTTGCCTTGTATCCCACCCACAGCACTGCCTGCCCCTGCACTCTTCTGGGTGGGGCCTGACCTTTCCCCGCAGTCTCCCTACACCTCCCAATCATGGGTAGTCATGCCACAGCTGAGGAGCTTGTCCCAAACCTCAGTGCCTGCCTCCCTCCTCAGCTTCTTATGCTGCTGTATCTCACCCATCAGTGACACGCTTCTCTTCCCTGCCCAAGCCCTAGCTGACTCCATAACACCTGGGTACAATGTCCTCTTCTGCCTGGTTATCTCTGAGAGGCCCTCTCTCTAAATCCCTCATTGGCTCCCAGTGTCCTTCCTCTCACCCATGGCCCTGAGGTCACTCTACGCTTTGGCCAGTGTATAGGGTTATTATGCTTAACAATCCACAAAGGTTGAAAGGTGTTGTAGGATGGTGTAAAAATGAATCTAGAAGATAATGTTTATATGTCAGAGCTTTGTAAAGTGCTCAGCAGGCATAAGGTACTGACAGTCCTGATATTCCTGATCTTGGAACCTGGGATACCATCTTCTCAACACTGCTTGGATACCCTCAAGGGTATCCAGAGAGCCTGAGTCTGCATTCTGCTCCTGGTTCAGCCCAGGGCCCTGGTTCCCACTCACTCACCAGCCACTGTGGGCCCTCTCTGAATTCTTAGAGCCCTTGCCATTTGCATCACTCACAGAGACATTTCATCAGACCCTACTTGGTGTACCAGGCTCAGGAGACTCCGTTCTGCTGTGGATAAGTTATGTAAAATTGACCCTCTGCTTGCACATCTGTAAAAGGAAGGGGCTGGTATACCTCTGGGCCTTTCAGTTCAGTAGTGTTTTTCTTTTTATCTAAACCACATGCTGGGGCCTGGTTTTGCTTCTTATCTAGATTTTTGAATTCCTGTCACAACCTAGAGAGCACAGTGCAGGTCTTAAGGAGGGCTTGAGAAATCTCTTTCTGAATTGTCAACTGAAAAAATGTCATATCTTCATAACAAACTTGTCTTTTTCTGCAGGGCCAGGAAGGCAGCAGGGGAGTCAGTTAGAATTTAAATTTTAGATTAAGCTTAATATTGTTAAGAAGTCAATTCTCACCAAATTGGTCTAGAGGTTTTACATAATCCTAATCAAAATCTCAATTAGTTTTTTTTGAGAAGTTGACAAGCAGATTCTAAAATATATATAGAAGTATAAAGGACAGAGAATAATCAAAACAACTTGAAAAAGGAAGAACAAAATTAGAGGACTCTAACTACCTCATTTTAAGACTTATTAGAAAGCAGCAGTAACCAAGATAGTGAGGGACTGATGTCAAGGACTTATCAGAAAGCAGCAGTAACCAAGATAGTGAGGGACTGATGTCAAGGTAGACAAATAGATCAATGGAAATGAATCAGGCATCCAGAAATAGATGCACTTACATAAATAGTCAGTTGAAGAAAGAATAGTGTTTTTAACAACTGGCAATGGAAAAACTAGAACATCAATATGCAAAGGACTGAACTTTGATCCATACCTCACACCACATACAAATCAAAAACAGAAACAAACAAACAAACAAACCAACCAACCAACACCCAAAATGGATCAGTGACCTAAATGTAAAACTATAAAACTTCTGGAAGAAAACATAGGGAGGAAATCTTTATGGCGTTTGGATAATGATTTCTTAGGCATGACACCAAAAGCATGATCCATACAATTTTAAAATTAAATATTGTAAGAATTAAAGTCTTTTGCTCTTCAAAAGTTACTCTTAGGAGAAAAAGATGCCACACACTAAAAGAAAATATTTACAAAGCATTAAAAGGACATGTATCTAGGATATACATAAAAACTCTCAAAACTCAATAATAAGAAAACAATGAGCAAAAGATTTGAACAGACACTTCACCAAACAAGATATAAAGATGGCAAAGCAGCACATAAAGAGATGCTCAACCATTAGTTACTAGGGAAAAGCAAATTAAAACCTTAATGACATATCACTATGCCCCTATTAGAAATCTGAAAATTTAAAAGACTGACAATACCAAGAATTGGTGAGGACATGGCACAAGTGGAACTCTCATACATTACTATGGGAATGGAAGATGGTATAGTCACTTTGGAAAGTAATTAGAAATTTCCTAAAAATTAAACATACACCTACCATATAGCCAAACCATTATACTCTTAGGTATTTACCTAAGAGAAATAAAAACGCATGTCCACAGGAAGACTTGTACTTGCATGTTCATAGCAGCATTATTCAAAATGGCCCCAAAGCAGACACAAATCGGATGCTCATTAACAAGTAAATAGATAAAGAAAATGGGGTCTAGCCAAACAATGAAATACTACTCAGCAACAACCAAAATATGTACTATTGTTTACAAAATGCAACATAGACGAATCTCAGAATAAATATACTAAGGAGAGAAGCCAGACCAAAAAAAAGTACATACTGTATTATCTCTTATGAAATTCTAGAAAATGCAAACTAACCTCTAGTGGCAGAAAGGAGATTGGTCATCACCTGGGGTGGGTGAGGGAGGGGCAGGAGGAAGGGAATGCAAAGAAGTGTGAACAAACCTTTGGGGGTGATAGGCATGTTCATTATCCTGACTGTGGTGATGCCTTATAGATATATACAGATGTCAAAACTTATCAAATTGTACACTTTAAATATGTGTGGTTTATCGTGTCATTATACCTCAGTAAAGGAGTTTTAAAAATTATAGTAAAAGGTCTCTACCTAGAAACCTTAATAAGCTAAAATGTATGTCCCCAGGACTAACCCTAGCTATTCTATAGTTCTGGGGTGGAACCAGAAATCTGCATTTGTGGCAAGCCCTTCAAATAATTTGAATGCAGGTGGTCCTTAAACCACCGTTTGAGAAACACTAACCTAGTGAGTAAGGATTTCTAAACAAGCCTGTGACTAGAATGTTGTTTCTGCAGGAAACAAGTAATTTTTTCTACTAGCGTTACCATATCATTCCGTGTTAAGCCTCTAGGACACTCCTATTCAATTACCATAACATATATTTAATATAATATTAATAGTTGTAAAACAAAAGCAAATCATAGTTTTTCCCATCTTATTTTTATACAAAGTAAAATCAATGATACAATCTTGTTACTGGTTCCTGGCAGTTACCTACAGTTTAAATCAAGAACTTATGTTGCTTGGTTTTTGTGACAGAAAACTGATGTGGTGGCTTCCCAGTTACACTGCTTGGTTTATCTTTTCCCTTATCTTATGATGCACACCCCTTGCACATTCCTGAGCAGCTGATGATCACAGAAGACCTAGAAGAACTGTGAGCTAGTTGCATTCCTGCTATCTCTAAAGACAAAGGTTATCTTTTCATTTTTACGTGATTTTTCTTACCCAAAATGCAAACCACTGCCAGTATAAATGATGGAAGATAGACTTTCCACATGAGACTGACATTTCTTCACCCTAGTAACATTACCTGAGGGGAACATCAGAACCCAATTGATAAAGCTTGTTGTGGATTTTCCCACCAAATATCCCTGCTATTATGATAATTGGTTCAAAAACAAAACAAACAAACAAACAAAAAAGTGAAAGGATAAAGCCTACTTAAAGATGATTTTTACTTGTTGAAAAGAGTACAGCATGTGACATCAGTCAAAATGGTGGAGGAAAAAACCCTCCCCAAATTCTCTTCTTTGTGAAAGCATGGAAAAAACTGGCCAAAAATGGTCAGAAAATTTATTTTCAGAACACTGGAAAATTTTTTTCCTTTTTAAAATTTTTTTATTATACTTTAAGTTCTAGCATACATGTGCACAATGTGCAGGTTTGTTACATATGAATACATGTGCCATGTTGGTGTGCTGCACCCATTAACTCATCATTTACATTAGGTATATCTCCTAATGCAATCCCTTCCCACTCCCCCTACCCCATGACAGGCCCCAGTGTGTGATGTTCCCCTTCCCGTGTCCAGTTGTTCTCATTGTTCAATTCCCACCTACAAGTGAGAACATGAGGTGTTTGGTTTTCTGTTCTTGCGATAGTTTGTTCAGAATGATGGTTTCCAACTTCAACTATGTCCCTACAAAGGACATGAACTCATCCTTTTTTATGGCTGCATAGTATTCCATGGTGTATATGTGCCACATTTTCTTAATCCAGTCTATCATTGATAGGCACATGGGTTGGTTCCAAGTCTTTGCTATTGTGAATAGTGCCACAATAAACATATACGTGCATGTGTCTTTATAGCAGCATGATTTATAATCCTTTGAGCATATACCCAGTAATGGGATGGCTGGGTCAAATGGCATTTCTAGTTCTAGATCCTGGAGGAATGGCCACACTGTCTTCCACAATGGTTGAACTAGTTTACACTCCCACCACCAATGTAAGAGTGTTCCTATTTCTCCACATCCTCTCCAGCACCTGTTGTTTCCTGACTTTAATGATTGCCATTCTAACTGGTGTGAGATGGTATCTCCTTGTGGTTTTGATTTGCATTTCTCTGATGGCGAGTGATGATGAGCATTTTTTCATGTGTCTGTTGGCTGCATAAATGTCTTCTTTTGAGAAGTGTTTGTTCATATCCTTCGCCTACTTTTTGATGGGGTTGTTTGATTTTTTCTTGTAAATTTATTTAAGTTCTTTGTAGATTCTGGATATTAGCTCTTTGTTAGATGGGTAGATTGTAAAAATTTTCTCCCATTCTGTAGGTTGCCTGTTCACTCCGATAGTAGTTTCTTTTGCTGTGCAGAAGCTCTTTAGTTTAATTAGATCCCATTTGTCAATTTTGGCTTTTGTTGCCATTGCTTTTGGTGTTTTAGTCATGAAGTCCTTGCCCATGCCTCTGTCCTGAATGATATTGTCTAGGTTTTCTTCTAGGGTTTCTGTGGTTTCAGGTCTAACACTTAAGTCATTAATCCATCTTGACTTAATTTTTGTATAAGGTGTAAGGAAGGGATCCAGTTTCAGCTTTCTACATATGGCTAGCCAGTTTTTCCAGCACCATTTATTAAATAGGGAATCCTTTCCCCATTTCTTGTTTTTGTCAGGTTTGTCAAAGATCAGATGGTTGTAGATGTGTGGTATTATTTCTGAGAGCTCTGTTCTGTTCCATTGGCCTATATCTCTGTTTTGGTACCAGTACCATGCTGTTTTGGTTACTGTAGCCTTGTAGTATAGTTTGAAGTCAGGTAGCATGATGCCTCCAGCTTTGTTCTTTGGCTTAGGATTGTCTTGGCAATGCGGGCTCTTTTTTGGTTCTATATGAACTTTAAAGTAGTTCTTTCCAATTCTGTGAAGAAAGTCTTTGGTAGCTTGATGGGGATGGCATTGAATCTATAAATTACCTTGGGCAGTATGGCCATTTTCATGATACTGATTCTTCCTATCCATGAGCATGGTATGTTCTTCCATTTGTTTGTGTCCTCTTTTAT
Source organism: Rhinopithecus roxellana (assembly GCF_007565055.1). NCBI lineage: Eukaryota > Metazoa > Chordata > Mammalia > Primates > Cercopithecidae > Rhinopithecus > Rhinopithecus roxellana. Next base: position 131,967,046 of record NC_044549.1, on the reverse strand, counting down.
TTCATTGAGCAGTGGTTTGTAGTTCTCCTTGAAAAGGTCCTTCACATCCCTTGTAAGTTGGATTCCTAGTTATTTTATTCCCTTTGAAGCAATTGTGAATGGGAATTCACTCATGATTTGGCTCTCTGTTTGTCTGTTACTGTTGTATAGGAATGCTTGTGATTTTTGCACATTGATTTTGTATCCTGAGACTTTGCTGAAGTTGTTTATCAGCTTAAGGAGATTTTGGACTGAGATGATGGGGTTTTCTAAATATACAATCATGTCATGTGCACACAGGGACAATTTGACTTCCTCTTTTCCTAACTGAATACCCTTTATTTCTTTCTTCTGCCTGATTGCCCTGGCCAGAACTTCCAACACTATGTTGAATAGGAGTGGTGAGAGAGGGCATCCCTGTCTCGTGCCGGTTTTCAAAAGGAATGCTTCCAGTTTTTGCCCATTCAGTATGATATTGGCTGTGGGTTTGTCATAAATAGTTCTTATTATTTTGAGATATGTTCCATCAATACCTAGTTTATTGAGAGTTTTTAGCATGAAGTGCTATTGAATTTTGTCAGAGGCCTTTTCTGCATCTATTGAGATAATCATGTGGTTTTTATCTTTGGAGAACACTGGAAATTAAATGATGGCTTGCAGCAATCTGGAGAGCATTTATTCAAGGAAAATGGCTGTGTCTCAGTATGAACAGTGAGCTTTTTATCTTGCCCTATTTCTATCCTTCCCTTCCTTGGGGGTAGCCTTAGAAATGAACAGCCTGCAATGATGGTGAAAATCAGCAGTCTGGCAGCCATCGGAGGGGCAGAACAGGAATGGGGGACCTACGGAGCCTCAGTCTTATAGAATTATCATTATTTGACCTGTCCAGGGGTTTCTAGGAATACCCCACCTGCAAGGCTGTCTTTATTAGGCCTGACTCCGAACTTGCCCAATGTGAAAAGTCTTTTCCCCAAAGGCCTTTGTAGAAAATGATTACAGGCAATTGTTTAACTTCTTGGTTGCTTGAGGTATTGGTTAACAGTGGGGCAAACATGGGCTAATCAAGAAATTTAAAAGGGAAAGCTCAGGAATAAGATGCTCATAGAGGCTTGTAAAGGCTCCAAAATATTTGTGAGACTCTAGAAGACCATGCACACATTTCCTGTGAATATGTTCAGGACAGATCTGAGAAGGCCCCATGATCTTACCTCTGGCTTATCTTGATGATCTGCACAGACAGAAAGTGAAGGCTAGGCTAGAACTGTCAAGTGCCAGGCTGAGTGAGAAGGTGTGCCCTAATGTGCACACAGAGCCCCGTGGCAAAGACTAGAAGACTTATTGGTTTCAGGTGTTTAAAGAAATCTCTGTCGTGTCATTAGTATTTAAATCACTAAGCTAACTGAGCACAGGCTTCAATGGCTGCACATAAATACAGACTTCACAGAATTTGTTTAGAAAAGTCACCAAAACAAACAACAATAAACAGTAACAACAACAAACAGGAAAGGTGGGAAAGTCCAATTTCCAGAGTTGCCACATTATGTTATTTAAAATGTCCAATTTTAACAGAAAATTATGAGACATATAAAGAAATAAGAAAATGCAGTCTATACCCAGGGAAAAAGCAAAACCAGTCAACAGAAAATGTTCTGAGGCCGGGTGCTGTGGTTCATGCCTGTAATCCCAGTACTTCAGGAGGCTGAGGCAGGCGGATTACCTGAGGTCTGGAGTTCAAGACCAGCCTGACCAACATGGTGAAACCCCATCTATACAAAAAAAAAAAAAAAAAAAAAAAATTAGCTGGACATGGTGGTGTGCACCTGTAATCCCAGCTACTTGGAAGGCTGAGGCGGAAGAATCGCTTGAACCCAGGAGGCAGAGGTAGCAGTGAGCTGAGATTTCACCACTGCAGTCTAGTCTGGGCTACAGAGCAAGGCTCTGTCTCAAAAAAGAAAGAAAGAAAGAGAAAGAACAAAAGAAAGAAAGAGAGAGAGAAAGAAAGAAAATAGCTCTTCCTGAGGAAGCCAAGATACTGACCTTACTAGACCAATACTTTAAATGAACTATTTTTACATGTTCAAGAAGTTAAAGGAAATCAAATAGAAAGACTAAAGGAAAGTAAAAGAACAAATCCTCATTAAATAGAGAATATAAATATTTGTTTTAAAGGACCAAACAGATATTCTAGATTTCAAAAGTATAATAATTGAATGAGAAATTCACTAGAGTGGCTAGGTAGCAGATCTGAGTAGGCAGAAGAAAGTATGAGAGAACTTAGATATAGGTTAATTGAAGCTATCCAGTCTGAGGAAGAGAAAGAAAGAGGAATGAAGGAAAAATGAATAGAGCCTCAGAGACCGCGAGATACTTTCAAGCATGCTAATAATGCATAATGGCAGTCTCAGAAGGAGAGAGGGGTAAATGGGCTAAAATAATATTTAAAGAAACAATGGCTGAATATTTCCCAAATTTGATGAAAAACATTAATCTATACCTTCAAGAAAGTGTATAAACCCCAAAAAATATAAATTCAAAGAGATCAAGATCCGCACCTAGACATATCATAAACTGTCAACAAAGACAATGAAAGAATCTTGAAAGCAGCAAGCATACAGAAGGACTCTTCAGTAAGATTAACAGCTGATTTCTATCAGAAATCACAGAATCCAGAAGGCAATGGCATGACATATTCAAAGTGCTTAAAAAAAAAAAAAAGAGTGTCAACAAAGAATTCTATACCTAAAGGCAATTTATTTTCAACAACGATGCCAAGACCATTCAAAGTGGGCAAAGAATAGTTTTTTCAATCAATGGTTCTGGGACAATGGATATCCACATGTAAAAAAATGAACTTGGGTCCCTAATTCACATCATATACAAAAATTAACTCGGAATGAATCAAAGACTTAACTGTAAGAGGTAGAACTATAAACTCTTTGCAAAGAACACTATCAAGAGAGTAAAAAGATAATGCACAGTATGGGAAAAAATACTTGCAAATAATATATCTGATAAAAGTCCAGTATCTAGAATAACCATAAAATGACAAGTCAATTAAAAAACATACAAAGGAGTTAATAGACATTTCTACAAAGAAGATACACCAATGACCAATATGCATGTTAAAAGATGCTCAACATCACTAGCCATGAGGGAAATGTAAATCAAAATCACAATGAGATACCAGTACATGCCCACTAGGATGGCAATAATAATGATAATAATAAGGTTAATTTTTTTTTTTTTGAGACGGAGTCTCGCTCTTGTCACCCAGGCTGGAGTGCTGTGGCTGGATCTCAGCTCACTGCAAGCTCCGCCTCCCGGGTTCACGCCATTCTCCTGCCTCAGCCTCCCGGGTAGCTAGGACTACAGGCGCCGCCACCTCGCCCGGCTAGTTTTTTGTAGTTTTTAGTAGAGACGGGGTTTCACCGTGTTAGCCAGGATGGTCTCCATCTCCTGACCTCGTGATCCGCCTGTCTTGGCCTCCCAAAGTGCTGGGATTACAGGCTTGAGCCACCGCGCCCGGCAATAATAAGGTTATTATAATGAACAATAAAAGTGTTAGTAAGGAAATGGAGAGAATTGAACCCAACTATTATATTGCTGGTGTGAATGTGAAATGGTGGTATTGTTTTGAAAGATTTTTTGGAAGTTCCTCAGAAAGTTAACAAAAGTTACCATATGGTCTGGCAATTCCACATACATACACCCAAGAAAATTGGAAATAAAGATTCATACAAAAATCTGTACACAAATATCCATAGCAGGTTTACTTACAGTATCCAAAAAGGGGAAAAAACCCAAATCTGCATCAACTAATGAATGGATAAACAAAGATGGTATATCCATACAATGGACTGTTATTCAGCCATAAAAATGTATGAAGTACTGATAGATACTACAACATAAATGAAACTTAAAAAAATATGCCAAGTGAAAGAAGCTAGACAGAAAGGGCCATATATGTAATGTGGAGAGGAAAATCCAATAGAGACAGGAAATACATTAGTGATTGCCAGGGGCTAGGGGAAGAGGAAAGATAGAGAATGATTGTTAATTGGTACAGAATTTTTTTGTTGGGAGAGAGTTACGAAAATATTTTGGAAGTAGAATTAGAATTACGTTGTTAAATATTTTAAAACAAAAACCAGACGGGCATGGTGGCTCACGCCTGTAATCCCAGCACTTTGGGAGGCCGAGGCAGGTGGATCACGAGGTCAGGAGATGGAGACCATCCTGCCCAACATGGTGAAAACCTGTCTCTACTAGAAACACAAAAATTAGCCAGACGTGGTGGCGCACCTGTAGTCCCAGCTACTCGGGAGGCTGAGGCAGGAGAATCACTTGAACCCAGAAGGCAGAGGTTGCAGTGAGCCTAGATGGCGCCACTGCACTCCAGCCTGGGCGACAAGAGCAAAAACTCCATCTCAAAACAAAACAAAAAACAAAAGTAAAAAGTAAAAAAAAATAGAATTAGACTAGGGATGGTTACTGAGCCTTGTGAATAGTCTAAAACCCACTGAATTGTATACTTTAAGACAGTAAATTTTATGGTATGTTAATTATATCTTGATGTTTTAAAAAAGTAGCACAGTGTCTGAAAGGTAGTATTGGCCATTTGAATCTCTATTAACATTTTCTTGGGTGGCCTTCAGATTTTTGATTAAGAAGTTGACCTTGGCAATTAGGTGGTGGGGGGAACACAACCAAAAGGGACAAACCAGCACAACCACACACAATCACACAACCCCTCCACCTCCACCACAGTCGAAAGCAAGCACAGGTGTTTCCAGGGACTGTGAAAATGTGGCCACATTTGTTTTCCCAGCAAACCATTTTCTTTAACAATATCCCCAATTTGCATATCCCCCACTGAGCTGAAATCAGTATAACTCTACAGGCGAAAGTCAGCAGGGGTAACCTACCTGTAATATTATTTTGTTGTTCCATCAATAATTTACTTATTTCTGAAAACCAACAGTCTCTGATTTCTTTTGAAGCTGCCTGCAATTACACATAAGAAAACACTATAAGACTACCCTGAGTATTAATTGCAGAGTTTTTATTCTCCCAGTGACCGTTAGAATAATGAGATAGAAAACACTTGTCAAGTTGTGGGAACACAATAAGGAAAGAGTAGAGGAGACCCATGGGGAAGGCATGAGCTTTACCTGCAGGATGTATTTCTCAAGTCCATTTCGACTGGCAATTTCAAACTTTCTATGGCTCCCCCTTCCAAGCTGGCGAATTGAAAGTGTCGTCAACTATTATAAAGAGGGAAGAGAAATGTTCTATACCATCGTTTTCTGATTTTAAAATAGTCCCTGTCAATCACTCTAATCCTTTCTATCCCTGACAGCTCTCTTCTTTCATCTTCCTTTCAAGTTTTTGCTTTCCTCTCTTAATCACCCCAAGACAGCATAAAACACAATCTGGTACAGTATCTTCTGTCTCATCTGCTTCAGAAGGTAACACAGACTGTCAACTTTCCACTGTATCTTTCTGCAGGAGGCACTGCAGCCCTCAACCTTTCAGTGAAGAGACCATTTCTCCTTCAACACCTATTTTACAACTTTCTACATAATAGTAACTGAACAAGGATCCATTAAGAAACATAAGCAACAAGGCCAGGTGTGGTGGCTCATGCCCCTGTAATCAGTCCTGTAATTCCAGCACTTTGAGAGGCCTAGGTAGGTGGATCACCTGAGGTCAGGAGTTCGAGACCAGCCTGACCAACATGGGGAAACTCTTTCTCTACTAAAAATACAAAATTAGCTGGGTGTGTTGGTGCGCACCTGTAATCCCAGCTACTCAGGAGGCTGAGGTAAGAGAATTGCTTGAACCAGGGAGGCAGAGGTTGCAGTTAGCCAAGATCATGCCATTGCACTCCTGCCTAGACAACAAGAGCAAAACTCTGTCTCAAAAAAAAAAAAAAAAAAAGAAAAGAAAAAGAAAAAAGAAAAAAAACATGAATAACAAAGGCTACTATGAACAAATTAACAGCTTTAATCACAAGAGCATAAATGTATAGGTGTGTGGCTCCCATATGTGTGTGTGTGTGTGTGTGTACCTGATAGCTAACTGGCTATACAGATAGCTAAACAGATTCTAAACAGGCGAGAAAACAATGCTTGGTGTGGGCCTGGGTCCCTTAGACCCCAAGGTCAGGACAATGCCTACACTTAGACACAAAGATGCACCACTGAGAAGGGCAAATCTAAGATGAAATCCAGTCCATGTTCTCACCACTATGCCTTTCACCTCTCTTTCACCTCTTTGCCTGGAGGAAAGAGGGTACTTTTACTAATTAGTTTGTCCAGACCGGCTACCAGACAGTCTTTTTTCTCTAGTACAAAGGCATCTCCTATGCCAGCCCTGGCCCTGTCTAGAGACTGATTGTAAGCTCTGACCCTGGAGTCAGACAGACCTGGGTATGGATTCTAGCCGTGTGGTGTGGTATTTGGCAAGTTAACTTCACCTCTCTGCACTGTAGCTTCCTCATCTGTAAAATGAGGAAACAATCTCTCTGTTTCTGCACAGGGCAACTCCCAGATGCAATAGGACTCCCTTTACCTTCATGGCCTTCTTGAAGCTGTAATGAGGAGACAATCCCTGGTCCCCAGGCTCCATTCGTATCTTACAGAACACTATTCCCCTTTCAAATAGGTAGATTTGCCTCTGGCTGGGCTTAAATCGAATCAAATCCTTCATTTTATAACGATCCTTGTGAATTGTCCAGACGCTGAAAGGGCCGTGCAGCAACAGTTTGCCTAGTTTTCCAATATCATCCTTTTGGAAACACACATACAGGAAAAGAAGCTGTAAAATTACTTGACAGAGAAAGAAGCCTTTGTGGCCTGTTTTCAAATTTTAGAAAGCATGCTTCTTTGAAGTTTACAATTCTAACAGTGCTATTCAGGCTGATCTGTCACTAAATCAAACCTACAATTTTGTGAGCTTCACTGAGTGTGGCACTGTTTAGTTATACAAGGAAATCAATTCAGCTATGAAAGGTAATGCTACACGTAAAGAATGCTAGAAATACTTGAGCTAGAGATAGGGGGCTGTGATATTTTTGACTCAGTTAATTTTTAACTAGCAGAATTCAATTTCCTCTGCATATGTTTGATACGTGACAGTCTCCTTCAAAGGGACAAGAAATTAACATTTCAGTTATGTCCAGGAGAGACAGAATTTTGGCTGCATTATGGACCCATGAGCATCTGTGTGTTCCATCTGCATCCTAACTTCTGCTTCAGGTATATGAGAATCTGAGAACATGAAGCTTTTTCTGAAAAGAGAAAGTTTAGTATGATCTAATCTTCATTACATTGTAATGGAAATATTAACTGCATTCAACTCTGGGTTTTTCAGAGTGAGTCAACAGTGCCAAGATAATACCAAATGACAGTTAAAAGTCTGTTTGACTCTAGGTATATACTGAGTTGCCTCTCTCTCCACCAGCAAGGCTGCCTTTGTCATATGTCTGGTTGAAAGTCCAAATGAGATGACCCTGCCTTCTCTGAGCTCTCTTCAAAAGACAGTGGACTAAGACGAGCTGGGAGTGAGACATTTTATCTGGCATTTTTCAAAACTTTGATTGCTTAAAGCAGATAAGAATTCATTTCCCTGAATAAAAACACCAAAAGGAACAAATTATTTGAAGGGGACAAAGACAAAGAAACCTCCCTAAGTGACCTCTAGCTGAGATCAATCCTTATGATTCCTGAGTTAATACCGGAAATACGTACTCCATTCATAATTCATTGGGCATTTTTATAATTTATAGTTTATATGTTAGGCAAACTTTAGGTATTTTTTTTTTTTAAAAAAAGAATTGACTTACCTTCTGAAACATTAAAAGAAAAACTTCAAGAGCAATAAACTCTAGTCATTTCTATGGTGTCTATGGCGTTATTTTCTATGTTAATTTTTTATTTTCTTCTTTGGAAAATTTATATATGTCGACTGTGGTGAATAAAACCCTCAAACTTCCAGCAACGAGGCCTTCTTTCCTAAAAGCCAATGCTCCTGTTCTGTGTTAACAGTTCACCACATTCCAAAACAGAAGGGTGGATAGGCCCATGAGGACCCTGGAGAATTTTTTCACTCTATCTGCATCCATCAAGGACCCACTTAAATGTAATCACTACAGACCTTAGTGATTGCTTTTTCCTTTAAACCCATTCAATTCATACTCAGTATCGACATAAATAGTGCAGGAAGTATGTTTTAGTAAAAACAACTGGTAGAAGTAGATACTTAATATTTGCTGCATAAACAAATGTTATCAGCACAGGTTGAGCATCCATAATTTAAAAAATCTGAAATCCTCCAACATCTGGAACTTTCTGAGAACCAATATGACACTGGAGGTGAAAAATTCCATACCTGCCCACATGTGATGGGTGGCAGTCAAAACACAGTCAAAATTTTGCTTCACGCACAAAATTATTTTTTATTCACTTATTTTTTTGAGATGGAGTCTTGCTCTGTTGCCCAGGCTGGAGTGCAGTGGCGCAACCTTGGCTCACTGCAATCTCTGTATCCTGAGTTCAAGGGACTCTCCTGCCTCAGCCTCCTGAGTAGCTGGGATTACAGGCGTGCATCACCATGCCCGGCTAATTTTTGTATTTTCAGTAGAGCCGGGGTTTCAGCATGTTGGCCAGGCTGGTCTCGAACTCCTGATCTCTGGTGATCTGCCCGCCTTGGCCTCCCAAAGTGCTTGGATTACAGGTATGACCAACTGCACCCAGCCTTCATTCACAAAATTCTTTAAAACATGTAAAATTACCTTTAGTCTAACTGTATAAGGTATACATGAAACATAAATGAATTTCGTGTTTAGACTTGGATTCCATCCCCAACATAACTCAATACGTATATGCAAATATTCCAATCCTCCTCTAAAAAAAAAAGTCCAAAACACTTTTGGTCTCAAGCATTTTGGCTAAGGGATATTCAAACTTGTAGTTTCTATCTTACAATGTATTCACTCTCTACCTCACTTTAAACATTTGACACATCTTAGAGAAATACATACAGTATAGGCAGATAGAAAATAACTGAGAGAATTAGGGTGAAGAAAAAACAAAGGAGTTGGGAGCTTGGCACCTGCCTGTAGCCGCAACTACTTGGGAGGCTGAGGCAGGAGGATCACTCGAGTCCATGAGTTGGAGACCAGCCTGGGCAACATAGGGAGATCCCCATCCCTAAAAATAAAGATAATAAATCAGATGAACTGTTCCAGAAGGTGTAGAAGATGAAAGAAAAGATGAAGAGGTTATATGTAAAATGCATATAATAAAGTCGTTTAAACTTGCTGCAGACTTGGCTCTGACTTTCTAATAGCAATACAGAGGGAAACATGGTGAATGATGTGATTTATTGTGTCTGAAGACATACACAAACAAGTTGTTCAGGAAAAGCACAGCTATTCCTGTTAAGCTATAAGAAACATTTCTCCCAATGATATGTTGTCACTGAGCAACATCCTCAACCACGCTCTATGTTAGAAAGAGGAACATGTTTTAGGTAAAGCTGATCATAAGAACACATGTAGTCAGTGTGGAGGCTCAGCTGTCAAAGTAATTCTAGAAGAGGCTAGGATGATGGGGGAAGGGGAATAAGTCCAGGTGTCCTCTCTCTAATGACTTGTGGAAGATGGGGTGACATGAGTTAAGGCATCCGCAAGTCTACAGACTATTACTATAGAGGAAACAGCCCCAACCAGAAATGCCGAAGAGGCAGCCTCAGGCAGCTAGGTTTGTGCTTTATTACCTCTGAACCTTCCTTCTCACCCCATCCACAGCCATGCTGCTGTACCTTCATAGGCAAGTTTTGAGGTTCTCACAAACATGAGATTTTGGGGCAACACTCTTCAACCCAGTACAGGGGCATCACTGAACGAACTCCTTGGATAAATCAGTATTCCCTCACAGTGATGAGTATTTTGCTTCCTGTCCCCTACTCCCAAGCACCACTAAATGCCAATAAATAAATACTAGGGAATGCCAATAAATAAATAAATACCAGGGAACACGTATCTGAAAGAGGTTGTGCAACGTGGCCTCTGACCTTGAGATCAATTACAGTCTAGTTGGAAAGAAAAGGTACACATGACGGAAAAGGTCATTCTTGCTCCTACTCAGGGATGTGAATTCAGAGAGGCACCAGCAGCTGACCGTAGGGCCCCCAGCATAAAACAATGTGCCAGGGGTTGGAGGTGGCAATGTGGTATCTCTCTGAAATGAAGAAAACAGGAGGATGCAGTGACCAGCAGGAGATGGGGCTGTGAGATGCTTTAGGGGAAAGCAGGCAGTGGAATAAACAAAAAGGAAACAACTATGAAGAAGGTGAGTCACTAGAAATTATGAGGAAGAGGAAGACACTGACGGAAGGGAAAAAAACAGTGAGTAGGTGGTAAGAGGAGGGGCGAGCAGGCATGTGGGTGCACTTGACACATACAGGCAGGGCACACGGGTAAGAACCCCTTTTCCCTCCCCAGGCCCAGGCCCCAGAGCTGCTGTGGATCCCAGGTTTGTTCAGTTCCCATCTCCACGAGCCTGGCTTTGCCATCGTGACTTCTTGAGATGCCGCAGGTCACCTTTCCAGTAAGCCCATTATCACCGGAAGTGACTGGAGGGAGTCGCTGGGTCTTTCAAGTCTGGCAGAAACATATGGGCGCATATCCTCTGGGTCATATTGCACAATTGTTCTCAGACCACACATATGACGGGATTGCCCATCTCCACGCCCAAGGTCCAATCTCCAGCGGGTGAGCACATGCCCTACGCGGTGCTGATGAAGAGCAGGCACAGATGCTTCACTGTCATCACGGTGTGTGCTGTGTGGAGCTACTCCGCCTCCAACAGGAAGCTGCAGGGACATTCCCTGAGCAGGAGCAAGAATGACCTTTTCCGTCATGTGTACCTTTTCTTTCCAACTAGACTGTAATTGATCTCAAGGTCAGAGGCCACGTTGCACAACCTCTTTCAGATACGTGTTCCCTGGTATTTATTTATTTATTGGCATTCCCTAGTATTTATTTATTGGCATTTAGTGGTGCTTGGGAGTAGGGGATAGGAAGTAAAATACTCATCACTGTGAGGGAATACTGATTTATCCAAGGAGTTCGTTCAGTGATGCCTCTGTACTGGGTTGAAGAGTGTTGCCCCAAAATCTCATGTCTATGAGAACCTCAAAATATGACCTTATTAGGAAAGAGGGTCTTTGCGGATATAATTGGTTAAGATGGGGTTGCACTTGGTTAGGATGGGTCCAAATCCAATGACTAGTGTCCTTATCAAAAGAGAAAACAAAGAAATGGAGACGCACGCTGAAGGAACAGCCATGGGAGGGCAGAGGCAGAAATTGGAGCAGGGCAGCTGTCAGTCAAGGAACTCCAAGAATTGCCGGCAGTCACCGGAAGCTCGGAAGAGGTAAGGAAGGATTCTTCCTGAGAGCCTTCAGAGGGAACGTGGGCCTGCTCACACCTTGACTTTGGATGTCTAGCCTTCAAAACTGTGAGAGAATGAATTTCTGTTGTTTGAAGTCAAGTAGTTTGTGGTTCTTTGCGACATCAGCCCTAGGAAACGAATATACTCCCAACTGTTTTCCACTAGTAACAAAGAAGTGTGGCCATGTCACACGGTGTGTGGAAGAACCTGATGGTTGTGAACTCAGAGACGGAACATAGGGGCTACCTCAAATGAGCGAGTGATAAGTTAGATGGCCTCCTCTGTACAAGAAGTGATAGCAAAATCAATTAGTAAATGCTACCATTTTCATGCCTGGGCATTCCGTAGGTCAGAGCCCTGATACAAGGATTTCAAATGTGACTATATTGGCCAAATGAAGAGTCTGGCTGAGAGACTGAATCTAGGGAAGCTGTCCTCAGGAAGAGCTTCTTTAGGGTGCCCACGTTTCCATTCCTGGTAGTAAGAGTTAATGTGACTGTCGCAAACTTATTGCACAAAGAAGCAGGAAACATCTGTATAAATGGATCCACACAGAGCCTGAGTCCAGAAATGAAAAGCAGAAGCTGTTGGAGCCTGTGATTACAATAGCCAGGGGCAAAAAGGTTTCTTCCTTTCCAGCCTGAGCAGGTCTCCATATAACTTACCACTAGGGCTGCTTATTCGGCATCTGCTGGGCGCCAGGCACAGTGCTTGGTGCCTTACCCATCATTTAATCCTCATTTACTCCCGGCAACCGCCTGCGATACAGGTATTATGGGGGAGGGGCAGAGGGCGAAATGAACAAGATACTTTGCCTGGGTCACTAGGATTATTTACTTAGCCCTATCTCTGCAGCTAACACTGGTAAGGAAAGAGGAAACTGCAATAGAAATAAAATCCTGGCCCTAGCCCACAATGAACTTGGAATACAAATACATCCTTTAGTGGTTTATATAAATTTGTTTCAAAAAGGAAGACTGTTTCATTCAATCTTTACAATTCAACTTTGGAACTTGTCCCTGGCAAGTCAGAATTTGAATGCATCTCTATTATGCATTGGATTTGAAAAAAACCCTTTTTTTTTTTCTTTTGCAAATGCATAGAAGAAAATTATATCTCAGTGTTCCACAAAACAAACTTCTTTGGAAAAGAATTTTAAACTTCTGTGATTAAGTTAGACCCAGGACTAACTGAGTATGCATAAAAAGGAGAAAATATAAATATCAGGAGGGATTTTTTTCTAGTTGCGTTCTAGTTGTTTAATTGTGATAATTTAATTATCACATTCAATTTCTTTCCTTTATAAAACCAGGTTAATATTAAATTTCAAGCAGAGACACTAAGAGGTTAAACTCTGGATTCAGCCATGCATATAGCATGTGATTATAAACACCTGTAATAAAACTCTACAAAATGGAGACAAAGAGTCTCAGAATCATTGTTAGTTAACTCTAATCAGAATCAGATAAAGAGTGGAATAGCACCCTGGATAGGAAATGAACAAAAAATAGTCCAAACTGACAGCCATGTAATCTTGACTGAGTTAACTCTTCTTCCATGGATCTTCTTTTGAATCAGAAGGTTGAAAATTCCAATGCCTACTCCTCCATAATTCAACAGGATTATACAAAACTGTCAGGAGAAATCAGCTAATGTATTAGATGAAAAAGTAAGTTAAGTCTTAGAAAAGGTACCAAAAAGCATCTGGCAAAGGCACAGTTCTGAGGACACATGGTCAAAAAAGGTCCTTTGCTTTGCGTGTAAAATCTCCAAATTCTATAAGCTGGTACATCCTATTTGCACGCAAACTAGCTTGGAATGCAATTAAGGCAGAATATTATTTCCTCATGTTTTAACCATTCTTTTCTCACAGCCTCCTCCTCCTATGTTATTTACACTAAGAGTTTCCTGCTCTGTGTATCATTTCCAGGACATTCATTAGATTCAGGGAAATGAAATTTAATAGGGGTGGCTAACACATGATTCAAGATTTAAAAAAGAACAGAAAGATGTCCCAAATTGACCTAACAAATTGTTCCCTTGACTTTCCTTAGCCGAAGAAGGAAGAATTATTACCGAGAAAATGATCCTTACACACAACGTAACCCTACTCTGCAGTTTATGCATATCCTCTTGAATCACGCATCAGTCATCAGCAGAGGCACCTTGGAGTCCCAGGGGACAGTAACAGCATCATGGCTGGGATCACAGGGTTTGTGGGGCTAAGTTTCTGAGATCTAGGCCCAAGAAATCCCAGCATGGGAAGTAAAAACGTCTCATTTTTCGGACCTTAATAACTTTCATGGTTTGATTTATGACAAAGAAAGAAAAGTCATTTCCTCTACCAAGACCTCATACATGGTATGTTCAAAACCAGACAAAAATGAAAAGAAAAAAAAAGGAAAAAGTATAATATAATCACAAGTGACAAAAAAGCAGAAGAAGGGGTCACAGAGAGGTGATGTAAGAAGAACTTGGCCTGGCACGGTGGCTCTTGCCTGTAATCCCAGCACTTTGGGAGGTGGAGACAGGTGGAACATGAGGTCAGGAGTTCGAGACCAGGCTGACCAACATGGAGAAGCCCCGTTTCTACTAAAAGTACACACACACACGCACACAAAATTTAGCTGGGCATGGTGACGGGCGTCTGCAATCCCAGCTACTCAGGAGGCTGGGGCAGGAGAATCGCTTGAACCTGTGGGCAGAGGTTGCAGTGAGTCAAGATTGCGCCATTGCACTCCAGCCTGGGCGACAGAGCAAGACTCTGTCTCAAAAAAAAAAAAAGAAGAAGAACTCAACCTGCCATTGCTGGCTATGAAGCCATGAGCCACGGAGCGTGGGTGGCCTTTTTAAGCTGGAAAACTCAAGGAGACAGATGCTCGTCTCCACAAAGGAAAGGAAACACCTTAATTTTAGCCCATGAGACTGTGTTGAACTTCTGACCCTGGAACTTCAAAATAATAATAAAAATGAATTTGTGCTGCTCTAAGCCACCAAACTTATGGTAACTTATTATGACAGTGAAATAAAACAAATACATCTGAATCAAAATCTAGAGTACTTCAAAGTAAAAAACAAAACAAGTCGAATATTAACTATGCTCCAGTCTCAAAGAGATCATACAGTTATACGGGATGTTTTGCCTGGAATGCCTGGAACCAGCCTGGTCCGGATTAACACTGATGCTGGAGCTCAACTCCCCCGTGTTGGCCTCTAAATGCATCTCTTGGGTTTTCATTAGACTATTTGGATTAAGGCATGTACACTGTATACTTTTGGGGCCTCTTCTGGGATCTGTGATATAAAATTGGGGCAAGAATATAGGACCTGTTTCCAAAATACTTTTCTCAGAGAAACTCTGAAACAAGAAAACAAATCTTTCACTATTTTAACAATGCCACGAGTTAGAAAATAAATTGCTCCTCCAGGACTTTTCCTCTGCTCATTTATGTTATGGCCCTTGACTTTCTGGTTTGTCTAGACAGTGGGTCAATCCCACATTCAGAACCCTGAGGAATAAACCCAAGATTCCTGAAGATGCCAAGGGACTGCTTGGAATCTCGTAGCCTGGGTTTACTGAGCGATTTAGGTGACTTTCCTCAGAGTTCAATTTCTTTACCATAGACCATCTCTCTGACTTTGCCAGAGCATTTCCTTGCTGTGTAGTATTGCACCTGCCTTTTGTGTGAGATGCTCTAACGCTGCTATGGAACATACCGGACATTCAGTCACTGCTGCTAGGTCCACAGCCAACTCACAGGACTTGATCAAATCCTCTATCACTGCCAAAGCTTGTTGTAGTTCAGCTGAGAATGCTGAAGCCTTGGTTCTCTTTGGCCCATGCTGTGGAAAACAAATGCCTTGTTGGAAATCAAAAGTATACAATCTGGAAAGCAAAGAAGGAAAACAGGACAGAGATGAGGAGCCAGGGATCCAGCCAACCCTGACTGAGAATGGTGGATATTGATCTGTCTCCCTGCTCCCAAAGCATGTTGGCTAAAGATGCTTGTGGTTTAGGTATATGATATAGAGACAAGCAAAATCATCCACTTCTGTGCATTGTACTAGTGAAGAATGGAGTTCATAAATCATGGAAATTATATTCCTGCTACATAAGAAACATATAGAACTCAGCTTTTTTTTTTTTTTTTGAGAGAGAGTTTCACTCTGTTGCCCAGGCTGGAGTGCAGAGGCACGAACTCGGCTCACTGCAACCTCTGCCTCCTGGGTTCAAGCAATTCTCCTGTCTCAGCCTCTTGAGTAGCTGGTATTACAGGTGAGCACCACCATGCCTGGCTAATTTTTGCATTTTTAGTAGAGACAGGGTTTTGCCATGTCGACCAGGCTGGTCTCGAACTCCTAACCTCAGGTGATCCGCCCCCCTTGGCCTCCCAAAGTGCTGGAATTACAGGCATGAACCACTGCGCCTGGCCAGAATTCAGCTTTTTTAAAGCACGGAAAAACCTAGCTCCTTTTAAGTAGGCTTCTCTCTCTTTTATACCCCTATTCCCTGAGGCTTATTGAAAAAAAAAAAAACCAAAAAAACCATATGACCGGGCGCAGTGGCTCACGCCTGTAATCCCAGCAGTTTGGGAGACTGAGACAGTCAGACAATCAGAGCACTTGAGGTCAGGAGTTTGAGACCAGCCTGGCCAACATGGTGAAACTCCATCTCTACTAAAAATACAAAAATTAGCTTAGTGTGGTGGCGGGCGCCTGTAATCCCAGCTACTTGGGAGGCTGAGACAGGAGAACTGCCTGAACCCAGGAGGCAGAGGTTGCAGTGAGCCCAGATTGTACCATTGCACTCCAGCCTGGGTAACAAGAGCGAAACCCTGTCTCAAAAAAAAAAAAAAAAAAAAAAAAAAAAAAAATTGGCTGGGTGTGGTGGTGTGTGCCTATAATCCCAGCTACTCAGGAGGCTGAGGCAGGAGAATTGCTTGAACCCGGGAGGCAGAGTTTGCAGTGAGCCAAGATTGCGCCAGTGTACTCCAGCCTGGGCAACAAAGTGAGACCTTGTCTCACAAAAAAAAAAAAAAAAAAAAAAAAAGACAAATAAAAAGAATACAATCTGAGTATCATATTCCTGTATTTAATGTGAAAGCTTTATTCCTATGGGTAAAATTATACTTAAAATCATCCCAGAGGAGGACATTTGTAAACCCCTATAGAGACAAAGAACTCCACAGAGACTGCTATGTGGAAATTTACTAATGATTTACATGTAAAAGCCATAACATCATATTTGCACACTGAATCTCCCCTGACTCTGTTCTTCCTTCCTCCACTGTCCCTGGCCCTCCCTATATTGCACCCCATTACAGATTTGCACACTGAATCTCCCCCGACTCTGTTCTTCCTTCCTCCACTGTCCTTGGCCCTCCCCATACTGCACCACCATTACAGATGCCAAAGAGATAAGCCAGAGCTCTGTACCTCCCAAACATAGAGACTCAGCATTCAGCGGAAAAGCAGTAACTAATTAAAGAGATCAATGTTCCAATTATAACCACAGTGACATTTAGGATGTGACTGGGATGACTGTTTCAGCTCAAAAGGCTTTTGCATGGGCTTGCGGTATTTTATCTCCCTGCTACCAACATGCTGTATTTATCTGTTACCTCGTAAATACACATAAAAAAAATTTTGGTTTATTCAATGTATTTTTTTAACATCTCAATTTCTACAATAAAGAACAGCTAGCCCCTTTGCTGCTCCCCATCTAGCCCTGACTCTTTTTGTGCTCTACAGCACAGTGTAGTCAAAGGGTTTAATATTGTCTTAATCTATGCAGAAGCACTGGGTATTTGCATCTTTGGATGAGAGACATGAGTCACGGGGCTGATGAATGGAACAGATCATGCTGCTGCCTCTGAACAACGTATCATGGATTCGTCGCTTCTCATTCATAATAAAGAAACTTCACTTCTTGGTAAGACTACAGACTCTCACCTGAATTTATTTTAACATCATCAGTAAGGGATTAAGAGTTCTTGGCAGGGCGCAGTGGCTCATGCCTGTAATCCCAGCACTTTGGGAGGCCGAGGGCGGTGGATCACGATGTCAGGAGTTCAAGACCAGCCTGGCCAATGTCATGAAATCCCATCTCTACTAAAAATACAAAAATTATCCAGGCGTGGTGGCGGGTGCCTGTTATCCCAGCTACTCAGGAGGCTGAGGCAGGATAATAGCTTGAACCCGGGAGGTGGAGGTTGCAGTGAGCAGAGACCATGCCATTGCACTCTAGCCTGGGTGACAGAGCGAGACTCTGTCTCAAAAAAATAAACAAATAAACAATTTTGTTTTTAAATTCTTATACCAGGCATCTTTCTCCTTACCTAACACTGAATGCTCAGTTTCCTTTCAGATCCTCACCTGTTCCTATGCCCCTTCCTTCCACTAACCCTCCTTCACAAAACATGAGGTGGCTAGGGTTTTGAATTGTATAATATAGGTTTCAGAAAAATCCTTAAAAACATTATTAAACTCCTCTAACTAGCTCCTCTTGCTCCCGGCTGTAAAAATACTACCTGTGTCCTGAGCTGCTTCTGTTTTCAAGGGGTCCTTGTCGTCCATTCTGAGCAGAAAGGGCATGCAAATGACTGACCCATGAGACATGTCTCAAGTGTTTCTTGCTAAAACTAGAATATTCTATAGAAAATGGAAGAGAAACCCCACTGCTAAACCACAGATTTCTTTCCAACCTGGTGTGGTCACAGTCACCATTTCTTCTAAGGGAACTTTGGCAGACTCTTGGAGTTCACAGACACACACACACACACAGAGGAGAACAAGGCATAACACATACAAATTAGATACACTAAGAGGTACAAAGAAGAAAACATAATCCTACCATTCAGGAAAACCATAGCAGACATTTTATCATATTTATTTACTTCCAGTCTTTTATGTATGCATTTTACGTATTTGCTTAATTTTGTTCCCATTAAAATTTTTTTTGGCTGGGCACGGTGGCTCACGCTTGTAATCCCAGAACTTTGGAGGCCGAGGCGGGTGGATCACCTGAGTCAAGAGTTCGAGACCAGCCTGGCTAACATGGCGAAACTCCGTCTCTACTAAAAATAAAAAAATTAGCTGGGCATGGTGGTGGGCACCTGTAATCCCAGCTACTTGGGAGGCTGAGGCAGGAGAATCGGTTGAACCCGGGAGGTGGAGGTTGCAGTGAGTCAAGATTACACCATTGCACTCCAGCCTGAGCAACAGAGTGAGATTCTGTCTAAAAAACAAAAAAAAATTATGTGGAAGGAAGAAAATATATTACCACTTCCCTTTGGGCTGCAAATCCCTACTTTAAAATTGCCTTTGATTTTTTTTTGTTTTTTGTTTTTTCTTGACTATGAGTTATAGGATACACACTGTTTTAGGAAATCTAGATAATGAAGATCACAAAGTAAAATTGCTGTAAATCCTCTGACCCATAGACAAACACCATTAACAATCAGTTATATAAATGTAATATTTAATATCCAGTACCTTAGCCGAGCCTCCTAGTTCACCTGGGTCTAGCTCCATATCTTCAGGAGACTCGAAATCCAGCAGACCCTGCATTAACCCAAAAGTCTTGTTGAAAATTAAAATGTAGATTGCCATCAAAATGTAGATTGTCAACAAAATCTACTGTGCAAACTATCTGTCACCAGTGCTAAGCTGACTGAGAATGTGTGTAAATGTGTAAGAGGGAAAGAATAAATGATGTATTTGGCACAGGGTTCTTTCCACAAACCTAGAATCATATTGTACACACGATTTTGTAGACTGCTTTTTCTCATTCAACAATATCTCATGAATATTTTCCCCTTATATTTTTCTAAAACATGGGCTTTGATTGTGGTAGCGTGTTACATTTTATAGATAAACCATAATTGAATTGTAGTCCCCCTTATCATTAAACATTTAGGTTTAACAATATTTTTTACTATAATAATGATAATAACTTTTGTGCATTTTTCTTAAAGCTAAATTCCTAGAGTGGAATTGTAAATGTTCATAGTTTTGAGGCATATTTCCAAGTTCTTCACAGAAGGACTGTGTTCCTGCCAGCTATATAGGAAAGCCTGTCTCACCAGCCCCTAGCCTACAAGGGGTAGTACCATTTAATAAAAAATCTTTAACAATTGAATGAAAAGAGAAATCCTACCTCACTGTTGTTTTATTTTGACTTCCTTAGATAACTAGAGGTGTAGAACTTTTTTAAAAAAATGTTTGCGACTAGTGGTGTTTATTCTTATGCAAACTGCTATGTTCTTTGCACATCTTTTTATTATAATTTCCAAGAGCACATGATTCATTAAGCATACTGACCATCGTTACATATTTTGTTCACATTTTCCCCAACGTTTCATGAGTCTTTGTCTTTAATGGTATAAGCTATCACTGATCACCCTCTCCCCAAGACCCTATGATCCTTTCTAAAGCATGAGGCAATCAGTCCAACATTCATGCTCGTGTCAAGCCAGCTCATGTGTGGCAGAAGCAAAATAAGCTCCGCCCCTGGGGATAGAGAAGGTCCTCGATAGCCTGAGCTGGTTTCACAGGCACCAGCAAGGTGAGCTGTGGGGACGCTGCTCTGGTCTGCCTTGGGTCGCCCCCACAATTCCTCACAGACCCCCGCGAAATATTTTGTAGTAATTCTATCTCTTGTTTCTTCAGTGAAAGGCAGCTAACAAAACCTTCTAAGTGCTTTTAACCTGTATTGTCTCATTTAATGCTCCCAACAAGCATTCCAGGAAAATACTATTATTATCTTAATTCTACGGGTGAGAAATCTGAGGCTGAGAGAGGTTAAGTAACTTGCCTGAGTTCACGCATCCTGGAAGGGTCAGAGCCTGGATTCAGACCCAGGTTGTTAAACTCTCGAGTCTGTGTTTCCAATGACGATGTCCCACAGCCCTCTGCATCTGGTACGAACCTAGCTCCTGTGTAAATGTCACCTCTGTGGGAAAGCTGGAGCCTAGGCTGAGGGAGGGAGGACCATCACTTATGTCCTGCTCACTCCTCACTGGGCCCAGAGGTTGGACTTCTAGAATAGGAATGACAGTGACAATGGGACATGCAGAGGAGCATGAAGCCCTGAGTGAGCGCTGTGTCAAACATGCTCCGAGGTGCTGCTCGCTGAAGGAAGCAGATCATTATTCTCATTTCTGTGGTGGTGTGACAGTCTCGGTGTCTAAGATAACAGCTACACATCGTGCAGAGCTTCCTGCGCTGTGCCAAGCCCTCCGCATGTGCTCATCATCTGCTTCATAACGATCTTACAGAGGAGGTTCTAGTACCCTCATTTTACATAGAGGAAAACTAAGGCCCAAGAGGTCAAGGTCTTGTAACTGACAAATGGCAGAGTATGCTGAGGCTGAAACTGCTAATGGAAAGCTTGAAAGGAGTAACTTTGAAAAAAAGATTTTTTTTTTTTTTTTTTTTTTTTTTTTTTTTGAGACAGAATATCGCTCTGTTGCCTAGGCTGGAGTGCAGTGGCGCAATCTCGGCTCACTGCAAGCTCCGCCTCCCAGGTTCACACAATTCTCCTGCCTCAGCCTCCCGAGTAGCTGGGACTACAGGCACCTGCCACCAAGCCTGGCTAATTTTTTTATTTTTAGTAGAGACGGGATTTCACCTTGTTAGCCAGGATGGTCTTAATATCCTGACCTCGTGATCTGCGCACCTCGGCCTCCCAAAGTGCTGGTATTACAGGTGTGAGCCACCACACTGGGCCTTAAATTATTTTTACAGATGAGGTCTCGCTATGTTGCCCAGGTTAGCCTTGAACTCTTGGACTCAGGGATGCTCCTGCCTCTGCCTCCCAAGTAGCTGAGACTACAGGTGTGTGTCATCATGTCTGGCCTGAAAGGGGTAACTTTTTCTGAGGGGAGATTGTTGGGCAATGAGCTTAACCTTCCTAAGCCTCAGTTTTTTCACAGTCCAGAGCATGGCTGGTATGTCTGATTGTGGGGATTAAATAAGAAATACTGTAATCCCAGCACTTTGGGAGGCTGAGGTGGGTGGATCACAAGGTCAGGAGTTCAAGACCAGCCTGACCAACATGATGAAACTCTGTCTCTACTAAAAATACAAAAATTAGCCAGGCATGGTGGCGTGCCTGTAATCCCAGCTACTCGGGAGGCTGAGGCAGGAGAATCGCTTGAACCTGGGAGGCAGAGGTTGCAGTGAGCTGAGATTGCGCCACTGTACTCCAGCCTGGGCAGAGTCTCACTCTGTCTCAAAACAAAACAAAAAAAAAGAAATACACATGGGGAAGCACCCAGTAAACAGTAGGTGCTTGTTTTTTTTTTTTTTTTTTTTTTTATTAAGAGACAGTGGCCACTGGGCAAGAGCTACCTAAATGCCTCACAGAGGTTAATTCAACAGACAACTTACCGCGGTGGCCCAAACCTTTCCCTCAAGCTCACACATGGAAAACCAGCTGTGATAGGCCCTCAAATCCTGTTTGGGGTGTCTGAGAATGCTTGCCTGCAGATGTGCTAGTGTCAATGACTTATCACTAAGGAGGGGCAAAGGTCAGAGAGACAGAGAGATAGAGAACCACTTAGGGGTTCAGGGTTCAGATATAGCAAAGTTCATTCTGTTAGGCTGCTCTCAGGGTAAGATCCTAAATCTAAGAATGGAGGTCAGCGCTGCAAAAGGAGAGAAGACTTCAGTTTTGTCTTCTCCCTTCCATAAGTTAAAATGCCCATAAAACAGTAACTTTGTGGAAAATCACATTCTCGCTCCCAAAGAGCTCTCCTCCCCTAAGCCAGGCTCCTTAGTGATTCATGCCCTGAGCTACACATTAGACTAGTGAGGCCCTCAGGTGCCCTCCAACTCTATGATTCTTTGGTCTTACTCCACCTTGAATAGGGCTGATTTAGAGTTGGAGGAAAAGAAAAAGCGGGCAGGATGGACATATCTTCAGCCTTAGAAGACCAAGGCACAGCTCTACATGCATAACGACAAGGGCACCATAGTGCAGGCGCCTGGTTTCCCACAATGGAAAAGCACTGTCTCATTGATTTTACCTTCAACAGCATCTGGTATTTTATAAGTCTCTGGCTCGGTCCTTTAAGATACTTAAAAAGAGGGAGATTGTGATCCAGTTGGCGCTGGCATACCTTTAAAAGCCAAATAGAAACAACATAAAACAAAACAAACAATACACACAGAACAAAAGTGGCAGCATTTAGGTACAAAACACAGAATTGCTTTTCCTAGACAATAGGGGCAGCTGTGTCGAGCAGCTCCATAAGGCTGTGGGGTTGTTCTGTCCCCTAGGAACAGTGTGTGAAATAAGAGAAAGAGGAAAGAGGACGGTTTGGCTAAGATTTTTACAGGCATCTAGGGAAGCAGAACCATTTATTTCTTTTAGAAAGCAAGTTCACTAGAAAACAGTGGGGCATTTCAAGTCCTTCTGAAAAGAAGGCTGCCTGTCTTCAAGCTGGGGGCCGCCAGAGTCTATTCAGGCCATTTGGAGCCTGAAGGATACAGACGGTTTGTAGATATCATTCCAGGTGGCCCAAAGTGTGATATTTTTGACTTAGTTTCATTTTAAAAACCCATCCTAGAAGAAGACACTGGTTTTCTCACCAGATACAGGTGCTCCTCACAGGCCTATCCCATAGAGACCAAAGGCTGTGTCAAAGCTTTTCATGTGCAATTTCAAAGTATGGGACACTTGAAGTAAACATAAATCCCAATGCCAAATTCCTCTCCCTAGTCCCACTTTTGATTTCCTTAACAACCTGATGCATAGAAACATTTTCTAGGAACAATCTGTGGGAGACTCTGTCTTCTCAACATTACCCCAAAGTAGGCGCAGTCTTGACACTCTTGCCAGATTGCCCTAGCTCGTGGCAGATTCTTATGGTATTTAAAATATATCTGAAGGTCTTCTTTCTAGGTGGGAAAGAATTAGAACAAATTAATCAGGTAGCATTTTTCAGTAAGTGGACAAGATAACACAGTTTATTCATTCATTCAACAAGCCAGAGTACCCTAATGTGTAAGGAATTGGGGGTGCACAGTAAGTAATCTTATGTTGGGATGTGTGTGTGATGGAGACAGAAACAGAAGGCTATAAACAACCATAACTACTGGACACGGATAGGCACAGAGTGCTCTGGGAACATCTACAAGGGCTATTGGTAAACACATAAGTAGACTCACAAACAGGAATTGGTTTTTATCTTTATCATTCTTTTCCTGCCCTTTGTCCAGGACATCGACATCTCCCAACAACAGGTCTGCAATGAGTAGTAAAACTGACAGAAAAGAGGGAGGTGGTTGATGGCCCCCTTTTTTCTCTCCCCACCCGCTCCTTGTGGTCATTGTGACACCAACCCTACAAAGAAGCCCAAGAAACAACCAAAAGATGGAAACATGCCAGAGGGGAGATGTGGTAGATTGGGCAACCAATATGGATCTCAGTGATTTGGGCAACCTTCAAAGTGACAGGCTCTGCCTCAAACATCACTTTCAACCTGCAGCACAAGACTCTGAGACAGGAAATGTTATGTGACTGTTTCGGAACTAGAGAGCAAGGAGGACTCAACGTGCTGCTCAACCTGTATTCTCATGGTATCGAAGACGCTGAGAGGTAGGCACACATCTGCCAATATCCCAGAGAGAAAGCACACTTCAAGCCTCTGGAGTCAGCTTGCCAGCTTCACTTGCTCTATCAGGGAGCCTGGCCCACAGCAGCTGTGCTGGCCACAGATCCCATGCCACTCTGGTGGAGAAGCCCATGCAGCCACCTCCTTGCTGAAGTCTGTGTCCCTGTCCTGCTCAGCCCAACTCTGGATTTCCATCATGCCAACACAGATGATTTCTTCCCTCGAAGCTTCAATGATGCCTATTCGACTCCCAAATACATTGCTATAGTGAATGACTTCATTTCTATAGCTCTTGCTTTGTCCCAAGAGGTTGTAAGTGGTCATTTTAGCATAAGAACTACGGCAACCGTCCTTTGCTATTCCCTCCAGGAAAAAAATGACACACACACTTAAGACAGATGGCCCTTGAAAAATGTTCAGACCGATTAAGGAGCTGGAACAGTAACTCAGAGCTTAACACCTATGATGAGGTGACATGGAAAGCCATACGGGGCCGCCAAAGGGCTCTGAGCATTGAAGATTCCTTCTCTCCATTAATGTCAAATATCTTGAAACCTGGGGGCTGTGTTTGCTTCCAGTTATCATAAGTATTGCTCTCAGCCTCAGTCATAATATGAGTTGCTTACAACTTTAAGTTGTTTGATCTGTTGCCTTGGGTTCACATAAAGAAAAATAAGAAAGAGAATGAGAAGGACTAAGCCGGGCGCGGTGGCTCAAGCCTGTAATCCCAGCACTTTGGGAGGCCGAGATGGGCAGATCACGAGGTCAGGAGATCGAGACCATCCTGGCTAACACGGTGAAACCCCGTCTCTACTAAAAAATACAAAAAGAAAACTAGCCCGGTGAGGTGGCGGGCGCTTGTAGTCCCAGCTACTTGGGAGGCTGAGGCAGGAGAATGGCGTAAACCCGGGAGGCGGAGCTTGCAGTGAGCTGAGATCCGGCCACTGCACTCCAGCCTGGGCGACAGAGCGAGACTCTGTCTCAAAAAAAAAAAAAAAAAAAAAAAAGAAAGAAAGAGAATGAGGAGGACTAGTTGAGAAAGAGAGGAGAAATGAGAACGATTTGGAAGGCACGGGGCGTCAGGATCATCTCCATGGTCGCATCCTAGAAAGCACTTGGTGGGGAATGGTGTTGGGTGAAACATTTCTCTGTGGCGGCTCCCACTGACCCAGACAGCCTATTTGTTGCCTAAAACAGGATGGAGAAACAGGGAAAGAAGGAAGAAGTATGGGAGGTGGGAGGAAGGGGTAGTTGGAGGTATGTTGTAGGCCAAGACATTCACAAATTGAGTACTAAGCCTAAAAGAGGTTGTAGATTTAAAATTTTCTAATCATCCTCTATGTTGTAAAAAATAGAATGGAAATAAAATGTATTTTCTGAGATTTTTAGTTTAACACCAATGCTTCTCCTCTTGAGAGCATTAATACAGCTTTATTGTAGGACTCTAACCTCACTGTATGATTCTTGTTTTAAAACATAGTTGAGTCATTCAGAAGAGGATCCTCTGCTTTGGGGACAATGGATGGCCAGCCTTCCATTTCATGGGGCTATGCAGGAAGCCAGGCTTGCAGTTACTCCCGCATATCAGTGTGAGCTCAGTCAAATGGACTCATTCTCACCTTGGATAAAGTCAAATAAAGTTGGGAGGCCAACTCATGTTTTCCATTCAAAGGGCAGATACAAGATATACTGTCTTGGCAAATTTCAAGTATACAGTGCAGTATTATTCCATGATAGTCGCCATGCTGTGCATTACATCTCCAGAACTTACTCATCTCATAACTGCAAATTTGTACCCTGTGACCAACATCTCCCTGCTTCCTCTAGACTTCAGCCCCTGGAAACCACCCTTCTACTTCAATGAGCTCAACTTTTTTAGATTTTATATATATATATATGTGTGTGTGTATATATATATATATACACACACACATACACACACACACACACACATAAAATGGTAATGAATGTATTCATTAACTTGATTGTGGTAATCATTTCACAGGATGTAAGTATATCAAACCATCAAGTTGTATAGTTTGAATATATGCGATTTTTATTTGCCAATTATATTTCAGTAAATCTTGGAGTGGGGGGGAAGCAGATATGTTTTTAGACCATTGGTGTTTCCATTTGTCCTTACCTCTTAATACAGAAAAGTAAGGCCTGACTTTAACATGGTTATTTACTGGGAGCACAGACTTACTCTCTTGAGAAAGCAATGTGCCAGAAGTTCAGGGTTCTCAGCACACTTTTCCAATTCTTTTAGAAAAGTCCTGGAAAAATAAAAGTATACAAGTAAGAATGTTTTGATTTTTACATGCAGATAATTATTTTTTTAAGTACAATCACATAAGGTTTTAAGAGGTGCCTACAAAAATGTTCTCCAGGCCTTCTTGCTCTTACCTTATCTTCTACACATTGATTCAGAAAAAAAAAAGCTGTATTCTGAGGCATTACTACAATTACCCTGAAATCACTCACAACTTTAAGTTGTTTGATCTGTTGCCTTAGGTTCACAAAAAGAAAACTTAAGAAAGAGAATGAGAAGGACTAGTTGAGAAAGAGAGGAGAAATGAGAACTACTTAGAAGGCACAGCAGGTCAGGATCATCTCAAATTATCGGAACACAGCTGTTCTGGTAATTCTAAGCACTAGTCATAGACAGACTGGATACACTCACTGATGCTCCCTGTTACATGAAAACAACGTTCCTAAGAACTGCTGCTGCTGCTGTTGCTATTACTAATATCATTGAGAGCTTACTATAAGCCAGGCATAAGCTAAGTGCTCCTCAAATAATATCTCATTTAATCCTCAACCAAACCCTGCAAGATAGGGTTTCATAAATATAAAACCTGGGGCTCAAAGACACTACATAACTTCTCTGGGGAAATTAGCGGAAGTGGGTTTCCATTTCAATTTTGTGTCTGACCAATGGACGAGGGATGGGGTTAGGAAACAACTGTG
Source organism: Rhinopithecus roxellana (assembly GCF_007565055.1). Taxonomy (NCBI): domain Eukaryota; kingdom Metazoa; phylum Chordata; class Mammalia; order Primates; family Cercopithecidae; genus Rhinopithecus; species Rhinopithecus roxellana. The sequence goes on along the minus strand of NC_044549.1, from coordinate 131,940,018 downwards.
GTTCAATTCACCAAGCAGTTTTTCTCCCTCTGTGAATTAGGTGTGCAATCTTGGGGTCATCATAGCAAATAAAGAGAGTCAACATGTTACCATTCCCATATGTGTAACATGAAAGGGTTTGAAGATGATTTCCAAAGTCCCTTATTCCTGCAATTCTCTAGAACTCAGTATCTAAGCAGCCCTGGGTTAAAAGTGCAACTTGTTTGAGCAGTCAGCATTTTCTAACAGCCTAGTTCCCAGCATCCCCTTATGATAATGGTATGTAGATGTGTATCTTGGTCATCTTTGTATTCTCAATGCTGAGCACAGTGCCTGGCACAGAACAGGTGCTCAAAAAATGCTGATGCATGAATAAATAAACAAAGGAACACTCAACTGCATATAACATGGATGTCTGACACCAGGTGCATGATCCTTTGATGCCTCTTTCCTTCCTTCCCAGGGATCCTGTGGGGCTTCTCCTCTCCTTTCACTCCAACCCACCCCAATCCAATCCACTGACTCCAAACCACTAGCTTAAACCTGAAAACATCTAAGCACTTTCATCCCCCAGTTCCATCAGTCTCATTTCCACCCTTCTCTTACTCTCCATTCTTTCTGATAACATGAATTATTATATACCTGTTGTGAAATTCATAAAGTTCTCTAATATTCCCAAAGAGAAAGTCCTTGTTATTCTGAAGAACATCTGGAATTAGATGCTTTAGCCAGATAAAATCCATTGGAGTGATATATCCCTGCAGAGGTGGAAACAAGGTAGGTGTTACAAACAGGAACATACTAGAGATCATCTGAATTAGCTACTCCAAAAACCAAAACTTTAGTGAAATAATTGAAGAATATAGCACACTTGTTTCTTGAAAGCTATTGTATCGAGTACTTTCTTTTGATATCATTTTCCTCATGTGCCCACTTTCAGAAGGAGATGGCTTAATGGCAATGATAATAAAATGGCATTTTTGTGGGAAGAGCAAATATATTTAAAAATGTTTATGTTACACAGGTTTAATGTAAAAGAAGGGAAAATGTACCCATTGTTTTGTGACCTGATACAATTGCTATGACTATAATGATTATTATTATTTTTGAGACGAAGTTTTGCTCTTCTTGCCCAGGCTGGAGGGCAATGGCTTGGTCTCGGCTCACTGCAACCTCCGTCTCCCGCGTTCAAGTGATTCTCCTGTTTCAGACTCCCAAGTAGCTGGAATTACAGGCATGCACCACCATATGTGGCTAATTTTTGTATTTTTAGTAGAGATGGGGTTTCACCGTGTTGGCCAGGCTGGTCTCGAACTTCTGATCTCAGGTGATCCACCTGCCTTGGCCTCCCAAAGTGTTGGGATTATAGGCGTGAGCCACTGCGCCCGGCCCAATAATAATTGTTTAATATCTGAATAATGTTTATTCAGCATATATATCATAATTTACTAAACATTCCCTTTTTATTGGACATTTGGGTTGCTTCTAATATTTTATGGTAAAAATGTGATTATAAGTAATTGTGTACATATAATTTTTTCCTTAAGACTATTCCCTTAGGAAAATAGGGGAAACATGCATTTTTACTCTTAAGAAAAAAGGCTACTTTAAAAAAACAAGAAATAATCTTCCCTTATTAAAGTATCAGGAACACTGATAATATCCTTTGTTGGCAAGAAGATGGTAAACCTATTTGGGCATTGCTGGAATCAGTGTGAACTGGCATAATTCTTTGGAAACTATTTGGCTACACAGATCAAGAAACCACAGGAATGCTCTTATTCCTACTGGAGACACTTGTAATATTTTAAGACCTGAAACCTTGGTGGGAATTCTGGAGACTTACGGCAACTATTTTGAGTCTTTTTGTACAACAAAATGTCTGCAGTTTGAATATATGCTTGATACCCACTCCCCAAATCTACTTACATCAATTATGCTTTTGATCTCTTTTATATAAATCTCTTCAGTCTCAAGCAAGTCATGTATAATGCGCCTGAATCGCAGCAGCAGGTGGGAGGGTGAAAGAGAGAGAGACAGGGAGGGGAGAGTGTTCTTTTAGAATTCTGTTAGAATAATGATCATCAGTACAGTTCCCCTTTAGTGGCTCACCTACTTAGTTTCTGGTCAGTTCATTCTGTTCTACTGAACACCCAATGTCAGCATCTCACAAACGCATACTGTGATCACACTGGTATCAAGAAGAAACAGCAAGGTTAGAGAACTCAAAATCCTTTAGGCAGCCAGTGAATGACTTGTCCTCTGGGTGGGCCATACAGTGTGGGGGTCAAGAAGGGAGATGTGGGAGTCAGAAATACCAGGTTTGGATCCTTAGTCAAGGAAGGTCTGCCTGACCCCGTCCCCACCCCCTACATTGTATACGTTGTATAAGTGGTTTCCTAGATTTTCTCTCCAGCTTTCTGCTCACATCAAGATTTTTTTCCTTTTAAGAGATAGGGTCTTGCCCTGTTGCCCAGTACAGTGAGTACAGTGGCATGATCATGGCTCACTGTAGCCTCAAACTGCTGGGCTCCAACGACCCTTCCACCTCAGCCTCCCAAGTAGCTAGGGCTACAGATGTGCACCATTACGCCCAGCTAATGCCTTTTTTTTTTTTTTTTTTTGGTAGAGATGAGGTCTTGCTATGTTACCTAGGCTGGTCTCAAACTGCTACTTTCAAGCAATCCTCCTGCCTTGGCTTCCCAAACTGCTGAGACTATAGGTGTAAGACAGTGTGCGAGGCCCTCACATCCAGATCTTTGGCCCATATGGATGTATTTTGTTGTACATGGCATTAGATGGATGCTAGCTCTTTCCTCTGGCATTGGATGTTTCACCATGATTTCCTAAGGCAAAAGATATGAGTTCTGTCTGCTTCTGTCAAGGAAGGCAGGTGGAACATGTGGTGGGCAGAATTAAAGGCGGTCCCCAAGACTTCTGGCCTCACTGCACATACACCTCTTCCAATCAAACACTAATTTAGGGGCTGCTGTGGAAGGCTTTTGCTGTTCATTTGATAGGTAATCCACTTGGGCTTGCCCTAATCACATGAACTCAGTTTTGGGTCTAGAGGTCAGAGATTCGAAGCACAAAAAGTATTCAACACAAAGGAGAGTCCCCTTTGCTGACTTTTGAGATGGAGGGGGCCAGATGGAATGGAATGTGGGCAGCCATAGCAACTGAGAGTGGCTCCCAGCTGACAGGCAGCAAGGAAGGGAAATCAGTCTTAAAGTTGCAAGGAACCAAGTCCTGCCACAACCACGTGAAGTTAGAAGAGGATCCAGAGCTCCATGTGAAAACACAGCCAACACCTTGACTTTAGCCTTGTGGGACTCCTGTCCCAGGGAAACTGTGAGTCTCCTAAGTTTGTGGTCAGTTTTTATAGAGCAATAGAAAACCAGTAGAAAGAGTGAGGCCAGTCCCCACATTTATCCCAGACAGACTTCTTTCTCTCCTTAGGCTACGTGGCCATATTTATTATTTCTTTTAGGGGTCCAAGTAGATGAGTGTTTATACATGTGTCCTTGTGTAGAATATATGTATTTATTCCTGTGAACTACTGATGGATTATCTATTAAATGGCAGCCTCTCCTAGAAAATGATTTGTTTTTCTCTCATAAAAATGAATGTGGCAAGACACAAATGATCCAATAGAAAAAAATGGGAAAGGACACAAAATAGGAGATTCACACATATATGCAAGTGGCTATTAGGCTTGTGGAAAAAATACTCAGTACATACATTCAACAAAGGCATATCTTAAAAAAGCAACAATTTTCATCTATTAGAATATTAAACATTTCAAACCTCAAAGAAAGACTGGTAAATGAGGGTGTGGAAAAACCCTCAGACAATATTGGTAAAATGTGTAAATTTGTGCAAGCTCTTTGGAAGGTAACTTGGAAACATCTCATGGAAATGTAAAACACGTACGTGCTCCTTGGTTCAGTAATTTCACTTCTAGGAGTATTCATTGTTTGCAATTAGGACAATATAACTTCAACAACAACCAGATATAAACTGGTTACTTAAATGCTCATCAAAAAATTATAGTACGTAGGCCGGGCATGGTGGTTCACACCTGTAATCCCAGCACTCTGGGAGGCCGAGGCGGGTGGATCACTTGAGGCCAGGAATTCGAGACCAGCCTGGCCAACATGGTGAAACCTTGTCTCTACTAAAAATACAAAAAATTAGACAAGTGTGGTGGCGCATGCTTGTAATCCCAGCTACTTGGGAGGGTGAAGCAGGATAATCACTTGAACCCAGGAGGTGGAGACTGCAGTGAGCCGAGATCACACCATTGTGCTCCAGTCTGGGCGACAAGAGTGAAACTCCATCTCAAAAAAAAAAAAAAAAGAAAAAAGTATATATATATGGAACATACACAAAATGAAATACCACGCAATTATTAAAAAGAATGAGGCTGACTGAAACATTGATATGACAGAGGCCAGGTATTTTCAGTGAAAAAACAAAGCAAGATGTATACAAGTAAGCATAGCATGACTATTTGTGTAAAAAATGAGTACGTAGAAATATACGTAAAATTGTATATGCTCAGAAAATTTACGCAAAGAAACTTAACACGTGATTGCTTTTGGAGAGTGGTACTGAAAGCTAAAATATGAAGAATTTCTACATCTTACTCTATACCCTTCTACAATCTTTTTTTAAGTGAAACATTTACTGCTTTTATAATGGAAAAATAGGGTTTACATAATATTTTAAAATGAATGTTACTGGAGGTAATGATAAGTAAACCCTACTTGATAGATATAAATTAATACAATTCACATATTTTACAGTTCATTATTCTTTCTTATAATTATTTTTGTGTCTATTTATAAATACTTGTTACAAGACAAGACTGATAAACAAGATACACCACAGAGAATATAATTTCCAGAAGTCTAAAACTCCCAAAAAGTTACTTTAACATCATACTTTACTAAGTCACTGAGAAAGAGGTTCCTGTGCCTTTTATAAATCACCCTGAAACAACGACGGTTTCTACGTCAGAAGGAAGTACACGCCTCAACACCAATATGTTTCTATGAGCCACGGCATCCAGGGGGACTACAGCAACAGTTAAGCATTCATGGAAAACTTGAGTACAATCAGCCTCTTATGCCTTCATGAAGCATTGAGCTTAAGCAACTTGGCAAGTTGGCTTCAGGATGCATTGATGATTAAAGGAAGTCAGAAGGCAGAAATAACCAGGAGGTGGGCAGAAGTCAAGGTTATTATCCAAAAATGATCTATGAACTTAAGAGACTCTTAGGAGCTTTTAGGACTCCAATACAGGAAAATATTCACATCTCCGAAGGAAAAGAAATCCCTTGGTCATATTCTGGATTATAGTTTGGAAAATAGTCTAGAAACCTTATCCAACTGCTTCATTTTACCTGTTGGAGTGCAATAGATAAAATGCCAATGACAGGAATTCCACTGAAGAATGTAGGCAAATCAATATTCATTCAATACATTCAAATTAATATGTAACTTTAAAAAGAGCCTTCACACCACAGTCAGGCCATTGGTTTTGCTTTCTTCTCCTGTTTGCCTTTCAGCTACCTTTATAAAACAGGAGAAAATGTATGATTCTTACTGATGATTCCCTGCTTTATTATTCTAAAGCAAGCTTGTCCGACCTGTGGCCTGTGGGCCACACGTGGCCCAACAAAAATTTGTAAACTTTCTTAAAACGTTATGAGATTTTTTTTGCGATTTTTTTAAAGCTCATCAGCTATTGTTAGTGTTAATGTTTTTGTTTGTTTGTTTGTTTGTTTGAGATGAGTCTTGCTTTGTTGCCAGGCTGGAGTGCAGTGGCACAGTCTCGGCTCACTGCCCCCTCTGCCTCCCAGGTTTAAGCAATTCCCCTGCCTCAGACTCCTGAGTAGCTGGGACTACAGGTGTGCACCAACATGCCCAGCTAACTTTTTGTATTTTAGTAGAGATGGGGTTTTACCATGTTGGCCAGGATGGTCTTGATCTCCTGACCTCGTGATCCACCCTCCTGGGTCTTCCAAAGTGCTGGGATTATAGGCATGAGCCACTGCGCCTGGCCAGTGTTAATGTATTTTATGTGTGGCCCAAGACAATTCTTCTTCTTCTAGTGTGGCCCAGGAAAGCCAAAAGATTGGACACCCCTGTTCCAAAGCATGTAACTTTATTCACAGAAAAGACTCTCAAGGATTTACCACCTAAAGTCATCAAGTGTATATCATGCAGATGAACAACAGAAAACACTGGAGTATTCAAGAAATTAAAAAACCTTTCAGCACCAACAGTAATTTCTGTCCTGATGGCAATCTACTCAGAGCTAGAGGACTGCACTTAGGATACCAAAGGGAGATTAGGATGCAAGAGCAGCCTGCACTAATGTACTCTGTGTTAGTTTACCTCAGGGCACTTTGTTTTACATTTCAAAATAGATGCTGCCCTTAGCTCATTAAAGGGGAAAAGCAGGCAAAATGTGTTTTAAAGGAATGTTTCTTCTCTGAAGCCATATTTCAGGGTAGCATGAAAACGGAGCTTTGGTTATCTGGTTCCATTCTACATGACACCTCATGCTTGTTTCAAATGACACCACAACCGAGGAGCAGGAATGAAAGGAATATGCTTTAAAAAAATGCAATCCTCTTTAGCAAGAGAGATCATTAAAACAGATACATGTTAGGATTTCCTGGTAAGTTTCTTCTTTGTTCATGTGCCCTCCTCTGCTCCCTCCCACTTTAAACTACTGCCCCTGTCACACACACACCCCTCCTCGTTTCTCAGTTCTCCAATAGAAGAGTATCCTTTGGGATTCCTGTCCACCAGAGGTCTATTTTTGCTCATTATTGTCAACACAGTTTGCCTTCAAGAGTTTTCAGTTCCTCCTGCTACCCTATCACCACATTATGCATGTCAGAAAGCATTATAGATTTTCACTTTTTAAGAACCTGAACTCAGATTTCCAGGCTTCTGTCCTTCCTGTCCCATGCTGTTGACTCTCCCACATCTTTGTCTTCCTCCTAGACCTTTGGTCATTCTTGAGCCCACGTTGCCAACGGGTTGTATCATTTTCACCTGGATGCCTCCCAGACACCTCAGTCACATCAAGTTGAAATAGAACTAATCAGACAGAAGTAGCATGTGTATCAGTGGAACTGACATTTTTCTACGGTCCCTAAAACACAGTTGTTGTTTCAAAATTCCCCCTCTATCATTCTTATATCTCCCTTATATTCTGTCACCCAGGCTCCTTATATCATCTCTCAACATGCTTCCTGGGTGACTACTGACTCTCCACTTCTGGTGACACCCTGCAGTGCAAGCTTTCAATTCCTGCCATTTAAACACTTTAGTGCACTCATAGAAGCTCACCCTTACTTCTGAGATTTCTCTTCCCCCAGTCTATTTTGCAGACCACCAGACTATGCCCTTCCAAAAGCTCCTTTGAGATAGAGTTTCATCCTTGTTGCCCAGGCTGGAGTGCAATGGCATGATCTTGGCTCACTGCAACCTCCACCTCTCAGGTTCAAGCGATTCTCGTGCCTCAGCCTCCCCAGTAGCTGGGGTTAAAGGTGCCTGCCACCATACCTGGCTAAATTTTGTATTTCTAGTAGAGATGGGGTTTTACCATGTTGGCCAGGCTGGTCTTGAACTCCTGACCTCAGGTGATCTGCCACCTAGGCCTCCCAAAGTGCTGGGATTACAGGTGTGAGAAACTGTGCCCAGTCCCCCAAAGCTCCATTTTTATCCTGTCATCATTCTCTCTCTTCAAGAACTTGCCCAGAGCTGCCAGAGTTCCTTCTAGGAGTTTAAGACTCTCTATTCATGTGCTAAGAATCTTCTTAAGGAGCTTCCTTTAAAGGTAAAACCAGATTTACACAACTAGATTTACACATCAGAATGGGGAGTGGTGGGTGGGAGCTAAGATGGAACCTGTAGTTTTCACAAGCGCCCTGGATGATTCTACTGCAGATGGTCCCCAATTCAACTAAATAGCACTCATCTGTCCCACTCCTTTTAGACCCCACTTTTGTTAAGCCAATGTTATCACTATTTTCCGCTTTCTTTAAAGTGCCAATCATCCTTAAAAACTCCAACAGCTTCAGTTGAAATCAGTACCACACTCTCATCCTTGTTTCCCACCCAAAAACCATTACATTAATTGACCAGACACGTATTGATGCCCTACTATGAGCCTGGCTCCAGGATAGGCACTTGGGATAGAGAAATGTACCATAATCCTCACCTTAATAAATTCAGAGTCTAATGGAAGAGATAAGAAAATCAATGATTCCAATAAGTGTGATAAGGTAAGGGTAGTCAGAAAAGTCAGGTGCAGAGGAGGGGCAACTAATTAAACCAGGGGTTGGGGGAGACACTGCCAACTCTGTGTTCAGTGAAGTTTAAGCAGAGGTTTTTCTTTAAGTAAAAAAATCAGTTTTTTGGCTGGGCGCAGTGGCTCAAGCCTGTAATCCCAGCACTTTGGGAGGCCGAGGCGGGCGGATCACAAGGTCAGGAGATTGAGACCATCCTGGCTAACATGGTGAAACCCTGTCTCTACTAAAAAATACAAAAAACTAGCCGGGCGAGGTGGCGGGCGCCTGTAGTCCCAGCTACTCGGGAGGCTGAGGCAGGAGAATGGCGTGAACCCGGGAGGCGGAGCTTGCAGTGAGCTGAGATCTGGCCACTGCACTCCAGCCCGGGCCACAGAGCGAGACTCCGTCTCAAAAAAAAAAAAAAAAAAAAAAAAAAATCAGTTTTTTAAAATAAAAAGTTTTTTAAAAAGTAAGAGGGAATAGAAGAAGGATATTTGTCCCAGACTAAGGGGAACAGTGTGGAGGACGAGAGGAGGTGAAAGTGTATGCTGTTCTGTGTACTGGCAAATTCTTTGGTGGGTGATATGGTTTGGCTCTGTGTCCCCACCCAAATCTCACCTTGAATTGTAATAATCTCCACATATCATGGGAGGGACGCAGTGGAAAGTAATTCAATCGTGGGGGCAGGTTTTTCCTGTGCTGTTCTCATGATAGTGAATAGGTCTCAGGAGATCTGATGATTTTATAAAGGGCGGTTCCCTTGCACATGCTCTCTTGCCTGCCACCGTGTAAGACATGCTTTTGCTCCTCCTTTGCCTTCCACCATGATTGTGAGGCCTCTCCAGCCATGTGGAACTGTGAGTCCATTAAACCTCTTTCCTTTATAAATTACCCAGTCTCAGGTATGTCTTTATTAGGAGCAGGAGAATGGACTAATACAGTAAATTGGAACTGGCAGAGTGGGATGCTGCAGTATCTGAAAATGTGGAAGCAACTTTGGAACTGGGTAACAGGCAGAGGTTGAAACAGTTTGGAGGGCTCAAAAGACAGGAAGATGTGGGAAAATTTGGAACTTCCTAGAGACTTGTTGAATGACTTTGACCAAAATGCTGATAGTGATATGGGCAATAAAGTCCAGGCTGAGGTGGTCTCAGATAGAGATGAGGAACTTGTTGGGAACTGGAGCAAAGGAGACTCTTGCTATGTTTTAGCAAAGAGCCTGGCAGCATTTTGCCCCTGCCCTAGAGATTTGTGGAAATTTGAACTTGAGAGAGATGATTCAGGGCATCTGGCAGGAGAAATGTCTAAGCAGCAAAGCATTCAAGAGGTGACTTGAGTGCTGTTAAAAGCATCCAGTTTTATGTATTCACAAAGATATGGTTTGGAATTGGAACTTATGTTCAAACGGGAAGAAGAGCATAAAAGTTCAGAAAATTGGCAGCCTGATGATGCAATAGAAAAGAAAAACCCATTTTCTGAGAAGAAATTCAAGCCTGCTGCAGAAATTTGCACAAGTAATGAGGAGCCAAATATTAATCACCAAGACAGTGGGGAAAATGTCTTCAGGGCATGTCAGAGACCTTTGTGGTGGCCCCTCCCATCACAGAATCAGGCCTAGGAGGAAAAAGTGGTTTTGTGGGCCTGGCCCAGGGACCCCTGCTCTGTGCAGTCTAGGAACTTGGTGCCCTACATCCCAGTCACTCCAGTCATGGTTGAAAGGGGCCAAGGTACAGCTCAGGCCATTGGTTCAGAGGTGCAAGCCCCAAGTCTTGGTGGCTTACACGTAGTGTTGGGCCTGTGGGTTCACAGAAGTCAACTGAGGTGGATGTATAGAAATGCCTGGATGTCCAGGCAGAAGTTTGGGGCCCTCATGGAGAATCTCTGCTAGGGGAGTATAGAAGGGAAATGTGGGGTTAGAGTCACCACACAGAGTGCCCACTGGAGCACTGCCTGGTGGAGCTGCGAGAAGAAGGACACCATCCTCCAGACTCCAGAATGGTTGATCCACTAACAGCTTGCACCATGTGCTTGGAAAAGCTGCAGACACTCAACACCAGCCCATGAAAGCAACCACAAGGGGGGCTGTACCCTGTAAAGCCACAGGGGCAGAGTTGCCCAAGGTTGTAGTGGGAACCCACCTCTTGAATCAGCATACCCTGGATATGAGACATGGAGTCAAAGGAGATCATTTCAAGCTTTAATGACTGCTTTATTGGATTTCAGACTTGCATGAGGCTGATTGCCCCTTTGTTTTGGACAATTTTTCCCATTTGGAGCATGTATATTTACCCAATGTCTATAGCCCCATTCTATCTGTGAAATAGCTAACTTGCTTTTGATTTTACAGGCTCATAGGTGGAAGGGACTTGCCTTGTTTCAGAGGAGACTTTGAACTGTGGACTTTTGAGTTAATGCTGAAATGAGTTAAGACTTCAGGGGACTGTTGGGAAGGCATGATTTGTTTTTAAATGTGAGGACATGAGATTTGGGAGGGGCCGGGGTGAAATGATATGGTTTGTCTCTGTGTCCCTATCTTCATCAGGATCCTCCCACACATCCCCATTCTAAGTTGCAGGGTCCCATTCTTTTCCAATCAATGCCCTCATTTTAACAGTAGGTACCTGGCAAGGCTGTGCATGCACCTTTCATTGCAGGTCAGCCACTCCCATGATAAGAGCTTGATAAGATATGATTTTCCACAATTTCAACTCTTCCTCTACAAGAGACAAGACTCTCACTCCAGATAATCTTAGAAGGTTTGAGGCTTAGTGTATGCTTCTGGAGCCAAGAGTCAGAATCCCTAAGTTCATCATTTTCTTCCATCACTTTGTCCAGTGAACTTAGGAGCAACCAACCAACTTCATTATATTCCTTGGTCCTCTACGTATGGTCAAAGGTATTATGTATAGAGTCATTAAACTCCTTGCCTCTCATGAGTGGTGAATCAGGAGTATTGAATGCATTTCTGTTGCATAACTCTTTAAACAGTTTGTGCCAAGGACTATCAGTGTTCTCCACACAATTAGAAGTAGAGTCCTTAGCATTTTGGGGTCTAATCATATTAAGCAACCAACTCCAGAAACCCCAAAAACCAACTAAAGAAATCCAGCCTTAAAACTCTGTTCCTCTAGAACCATTCCCAGTACCAAAATCTGATAAAATAAATAAATAAATGCAGGCAGAGGAAGGTGGAAGGACTAGATCTTTCTCCAGTGCTGGATGCTTCCTGCCCTGGAACATCAGACTCCAAGTTATTCAGCTTTTGGACTCTTGGACTTACACCAGTGATTTGCCAGGAGCTCTCTGGCATTTGGCCACAGACTGCAGGCTGCACTATCAGCTTCCCTATTTTTGAGGTTTTGAGACTCAGACTGGCTTCCTGGCTCCTCAGCTTGCAGATGCTTATTGTGGGACTTGGCATCTTGTGATTGCGAGTCAATTTTCCTAATAAACTCCCCTTCACATATTCATCTATCCTATTAGTTCTATACCTTTAGAGAACCCTAACTAATGCAGTGGGGTTAAGCCAATCGTCTAGTAGGTTCATAAAATGCTACAAGCAGATATAAACTTAAAAACGATCCAGGTCATCTCTTCATTTTACAGATGTAAAAACAGAAGTAGAAATAGAATTGGAACCCCAGTTTCTTGAAACCCAGTGTTTTTATAACACCATGCTAATTTAATTCTAATTTGTGTTTTATTTAATAATCAGGAAACAGTTCAAATAGAGGCCCAGGGCTCTGAAACAACTTGCCCAAGGTCTATGGCTTTTGCAAAGCAAGTACTGTTTCTGCTACTTTACCTAGTTCCTCTTGGCCTATGTTTGGGGTGCATCTAAAGAACCGTTTGCTGATTATTAAATAAAACACAAATTAGAATGAAATTAGCATGGTGTTATAAAAACACAGGGTTTCAAGAAACTAGGCTTCCAATTATATTTCTACCTCTAGGATACAGGGTAAGTCACTTCCTTTCTCAGAGTCTGTTTCTTTTTATGTTAAAGGGCTGGATTAGATAAACTTGACTTCCCCTCTTGGCCCTCATTACATCATTCTACAAATGTGTTATCACTTCTAATAGACTGTTTGATGTGATCTTTTGTCTAATGGTCCCTGCTTTTCACTTTTCCCAAGAAATGAAACAAAGGTCACAAGACTTTCAATTCATTTGCAACCCTGATTAACTAATAGTTAATGTGTAACTGGAGTGCTACATAGGAACAGAAAGGAGAAGGGGAATGGATTGGGTTGGAGAAGATGAAGTCTGACCTATCCTCTACAAGAGGTACAGGGCTTGCCCAGGAAGACAGGAGTTCCAGGAGGAGTAAACTCCAGCAGGGGCTGGAGTCATGGCCACACACAGGGCCTTACAGGATCCAGGCTGCCAGAGCAGAGTTTGGATGGGGGCTAGTAGGGGGAGGCTGGGGGAGCTGGCTGAGGAGATGGTTGTCATGCCAGGCCACGAGTGTGGACGATTGCAGGCCAGGGGAGGTATAGGAGATTGATGGGGCCATGGCAAGCAGGGCAGATACCCTTCCAGGAACCTGTTTATTAAACACAGAATACAGTCCTGAGGGCTTGGTCTCAGGAAAACATGTTCTTAAGTTTTACATCCTTCTTCTGTTTTGATTAGGTGTTTCCTAATTATAAAATAAATTCCCAGAACTGTTAATGGTAACAACACAAAGCACTTATAGACCCATACAAGGATCATATTGAAACTAATGACATTTTAAGAACAAAAGGTCTGATTAATATGAACACTTCCCTGGTTCCTAGGAGGATAACAGTTGAGTTTTGCTCAGGTGATCTGCCTTCTCTTCCTTCTTCTCTGCTTTGCATCTCAGTTTCTACATTTTGTCTTATATTAATGGGATTTGGTCTCATTACCCTGATGATTTTAGAATAAACTACCTCAAATTCTTTTTGGAAGAAGATGGGATATAAATTATTATTAAAGTTTATCTGAATAGATGTTCTTCAATATCACACAATAAATAATGATAATGTAATTTTATGCATATAGCACTTTAAGAGATTGATCATAAACAGTCCCATTAATCTTAATTCAACTTAACAATGCTTGCATTTGTATAGCATTTTAGGTATTATAAAGTTTTTTAAATTGTGGTAAGATATGCATAAAATTTACTATTTAAACCTTTTTTTAAGTGTATAGTTATGTTAAGTACATTCACAATGTTATATAACCATCACCGCTACCCATTTCCAGACTTTTTCAGCATCCCAAACTGAATCTCTGTACCTATTAAACATGACCTCATTCTCCATCTCCCCACAGCTCCTGGGAACCTCTATTCTACTTTCTGTATGAATTTTCCTATTCTAGGTGTCTCATATAAGTGGAATCACACAATATTCATCCTTTGGTGTCTGACTTATTTCACGTAGCATAATGCTTTCAAGGTTCATCCATGTTGTAGCATTTATCAAAATCTGGTTAGTTTTTAAGGCTGAATATCTTCCATTGTATGCATCAATTACATTTTGCTTATCCATTCTTCTGTTGACAAATACCTGGGTTCCTTTCACCTTTTGGCTATTGTGAATAATGCTGCTATGAACCTTGATGTGCAAGTACCTGTTTGAGTCTTTGCTTTCAATTTTGGGCATATACCTAGAAGTGGGATTGCTGGATCATAGGATCATTCTATTTTTAACTTTTTTGAGGAATTGCCATATCACCCTCCACAGCAGCCGCACCTTTTATATTTCCAACAGTGCACAAAGGTTCTAATTTCTCCACATTCTAGTCAACATTTAGATTATCATTCTTTTTTTTGAAAAAAGAAAAAAACATAATAGCTAACCCAATGGGCATGAAATAAGGTTGTTTTCGTTTTTTGTTTTTAATGTGTTCATTATCTTACTTGATCCATTAAATCCCTAACAAGAACTCCTCTAGGGCAGATGTCCTATCTTATTCATCCTTGGCCCCAGTGCCTTGCAAGCAAGTGAATTCTCAATAAGTGTTAATTGAATGGATGGTTGATAGATTTATAGGATGCACACCAATTCTGTGGACAAGAGTAGGTACTAATTGTTATTTTCATTTCATAGAAGAGCAAATCAGGGCTCTGAGCACTGACTTGGTTGCGGTCAAACTGCCTGCAAGTTTTATCTAACAGTGACAAGGGAACTGATGTGTCGAGCATGAATGTCAGTCCATTGAAACAGTGCCCACTTTACTGACTCTTCTCCTTGAGAGACAGGGCCTGTACAGCAAGGACACAGAGAAGCAGGTTACAGAAAAAGGGCTGGCTCAGACCATTATCCATGTATGCTTGGGATTTGAGGAATGTGGCTGAAATCTCAACACGCTGGTTCAGAAGCGCATCTGCAATCAAATATATCAAGACATGGTGTGAGAGATGTCTGGCACACCAAGGAGATTCCTAGAATATACCTGATAGGAAAACCTCATTACTTCAATTCCCAAGAAAGAGTACTACTGGTAGTAATCCCAACAGGAGTATCCAAGTAACTCAGTAATCTTCAGTAAAGAAAAGAAATTGTGAAACAATTATAGTCAGTCCTCCGTCTCTATAGGTTCCACATCTGTGGGTTAAACAACCCTCATATTGAAAATATTAATAAATAAATAATAACACTGTAACAATTAAAATAATGCCAATTTTAAAAGCAATACAGTATAACAATTATTTACATAGTATTTATATTGTATTAGGTATTATAAGTAATCCAGAGATTATTTAAAGTATATGGGAGAGTGTGCATAGGTTATATGCGAATACTACACCATTTTACATAAGAGACTTGGGCATCTGTGGACTTTGTTATTTACAAGGGTCCTGGAACCAATTCCCCCTGGATACTGAGGGTCAACCGTACCCAGAGCTTCTACCTCATGAAAACAAAAGGAAATCTATTGCAAAAAGGAAATTTCCAAAGATAAAAAGGATGCCTGTGAAACAGTCAAAGAGCCGAAAATGTTGAGAAGACACAAACTACTTTCCCTGCCCTGTGCCCCTTTTTCCCTCCCCTGTGCCTCTTTTTGCCCCTGTGCAAAAAGATGCAGATCTATTTGCGTCTTTATCTAGCAGCAGATATTCTATTATTCTAATAGATCCCTGTTTTTCCCAAGAGGGTTTACTTATTTATTAAGTATGATGCCAACATCTCTCTCAGAGGAATTCCTCTCAGAGGAATCCTAGAAATCTTTCCTAGGATTCCTTAGCCCTAAATCTGCAGAGCCAATTAGGTATTAATATTGGGCTTTACAACTTTGGACCATCAGACCACCAAGACTGATTCATGAAATGTATATGGTTTCAGATCACATGAATTTATCATGGACTTTAGAATTGTCTTTTTAGAAGTACTGCTATAAGGAAAAACCCAGCATAGCAAGTTTTATCTAATAGTCTACTTATATTAAAGAGTACTCAATGTAAACCCTAGGAAGACTTTTAACTGCCTTTTGGAAATTGGTTGAGTGGGATTTGAACCACGTACTCTCTGTAAAGCAGGAAATTAGCACTTAGTAATTACTAAGTATTTAAAAATGGGAAATGGAAAATTACATTTTAGACCTGGTGCAGTGGCTCACACCTGTAATCCTAACACTTTGGCAGGCAGAGGCGGGTGGATCGCTTGAGCCCAGGAATTCAAGACCAGCCCGGGCAACATAGTGAGCAATTCCATTTCTACTAAAAATAAAAAAATTAGCTGGGTGTGATGATGTGCACCTGTAGTCCCCATTACTCAGGAGGCTGAGGCAGGAAGATTGCTTGAGCCTAGAAGGTCAAGCCTGTAGTGAGCCGTGATCGGCCATTGCATTCCAGCCTGAGCAACAGAGCGAGACCCTGTCTCAGAAAAAAATGTATATTTTTTTAAAAAGAAAATCACATTTTAGTTGTTCCTTAAATATTAGTACAACCAAACCTAAATGCAAAATTCCCAACACAAATGATTGCCTCTGGGCCAGCCATGTAGCCCCCCGTCTTGTTGTCAATAACGATTTCTAGGGGCTGTAATTGTCTTCCTTCCCCCTCTACTACCCCATCACAGGATGCAAATTGTTTTGCTCAGTTTAGATAGCTGTGACTAGACTAAGTGCCAACTGTCTTTTAAAATATGTGTTAATCAGCACTCAAGATTGTTCCTACAAAAATGTCACTCCCTCACTCAATTTGCATGTGCCCTCCTGAGTAGGAGAGAAAGAGCTGAGTTAGAGCCAGCCCTCTGGAACCTGCACAGAACCCTGTATGCTCCGGGGAGTGTGGAGTGTGTGTCTGACCTGCTGGTGGGAAAAGGAGAAGAAATGCTGACAGACTCACTGCCAGGGACTGGTATCAGGCCATTTTCACAGGGGCTGTCGGAGGGTTGACACCACAGCTCTACTGGACCAGGGAGGGTCCCAGCCAAGAGGGCCTGACCCTCCAAGACTATCCCCATCCCTGTGTCTGAGAGGTCCCACTGTGTGTTAGATGGCACATAAGAGATTTCCTTATGTGTTGGTGTGAAGGAGCTGATCAGTCCCAGGAGACCCCTCCTTCAAGCAAAGGAGAAGAAAATGGAAGAAACTGGGTTCTCAGAATGGCCTGCAGGTGAGTGCCTCCTTGTGCTGTCAGTTCGCTTCATCTTCCAGTTCTGGGTGTACCTAGTACGATTTCATCAAACTGCCGAGGCCCTGGAATTGAGGGAGGTTGCTGAAGGGCGCCAGGCCACAGAAGCAGTAGCAGGAACTGCAGGAAAGGGCTAGTGTGCCTCCAGGGTCAGCTTTTGGGCCTTGGTGGCATCAAAGGAGAAGTACACAGGGCCACTGTACTACGGATGGGATTCTTGGAACAGAAGATTGAATAACTGATGAGTGTGGAAGTGCTATGCAAAAATTAAATTCAACCTGCAGTTACCAGGCATTCATTCTGTGATAGGCATTGTTGTGGGGGTGGCAAGGAGATGGGGGGTTCTTTGAGGGACTCAGAGAAGAGCAGGACATGGTGTTCACCCACAAGAGATCTGAAGACTTTCAAAGTAGTTGGGAAAACAGACATACAACTTTTTTCCCCTCCCCGCAGCCAGTTGAGGCAAAAGATATATAACTTATACAGTGACAAAATACTGCCGACTGTTACTGACACATAACACCCTGGGCTGGGTCACTGTTGAGAAGAAGGAGGATTCTGGCTTTTGGGGCATTCAAGTCCTGTCCATTAACCATTTCCCAATCCTGTATTTATACATCCCATTTTAGACAAATTAAGCTGAAGACTGATGTGACATACCCAATGACACTTAAGTTTGAAGCTGAGAATCTGGGTTAGAAATATAAATCAGGGTGGGCTGGTAGTGGTGGCTCATGCTTGTACTCCCAGCACTTTGGGAGGCTGAGGCAGGCGGATCACTTGAAATCAGGAGTTCGAGACCAGCCTGGCCAACATAGTGAAACCCCATCTCTACCAAAAATATAAAAAATTAGCCAGGTGTGGTGGCACACAACTGTAATCCCAGCTACTCTGGAGGCTAAGGCAGGAGAGTCACTTGAACCTGAGAGGCAGAGGTTGCAGTGAACTGAGATCGTGCCACAGCACTCCAGCCTGGGTGACAGAGTGAGACTTAGTTTCAAAAAAAGAAAAAAAAAGAAATGTAAGTCAAGATTAAAGACAATGGGTGAGATCAGCAAGGAGCAAGTGTGGAGAGAAAAGAACACCAAGGAAGGCTGCGTGTGGTGGGAGGTGGCCGGTGGGCAGCGAAAGAGGAAGCGGACCAAAGGAGATAGAGCGTTGTTTGAATGGTGATGCTGTATCAACAGAAATGAAATTCCCAGAGGTGTGAAACACAGCAGATCCTTTACAGCACAATGATAGGACACAGCATGAGCCCCCCTCTGCCAGGTGAGAGGAGCTTTCTGCAGCCTGTGGTGGGCTCGAGGATGCCAACCATTCATCCATCCCATTGGGATAGCCCAGACTCTGAGCTCAGCACTCCCCCCGTCACTATGATTGCACTAATCCTCACTCACCCTTGCAGGCAGGTATTACTGTGGGCACAGAGAAGTTTGGTAACTTGCCAGCTCCTGTGTAGGAAGCCAGGTCAGGACCTAGCCAGAGTCTCTCTAACAGCCCAGGCCTTGAATGAACACTGGCCTGCTTCAGAATACATGGCCCACGCTGTGTTCAAATTCACAGGACAGGTTCCCTATAGGGCCTGTGAGGAAATCTGGTCTAAGAGAATCCAGAAAGACAAATTTCACGAAACACGTCAAGCCTGACACTGTGCTGCTACACTTCAGCTGTGTTAAGCCACTCAGTTATCAGACCTGCTTCTCCTTTCATGATTTTAGTAACACTAGCCTCTTCCTTGGGCCCCTGTTGCTCCCACCATCTCCCAGGTTCTCTTGCACTCAGGTTTAGTCTTCCCTCTCCACTACTAATGATGCATGTATGCCTTACTCTCTGATCCCCTTTCCTAAATCTGCTACTCCTCTGCTCTTTCTGTGCCTTATCTATCCCTGCTGAGTCTAACATGCAGATTTTGGTCATTCCAAAGTCATGTATAGATCTAATCACAAGGCACTCTACCAGCTGCTACTTGGATAAGGCAAGCATGCCAACACGGTCCTCCTTCATGATGGCCACGTCAGCATCATCATTACCTAAGTTTATTTCTAACACATCTCAACATCTTCATGTACTCCCTCTTGATAAAAATAACTGAGCATAACACCATCAATACCATCAAATCTGTCATTCTCTTCCCCTCTCTCCGGGTGGGACAGGAAGCCAGGCTGCTCTAGGAAATCTTCCCAAACAAGCAAAGGGGACTTCCCTGTCCCCTCCCATGTGTGACCTGAGCTTGCGTGGAACCCAGGGTGGGCATTCTGGACTACTTGACCTTGCCCATCTCTCCTGCACACCCTCTCATCTCTCCCTACTACCACCAAAAAGCTTGCATTGTATCTCCAATTTCCAGACATACTTTTGAAACCATTTATCTATCTGGTGTGTTTATCTGTATCTAGTATGACATGAATATGTGATTTTTATGTGTGTCTATCACTGTTTTGGTCAGTTTGTATTTCTTGTGGGTACAGTTCTATGTGCTCATGTATGTGGAACATATGTATCCTGACACATGGACCTAGTTCCAAATGATCTGAAAGGAATATAATTGTAATTGAATATTTGCACAGATATCCAACATACACTTGTGATGGCTGGGGGAAATGCATGTGGGATTTCAGTCAGCATTTTATTACAGAAGGTATGTGATTAGTGCTGTATTAACAATGAATCAGCTTATTTGTGGGTCACTGTCAGTGACTCCTTTGCAAATCACATATGTAAATATTTCTGTCTGTGGTCTGATGTACATGCAGTGACACAGTCTGGGAGGTGCTGAGCCATGCCCTCTGTAGGTAGCATATGAAAAAAACTGCATGATTTAAAAGATGCTGACCGGCTTAAGGAAAGCAATTTAAAAACTTTCTAAAAATCTAGTCTGAATGAACAAGTACAATATTTACAGTTTTCATTGTGTGTGTGTGTGTGTGTTTTGTTTCAGAGACGGGGTCTTGCTGTGTTGGCCAGGCTGGTCTCTAACTCCTGGGATCAAGCAATCCTCCTGCGGCTCAGCCTCCCAAAGTGCTGGGATTACAAGTGTGAGCCACCGTGCCTGCTGGCCCCACTGTTTTAAACCCTGATTCAACAGTCATATATTTAACTCATTACCTGTCTTCTTCCTCTTATGACAAACTCAAAGCTTTTATTTTACTTAAGTATTTGGATTAATCTTTTGCTTTTCTATCATGTTCTGAAATAGGTACAATAACAGAATCACTCAAAATATTATCTCCGTTAAATGTCTTGTGGCTTTAGAGAGAGGTCTAACAACATGCAGGAAACAAGAAACCAAGCGCATACAGGATTCATTTATAATCTCTCTCCCTGAGCAGAAGCCCGCATCTCTCCATATTGTCTGGTTACCTGCAAGAAGTATTCTGAAGGAGGAAAATAGTTCAAAGAGGACATTCATGTGCACTCTGGCTTCCAGTTGGCCATTTGAGTAAGTGATCGCAATTAACTGAAGAGCGGCAGGGAAACACTTCCTGGAATTCTCATCTACAGACAAGTACAAACTGGGGCCGGGCCCATTACCTTCACCTACGCGCCGGCAGGGTGGCGGTCTGGCGGGCTGGGCCAGGATCCGGCCGTGACGCCGAGAGGTGCGGGGCGCGCGGCTAGGAGCCTAGCGCCCCCGCCCGGGCCCGCCCCCATTCCGCCCGCATCCCGCCGGGAAAGCGA
Organism: Rhinopithecus roxellana; assembly: GCF_007565055.1. Lineage (NCBI taxonomy): Eukaryota > Metazoa > Chordata > Mammalia > Primates > Cercopithecidae > Rhinopithecus > Rhinopithecus roxellana. The sequence goes on along the minus strand of NC_044549.1, from coordinate 131,919,435 downwards.
GCCCAGTCCAGCGCTGCCCGTCCAGTCTTCGCCCAAGATTTAAAGCCCGCAAGTTTTGTTCTTGAGACCAGCGACTTTCGCTCCGATGCGGGAAGGAAAGCCGACCTCCGATTTGGACATTTAAAGAGTTGGGCTTGGACTTGGTGAGTTTCGCTCTAAACTGCCCTTGAAATGAAACTGGACTTGGAGGTAAAGTTACTGGGAAGCTGGGCTGGGGCGGGGTTTCCCCCTCCTCTCGTATTTTAGAAACGGTTCGCGGCAGTGCAGCCCTAGTTTGCTGTTAAGTTTCCTTCCTTTGTTACTGAGGCCCCCAGAGCTCCAGGCATAAGTGGTGTGACCAGAAACCTTTTAACAAGACCCGCTTGAGAGCCTGCCTTAGAGCTCCCGCTCGGAAAGGAAAAGACCATCCTAATCTGCTGCGCGACAGAACCAGTGTCCCGTGTGGGAGGAACCGCGGCGTGCCCTGGGCTCAGGACCCGCGAGGCCAACACAGTCCGCCTCTTGGCGGAGCGCCCTGGGCGGTGGTTCCGCGCGGAATAAGTCTGTGGTCAGTTATGTGGTGAAAACACTGCTGTGCCGCGGCCGCATCTTTCCGCGGGTCGAGGCTTCTCTGGGTGGGAATGATGACTTCTCTTCCGGATCGCTAAATGGGGAAAGTTCTGGCTGCTCAGCGGGATACGTCTCCAGGCCCCGGATGGTTCGTTCTCCGTGCCGCGGCCCGGAGCTGGGCTCCCTGGGTCTCCCGCGCGGGCTCCCGGCACTGGGGCTGCGGGCCGCCCCCTCCGCCCCGCCCCCGCCCCCCCTCCCCCCCGGCGCGCCTCCTCGGCCGAGCGGTTTGCGGTCTCCGGCGCGGGAGGCTCCGAGTCTGCCCACTCCGGACCGAGCGAGGTCTCCGAGGGGGAAGAGTGGCTAGGAGGTGAGGACACGCTGGCCCTCGCCCAGCGGGTGGCGCCAGGGCTTCAGGTGGGAACGCGCGCTCGGGCCGGGGGCGCGCGGCTGGCGTGGACACGGGCTCGGGGCCCGCCGCCCTGGCCCGGACCGCGCACCGCCCAGCGCCGGGAAGCCGGGAAATCGGGGAGGCCTCTCCTGCCGCGGGCCCCGGCAGCCCGCCCTCCGAAAGCGCGGCGGGGAAGGAGGCTCGCCCCCTCCCCGGAGCGTCTTTGTTCCCTCCGGCCTGCCCGCGCGGGTGGCCAGCGGCTGGGACCCAGGCCCGGCCGCCGCCCAGGTGCGGCAGGTAGGCTCGGGGGCCGGGCACCTCCGGTTGGGGTGGCTTCCCGGGGCCGGCGCGGTCCCACTCCCTGAGGAGCTCCGGCTCCTCGGTGGCGGGACCGGCCCGGGCGCGGGAGCCGCGAGGCGAACGCCGCGCCCACCAATTCAGTTGCCGGCCGGGGGCCCCATACTTGCGGCCACCCGCCTCCGGCTGGAGGGCTGAATTCGAGTCGACAGCCCGCGTCGGGCTGGAAAGAGGAAACCGCCAGCCTGGGAACGGTTTCGGCGAGTTACTGGCAGGGGGAAATGGGGACAGGGAAGTGGGCAGGCGGGGAGACTGAAGCCGCAGATCTTCCTGGCGGGGAGGTCGTGGCCGCTGTTTCCTTTGACTCTGCCTAATTTCATTTTGAATCCTGATGTGACAGAGGCAATTGCTTGCTTGGATACCATATAGGTAAAAGTAACAGTTTTCAACTCGACTCTTGACTACACCCTGTACATTCTTGGCCAGTGTGGGTTTTCTTAGGTTATGGATCTTGTTAAAGGGACACTGATGTGGTAATCGCACAGTGGCTGGTGGTGGCCTGAGGCTCATATTTATGGTAACTATCTCATGAAAGTACATCCATCAGAATTGGATTTGTTCCTCTGTGCCTTTATTTTGGGAAACCTTGCCTGGTCCCTGTGGGGGATGGGAGAGGAATGTGAAAAGCTGAAGTTGACCCAGAAAAGGATGATTGAAGGTAGTCGTATTAAGTTGTGGCACTGAAATGATCCCAACCTGAACTTTCTGAAAGGGTGATTAGTGATCAGCAGCTGATGTTATAACTTTCTCAGAAATTTATGGTAGATTTTCTATCTGGTCACAAGTGAGGAGGTGAAAGCTGCTTTCTGGGGCCAACTCTTTGCTTTTAAAGCAAGCTAAATGCAATACCCGAAATGTTTTCCATTCAGTACTTAACCTGCTTGTCCTTCTCACTCTTCCTTCTCCTCCTGCACACGCTCTGAGCATTGACTGAGCACTCTCTGAGGAGGAGGCTGACTCAGGCTGACCCTTCCCGGCCCTGCAAGGCTCCCTGTGGCACCTTAATGTAGAACCAGTGTTATCACAGGAAAGGCCCAAGCCAAAGTTCAGAGCAGCTGTTCCTGAGAAAGTGGGAGATGAGGATGAGTAGGAGGTAGAGATGCTTATAACTGCTCTGCCCAGAGAAAACTCAGAAGGTGCAGAAGAATTTTCAAAATAAAGTACAGGCCCCATCAAGTAGAAAATGAAATATTGTATTTCATTAAAGTGGTGATCAGTTTTCTCTTTTAATAAAAGACATTCAAATGGTGAGATTGTAAAAAACAAACAAAAAAACCTTTCTAATTCTCAAAAATAGAACAGCTTGAATAATAACTCATGGGTTTTGAAATGGGTCATCTTTTAAAATGGGTCACTTTGGCTAGAATCATTGCACTTGGTGACTTTCACATTGTAAAGGGTCAAGTTCTTTTTGAGGCCCAATTGCACTAGAATCTGCATTTCAGAACACAGGTGTCAGGAAGAAACGGGGAGAAATTGAGAAGGAAATGGTCGCTTCTCAGAATAACAAAATGTACCCTATTTGGGGGGATTTTATATATGCTGAAGTAAATAGGTCTCAGCTTTGCATTTTTATAATACATTATGCCTTTTCTGAAATATTTCCATAGCCATTATTTTAATTCATTGTTAGAATAACCTTGTAAGGAGAGGAATTCATTATGTCCGTGTTCCAGAAACTGAGGCACAGTAAATTATTACAAGAGCTCTGCCCTTTGATATGGAATCTCTGTGAGCAAAGATGTAGCCGGAACAGTGTAAATCTAGAATTAAATACTTTCCTTACAGTATGCAATATCTAACTATTATGTATTAGTTTACATATATATAGGGGATGTAAGAAGTAAGAATCTTTATATTTAAAGGATAAGAAGCTTGATCAGGTGAGAGACAAGATTTGAATAAAAAAGCGATATTTTAAAAAATTTTAATTCTACAAATTCAGATGCTGGCTTTGATATGTAACTTATTCAGATTTCTCTTCCATAGAAGGTTTTAACGCTAGAAGCCAGTTCTCCACAAAAGAGAATGTTCTACCAAGTGTGTAGGCAACAAAGCCCAAAAGTTCAAGTTCAAAATACTGTTCCACAGCCTAAGTAAGATCCACCTAATATTTCAGATTTGACTCTTTTGCTCCTTTCCTATAACTTTCTATAACTTTTTCATAGTGCTCTAAGCAAAATAAGTTCAAGGATGGACTCACCTCAGGTTTCCTTCTCCTACTTTAGAGGACTGTATAATCTTATACGTGTGTCATCCTAATTGAAATGTATTTTAAGTGCTTGTGGGAACCATGTTATTTCCTGTCAAGAATAATGGAAGACCAGTATTCCATTAATGGAATAATGGGGAACATGAGAAGGACCATATTCAGTCAATTAGGGGCGATACTTCTGCTTCAACAGTATTTGCGATGTGTTAAATGGCCCTTAGCCATCAGATCGGTATTTTTAAAAACTCCTACCTAATTAATGTTTTTTGATAAGAAGCATATTATGAGTATAGCTTAGTATTCTAAAAAGAAAAAAACCTGAAAAAAAAAATCAGCTATCCATGAACTAACCCTGGTAAAGCTACACAAACAGATTCTAGAGAAAGGAAATTTGCACAGATGGAACATCTAATCTGGACTGATATTGTCAATAAGTTATCTCAAATGATCCTCAGAAAACACTGTCTGGTACATGGTTTAGACACAAGTCGAGCTCATGTGACCAGCAAATGGAGAGGCACAGTATACATCTACTTTTGTTTGCATTTAAACACTCTGGGCTTTTTTACTCTCTTTCACCTCCATCAGGTCCAGATTCCAGCTTGCACTGGAATATTTACTGACCCTTTGATAGAAGATCTACACCTGAAACATCTCTGAAGTCTTTTTAGCATCCTGTCCATGGCCTGCTACACAGTATGTGATAAGTTAGTATTTGTCGAATTAGTTAAATATGGGTATTAACCTACTTTCAGGGCTGCCCGCTGTAATGCCTAGAATAGGGCAGGCACTTAATAAATGGTAGTTAACTTAGACTAAACGTTGATCCACCAAGACAGAAACATGTTACACATACCTCTTATTTTACACCATCTTCTACTTTTTGTACCTCTGTGTTATAAACCCTCTATCAAGTGCTGTTTCTAAAGACAGTGTCCAGAATGGGACACAGGAACTGCCACTGGACAACAGGCGGACACTGGGTTATATCGTCACCCTGTTTCTGAATCCTGATTTTTCTTATTATGATTCGACCATAGCTAACCTTTCTGATCTCCTTTTTTCCGTCTTTTCCCTTTACCCTAACTTCTAGCCAAACTAAGTGATTTGACATTTCCCCATTCAAGCTACAACTTTTTCTCTTATGTGCTTAAAAAAATTCCTGCGTAGTGTCTCTTGGAATGTCTTATTCCCTGCTCCCTCCACTTCACCTTTTTTTTTGTTTTGTTTTAGACAGAGTCTCACTGTCACCAGGCTGGAGTGCAATGGAGCCATCTCAGCTCACCGCAACCTCCGCCTCCTGGGTTCAAGCGATTCTCCTGCCTCAGCCTCCCGAGTAGCTGAGATTATAGGCATGCTCCACCAGACCCAGCTAATTTTTGTGTTTTTAGTAGAGACAAAAATTAACATGGTTTCACCATGTTAGCCAGGATGGTCTCCATCTCCTGACCTCCTGATATGCCCACCTCAGCCTCCCAAAGTGCTGGGATTACAGGCGTGAACCACCACACCCGGCCTACTTCACCGTTTTAAGCCAGCTGAAATGCTCCCTGCCATATTCTTCCCTTCGCCTTTCTTTCTCCCATCCAAGTACTAACCAGGCCTAACCCTGCTTAGCTTCTGAGATCAGCCAGGATCAGGCACATTCAGGGTGGTATGGCTGTAGACTTCTTCTCTTTCTGAGCTGTGTCTTCCTCCTTTCCTCCGCAAACCCACATTTGAATTCTGTTCTAGCTCCTGCTCATTTGTCACCTCTCCCACAAAGCCTTCCCCAATTTCCATCTTCTCCCTGCTTCCCTCATCTCAGAGGAAAGCTCTTCATTCACAGAGCACCTGGTTTGGGGTCCATAGTTTGTTGTCCCTCGGTATCCTTGGGGAATTAGTCCCAGGACACCCCCCCATATCCATGCATGCTCAAGTCCCTTATATAAAATGGTATATCATTTGTATATAACCTATGCAGTATTCCCATGTACTTTATTTTTTTCTTTTTATGCTTTTAGAGATGGGGTCTCGCTCTGTTGCCCAGCCTTGAGCTCCTGAGCTCAAATGATCCTCCTGCCTCAGCCTCCCAAGTAGTTGGGATTATAAGTGTGAGCTACCACACCTGGCCCATGTACTTTAAATAATCTCTAGATTACTTATAATACCTAATGCAATGTAAATGCCATGTAAACAATTGTTACACAGTATCGTTTAGTGCATAATGACAAGAAAAACATGTCTGTGCATGTTCAGTACAGACACAACCATACAGTTTTTTTAAGAATGTTTTTGATCTGTAGTTGGTTGAATCTGAGGATGTAGACCCCATGAATGTACAGGGCCAACTGCATATGGGTTTCTAATAACAGATTCGTGGATGAAGGCTACCCAACACAATGCAACATTTCAAATGTATCTTAGTTTTTCTGGGACAAAGCCAGCCTAACAAATCTCAAGAATGTTTGAAAAATTCTAGCTTGAGTGAACGTTGTTCTTCTAGTGTCTCAAATAAAGCAGTCATTGTGTCTGAGGAGTCCTAGTGGGGTGGCAGGGGTGGGGTTGGGGGTAGTGGCTATTTGTAGCATGTTTTATGTCACATTAAAGGGATGGGTATGCATTTTAGGCAATAATTCTTACTCTTACTGATAGGTGAACTTGTATTTTTTATTCATCTACCTTATGATGGATAACTAGTTTACATCTCTTCATCAGGTTTACTTCTTATGTGTCATTTTATGAGCTGACTTCGAATATATCTTCAGCTTTTCCCTGCCTTTACACATGAAAACGGTTTTGATACAGCTTTTTCATTAGAGAATGACAGCTTTTCCAGGCCATGCTGTCTGTGTCTGACTCCTTGCCTTTCATTTTACCCAATACTTGCTTACAACATCCTCCCTGACTCTGGTACTTTTTTGCCTCCTCTCCTTCTTTCCTCCCCACCTCTTTTTCTCCCCCTCCTGCGACTTTGGATCTCTGTCCTTGGAGTCCCTGAATCTTTTTTGTGGATGAAAGACTACACTCAAAGGACACAGATTGATGAGGTCACTTCTGCCCACTGTCTCGTACTACTGAGACCAAGAAGAAGAAGGAGGGAAAACTGAAATGGAAGGTTTGAAAAAGAGTATGTTAGTAAAAGAAGTAAGAACAGTGCTAACAAAAATGCAGCAAAACGGAAGTGACTTCAAACTTGTGGCAGTGAAGCAAATTCTCATCCATCTGGGGTTGCTTCTCTTGACCCTGCCCACCTGCTCCCCTGCCCTCCCCTCCTGATGAGAACTGCAGGAAAACCCGTGCCTATGCCAGGGAGAAAGGGCAGGTGAGGAACACAGGGGTGGGGCTGGGACTGACAAGCTGCTCTAAGCTGCTACAGGGTCTGGAGTTTGTTGCCGTTATATCTTTTGCAACATGGGGAGGGAGATCCTTTCTTCTTCAAAGGTTGTTGTCAGGCTTAAAGAGCTACTATATTTGTAAGGCATTTGGAACAGGGCCTGGTGTACAGTAGACATACCCGTTATATACCAAATTAAAGTATAAAACAATACTGATTCTTACTAAGGATTAGTATTGTTTTATGATACTTAATTATATACACTAAGGGTTAGTCTTGTTTTTTGATACTTTAGGTTGGTATACATACATATACTAAGAATGCGGGCATGTCCATGGAAGTCAGCAATATTCAGCCCCCAGCATGTCCCAGTCAGCAGGACAGGGATTAGGGGAGTCAGGTGAGGCAGGGCTGTGTAAGTGCAGAGTTGGAGCCTGTCTTGGTTGCTAGACTGGGTAAAAGGAGAAGTTTGTTTCTTAAGTAGGCAAGAAAGAAACTGACAAGAGTTATATTGTGTTGCAAGAAGGAGCACAGAGGGCCAAGCTCAGAAAAGCAAGTGTTTGACCTCTCTGAGACCGCCTTTATATGTCAGCTTTTTAAAATTTGTTTCAAATTTTGCATAATCAAACTGGTTACTGGGAATTATTGATTTCATATAACATCCCTAAAATATAAGAATAATCTATAATCACATGCCACAAGTCCCGTTAATAAAGACTTAGGGTCTGTCTTTACCCATTTGTTCATTTGAAATTTCCCTGTCTTTACTTCCCCCATAACCAGCAAACAAATCTACACCCATGTTTAACTTATAAAGAAAGATATAGCTTAGTTTACATAGGTGGAGATCTTGTACCTGGATTCACATTGAAGGTTTTATTACCCAGCTTTCTCCTCTGTCCCAGAGCCATGATTGCTAAAGTGGAATTTAAAGTCTTTGGACTAACACTGAATCAAGAACTAACTCTATAAATGTATTCTCTGCAGAAGGATAAGAATTCCAAATGGCTTCTAATTTTTGCCCATGGCTTGAAATAAAGTTTCATATAGCTAAAGTCCCAGCACAAAAACACTTGAAAACAGCCATTAGGTAAAATTTTTTTCTTTTTTAGAGGTCTTATATTGGAAATACAACAGTTGCAAAGATATCTAATGTTTCACCTTAAAATGTGAGTTATAAATTCAGATTTCACATTGCCTCCTTCCTTCTTGAGCAAATAGACTAGGCAATTAGTACCAAATAGTAACTAGTTACATTTCTTAACACCAATTATTGTAACTAATTTATTAAGAAGAAATCTATGCAGATCAAATTATAGCTTTTCCAGGAAGTGCGGGGCTTTTTATTCCTGATCTCTCTCAACAAGGTAATTTGGCTTCTGAAGATTGGTCCTAGCTATACTTAATAGGAAACAGATGACAAGAAGAAGCCAGAAAAAAAAACTTGGAATGTAGAACAAAATGCAGCATAAAGATGGTACAGAAGATTTTATCTTTCTTTCCTTTAGTTATGTCTGGACAGGAACTAAAAACTCTCCCACATGGGACTTTATTAAGTAATAAAAGCTTAAATGTAAAAGATATAAAGGCATGAGAATATAAAGGAATTTTTTAAAAAACCTGTGACTCACTGGAGGAGCCTTATATAGTCCTGCTTTATAAGCATGTCACTTTTAAAGGGATCATTATATTTTCATGACTCATGGGGATATTCCAAATATTAAGTTGATTTTTAAAATGAAGAAAATTATCAGTTCAGTCTTCTTTTCTATATAGGTTTCACTACGATATTTTATTTCCCCAGCAAGGAAAACATCAGAACTAGAACGGAATGATTAAATTTCTTAGTTTTCTTCTAATCCGTTAGTATTTCCATCAAATTATACTGCCTTCTTATATAGAATTTCTGGGTTTGTTCTTGTTTTGGCAACAACTGAAGTAAGAGAGGATGATTTTATGGTAGAGGTTTGATTCCCTCCTAGATTGGTGTTTTCGGCTATGTAGAACACAATCTATTCATGGTTCAGACAGCCGTTTGAGGAGGTTTTCATGTCCAGCATTAAAAAAAAATAGGAATAGAAGTAGGCATTCATATATATATATATATATGAATATTAAGTAATAAAAGTGTAAAATATATAAAGGAATGAGGAACATATATATATTATATATATACACACACACACACCAAATTAAAGTATAAAACAATACTAATTCTTACTAAGGGTTAGTATTGTTTTATGATACTTAATTATATACACTAAGGGTTAGTCTTGTTTTATGATACTTTAGGTTGGTATACATACATATACTAAGAATGCAGGCATGTCCATAGAAGTCAGCAATATTCAGCCCCCAGCACGTCTCAGTCAGCAGGACAGGGATTAGGGGAATCAGGTGAGGCAGGGCTGTGTGAGTGCAGGGTTGGAGGCTGTCTTGGTTTACAGTTTTGATATTTTGTTCATTGTGGATTTTTTGCAGTAACTTTGATTTTTAAAAAATACTGCATCAAAGTATTATACTGACTACTGAATTATTATACTGACTACTTAAATTGTACACCTAAAGTAAGTGGCTCCCTTGTCTCCCTGTAGTCCTGGCACCAATCAGTATGGTTTACAGAGGGAATGGTGAGTGTTGGGGAACTAGGGAGCCCGTGAGGAGGCAGCCCACAAGGGGAGGAGGAGCTGATGGTGTGTCTGATGTCTCCTCCTTTCTCTAGGAAGCAGACAGGAGGTGAAGTCTTCAGAGTGAGGGGACAGAGCCTGGGAGGGGGAGATTTAGCATGGCTGCTGAAGAGACCAGGAAAGGGAGAAGGTCTGGGACAAGTGCAAGAACAGTCACACGGCACTGAAAACTTTGCCCAAAGCTAGATAGTGCCATTTGTGGTGACGCTGCCTGCCTGGTAAGTTCCGTTTCCCCCGCATCCCTGGAGGTGTCGTAGGAACAGGAAGATGGGAGGGCGCTGGGGTCTGGGGTTGTTGGGGTGGGAGGGCAAAGGTGACCGATGATGATTCTGCATCTGAGACAGGGGAGGTGCGTGAGGAAGAAAGGTCAGGAGACTGCTGAGCGTGGTGGGGTGGCAGAAGGTTCTCGATGAATATTTAGAAGTTGCAGCTAGGAGTGAGCATACTATAGAATGAGTATCCTGGAATTTGAAGTCTCAGAAGAAATGCAGTTCTTAGTGAAGCCACGTAAACAACTTCCTGGCTGCTAAGCTGTCTTGAGTGTTGGGAGACAACATGAACAAAATGGTCTACACATCATAAGGTTTCCTTAGACTTGAATGTGTTGTATGTCTCCTAAGTAAAATGCAGAAATACAGTTCACTGTTGCTTCTCTTCCTGGAAATTGCCCTCCCCAACCTCAAACCAGCCCCCAAGTGGGGCAGGGTCCATCTTTAGACCCTCCCATAGCACCCAGCACAACCCTAACTACATGGTCAATGTCTCTCTTCCCCACTTAGAGCTCCAAGACCAGGGCCTTGTTTGTCCTGCTTACCCACTCTACCCATTTGTTAACCCCATCTTAATTTTCTGATGAACGAGCCCTTTTTTCATTGACTCCTCCTTTTTCTCCTTCTCCGGAGTTTATTTTTCCTTCAGGCCCATTGCTCTCTCTCCACCTAGAGAGCTTATCCACATTCATGAAATTAGTCATCTTTATGCTCAGAGTACCCACCTGGATCTCCCCAGTCCTGTCTAGCTTGTCTTAGATTATTACCCTCTGGACATCTGTACCTTGTTGTCTCTCCATCACCCTCGAACTCAACGCGAGTCTAAAATCAAATGCAATCCCCTTCACTCCTAACTCAGGAAACCAGTTTTCCCTCCCTTGTCGGTAATGCTTGAAATTAGTTCTCACTTCTCCTCTTCCTCCTTTACTCCCCATCCCAGTCATTCATCAGGTCCTGCTAGGTCTTTGTTTTTCTTGAAAGGGCCTTCCTCCCCACTTCCACTACCCTCGACTAGGCCTTCCTCACCTCATCTGGCATCAGTACAAGCCCCTGAGAAACCAGCGTCCTGATCTTCAGGCATTCTGCATTTCACCCTGTACCTCCATTGCCAGTTTAATCCCTCTTGCTCAAACTTAATAAATACTGAGCAAGGGAGTTACCATGACAAACAAAACCAGAAATTTCTATGACTTCCTGCTGCTGTCTGTACCCTCTAAGACTCCTCTACCTGATTTTCAAGGTTCTCCATAAGTAGGTTCCCACCTCTTTGCTTTCAAATCAATGGCTCTTTCTCAAATATCTGCCATATGCAGTTCTTGTCTGAAACAAAGGTTGCTCCTACTCCTGCAGCCACCTAAATCCTAGTCATCCTCAAGCCCTCCTAAAATCCTGACTAATCTAACCCCCACTGATTTCTCTACTAGTCCCAGAGACTTTCCTCTTGCGCCTGGGGTTGGTATCATGCAGATTAGTGCTGACACACTGTACCTTACCAGGATTTGTCCATTGTTGTCTGTGGGAACTATGCTTTCATGTGGGAACTACGAGTCTTGTCACAAATAGACTGTAAATGCTTTGAGATTGGAGACTGTAAAATACTTCTTCATGATCTCCCACTGTGACTGGTGTAAGAACTCGCAGAGTAAATACTCATATACTTGTAGGATTAATTGAAACACTGGAGACTGAGGTTTAACTTGTACTTAAAAGTGTGGACCTCCCCGTCTTGATTAAAACTTCAAAATGGATAGCAGGTTTTACATATTATCTCAGCATCACAAAAGTAGACTCCACAAATAAATGAGTTGATAGCAGGGGTAAGGTTTTAAAAAATCAGGGATTATTGCAGGGAAACTTGTAACCTTTGGGTGTGCTAACTAGTTTCTTCCCAAAAAGTTTAAAGAGCTCTCTTGTGAAAGAATATTCCTATGAGTAACTGAGGGGTACGGTTCCCAGACTGAAAAGTATTTGGGGTCTATCACCTGTTTTCTGATGTTCCTACTTCTATTCTTTATTCTTCTGACTACCTCTATTAGGAAAGATAATACTAAGAATACCTGTCCCTTCTTCTCAGTCCAAATAGAAGCAAACCCAGGTTGTATTTGAGATATCTGCATATTTTCTTCCAAGCAATTCTTTGTCCTTTTCTCTCCCATGCTTTTCTATTTCCTATTTTCAGCAGGCTCTGAAGTCATCTATAATTTTTACTGCCCCTCAGTGACATTACATGGATATTCATCCCCGATTTGCAGATTAAAGCACCGAATCAGAGTGAGGTGAGGGTTGCCCAAGGTTACACAATAAATCTGGCCCCAAACAGGGGTAACCCTTGAGTTTCTATCCTGTTGATTGGCCACTGACCCGTGCTGCAGGCACACAAAGGAAGCTGCACCCACAGCAGTCTGTTGTGGATGGTTGCTGAGCTTCGCATTCGGCATTGGGCTTGCTTTGTTTCCTGCCAAGCCCAGCATTTTCTTCTACCAGATCGGCAGGCTTTGTGGGCGTCTTCCTAGGGCCCTCCCCTGCACTCTGAATAGGAAAGCTGGAAGCTGTGCTTTAGAGAAGCTTTAAGACGCTGTAAGAAACCAGAAGAGTGAGTGCCAGTTGTATGTGCGTGGTCTCCATCCGCAAAGCCGGAGCTGGGCGCAACAGTGTTGACTTGTAATTGATGAATTTAGATCGGGGGCAGGCCGGGGGAGGGCAGTGCTTTTGATTTAGGCTGGGAAAGGCCTCCTAGTGACTATGTTCAATTTGGAGGAATTCAGATGTTCTTTTGTGATACAAGTGAAGCTGTGTAATACAAATGAGGAGTTTACCTTCCCTAAGTCTTCCCCTTATCATTCCCGTATTATCAGTGAGATCTGGTAAATCAGTGAGATTTATGTAAATGGTGGCTAAAAAATTCAAACGACTGAGGGGGAGAATTCTCATTTTAGAACTTCACATGCTGTGCTGAATTAGTAGCGTGGGATGTTGGCTTTGTGACAGGTCTTTTGTCATTTTTCAGAAAGCATTTTGACTTGTTGATGTCAATTTGGAACAGTTGAAAAAATACAGGAAAATAAGGTAAATACATACATATTGAGGGTGGGGACAAAATGAATGTTCTGAACCAGCTGCCGGCTTACAGTAGCCATATAAGCAGCAGCAGCAATGCACCAACCTGGTGAGTAATAGGCCTGATTCACTGGAGAGATAGTAGCGCCTTTAATGAGTCAGATGGATGCACACTGGTTGTGGGAGCAGTTGGACTTGTGGGCATAAAGTCTAGCAAGAAGCTCAGACTTGCAAACAACTCTAGGACATGCAAAGCAAGCTGGCATTGGAGCTTGCTGGGCACAGCTGCTCAGGAATAGGCAGCTGGTTTTCCCTTTGATCCCTGAGATTCCAAAGGTTACTTTCCTCTTTGTTCCCTTCCCAGGGTCAATTAGAGTAGAAACTGCAGATGCTTTTCAGTTGAGAATTTTCCTAGATTTCTTAAAAATGTGTATGCTGGCTTAAAATCTGCCATCAAGAATTCCGTTACCTTAGTTTAAGCCTCCAGTTCCTTCAAGGTGTATTGTGGAGGAGACCAGAGGGCGCTTGCTTTGAGGCTTCAGAGGATGGTCATTATCTGGGTGAGCACTGTGGATAAAGACTGAGAGAGCAACCGAAAGAAAGTGGGCCCCTGAATGCAAAGTTTAGGCAGATGCCACCATCAGAAACTGGTATTTTCTGATGTATTTCTCACCTTCCTCTAGAGCATTCAGTCCAGAAATGACCAGCCTATCCAAGGGGGAAATTACTGATACTGATCTGTTCCTTAGAGCAGTGTTTCAGTCTTTTTTTTTTTTTTTGAGATGGAATCTCGTTCTCTTACCCAGGCTGGAGTGCAGTGGCATGATCTCAGCTCATTGCAACCTCCACCTTCCTGGTTCAAGCGATTCTTCTGCCTCAGCCTCCCTAGTAGCTGGAATTACAGGTGTGCACCACCACACCCGGCTAATTTTTGTATTTTTGATAGAGATGGGGTTTCACCATGTTGCCAAGCTGGTCTCAAACTCCTGACCTCAAGTGATCCTCCTGCCTCAGCCTCCCAGAGTGCTGGGATTACAGGCATGAGCCACCACGCCCGGCCTTCAGCCTTTGTGATGGTAAAGCACAGTAACACATTTCTCATGACACCCCTGCACAGTAACACATTTCTCATGACACCCCTGGACGCACACACACATAAAACCCAAAAGTTTCACAAAGTGATTCTTGCTCTTACTACTTTCAGTACACTCTGCATTTAAAAAATAAAAAATGCTGGCTGTGGCTTCCTAAGTGGTGCATGCAGTTTTCACATCAGTGCCCTTAGCAATAAAATGTGCCCTATACTGATTATCTCTGGACAAAGTCTGAATGGGGCTTGGCTCTAATCTCTAGTCCTCACTGGACATTTTATATACCTGGCCTTTGCCTCTGCCCTGATGTGGAGTGATCATGGGGGTGGGAAATACAGCTGGATCCGAAAGCTCTGAAGTGGGGATGGAGGTGTCACAGCTGAGGCTAGGCCCCTTCTGCAGGGCACTCAGTGTGTGCAGTTGGTTTTCTATCAGGGGTCAACAGGCAGGGGGACTTGAGGACAGATCTCTGGGCATGAAGCAGGGCCTTTGCCCTGGGGCTTGCTATGTGGCTCAGCCTACACAACTCTCTCCCTGTCAGTCCTGTCCAAAGCCCAGGAAACTAATGTACCACCCCTGAGGAAGACAGCCTACCTCGCCATCCAAGGAAGTGTTTGACCTGTGGTAAGCACTGGGGACAGAATCCTTGAGGAAGGAGGGTGCTGTGTCCCAGTGGTGGAAGAAAAGAGAGGACCTGGGGTAAGCAGCCATGGCATGGACCTCATCTGAGGTGGCACCTGGCTAGGCGTCCTGACCCCCAATCTTTCCCCAGTAACCATCACTTTGAGTAAACGGTGGCTCCACCCCCAGCATGGTTCTTTGCACCAACATTTGGGGAATGCCTACCAGGGGTCACACACTGACCTGGATGCTGAGTGTAGGGTGTCTACAACATCATGCCTAAAAAGTCTCTGTTTGGGGTATAAAGAAGGTGCTGGTGCAATACAGATGAGATGAGAAGCATCTTTCAGGGAATGGGTTGATCCCAATTCAGGCTTCCCAGAGAAGGATGTCTATAGACTTGATATTAGCAAGGGAGGTAGGGTAGCCAGGCCACAAGACTGCTGGTGTAAAGACCAGGGCATATGAAATGGCAAGTGTGACTGTGCTTTCAGCCAGTAATTTGGTATTGTCAAATGATGTGACCAAATAGCTGGAGAGGCAGATCCTAAAGGGTCCTGTGAGCCAGGCTAGACTTCATCTTGTCACTAACTAGTGGGGAGGCTCTGAAGGAGATAAAAAAAGCTCAGTTCGTCTCGTGATTAAATCCAAGTTTTACAAAGGTCACTCTGACCTTTGTAAAGTGGAAGGTGGGTTGGCCAGGGGATCATCTAGTCTGGGTGAGAGGAGATGATAACATGAAGGGGTGAAGAGAGATTTTGAAGTGATTCACAGGATTAAACATTTAAATAACGGAAGTGGAGGAAATGGGGTGGGGGGTGTTCCAGATTTCAGGCACAGAAGAAAGAAGTGCAGTTAAGCACAAATAAAGAGAAACAGGAATAGCAGGTTTTAGGGGAGAAGATAACAGAATGGGTTAGAAATGACACTTGAGGCCGGGCGTGGTGGCTCACGCCTGTAATCCCAGCACTTTGGGAGGCTGAGGTGGGTAGATCACAAGGTCAGGAGATCGAGAACATCCTGGCTAACACGGTGAAACCCTGTCTGTACTAAAAATACAAAAAATTAGCCAGGCATGGTGGCGGGTGTCTGTAGTACCAGCTACTCGCTACTCGGGAGGCTGAGGCAGGAGAATGGCGTGAACCCGGGAGGCGGAGCACTCCAGCCTGGGAGACAGTGAGACTCCGTCTCAAAAAAAAAAAAAAAAAAAGAAATGACACTTGAGTACCCTAGTGTGCTAGGTAATGATCTGTCTTCTGTCTGCTTCCCTTCATTTATCATGTATATTCCCATTTAATTTGCACAAAGACTTTGAGTTAAACGGTCTTACCCCAATTTGTCAAATTTCTGTGTTAGATGCATGATATGGTACAAGAAACCATAAGTGGCTGAGGCAGCATTGGTGTTCAAATTGCCTGACTACAAAGACAGTGCTTGTTGGCTACGTTCTGTTGCTTCCCAGTTTAGAACATGTTACATTGATGCGCCTGTTGCATTTCCAAATAAAGAAGTGCAGAAAGAAGGTGGCTGTATAAATCTGGGGCTCACAAAGTAATTTTGATTATTGAGAGTTTGCTTTCAAGGAGCAAATTGTGGCTCCTTGATTATGAACCTTAATTAAAAAAAAAAAAAAAGAAGTCTTATTCCTGCCTTGTCTGGGGCAAGCCTTAATGGATTTTTACTGCTGTGAATTTTCTTTTCATTGAAGATTTTTGCCTTAATCTGTGTATCTACTTTTCTCCTGACCATATTCAAGTCAGTATATTCATGAATATACCCATTTGTGAAATTTGAACCTAAGTATACAAGATTATAGCTGTTTGGGAAGCTTTTTTTTTATTTTTTTAAGAGTAGGAGTAGAAAAAGGTCTCTGTATTCTGAATGGGAAGACAGTGTAAAGCAATTTTTTCCCTTTTCCTGTCCTCCTTTAAAAAAAAATAAACAGCCATATGCCTCTGCCAAATACTAAGTGCCTCATCACCTTTTGTCCAGATCGGGCAGCTTACATTTGGTTTTAAGGAATTAGGAATATATGTTTTTCTGGCACCTCAGTAACCCACGTGATTGTGATTCTTTTCTCTTCTTGACTCTGATAGGTGGCATGGAATGTTCACATGGGAGAGCCACATGAGGCCGCCCACCACGCTTCCTGAAGGATGCCCGGGTGGAAGAATTTTGATGTGCCAGTGTCCTCGTTCTACAGGGTGTTCCATTCTTTCACAATCTCAGAAAAATGGGATTAAAAGAAACTATTTTGTGAAATAAGAAAACTGTTTTCCATTTTTAATGACCAACGTGTATTAAGATGGACACTTACTCTACGAAATACGAAGTTCTATGGTCCCGAAGAAGCCAGTGCCTGTTTAAAACTGATCCTAAATAAAAACAGACTTGAGTGGATATGAGAATGTTGATTAGTGGCAGAAGAGTCAAAAAATGGCAGTTTATTCACTTATTTGCAACTTGTTTTATAGTGAGTCTCATGTTTTTTTGGGAACCGATCGATAATCACATTGTGAGCCATATGAAGTCATATTCTTACAGATACCTCATAAATAGCTATGACTTTGTGAACGATACCCTGTCTCTGAAGCACACCTCAGCGGGGCCTCGCTACCAGTACTTGATTAACCACAAGGAAAAGTGTCAAGCTCAAGACGTCCTCCTTTTACTATTTGTAAAAACCGCTCCTGAAAACTATGATCGACGTTCCGCAATTAGAAAGACGTGGGGCAATGAGAATTATGTTCGGTCTCAGCTGAATGCCAACATCAAAACTCTGTTTGCCTTAGGAACTCCTAGTCCACTGGAGGGAGAAGAACTACAAAGAAAACTGGTTTGGGAAGATCAAATGTACAATGATGTAATTCAGCAAGACTTTGTTGATTCTTTCTACAATCTTACTCTGAAATTACTTATGCAGTTCAGTTGGGCAAATATCTATTGTCCACATGCCAAATTTCTTATGACTGCTGATGATGACATATTTATTCACATGCCAAATCTGATTGAATACCTTCAAAGTTTAGAACAAATTGGTGTTCAAGACTTTTGGATTGGTCGTGTTCATCGTGGTGCCCCTCCCATTAGAGATAAAAGCAGCAAATACTACGTGTCCTATGAAATGTACCAGTGGCCAGCTTACCCTGACTATACAGCTGGAGCTGCCTATGTAATCTCCGGTGATGTAGCTGCCAAAGTCTATGAGGCGTCACAGACACTTAATTCTAGTCTTTACATAGACGATGTGTTCATGGGCCTCTGTGCCAATAAAATAGGGATAGTACCACAGGACCATGTGTTTTTTTCTGGAGAGGGTAAAACTCCTTATCATCCCTGCATCTACGAAAAAATGATGACATCTCATGGACATTTACAAGATCTCCAGGACCTTTGGAAGAATGCTACAGATCCTAAAGTAAAAACCATTTCAAAAGGCTTTTTTGGTCAAATATACTGCAGATTAATGAAGATAATTCTCCTTTGTAAAATTAGCTATGTGGACACATATCCTTGTAGGGCTGCGTTTATCTAATAGTACTTGAATGTTGTATGTTTTCACTGTCACTGAGTCAAACCTGGATGAAAAAAAAACCTTTAAATGTTTGTCTATACCCTAAGTAAAATGAGCATGAAAGACAAATATTTTGAAAGCCTAGTCCATCAGAATGTTTCTTTGATTCTAGAAGCTGTTTAATATCACTTATCTATTTCACTGCCTAAATTCATTTCAAAGAATTCGTATTTAGAAAAGGTTTATATTATTAGTGAAAACAAAACTAAAGGGAAGTTCAAGTTCTCATGTAATGCCACATATATACGTGAGGTGTAGAGACGTTATTAAGAAGTCTTGATGTTAGAATAATTGCTTTTGGAAAATACCAAATGAACATATAGTACAACATTTCAAGGAAATGAATATATTGTTAGACCAGGTAAACAAGTTTATTTTTGTTAAACAGCACTTGGTGGAGGTGGTAGGGGCAGGGAAAGGTCAGCATAGGAGAGAAAGTACATGAATCTGGTAAAAGAAAGTCTCTTGTTCTTAAGAGGAGATGTAGAAAAATGTGTCCAATGTTATTATAAACAGACAAATTCTTACCGCATCCATGTAGCTATTGGAGATAGAGTCATTAAAATACCTTTGTTTTGTATCTTTTTTCAAATTTTAATGAGAACTTTGAGAAAAATTAGTAATGCTGCCCTAATACTTTGTATGTTTTTAATGGATTTTTTTTTAAAGTATTAGAAAATGACACATAACATGGGCAGTTGGTTGCTCATAGGGTCCTTCTCTAGGGAGAAACCATTGTTAATTCAAATAAGCTGATTTTAATGAAGTTTTCAACTGGTTTTTAAATATTCAATATTGGTCTGTGTTTAAGGTTGTTATTTGAATGTAGTTTACATAGAGGAATATAATAATGGAGAGACTTCAAATGGAAAGAGAGAACATTACAAGCCTAATTTATCCATAATTTTATAAAATGAAATCTTAGTGTCTAAGTCATTGTACTGATTACTAAAATTAACCCACTCCTCCCCAACAAGGTCTTATAAACCACAGCACTTTGTTCCAAGTTCAGAGTTTTAAATTGAGAGCATTAAACATCAAAGTTATAATATATAAAACAATTTATTTTTCATCAAATAGCTGTCAGAGGTGATCTTTATTTTCTAAATAATTCATACTTGAAAACAGTAAAAAAGTGATGGAAAAGTTGCCAGTTTGGGGTTTAAACCATTTTTAAAGCTGCATGTTCCTTGCAATCAAAGAGATGTGTCTGAGATCGAATAAAGTAAGTTACATTTATTTTACAAAGCAGGATAAAAACGTAGCTATAATACACACTACCTCCCTTCACTACAGAAAGAATTAGGTGGTGGTTACTGCTAGGGAGATTATATGAAGGCCAAAATAATGACTTCAGCAACAGTGGCTGAACTCACTCGAACACCTTTGACAGCAGAGGCACTGTTAGGGAAAATAAGATGTCTCATATAATAAGGTAATGTCTAAAAACATGCAAAACAAAACTAAAAAAGATTTATCAGTATACACAACTGGATGATGATACTTAACAATTTTTAGCAGGTAGCTTTTTAATGTTTACAGAAATTTTAATTTTTTTCTATTTTGAAATTTGAGGCTTGTTTACATTGCTTAGATAATTTAGTATTTTTAACTAATGTCAAAACTACAATGTCAGACATTCTAGGTTGTAGTTACTTTCAGAGTAGATGCAGGGTTTTAGATCATTACAGTTTAAGTTTTCTGACCAATTTTAAAAAACGTAGCGAACAAAAGCATATTTGACCAAGCAACAGGCTTATAATTAATTTTTATTAGTTGATTCTTTAATGATGTATTGCCTTTTGGCCATATATACCCTGTGTATCTATACTTGGAAGTGTTTAAAGTTGCCATTGGTTGAAAACATCAGTGTCTCTGGCCATCACAGTGATCTTGTTTACAGCAGTGCTTTTGTGAAACTATTATTTATTTGCTGAAAGAACTCTTCTGCACCGTGTCCTTTTTATTTTTGCTTAGAATAGAATGGAGCAGGTTTAAATTTCAAGGAAATATGAAGGCACTTCCTTTTTTTTCTAAGAAGGAAGTTGCTAGATGATTCCCTCATCACACTTAAAGTACTGAGAAGAGTATTTGTAAATAAAAGGGTTCCAACCTTTTAAAAAAGAAGGAAAAAACTTTTTGGTGCTCCAAATGCAGGGCTATCTTTTTTAAAAATGTCAACAAAGGGAAAAAAAACTATCAGCTTGGATGGTCACTTGAATAGAAGATGGTTATACACAGTGTTATTGTTAAAAGTTTTTTACCTTTTGGTTGGTTTGCATCTTTTTTCCATATTGTCAATTTTATACCAAAATGTTAAATATTTGTATTATTTGAATTTTGCTCTTGTATGACAAAATGATTAGTGGGTTTTTTAAAAAAAAAATCTATGATTTCCAATAAACAACTGAAAAATTATCAGGAGATGTGTATTTAAACTTTTTCATGAACATTGCTTATATAATCATTCATTCTGTTTTAATGTACTATATGGTCTTAGCCCTATTCCTATAGGATGATCATGTTCTCTGCATTATAGGGCCACCTAAGATGCTACTGTTTGTCAAATGACTCACGCTGGAATGTCTGGATGGGGAGATGTTCTCTCCTAATGTAGTCATGTGCCACAAAATGACGTTTCGGTTAACAATGGACCATATATATGACGACAGTCCCATGAAATTGTAATGGAGCTGCCCTACACAGGTGTACCATTTTTTATCTTTTATTTCAGATTTTTACTGTACCTTTTGTACATTTAGATATGTTTAGACATATACTTTCCATTGTCTTACAGTTGCCTGCAGTATTCAGTAACATGCTGTAAGGTTTGTAGCCCAGGAGCAATAGGCTCTACCATATAGCTAGGTGTCTAGTAGGCTATTCCATCTAGGTTCTCGTATGTATACCCTGGGATGTTTGCACGTCGATGTGGTCACCTAAAGATACATTTCTTGGCTGGGCGCAGTGGCTCACGCCTGTAATCCCAGCACTTTGGGAGGCCGAGGCAGGTGGACCACCTGAGGTCAGGAGTTTGAGACCAGCCTGGCCAACATGGTAAAACCCTGTCTCTGCTAAAAATGCAAAAATTAGCCGGGTGTGGTGGCATACACCAGTAATCTCAGCTACTCGGGAGGCTCAGGCAGGAGAACTGCATGAACCTGGGAGAGAGAGGTTGCAGTGAGCCGAGATTGTGCCACTGCACTCCAACCTGGACAACAGAGCAAGACTCTGTCTCAAAAAAAAAAAAAAAAAAAAAAGCATTTCTGAGAACTTACCCTCATTGTTAAGCAATGCATGACTATAATCTGTTGAGAGAGGGAAGAAATCACCTCTAGTTACAGTGCCTTAAGATACCATTTGCAAAAGTTACGTTTTCCTTTTCTTTGATACCGTTACCTGTCTGAAATACAGTCAATGTTAACCCTAATCTCTTAATATCAGGAATGCCCTTACACGTACTTCGGAGTGTTTGGTGCTTCAATATATTTGCATGTAGTGTGCTCTCATCTGTTTTTTACCTGATTCCTGCTCAGTTCTTCACATAGCATATTATATAACTCAATCTATATTTAAAACTTGTAAGCATCTGAATTACTTGGTTATGGTAGAACTTTTTACTTGCAAGGCGTGGTAGGAGTGTTTGTAGTTGGTACTAAAATGTGATGACTTGGAAGAATTAATTAATGACTTATATTTGAGGACTTTAATTGGATGCTATAGCCGCAACGAGAATAGAACCAGAAAACTCTTGATATGCAAGGTTATTCATTCTGCGATAATAATGGGAGGAATATTCGATGTCTCTTTGAGTCCATTTTCCTTCCAATCACTTCTACATTCTGCAGTGACACAGTCCTTAATCATAGCTTTCATTACAATAGTCCTTTACTCCAGACCTCAAAGACTCCTTACTGCCTCCAGCATCAAATCTAAACTCTTTCACCCGGTTTTCAAGGCCCTCTGTAATCTTTTCCTCCTTCATTCCCTATAGCTTGGTTTTTATCACTGCCACTATTATCTATCATAATGTCATTCGTGACCATACCTTGCTTAAGTTCGTTTCCCTTGCCAAGAACACCGTTTTTCCTATACCTGTTGAAATTTTGGAAACCCAGTTCTACCTTCTCTCTTCCCTTAAGCATCTCTTCCTTCCCTCCTCCCCAAATTTATACTTAGTCACATATATTATTGTACTACCTACTAATCATTCCACGCGTGTTTTTACTAGCTATAAGTTCTGAAGGCAACCATGCCTTGCACAGTGTCCACTTAGGGTTCTGAATAATAAATCATCTCCCCAAAATCTGAAAGCCTTCTATATACCAAGCAGATTTGTATTAGTTATGCAGCAAAACTCAAATCTATAAAATCAAAAGGGAATAAGGAAATAGAGATTAAACAGTTGCAGCAAAGACTGGTGATCTTAAGGTATTTATTCAAAGCTGGTGGTAGAACAAAAACAGTCTTACAGATTCTACCTCTTGATTAACTCAGTGGCTAATTTTGCCTTTTCTCAAAGTTCTTTTGCAAGAACGTAAAGATATTTTTGTTTCATTAGTTAAGTGCTGTAACTTTATTCCTTTGTGTTTCTCATAAGAAGTATGATTTGGCAGTCTGCCATAAGTTTTTGTTTCTTTTCTTCCTCTTTGAGACAGGGTCTTGCTCTGTCACCCAGGCTGCAACGCAGCTGTGTGATCACAGCTTAGCTTACTGCAGACTTAGCCTCCTGGGCTCAAGTAATCTTCTCACCTCAGTCTCCTGAGTAGCTGAGACTACAGGTGCACCCCACCACACCCCGCTAAGTGTTTTAACTTTTTGTGGAGATGGGGTCTCACTATGTTGCTCAGGCTGGTCTCGAACTCTTAGGCTCGAGCAATCCTCCTACCTCAGCCTCCCAAAGTGTTGGAAAGTGTTGGGATTATAGACACGAGCCACCACACCTGGCCTGTTATAAGTTGATACAATAATTCATCAACTAACTTAAAGAACACTAAGACTTTTATAAAAGTAGGTATGAGTTTTAGTAAAAGTATTAAAAGATAAACTGTCACTTAAGGAAAACTAGAGAACATATCAATGCCAAATGGTGTTTTTCAGAGGTGATACCATTCAACATTCACATGCTGAATTGGGCCATTCGTTATAACTCCAGGACACATGTCAATCAGTAAGAGCCCACATGTTTCTCTGAATACACCGTAAGCGAAAGAATATAAAGTAGTCTAGTTAACATTATGTTTAATCAAGGAGCACGTTCCTAAAGATGTTTGTTCATTCATTCTACAGACATTTTTCAGAGGCCTGCTAAGAGTCAAGCATTATGATAGACACCATGGATAAAAGCAGCTTACAACTCAAACAGTGTGGGTATAAATAATGTGACTAGCACTAGAACAGGTGTCATGATGGGGATTCTGAGTATAAATATTTTCAAAAAAATAAATTTT
Source organism: Rhinopithecus roxellana (assembly GCF_007565055.1). Taxonomy (NCBI): domain Eukaryota; kingdom Metazoa; phylum Chordata; class Mammalia; order Primates; family Cercopithecidae; genus Rhinopithecus; species Rhinopithecus roxellana. The sequence goes on along the minus strand of NC_044549.1, from coordinate 131,895,864 downwards.
CCTGTATATTTTTGGTTTTTACCTCCTTAATTTAGGCTTTCTGAATGGCACAGCATTTCTGAGGATGCAAACACCCTTCTACAGAGCAAAAAGAGCATTTGTATAAATTGTGTCTTTGGGGAACCAAGAGACTTTAAATGTATTTAAACCAATAATTCAGTCAATATCAACATTAGCTTACATGTAATATTCTCTTGATAGCCCAATTTTTTAAAACACCATATTCTTAGAAGTTTGGTTTCTAAGATGTTACTTTAAGCTCTTTTGCTTGTTGCTTTTGTGGGATTCACAAGGTTTGTTCTCAGGTACATAAATGAAGGTTAGTATAGAGGATAAATATTATGATTTTCATCTGGGAAAGACAGGTGCTGAGATGTAAAAGAGGATCCTCACCACCCATGCCCCCACCCCGCACCCACGGATCTGCAGTCCTACCTGCGGGGAGAAAGGTCTCCGAGCCTGGCCTGCTGCTCCAGCTCAAGGTTCCCCCTTTCATGACGGTTTGCAAAGATTTCTTCATTCTGAAGTGAAAGAAATTTTGTTAAGATTTGATATTGTGGGGACCTCCTAACTTATATTTTTCTCTCTCCCAATTTCTGTGTTTGATTTTGGTTTTGATTCCCTCGATAAGCAAAATAACCAGTTTCTCATGCTGTTCTTCCTTGGGTTTTCCCCAGCTGCTCTGTGGATCCATTATGGTTTACCCTTTTTGGCTTCCTTTAGGCACACTAAAAACTCATTCCCAAAAGCAGGTATCGGCCGGGCATGGTGGCGGATGCCTGTAATCCCAGCTACTCGGGAGGCTGAGGCAGGAGAATTGCTTGAACCTGGGAGGTGGAGGTTGCAGTGAACTGAGATCGCGCCACTGCACTCCAGCCTCAGCAACAGAGCGAGACGCCATATCAAAAAAAGAAAAAAAAACAAAACAAAACAGGTGTCCTTTCCCCTTAATCATGAAGGGCTATTCACACTGTACTCATAAGTGATTCATAAGAGGACAGTAAAGCGATCATTGCATTCAGCATCTCCTTTTTTTTTTTTTTTAATCTCGTAAGAAATCAAGGTCTGGAAAAGTTGCACTCGCCCTAAGACCAGAAAGTGCTGAAGGCAGAGATGAGGTAAGCCCAGTGTAGGCTTTCACAGATGTGTGATAACAAGTCTAACTAAAGAAGTCCCTGGGGTACTAGTCTTGCCAATTCAGCTCTAAAACAATATAGCAATCTTATATTCCAAGTATGTGTGTGTGTGTGTGTGTATACATGTATGTGTGTACACACACACACACGTTTTCCTTTTAAAATAGGATGCCAGTCCCATAAGAATTTAAATTTTAGTTCCCTCTATTATATATATCTGACCAGGGACCAGATAATATTTTTCATGTGTCAATATATAAAAGTTGGCCAGGTGCGGTGGCTCACACCTGTAATCCCAGCACTTTAGAAGGTGGAGGTCAGTGGATCATTTGAGGTCAGGGGTTCAAGACCAGCCTAGCCAACATGGTGAAATGCCGTCTCTACTCAAAATACAAAAATTAGCCGGGCATGGTGGCAGGCACCAGTAATCCAGCTATTTGGGAGGCTGAGGCAGGAGAATCACTTGAGCCTGGGAGGCGGAGGTTGCAATGAGCCAAGATTGTACCACTGCACTCCAGTCTGGGCAACAGAGTGAGACCCTGTCTCAAAAGAAAAAAAAAAAAAAAAATATATATATATATATATATATATACTGATATATATATATCAGTCCCAGGATTCAAATTCGAACCAGTTCCAGGATTCAAATTCAATCTAATTATTTTCACCACACTACCAAAAAGTCTTCACATTTTCTATATAAAGTTGAACTAATACAGCAGTGAATGTCACATTGTATCCTTTTGCAGTTTCTCATCTATGACATCACTATGCCCAAACTCCCCACTGAACTTTAAACTCAGTCTTACTCATCTTTGGATCACCAGCGTGTAATACAGGCCCTTCATAAAGAGTGACCATTATTACTAACAAAATTTCCTCTCACTGTGAAACCTGCTCCCAATTATAAAATGAATTGTGCTCTTTCGAACTCTGTTGATCTATTGTATGTGGGGTGGATGGTAGAGTCTTATTTCATAATAACCTAATGATGGAAAAATAACAATGATTCAGGTGTAGGTAATGGACCTTGTCATCTTTTACACTGAATGATGACATCTCCCTAATTTATAGATTTTGTCATGCATGAGATGCCCTCAGGAGCTTGCAGGAATGCCTTGGCACATTGCTCTTGCTGACATGTGTCAGACGGTTGGTGTGGGGGTAGAGGGAGTCTCCTCTGCCAAGCAAATCTAATGGAATATAACACTGGTGCCATTGAGGATGCAATGGGAAGGACCCACAGCAGATTCAGAGACTGCATTCATGAAAGCTGCACTGTATACCAATGTTTTACTAAGGTGTAGACAGATTAGTTGTGTTCTAACATAGTGGCTTTCAACCTGACCACAACTCACAAGAAGTACATCATAACACACACACACACATACACACACATAAACATTTTTTCATTTACATCGTAACTAATGAGATATCTTTTATTTTTATGTTTAATTTTTTATTTTATTTTATTTTATTGAGATGAAAGGTGAATTGTAGCCAAACTACTTTTAGGAAATTTTAAAATTATACATTTTGAAAGATCTAGGAGGAAGAGAGCATATTCAAGTAAAAGCTTTCTTTTATTCAAATAGTAGACAAAAAAAATTGACCATAGAAACTCAGCAATTGCTGCCGTATTTCTTAGTGAGGGATCCCTTATGAGCTCCATTGAATGATAAAAGGATACTCTTCTAAAGCAGAGCAACAATCGTTTTTTGTGACACTGCATCCTTTTTCCCTTCCTTCACCCTGAATTTCCCCTAGGGTATACCTAGGAGAGGGAGGGCTGGCAGCCAGCTGGTGCTGTGAAAGGGAAGTCACTCATGCCTGCCCTGTCTGGAGGCCAATCAGGCGGAACAGCCCCTCTCCCCTTATGGTCATTTTATCCTGAAGAAAAAGGGTGGCAAAAAGATGGCAAAGAAGATTGGTGATCACAGATCACTGTTACACATATAACAACTGGCCGGGCGCGGTGGCTCATGCCTGGAATCCCAACACTTTGGGAGGTTGAGGCGAGCAGATCACGAGGTCAGGAGTTCAAGACCAGCCTGACCAACAAGGTGAAAACCCGTCTCTACTAAAAACACAAAAATTAGCCGGGCATAGTGGCGCATGCCTGTGGTCCCAGCTACTCAGGAGGCTGAGGCAGGAGAATCACTTGAACCCAGAGGTGGAGGTTGAGTGAGCCGAGATTGTGCCACTGCACTCCAGCCTGGGTAACAGAGCAAGATTCCGTCTCAAAAAGGTGGGGGCGGGGGTGGCAATGAAGGCAGGAAACTGCTCTGGGTCCAACTCCCCTCACATACCCTCAACCCCCATATCCACCCCACAAACCTCCACCTCCCCACTTCCAGCCTCTCTCCAGTTTCAAAGTGATGCCAACCAATACACAGGCTCTTCAGGAGCACCTTGAATGGTAACTTATATTTTCTCATCACACTTATAATCTAATTGTTTTCTTCCCTATATTTTTAAGAAATACATGCTCTCAAAATTGAATTTTGAGGAATTTCATAAAAAAAAAACAGTTTTGTTTTCAGCTTCTCTAAAGGACAGAGAAACTTTTTTAAACTCATACTGTGAAAAGTCCCAACAGCTAATTTTCAATCGATTATTGAAATTGTTTATTTCTTCCCCAAAGGGGAGACAGCAACCTTTGAACGAAATTAAGTTAACTTTTTCCCAAAGTTAAATGATTTTACTTTGTGATTTTAGGAATGTGTAGAAAGCGATTTCAGTTCTAACTCTTTTAAAGCAAGGCTATCTGGGCTGGGCGCGGTGGCTTACACCTGTAACCCCAGCGCTTTGGGAGGCTGAGGCGGGCAGATCACCTGAGGTCAGGAGTTTGAGACCAGCCCAGCCAACATGGTAAAACCCTGTCTCTACTACAAATACAAAATTAGCTGGCATAGTGATGCACGCCTGTACTCCTAGCTACTCGGGAGGCTGAGGCAGGAGAATCGCTTGAACCTGGGAGGCGGAGGTTGCAGTGAGCTGAGATCGTGCCACCACACTCCAGTCTGGACAGCAGAGTAAGACTCTGTCAAAAACAAACAAACAAACAAAAAAACCAAGGGCATCTCGTAATTTAAGGTGAAAGTATTATTTACTATTATGATCACTTTCCTTAAAAACAGGAGCTATTGGCTGGGCGCGGTGGCTCATGCCTGCAATCCCAGCACTTTGGGAGGCTGAGGCAGGCGGATCACAAGGTCAGGAGATCGAGACCACGGTGAAACCCCGTCTCTACTAAAAATACCAAAAATTAGCCGGGCACGGTGGCAGGCACCTGTAGTCCCAGCTACTCAGGAGGCTGAGGCAGGAGAATGGTGTGAACCAGGGAGGAGGAGCTTGCAGTGAGCCGAGATCCGGCCACTGCACTCCAGCCTGGGTGATAGAGCGAGACTGTCTCAAAAAAAAAAAAAAAAAAAAAAACCAGGAGCTATTAGGCCCAATTCTGAGGAGAGAATAAAAAGTAGATTTCAAGCACCCGTGCCACCTTCTTCGTTTAAAGAATGACAATAAAGTGTTAAAGGTTCAGCATTTTCTGGCATTGTAAATTTAATTAATTATGTAAATTATGGAAATGAGAAATAAAATGAAAAGGTATGTCACGTAAGAATCAATAATTATCAAAATGTTCTCTACCAAATGGGATGCAGGAGAGGATAGTGAGAAAAAGGAAAGGAAAAGGAAGGGAAGGAAATAAAGGCAAAGGTATTTACCCACAGCCTGAGTCCAGGGTGTTCTACACCATGCAGCCCCAGAGTGAAAAATACTAGCCTCAGGAATGAGTGGCTCTGTCTTCCTCTCCACAGCTGATGGGAAAAAGAGGGGAACCCTCAACCTTTTTTTTTTTTTTTTTTTTTTTTTGAGATTCACTGGTTTTGATACGGAGAACAGGAAGAGACTCTATCCTAGCAGTGCATTCACAGCTGGTTTGTCTGCCCTATTTGCTCTGCCCTAGCACTTCTTTTCCTACTTTCCATTTTCACTGCCTGCAAAAGCCACTTCAATATTCCTTTGGAAAACTGGGCAGTCTGTCCCTTTTTTAAAACTGCAACTATTTCCAGGAGAGTTAAAGGGCTTTCAGACTGCCCATCATTCATGCATTGTGGTGAACTAGCTCAGATTGCCTCTACCTTTAGTCCAGATCAGCTGTCTTGGGAGGGGGGCTTCCTGGAGGAAAGGACGAGGAGAGGAAGGTTTTAGGACATTGTATAGACTGAATCCCCTTTGGAGGAGAAGGGCAGACTTGAGGAACAAGCCTCAGTGTTCCTGAGGCTTTGTGGAAATGAGAAATGAATAGAGAAAGGTAAGAGACTGGATCCTAAATGCAATTTTGCCTATTTCAAAATTTTCAGATTTTTTTTTTTTTTTTTTTTTTTTTAGACAAGGTCTTGCTCTGTCACCCAGGCTGAAGGAGAGTGGTGTGATCATAGCTTCCTGAAGCTTGCAGCCTCGAACTCCTGAGCTCAAGCGATCATCCTGCTTCAGCCTCCCAAAGCGCTGGGATTACAGTCGTGAGCCACCACCCCCAGCCTCAAGGTCTTTTTAATCTGAGATCTTAAATTTCCCAGCTACCATTGTTAGTAATGAATTCAATTCACTTGCTGGTTAAATTGGCTTTTATAGTCTGGACTAATACTCTAAACACTATTGGTAATAGTTTGTTTTCAGGAAAAACATCTTCTTATAAAACTGACTGCAAATGTTTTAACAATGATTTGCAAATATGTAATTCTGTTTAAAATATCAGGAAGTGAGAAACATGCTATGTGATAACTTTTGCCCATTCCCAAACCAAGAAAATATAAAGGAAGTAAGTGTGCCAAGGCCACTGAAAAGAAGCTGCCCATACATCTTGAATCTTCTCAGGCTGTTTGGTTTCATCTGATTTTAAGCTCCATGGATAAATTTCATTGTAACAACTTTTATGTCTGTAAATCTTAACCTATAAATAAAATCACAAATCAGAAAAGTACTTTATTAGGCCAGTCTTTGTCCCGGCAAATTTGGTCCAAAGCTAGTTTACAAATAATTGCCACACAGCTACAAGGCTAGTGGGTTAACTATCCTAGCATCAATGGTGTGGGCAGGGCTGCAGCCTTTGGGGCAGCATTAGCCCCACTGACAGAGGGTATAGGGTGCTCTTATCAATCTATGAGACCCCAGCCCCAACCTGGACTCAGCTGTCACAAGCCTTTACTTCTTACTGTTCCTCCTAAGTACTTTATCCGGCCAACAAATTCATCCCATGAGGAATCCAAGATGGAAACCTCGAAGCTGTCTTTGATATCATGCTTCCTCCCCCTACCTTCTCTGCCTTGATCCGTTCCTTCATTCTACACATTTCCTTCAATAGTCCTGTTCCAGGCACTAGAGAGAACGTTTTGGTCAATAGGTATGATTTCTGCTCATCTCTTTTTGCCACGGCTACTAGTAAGCTCTCACCACTGATGTCTCAGCCAACTGTGACAACTGCCAGAGGCTGGTCAGCCTGCCTGCCTTCATCTAACCTGCTCTTCAGTGTCTACCAGAGTCAGCTTCCTAATACACAGGTGCCCTCCTCTTCCTGTCAACATTCCTCAACGACAGCCTCAGTAAACTGTCTCTCATCTACCTTCCCAGCATTCTTGAGCCATTCTCAGGACAGCCTAGGCCCTTTAGACCTCTGAGATGTTATACCCTTCCTCATTCTGGAATGCCCTTCTCTGTCTTACCCACCTTTCAGAGTTCTAGTTATTCTTTTTTTTTTTTTTTTTGAGACAGAGTCTCGCTCTGTCACCCAGGCTGGAGAGCAGTGGCGCCATCTTGGCTCACTGCAACCTCTGCCTCCCGGGCTCAAGTGATTCTCCTGCCTCAACCTCCCAAGTAGCTGGGATTACAAGTGCCCGCCGCCATGCCCAGCTAATTTTTGTATTTTTAGTAGAGACAGGGTTTCATCATGTTGGTCAGGCTGGTCTCAAACTCCTCACCTCAGGTGATCCACCTGCCTCAGCCTCCCAAAGTGCTGGGATTACAGGTGCAAGCCACCACGCCCAGCCCTATTTATTCTTTAGAGTTGAATTCAAATGCCACCTCCTTTGAAAGCCATCCTTGATGTCCTTGTGAGGAATTGCTTTTTCTACCACATTATATATTCCTTTTACTGTAGAAACGTCATTCTGCTATATATTATAAATTATTAGAAATATGTTGCTTCCCCCATGAAAGTTTCAAGTTTCCTGAGTTTAGGCCTGATGATACAATCATTTTCATATAACGCATAGCAATTGCCTTGATATATATTAAATTGAGCTGAATAAGCCATGTGCCCAGTTGAACCCACCAAATATTTTAGTGATGTCATTTTTTTATTGGTGAAAGAGCAAGGCCAATGGTGATCTTAATGTTATTCTATCTTTCATCTTATTCAACTCCCTCAGCAAAAATACATTTCCTAGCTTAACGTAATCACCACCTCACTCCCCTGAACTTCAGACCCTATGCTAGCCTGAGAAATCCAGATCAAACATAACGAGTTCTCCTTTATCCCAAGTCCTCATGGCCTATAAATGTAACCTCTAGGACAATGTTACAAAGAGTGAGATCTTTATACCACTGCATTCTTGTCACCAAACGTGTAAGTTAAAAATTCAGATTCTGAGTGCAGTGGCTCACGCCTGTAATCCCAGCACTTTGGGAGCCTGAGCCAGGGGATCACCTGAGGTCAGGAGTTCAAAACCAGCCTGGGCAACATGGTGAAACCCTGCCTCTACTAGAAATACAAAAATTAGCCAGGCGTGGTAACAGTCATCTGTAATCCCAGCTACTCTAGAGACTGAGGCAGGAGAATCAATTGAACCTGGGAGGTGAGGTTGCAGTGAGCTGAGATCACTCCATGGCACTCCAGCCTGGGCAACAAAGTGAGAGTCCGTCTCAAAAAAAAAAAAAAAAAAAAATCAGATTCCGGGACCCAACCCTACACTTCCCTAATTAGAATCTCAGAGAGTGGGGCCCTGGGAATCTACATAATTCATTAGCTTCTCAGAGCTGTGGTACACAGGAAACCATGAGAATCCTTGTTCTGGAAACTTCAGAGAACTTGGCTGGGGGCTACCCAAGGATTTGGTGGAGTCCCTGAATCTCCTGTTAGCTCTGACACTGACTAGACTTCAAATATCATAGAAGGCAAGCACTGAAATGTGTTTATAGTTCATACGGTTTTCTTGTTGAGAATCAGAAATATTAATAAAAACTTCTGGGAGTCAAAGCAATAAGAAGACAAGGAACTGAATTTAGTCCCTGATCTGTTATCATTTGGCAGTAAGGTACATATTCAACAATAGGATCATTCTGTATAAGCCCCGAATTTGACCTTCTTTCACCTTCTTTTCATCGTCACACTGACCCATTCTGTCTTTTAAACACAGGATTAAATGAGTAACTAAAATTCATCAAGAACCTGCTAGGTGTCAGGTACAGTGCAAGCTGCTTTTCACACATTTCTCATTTAATCAGCCACCTGTGAAATTGCTATGATTTATCACCATTTGGCAGAAAAGGACATTTAGGGCACAAGAGATTAAATAAGCTGCTGGTTGGGTACATTAAGTATTAATAAATAATCAGATAGATAAGTTAGGTAGTTAAGTAAGCTGCCAGATTAGTAAACAGCTAGTTTCAAATCCCAGCTACAACATTTACTAGTTGTATGACCCTTGGGGAAACTCAGCCTCTGAGTCTCATGGCGCTGCTGATAAAACGGAAAACATCATCCTCACAAGGTTCTGAGGACTAGAGATGGACTCAGGTACACACAGCACCCAGTACAATGTCCGGCCTTCAGCCAATGATAGCAACCCTCCACTCACCTCTCCATTCCCTTCCAGCTCCTGCATTCAAAAACTTTTATTTATTTATTTTTAATTTAAGAGGCTCTTTGCTCAGAATCCTGAAAAGGCTTTTGTTACTTTACTTTTTTTTTTAACCTCTGGGAGCACAGAATAGGCTTCTGCTCCTTTAAATAACTTTAACAGGCACCAAAGAACACTGTTAGCTCTTTCTTAATTCTGTAGGTCCACATTTAGGAAAAAGAAATTGTTAGCCTCTGACTTATTTCCAGCTTACAAAAAGGCTGTGATGTTGGCAGCCTGGGAAAAGCAGTTCCCGTGAGTCATGCTTTCAGCTTCCAGCCAGTGAAGAACAGGAAATAGTTACATCACTACTGCCAACAAGCACAGCGAATCGCTTCCACCACAGGGCTTTCCCAGATGACGTCAGTGAGCTGAGCACAGGGTATCACTCTTGCCAGATGGCCCCGGAAGAGTCTCAGGTGCCCTATCAAGTTTAGCTTCTCAAGTTCCCCAGAACCAGCATGGCAAGGATCATCCCTCCAGAAAAGGAAATGATTTCTCTGATCGTGATCAAACCACGTCATGATTTCAGTTGTAGGTGGTGAGTATCGGTGACTGCATTATACATGGTTTTGGTTCACAGCTATTTTTTTTTCTCTGCGTACTTACTCTCGAGGGCAAAGGGGTGGCATTTATCACAATGTTATGATTCACTCTGCTAGACTGGCTGTGTTTCATTTCATCTTTGAGTTCTAGACCTAAGGCCAAAAGGATGTCAGAATTGCCACCCAGAGTTAGATGCATTCTCTATGCATCCTGGTCATCTCTCTTGGACAGCGGCCACTAAACACAAGCTGCAATGATTATTGTTGATGTAGTCAACTGATTTGTCCCCCTTTTAATAATCCATGATCCACATAGACATGAATCTAAACCTTTTTTTTTGAACCTATCTTTTTCTTACTAGTTTTCTTATGTATTTTGGAATAACAATTTCCCTGGTTATAATACACAATGTGTGAAACCCTAATTGCATCTATTGGTCCTAATTTCATTCCTAAGTCTAGGATTTGGGGATTTAGTGCACAAATCCACTTTCTTCCTGCTCATGTTGTTCATGACTTTATGGACTCTGCTTACATTTGCTTCCATAGCCTTGGTCTTTCTAAGCAGAAATCTGACCAGCCTCTGTTCCTACTCTGCTTCCTCCACCACCTTGACTGTTAACATACGCTGTTGTGGGAAAAGCTTTTCATTAAATACGCAAACAAATCAACAATAAGGAAGAAAACAACTAAAGCACAGAAGGATGATTTTAACATGAACTTGTGCTTGTTTAACAGTACCCATACTGTTTGGTGAGTTGCCTAAATACAGAGGGAGATGGCATCTTAACAGGATGGGTTTGGAGTCTGAATTAAATAAACAACATGGCAAAAGAAGGAAGAAACCAACAGTTGGGTGACCAGGGTTTCTTGGATTCTACTCAACACTTTCCACATCAACAGGCCTCCGATTCTATCCCCACTGCTGCTCCTACACTGTCTATGTTTTTCTTTTACAACAACAACAAAAAACCATAGAACTTGTTTACTGTTCACAATAATCGAAATAAATCACTCTAATTTGGATTCCTTTATATGAGAACTTCCATATGCTTAAAACTCCCGTAGCATCTTTATAGTGTGCAGGTCATAAATATGTTGTCTGAAGATGGGCAAAGTAGGTCATAGAGATAGGAAGTGAGTTCACGTCATGTTGTGAGTCAGTGGCAACAGAATATGAGCTCGGGGCCAAATCTGAGCTCTGATCATGTGACACAGTCCTCACCTTCAGAGATGACACTCTCCTAGAAGTCCAGGGTGCAGAAATGGATAGGCTGATGTTCACTTTTAAAGAGGACCACAATGAAACCCTTTTAATATTACTTAATGATTCCATAGACCTGCTGGGTGTTAAATCAGGTGAATCTATTTTGAAAAATTGCTATTTACTTTTTTAGGTAGCTGATCAAGACAGCATGAAATTTCATACAGTTTCCTAACTTGAGAAAACATGGTGATGCAATTCCTCCAACCAGAAGGGATTTATGGACAGCAGTGGCTAGGTCCTAATCTGCCCTGAATACAGGATGACTAAACAAATTGGCAGATGGACGAAGCTTTCTCTCTCTCTAAGAAAAGTCTGCTGAGAACCCTCGTTCCCGCTCTGTTTCTGCCTCCAAGAAGAAAAGCCTAAAACTCACTTTCTTCCAGACTCTTTAAAGGTCAGTGGAGTTCCCGTGGGGTTCATATTCAGACGCTTTGGGGATTGATGATGGATCATAATGTTGCTGAAGCTCATTTGAGCCCCTGGCCTCATGGTTTCAGAACCATTCAGCCAGTCAAATATTTAATTTTCAGGGAGGCAGGGGAAAGGGAACCCCTCCAGGGGTTGCTATGCAGCAACATATATTCACAATTCACAATTAATTACACTTCAGCTTCTAAATATATGTTACTTTAAAATTATACAGTGCTTAGCAATTTTCAAATTTTCATTTCACGCTCAAAATATTTTCAGGAGGTAGCTATTGTTATACCCATTTGTACAAGCAAGAAACTGAGGTTTCAAGAGGTTATGTTGCTGAAACCCAGATCTGCCTGATTCCAAACCTTATGCTTTTTTAAAACTTCTATTTTGAAATAATTATATTAAGTCACATGAGGTTGCAAAGAAATGGAAAGTCTCATGTCCCCTTTCTCCAAACCTCCTCCAATGTTAACATCTACGAAACTGACACTGGCACAATCCACAGAGCCTATTAAGGGTTCACCAGTTATTCACGCACTTGTATGTGTGCATGTGTGTGTGCAGCTCTATGCAATTTTGTTATGCTCTTTTTTTTTTTTTTTTTTTGAGACGTGGTTTCGCCCTGTTGCCCAGGCTGGAGTGCAGCAGCACAATCTTGGCTCACTGTAACTGCCACCTTCCAGTTTCAAGTGATTCTCCTGCCTCAGCCTCCCAAGTAGCTGGGACTACAGGCGTCCGACACCACGCTTATCTAATTTTTGTATTTTCAGTAGAGATGGGGTTTCACCATGTTGGCCAGGATGGTCTCAAACTCCTGACTTCGTGATCTGCCCTCCTCGGCCTCCCAAAGTGCTGGGATTACAGGTGTGAACCATCGCGCCCGGCATGTCATGCTCTTTTTATGCATGAACCATATACTGTTCTACCAATTTTAAATATGAAGTCAGATTACAGAAATAAATAAAATGATTTTTCTTTTACTACAACAGTACCTACTGATAATTACATACACAACCAAATTTCATTTCTAGCTGCCATTAAGAAGAAAGAAAAGGATGAAAAGGAAAAAAATCCTATAAACCCCAGTTCTTGAAAGCATTAGTCTGTGCTGTGTGCCTTGATGGGCTTATCTTCTGGAGGTGACAACAGGTACAGATTAAGGAAACACAATTTGTTGATTTCTTGATAATTATGACAGCAACCTTCTCTCTTGTCAGAAAGTTCCATAAGTAAAATAAACGTAATTTTACCTTGACTTCAAATTTAGTCTCATCGTCTTCCTTTCTCCGGGAGTTCAACTCTGTCTCTGTATAAGGTTCCTCAGACGTTCTCAGAGGAGGAGCTAGAAGGACTAAGAAAACCTGCCATTAATTTGGTTATTTGACTTCTAAATTATAACTCAGAGCACTTTGTCTGACTTGGACAAATAGCTGGACCATGTCAATGTGGTTAACTAAAAAAGCTCAGTTGAGCTGCTGCATTGATTTCCCAGGTGGTGGATGAAATTGGAGGTGAAGGAGAGACACAGAAAAGAAATAGAATCCTTGACTCCAGGGACTTGACATTTCAGCAGAAGAGAAAAAAGTCACACCCAGCACCATATGAAACATCAAACTACAATAAATCTATAAATATAGTAATGTGGTAAAGAACGGTAGATTTTCTGTCATTCCCATTTTTAAGACTCAGCTAAAAGGTCACTTTCGGCTGGGTTTGGTGGCTCACACCTGTAATCCCAGCATTTTGGGAGGCAGAGGTGGGCAGATAACCTGAGGTCAGGAGTTCGAGACCAGCCTGGCCAACATGGTGAAATCCCGTCTCTACTAAAAATACAAAAATTATCCGGGCACAGTGGCATGTGCCTGTAATCCCAGCTACTTGGGAGGCTGAGGCAGGAGAATCACTTGAACCTGGGAGGCAGAGGTTGTGGTGAGCTGAAATCGCGCCACTGCACTCCAACCTGGGCGACAGAGCTAGGCTCCATCTCAAACAAACAAACAAACAAACAGGACACTTTCCTCATGAAGTCTTCCTTATTACAAACTTTATGGATTCCTTTATGCACTGCTGCTTTGGCATGCATCATGTGTACAGCGTAATGTTGCACTTGATGTTGTTCCTGGATTCGAAGACTAAATTCTAGGTGCTGCATTGTATTGAATATATTTTCCATTATAAAGGTAATTAATTTTTGCTTATTATAGAAAATCTGAAAAACACTAAAATCTTAACATTGAAGCATAGTCACTTAGTATATTTCCTTATAGTCTTCTTTCAAATGCTCTCCCTCTTTTTACACACATACATGTACACACACAATCATACTATGATTGTACTGTAAGAGGATGGCCATGCCTGCGATAGCCAGCAGTTGTTGCCGGTATAATCTGATGGTATAATTGTTGGATTCCAGAACTGGTGGACGCACATTTATCAGTGAATGGGAGGACTGTGAGATAGAATCAGTTGACTGAGTCAGGAAGAAATTGGGCTGTCTTGCTCTTGCTCTTTTCTCTCGGTCACTATCTCCCTTCTCCCCTTCCCACAAGGTCCTAGACACCTGGGAAATATCCTTTCTTTAAGCTCCATGGCCATTTGGTAGTAAAACTGGGACTTGGAGAGGAGAAGCCCTGGTTAGGCCTCAAGGCTTCCTAACCCATCTTACCAGCTTTACCAAGCATTGTGGGTGATGGCCACAAGGCTAATCGATAAGAGGTACTTTGAATTCTTATTTGTCATAGTCGCCACCCTTGTATATGCTGGTCCCTTGGGAAACTCACAGGAGATGTGATTAATCCCAGGCAGGATTTGAGCATTTCTTTTTTTCTTTTCTTTTTTTTTTTTTTTTTGAGATGAAGTCTCGCTCTGTTGCCAGGCTGGAGTGCAGTGGTGTGATCTCAGCTCACTGCAACCTCCACCTCCCAGGTTCAAGTGATTCTTCTGCCTCAACATTCCAAGTAGCTGGGACTACAGGCACGCACCACCATGCCCAACTAATTTTTGTATTCTTAGTAAGGATGGAGTTTTACCATGTTGGCCAGGATGGTCTTGATCTCTTGACCTTGTGATCTGCCTGCCTCGGCCTCCTAAAGTGCTGGGATTACAGGCATGAGCCACTGTGCCTGGCCGACTTTAGCATTTACAGGTCCCAAGACCAAAATGCCCTTCATCAAACGCCCCCAATATATCACCCTGATTCTTAGCTATGATAGACTTGAGGGAGGTTGACATCTGACCTCCAGAAGCTCCTCCCAACCCTTTCATTCTGTGAGCCAACTGGAAGCAGCTTGGGCTTTCTATGGGTTTTTCATAGATGTTATGTTGAAAATGGTAGAAAAGTACACTGCTACCCCAGGTTATATATATTACCATTAATGCTGCTTTGTAATAACAGACAATCCTTTGGGCTCCTCCCTCTCTGTGGGATCTCTATAAAGTGAGTGATTCCAGGCACAATAACTAGATGCTAGAAATGGATGCACAATAATTGGTGACACCATGACTGAGAAGCACCTGTCCTTGACACTGTAAGTAGAGTGAAGCAGTGAAAGGCAGGGCCACAGAAGCCACACTACCAGTGTTCAAGCCTTGCTCTTCCATGCATGAGGCACACATGATTACAGTCACCTCTGTGCCTTACCTTTTTCATCTGTAAAGTAGGGAAAAATGAGAAATCCTATAGTAAAGGGCTGTGATGAGGCTTTAATGAGTTCATTTGTGAAGAATGTAGATCATATACAATGTATAACACATTTTAGCTATTATAGTCACATGGCATTAAAAAGTTTTTTCACATTCCTTATGGACTTCAGAGGTGTTAAAAGTTGTAGCCAAGGCATCCAGCTAACAAGAGTCAGAGCTGAAATTCCAGCTCTTAAGCCCTTCCACCCATCTTCTTTACACTGTGAAATACCATTGCTTATCTTGGCACAGACTCAGCTACTAAGGAATCAGACAAAAATGTTTGAAAAGCCTTTTAGTGACTTGCTAGAGTCCACACTCAGTAGATACTTGCCAAAAACAAAAGTGCAGGATCGTTCTGCAAAACGAGCTAGTTGTTTGACTTAAGTCAATGACAACCTGTTCAGACTTGACAAAGACCTATTTATTCTGGAAAGGAGTGTTATCTATTATGAAATCTTGTATTTGAAAAGCCGAGAAACACATCTCTAATTCTTGCTTTATTTAGTTGAAACAAACATATGTTCCTTGAAACAACGAATGAGGCCAAGTCGTAGATGTGAACATGGTTTAGCTTGAGGGAAGATGAAAGGTCAAGAGAACAAAGTTCTGTTTCCAATCATCTAAGAAGGATGTCTCTGTGTATGTTTGGGTATGTCTGTGGTATGTGTATGCAAGTGTGTTAAAGTGTGTACGTGGATGTGTGTGTGTATTTGCAGATAAAATTCAGGAAATAAATACACTACATGTTATCAGGCTTACTTCTAAAAAGTAGGATACGTGGTGGAAGACGAGGGACTGTAAATTGTACTAAATGGAGAATTACCAAAACACACCACAATTTTCAGATAAACAAAAACTGAAAGAATTTATTGTTAACAGGCCAGGCACAGTGGCTCACAACTGTAATCCAAGCTCTCAGGGAGGCAGAGGTGGGAGGATAGCTTGAGCCCAGGAGTTCGAAACCTGCCCGGATAGTATAGCAAGACTCCGTTCTCCACAAAAAGGAAAAAATAAAGACAAGAAAAGAATTTGTTGCCAGTAGACTCCCCAACAATAAATACTAACAGAAGCTCTTTATTCTGAAGAGAAATGACATAAGATAGTAACTCAAATCTATAATAAGGAATGAAGAACCCCAGAAATGGTGAATAAGGGGGTATGTATACACACACACACACACACACACACACACACACACACACACACACACAGAGGTATTTGTCTTAATATTGAAAGCAAAGATTGTAATACCATAGTGGGGGTTTAACATATATAGATGTAATATTTATGATAAGAATAGCACAGAGGATGGATGGGGAGCATATGGAAGTATGACGTTGTAGATTTCCTATATTTTGCATAGAGTGGTAAGAAACTAACTCAACAGATCATGACAAGTTAAGATGCATATGGTAATCCCTAGTCTGGGTGAAAAATAGTGCAAAGAGATACGATAACAAGCCAATAGAGGAATTAAAACAAAATATTAAAAAATATTTACTAACCCAAAAGAAGGTAGGAAAAGAGGAATAGAAAGTACATGAGACATAAAGGATAACAAAACAGGAGCTCTAAATCCAACTATATCAATAATGATGATGGATATAAACATAAAAATCTAATCACTCCAATTACAAGGCACAGGTTGCAGTGTATAAAAAGGCAAGGCCCAACTATATGCTGCCTACAACAAATATACTTTAAATACAAAGAAGAATAGAAAACAAAAAAATATGTTGTGCAAACACTAAGCATGAGAAAACAGGAATGGCTGTGACAATATCACACAAGATAGACTTTAAGAGTATTTCTAGAGATAAGGAGCGAAGAAGAG
Organism: Rhinopithecus roxellana; assembly: GCF_007565055.1. Classification (NCBI taxonomy): domain Eukaryota; kingdom Metazoa; phylum Chordata; class Mammalia; order Primates; family Cercopithecidae; genus Rhinopithecus; species Rhinopithecus roxellana. Next base: position 131,879,077 of record NC_044549.1, on the reverse strand, counting down.
ACATTTCATCATTATAAAAGGGCTAATATATCTGCAAGACATAAAAACCATGAATATATATGTGCTTAATGACAGAGCACCACAATACACGACACAAACAAATGACATGTACATCCCGCCCAAGGACAGTTTATTCCGAGAATGTACAGTTGTTTTCACATTTGAAAATAAATCATTGTAATTTACCATATTAACAAATAAAGAAGAAAAACCATATCATTATCTCAATACATGGACCAAATAAGCATTTGAAAAACTCAATAATCATTCATGATAAAAACTCTCAAAAAATAGAAATAGAAGGGAATTCCCTCAATCTGATAAAAGACATCTGTGGAAAACCTATAGCTTACATCATACTTGAAGGTGAAACTTCAACCTTTTTCCTAATATTGGGAAAATACACGGATGTCTGCTCTCACCATTTCTGTTTGACATTGTAGTGGAGGTCCCAGTCATTATAATATGACCAGAAAAAAAAGTACAAAGATTGAAACAGAAAAAGTAAAAGTATTCCTATTCACAGATGATAGGATTATATCTCTCTATAAAAATCTATTCCTATTCTTAAATACGGTAAATTCCATTCATTATAGGGTTAAAAAAATGTGAAATGCCTAAGGCCTTTACACTCAAAACTACTGCATTGTTAAGAGAAATCAAAGATGACCTAAAAAACATAAGTTATAACATATTCAGGAATTGGAAAAGTCAATATTGGTAAGATAATAGTTCTCTCCAAACTGGCTCATATATCCAGTGTAATCCCTATCATAATCCCAGCAGAAATTGAAAGGTGATTCTAAAACTTATGGAAAAATGAAAAGGACCTAAGATAGCCAAAACAACCTTGAAAAAGAGCAATCTTGGAATATTGCATGACTTGATCTTAAAGGCTAACTAATAAGCTATAGTAATCAGGACCATGTGGGATTGGCATAAGAACTTACCTATTTTTTAAATCTCTGCTCAAAGAACCAATTTTACTACACCATTGCTAATAAAATGTGGGCCTTTTAAAGGTCCTCAATGGAGTCTATTGTATGCTGTTATCATTACGTTGTTATTATTATGATGCATTTGTTGTTGTTGTTGTTGTTGTTGTCGAGATGGAGTTTTGCTCGTCACCCAGGCTGGAGTGTAATGGCACAATCTCGGCTCACTGCAAACTCTGCCTCCTGGGTTCAAGCAATTCTTCTGCCTCAGCCTCCTGAGTAGCTGGGATTACAGGCGCCCACCACCATGCCCAGCTAATTTATATATATATAAATAAATTTTTTTTTCTTTTTTTTGAGATGGAGTCTCGCTCTGTCGCCCAGGATGGAGTGCAGTGGTGCCATCTCGGCTCACTGCAAGCTCTGCCTCCTGGGTTCATGCCATTCTCCTACCTCAGCCTCCTGAGAAGCTGGGACTACAGCCACCCGCGGCCACGTCTGGCTCATGTTTTGTATTTTTAGTAGAGATGGGATTTCACTGTGTTAGCCAGGATGGTCTCTATCTCCTGACCTTGTCATCTGCCCACCTCAGCCTCCCAAAGTGCTGGGATTATGGGCGTGAGCCACCACGCCCAGCCTAATTTTTATATTTTTAGTAGAGATGGGGTTTCACCATGTTGGCCAGGCTGGTCTCGAATTCCTGACCTCAGATTATTCACCCGCCAAGGCCTCCCAAGGTGCTGGGATTACAGGCGCGAGCCACCGCGCCCGGCCTTTATGATGCATTTTTTTTTACTCCTTCAGTAGATTGTGTGTTTCTCCTTACATCCAGGCACTTGGTGTCATCTAAGTGTTTATGTCTTCCATGTCTGCGCTATGGCATATCTGTAGTCTGTTTTAAACAGTATCTGTTAAAACAGTGACCATTATCCATTGTACACAACCAGTCTCAGTCCTTATGTTGCTGGAGAAACACAAAAGCCACAAAGCTGCTTTTCCTCAAATAACCTACCCGAGGTGGAGGGCTGGCTGGTTTTCAATGACACCCATTTTGGTGAAGACTCAGGATGTGGGGCCACAGGTTGCACTGGACGAGTCTGTTTGGCTGCCAGTTTCATCAGACTCACTTGCCTCTTGTGAAATATTTCCTGGACATCATCCAGCCTCTGCAAAACTTTCTGAGCTTTGGCCTGCAGTAACAAAAGCAAATCATGATGAACAGGTCTCTCTGTATACAGCCTGAGGACACGAAGCATTCCCTTACTCCCATCTTCCCCTACTCCCCCCATCCCTACCTCCCTCAGGTGACCCCCTCTGGGCATCACTATGCAAGTCGTTGCAGGTCCTGCCATGCTCCAGAATTGTGCATCTAAGGATCAGCCTCTCCTACTTGAGACCCTTGAGGGCAATGACTACATCCTTGCACTATGGCATCTCCAGTGCCTGGAACACCCTGGCACAGGAGTTTGAGACCAGCCTGGTCAACATGGTGAAACCCCATCTCTACTAAAAAAACAAACATTAGCCGGGTGTGGTGGCTGGCACCTGTCATCCCAGCTACTTGGGAAGCTGAGGCAGGAGAATCGCTTGAACCCGGGAGGCAGAGGTTGCAGTGAGCCGAGATCATGTCAATGCACTCAAACCCAGGCGACAGAGCAAGACTCCGTCTCAGAAATAAATAAATAAACAAACAATTAGAATACAATGTGGTTTGTGTCATGTTAGACAGAGCAAAGATTTTGGCCTGAGTCCCTGGATGGACTTCAGGGCATTCCCCAGAATTACATGAACAGTTAGACAGGCTGGATATAATCTGTTTGTTCCTCCACCGCGTCTTCTCTTCCCTGCTGTGTGCCCAGGAAGCTGACTTAAAGAAGCTCTTAAACCAGAGGTGCAGACAAGGTGATGTGGCTCTCAGAGGAAGGTGTGCTATCTACAACCCTGCTGGCTTCATGGAAGAATGCGCTTCTCAAATGCAAATCCAATCAAGTTATCCCCTGCTTAAATCCAAACTCTTTCATGTGGCCCACAAAGCCTACCTTGCCTTCCTCTCTCTAACCTCACCCAAAACACACTTCCATTGCTCTCTAGGTTCCACACCCTGACCTTTTGGTCTGCACTGTGCCAGGCTCCCTCCAGCCCTGAAGCCTTCGCACATGCTGTTCCTCCTGTCCGGAAAGGCTCTCCCATCTTGTCTACTCATTCTCCAGGCTTTAGCTCAAGTGACTCTTCCCGAGAGCCTTCTCTGACTCCAGTCCAGGTCAAGTTCCTCTGTCACATGCCTGACCCTGAATCCCTCCTTGACAGCACTTATATCAGCTTGTAATACATTTTTGTGTGATTATTTTGTTAATGTCAGCCTCTCCCACGAAACTGTAAGCTCAGTGAGGGATGGAAACATGCCTATTTATTTCTTTTTTTTATTTGAGACGGAGTCTCACTGTGTCGCCCAGGCCGGAGTGCAGTGGCACAATCTTGGCTCACTGCAAGCTCCGCCCCCCCAGGTTCACGCCATTCTCCTACCTCAGCCTCCCGAGTAGCTGGGACTACAGGCACCTGCCACCACGCCTGGCTAATTTTTTGTATTTTTAGTAGAGATGGGGTTTCACCATGTTAGCCAGGATGGTCTCGATCTCCTGACCTCGTGATCCACCCGCCCGCCTCGGCGTATTTCTAATCATCACAGTATCCTCAGCACTCAGCACAATGTGTGGTACATCAGGAATGCTCATAAGCATTAATAGAGAAATGACTGATTTGAGTCAGATGAAGGTCAGTATGCCAGGATGTTCAGGCCAGGAGTCTAAGAGGCCACCAGAGGGCTTTGGAATCGGTGAGCCCACTCAATACAGCCTGCTCAGTACACCCTGCGTGCACTTTATCAGGAAGGAGATACAGTCCCTCCCTCCCCTATCCATTTCCCAACCATAGGATCAAAATAACCCGGAAGCATTACCTTTGCATCCAGGGTGAGCAGCAACTCAAACTCACTGTAAAACTCCTTGGGGCTGAGCAACGGGTACTCCTTGGCTGTGCCCAGGAATGTTGCAATGTCATTCAAGGCGATGTCAACCCCCTCTCGAGACTGGCACTTGTCTACAGCTTGGGAAGCCAAGAGGTAGATTCCTGCCTCACACCATTGGCTGACCTTCGGAAAGAAACAGTGCCTTGTGCACTTTGCCTGACCACAACTCAGAGCCACCATAATCCTCAGCAGGTCTGAGCTTGTCTACAAGGATTCTGAGACAATGGAAAATTGTCATGGGACGGCATAAAGTTTAAGGGGTCTAACCACTGTAAATTATACTACGAGGTGGACAAGCCCAAACCAATCTACACCTGTCCACTTCTCAGGGAGGTCACTTGGTCAGCAAAATGAGTCATATAACGTTCTTCTCTCTTCCACTGACGGGAATTGCTACATCTCCAGGAGGAGACAGGTAAATATGTATTTAATTTGAGACAGCGTTTCACTCTGTTGCCCAGGCTGGAGTGTAGTAGTGCAATCATGGCTTAATGCAGCCTGGAGAGGTCTACCCCAGGCTCAGGTGATCTTTCCATCTTAGCTTCCCAAGTAGCTGGGACTACAGATGCGTGCCAGCACACCAGGCTGATTTTTCTTTCCTTTTTTTTTTTTTTTTGAGACGGAGTCTCGCTCTGTCGCCCAGGCTGGAGTGCAGTGGCCGGATCTCAGCTCACTGCAAGCTCCGCCTCCCGGGTTCACGCCATTCTCCTGCCTCAGCCTCCCAAGTAGCTGGGACTACAGGCGCCTGCCACCTCGCCCGGCTAGTTTTTTGTATTTTTTAGTAGAGACGGGGTTTCACCATGTTAGCCAGGATGGTCTCGATCTCCTGACCTCGTGATCCGCCTGTCTTGGCCTCCCAAAGTGCTGGGATTACAGGCTTGAGCCACCGCGCCTGGCCTTTTTTTTTTTTTTTTTTTTTTAAGAGACAGGTTTTGGCCGTGTTGCCCAGGCTGGTCTCAAACTCCTGGGCTCAAGCAATCCTCCCACCTCAGCCTTCCAAAGTGCTGGGATTACAGGCATGCGGCACTGCACCACCCAGCCTTAGAGCTACATATCTCTTAGGCTGGTCTAACCATAGAGAAATGTAATCAATGGCTTTTGGGGTTTACCTGCATCCAAATTGGTTACGAGAACACAGGGTGATTAATGAGACATTAGACCCTGCCCTTACATTTCCTGGGAGAAGGGAGTGTCCCTTTTAACAAAAACACAACTTTCCTCTTTGGATTCCCAGGCGATCCCTATTTACATTTACTGGCATTTGTCTTTCCTAAGGAAGCAAGAATGCAAAGCTTTGTAACTCAGCACAGCAATACTCAAAATTGTGGATGCTGGGAGGACGTCAGATAGGTGATGAATTCTAATTATTCAGATTTTTTAAAAGACTCATTTTCTTTGCTCTTCTGAACTCTACTGAGACACCTGAACAGAAAGACAGGGGACCCTTATGCTACCTGAAGAGTTAAATGAAAATAAGCTTCCAGTGCCAGTACCTCTGCATTTCCATTTACCATGTGACCTGAAAAGCAATATAAATAACTATACAGAGAAAAAAAGATCAAAATGGAACACTCCAAAGCGGTTGTCTTTCTAAGTGGGAAAATGATAGGCAACTTAAATGTTTGTCTCATTTTTTTTTCCCTAGATAATCTAGGGAAATGAATGTAGCACAGTGAATATGTGCTACATTTAGAATAATAAAAATAAAGATATTTCAGAATTAATAATTACCATTATGCAGGGGTGGGGGGTAGTAGGATATGTACACGCACATGAGTAACCTTTTTCTTCCTACATTTTTGGATTTCCACAATAATATGAACTCATGCTTTGATATATGCTGTGAAAACTTTCTCTTTACCCATCATGCCTAGATCTGCAAAAAACATTAGGCTGGGATTTTCCGTAGAGTTCCTACGGCTACTTGCTTTCTCTCTCTCTGTCTCCCTCTCTCCGTCTCATACCCATGTGCGCGCACACACACACACACACACACACACACACACACACCACTCTGGAGCAAAAATGGAGTTAGCAAAACAGCAGCTGATCCTGCAGCGAGCTCAGCACACAGAGCAGGCTGCGCACCAGCCCCTTCTGAGCCACTTGCTTCTGGAACAACTGTATTTCATTGACATTAAAATCCCTTTGGCAATGGGATGAGGTAAGCAACCGGGTGGGTGACCCCTGGCATGCAAGAGGAACAGCTGTGGGGATGGAGCATGCTGACTCATTGCCATCAGTCACATGCTGCCCGGGACCAGCTGACAGGGAAGACTCCAGAAACCACTGCTCCTGCTGACTGGGAACATACCCTAGAGGTCACCTCCAAAGGGCACCAGGGTCTGCACACCCCTCTCCCTGTGGGCCCCTGGCATGCAGCCTTGCTGTCTATCCTGTGAAGCCTCAGTGTGGAATCTGGCAGGTCTGACTTCAATTCTGGCTTCCCCTGTTTGCACCATGTATGGTCTTGGGCAGTCAGTTCCCCAGGGTTTCTTGGTGTCATTCCTGCACCACCTGCACCAGAATCATTTGGGCGCTTTAGTAAAATACTAGTTCCTGGGCAGCATTCCAGACCTACTGACGCTGAGTCTCCAGCCCTGGTGCATAAGGGAATCTGCCATATAACAGCTCACTAGGTATTCTTGTGTGCTACATTTTGAGAACCAGCAGAGTATCAGTTTCTGCCTCTGCACAATGAGGCCATTAATACCTTCCTCAGAGGTTGTCTTGAGGATTATAAATAGAAGACATAATTATGTTCCTGGTAGAAATAGAGTAGGTGCTTGATAAATGCTAGGGCATATAAAATGGTCATTATTACTTCAGCTTCTCCAAGAAGAATCAAAAACCTTTGCCTTTATATGAGGGAAGCACTCTGCAAATATAGTGCTTGGTTCTCTGTACACCTGAAAGGGAATCAAGAAGTGTTCCCACAGGGCCAGGCCAAAACACACTCTTAAAGTCTGGCTCCACACAGATAGAAATGGCCTTTAGTTAATTTAATGGGATGTGGTGGGATGGCCAACGCACTTTTTACCTTCAGTACCTCTTCAACCTAGGATCTGCACACTTTGAATGCCTCTTGAACATCTTTTCACATAAAGCACTCGAGCCTGTCAGCAATCACACAAGGACGGGAGGACGAGTATAATGGAAGCTGCTTCACAGAAAATCTTGCAGACATCACGTTCTTGGCTGTGTTTTGCTCACCTTGTCCAGCTGTCTATGAAACTCTAAGGACTTTCCTAAAATGTTCCATTTTTTCTTGTTTTCATTGATGAAATCGTCACAGAGGTGCCTGAGCTCCACACACCGGGGCCTGATGGTGTCTGCTGCATAATGGTGGCTTTGGATGAGCTGGTCCCCAACCAGTGCCAGCAGCTGGGCCTTTTCCAGTGGCTCCTGCAAAGTGAACATGCACAGCCAGGCATCAGAAGTCAGGGCATCGTGAGGCTGAGAGCTGCCTGGTACTGTGTGCTCCAAGTCTGGAGGGAGGCTGGGGAGATGCTGACCCAGGACGAAGGCTGGAGAACCTGAGAAAGCTCTGAATGGTTCCAGGTCCAGGAAGTTGAGCCTGGCCCGGAGTTGTCTATACTCTAAACAATAGCAGTCATTCTATTGTTGAGTTCTGGGCTAGACATTGAGGATATAGTGCTGACAAGCCAAAAATTTTCAGATTAATGGAGAATTAAGATATTAACTAAATTACACAAATTGTTAAATTATTACAATTGCAATACATTCTAGGGCAGAAAAGCATGGAGTGCACATAATAAGAGATTTTGAATACCCCTATTAACTAAAGGAACAAGAAGAGGAACTGACACTTGTCTTTGAGGAGAGTGGGGGGTGAGCTGAAGTTGAGACACTGGTGAAAACTGGGTTTGGACAACTCAAAGGTGGTCATGACACTTAAGAAATATGCTTGTCTAGGCTGAGTGTAGTGGCTCACACCTGTAATGCCAGCACTTTGGGAGGCCGAGGTGGGTGGATCACTTGAGGTCAGGACTTCAAGATCAGCCTGACCAACATGGCAAAACCCTATCTCTACTAAACACAAAAATTAGATGGGCGTGGTGGTAGGTGTCTGTAATCCCAACTACTCAGGAGGCTGAGACAGGAGAATCGCTTGAACACGGGAGGTGGAGATTACAGCGAGCTGAGATTGTGCCACTGCACTCCAGCCTGGGTGACAGAGCAAGACTCCATCTCAAAAAAAAAAAAAAAAAAAAAAAAAAAAAAGAAAGAAAGAAAGAAAGAAAAAAAAAGAAATATGCTCATCTAAACCCTTTCCCAAAGCCTGTAAGGGCCCTGTTTGCACTGACCCTGTCTGCTCAATCACATTTCCTACCTCTTTCTGCATGACACTTCACTCTAACCACACGTGCCAAGTTTTCCTGTTTTTTTAAGCATTTGTTCATTCATCCGTCTCATATTATTGAGAACCTACTAAGTGCCAAACACTGTCATAGGTGCTGGGGGTTCATTGGTAAAGAAAGCAGGCAAAAATCTCCACCTCATGAAATGAAGCTTACATTTTAATGGGAGACACAGGCAATAAATAATTGCATGTGTGGATTATATGGTATCTTAGACAGCGACGAGTATATGGAGAAAAATTAGATGATGGGGAGGGCAGGGAGTGCTGGAGCTAGTATTTTAAATTGGATGGTGAGAAGGTCTCCCTGAGCAGCAGTACTTAAGCTATGCAGAAAAGACTTCACACAGAAAGGCTGAGATTAGGCTGGGTGTGGTGGCTCATGCCTGTAATCCTAGCACTTTGGGAGGCCGAAGCAGATTGCCTGAGTTCAGGAGTTCGAGACCAGCCTGGGCAACACAGTGAAACCCCACCTCTACTAAAATACAAAAAATTAGCCAGGTATGGCAGCGTGTGCCTACAGTCCTAGCTACTCTGGAAGCTGAGGCAGAGAATTGCTTGAACCTGGGAGGCGGAGGTTGCAGTGAGCCAAGATTGAGCCACTGCACTCCAGCCTGGGCGACAGAGCTAGGCTCCGTCTCCAAAAAAAAAGAAAAAAAGAAAAAAGAAAGCCTGAGACTACAGCCTTAGAAAGAAAGACCCAATTGTAAGATTGGCCCTTTGCTGGCATCTAGGAACTTAGATTTTGGGAAAGTTCCCTCCATTCCCTGATGTGAATAGCTCACGATGCCTGAACTGTTTGTGCAAACAGTATGGTTTATGGTGATTACCTGCTTTTCTTCTGGGAGTCTGAAATCTTGGTACTTGCCAGACAGAAGCTGCCGACATGACCAGCCACCAATAAAACCTCTGGGCGTTGAGTCTCTAATGAGCTTCCCTGGTATACAACATTTCACACATGTTGTCACAACCCACAGATGGGGGCACGAAGTATGTCCTGTGAGACTCCCACAGGACAGGATTCTAAGAAGCTTGAGCCTGGTTTCCTCCAGACTTCACCTCGCATGCCTTTCCCCTTTGCTAATTTTGCTTAGTACTTTTTCATCATTACAGATTGTAACTCTAATACAGCTACGTGCAGAGTCCTAGTGAATCTTCGAAGAAATGTGTGCATGGTCTTGGGAGCGCTCTGCACACAAGCCGAGACCTGAAGTCAGGGACAAGCCACGCAGTACTTGGCTGGGAGGTGAAGGCGTGTTTGACAAGTTCGGGTAGCAGGAAGGAGGCCAGTATGGCTGCAGCAGAGGGAGCAAGCAGGAAATGAGTGGAAGACGTAACCAGAGGAAAGCGGGCATTCCATGGCGGGGGCCTTGCTGCCCTTGTAAGCACTTTGGCTTTTTCTAATTGTGAGAGGAAAGTCCCTGGGTTCGGAGGGAGGATCTCGAGCATGTTTTTGGAAGGCTCCAGGTACAGTGTCCAGAATAAGAGGAAATGCAGGGAGGCCTGTTAAGGGGCTGCTGCAGGAATCCATCTGAGAGATATGGCTTACAGCTGATCACCAACCTAGCTCCTGACTCGGCCTTTCTCTGGATTGCTCTTCCCTGGGTCATGCAGAACTCAGTTCCCGGGTCACCTCCTCACAGGGCTTCCCCGGCGAATATATCTGAAGTCATTCTCTACAACCCATTCACCCACTCATCTAGGCCCTCTCCCTCACTTTAATTCTTTAACAACACTCACCTCTATCTAAAAACTATTTTCTTTATTTACTTTAATGTAGAATTCTTGCCTCCTGGCTGGGCGTGGTGGCTCACGCCTGTAATCCCAGCACTTTGGGAGGCTGGGGTGGGCAGATCATGAGGTCAGGAGATCGAGACCATCCTAGCTAACATGGTGAAACCCCGTCTCTACTAAAAAGACAAAAAATTAACCAGGCATGGTGGCATGCACCTGTAGTCCCAGCTACTCGGGAGGCTGAGGCAGGAAAATCGCTTGAACCTGGGAGGCGGAGGTTGCAGTGAGCCGAGATTGTGCCACTGCACTCCAGCCTGGGTAACAGAATGAGACTCTGTCTCAAAAAAAAAAAAAAAAAAAGAAAAGAAAAAAAAAGAAAAAAATAATTCCTCCCTCCTCCACTCACTCCCACCAAAATGTAAGTTCCATGAGAACATTTAGTAGACATGCAATAAATATTTGATCAACAAATTAAATGAATGAGCCAGTGAGCTACATGATGCAGTGATCTGCTTGGCTGGAACTCTGTGAGGTAACCTTGACTTTGGCATCAGCACAGATGACTGCCACATTCCGAAAGGTCTCCAGGAGTAGAGAGCCCATGAGCCCCCTTGTCAGCCATGCTAAGCATCCAGTGCATCATTTTCTGCTCTGCTTTAGCTGTTTACAGTAACGTAAGGAGTCACGGTAACTCCAGGTGTGGACAACTTGCCCCTCTCTTAACTTGCACTAGTTTATGGTTTCAACAATTTCCAAACCCCTTTCCTCCTACCCTCCCAGTCATTCAAGAAGCCCTGCAGGGGCCATTGCCTTCTTAATGCCTTTCAAGTTCTGACCCCGTCTCTGCCACCTCCTTGTCACTGTCTGCTCAGGCCTCATGGTTTCTCATGGGGACAGCTGGTCTCCCTGCTTTTCTTCAGGCTCTCCTTCAAATCATGCTCCAGACTGCTGACAAAGCAGTGATTCCAACACATCTTATTGTGTCTACATCGCTCCTAAGCTTCAAGCCTTTTTCTGGGCCCCCAGGGTCTTCAGGAGCAAGCTTAAACTCTTGAGCAATGCACACAGGGCCTTTCGTTATCTAGCTCATACCTGGGTGTGCCTCTTACCAAGTCCTCCTCCACTTCCTCAACTCCATTCTCTGCTGCAGCCATACTCATTATCCATTTGTTGTTCTCCAAATATTCAGGCAGCTTTAGGCCTCCATCCCTTCTCCACCTGCTGTCTGCCTAGAAAGCCCATCCTTCCCTACTCCCCCTCACCCATCCTCTACCACACCCATACTCCTCTGGGGCCAGCTCAATCTAAATTACATTTCAGACTTCACCTTCTCCAGAAGACTTTCTCTGTGCTTCTCTTGGTCAGAGCACCCGCTTCATTATGTTGTGACCACTTATCTGCTGCCTGCACTATGCCACAGACCCCTGTGGTCCAGAACCAGCTCTTATTCAACTGAAAACAGGGCATGGTGCATCTGAGGTATTTACAAATAAATGCTGCACAAAACAAAGAGGAGTACTGGTATAGAAACGAGTGACACAAATCAAATAGTGGCTAGTTAAAAGGACTGAGGCGAAAATACCCAGAGCACTTGTTCTAAACAGCAAAGGCCCAGGTATACTGGTTACAAGATGATTGCAATACTCATTCCCTGGGCAGTGATTTTTGACTCTTTGGTTCACTGCTGTGTCCTCAGAACTTAAACAGTACCTGGCATGGTAGGAGATGAATAAATATTTGCAGAATAAATGTCAAATGAATGACAGACCTTTACTAGCACTGCTCAGCTACTGCAGACTGAACCTAGGACATGTTCCATAGCACAGAATTTAACCCTCTACCTCTGTAATATTAATAACAACAGCTGACATCTACTGAGAGCTTACTACGTGCCAGGCACCATTCTGAATGCTTTACATTTGCTTATTTCTTTAACTCTTCACAACAAAACCTTTGATACAGGTACTGTTTTACCAAAGGGAAGCGGAGGCACAATGGCCCAAGGTGACCCAGGTAGGAAAGAGAAGAGCCAGGCTTCAAACCCAGGCAGTCTGGCTCCAGTCTGGCTCAGAGCAACATACACAGAGAAAAATGGCTGCACTTATTCTGGCTAAGCTTAGAGACCTCATTTGGTTGCTCGAACTTGTCTGACTTTAGTCAAATATAGAAACATGAGACTTGGCAAGAAAGTCTCTGTTGACATTTTTTTTTTTTAAGTCCAGCTGCCTAATTTATTAAGAACAGGGCAGAATTTTCTGGGTCCAGGGAAATTCACCACAGGATACTTCCAAATCGCCCTGTGGTGATCAGAGCCTGCCCTTCCCTTGGCATATAGTATTTCACCCTTCAGAACTGTCCAGAAGACATTTGAGATGTTAGAGGAAAGATGTGAGTAACAGGTCCAAATGTGTCTAGGGAAAAACACCCATAAAGGCAACTGAGGAGGCTGGGCGCGGTGGGTCACGCCTGTAATCCCAGCACTTTGGGAAGCCAAGGCCGGTGGATCACAAGGTCAGGAGTTAGAGACCAGCCTTACCAACATGGTGAAACCTCATCTCTACTAAAAATACAAAAATTAGCCGGGCATGGTGGTGGGCACCTGTAATCCCAGCTACTCAGGAGGCTGAGGCAGGAGAATCGCTTGAACCTGGGAGGCGGAGGTTGCAGTGAGCCGAGATTGTGCCACTGCACTCCAGCCTGGATGGCAAGAGTGAAATTCCGTCTCAAAACGAAAAGGGCAACTAAGCAGCAACCCGGATTCAGCCACCATATGGCTAGAAAGTCACTATTACAGAATTGAAAGGACAACAATAGTTTTTGACCACTGAATTTTGACCACTGAATATTGACCACTGAATTTTGACCACTGAATATTGACCACTGAATTTTGACCACTGACCACTGACCACATTGCAGGCCGACCACATGAAGTCCCTACCATGCATCTAACTCATTTAATCTTCACAGGGTCTCTGTGAGGTAGGAATTATTATCTCTGCTTTACAGATGAGGGGGACCATATTCAGAAAGGCTAAGAAATGTGACTAGGGTCATATAACTGGTACTTGTTAGAGCCAAGATTTTAATCCATCCCTATCTGACTCCAAAGCCTGTGTTTTCGTCACCTTCCAACCACCTGGCCTCTCCACATGTGCTATGAAATCCTCCTGGTGCCTGCAAAGAAATTTACAGTGAAACCTCCAAATTGAAGCTTATATTTTTAGTTTATATACCTCCTGCTCAAGATAAATAGTCATCAAAATCTCCAAAGTAATAAAGAAAGCATGAGGGAAAAATGGCTAAAATCCGGTACTCTGATCACAAGCCCATCTGGGATCTTTCAGATGCTGAAAATTCCAGAAGGCTGGATAGTCAAGTTGCAGCTTAGAGGTTGCGATTCAGAAATCTTTATTGAAATAACAGTTTATTCCCCCTCCGAGGACTCTACTGGTATAACAGATGAGAGATGAGAGTGCCTACTAGGGAAGAAAATGGCAAGAAAGCGAGTGATCTTACTCTATCAGGGAATCTAGAACAAACCCACAGATGATCCATAGGGATGGAGTGTGTGTATGGGGAGGTGGGCCAGATGAAACAAGAAAGGCAGAAAGTTAATGGCTGTTGAAATTGAATGATGGACACTTGGAGTTCATTGTGCCAATCTATCCACTTCTGTGTGTGGTTGAAAATCTCACACACGTACACAAAGCCATGACCCTCCAACTAGATGACATCCTTAGATGTTAATGGCCTGAGTTCCATGCCTTCTTAGACACAGCACCCTTATAGGGAGAGGTCAAGGCTGAAATCTGGTGGTTCCTATCCAGGATAGGGGAACACCCTATCCTGGTGTGTTCCCTGCTGGCCCCTCAGCAAGGGTCTCAGTATGCTCCCACAGTCAAAATCTGGCTGCAAATTCTGCTTTTATAGAAGACCTTCTATAAATGGTTTAAACTACTGTTTTTCAGAATCAGGAAGGAGCACTCAAAAGACTGCTAAACCCTCAAACTAGAACAAGATAAAGAACAGGCTGAATCAGCATGCGACAGGAGCCTGATTAGTGAGCTGACTCTGAGGTTACTTGTGAGGATGATGTCACCGTGTGGAATAAGGAAGCTGGCAACACCCCAGAGCCAGTGTGCTGCTGTGCTGGGAGGGAGTTGGCCCCTTGGTGCCGAGGAAAGGACAAACCCCAAGCAGATATTTGTCAGATTGTGGCCAGACACAGTCTTGTTCCTTTAACACTTTAAAGGACAAATGGAAAGATTAGCCAAACCCTAATCATCTGAAGAAGCCATGCCTCTGAGAAGTCTGAGGGAAGATATATTGAAAACGATCTCAGTTATGGTGAGACAGCTTTGTTTGACTGACCCAAAGGCAGAGACACAGGTATACTGCATCCTTCAGGAAGCAAGTTTAGAAACAAGATCTGCAAGTCACAGGATGTGACAGGTCTGCAAATCCTGCAAGTCACGGGTCATCCACAGTGAGCTAGTCTAGTTGCTTCCAGAATGTTGCCCATGAAAGGTGGGTCATGGGTTCACAGAGCATTCCTGTGTTCCATAACCATAGGTTTCATCCCTAGCTCAGGTCAGCAACTTTTGAAGCATATACCAACAACCACAAGTTCAAGGAGGTGGGCAGAAGACAGAATGTAATGCAATCATGCAGATCCATCACCACTATTCAAAACACAGTCCAGAGCGCCTTCCAAGGGCTTTCTGTTCCACTGAGAATAAAATTCAAATCCTCACAAAAGATCTCAGGGTGCAACAGGACCACCTGGCCTCTGCTCATCTCTGTCCCCTCATTTCCTCCTGGCCCACCTGCTCTAGCAATGTTCCTTGAACTCACCAAGCTCATTCCCACTTTAAGACCTTTGCACCCGCAACTCCCTAAGTCTTTGCATGATTACACAGACTGAACAGATCTCAGATCAAAGGTCATCTTCTCAGGCCTTTCCAGACCATGCTAGCTAAAGTAGCATCCCCAGTCACTTTCTATTATATTTTGTTTTCTTTTTTATATCACTTGTTACTATCTGATGTTATTATTAATTTGATTGCTTTTTAGTGAACCGTCTCTCTCCAGTAGAACGTAAGCTCCATGAGGGCAGAGTCTGGACTGTCTGGCTCACCGCTGCATCCATGGAACCTAGGATAAGGAATATCTGTTGATGAATAAATAACCCTCCGGATAGGTCAGTAGTCACTTTCATATATATACGAAGGCATTTTTATTGATGAGGCACTTTTTCTTAATATATGAATAAGCAAAAAATATAGTGCCTATATTCAGTAAAAAATTCTTTTGAAAAAACTAAAATGTTATAAGATTGGGGCTGTCCTGAAGAATCTAAGACATACAGTCATCATAGATATGAAATTCACCTTTTCCGTTGTTTGAGAAATGTTCCTGATGACTCATGTGTCTTTGGCACTAGTCTATCTGACAAATGGTCACTGGTAAGAGAAAGAGCACTCGCTAGGGAGGGAAGGGATTCCTGAATGGGGATCTGGACACACAGGTGGGTTTGTGTGTTCATGCATATGCACAAGCACCTGCAGCTCAGAATCTACAACCGACAGCTCTTAGAGTCAGTGCGGCCTTAGTATACTTTGTTTTGTATCCTTTAGGGGTATGTGTCTCCAACTGTAATGTACAAGTCAATCACCTGGGGATCTTCTTAAAATGCAGATTCCAATTCCAGGGTGGGGTCTGAGATTTTATATTTCTAATTAGCGCTTACTCAGGTGACATCTGTGCTGCTGGCCAGAGGCTCACACTTTGGCACATCTCTAGTACTGCAAAATTGCCATCTGAGAAACATGCCTCCAGATTAGCTAAGAAAGGAAGCGCTAACCATAGGGGACTTGGTTCCCAAGACCCAAAAATATAAAGAACCTAATTTTAAACAAGCAGAAAGGAACTTGTATGGAAAGAGATGACTCCGCTTTCTTCATTTGTAATAAAACAAATTTGTAAATACTTAAAATGTAATCACTTCTAAATGCTGACTTGTGTGCAGATCTGGGACACTGTTTAATTCCAGTATGGGATTGTAAAATTCTTTTACAAGTTTCATATTTACAACTCCTGGGACATGAGAAAGGAGAAAGCTTTGCCAATTCTGTGTAGCAATGGAACTAATGTGGACCAGTTTCCCCCATCTAACTGTCCTGCTCCAGGTATAAAACTAGTCATTTTTTTTTCCTGGTTTCCCCTTTGAAAGTTTCCCATCTACTACCAACCCCACAACCCCCAGCCCCCTAGTCCAGGCTCCAGGGAGGAGCTCAAGCTGATTGGTGAGACTCTGAGATAATTGTTCTGGTGAGTGATGAACCTGCTGTGACCTTCTCCCACTTGGTTGCTGACCACGTAAGAGGGCAGGGCTGGTCCAGAGTCCTCACCCCACCTGAGCGTCCAACCGCAACTATATGTTCAGTGGCTTTAATAGGACTCTGTGCTGCCTGTATCATTCATAGCAGTTGTTAATGTGCAACTCTCCTTGGGATCCTGGGGTGACTGAAGGGCAGGACTGGGCATTCCTGTGTCCTTTAGCAGCCTTCCAATAGCAATGACTGGACATGATCCATCACCGTCCACAGCAACCTCCTTCCCAGTACACAAAAATGTCAGAAAGCAAACCTGGCTTTTTTCCTCCAGTTTTTTGTGTTCCTTAAGAAGCTGCTCCACGTGCATCACGCTGTCTCCAATGCCTGTAAACTCTGCTTGTTCTTCCAGCAAATTATCCAGGGTAAACTTAGCCTACAAGAAACATTAGAACAGTCCAGAAGTAAACCAACACTCACTCACCTGAAGGTATAGGTTTGTTATGCTTCAAAACTCAAAATTCCAAAGAGGATTCAAGACTTGTATATATCTATATATGTTAAAAACTTTTTTTTGCAGCTCACTAACTTTCAAATTAAGCTGGGGGTGCAGAATTCACCTGTAGCTGAACTATTAGAACTATAGTCAACCGATTATCAATCAAAAAGGAAGATAGCTGGGTCCAGTGGCTCATGCCTATGATCCCAGCACTTCGGGAGGCTGAGGCGGAAGATTATTTGTGCTTAGAAGTTTGAGACCAGCCTGGGCAACATAGGGAGACCTCGTCTCTGCAAAAATATTAAAAAATTATCTGGGCTGGGTGCGGTGGCTCATGCCTATAATCCCAGCACTTTGGGAGGCTGAGGCGGGCAGATCACAGAGGTCAGGAGATCAAGACCATCATGGCTAACATGGTGAAACCCCGTCTCTCCTAAAAATACAAAAATTAGCTGAGTGTGGTGGTGGGCACCTGTAGTCCCAGCTACTCGGGAGGCTGAGGCAGGAGAATCCCTTGAACCAGGGAGGCGGAGGTTACAGTGAGCTGAGATTGCACCACTGCACGCCAGCCTGGGCAACAGAGTGAGAAAAAAAAAAAAATTATCTAGTGTGATGGTGGGGCATTGTCTGTAGTTCCAGCTACTTGGGAGGCTGAGGTGGGAGGATAGCTTGAGCCCAGAAGATCAAAGCTGCAGTGAGCCATGGTTGCACCACTGCACTCTGGCCGGAGTGACAGAATAAGACCCTGTTTCAAAAAAAAGCAAGATAAACTATCGCTGAAATGCCATGTACTGCAACAGGAAAATGGGATTCTAGAACACCTTTACTCCACTGAAAAAGTGAGAAGGGGGTTGGAGGGGGTGGTCTGTAAAGAAGCAAGGAGATAAGGAGAAAGCTGGATTAGGGAAAAGAGGGAAACCCCATACCAAAGAGTGAGGAGGGAGAGAAAACCAGAAGTCCCGGTAGCAGAAAAGAAAGTTATATTAAACAAGAAAAGAATACCTTACAAAAATCGTGCTCAAAATGCTGTATTTGTAGGCACTGGTTAAGCTTCAAATGATGACTGGACCAAAACTGACTAAAGGCTTTTTCTGTTTCATCCAGTTGAATTAATAACCTTTCAAGAAAGAATAAGAAAGTGGTGTTAGGTTAGCATTCATTTCCACAGGCATCCATAGAGGCCTATGGGTAGAACACCTGTGTCTTCGGTCAGTGGTATCAATTGCGACCATCTCCTTATTATGAAAGCATGTGTCACCTATGCCTTTCTTCTGGCTCAGCGGGCTTTGCACCTTTCATTTTCCAATCAGGACACCCACAGTGCAGGCAGCAACTTCACTTCAGATGCAGCTGCTGTGCTTTAGAATGTGCTCCAGCTGATCTTACCTTCATGCCTTCTTTCTTTCTACCTGAGACACACGAATATAAAGCACAGCTCCAAGCCAAACTGTTATTTGGAAATGAAGCCCAATAAATACTACCCTCTCCCTCAAAATCCTACGGTGGGAGCATGTCATAGACACTGAAGAGCGGGGAATGGAATGCTCATAAAAAGATCTCTTTACGTGGATGCCAGATGGACGTGATCTTTTTTCCTTTGTTGTCTCAAATATTCTTCTTCTTCTTCCTTGGCCCCACCAAGACCCAATATTGGCTGTTCCAATCTGTTCTTGGTTGCTCCAGAACATCTAGGTCTATATATTCTCTCCTGAAAAGGCAGATTCCACCTCACTCACTCACCTTTCCATGGTAGTTACATTCTCAAGTTGATTGAGATTGAGTGTGCTGTTGGGACATTTGGTGGCTGGTTCTTGGATGCATGACAGCAATGTGGCCCCCTGCTTTCCAAGTAATTTCAGCTCATCCTAGAAAATAAAAGTAGTCTCTCTTAGAAGGAATTAGAAAAAACAAATTCTTGGTAGAATTGGGGTGAAGAGGTAGATCAGTACATTTTTCATTTAGGAAATTAAATGCTGATGAAGTCAAGATGCAGCTTTAAAATTAATCAATTAACTTATCCTTGATAGGTAACACACCGACATGATACAAAATTCAAAATATCTGAAAGGGTATACACCAAAAAAAGTATATTTTTCCTCTTCAAAATCAACATCTGCTTTTTGTATATCTCAAGCTACTGTTGTAAATTAAAAGCAAAACTAGTTAATACAACCTAGTTTTAATCCAAGACAGTGACCAGAAACAAGAAAATGGTAGATATTGAATGTTGAATGCTAGAAACTACCGAGCAATAATAACATAATAACTGCTAGTTGATCATAAAAATACTTCGGTTGGTCTCATCAATAAACACCTGCCTCTCCCTCCACCTGCCAACCAACTGTGGCCTTGTTTAATTATTTAAGTTTGGCAGATATGGGCAGCAATTTCAGTTTAACATGGAAAGATTCGTACTTCCAAGCCAACCCCCCCATTCTGCTTTTTTAACACAGAGACTTAGTGCTATGCAGTTGTGGAAGGCTACTTCCTTCAGCCAATAGCTGTAGTCCTTTCTTTGGACAGTGCAGGTCATCTCTCATTGCCCTGAGTCTTACCCATAAAGAAAGCCCGGGCTGCAAAACAAAAGTGGCAGAGCCTGACCTAGAATTTTGTGCTTGGGAATTATGGGTTTGATTCCTGGGTCAGAGGAGGCTGGTTTGGTATGCCCTTGAGCAGTAGAACAGGCCCATAGTTCTAAAACAAACCAAGAGATCACCTCTGCACACATAAACACCAAGTCACTTCCTCTAGGCCCAGCCACCTCTGTGGTCTTCACACAGCCTAGAGCTCATTCCCTGTGGGAAGTTTTAGACTTCCCCACTCTGATCACACAGAAGTCCTGGACCCTCTCAAGCTCATACCTTTGTTGTATCCCATCCTACTCCAGAATTTCCCCTGGAAGGGTTATATGGCCATACCCATCCTCAAACCTGGCCCTGGATCTGGCTGATGATGGACTTGGCTTCTGTGAGCTAGCCCTTCAGGGTTCTTTGGACACGTCCTCTGGCTCTGCCCACTCCAAATAGTGCCCCATATTAGCCACGTGGCTGGCACTCTTGCCTGGGAATCAGGCATATCTCTTCTTTTCCATTCTCATGTGTCAGTCCTCATTTCTTATCTCATCAATGCTCATTAAATATTTGTAGGTTGGATAAATTAATAACAGCCTAAAAGAAGTCAGGTTGCAGATGGATAAAGACAAATTAGATATGATGGAAAAAATGTACTCCTGAGTCAGTGTCTTAGCCATTCTCTCATCCCACCCACTAAAGAGGGTCGTGGCTTTTCCCACTCATTTTCTTAACTGCTGCTGAGCTTCCAGCAAAACACACACACACACACACACACACACACACATTCATATGTAATGAAGAGTTGGGAAGAAAGGTAGAGAGGCTAAAGGAGAAGCGCCATATTGGTATGGCAGAAGGAGACACTGGAGGGGGAAGCTGGGAAGAGGGATACACCCGAAGTATGGCAGAGCATGAAGAAAGTGTGTGAGACAGGGAAGGTGAATCTTCACAAGTGATGTCACACACTGTATATCACCTTTACACTGTTTAAAAAGGATATAAGCAAAAATTGTGACCTAGTGACTGCTTTGGGATTCAACCACATGGTCAACTTGAGTAGGGTTACAAAAATCTGTCATGAACACAGATGGAAAGATGGAGCAACTATGGTACTTAGAAAGGGTAAGGGGAAGTTGCTCAGCCTAAAACTGGAGTTTCAGCTTCCATGGAAAGAAAATAACATTTTTGGGTATTTAATTTTTTTACTGCCTGCACTCAGGCTGGAGGAGGAACTCAGGGCACTGTCTTCCAGAACATGTGTTTAAGTTCATGCTCCCTTTTGTAGAGTCTCTTTTTCCCTGTGCTGACAGGGTCCTGCTGACAGGGTCCTGCAGAGTGAGGACTGCTTGTAAACTGAGAGATAGCTCATTGCCTACCAAAGTTCCCTTTCCTCAGAAAATGGGAGCCCCACCACCACCTTGGAACAGGATCCAATTGGCAGACGAGGTGGAGGTGCCGTTGTGCATGCGCTCTGAGCACTTGCTCGGACTCTCCTTGATGGGTGGAAAGGCACACAGCAGAAACGATGGGTAGCTGAGTCCTGTCTGCTTGTCTCATTCATCCGGAGCTCAGCTCTCCCAGGGAAGGCTAAAGCTGCTTGTGTTTACAAGACTTGCTCTTCCTTTCTGTCCCTCAGATGAGAGAGAAATCACAGCGAAAATAAGGTTTCAAATTTAGTATGAAGCCTAAGGTGCCCACGATTTGATTGGACAGAAAATAGAACTTACTGAAGTCGGGAGCACTCTTTGATTGTAAGAACAGATTAAGGCCCAAACTGTGGCTCAGGCTGGGGGAAAGAATTTATGTTTCTGGGGAAGAGCCTTTTTTAAAGTCATCAGTTTGCTTAAAAGTTTGATATGATTGTTCCACTGTGGATGTTTTGAGATTTTTTTCTGTGTGAACTGATTGGCTTAATATACTGAAGGGCCAAAAGAAAAGAGGTTCTACTGGAAGACTACTTTGAACAAAATAGTAACAACTCCCTAGAGAAACAGCAAGTGAGACTGAAAACCTCTCCAACTCAGTGGCTCTCCTATTCTGTTTGATTGTAGAGGCGACCAGACGCATATACCTAAGATATCTCTTAAAGATCCCAGGAGAAAGGAATTCAAGAAATCAAGCCAAATCCCCTAAGCTGTGCTAGCTGTTTAGGAAAAAACACTCTCCAGGCTGGGAGAAAACGGTAAATCACATGCTACAACTATATTTAGCTATATTTAAATAGCTATAAAAGTTCACTGTACTGAAGAATGGATCTTACAATAGTTTTTCACTTTTCTAGCTGGAAAAGAAATTATTTAATGACATATAGAATCTTTGATTAAAAGGCAGGTAAAAGACCAGTAAGGGTAAAATAAAATATGCATAAATAACCACAAAACTACTAAGTTACTAATACAAGTTTAAACAGTATCTCTTTTTTTCTTTTCTTTCTTTTTCTTTTTTGAGATGGAATTTCACTCTTGTTGCCCAGGCTGGAGTGCAATGGTGTGATCTCGGCTCACTGCAACCTCCGCCTCCCAGGTTCAAGCGATTCTCCTGCCTCAGCCTCCCGAGTAGCTGGGATTACAGGCATGCGCCACCATGCCCGGGTAATTTTGTATTTTTAGTAGAGATGGGGGTTTCTCCATGTTGGTCAGGCTGGTCTCAAACTCTTGACCTCACATGATCCACCCGCCTTGGCCTCCCAAAGTGCTGGTATTACAGGTGTGACCCACCGTGCCCGGCCAGTACCTCTTTTTTTCTAATATAAACCATTTCTCTCTTTAAGTCATTTTTGGATGAGAAAGAGGAAAAATGTAACTCTAGTTTAATGATTTTGGTATTCGTGCTTCTAAGCTACAAGATAAGGAATCAAATTTGAATTGGGACAATAATCAGTAATCACAAAAAGGCCTTAAGAAATTATCTGTATTTTTGGTTTGTTTGGTTTTTTGGTGTTTTGTTTTGTTTTGTTTTTGAGACGGAGTTTCACTCTTGTTGCCTAGGCTGGAGTGTAATGGAGTGATTTTGGCTCACCGCAACCTCTGCCTCCCGAGTTCAAGTGATCCTCCTGCCTTACCCTCCCAAGTAGCTGGGATTACAGGCGCCAGCCACCATGCCCGGCTAATTTTTGTATTTTTAGTACAGACAGGGATTCACCATGTTAGCAAGGTTGGTCTCGAACTCCTGATCTCAGGTGATCCACCCCCACTCGGCCTCCCAAAGTGCTGGAATTATAGGCTTGAGCCACTGTGCCCAGCCCGTGTTGTCTTTTAAAGGCTGTTAATTAATATTACTTGGTAAAATAAAGATAATAATATTTTAAATCCAAATTCACTTAATATTCTTAATCGAGGTAAACACTTGGACAAATTAAATTGCTTTCAGAATTTTGTCTTAAAATAATTTCAGGTCTTCACCATGATTTTAGGGTAGCATGGAATATAAATGCAAGCATTTCTTTTACTAAAAGGTCAATTAAATGGAACCTTCTAATTTCCTTTCACTTGGCTTACAGCTTGGGTAGGGGGTGTTTAACCAAATTAATATAATAGAGTATAAATGTCAAATAATACTTCTAACTATGTGGCCTCCAAGGTTACTCCACCCCATAACCTGAGAGAAGTCTTAGCCTCCTTTGCTCAGAGCTGCCTGTTGTAATTCTGAGAACAGCTGGTTAGCATGCATAAGGAAATCCTCTTACTCCATCCTGGAAACTGGTTCTTTCCCACCTGTTTACCTCTGCAGAACTCTTTGCCTGTGTAGAGAAATATAGAACACCCACTCATCTGCCTTCCCTGTCCCCACCCCTCTGCCTTGCCACCAGCACATACAGCAAAACCTGACTGGCTGGTTTTCACCCCTAGTAATGTGTCCTTATCTCAAATCCAAATGTTTTAACCTTTTCTCCAGAGACCTTCCTGACTGATCACATTGTCATCCTGGTGATTCTGCTCTTCAACCTCTCCACACCCTTCAGGGATGGAGGCAAAGAACACACTGTGCTCATGAGCCCTAGGCACAGAGCTCAGTTTCACAGTCCTTGCTGCACTGGGCATCCTTCCCATGACACCCCTTTGTATCAACAGGACCACTCTGCAGACTCCTTTTGGTCAGGAACTACCTTAGGGCCTGTGCAACTGCAAACTCCTTCCTAGCACACTTCACAGAGGCACCTAGGTCCTGCTTTCTGCAACTCGCACCTCCTAAGAATCATGTGAACTTAAGCCAGTAGGTTTGGAAAAGCAAAGGCCAAGCTTCTCAGAGGCATTTTCAGGGAAAATTTTCAGGATGTCATCAGGATTTTACAATTTCGGTCCAGATTTTGGTTTGTTTTGTTTTTTGTTTGTTTGTCTGTTTGTTTTTTGAGACAGAGTATCACTCTGTCACCCAGGCTGGAGTGGAGTGGCATGATCTCGGCTCACCGAAACCTATGCCTCCTGGGTTCAAGCGATTCTCCTGCCTCAGCCTTCCGAGTAGCTGGGATAATAGGCGCCTGCCACCAAACCCAGCTAATTTTTGTGTTTTTAGTAGAGTTTTAGTTTCACCATGTTGTCCAGGCTGGTCTTGAATTCCTGAGCTCAGGTGATCTGCCCACCTCAGCCTCCCAAAGTGCTGGGATTACAGGTGTGAGCCACTGGGCCCAGCCCAGTCCAGACATTTTGATTATTACAGTAATCTTCGGAATATATTTTTCTCTTTCATTGCTGTTGTTGTTTTGAGATGGAGTCTCGCTCTGTCACCCAGGACAGAGTGCAGTGGCAAGATCTTGGCTCGCTGCAACCTCCGCCTCCCAGGTTCAAGCAATTCGCTCACCTCAGCCTCCTGAGTAGCTGGGATTACAGGTGCCCGCCATCAAGCCTGGCTAATTTTTATGTTTTTAGTAGAGACGGGGTTTCACCATGTTGGCCAGGCTGGTCTCGAACTCCTGACCTCAGGTGATCCACCCACCTTGGCCTCCCAAAGTGCTGAGATTACAGATGTGAGCCACCACTCCCGGTCATCTCTTTTTGAATAACAACTTCCTTAAAGACCGAATTTAACAGTGTTCCCTGGCACATGGAAACATTAATTTGCCTCAATTACTAGACTCTGAGACTCTCTTAACTAGACTATGTGTTCGCTGAGGTTGCCTTTTTGGTTTTCCTGGCAAGTAGTGGTGGGTGCTCAATAAATGTTGAATAAATGAACAAATCAACCATCTAGCAAAGTGTTTTTGCAAATTTTTGGTCACAGATACAATAGTTCAACTCTTCCCAAGTTCCATGAGGCCAAGACACATACACTGACCGTCCAATCCTCATTTTGCTGCCCTATTGAAAACTGGGCTTCTGTGAAATAATGGGATTGGTCTGTGCTTCTCAAGGTAGAAAGGTGCCAACACTCATCCAGAGAGAAGCCCCAGGAAGATTTCTCTGTATTACATGACTAAAAGAACCTGCCAAGCTCCCTTTCCTCAGCAGGTTCTGACGTGCTTTTATGAATCATTTAATAGGTGCCTCTCCTTCAACCCAGGTCAGGGCACCTTCCATAGTCCTTTTTCTCAAATTCATCCCCAAATAAAAAGACACACTTCTGAGAAAGTGAAGCAGTAAGTCAGCTTATTAGTCTGCCCCAAAACTTTACAACCACTGCTGGAAAGCTTATATTTCAAAAGCCAGCCCCTATCCCCTGCAATTTCAGCATGTTCTGTCTTGCTCTGTCCTGAGCAGGATCACAGGAGTGCAACCCTTGAAAGGGTGCTCACATGCCTCAGCTCACCCAGACAAAGCTGGAAAAGCCCTTCTCTGTGCTGCTTCCCACCATCCTTCACTCACCACTCAGTCTCAAGAGACTTCTTTCATTACAAACTGCCTGTCTGGAAGGTTTAAGATGATCAATGGCTTCCAAGTCACTAAAGAAGAAGGAAAATGAGGGCTTAACTGTTAATTTGGCTCCCAGCTCTCTCCAAGAGGCAGGTATACCTGCTGGCACAGACGCTAGCCTCTGAGAGGCCACTGACCGCTCACCTGCAGCTTGTCCCGTTGCCTTGTGTGGGACATGAGAAGGTCTTCGGTGGATAGCATGCTTCTGGGCAGCTCTGTTGTGGCCAGGCAGGCCCCAAACGTCTGCAGCATCTGGGCAGTGGTCTTCAAGGTCAAGGCAAAGTTTTCGATGGCCTAGAAGGTCAGATAATTATAACAATGTGGAGAGATTAACATTCACCAACATGCTGTCTTGATGGAAAGACAACAGATTTAGTTGACAAAATGAGTGAATTACCTGACTTTGGAAATGGTATAGAGGACCTGATCCTGATAGGGAGATTAAAAAGAGGCTGGTTTTAGTCTCAGTGCTGCTACTAGTTGACCAAATGACTTTGGATAAGTCACCTCTTTACATTGAATGTCAGTTTATTTATTTATAAAATAAAGAGATTGAGCCACATGATCTTTAAGATTCCTTTGAGTTCTAACTTTCTGAGTCTCTCGTTCAAAGAGGTGACACCCATAAAATGCACTGTCACACACAAAAGAATCTATATACCTCACTTATAAAACAATATGTACTGTACATGTGTGGTTATATTATTCCTAGTTATATATACAAGCAAATCTTAGAGATATTGTGGGTTTGGTTCTAGGCCACTGCAATGAAGCCAGCGTTACAATAAAGTGAGTCACAAAAATTCTTTTGTGTCCCAGTGCAAAGGGAAATTATGTTTACAATATACTGTAGTCTATTAAGTGTGCAATAGCATTATGTCAGAAATTCCACATACCTGAATTTAAAAATACTTTATTGTTAAAAAATTGCTAACAATCTTCTGGGCCTTCATCAAATCACAATCTTTTTGCCACTGGAGGGTCTTGCCTCAATATGGAGGGCTGCTGACTGATCAGGGTGATGGTTGCTGAAGGCTGGAATGGCAGTGGCAATTTCTTAAAATAAGACAACAATGAAGTTGTCACATGAATTGACTTCTTTTCATGATTTCTCTGTAGCATGCAATACTGTTTGATAGCAGTTCACCCACAATAGAACTTCTTTCAAAATTGGAGTTAATCCTCTCAAACTCTGCCACTGCTTTGTAGACTAAGTTTATGGAATATTCTAAATCCTTTGTTGTCATTTCAACAGTGTTCACATCATCATCCCCAGAAAGATGAAGAAATCACTTTGTTTGCTCATCCGTAAAAAACAGCACCTCATTCATTCAAGCTTTATCATGAGGTTGCAGTAATGCAGTCACATCTTCAGGCTCCACTTCTAATTCTAGCTCTCTTGCTATTTCCACCATACCTGCAGTTACTTCCCCCACTAAAGTCTGGAACCCCTCAAAGTCATCCATGAGGGTGGGAATCAGCTTCTCTCAAACTCCTGTTAATATTGATAGTTTGACTTCCTCCCATGAATCACTAATGTTCTTAAAGGCATCCAGAATGATGAATCCTTTCCAGAAGGTTTGCAATTTGCTCTACTCACACTAATCAGAGGAATCACTATACATGGCAGGTGTAGCTTCACAAAATGTATTTCTTAAATAGTAAAACTGAAAGTTGAAATTGCTCTTTGATCCACAAGCTGCAGAATCGATGTTGTGTTAGCAGGCATGAAAACAACATTCAACTCCGTGTACATCTCCATCAGAGCTCTCAGGTGACCAGGTGCATCGCCAAAAAGCAGTAATATTTTGAAAGGATCTTTTTGTCTAAGCAGTAGGTCTCAAAAGGTAGCTTAAAATATGCAGTTAACCATGCTGTAAACAGAAGTGCTGCCATCCAGGCTCTGTTGTTCTATTTCTAGGGCACAGGCAGAGTAGATTTAGCATCATTCTTAAGGGCCCTAGGATTTTTGGAATGGTAAATGAGCATTGGCTTCCATTTAAGGTCACCAGCTGAATTAGCCCCTAACAAGAGAGTCAGCCTGTCCTTTTAAGCTTTGAAGTCAGGCATTCACTTCTCTTCTCTAGTTATGGAAGTCTTAGATGGCATCTTCTTCCAATAGAAAGCTGTTTCATTTACATTGAAAATCTGTTGTTGAGTGTAGCCACTTTTTCTTTTTCTTTCTTTCTTTCTTTCTTTTTTTTTTTTTTTTGAGATGGAGTTTTGCTCTTGTTGCTCGGGCTGGAGTGCAATGGCGTGATCTCAGCTCACTGCAACCTCCGCCTGCTGGGTTCAAGCGATTCTCCTGCCTCAGCCTCCTGAGTAGGTGGGATTACAGGCAACTGCCACCACGCCCAGCTAATTTTTCATACATTTAGTAGAGACAGGGTTTCACCATGTTGTCCAGGCTGGTCTTGAATCCCTGAGCTCAGGTGATCTGCCTGCCTCAGCCTCCCAAAGTGCTGGGATTACAGGCGTGAGCCACCGCGCCCAGTCGAGTGTAGCCACTTTCATCAATGATCTTAGCTAGATCTTCTGGATAACTTGCTGCAGCTTCTCTATCAGCACCTTGCACTTGTATGTTACAGAGAAGAATTCCTCCCTCAAACCTCACAAACCAACCCCTGCTAGCTTCGGGCTTTTCTTCTGCAGCTTCTTCACCTCTCTCAACCTTAATAGAATTGAAGAGAGTTAGGGCCTTGCTCCCGATTAGGCTTTGGCTTAAAGAAATGTTGTGGGTGGTTTGATACTCTATCCAGGCCCAGACCACTAAAACTTTCTCCGTATCAGCAAAGAAAGCTATTTGCTTTCTTATCGTTCATGTATTCGCTGGAGTAGCATTTTTAGTTTCCTTTAAGAACTTTTCCTTTGCATTCACAACTAGGCGAACTGGCTAGGCTAAGAGGCCTAGCTTTCTGCCCATCTCAACTTTTGACATGCCTTCCTCATTAAGGTTAATCATTTCAAGCTTTTGATTTAAAGTAAGATACGCCATTCTTCCTTTCACTTGAATACTTAGAGGTCATTGTAAGGGAATTAATTGGCCTAATTTCAATATTGTTCTGTCTTGGAGAGTAGGGAGGCCCAGGAGAGGGAGAAAGACAGTTGAGGACCAGTTGGTGGAGCAGTCAGAACACACACAACATATATCCATTAAGTTCACTGTCTTACATGAATGCAGTTTTTGGCACCCCAAAACAATTACAATAGTAACACCAAAGATTGCTGACCACAGGTCACTGTTACAAATATAACAATTGGCCAGGCATGGTGGCTCACATCTGTAATCCCAGAACTTTGGGAGGCTGAGGCGGGCAGATCACTTGAGGTCAGGAATTCGAGACCAGCCTGGCCAACATGGTGAAACCTTGTCTCTACTAAAAATACCAAAATTAGCTGGGCATGGTGGCGCATGCCTGTAATCCCAGTTACTGAGGAGGCTGAAGCAGGAGAATTGCTTGAACCCGGGAGGCTGAGGTTGCAGTGAGCTGAGATCACACCATTGTACTCCAGTCTGGGTGACAGAGCAAGACTCTGTCTCAAAAAAAGAAAAAGAAAAAGAAACAAATATAACAATAATAATAAACTTTGAAATATTGTAAGAATTGCCAAAATTTGTCAGAGAGGCAGGAAGAGAGCACATACTGTTGGAAAAATTGTGCTGATAGAGTTGTTCAACACAAAGTTGCCACGAAACTTCAATTTTAAAAAACTGCAAATCTGCGAAGCCCACTAATGTGAAGCATAATAAAATGAGACATGACTGTATATGTGTGTATATAAAAAACATATACACAGAACAAGTAAAAGGCATGTAAAGAATATCTCTGGTCTTTCAATACTAGTTGTACTTTTTAAAGTTCACTAAAAAATGTTTAGCACATGCACAACCACAAACCATGGCTACATACTAGGCCAGGGATGGCCTATAACAAAAACAAATGGGTAATTTACAAGCAACAGAAATTGAGTTCTCACAGCTACAGTTCTGGAAGTTGGGAAGTTCAAGATCAAGGCCCCAGCGGATTTGGTGTCTGGGGGAGGTCTGTTTCTCATAAAGGACGGCTTCTGTGCCCTCACAGGGAAGAGGGGGCATGACAGCTCCCTTTAACCTCTTTTGCAAGGGCACTAACTCCATTTATGATGCCACAGCCTTCATGAGTTAATACATCCCAAAAGGCCCCTCCTCTTAATGCTATCACATTGGGTTCCGACATGTGAATTTTGAGGGGACACTAACATTCAAGCCGTGACAATGAATTTTGATCTCACGTTTTCCTCAATATTACTGAAACTCCTAACTTAGCATAACAATCACCAATATCAGTAGGTAGGGAAAAGTAAAATACTATATACCAGGTGCTTTCACAGATAATACATCCCTTATTCCCCACATCAAACTTTCAGGAAGCTTTTGTTAGTCCGGGGTTTCTCAGCATTGGCTCTTCACACTTTGGGCCAGATGATGCTTTGTTGTGGGAGGCTGTCTTGAGCATTGTAAGGTGTCCAGCACAGTCCCTGATGACCCACTATATACCAGTTAACTTTCCCCACTAAGTTATGACTACAAAAAAAGTCGAAAGATATTGACAAATGTGGGGGGCAGGCAAAATTATCCCCTGTAGAGCAATACTGTGTTAGTCCCATTTTAACAGAGGAAGAAAAAAGCTCAGAAATGCTTATAAACTCACCTGACATAGACTATATGCTATTGTGACAATTTTTTAAAACTGGTTTCATCTTTGACTTTAGATCCGGGGTACATGTGCAGGTTTGTTACATGGGTATACTGCATGATGCTGAGGTTTGGGGTACAGTTGATCCTGTCACCCAGATAGTGAGCGTCATACCCAATAGTTCTACAATCCTTGTCCCCCTCCCACCTCTCACCTACAGTAGTCACTGAGGGGTGATAATATTTAAATGTAGCTTCTACTGACTTCATGGGTGTCAATATGTCTGTACCTTAGAATCACCTGGGGAGTTCTGTGGCATGTTAATGTCTAAGACCCATCCCAGATGAAGTAAATTAGTTTCTCTGAGGTATAACAGGCTATTGGTGTTTCTGAAAACTTCCCAGGTGCATTCGAAGGTAAGTGTCCCAAAATTCCCACACCAGGAGATACAATAGGGTAATGTGGTCAACAGGAGAAACCCCAGCCTTCGCCCTTCCATGCTCCTTCTTCCCCAGCCGGTGGCTGAGAAATCCCAACCACCCCAAGGTCAAGCAGTCACAGGGTGACCTCCCAGCAGTTGATGTTTAACTCCACCACTCCATCCTCCGGAAAACAAGGAGAGACAGTGAAAAGCATGTGTCAGCTGGTACTCACAGTGCGGTGATTTACCCACTGTCCGTGGCGATATTCCAAAGTCCCCCCTAATTCCCGGGTCAGTTGGCTTTTGTCGATGTAGCCATGAAGGTCAGAGACAGAGTTTACCATGATAATCTGTAAGGTAAAAGGATAATTAAACATATTCCTCACTGATCATTAAATAAGAGTTCATTTAGATTCTATTCTTATCATAATTATATCTTATATTCTATTATTATTTAAATGATACTTCAACCTTGCCTTATCAGGCATTTATATTTAAAAATGGTTACAGCCAAGCACAGTGGCTCATGCCTGTAATCTCAGCACTTTGCAAGGCGGAGGTGGGAGAATCATTTGAGGCCTGGAGTTTGAGACCAGCCAGAGCAACATAGCAAGACCCCATCACTAGAAAAATTAAAAAAAAAAAAATTAGCCGGGCATGGTGGCATGCATCTGTGGCCCCAGCTACTCAGGTGGCTAAGTCAGGAGGATTGCTTGGGCCTGGGAGGTTAAGGTTGCAGTGAGCAGTGATTGCACCATGGCACTCCAGCCTGGGTGACAGAACAAGACCCTATCTCAAAAAAAAAAAAAAAAAAAAAAAAAAAAAAAAAAAAAAAGTTACTATATCCAGCAGGGAAATACTTTAAAGTCTCTTCCATTTTTCCCTTTTGAATGAGAAATACCAAAGTGTGGTATTGCCTGTGACGAAATGTTGACTTGGCTCAGGGAGCACAGTTCCGGGATACCTAGAAGTCAGGCCTCACTTTATGTGAATTTTCAGTCAAAAGTTCCCAAGCTAAGGTATTTTCAGCCCCCAAAATCAAGAGTTGTGCTATGGCCTGAAAGTCTACCATGAGAAACCCAATCAAAGGTGGTCAGGTAAATGTCAAAATCTAATTAGAATACAGGGAGACACACAGAGTATGCATTGAAAAGACTCACTACACTAATGTGCCCCGATGAAGAATATTGATGTGCCCCTACTTTAGTTTGCACAGAGGGGATCTGGAGGTAACAGGGCGTTGGGGTTTATAAACTAGCAGTTCTGCTTATGAGCAAACACCCACACATGCAGAGAAAGCTGACGCATCCCAAATTGCCCCTTTCTATTCCTTGGTAGTAGTTCTGGCCTGGGTGTGGTTCTGGCTCACTCAGTGACTGTATCACACCCTCTACTCACTCCTAAGCAGGACAAGCACTCCTCCTCACGCCTATCTCTGAAACACATCTTTGAAACCTTTAACTGTGACATTATATTTTTTCACTCCCTGTTGATTATTTTGAAAATTAACTCTCGGTCGGAGGACATAAGAATATGGACTTTCTTCTATTATTATAAAGTATTAGTCAAGGAATGAATTCAGTTTGGAATGAGAATATAAATTAGAGCCCAGCCAGGTGCAGTGGTTTGCACTTGTAATCCCAGCTACTCAGGAGGCTGAGGCAGGAGGACTCCTTGGGCGCAGGAATTTGAGGCTCCAATGAGCTGTGATTGCATCCCTGCACTCCAGACTGGGTGATAAAGTGAGACCCCATCGCTTAAAAAAAAAAAAAAAATTGTGGCCCAAAGTCTACAGGTCAAAATTATGCAACAAAACTGATTTATTCTTTCAACAGATATATATTGAACTACTAAAAAAAAGTGCCAGGTACTGAGGGATAATACTGTAAACAAGACAGACCCTGTTCTGGAGAGACTCAGGCTCCATGGGATTTGATTACTACCTATCACCACCTTAACCTTGTCAGGCCCCACGTCTTGCTCCTCCACTTCTGAAAACAGTTCGGGGCTTTTAAAATTTATCTTTATAATATGAGAATGGATTAAAAACCTGAATCTATCTGTGCCTTTCCCGCCTAAAAATTTTAAACCACTTATGGGAGTTTTTAAAAGGTTTTTATTCTTTCTAAAATTAGAAATTTTAGGACAGGTCGTTAGAAATTATCAAGCTAAAAATGTACTTTGCTTCTTGGAATATGAGTTACTAGGATAATAATCGACATTTTAAAAAATACCCAATGTGCAACATTGTATTAGGCAAAAGTAACCTTGCACAGGGTCTGGAGTTTCAGAAACCTATCCTGCCAGGCTGCATATTTTCTGTACCATTAGGGAGGTGTGATATCCCACACTTGCCAAAACTCTGCTTTCTCATCTTAAGTTTTAGATGACCAAGAGGAATTTTAAGTTGAAAGCGAAAAGTGAAAATTAAAAACAAAGGATTATATTAGAAGAATCAATACTATTAAGTATTGATCTGTAGAGTCAAAGCAATTCCATAATCAAAATCCCAGCCGACTTTTTATAGAAATTAACAAACTGATTCTAAAATTCATATAGAAATGGGAGGCCGAGACGGGCGCATCACGAGGTCAGGAGATGGAGACCATCCTGGCTAACAGGGTGAAACCCCGTCTCTACTAAAAAACACACAAAAAAACTAGCTGGGCGGGTGGCGGGCGACTGTAGTCCCAGCTACTCGGGAGGCTGAGGCAGGAGAATGGCATGAACCCGGGAGGCGGAGATTGCAATGAGCTGAAGATCTGGCCACTGCACTCCAGCCTGGGCGACAGAGCGAGACTCCGTCTCAAAAAAAAAAAAAAAAAAAAAAAAAAAAAAAAGTAAAAGACACAGAATAGGTAAAACAATTTTGTAAAAGAGGAAAAAAGTTCGATGATTCACATAAGTTTTGTCAATTTCAAAACTTATAAAATTGCAGTAAAGAAGAGTGTGGTAATGGCAAAGGATGAACAAATCGATCAATGGAAAAAAAAAAAATAGCAAGTCCTGATAGACCCACACAAATAGGATCAATTGATTTTTTTTAACTTTTTATCCTGTGAAGAGGCTGGGCACAGTGACTCACGCCTTGTAATCCCAGCACTTTGAGAGGCGGAGGCGGGCAGATCACCTGTGGTCAAGAGTTTGAAACTAGCCTGGCCAACATGGCAAAACCCCGTCTCTACTAAAAATACAAAAATTAGCCGGGCGTGGTGGTGGGCGCCTTTAATGCCAGCTGCTTGGGAGGCTGAGGCAGAAGAATTGCTTGAATTCGGGAAGCGGAGGTTGCAGTGAGCCAAGATTACACCATTGTACTCCAGCCTAGGCAATGAGAGTGAAACTCTGTCTCAAAAAACAAACAAACAAACAAAACAAACCACAAACCTTTTTATCCTGCGAAGTAACTATAGATTCACAGGAAGTTGCAAAGATAATTATAGATTAATAGGAAGTTACAAAGGCAGTACAGAGAGGTCCTAGGCACCTTTCACCCTCAATGGTTACATCTTACATAATTACAGTATAATACCAAGACCAGGAATTTGATATGCTTATAATGTGTGTGTAGCTCTGTCATTTTCCCACATATGTTGTTTCCTGTACCCACCAGGACAAGCAAGATGCAAAACTGTCCATCGCCACAAAGACCTCCCTCGTGCCGCACCTTTCGGTCAACTCCCACCCCCAACATCCCTCCGTGAACTCCGGCAAACACTAATCTGATTTTTTTACAAAGGTGCAAAGGTAATTCAATGGAGAAATAATTCTATTTAGACAAATGGTGCTGAAACAACCGGACATTCATATGTAAAAATAAGAACCTTCATCCATACCTATGAAAGTAGTCAGAATCAAAACAGAGACACTAGAGACACTAGTATTAAAAAATAAATAAATAGGCCGGGCGCAGTAGCTCACGCCTGTAATCCCAGCATTTTGGGAGGCTGAGGCGGGCAGATCACGAGGTCAGGAGTTCCAGACCAGCCTGATCCACGTCTGTAATCCCAGCATTCTGGGAGGCCGAGGCGGGCAGATCACGAGGTCAGGAGTTCCAGACCAGCCTGACCAACATGGTAAAACCCTGTCTCTACTAAAAATACAAAAATTAGCAGGGCGTGGTGGCCCATGCCTGTAATCCCATCTACTTGGGAGGCTGAAGCAGGAGAATCGCTTGAACCCAGGAGGCGGAGGTTGCAGTGAGCCAAGATTGTACCATTGCGCTCCAATCTGGGTGATAAGAGTCTAAAAAATAATAATAATAAACCTAACAAATAGGCCAGGGAAGACTGCAAAGAAAGGGTTCTCACACTTGTATGCCTGATAACAAAACTATCACAAAAGACTTCAAAAACCACAGCCTTGCACACAGGCCATTGCAACATTTAACTGCCTGTCCAATTTCCGATTGGCATCACTCTTGTTATTGATCTTTGTAGCCAGAAATAATGATCTCAAAACAATTATGTAATGCTCCTCAAGTTCCCTTTACAAACCTTTGTCTCACTCTACCTTCCTGAATAAGCACATAGTTTACTGTGACACACATATTCCCATTTCAATGCCCTATTCCTGAATACATATTGTTTTCTTTTAGACAGCCTCTCCCTGTCTGTTATTTAGGCTGACATATCTCACATCTTATATGAAAATTAACTCAAAATGGATCATAGATGTAAACATGAAACATTAAACTTGGAAGAAAATGTAGAAGAAAACTGTGGTATAATAAGAAATTTATTTAGACTTTATCCCTGGTTCCTGGTACAGAGTTCCTAAAATCCTTACAATTTCTTAAGTGATAGGAGTATCTTTTGTTGTTTATAAGGAGCCCGTTTGGTCACACCTGAGTTTACACTAATGAGGTGACTCGGGCTGGGAACACTACATAGCCGCTGGACAGAGCTGGTTTCCAGAAAAAAACAAGTGATTATAGTTTGGAATTTTCAGCCCCACTCACTGACCTTTAGGAAGGAGAGGATTAAGCTCTATAAAAATTCTAGAACAAGGAGATTTGAGGAGCTCCCAGGTTGGTGAATACACCAAGGTATTGGAAGGGTGGTATGCTGGAGAGAGCTGGGAAGCTCTGTGTACCCCACGCACCTTGCCATATGCATCTCATTCATCTGGCTGTTACTGAGTTGTATCCTTTATAATAAACCAGTAAACATAAGTAAAGTGTTTCCCTAAGTTCTGCGAGTCATTTTAGCAAATTATAGAACCCCAGGACGAGGCTGTCGGAACTCCCCCCAATCCATAGCTGGTAGGTCAGAAGTATAGGACGCTCAGACTTAAAATTAGCATTAGCATCTGAAGTGGGGACAGTCTTGAGGGAATAAGCCCTTAACTTGTGGGATCTGATGATAACTTCAGTGTCTGAATTGAGTTGTAGAACATCTGACTGGTGTCTAGACAGTTGGAGAACTGCTTGGTGTGCGGGGAAAAAAAAAAAAAAAAAAAAAAAAGACCCACACATTAGGTGTCAGAAGTGTTGTCTGAGTAGAGAAAGTGTTTTCTCAGAGAAATTTTTGGAGAAATCTTTGGGTTAGGCAAAGAGTTCT
Source organism: Rhinopithecus roxellana (assembly GCF_007565055.1). NCBI lineage: Eukaryota > Metazoa > Chordata > Mammalia > Primates > Cercopithecidae > Rhinopithecus > Rhinopithecus roxellana. The sequence continues at coordinate 131,843,097 of NC_044549.1, read as the reverse complement.
GTGATATCACACCAAAAGCATAACCCATAAAAGAAAAGCTAATTAATTGGACTTCATCCAAATTAAACATTTGCTCTGCAAAAGACACTGTTTAGAGAACGAAAATCCAACATAAAAATTCAGAGAAAATATTTGCAAGTCATATATCTGACAGTGACTTATATCCAGAACATATAAAGAACTCTCAAAACCCACCAATGAGAAAACAAAAACCCAATTAAAAAAGGGCAAAAGATTTGAACAGAAGCATCACCAAAGAACATACACAGATGGAAAACAAATACATGAAAAGAGACTCAATATCATGAATCATTAGGAAATAGCAAATTAAAACCACAGTGAGATACCACAACATGCCTACTAAATGACTAATTAGAAAAAATACCCTCGTTTTTGAAAAGGTGGTAAGAGTATGAAGTAGCTGGAATCCACATACATTGCTGGTGGGAATGCAAAATGATAGAGCCACTTTGCAAAAACGGTTTGGCAGTTTCTTTTTTTTTTTTTTTTTTTTTGTAGACGGAGTCTCGCTCTGTCGCCCAGGCTGGAGTGCAGTGGCCAGATCTTCAGCTCACTGCAATCTCCGCCTCCCGGGTTCACGCCATTCTCCTGCCTCAGCCTCCCGGGCAGCTGGGACTACAGGTGCCCGCCACCTCGCCCAGCTAGTTTTTTGTATTTTTAGTAGAGACTGGGTTTCACCATGTTAGCCAGGATGGTCTCGATCTCCTGACCTTGTGATCCACCCGTCTCGGCCTCCCAAAGTGCTGGGATTACAGGCTTGAGCCACCGCGCCCGGCCGGCAGTTTCTTTTGAAGTTAAACATAAACCTACTCTGTGGCCCAGCAAAAACATGTATGTGAATGTTTATTGCAGCTTTATCTTTTTTTTTTTTTTTTTTTTTGAGATGGCATCTTGCTCTGTCACCCAGGCTGGAGTGCAGTGGCGTGATCTCGGCTCACTGCAACCTCCACCTCAGCAATTCTCCTGCCTCAGCCTCCAAAGTAGCCGCAACTACAGCCACCCCTCACCATGCTCAGCTAATTTTTGTATTTTTAGTAGAGATGGGGTTTCACCAATTTGGCAGGCTGGTCTCAAACTCCTGACTCAAGTGATCCACCCACCTCAGCCTCCCAAAGTTTTGGGATTACAGGTGTGAGCTACCGCATTTGGCTGCAGCTTTATTCTTAATCACTAAAAACTAGAAACAACTCAAATGTTTTCTTTCTGGTGAATGGTGAATGGATAAAGTGGCACCTCTACAATGTGAGATAATATTCAGCAATGAAAGGAACAAACTATAGACATACCAAGCAACATGGATGAACCCCAGCTGTTTTATGCTACATGAAAGAAGTTAGACTCCAAGGCTACTCAGTACACACAGTCATGTGTCACTTAATGACAGATCAATTCTGAGAAAATCGCCATTAGGTAATTTCGTTGCTGCTTAGTTGTAAAGTGCACTTCCACAAACCCAGATGGTACAGCCTGCTACACCCCTGGGCTAACTGCCTGTACAGCATGTTACTGCACTGAATACTGTAGGCAAGTATAACAAAATGGGAAGTATTTCTGCATCTAAACATATCTAAACATAGAAAAGGGGCCAGGGGCGGTGGCTCATGTGTGTAATCCCAACACTTTGGGAAGCTGATACAGGAAGATCGTTTGAGCCTAGGAGTTTAAAGCCAGGATGGGCAATACAGGGAAACCCCTGCCTCTAGAAAAAATAAAAAAGTAAAAAAAAAAAATCAGCTGGGCATGGTGGTGCGCACCTGTAGTCCCAGCTACTCAAGAGGCTGAGGTGGGAGGATAGCTTGAGCCCCAGAGTCTGAGGTTACAGTGAGTCATGATCACACCACTGCACTCCTGCCCAGGTGACAGACCAAGACCCTGTCTCAAAAAAAAAAAAAAAAAAAAAGGGAGGCCGAGGTGGGCGGATCACTAGGTCAGGAGATCGAGACCATCCTGGCTAACACGGTGAAACCCCGTTTCTACTAAAAATACAAAAAGAAATTAGCCGGGTGTGGTGGCGGGTGCCTGTAGTCCCAGCTACTCGGGAGGCTAAGGCAGGAGAATGGTGTGAACCCAGAGGCGGAGCTTGCAGTGAGCTGAGATGAGGCCACTGGACTCCAGCCTGGGTGACACAGTGAGACTCCGTCTCAAAAAAAAAAAAAAAAAAAAAAAATTTTTTTAAAAAGTACAGTAAAAATACAGTTTTATAATTTTATGGGACCACCGTTGTATATGTGGTCCATTGTTGACCAAAATGTTGTTATGCAGCACATGGAGGGAATTGCATTTGTATCACTCTCTGCAAAAAGGAAAACTATAAGGATGGAGAGCCAATCAGTGGCTGCCAGGGATTAGGGATGGGGAGAGGGGCTGGCTACAAAGTGGCACAGTGAGGAAGTTTTGCATGGTGATGGGACCGTTCTGTATCTTGATTGTGGTGACTGAATAACGCCGTGCATTTGTCAAACTTCATAGAACTGTATACCAAAGACAGTGAATTTTACCTGATGTAAATTTAAAAATTTCAAAAATAAATGAGAGGCAGTTTCCCAACATATTTTTTTCTTCTTTTAATCTTTACAGGATAGAAATTTTTAGAAAGTTTTTATATATTCTATATAGTGAAGAAAAAAAGCAGAATAATTCTAATCATCAAACCCACAGGACACACTGAGCATGTAAAACTGGCCTTAAAACATTTTTTCTGTGTTTTCTTGGATTCTGTTTTTGTCTATCTGGCATCCTGTCATCACAGGTCAATTACATGAGCCACATTTTCTTATTTTCTGTACTCTTGAGGCTCCGGCATTTGTGGCCTCCATGATTAGGAAGAGACTGCCACGCCACCCCCACCCCAGGACTAACCACTTCTTAGAGACTGTGAAGGGGTTAGCCGGGAGCAGGCCTTTCATATGCAAAACAAACAGTCTCAAATCCAAATCCCCAACCACCGCCTTATCAGACTCTCACACACCAGGCCAATGTTCACCTTGCCCTAAGTCATCCCAGGGCCAGGTACCAAGTGACAAAGGGACAACCCTTATACCCCAAAGACTGCAGGAGTTATTCTAACTAGTCCGTACTAAATCCTGCCTTGCTTTGCCTGCAGAAACTCCAGTAAACACTCTGGCCTAGACTTTCCTCTGCCTCCTTCTTCTGCCTCCTGACCAAAGCTTGGTGCTTCCCCAGTGGCCCATGTGGCATGAGGCGAACCCAACCTCTGGGACATGTGAATATAATAAACTTCTTCCTTCCAAACCTGTCTCTTCATGTGGCCCCACCAACTATACCATGCATGCATATTCTTGGAACAATTGTTAAAAGCTAAAAATGTCGTGTTTCTTTTCCTTTTCTGTATACATTTGTGTTTTTATCTATAGATGCTTAAAACCATTATTTCAAAGAAATACATGGTTTTTTAACTGCACAAGAAGCATTTCCTGTATTCTGACACAAACTCCATTTTAAGCAACCAGTTTCCACGATCATAGCCTCTTCAGGAGTTTTACAAGACTGCCTTGGTGACTTCACATTAACAGTTTTGTGGGGCTGCTATGAGTACAGCTGTTCCAGAATAGGGAAGTGCCTGGCCAGCAACAGGGACTCAGAAACCATCTACTGGGAGGCCAAGGTGGGAGGATGACTTGAGCCCAGGAGGTTGAGGCTGCAGTGAGTCCTGATGGTGCCACTGCACTCCAGCCTGGGTGACAGAGCAAGACACTGTCTCAAACAAAACGAAACAAAAACCAAAACCATTTACTACATCAAAGTACTTCGCCTCCATAGATAAAGGTAGAGGGAGGATGTCACTTGACTACAATTACATCCTTGGCCCACCTGATTCCTATACCAGTCAGGCAAAATAAACTCCTTTCCCCGCAACACGTGAAAATATAATTATCTATCTAGAAATGACCAGGAAGCTGTTATAATATAAGAGAGGCTAGGAAGCTACAAAGTAAAGTACTAATATCACAACCACGTTTTAAAAATAAAGAAGACAAACTGACAGTTTGAACTGTCATTGAGAAGGCAACACGTATTTCAAAGTTAGATTTCATCAAGCTTGGTGACTTCAGACTCTGCTGTATCTGGAGCATCAGCGCTACCAGGGAGTGTGACCTTGTGCGTCAGGTGAAATGGTAACTTACGGGGTGAACTTGCATTAAAGAATGCCCTACTCAATGTACCCAGGGTTTGGGTGACTGAGAGCATTTTCAAAAGTTGATTTTAAGTTTAAAATCAAAAGCAGGACAGGTAGGGAATCAACCTACACTACCACAAATAGAGGTAGCTAAAGTCAGAGTATCAAGATAAAGTAGATGTTCAGTCCCTCCTAGGTATAGATGCACCACGTGAAAAGGAGGGCATAAGTCACAAATGTATCTGTGTACATATGAGCATGCCTAGATCATATGTATAATACGTATAAAACACATGTGTTTTATGTGCAATCAGGGAAATACGCATGACGTTTGGTCAAATGCTCAGTTCCAATTCCAAACATTTTTGAGTGGCAAGAAGAATTGATGACTCTTCATTTCTGAAGGGGAGGCACGAAGGGACTCATGAGGATGATGACAAGTCATTAGCTTCTTGTTGGTCTCCATCTCTTTCCAAACATCAACAGTTACTCAAGTTAGGAAAACTGAGCAAAGAACTCAGGCCTTACATTTTCCTTAAACATTCAAGTATTTAAAAAATGAGTATTTAAAACAGAATGGGAAACTCATTTTGAGTTTGGCTAATCCCCAAAGTAGAAAAGAAAGGATTTTCAGAAATCTGATTATTAATATAAGACGGAACCCAAACAAGGAAAATAAGAGTGGGAAAGGAGCGAGAAAAATGAGAAAAATTCCTTGTCTAAGATGGCAAGTCTTCACTGAGATGGGTTAACCATTCTTTCAGAGTAATTTTATTTATTTATTTATTTATTTATTGAGACAGGCTCTTGCTCTGTCGCCCAGGCTGGAGTGCAGTGGTGCGATCTTGGCTCACTGCAACCTCTGCCTCCTGGGTTCAAGCGATTCTCCTGCCTCAGCCCCCCCAAGTAGCTGGGACTACAGGTGCGTGCCACCATGCCCGACTAATTTTTGTATTTTTAGTAGAGACAGGGTTTTGCTACGTTGGCCAGACTGGTCTTGGACTCCTGACCTCAGATGATCCACCCACCTCAGCCGCCCAAAATGTTGGGATTATAGGCGTGAGCCATCGTGTCCGGCCCTCTTTCAGAGTAATTTTAATTAAAGCTATTTTTTGTTAATTTTGAATAGATATTTATAGATAGTAATACATTTGAACAGAAAAAGTCTATCTAAATAGAAAAATCCTCCCCCTTCCCACTTACCCCCAGCCATCTAGGTGGAGATCCAGAAGGCAACCAGTTTAACCAGCTTCTTGTATATCTTGTATATCCTTCTCAAGATGATCTATGCACAATCATATATATGGCTCTCTTATTTTATCCGAATGGGAATCTACTGGATATACTGTTCTCCCCTTGACTTAAATACACATCTTACATGGACTGAAATTTAAGGTATCAGTATGAACTTGTGATTTCTAGAATATTTGTAATTACAAATATGTACATGTATATGTGCATATACATGCATATATTTACAGCTGCTGTCTGCTGAAAGAGCCTATAAACAAAGATATCAAGTAGTAATAGCACATCTTGCATCCAGATCTTGGACTCAAATACTTTTCAACACCAGAAGGAACCAGGGCTCTTGAGAGAAATGGCCGGTAACAAAGCTGGATCAGAGCATGCCTGAGGCCTAGATGATCACATTAGGCCAGAAAGTAAGGAAGTGCCAAAAAAAACATGATAGGGACATGTCACAAGGACACAAGAGTCAGCTTGAAGGGGTTCCCACTGGCCAAATCTGGGACAGCTGGAGCACCACAATAATTGAGAGCAGCAAAGAATTACAAACCACTGAAAAACTAAGAATCCAAAACTATAATATACAAATAGGGGAGAAGGGAAAGCTGTAGCTTACAGTAAAATACCAACTTCTGATTAGTAAATGATGAGAGTGCTGGAGTTGAAAAACCATTATTTTGTAACCAATAAATAAAGGTTGTTTCAGGCAAGAATCTTCAATGGATATTAAAGAGAGATTGGACTTTTTAGAGGAGTAGATATTTGCATGATCTTAAAGTGTCTCTGCAAAGATTAGTAGTTGCGAGGGAAAGAATCTATTTAATATTTGGGAAAGTGGACAACACTTTGACTAGGGGATCAAAATTCACATCACCAATAGGGGACAGATGAGCACCGTGGGCTTCCAGGCAATACTCCGAGAAGGACATGTATCACTTAAGTAGCATGAAAGACGAAGAAAGGGCTGGGTGCAGTGGCTCACGCTTGTAATCCCAGCACTTTGGGAGGCCAAGGTGGTTGGATCACCTGAGGTCAGGAGTTCGAGACCAGGCTGGCCAACATAGTGAAACCCCGTATCCACTAAAAAAAATACAAAAATTATCCGGGCGTAATGGCAGGCGCCTGTAATCCCAGCTACCCAGGAGGCTGAGGCAGGAGAATCACTTGAACTCGGATGGCAGAGGTTGCAGTGAGCCAAGATCACGCCATTGCACTCCAGCCTGGGCAACAGAGCGAAACTCCATCTCAAAAAAAAAAGATATGGAACACTTCCTAGAAAGTTCCTTTTGTCTCCTTCCAACTAGTCTCCACCACCCTCATCCCTAACAGCAGCCACTGTTTTGATTTTCTATCACAACATAGTTTTGCCTGTTCTTGAACCTTTTCTAAAAGGAATCATAATCATACTGCTTAGTGTCTAGCTTCCTTCTCTCAAGAGAATATGTTTGAAATGTATCCATGTTGTTGAATGTATCAGTACTTCACTCCTTTTTATTGCTTAATAGTATTACATTATATAAATGTGCCACAACTTATACATACTTTTCCGTTGACCAGCTGATGGACATTCCTGTGTATGTCTTTTTGTGAATTTGTGTTTTCATTTCTCCTGGTTGGGTCATAGGTTAGGTGTATGTTTACTTTTAAAGAAACTATCAGTCGGGCACAGTGGCTCACGCCTGTAATCCTAGCACTTTGGGAGGCTGAAGCGGGTGGTTTACTTGACGTCGGAAGTTCAAGACCGGCCTGGCCAACATGGTAAAACCACATCTCTACTGAAAATACAAAAATTAGCTGGGCATGGTGATGGGCACCTATAATCCCAGCTACTTGGGAGGCTGAGGCAGGAGAATGACTTGAACGCAGGAGGTGGAGGTTGCAGTGAGCTGAAATTGCGCCACAGCACTCCACCTGGGCAACAGAGCAAGACTCCATCTCAAAAAAAAAAAGCAGAAGAAAAAAGAAACTATCAGCTGTTTCCATTGTGGTTGTACCGTAACTTACCACTTTTATTGGCTACAAAGTATTTCACTGATTGGGTAGATAATTATTTATTTAACCAGTCCCCTACTGTCAAGCATTAAGTTATTCTCAATATTTTACCTTTATAAACAGCTTAATAATGAACATTGCTGTCTAAGCAGCTTTGTCCAGATGTGTGAAAATATCTATAGAATAACTTTACAGGTGGGTGAAAGAGGGTGTACATTTGAATTTTCTATAAATACTGATAATTAGTCCTTCACATTGCTCATTACCAACTCCATTCCTACCAAAAAAATATAAGAGTGCTTGTTTTCTCATATCTGTTTGCCAAAGTTATAGGTAAAATTTTGAATCTTCTAGTTTTGTTTTTTTCTTCTGAGAATCACAATGTTGACTTTTTACTTTAGTTTCCTGTATTTATGTCACCCCTATATTTCAGATCTGTGTTTTGTTTCACCTGTACAATTTAGCTTCTTCACAAGTCCCTTTCTATCATTTTAGACACCACCTTCAGACGAATTTTACCATGTCACTCACTCCCCAGCTAGAAAACCTTCCCTGGCGCCTGGTGTGGTGGCTCACGCCTGTAATCCCAACACTTTGGGAGGCCGAGGTGGGTGGATCACTTGAGGTCAGGAGTTCAAGACCAGCCTGACTAACATGGTAAAACCCCGTCTCTCCTAAAAATACAAAAATTAGGCAAGCGTGGTAGCGCATGCCTGTCATCCCAGCTACTAGAGAGGCTGAGGCAGGAGAATCACTTGAATCCAGGAGGTGGAGGTTATGGTGAGCTGAGATTGCATCATTGTACTCCAGCCCGGGTGACAAGAGAGAAACTCTATCTCAAAAAAAAACAAAAAGAAAAGAAAAAAGAAAAAAGAAAACCTTCCCTGGATCCCCACTGTCTACTGAATAAAATCCAAACCCTGCATCCTCACACTGAAGATCTAGTCCATGTTTCTTACTCTTTCCTCCAAAAAATTACTGTTTACCTGTTCCAACAAAAATGAAGCTTCCCATGGGCCTCCGTCCAGTGTATACTTCCCACCTTTATGCCTTCACACATATGGTTCCCTCAGCCCAGAAAACCCTTTTCTCCCTCTCTACCTGTTGAATCTTACCTTGCCCAGAAACCCTGCCCAAATACCATCTTCACCAGATGCCCTAACCAAATGAGACAAGATGAAAGGTCAAGCTTACCGGCACTTTCTTTTTCAATTCATTTCGATAGTATTTAATGCCAATGTCAGTAAACGTCCTCTGGATAAAGCGAGATGGACGAAGGATGAATATAAGCTGTAAGTTTCCTGGAAATGCCACCTGCAAGCATCAGGAAAAGTGTCAGGAGGAGAGAGAAAATGTCATATCCATTACCAGGGTCTACGTTGGTCTCCCCTTACCCAAGATCAAGACCACTGAAGGAAAAGTTAAAATGAATGCCATGACATAAATCTCACCAGATTTCAGGGCTGAAAGAGACCTTAGATGTCAGATAAGCCTAACCCCTCCTGAAAAACCAAAGCTAACCAAACGAGCAAGCAAAAATGTTTTCTGATTGTAAAAATGATTCATATTATTTATAGAAAAATTGGAAAATTAATAAAAGTATACATTAGAAAGTGAAAACTCACCCATGGGTTTTCACAGCCATACTTAATATTTCTATCTGTTTACTTATAGGATGTTTTCTTTGTTTAAATATCTTTATCATGGCTCATATTATTAAAATATTTTGTAACTGGCCTTTTCACTTAATGTTATACCACAGGCTTTTATTCCTGTTATTAATAAATTCTTTGGAAATATTATTTTTTATGGGTGTTCAGTTTATTTAACCAATCCCTTATTGTTAATCATTTAGGCTTTTTGATAATTTTATTATTGTAAATAATACTGAAATGAACATCTTTATCCACATCTTGGAATATTTTCTGAGGCTAGAATCGTCGAATAATTACTGAATCAAAGAGTTAGTATTTTAAGCATTCTTGATGTATATTATTGCTAAGTTGCTTTCAGAAAGTATTGCCCTCATCTTAAGGCAAGGTTCTGAGCAATGAGATAGCCCAGGTTCATGTAATTGCTTAGGGGCAAACTTAGGAATCCAGGTCTCCATGGGAACTGCCATGGCTTTCCATTCTTCCAGTGGTTCCCCCAAGGCAACCTCCTATGGGGTTTTGTTTTTTGTTTTTTTTTAAATCTAAATCAAGTCTTTACTCCAGACTATTTTGATTCACTAGGACTGGGATGAAATCTAGGTATCAGTATTTTCAACAAGCACGTGAAGAGGTTCTGGCAGGTGGCCAGATTTGGGGATTCCTGCACTATAGCATGTTTTACATATAAAATGATCAACGTAATTCTGGAACAAATTAGGCTCAGATATTAGATTACTCATGTATTATGTATGGACCCTGGAAAGCCAGAACTCTCTAGAGGCCAGACTGGAATAGTCATGGGCATCAATCATGGCTGCAGTTATCCCAAAGATAAATCCTATATCCAAAACTAAACTAAAGGGAGAAAACAATCCATGCAGTGATGGGAGGACTCCCTTCCCCATCTTTAAATGCAAGCTCCTAACAGAAGAACCTCGTGCTTTGTTGTCCCAAGATGGAAAGTATTGGCTGAGGCATAATTTGTGAATTTGGATGAGGCTCTAGAGCAATCTGACAGGGACTCCGTGTGTGTGCATGTTTGCGTGTGTGACTCCTTCTGCAAGCAGGTTTAAGTGAGGTTTCAAATGTTCTTCTCCTGTCCTGCTTTACCACACTACCACATCCATCCTCTTTAGCCAGTCCCAACTGCCCCAGAGGGGCTATGCTCAGGTAAAAATGTTGACTTAGCTGGCCCTAAGGTGTCTCTGCTTGTGGCAGAGCTCAAAAGTCTGAGGTCTCTACAGAGGAAGGACACATCTACTTGCTGAAAGACAACAAATAGGGTTCAAAAGCAGACGATAAGCAAAAGGAGGCCAATCCAAGGTGATATCATTTAATCCAAATGCAAGCACACCTCCCACCACGCTACTTAAATATCATTGGATCTGTTTTTGCCATTGTCTTTCTAATATATGAATAAATAATTTGGCTAGGTACAGTGGCTCAAACCTATAATCCCAACACTTTGGCAGGCCGAAGTGGGCAGATCACTTGAGGTCAGGAGTTCGAGACCAGCCTGGCCAACATGGTGAAACCCCATCTCTACTAAAAATACAAAAACTAGCCAAGCGTGGTGGTGCATGCCTGTAATCCCAGCTACTTGGGAGGCTGAGGCAGGAGAATCACTTAAACCCGGGAGGCAGAGGTTGCAGTCAGCTGAGATCGCACCACTGCACTCCAGCCTGGTTGACACAGTGAGACAGTGTCTTAATAATAATAATAATAATACTGAAATAAAGACTGTCTTAAATTGAATTGCCCCCAAAGCAAATCCTCGGACAAGGATTGGTTCAGGTATTTTGTCGGGGAAGTGATTCCAGGAAGCTCGAATGAGGGAATGCTAAGGAAGACAACAATGAATAGAGTGGCAATGTCTCAATGAGGTGGTTACTACCGTAGGCAAAGGGGGCTGAGACTCTCTGGGATACTGTGTGGAATACACCTCAGAATTGCCCCACTGCGGGTCTGGAAGCTGGGGTGTTTATCTACCAAATCCTCTAACTCAATGGTCGCAGGTTACCCCTGGGGCATTAACTTTCCAGTACTCCCCACCTGCCCCTCTTCAGTGACCAGAGAAGTCAGTAGGTAGAGAGCCTTAGGAAGTCTTTGACATGCTCAGAATTGTGTGCAGGTGACCTGCAGATGGCAGAGGAGATAGGGATGTGACATAACAGCACCTGTTACAAAGACCTTCCCAAAATTTGACATAAAATAATTGCCTTTTCACTAGGACTTTGATATGAAATAGTTGAACAGACAATTTAAATGACTTTTATAATAAAAGCACAAAAATAAATATTTACGGCTATTCGTGTCAAGGACGCCTTTACAGAGCTCCACTTGTCTCTTCGTCTGTCGATAACAACAACGAATCCAATGCTGGCAGCCTCCACACTGCAAAGAAGGGTGGTCAGTGTCAGAGATTAGACCCATATGCTCCATGTGGCCCCCACAGCAGAAAACACCCTGGAGCCTCCACAGTACCCCAGGCTCACCGTGTAAACAGCCTGGACAGCACAACCAACTCCCTCTCCCAGTCTGAGCCTGGGAATCTTAACAAAATAGATACTTTGTCTATCAGATCCACTCAAGGACTGCCTTTCTGGCTGGCAAATGCATGAAACACCAAAGGAACACATGTGTTCAAGCCCAAAGGAATATGCACATGTCAGGTGAGCATCACATATCCCCAGTGTAGGCAGAGGACCTCGAGGTTGAGCTCTGCCATCCTTCCACTCCCAAAGCAAACATTCATAGAGCTATCAGTACAGTAACATGCTCAGCTATGAGGCTCGAGAGCAATCTGAGAGGGAGTAAAGAGAGAGGTGTCTGGAATTAATACATGTCAGTGGGAAAAGCAACACTGTCGCAGTGCCTGGCTATAAATAGGTCAAGACACCATATGCTTGAGAAGACATCATTATCACTAGGACCAAAAGGAAGCTGTTTGGTCCCCTCTCAAGTCCTCATGAAATTCTCACAGAATCCTTCGAAAGTAGAATTCTAAAAGTGAAAACATTTTTCTTATCTCCTTTGGGAAGAAGAATGGTACAGAGAAAAGAGCAAGGGCTTTGGAGCCTGATTCAAACCCTAGTGTTGCCACTTACTAGCAGTGACTTACTAGCAGAGTTCACCTAACTCTGCTAAAATTCGGTGCTCTTCTCTGTAAAATGAGAATCATATTACCAGTAATTAGATGGTTAAAAGCATAGATCCTGGAACCAACTTGACTAGATTTGAATTCTGAATTCTATTTATATATTGTGTGTGCTTTAGGGGGGTTGAGTGGTAGTTACTTAACCCCTGTAGTTTCTCGGACTCTTCGTTTGTAAAGCAGAAATAATAAAATAGTATCTATGAGGTTGATGTGAGGATTAAATGTGTGTGTGTGTATGTGTGTGTGTGTGTGTGTACACATATATGTACAAACATGCAAAATGCTCAGAACAATGCCTGACACTTGGTAATACTGTATAAGAACTAGCTATTATTCTTTCTTTCTTTTCTCTACTTCTATTATGTCTTATGTGCTTGTCACAGAGATAAAAAGAGATATAGTATATGATAAGTAGTTGGCCTATAGTAAACCTTCAATAACTCTCTAATATTGGGTGAAAGGTGGGCTGTACCCTACAAAAGTGTGTACATGTGAATGAGGCCGAAGGTCTAAGCAAAACCTGCAAGAAAACATGAGTAGCTAATCTCAGTTAAGCATCACTGGGTTAATCAATTCTCATAGCCCCATACTGACCCAGGTTATCTTGCTGAAAATTCATTTTAAAAATGAAAATGAAATAAGGACATTTCCAGGCAATTAGAGGTGAGAGAATTTATTGTCATTAGACATACACTTGAAGAAATATAGATTCAGCTGATGTTTAGGAAGACTTTCACTCCTACCAAAAACAAACAAAACACTGGTGAAGTTAAAAGCTCATATTTTTCCTTAAACATGGGAGAACTCTGAAGACAAAGAAATATAAATGAACAAATTCCAGAGAGACTTAAAACCTTCCATAGAGAGCAAATACTAGAGGAGACCTTAACATAAAGTGGTGGTTGCCTATTCTGGGAATAGGCAGGCAAATGAATGACTCTGAAGGGAAATAATCCAACATGATAACTTGATTTTCTTTTTTTTTTTTTTTGAGACGGAGTCTCACTTTGTCACCCAGGCTGGAGTGCAGTGGCACCATCTTGGCTCACTGCAACCTCTACCGCCCGGGTGCAAGTGATTCTCCTGCCTCAGCTTCCTGAGTAGCTGGGATTACAGGCATGCACCACCACACCCGGCTAATTTTTCTATTTTTAGTAGAGACAGGTTTCACTATGTTGTTTAGGCTAGTCTCAATCTCCTGACCTCAGGCAATCCACCCACCTCAGCCTCCCAAAGTGCAGGGATTACAGGCGTGAGCCACAGCGCCCGGCCCAACATAGTAACTTGAATCTGCAAGAAGGAATGAAGAGTTATGTAAACGTTAAATATGTGAATATTTAGTGTATACATAGTATTATCAACTATTTTTTTTATTTCTCTGAAGACTACTGACTAATCAAAGTAAAAGTAACAAAGTATTATTATTAAAATAAATGACATCACAACAATAGCATGAAGAATGGAATGGAGTAAGTAAAATTACTTTTACTTACTATTAGCCAGGTGCAGTAGCTCACACCTGTAATCCCAGCAACTTAGGAGGCCAAGGCGGGAGGATTGCTTGGGCTCAGGAGTTCAAGGCCAGCCTGAGCAATATAGCAAGACACTATCTCTACTAAAATTTTAAAAATTAGCCAGGCATGGTGGCATGTACCCATAGTCTCAGTTCCTCAGTAGGCTGTTGTGGGAGGATTGCTTGAGCCCAACAGATAGACTGGGCTCAAAACAAAAACAAAAACAAAACCCCCAAAAAACAAAGTACTATTAAAACTAGTATTGGGTGAAATTAAACTATACTATTTATATTGTATATAAAGTGGTATGAAATTAATCCCAGGTAGAATGTGCTAATTTAAAAACACATACTGTGACATTAGGAAATAATTGCTAAAAACTCAATAAAGGAGATAAACAGAATACTGAATATATTTGAATAATTCAAAAGAAGGCAGGAAAGGAGAAATAAGGGAATAAGTCAGAGATGGGCAGATTAAAACCCAACCATCTTAATAATCACATTAATTGGAAATGGCCTATACCACTCCATTTAAAATGCAAATAGCCACTGCAAAAACATACCCAAATGTAACGACCATCGACACTATGAAGAAACTGCATCAACTAATGTGCAAAATAACCAGCTAGCGTCAGAATGACAGGATCAAATTCACACATAACAATATTAACCTTAAACATAAATGGGCTAAATGCCCCAATTAAAAGACACAGACTGGCAGATTGGATACAAAGTCAAGACCCATTGGTGTGCTGTATTCAGGAGACCCATCTCAGGTGCAAAGAAACACATAGGCTCAAAATAAAGGGATGGAGTAATATTTACCACGCAAATGGAAAGAAAAAAAAGGCAGGGGTTGCAATCCTAGTCTCTGATAAAACAGACTTTAAACCAACTAAGATAAAAAAAGACAAAGAAGGGCATTGCATAATGGTAAAGGGATCAATGCAACAAGCAGAGCTAACTATCCTAAATATATATGCACCCAATACAGGTGCACCCAGATTCATAAAGCAAGTCCTTAGAGACTTACAAAGAGACTTAGACTCCCAAACAATAATACTGAGAGGCTTTAACACCCCACTGTCAATATTAGACGGAGACAGAAAATTAACAAGGATATTCAGACTTGAACTCAGCTCTGGACCAAGCAGACCTAACAGAAATCTACAGAACTCTCCACCCCAAATCAACAGAATATACATTCTTCTCAGCACCACATAGCACTTATTCTAAAATTGACCACATAATTGGAAGTAAAACACTCCTCAGCAAATGCAAAAGAATGGAAATCATAACAAATAGTCTCTCACACCACAGTGCAATCAAATTAGAACTCAGGATTAAGAAACTCACTCAAAACTGCACAACTACGTGGAATTTGAACAACATGCTCCTGAATGACTGTTGGGTACATAAGGAAATGAAGGCAGAAAAAAATAAGTTCTTTGAAACCAATGAGAACAAAGACACAATGTACCAGAATCTCTGGGACACATTTAAAGCAGTATTTAGAGGGAAATTTGTAGCATTAAATGCCCACACGAGAAAGCAGGAAAGATATAAAATCAACGCCATAACATCGCAATTAAAAGAACTAGAGAAGCAAGAGCAAACAAATTCAAAAGTTAGCAGAAGGCAAGAAATAACTAAGATCAGAGCAGAACTGAAGGAGATAGAGACCTGAAGAACCCTTCAAAAAATCAATGAACCCAGAAGTTGGTTTTGTGAAAAGATTAACAAAATAGATAGACTGCTAGCCAGACTAATAAAGAAGAAAAGAGAGAAGAATCAAGTAGACACAATAAAAAGTAATAAAGGGGATATCACCACTGATCCCACAGAAATACAAACTACCATCAGAGAATACTACAAACAACTCTATGCAAATAAACTATAAAATCTAGAAGAAATGGATAAATTCCTGCACACAAACACCCTCCCAAGACTAAACCAGGAAGAAGTCGAATCCCTGAATAGACAAATAACAAGCTCCGAAATTGAGGCAGTAATTAATAGCCTACCAACCAAGAAAAGCCCAGGACCAGATAGATTCACAGCCGAATTCTACCAAAGGCACAAGGAGGAACTGGTACCATTCCTTCTGAAACTATTCCAAACAATAGAAAAAGAGGGACTCTTCCCTAGACCATTTTATGAGGCCAGCATCATCCTGATACCAAAATCTGGCAGAGACACAACAAAAAAAGAAAATTTCAGGCCAATATCCCTGATGAACATCAGTGTAAAAATCCTCAATAAAACACTGGCAAACGAAATCCAGCAGCACATCAAAAAGCTTATCCACCACAATCAAGTCGGCTTCATCCCTGGGATGCGTTCAACATATACAAATCAATAAATGTAATCCATCGCATAAACAGAACCAAAGACAAAAACCACATGATTATCTCAATAGATGCAGAAAAGGCCTTCAATAAAATTCAATACCCTTCATGCTAAAAACACTCAATAAACTAGGTATTGATGGAACATATCTCAAAACAATAAGAGCTATTTATGACAGACCCACAGCCAATATCATACTGAATGGGCAAAGCTGGAAGCATTCCCTTTGAAAACCGGCACAAGACAAGGATGCCCTCTCTCACCACTCCTATTCAACATAGTATTGGAAGTTCTGGCCAGGGCAATGAGGCAAGAGAAAGAAATACAGTGTATTCAAATAGGAAGAGAGGACATCAAATTGTCTCTGTTTGCAGACATGATTGTATATTTAGAAAACTCCATCATCGGCCGGGCGCGGTGGCTCAAGCCTGTAATCCCAGCACTTTGGGAGGCCGAGACGGGCGGATCACAAGGTCAGGAGATCGAGACCATCCTGGCTAACACGGTGAAACCCCGTCTCTACTAAAAAATACAAAAAACTAGCCGGGCGAGGTGGCGGGCGCCTGTAGTCCCAGCTACTCGGGAGGCTGAGGCAGGAGAATGGCGTGAACCCGGGAGGCGGAGCTTGCAGTGAGCTGAGATCCGGCCACTGCACTCCAGCCCGGGCGACAGAGCGAGACTCCGTCTCAAAAAAAAAAAAAAAAAAAAAAAAAAGAAAACTCCATCATCTCTGCCCAAAAGCTCCTTAAGCTGATAAGCAACTTCAGCAAAGTCTCAGGATACAAAATCAGTGTGCAAAAATCATATGCATTTCTATTCACCAATAATAGACAGAGAGCCAAATCACAAGTGAACTCCCATTCACAATTGCTACAAAGAGAATAAAGCACCTAGAAATACAATTTATAAGGGATGTGAAGGACCTCTTCAAGGAGAACTACAAACCACTGCTCAAGGAAATAAGAGAGGACACAAAAAAATGGAAAAACATTCTATGCTCATGGATAGGAAGACTCAATATCATGAAAGTGGCCATTCTGCCCAAAGTAATTTATAGATTCTATAAATTATAGATTCTATTCCCATCAAGCTACCATTGACTTTCTTTTTTTTTTTTTTTTTTTTGAGATGGAGTCTCGCTCTGTCACCCAGGCTGGAGTGCAGTGGCTGGATCTCAGCTCACTGCAAGCTCTGCCTCCCAGGTTTACGCCATTCTCCTGGCTCAGCCTCCCGAGTAGCTGGGACTACAGGCGCCCACCACCACGCCCGGCTAGTTTTTTGTATTTTTTTAGTAGAGACGGGATTTCACTGTGTTAGCCAGGATGGTCTCGATCTCCTGACCTCATGATCCGCCCATCTTGGCCTCCCAAAGTGCTGGGATTACAGATTTGAGCCACCGCGCCCGGCCTGACTTTCTTCACAGAATTAGAAAAAAACTACTTTAAATTTCATATGGAACCAAAAAAGAGCCCATATAGCTAAGACAATCCTAGCCAAAACAAAGTTGAAGGCATCATGCTACCTGACTTCAAACTATATTACAAGGCTACAGTAACCAAAACAGCATGGTACTAGTACTAAAATAGATATATAGACCAATGGAACAGAACAGAGGCCTCAGAAATAACGCTACACATCTACAACCATCTGATCTTTGACAAACCTGATAAAAACAAAGCAATGGGGAAAGGATTCTCTATTTAATAAATGGTGTTGAGAAAACTAGCTAGTCATATGCAGAAAACTGAAACTGGACCCCTTCCTTATGCCTTATACAAAAAAAAAACCCAAGATGGATTAAAGGCTTAAACATAAGACCTAAAACCATAAAAACCCTAGAAGAAAACCTAGGCAATGCCATTCAGGACATAGGCATGGCAAAGTCTTCATGATGAAAATACCAAAAGCAATTGCAACAAAAGCCAAAATTGACAAATGGGATCTAATTAAACTAAACAGCTTCAGCACAGCAAAAGAAACTATCATCAGAGTGAACAGGCAACCCACAGAATGGGAGAAAATTTTTGCAATCTATCCATCTGACAAAGGGCTAATATCCAGAATCTACAAGGAACTTAAACAAATTTACAAGAAAAAAACAACCGCATCAAAAAGTGGGTGAAGGATATGAACAGACACTTCTCAAAAGAAGACATTTATGTGGCCAACAAACATGAAAAAATGCTAACCATCACTGGTCATTAGAGAAATGCAAATCAAAACCACAATGAGATACCATCTCACACCAGTTAGAATGGCAATCATTAAAAAATCAGGAAACAGCAGATGCTGGAGAGGATGTGGAGAAATAGGAACGCTTTTACACTGTTGGTAGGAGTGTAAATTTGTTCAACCATTGTGGAAGACAGTGTGGCAACTCCTCAAGAATCTAGAACCAGAGGCCGGGCGCAGTGGCTCAAGCCTGTAATCCCAGCACTTTGGGAGGCCGAGACAGGTGGATCACGAGGTCAGGAGATCGAGACCATCCTGGCTAACACCGTGAAACCCTGTCTCTACTAAAAAATACAAAAAACTAGCTGGGCGAGGTGGCGGGCGCCTGTAGTCCCAGCTACTCGGGAGGCTGAGGCAGGAGAATGGCGTAAACCCGGAAGGCGGAGCTTGCAGTGAGCTGAGATCCGGCCACTGCACTCCAGCCTGGGCGATAGAGCGAGACTCCGTCTCAAAAAAAAAAAAAAAAAGAATCTAGAACCAGAAATACCATTTGACCTAGCAATCCCATTACTGGGTATACACCCAAAGGATTATAAATCATTCTACTACAAAGACACATGCACACATATGTTTACTGCAGCACTGTTTACAATAGTAAAGATTTGGAACCAACCGAAATGCCCATCAATGATAGACTGGACAAAGAAAACGTGGTACATATACACCATAGAACACTATGCAGCCATGAAAAAGAATGAGTTCATGTCCCTTGCAAGGACATGGATGAAGCTGGAAACCATCATTCTCAGCAAATTAACACAGGAACGGAAAACCAAACACTGCATGTTCTCACTCGTAAATGGGAGTTGAACAATGAGAGCACATGGACACAGGGAGGGAAACATCACACAGCAGGACCTGTCAGCAGGTGTGGGGGGTGAGGAGAGGGAGAGAATTAGGACATATATCTAGTGTAGATGATGGGTTGATGCGTGCAGCAAACCACCATGGCACATGTATACCTATGGAAAAAACCTGCTCGTTCTGCGCGTGTATCCCAAAACTTAAAGTATAATAAATAAATAAATAAATATTTAAAAAGGCAAATAGAGACAGAGTAAATACACTGCTTACAAAAAATACACTTTTGTGTATGAGGACAGAGTTAGATTGAAAGAAAAGGGTAGTAAAACATACACCACGCTATCACTAGTCACAAGAAAGCCAATGTGGCTATGTTAATATTTTTCAAAGCAGTATTTATGACAAGGAGTATTGGCAGAGATAAATTATTCATAAATATAAAAGGGCCGATTTATCAGGAACACATAAAAATCCTAAATGTCTAAGCGTGCAATAACATTGCCCCAAAGACACTAAGCAAAAACGGGTAGAACTAAAAGAAAAACAGATAAATCCACAAAGTTTGAGATTCTAGTATTCCTCTCTCAGTAACTGATAGAACAAGCAGTCAAAAATTAGTAAGAACATAGACCTGACTTGGAAGAACGCAACATCTAGCAATGCAGGAGATATTCTTTTCAAATGCTCATGGAATGTTTAACAAAATAGACCATTGTCTGGGTCATAAAGCAAGTATCAACAATTTTTTTTTTTTTTTTTGACAAGAACGAGACATTTATTTCAAGATTTCAGGGGAGGCCACCAGGAGTCTAAGGCTAGGCCCCAGAAGAGAGACAGCAGGGTGAGCTGGGAGCCCTGGATTCAAGCTCTGGCCTGCTGTTTCTGTGTGCCACATCTCAGGACAGGTCATGCATCGTTTTGAGTCTCTTATTATTATTATTATTATTATACCTTAAGTTCTAGGGTACATGTGCACAACGTGCAGGTTTGTTACATATGTATACATGTGCCATGTTGGTGTGCTGCACCCATTAACTCGTCATTTACATTAGGTATATCTCCTAATGCTATCCCTCCCCCCTCCCCACTCCCCACAACAGGCCCTGGTGTGTGATGTTCCCCTTCCTGTGTCCAAGTGATCTCGTTGTTCAATTCCCACCTAAGAGTGAGAACACGCGGTGTTTGGTTTTCTGCTCTTGCGATAGTTTGCTGAGAATGATGGTTTCCAGCTGCATCCATGTCCCTGCAAAAGACACGAACTCATCCTTTTTTGCGGCTGCATAGTATTCCATGGTGTATATATCCCACATTTTCTTAATCCAGTCTGTCACTGATGGACATTTCGGTTGGTTCCAAGTCTTTGCTATTGTGAATAGCGCCATAATAAACATATGTGTGCATGTGTCTTTATAGCAGCATGATTTATAATCCTTTGGGTATATACCCAGTAATGGGATGGCTGGGTCAAATGGTATTTCTAGTTCTATATCCTTGAGGAATCGCTACACTGTTTTCCACAATGGTTGAACTACAGTCCCACCAACAGTGTAAAAGTGTTCCTATTTCTCCACATCCTCTCCAGCACCTGTTGCTTCCTGACTTTTTAATGATTGCCATTCTAACTGGTGTGAGATGGTATCTCATAGCGGTTTTGATTTGCATTTCTCTGATGTCAAGTGATGATGAGCATTTTTTCATGTGTCTGTTGGCTGCATAAATGTCTTCTTTTGAGAAGTGTCTGTTCATATCCTTTGCCCACTTTTTTGGTGGGGTTGTTTGTTTTTTTCTTGTAAATTTGTTTGAGTTCTTTGTAGGTTCTGGATATTAGCCCTTTGTCAGATGAGTAGATTGCAAAAATCTTCTCCCATTCTGTAGGTTGCCTGTTCACTCTGATGGTAGTTTCTTTGCTGTGCAGAAGCTCGTTAGTTTAATTAGATCCCACTTGTCAAATTTGGCTTTTGTTGCCGTTGCTTTTGGTGTTTTAAACATGAAGTCCTTGCCCATGCCTACGTCCTGAATGGTATTTCCTAGGTTTTTTTCTAGGGTTTTTATGATTTTAGGTCTAACATTAAAGTCTCTAATCCATCTTGAATTAATTTTCGTATAAGGAGTAAGGAAAGGATCCAGTTTCAGCTTTCTATTTATGGCTAGCCAATTTTCCCAGCACCATTTACTAAATAGGGAATCCTTTCCCCATTGTTTTTGTCAGGTTTATCAAAGATCAGATGACTGTAGATGTATGGTATTATTTCTAAGGGCTCTGTTCTGTTCCATTGGTCTATATCTCTGCTTTGGTACCAGTACCATGCTGTTTTGGTTACTGTAGCCTTGTAGTATAGTTTGAAGTCAGGTAGCGTGATGCCTCCAGCTTTGTTCTTTTGGCTTAGGATTGTCTTGGCAATGCGGGCTCTTTTTTGGTGCCATATGAACTTTAAAGTAGTTTTTTTCCAATTCTGTGAAGAGAAAGTCATTGGTAGCTTAATGGGGATGGCATTGAATCTATAAATTACCCTGGGCAGTATGGCCATTTTCATGATATTGATTCTTCCTGTCCATGAGCATGGTATGTTCTTCCATTAGTTTGTGTCCTCTTTTATTTCACTGAGCAGTGGTTTGTAGTTCTCCTTGAAGAGGTCCTTCACATCCCTTGTAAGTTGGATTTCTAGGTATTTTATTCTCTTTGAAGCTATTGTGAACGGGAGTTCATTCATGATTTGGCTCTCTGTTTGTCTGTTATTGGTGTATAAGAATGCTTGTGATTTTTTCACATTGACTTTGTATCCTGAGACTTTGCTGAAGTTGTTTATCAGCTTAAGGAGATTTTGGGCTGAGACAATGGGGTTTTCTAAACATACAGTCATGTCATCTGCAAACAGGGACAATTTGACTTCTTCTTTTCCTAACTGAATACCCTTTATTTCTTTCTCTTGTCTGATTGTCCTGGCCAGAACTTCCAACACTATGTTGAATAGGAGTGGTGAGAGAGGGCATCCCTGTCTTGTGCCAGATTTCAAAGAGAATGCTTCCAGTTTTTGCCCATTCAGTATGATATTGGCTGTGGGTTTGTCATAAACAGCTCTTATTATTTTGAGATACGTTCCATCAATACCGAATTTATTGAGCGTTTTTAGCACGAAGGTTGTTGAATTTTGTCAAAGGCCTTTTCTGCATCTATCGAGATAATCATGTGGTTTTTGTCTTTGGTTCTGTTTATATGCTGGATTACATTTATTGATTTGCATATGTTGAACCAGCCTTGCATCCCAGGGATGAAGTCCACTTGATCATGGTGGATAAGTTTTTTGATGTGCTGCTGGATTCACTTTGCCAGTATTTTATTGAGGATTTTCGCATTGATGTTCATCAGGGATATTGGTCTAAAATTTTCTTTTTGCTGTGTCTCTGCCAGGCTTTGGTATCAGGATGATGTTGGCCTCATAAAATGAGTTAGGGAGAATTCACTCTTTTTCTATTGATTGGAATAGTTTCAGAAGGAATGGTACCAGTTCCTCCTTGTACCTTTTGTAGAATTTGGCTGTGAATCCATGTGGTCCTGGACTTTTTATTGGTTGGTAGGCTATTAATTATTGCCTCAATTTCAGAGCCTACTATTGGTCTATTCAGGGATTCAACTTCTTCCTGGTTTAGTCTTGGGAGAGGGTATGTGTCCAGGAATTTATCCATTTCTTCTAGATTTTCTAGTTTATTTGCATAGAGGTGTTTATAGTATTCTCTGATGGTAGTTTGTACTTCTGTGGGGTCGGTAGTGATATCCCCTTTATCATTTTTTACTGCATCTATTTGATTCTTCTCTCTTTTCTTCTTTATTAGTCTGGCTAACGGTCTATCAATTTTGTTGATCTTTTCAAAAAACCAGCTCCTGGATTCATTGATTTTTTGAAGGGTTTTTTGTGTCTCTATCTCCTTCAGTTTTGCTCTGATCTTAGTTATTTCTTGACTTCTGCTAGCTTTTGAGTGTGTTTGCTCTTGTTTCCCTAGTTCTTTTAATTGTGATGTTAGGGTGTCAATTTTAGATCTTTTCTGCTTTCGCTTGTGGGCATTTAGTGCTATAAATTTCCCTCTATACACTGCTAAATGTGTCTCAGAGATTCTGGTATGTTGTAGCTTTGTTCTCATTGGTTTCAAAGAACATCTTTATTTCTGCCTTCATTTCATTATGTACCCAGTAGTCATTCAGGAGCAGGTTTTTCAGTTTCCATGTAGTTGAGCGGTTTTGATTGAGTTTCTTAGTCCTGAATTCTAGTTTGATTGCACTGTGGTCTGAGAGACAGTTTGTTATAATTTCTGTTCTTTTACATTTGCTGAGGAGTGCTTTACTTCCAACTATGTGGTCAATTTTGGAATAACTGCAATGTGGTGCTGAGAAGAATGTAGATTCTGTTGATTTGGGGTTCAGAGTTCTGTAGATGTCTATTAGGTCTGCTTGGTGAGTTCAATTCCTGGATATCCTTGTTAATTTTCTGTCTCATTGATCTGTCTAATGTTGATAGTGGGGTGTTAAAGTCTCCCATTATTATTGTATGGGAGTCTAAGTCTCTATAAGTCTCTAAGGGCTTGCTTTATGTATCTGGGTGCTCCTGTATTGGGTGCATATATATTTAAGATAGTTAGCTCTTCTAGTTGAACTGATTCCTTTTCCATTATGTAGTGGCCTTCTTTGTCTCTTTTGATCTTTGTTGGTTTAAAATCTGTTTTATCAGAGACGAGGATTGCAACCCCCGCCTTTTTTTTGTTTTCCATTTGCTTGGTAGATCTTCCTCCATCCCTTTATTTTGAGCCTATGTGTGTCTCTGCATGTGAGATGGGTCTCCTGAACACAGCAAACTAATGGGTCTTGACTCTTTATCCAATTTGCCAGTCTGTGTCTTTTAATTGGACCATTTAGTCCATTTACATTTAAGGTTAATATTGTAATGTGTGAACTTGATCCTGTCATTAAGATATTAGCTGGCTATTTTGCTTGTTAGTTGATGCAGTTTCCTCCTAGCATCGATAGTCTTTACATTTTAGCATGTTTTTGCAGTTGCTGGTACCAGTTGTTCCTTTCCATGTTTAGTGATTCCTTCAGGATCTCTTGTAGGGCAGGCCTAGTGGTGACAAAATCTCTAAGCATTTGCTTGTCTGTAAAGGATTTTATTTCTCCTTCACTTATGAAACTTAGTTTGGCTGGATATGAAATTCTGGGTTGAAAATTCTTTTCTTTATTGGCCCCCACTCTCTTCTGGTTTTTAGAGTTTCTGCCAAGAATCTGCTGTTACTCTGATGGGCTTCCCTTTGTATGTAACCCGACCTTTCTCTCTGGCTGCCCTTAACATTTTTTCCTTCATTTCAACTTTGGTGAATCTGACAATTATGTGTCTTGGAGTTGCTCTTCTCAAGGAGTATCTTTGTGGCATTCTCTGTATTTCCTGAATTTGAATGTTGGCCTGCCTTGCTAGGTTGGGGAAGTTCTCCTGGATAATATCCTGCAGAGTGTTTCCCAACTTGGTTCCATTCTCCCTGTCACTTTCAGGTACACCAATCAGACGTAGATTTGATCTTTTCACATAATCCCATATTTCTTGGAGGCTTTATTCATTTCTTTTTACTCTTTCTTCTCTAAACTTCTCTTCTTACTTCCTTTCATTCATTTGATCTTCAATCACTGATACTCTTTCTTCCAGTTGATCAAGTCAGTTACTGAAGCTTGTGCATTTGTAGTTCTCGTGTCATGGTTTTCATCTCTATCAGTTCGTTTATGGTCTTCTCTGCATTGGTTATTCTAGTTATGCATTCTTCCATTCTTTTTCAAGGTTTTTAGTTTCTTTGCACTGGGTACGTAGTTCCTCCTTTAGCTCTGAGAAGTTTGATCGACTGAAGCCTTCTTCTCTCAACTCATCATAGTCATTCTCCATCCAGCTTTGTTCCGTTGCTGGCAATGAGCTGTGTTCCTTTGGAGGGGGAGATGCGCTCTGATTTTTTGAGTTTCCAGATTTTCTGCACTGCTTTTCCCCCATCTTTGTGGTTTTATCTGCCTTTGGTCTTTGATGATGGTGATGTACTGATGGGGTTTTGGTGTGGGTGCCCTTTCTGTTTGTTAGTTTTCCTTCTAACAGTCAGGACCCTCAGCTACAGGTCTGTTGGAGTTTGCTTGAGGTCCACTCCAGACCTTGTTTGCTTGGGTATCAGCTGTAGAGCCTGTAGAAGATAGAATATTGCTGAACAGCAAGTGTTGCTGTCTGATTCTTGCTCTGGAAGCTTTGTCTCAGAGGTGTACCCAGCTGTGTGAGGTGTGAGGTGTCAGTCTGCACCTAGTGGGGGATGTCTCCCAGTTAGGCTCCTCAGGGGTCAGGGACCCACTTGAGCAGGCAGTCTGTCTGTTCTCAGATCTCAAGCTCCATACTAGAGAACCACTACTCTCTTCAAAGCTGTCAGACAGGGACATTTACATCTGCAGAGGTTTCTGCTGCTTTTTGTTTAGCTATACCCTGTCCCCAGAGGTGGAGTCTACAGAGGCAGGCAGGCCTCCTTGAGCTGCGGTGGGCTCCACCCAGGTGGAGCTTCCCGGCAGCTTTGTTTACCTACTTAAGCCTCAGCAATGGTGGGCGCCCCTCCCCTAGCCTCACTGCTGCCTTGCAATTAGATCTCAGACTTTTGTGCTAGCAATGAGGGAGGCTCCATGGGCGTGGGACCCGCCGGGCCAGGCGTGGGATATAATCTCCTGGTGTGCCGTTTGCTAAGACCCTTGGTAATGCGCAGTATTAGGGTGGGAGTTACCTGATTTTCCAGGTGTTGTGTGTCTCAGTTTCCCTTGGCTAGGAAAAGGAATTCCCTTCCCCCTTGCGCTTCCCAGGTGAGGTGATGCCTCGCCCTGCTTCAGCTCTCGCTGGTTGGGCTGCATCCGATGACCAGCACCGACAGTCTGACATGCCGCAGTGAGATGAACCCAGTACCTCAGTTGAAAATGCAGAAATCACCCATCTTCTGTGTCACTCACGCTGGAAGCTGAGGGCTGGAGCTTTTCCTATTCAGCCATCTTGGGCGCCCCCTCGACAAATTTTAAATGATTCTAAACACAGAGGGTGCACTTCTGATCACCATGGAATTAAACTGGAACTCTAATATTCTTTTCTTTTCTATTTCATTTATCTTTGGTTCTTTTTATTTTCCTTTACAATTTCCTTCCTTCTCTTTTCTTTGGGTTTATTATTCTCTTTTCTGACTTCTTAAGGAGAAGATTAGAGCACTGACTTTAAGCCTTTCTTCTTCTCCAATACAAGTATTTCAAGTTACAATTTCTTCCGAAGCACTACTTTTATGTATATCACATGAATGTTGACATATCGTTTTTGTTATTGCTCAGTAATAATGTTTTCTCACTTCCTTTGTGATTTCTTTGATTCATAGGTTATATAGAGGTCGTTGCTTAGCTTCCGAATGTCACTGGGCACTGATCATAGGTGACAGAGTGAGCAAAACAGTTCTGCTGCACTAGCAAAAACATGTGAATGTCAAACACAACAACACTCATTCTAGATAGTCATAGCTGCTATTTATTGAGTTCTACCATTTGTCAGACTTATTTTTTTTTTTTTGTCTCACTTAACCTAATAAAATAGACATTATCGCCATTTAACAGAGGAAGAAACCAAGGCTGATAGAACAGAATAACTTGCCTGACATCACACTAGCAAGCCTGGCTTTCAGACTCAGAGCTCTCTGATACTGATGCTCTTCACCCTATTCCATTGTTCCCCTTCCACTGTTTTTTCACAGCAAACCTACTTGTACCTTGTGGCAGCTTGATTTTGTATATTTTACTGCTCCTTTTCTTTTCTTTTTTTTTTTTCTTTTCTACTTAAACCATGTAATCATTGAAGGAAGTTCTAAGGGAGGTACCAGGACTCTTAAACAAGGTGAAGCTGGGAGAGGCTCAGCAAATATTAGATCGTTCATAAACACAGGCTATTCTTTCACCTATGAAATAAGCAGCTGCTGGCATATATGGTCTCCCCGGCCAAACTGAGGACAAGTGTTCCTCAGAACAAGACTTCTCTTCACTCCACACAGACTAAGACCCAACCAGAGCATCTGGGTAACTGGAGTGTGGGATCTGCTGGAAAAATACCTGTGAACAGAAAGGGCTGTGTCTCCTGACATAATTGTGTATAGGCCACAGTTCAGAAAGAGACAATGAATCATGACAATGACTTTAAATCATCCTCCCATAAGGTATACATGTTAGACAACACTCAGAAATGACTGCTGTGGTGGGATTTTTTTTTCACCCCCTCTTATTCAACAAAGGCATGAAAACTTCAACTAAACCAAATGCACGGGAAATGGGGTTTCTGGCCAATGTATTTCTTTAGGTAACACTTAGTTTTTACCCCTCTTGTTCCTTTTAACACCAGAGCCCTATGATATGTCAGACACCTGCACAAATACTCTTTGATATGATTCTCATACTCTGTGAGGGTGGTGATAACAATTCCATTTTATAGACAAGGAAACTAATCCTCAAGAATGTTTCAAAAAGTAACTTGCGAAAGTCACATCCTATATGCAAAGTTAAGAGTCATTAGAAGTCTTCAGACTCCAAGACCAATGCTCATGCCACAAAATTCATTATGTCTTATTACAGAAAATATTGTAACACTATACTCCTTCATTTTCCAACCTTAGTAACTCCTCTGTCACAAATATAATTGAACTATTGATGAGTCACACCTGATATTCTGAAAATCACTAAATATGAGTATGTAAGTATAAGAGATTGAGGTAAATATATTCAGACCCCAAAATAGCAAAGAAGCATTGTGGTGGGTGTGGTATTTATTTTCTTAAGTTTATACATACATACAGATAGATAGATAGATAGATAGATAGATAGATAGATAGATAGATAGATAGATATCAGAACCCCAGGGCTCAAGCAATCCTCCCATCTCAGCCTCCCAAGTAGCTGGGACTACAAGTCATACCACTGTGCCAGGCTAGCTCTGATGTTAATATATTTTCCCATGATTTGCCTTTTTTTGGTAAGCAAGGTATAGAAAATATTTTGGTCAACTGAAATTTTATTGCATTGTCATCATAACTGAGTCAAATGTAGGGTGACAAACCATCCTGTTTGTCCAGCACTGAGAAGTTCCTGGGACACATTATTTTCAGTGCTAAAAACAACAGTCTCAGCAGGATAATTGGAAACCCTGATTCAAATGCCTAATTCCAAGCATGAATATGATTGTCACAGATATACTGCATATGGGGCTTCTTACTGGAAGAAATCAAACTACTCTTCAGGACTGTCTATGTTTGCTGATGGTTACACCGTAAATTTAAGCAAATTTAGGAATTCCCTTTTGAATGGTAGTGCCCAGAGTTGATCCTGGTATAGGGGATAAGATGATTAGCCTATGTCTTTTTAAATTTATGATTCTAATTCAGAAATAAAGTATCCACGATGCTTTCTAGTCTTGTGGCATTCTTTTGGCACCTTCATCTGCAAAGTGGTGGGGACTAACAGAAGCTCATCTCAAACCGTCCTTCCAATTTTAACATTATATGATTCACTGATTCTGCATAGTGACTTCAAGTCCCTAGGGACCATGGATATGCTTCTACAAATTCAGTTGGATTGGGCTGATCATTTTTATAGGGTTTGGAAGATATTATGAGATACAACCAAATTAAGAATGGAAGACACACGGGATGATTTTGTTGATCTTTCAAGTACCTCAGCATCTTCATCATGCTTTCTCTCTCATCTCACCTCACCTATCTCTTGCTATTTTCTTCAGTGCCTCATCCTGAGTGGAAAGTCACTCTCCATGTTCTATGTAGGAGAACTAGCATCTTCACTTAGAATGGACTAAAGGTGAGGCTGGGTGCGGTGGCTCACACCTGTAATCCCAACACTTTGGGAGGCTGAGGCGGGCAGATCATCTGAGGTCAGGAGTTGAAGACCAGCCTGGTCAACATGGCAAACCCCATCTCTGTTAAAAATACAAAAATTAGCCGGGCATGGTCGTGCGTGCCTGTAATCCCAGCTACTTGGGAGGCTGAAGCAGGAGAATTGCTTGTACCCCAGAGGCAGAGGTTGCAGTGAGCTGAGATTGTGCCACTGCACTCCAGCCTGGGTGATAGAGAGAAACGCCAACTCAAAAAAAAAAAAAAAAAAAAAAAAAAAAAAAAGAATGGACTAAAGGCTGTGACTCTAGCATTCTCCTTGATATAATGGCAAGTCCCTGCCTAAGCCAATGGAAAGAAGCAGATATGCTCCTTCTGCACAGGAAAGCCAGCAAAGAACAGTGCTTTGAGGGACATCAATAGCTCTTGAGTAAAAGGAGAGAGAATATGCAGAGCAACCAATGGCAGGGTATGCCCCTGCTCACCTCTTTTCTGGATCCTGATTTCAACTAACTTATTAGAAAAAAGGATAATTGGAGATATATGAAAAATGACTGAACTATTTGGTTATATTAAAGTATATTTTGTGATGTGATGATTGTATTATTATGTTTGAAAAAGACCTCTGTCTTGTAGAAATGCATGCTGAAATATTTACAGGCAAAATGATATGTTATCTGCTTCAAGGTAACGATGAGAAGGAACATGGGTGGAGATACACACAAAACAAATTGTCCATGAGTTGGTTAATTGTTGAAGCTGGGTGATAGAAACGTAGGTGTTTATTATACTAGTCTGTTGGCTTTTGCAAATGTTTAAATTTTTCTGTACTTTCCATTTAAAAAAATTAAAGATTAAAAAAAACCAAAGCCTCTTACGTGATTCATGAATAAACAATCTAGAGTTACAGAAAACTGAAGCTTTAGGGATCAGCTACACTCATTCATAGAAAATACCATATTTAGAGGCTACTTCCTCTTTATAGGAGGAAGGAACATGGTCAATGACTTAGTTCCGTGCTTTAATAATGAAGGAATCCCCTTCCATATCCTTGCAAGATGCCCACCCAGTTCCACCAGACACATCCAGTAATAGGATGTATTAGCCCATTCCCACACTGCTATAAAAAAAAAAAAAAAAACTGAAGCTGGGTAATTTATTTTTTAAAAACAGTTTTAGTTGGTTCATGGTTCTGCAGGCTGTATGGAAAGCATGGCTGGGGAGGCTTCAGGAAACTTACAATCACACTGGAAGGCAAAGGGGAAGCGGGCATATCTTATCGTGGCTGGAGCAGGAGGAAGAGAGTGAGGGAGGAGGTGCCACACAATTTTAAACAACCAGATCTTGTGAGAACTCTATGACAAGAACAGCACCAAAGGGGAAATCTGACCTCACGATCCATTCATCTCCCATCAGGCCCCACCTCCAACACGGGATTACAACTTGACCTGAGATTTGGGCAGGGACACAAATCTAAACCATATCCAGGGCCTCCATTGCCTCCAAGCCAACGTAATTCTCTACTAGGTTGTCCAGAAAAGGAGGTAGCCCTTTCCCCATATTCAGTCAACTATTCCTTTCTATAGAGCTTCCACATGTCAAATTCCATCCTCTCACCACACTTTTTTTTTTAATAGGAAGAGAAGTGTAAACCAAAAATAAAATTATAAGCTCCCCAACCAACTGAATGGACCCCTCTTCTTGGCCAAGTGGATTTCAAAGAAACCTAAAAAACTAGTTCAGGCCATAACAGGAAGTGGGGTCAGACATGCCTCATTATACCCTCTTCCCTTTGGAATTCAGGCTCAATTGTCCAGCATTAACATTAAAAGAGATCTTAAGACTAACACAACAGATTATGTATAACAATAAGATGCCAAGTTCCAACTGGACTCTGGTATAGTGTCACATGACAGCAGGCCCTGAAAGAAACAATTATTTTTTCTGCAAAATATATTTCTTTGCCATATTTTGAAATGATCCTGCAAAGCTGTCTCTTGTGGGGAAAATCTACATTCTGCAGAGAATCCCCTTCCCTTTCCAGGTCTTTTCCTGATCCAGGAGAGATTTAACTGAGAGTCTGGTAACTTTCAAGGTCTGATAAGAGACATTTACCATCTATTCTCTCTAAAGCCTGCTGCAGATCAAGAACTTTGGCTTCCACCACCCGCACCCTCCCACTCCTCCCCGCTTATCTTAACCGCAAGCATTCCATTCTGCTGACTTCTACTCTTTAGATAATAACTTAACTCTACCAACCAATTACCAATCAGAAAATGTTTGAATCCACCTACGACCTCTCACCCAATGGTTCAAGTTTTCAAGTTTGGTCTCACCTTTCTGGACCAAACCAATGTATATCTTACATGTATTGATTGATGTTTGCCTGTAACTCCTGTCTCGCTAAAATGTATAAAATCAAGCTATTACCCAATCACCTTGGACACATCTTTTCAGGATCTCCTGAGAATGTGTCATGGTGTTGTGGTCCCTACATTTGGTTCAGAATAAAGTTCTTCAAATATTTTACAGAGTCTGGCCCTTTAGGGTCAACATAGGTATGTTACTGATCAATAACATAGTCTCTATAAGCATGCAAAGGGAATAACCATCATGAATTAATGAATAAATACAGAAATAAATATAAGAACTAAAGCATATTTCCAGGTCTTCGTACTGTGTGAAGTGATATAAAACAGTTGTTTAAAGCATTGGCAAAAAATGCTTCTAGGAAGTCTAACGGACCCCATCCCCTCCACACACTCCACCACAACTTTCTTTACATGATATTGATTTCTAGAATTTACATTAAATGTTTGAAAATGAAAAAAACTAGGGGATTCTGAGGGGGAAGCAAGAGATAGGTAAAGTCGCTAGAAAAGGATCAGATCTTGTTGCTTGTGGATATGAATGAATTCCTCTTTCTAAGGATATTGACCTTAGAAAATGGAGGGGAAAATGCTTGAAGGCCTCTTAGTGGCAACTCCAAGACAGTCTTACTCTTTCAGTAGAGTGGGGCAGAAAGCAGGAATAGCAGAATAATTACTTAGATACCATAATCAACAATGCTCCTTCCTTCCCTCCCTCCCTCCCTCCTCTCTCTCTCTCTCTCTCTCTCTCTCTCTCTCTCTCTCTCTCTCTCTTGCTTTCTGACGGAGTCTCACTCTGTCTCCCAGGCTCGAGTGCAGTGGCGCCATCTCGGCTCACTGCAAGCTTTGCCTCCCTGGTTCACGTCATTCTCCTGCCTCAGCCTACAAAGTAGTTGGGACTATAGGGGCCCGCCACCACGCCGGGGTATATTTTTTTTTTTCTTCTATTTTTAGTAGAGACAGGGTTTCACTGTGTTAGCCAGGATGGTCTCGATCTCCTGATCTTGTGATCCACCCGCCTTGGCCTCCCAAAGTGCCGGGATTACAGGCATTAGCCACCACGCCCCGCCATCAACAACGCTTTTCAAGTCCACACCAGTTACCCGAGGGTCCTGTTAAACATACCAATTTCAAGTCATGAAGTTGGGAGTGATGCCCCAGATTCTGCATTTCTGACAAGTTTCCAGGTGATGTTCACTCTGGGGCCTCACTTGGAGTGACTAGGACAGTGGGTCCCTCCTTCCCCACTCCCCGCCCCCTTGTGAATAAAGAGCAGCTGGCTGTAGCATTTGCCCCATCTGTAGCCTTGCAAACCTCTTCCTTCACAAAGTAGATTTGCCAGGACAGTGCCTAGGCTATAGGAGTTGAAGCTAAGGAGAAGGAAGAGCAGCACTTGAAGAAACTTCAGACCACATGCACAAAAGACTCAAAAGGAGAATACAAAGAGCAGGTCTTTCTAGAAATAAAACTGACTTAAAAAACAAACAAACCAAAAAAAAAAAAAAAAAAAAAACAACAACCTCTGCTCTAGAGCAAAGTATATTCTTCATTATAAAAAATAAAAGCATTGCGGGGCGTAGTGGCTCAAGCCTGTAATCCCAGCACTTTGGGAGGCTGAGGCAGGCTGATAACGACGTCGAGAGATCAAGACCATCCTGGCCAACATGGTGAAACCCTGTCTTTACTAAAAATATAAAAATTAGCTGGGTGTGGTGGCACACACCTGTAGTCCCAGCTACTCAGGAGGTTGAAGCAGGAGAATCGCTTGAACCCGGGAGGCAGAGGTTGCAGTGAGTCGAGATTGCATCACTGCACTCCAGCCTGGCAACAGAGCGAGACTCCATCTCAAAATAAATAAATAAATAATAAAAATAAAAGTATTGCCTGTTCCTAATCAAGCATCCCTAAAGGAAAATCTATTTATAGGACCCACTCACTGTTGCAGAGTCTACTGACCTCAATTTCCTCCCATTCAAGTACAAGTACTTTGGTTAAACAGATCTAGGAAATCAGCAAAGGAAATCCAAGCCAGATAATTATATTAACAAAATATAAAAAGGCAACCAAAGATCTCCTGAATTGAATAAAAGCAAAGCATCAAAGAGAAAGATTGAGGTGAACAAACAGAACAGCCAATCTAGAAACAATGAAAACAACTACAAAAAAAGTTTATATTTTTTCTAGTCAGTAATCTCAGACTCTTGAAAGAATACTCTATCCATAAAACAAGAACACACTCTTATGAAAAGGGAGCAATGGGAGAATAAGAAATAGTTCTCAGAAATTAAACATATGATGCTATAACCTAAAAATGTATAGAAGAGTTTTTTAAAAATGCACATGGCTGATAACAAAATCAGTGATCTGAGATCACTGATTAGTCATCTAGTAATGAAATCATTAGTGATCTGAAATCAGTGATTTGAAGTTTATCAAAAACAAAACAGAGGGACTTCTGGGTAGCTGAGCAGAATCTGAATTGTCACATATCCTCTCAGAACTATGCAGATAAACCAAAAGAACAAATAGGGCCACACAAATCCCATGCCTTGCGAATAACCAGAAGATTAAGAACACTACAAGCTTCAAGCTACTTATAAACATTTTTTAAAAAACAATCAAAATACTAATTTTCAACAGAACTATTTCTTGAGCTCCTGCTCCTAGCTTCTGCAGAGAGCTAAGGAGTGCCAAGAGAAGAGGCCATTGAGATAAAACCACTCACAGGAAAAACAAAACAAAAAAGAGTCAACTTTAAGTGCAAAGATACAGGTCAATCATCCTTAATCCAAAAATCCAAAATCCAAAATGCCCCCAAATCTGAAACTTTTTGAGCACTGACGTGATGCCAAAAGTGGAAAAACCCAACACCTGACTTCATGTAACAAGTTGCAGTTAAAATAAGCATAGACACACCGTTTATTCAGCATCCTCAAGGGGATAAAGACTCTCCCAGCCCTGTTCAGCTGCAGTGTATCTTTTCCATGCACATCCTGACTCCCCTGTGCAAGCACACCCATGACGGGTAATAAAATGGCATGTGTACAGGCCAGATGCATCAGTGGCAGGTTCCCCATGATGCTCTGCATGGGACCAAGACTTACGAGTATTACTCACTGTGGTTTTCTGCTTATTCTCTTCTCCATGATGTAAAGATATTTTTCAAAATGTCCAAAAAAAAAAAAAAAAAAAAAAAAGGCCAGCAGACACCCCTATGAGTAACAGTGATAAGAAAAAGAGGAAGCTTATGTTTATCTATAGCACAGAAATTCAAGCAGTTGGAGAAACTGGACAGCAGCATAAGTAAGAAACATCTTACAGAAGAGTATGGTATTAGTGGCTGGGCGCTGTGGCTCATACCTGTAATCCCAGCACTTTGGGAGGCCGAGAAGGGTGAATCACCTGAGGTCAGGAGTTCAAGATCAGCGTGGCCAAGATGGTGAAACCCCTTCTCTACTAAAAAGTACAAAAATTAGCTGGGTGTGGTGGCAGGCCACTGTAATCTCAGCTACTCGGGAGGCTGAGGTAGGAGAATTGCTTGAACCTGGGAGGGACAGAGGTTGCAGTGAGCCAAGATCGTGCCATTGCACTCTAACCTGAGCAATGAGAATGAAACTCTGTCACAAAAGAAAAAAGAAGAAGAAGAAGAAGAAGAAGAAGAAGAAGAAGAAGAAAAAGAAGAAGAAGAGGAAGAGGAGTGTGGTGTTAGAATGCATACCATGTATGACCTAAAGATACAGAATGATAAATTGTTGATGCTCCATGCTAAAAGTGATGAACAGAAATGAACAAAAAAATACAAAAACACAACATAAAGTTAAAAATGAAGCTCTTGATCATGTAGTGAAAGAGTAGATCCATCAGCACTGCAGTGAACTTGTGCAACTTAATGGTATGCTGCTCATGAAACAAGCAAAAATCTATCACAATGAACTGAAAATTGAAGGGAAGTATGAATATTCAACAGGCTGGTTACAGAAAATTTGTTGTTAAGAAATAGGATCTCATTCTGTCCCTCAGGCTGGAGTACAGTGGCTTGATCACAGCTCACTGCAACCTCGAACTCCAGGGCTCAAGCAGTTCTCCTACCTCAGCCTCTTGAGTAACTGGGACTACAGGCACGTGCCACCACCTCTAGTGGAAAAGTTCATTGGGTTTTTTTTTTTGGTTTGTTTTCTTTTTTTTCTGTTTTTCTTAAATTCTAAATCCTTACTGAAGCAACGGAGAAATTCATTGACAAGTTTGCCAAGGTCACTGCTGATGAAAATTTGACACCCAAATAAGCCTGGGATGCTGATGAAACACCACAGTTTTGCACTATTCCCCCAAAAAGACATTGACTGCAGTGATAAGACAGCCCCTACAGGTCTGTAGTCCTAGCTACTTGGGAGGCTGAAGTAGGAGGATTTCTTGAGCCCGGGAGTTCAAGGTTGCAGTTAGCTATCATCATGCATGCCACTGCACTCCAGCCTGGGTAACAGAATGAGAAGCTGTCTCAAAAAAAAAAAAAAAAAAAAAAAAAAAAAAGCCAGAATGCCTCCTCATCCTCCTCATCCCTAGAGGACCCACTTCTTCCTGTTTCTTCAACTACTTCTGATGTTTCTTCTCACCTAGAAAAATAACATATAACATATAACATATAGTTTACTAGGCCAGGAGTGGTGGCTCACTCCTATAATCCCAGCACTTTGGGAGGCTGAGGCGGGTAGATCACCTGAGGTCAGGAGTTTGAGACCAGCCTGGCCAACACATTGAAACTTCGTCTCTACCAAAAATAGAAAATTAACTGGGTGTGTTGGTACATGCCTATAATCCCAGCTACTCATGAGGTTGAGACAGGAGAATCGCTTGAATCTGGGAGGCAGAGGTTGCAGTGAGCTGACATAGCACCATTGCACTCTAGCCTGGGCAAGAAGAGTGAAATTCCATCAGAAGGAAGGGAAGGCGAGGGGAGGGGAAGGGAGGGGAAGGGAAGGGGAGGGGATGGGAAGGGAGGGGAAGGGAGGGGAAGGGAGGGGAGGGGAGGGGAAGGGAGGGGAGGGGAGGGAAGGGAAGGGAAGGGAACGGAAGGGGGAGAGAGAGAGAGAGCGAGAGAAAGAAAAAGGAAGGAAGGAAGGAAGGGAGGGAAGGGAAGGGAAGGGAAGGGAGGAAAGAAAGAAGGGAGGGAGAGAAGAAGAAGGAGAAAAAGAAGGAGGGAAGGGAAGGGAGAGAGAGGGGGAGGGGGGAGAGAAAGAGAGAGAAAGAAAAAGAAAGAGGAAGAAAGAAAGAAAACACATAACGTACAATAACCTTTTAATCAACACATGGCATTGTAGGTGGAAACTGAAAGCCTGCTGTTGTTTGTCCTTGTTGCTGTTGTTTAACAGCAGATGCAAGAATGCTGGTAATGCTACTGTACTGTTTAGTTACTGATATGGTTTGGTTCTGTGTTCCCACCTAAATCTCATGTTGAATTGTAATCCCCAATGTGGAGGGAGGAACCTGGTAGGAGGTGATTAGATCATGGGGGCAGATTTCCCCCTTGCTGTTCTCATGATAGTCAGTGAGTTGTCATGAGATCTGATGGTTTAAAAGTGTGTGGCACCTCCCCTATCACTCTGTCTCTCCCCTGCCACCATGGTAAGACATGCTTACTTCCCCTTCACCTTCCACCATGATTGTAAGTTTCCTGAGGCCCCCCTGCCATGCTTCCTGTACAACCTGTGGAAATGTGAGTCAATTAAACTTCCTTTCTTCATAAATTAACCAGTCTCAGGTAGTGCTTTATAGCAGTGTGAGAATGGACAAATACAGTTATCCTGAACACATTATTTGTTTTTGCTATAATAATGGTATGTCTTATTATTTACTATTAAATACTTAAGTGTGAATAAGTATAAGATAATAGTTGTTTATCAGTAGCATGTAAGTTCAGATTCAAGAATAATAGTGATGTCAAACAACCACAGACTGTCCACATGGGTGGCTGAGAGAGTGACATCTTTGCTTTCTGATGGATCAATGCATACGAACTCTGTTTCATGCACAAAATTATTTAAAATATTGTATAAAATTACCTTCAGGATATGTGTATGTGAAATATAAGTCAATTTTGTGCTTAGACTTGGGTCCCATCCCAAGATACCTCATTAGGTATACACAAATATTCCAAAATCTGAAAACATCTGAAATACTTCTTGTCTCAAGAACTTTTTTTTTGAGATGGAGTCTTGCTCTATCACCCAGGCTAGAGTGCAATGGCACAA
Organism: Rhinopithecus roxellana; assembly: GCF_007565055.1. Lineage (NCBI taxonomy): Eukaryota > Metazoa > Chordata > Mammalia > Primates > Cercopithecidae > Rhinopithecus > Rhinopithecus roxellana. Next base: position 131,805,462 of record NC_044549.1, on the reverse strand, counting down.
TCTCAGCTCGCAGCAACCTCCGCCTCCTGGGTTCAAGTAATTCTCCTGCCTCAGCCTCCTGAGCAGCTGGGACTACAGGCACACGCCACCATGCCCAGTTAATTTTCGTATTTTTAGTAGAGATGGGCTTTCACCACCTTGGCCAGGCTGATCTCGAACTCCTGACCTCGTGATCCACCCGCCTCAACCTCACAAAGTGCTGGGATTACAGGCATGAGCCACCACACCCAGCCTCTTGTCTCAAGAACTTTGAAGAAGAGATAATCTGTACTGAAAAAGAGTTCCAGAGCATCAGGGCACTGACAAGAGAAGGAATCAAAGAGGCAGTCTTGGAAAGGCACAGCTTCTGGAAGAGAAAATGAAAAGAAAGGCAAGACAGTGGCTGTGTGGTAAAGGCAAAAAGAACAGGTAAAATTTAGCATCTTACAAGATTAAAAAAAAAAAAAAAAAAAAAAAGACAAGGATACAAATCCCTTTCCTTAATCTCGAAAAAAAAGGTTTTAAGGCCATCTCTCAAAGAAACTACATTTAGATATACTAACAGAAGATGATGTTCTTGAACTAGAAATCTTGTAAACCACCCCAAACCACCAAAGCTGTCAATTAAATGGAAGATGCAAGCAGTAGTCGTCTACATAAGACTGCTATAAGGAGGAAAAAAAGAAAATAAGACTAAAAATGTTTACTTTCAATAGAACGAGAAGATAAGACACATTTCTTTATATCTCATAAAGAAATGTTACCTAAAATATCCAAAGAACTGTTGAAACTCAACAATAAGAAAAGGGACAACCCAATTTAAAAATGGGCAAAAGACCTGAACAGACACCTCACTAAAGAAGATTTACAGATGACAAATAAACATATGAAAAGATGTTCAACATCATATGTCATTGGGGAATTGCAAATTAAAACAATAATGAGATACTATTATATATATTAGAAAGATCAAAATCCTAAACATTGACAACACCAAATGCTGGCAAAGAGCAACAGGAACTCTCATTCACTGCTGGTGGGAATGCAAAATGGCACAGCCACTTTAGAAGACAGTTGGGCAGTGTCTTACAAAACTACGCATACTCTTACCATAAGATCCATTAATTTTGCTCTTTAGTATTTACCCAAATGAGCCCGAGATGCACATCTACACAAAAACCTGCACACAGATGTTTATAGAAGCTTTATTCATAATTGCCAAAACCTGAAAATAACCATGATGCAGGTGAATGGAAAAATAAACTGTGGCATACCCAGACACTGGAATATTATTTAGCACTAAAAAGAAATGAGCTTTAAACCATAAGAAGACTTGGAAAAAATTAAATACATAGTATATGTATTTAATTTAAATATGTATATGTAGTAATTTAAAAGGAATCTTTGATTCCTTCTCTTGTCAGTGCCCTGATGCTCCGGAACTCTTTTTCAGTACAGATTATCTCTTCTTCAAAGTTCTTGAGACAAGAGGCTGGGTGTGGTGGCTCATGCCTGTAATCCCAGCACTTTGTGAGGTTGAGGCGGGTGGATCACGAGGTCAGGAGTTCGAGATCAGCCTGGCCAAGGTGGTGAAAGCCCATCTCTACTAAAAATACGAAAATTAACCGGGCATGGTGGCGTGTGCCTGTAGTCCCAGCTGCTCAGGAGGCTGAGGCAGGAGAATTACTTGAACCCAGGAGGCGGAGGTTGCTGCGAGCTGAGATTGTGCCATTGCACTCTAGCCTGGGTGATAGAGCAAGACTCCATCTCAAAAAAAAAGTTCTTGAGACAAGAAGTATTTCAGATGTTTTCAGATTTTGGAATATTTGTGTATACCTAATGAGGTATCTTGGGATGGGACCCAAGTCTAAGCACAAAATTGACTTATATTTCACATACACATATCCTGAAGGTAATTTTATACAATATTTTAAATAATTTTGTGCATGAAAGATGCCAATCTGAAAAGCCTACATATTGTATAAGTCCAACTGTATAACATTCTGGAAGAGGCAAAACTATGGAAACAGTAAAAGGATCAGTGACCGCTAGGGACTGGGGCGCGGAAGATGAATAGGTGGAGCACAGAGGGTTTTCAGGGCAGTGAAACTATTTTGTATATTACTACAATGGTAGTAGACACATGTCATTACACATTTGTCAAAACTCATGGCATGTATTGTACCCAGAGTGAACCATATGTAAACGATGGACTTCAGGTAACAATGATGTGTCAGTGCAGCTTCTTCAACTGTGACAAATGTACTACTCTGGTGGGGAACACTGATGGCCAAGATTGTGCATGCGTGTGGAACAGGGGTATATAGGGACTCTCTGTACTTTCCATTCAATTTTGCTGAAAACTGTTATAAAATAAAGTATATCTTTAAATAAACTTTTTAGATAATGAAAATTGTTCCCAAAAATATAGTCATTAAGCAGAAAAAAATATAACATAGCTTTCCAAATTGAATTACATGTCTTCAAACAAACATCTGGAGACAGGGAGAGTGGGTGGCACTTTAAATAAGAAAAAAAACAAGAACAGAAGTAAACTTCTTAATATATAAAAAAGAGAAGAAATGAAATCAGAGTTAACTGAAGACAGAAAAATAAAAGGAAAAGACAAACTCAGACGAGAAAAGCAGTCTAAATTACAAGAAACCTAAGGGATATCATATTTGAACAAAAACTTTAATAAAAGGCAGTGAATAACATTGAGAAAACAAACAAGAGAATGAAAATGAAAAAAACAAAATTTTAAATGAAAAAGGTCAGAAAGAAAGTTGATGAAATAGAAGCCTGACAGAAAAGAACCAATGTGCTTATAATTGGAGTCTCTAAAAACTAAAAACAACAGAAATAATATTTCAAATATAAGTAATATAATCCAAGAAACTTTCAAAAAACACAAAAAACTTGAATCTACATATACCTAAAAGGGCCCAGCAGGCACCTGGAAAAATCTACCTGAAACAATAAACCGTAAGACATATCTTAGTAAACTGTTTGGCTTTAAAGATAAAATAAAAATTCTCAACACCTTCAGGGAAAAAATGGAACGATTTACCAGGATAAGAGAAACAGGAAGACATCATACTTCTCAAAGCAACATACAATTCATGGCAAGAATGTAATAGCATTCTAGGACAACTCATGAGCAAAAAGTGTGAAACAAGAATTTTACATCAAGACAAGCTGGCCTTCAACTATTGAGGCAATAGAAAAACAGTTATAAACATTCAAAAACTCAGGGAATTTTGTAGCTATAAGCCCGTCTTGAAGAATCTAGTAAAGGTTGATCTTCATCCAATCAAAAGATAACTTGGGGGAGCTTCAGCAAAAGGATATATTTAATATATTTAATGGTAGGTCTAATATCACACATAGTAGAATAAAAACATATACAAGTAATGCATATACAATTACTACATGCATATACATGCATATACAATCTACAAGAGGAAGACCCAGAGCAAAGTTATTAATTTCCCTACTATACCAAATTCCTATGAAGTAAACCAATTCCTATAAAGGAAGTGAGCTGGGTGCAATGACTTGAGCCTGTAATCCCCATTGTTTGGGAGGCTGAGACAGGAGGATTCCTTAGCCCAGGAGTTTGAGACCAGTCTGGGCAACATAAGGAGACCCCAAGTTAAACATACAAGTAATGCAAGTTTAAAAATGGAAGAAGAAAAGAGGGGAGAAGAGAAAAGAATAAGCTCATTGATTCTTGTACAGGCAATAGGTGGGAGTCAGAGAATATTATTAAAAACTGACAAACTAGACAGCAAAAGATTACCTTTAAAAATAGAGACTAAGAACATTTTTAAAAGGTATAAATACAAGAACAAAATTCCAAATCTTCTTAAATACCAAAAGAAGTTAAAAATAAAGAAGAGCAAAGAAAATATGTATATAAAAATATAGTAAATATAATCCACCTAGCAGTTATAAAATGATGACAAAATTGACACCCAACAAATCATTCCTATCAATAAATATGAATGGACTTAATTCACTTTTTCTAAGAAAAATATTTTCAATTTAACTCACAAAGAAAGAACCAACTACAGATGCTCCTTGACTTACGATGGGTTACATCTTGACAAAACCATCTTAAGTTGAAAATATCCTAAGTCAAAGATGCATTTAATACACCTAACCTACTGAACATTATAACTTACCCTAGCCTACCTTAAATGTGTTAAGAACACTTACATTAGCCTACAGTTGAGCAAAATCATCTAACACAACAGCTTATTTTATAAGAAAGTATTGAATATCTCATGTAATTTATTAAATACTGTACTGACAGCGGAAAACAGAATGGTTGTATGGGTACCATCATAAAGTTAAAAAATCACAGGTTGAACCATCATAAGTCAGGGATTATCAGTATACAAAGTCTACAAGAGGAAGACCCAGAGCAAAGTTATTAATTTCCCTACTATACCAAATTCCTATGAAGTAAACCAATTCCTATAAAGGAAGTGAGCTGGGTGCAATGACTTGAGCCTGTAATCCCCATTGTTTGGGAGGCTGAGACAGGAGGATTCCTTAGCCCAGGAGTTTGAGACCAGTCTGGGCAACATAAGGAGACCCCATCTCTACAAAAATATAAATAATTAGCCAGGCATGGTGGTACATGTCTGCAGACCCAGCTACTTGGGAGTCTGAGGTGAGAGAATCACTTGAGCTCAGGAAGGTCAAGGCTGTAGAGAGCCGTGATCGCGCCACTGCACTCCAGCCTGGGTGACAGGGCGAGACCCTGTCTCAAAAGCAGGTAGAGAGAAATATACTTTAAACAGGAGATTTTAATACACTGCTTTCAGTACAAGATAGAGCAAACAGACAACATATCAATAAAGTTATAAAAGACCTACATGACATAATCAATAAGGGAGATATAATGACTATGTCTTAAGCTTTACATCCTGATAATAGAGGACTCACCATCTTCTAAAGTACACATGGAACATCCACAGAAATTGATCACGATGTAAGTCAACAAAGAAAACACTTGAAAATTTTAAAACTTTACTATTAATAACTCTTTGGTGAAGGGAAAATGTAAAGTAAAATTTCAGAATTTCTAAAATATAATGACAAAACACTACATATCAGAATGTATGGGTTTGTTTAAAGCAGTGAATGGAGACAATTCATAGCCTTAAACATTTATATCAAGGTAAAAGAATCAAAATAAATTATCAACTCAAAAAATGAGAGAAAATGAAGCAAACCAAAAGGAAGAGCAGAAAGGCAAGATTAAAGATAAAGGCAGAAATGAATAAGGTAGAGAATGGAAAAACCAATAGATCTAATTAGTAAATCGAAGTCCCACTTTTAAAATTAACAAAATAAATCAGCTACTAGCTAACTTAAGACGAAAAAAGAGGAGGGGAGGAAGGGGAAAGCACAGGTACACAAAATGAGAAATGGCAAAAGAAACCGAAACAAAAAATTAAAAATCCCTAAGAAACAACCTTGCACACCCCTATGCAAAAAAAAATTGAAAACCTGGATATAAATAAGCACTTTCCTAGAAAAATATATGTTAATTAAATTAACCTCATCAGAAATATAAAACTTAAACAGGACCAATTTAGCTGAAAGAAAAAGTTATCAAGGCCCAGATGGTTTCACAAGGGAATTCTACAAAATCAATGACCATATACATATAGTCTCGATGCCACAAAATTGTTCCAGAGCTTTAAAAAATGAAAGAAGACTTTAAAATACTATGTATAAAGCAAGCGTTAACATTGATATCTAAACTTAATAAAGACAGTACAAAAAGTAAAATTACTAGTTAAAGGACATAATGGTAGATAGATCCCATTTACAATAGCAACAAGAGATCAAAAACTTAACAATAAAATTACAAATCTATACCAGAAAAAAATTGTAAACATTCCTGAAAGACACAAAAGTAGACTTGAACAAACAGAAAGACACTTCTTTTTGATAGGATGATTTTAACACAAGAAAAATTTCACTTTTCCCTACATTGATTTATAAATATAACACAGTCCCAATGACAAGACCAACAAGCTTTTCTTTTCCTTCTTATGAAGCTAGAGAAATAGACAGAAAACAGGAAAGAACACTTAGGAAAACACTGGAAAAGAAGGCAAAGCTTAAGGGATGGGGAGAAGTGATTCATCTCAATAGATATTAAACAATTTAAATCCTCTATAATTAAAAGTTTATTGCTCATTTATGAATAGACAGACACAGACACACCAATTAATTCTCAAGTCACTGAGGCAAAGATGGACTTTTAAAATTAATAGTGTTCAAATAACTGAATAGCCGTTTCAAGAAAGATAAACTTGGATCTATACTTCATACCAACCATAAACAATCTCATCAGAGCTGACAGTAAAAACAGAAAGCATACTATATTACGGGAAAGCCTGGATGAATTGCTCTGTAACCTAGATTTAGGAACACTTTCTAACAATGGCTCAAAATTTAGATACAATAAAAGAAAAATCAATACATTTGATGACATAAAAATTCCGCATGGAAAAAAGCATCCTAAGCAAAGACAAAGGACAAATTAAGAAGTGAGAAAAAAATATTTGCAATATACATCACAGATAAAGGGCTAATATACCAATTACATAAATAATTCTTAAAAATTGAGAGAAAAATAAAAATCAAAAACTCAATAGAAGAAGAATGCAAAAACATGAATAGACAATTCAGTACATATATATATATATGTAAAAAGTAAACTGATAAAGAGATGAAAAATAGAAACAGAAACAGAAAAGAGAGTTGGAGGGGAGAAATGCTCAAAGAAAAAATAGTGAAAAAAATTCTAAGTCTAAGAAAGACTTTACTCAGGTTTGAAGGCCCAGGAGAGAAGGAAAAAGTGAAATTTCAAACCTACAACAAAATAAACAGTTTACCTATAAAGAAATGAGATTGATCTTTGTGCGAAGGATTAGCATTGTTATCAGTAACACTGGATGCTGCAAACCAATGGGTCAATGTTTTTTACATAAAAAATTCCATTCCCAGCCAAACTACTAATCAAATACGAGGACAAATATAGTCATTTTCAAATGTTCAAGGTACTGTTAAGATTTATTTACCGGCCGGGCGCGGTGGCTCACATCTATAATCCCAGCACTTTGGGAGGCTGAGGCGGGCAGATCACCTGAGGTCAGAAGTTCCAGACCAGCCTGGCCAACATGGCGAAAATCTGTCCCTACTTAAAATACAAAACTTAGCTAGGCATGGTGGCGTGTGCCAGTAATCCCAGCTACGCGAGAGGCTGAGGCAGGAGAATCGCTGGAACCCGGTGGGCAGAGGTTGCAGTGAGCTGAGATTGCACCACTGCACTCCAGTCTGGGCAACAGAGCAAGACTCCATCTCAAAACAAAAATTATTTACCATACATGCTTTTGGAAGATAAAATAATTTTTTAAGTGTTTCAATGAAAATGAAATCCAAAATAGAGGGCACTTTCCCAGAGACACAATGAAAAACACTCCCAGGTTGACAACTTGCAGTAGATCTAGACAGCAACAATCCTGAATTATAAGAGCAGACCAGAGGGCCTCAAAAGAATATCTTCAAGAAGTAAGGGTATGCATTACACACTCTATACTAAAGAATCTGCAAGATATTAATAATGCAACAAAGATATATGCCACTTCTGTAAAACAGGGAAAAAAGAAGGGCAATTAGAAATGCCAGGTGAAAATGCACATAAAAAAGTCATTGTCTGAATCTGAAATGAATTAAATTACGGCATGATTTTGAGTAGCTGATGGGGTATAAGGAAAGAGAACCCATTTTACTTTACCATTTGTAGCTTCCTCCTTTCAGTGATACAGGTTTAATGACATAGGATTACATCTGTCACTTGAGAGAGGTCCAATCTATTATGTATACATAATGTATATCACAGAATGCATATAAATGCATTTTACTGATTTCTTTTCTTTTCTTTTTTTTTTTTTTTTTTTTGAGATGGAGTTTCTTTCTTGTTGCCCAAGCTGGAGTGCAGTGGTGCAGTCTCGGCTCACTGCAACCTCTACCTCCTGGGTTCAAGTGATTCTCCTGCCTTAGCCTCCCAAGTAGCTGGGGATTACAGGTGCCCACCACCATACCTGGCTACTTTTTTTTGTATTTTTAGCAGAGATGGGATTTGGCCAGCCTAAAATAGGCCCGGTGCAGTGGCTTACGCCTGTAATCCCAGCACTTTGGGAGGCCGAGGCAGGCAAATCACTCGAGGTCAGGAGTTCAAGACCAGCCTGGCCAACATGGTGAAACCCTGTCTCTACTAAAAATACAAAAATTAGCCAGGCTTGGTCCACGTGCCTGTAATCCCACCTACTGAGGAGGCTGACGCAAGAGACTTGCTTGAACCCAGGAAGCAGAGGTTGCAGTGAGCCGAGATTGTGCTACTGCACTCCAGCCTGGGCGACAGAGCAAACAAAACAAAACAAAACAAATTTGACCATGTTGGCCAGGCTGGTCTCGAGCTCCTGACCTCAAGTGATTCACCCACCTCAGCCTCCAAAGTGCAAGGATTACAGGCGTGAGCCACTGTGCCCAGCCTACTGATTTCTATTACTTAAAATCAACCTATAGTCAGAGAAAAAAAAATCTACTTGTAGAATAAATGTAAATACACTCTAAATCTTAGCAACAGTATATAATAGGTAGAAGAACATGAAGGATGAGCATAAAGAAAGATGGAAACACGTGGTAGAAAATCAACAGATACTATCTAAGGTAGCTGGATCACCAAAAAGAAGTTAAGTATGTTGTTTCAATCTAGATCACCAGTATGTGATCTAAAAATAACAATGTAACTAACAAAAATTAGAGAATGAGAGGGAATGAGGAGAGAGAAAGCATCATAATATGCAAAACTCATTTTTCACAGTAAAGAAACACAAGATATTGTCTAAAGTTGATGAATCAAGAAATACAGACATAAACATGCAATTTAGTATCATGGAGCTAACCACCATTATATCATTTGAAAACTGCATGACATGGTGGAACAGCACTGAGCCAGGGGCCAGAAAATCTAAATCCTAATCAAGCCCTAAGTTTTTCCTTTACCAGCTTGTGAGTTTACCCAACTCCTTTGTTCATGGTCTTAGTGTCCACCTCTGTAAATGAGCTTGGACTAGACCAGCAGTTCACAAAGTGTGTTCCCCAGATCACCAGCATCAGCATCTTGGGAACTTGTTTGAAATGCAAATTATTTGACCCTACCCCTAGACTTACTGAATCAGAAATCTCAGGTTGGGACCAGCAATTTGTGTCTTAAAAAGTCCTCCAAGTGATTCTATTGTGTCCTAATGTATGAGAACCACAAATCTAGACCTCTGGCCAACAAACTACCATCTGTCTGCCAAATCCACCCCACTCTCGTCTTTGTAAATAAAGTTTAATTGGAACACAGCCATAGTCATTAAAGTATTGTCTATGGTTGCTTTTGAGCTACAACAGTAGAGTTCAGTAGTTGAGGTAGCGACACTATGGTTCAAAAAGCCTAAAATAGGCCCAGTGCAGTGGCTTATGCCTGTAATCCCAGCACTTTGGGAGGCTGAAGGGGGGCAAATCACTTGAGGTCAGGAGTTCGAGACCAGCCTGGCCAACATGGTGAAACCCTGTCTCTACTAAAAATACAAAAATTAGCCAGGCTTGGTCCATGTGCCTGTAATCCCAGCTACTCAGGAGGCTGAGGCAGAATTGCTTGAACCCAGGAGGCGGAGGGTACAGTGAGCTGAGATTGTGCCACTGCACTCCAGCCTGGGCAACAGAGCAAACAAAACAAAACAAAACAAAACAAAAGCCAAAAATATTTCCCTCTCTGGTTCTTTACGGAAGAAGTTTGCTGACCTCTAACCTGGACTATTCTGATTGATAATACTGAATGTACATCATTACTAAATTTGATGCCATGTTTATCATCTCCATGAGGATGATAATCTTTATGAACCCATGGAATTCATAAAGATTATTCAATCAGAAAGGTATTTATGCAAATGCCTAGACTCCTTTAAAAGTGTGTGGACTAATTCTGGCAATGGTACTAGAATCCTTCCCCATATTCCTGACACAATAGAATAGTAAATAATAAATAGCAAAAAGTCACTTAATAAATAGTGTAAGCTGAAAATAAAATTCTAAGTCCCCCAATTGACTGAATGGACCATCTCTTAAACAAAGGAATCTCAGAATAACCTTGAAAACTGAGTTCTAGGCCATGATGGAATGAAGAGTCTTACATGCCTCGTTACCCACCTGCCTCGCTAACCACAATTAGGCTTTCTTCCCTAAGGCTTTCACAGAAACCAGCCCTTTCCAAAGACTCTACCACTGATATTAACCAACCACCCAACACTGCTTCTCCTTTTTTGCCTGATAAGAGGTCACTGATCAGAGAGTGGTTCTGGTCAGTCTACAGAGAATGTGCAGTAAGGGTTTGTGTGTCTTCTGCTTCCCTTTTTGACATCAAAGGGCCAAAAATTCCACTCTCAGATCATGCTAATGCTGCCATTTTTTTGTACATGGGACCCATGAAGGGGCAAGCAGCTCAATTGTGTGTGTGCACATTTTTCCTTGTATAAATATTCAGACTCTTCGTATAGCTTATTGAACATGTATATTTGGCCACCCTGCTCAGCATAAATTCCTGTTCCCTCTGGCCCCTCTCTTGAAGAGTCTATTTCCAGCTTCTGGCAGGAGACTATGCTTCCCAGCCTATCAGAATGGTCACCCTGTAGACTGGAACTCTTTATGAGAAATAAAGTTCTCCTTTCCAAATTTATGAACCTCCTCATTCTTTAGTTGACAATAGTAAATAAATAGTAAAAAGTCAAGCCCTCTCTGGCTCACAGTCTTGGAAAACTTTCTTGATCGCATAATGAATGTTGGAGGGTGTGGCAAACAGTTGCCTACTCTACACCCAAAGTTTGATTTTAAAAAGGCAACATTCACAAATTTTATAGCTAATCCCTCACCCACCAACTTCTCGAACTTCATCTCAATTCCTCAGACCACCCCTTCACTATAACAACCCATATCACATAATAAATAGGAGAGGAGGCTGCTTGTTATGGTAGGTGGCTATCATCTTTATAATTGATAATGAGTGGCAGGAGGCAGCCAAATGGCCAGGCAGATACGGGCAGGTCCCTGGTGAAACCCCACCTCCAAGCTGAAGATTGTTTAAAGCCCGAAAGCCAAGCTACAAGTTAAATCCTCGGACCCGATTGAGAACTTGTCTTCCCATTTGTCAAGCTTTCCTGTGATGGACCCCACCCCTCACCTATTTTACATATACCTACCCTTTCCTAATTGTTTTTCTGCCCTGTGGAACCAGCAGATGCGGATACAAGCTATAACACAGGTGAGCTAGGGCTCAGTAGTGTGGCCGAGTAAGGCCCAGGTGGGGCATCGCCGGCCCGGGGCCTCCAGCTTGCCAAGTGACCAAGAAGAAAAATCCTGCAACAATAATTCCACTAAGACCAAATTCCAGATATTCACAATCATTAGTACTCACAAATTCAAGCAAAAGTTGTGTTTTGAATTTCTGAAGCAATCTAAATTGAAATGTTGAAAGATGGAAAGTGGGTTTCTATCTGAACAGAACAGAATAGATGACACAAAGGCATGACAGCATAGAGGTATTCTAAAACAATCACCCAGGCAAATGAACAAAGAAAAGCCATTATACACACATGAGGTCATTCTACTGGGAAGAAGTACCATCAGACCCTTAGTTTTTAAATAGAGAAGGACAAGAACCTGGCATATTAACTTTGTTTCCTGCCCTTTAGTACAGTTTACTTAAATTTCTGTGACATGTAAGACTTACTTGCCAGTGCCACCATTTATTCCTAATAAACCCATGGAGTGCCTAATTTCAGGCCTCAGTTGAGTGCCCAAAATCTAGCCTCTCCGGTACCCTTCCTGAGGGGTCTGAAGCAAATCTACCCTCCTTGGGCAACACAGTCACCCACATGACTGTACACTCTGGATTCCCATCCTGATGAGTCAGATGAATGAATTCATCTCCCTGACCCTTTGGGACACAGTTCCACAGCCAGTCCAGTGAAAACCATATCTCACTCCAGCTACTCCATCAAAGCAGCACTTTTGCTCATTAATGTTGTTTAGACACTTGAAAAACAGTATTTTCCATTGCCTTCTGTGAACCCAAAAGTATCTGAGACAGGTCTCAATCAAGTTAGAAAGTTTATTTAGCCAAGGGTAAAGTCGCACCCATGACACAGCCACAGGAGGTCCTGACAACATGTGCCCAGGGTGCTCGAGGCACAGCTTGCTTTTATACGTTTTAAGGAGACGTGAGACATCAATCTATACACGTAAGATGTCCATTAGTCATTCCAGAAAAGCAGGACAACTCGACGGGTGAGGGGGGCTTCCAGTTCATAGGTAGATAAGACACAAAAGGTTGCATTCTTTTGAGTCTCTGATAAGCCTTGTTTTGTTTTGTTTTGTTTTGTTTTGTTTTGTTTTGTTTTGTTTTGTTTGAGACAGAGTCTCGCTCTGTCGCCCAGGCTGGAGTGCAGTGGCACAATCTCAGCTCACTGCAAGCTCCACCTCCCGGGTTCACACCATTCTCCTGCCTCAGCCTCCTGAGTAGCTGGGACTACAGGCGCCTGCCCACCATGCCTGGCTAATTTTTTGTATTTTCAGTAGAGACGGGGTTTCACCGTGTTAGCCAGGATGGTCTCGATCTTCTGACCTTGTGATCCGCCCGCCTCAGCCTCCCAAAGTGCTGGGATTACAGGCGTGAGCCACCGCGCCCGGCCTTTTTTTTTTTTTGAGACGGAGTCTCACTGTGTCACCCAGGCTGTAGTGCAATAGGGTGATCTCAGCTTACTGCAACCTCCGCCTCCTGGGTCCAAGCAATTCTCCTGCATCAGCCTCCCAAGTAGCTGGGATTACAGGTGCCGTGCCACCACACCTGGCTAATTTTTGTATTTTTTTTTTTTTTTTAAGTAGAGATGGGGTTTCACCATGTTGGCCAGGCTGGTCTTGAACTCCTGACCTCAAGTGTTTGGCCCACCTCAGCCTCCCAAAGTGCTGGGATTACAGGTGTGAGCCACCACACCTAGCCTCTGATTAGCCTTATACGCTGTACACAATTTACATGTGAGAAGAGGGTAGAGGAATAGTCACTTAGGCCTCAGTTGGGCTTAACGAAACAGGAGGGCAGAGGACACAATCAGATAGGCATCTGTCTCACATGGGCAGAGCGATAACTCTTGAGTTCTGTCTGTCTTTTTTCCATAAGGAACTCCCTTGTGGGCAAATTACGAGGGAGGTATATAGTCTTTTAATCTTTGTAGTTATCTTCTTTAGGAATAAAACGGGAGGCAGGTTTGCCTGATGCACTTCCCAGCTTCACTTCCCTTTGGCTTAATGATTTGGGGGTCCCAAGGTTTATTCTCCCTTCACACTCCACAATATTAAGAAGCCCCGATTGCACTCGCTTCTCTGGTGAGGCTGGTTTCTACAGCTGAGAAGTTGTTATAATCCCACTGAGTCTTTCAATACAAAGGAGTAAGTCTCATCACAATTCACAGGCCAAATAATAACACTGTTCTTCTCCTGTTCCTTCCTAGAGTACAAATACAGACCGCATTTTAGGTCACTTTACTTAAAAGAGGACACAACTAACTCCAAAGACTATTCATCACACTGTATGTGAGGAAAATGAAGGTAGAAAAATTATTCTAACTTAAATAGGTCCCTCAATAGATTCATTATAGAAAAGTCCTTTAGAAATAGAAACAATCCCAGCCTGGCCAACATGGTGAAACCCTGTCTCTACTGAAAATACAAAAATTAGCCGGGCATGGTGTCATCTGCCTGTGTAGTCTCAGCTACTCGGGAGGCTGAAGCAGGAGAATTGCTTGAACCCGGGAGGCAGAGGTTGCAGTGAGCCGAGATCACGCCGCTGCACTCCAGCCTGGGCGACAGAATGAGACTTGGTCTCAAAAAAAAAAAAGAAAAGAAAAGAAAAGAAAAGAAATAGAAACAATCACAAAATTAACCACTGATATGAAATACTGCTCTTGTACCATCTAATAAAAGTACTTTCTCCAATCCATTCTAATAATGAACCCAGAACTGAAAGTTAAGGAAACTGAGTAGAGAAACAGAGTGATAAATATCCACGCTCAGTTATACAAATGTTGATTGCAGGACCAACAACTGTGACGGAAAAGTAGTTAACTGTACCTTCCTTCAAGGACATCTTGTTAGGGAGGCAGGAGCCTAGGAGACCGAGGGTGACCCAAGTTCAGCTCCATCTCTGTGGCTCAGAATATTTTACTAATGCCTTTTCAGACCACTTGGCGCTACTCTGTAGCCACAGGTGACATGTTTTAAACGATAATATCTTGCATTCTGAGAAACTGACCACTAGGATTTACTATGCTATTGTTATAAGCTGGACTGTGAAAACCACTAGTAGTACAATTTATAAAGCAGATGGCACCTGATAGGCTAAACCTCACCCTCAGCTGTTTTTGGAAACAGAATGGTGATGGGGTAATGATTTCTGTGTATTTTTTAATATTTATTTATTTTAATACCATAAGATTCATGTGGGAAGGTTTGTAATTCAACAGTTCCTTATGTACAGTACTATACATAATTCACAAAGAAATTCCAGGTCACAGAAGCTCAAGAAATTGAATGTTTTTATATATTGATTTTAAGGAAAGAAATACAGAACCATGATAGCAAAAGTAAAGGACATGGGAACAGCCCTCCCTCCGACTTTCAATTTCTGCACATTCACTACCACCTCACTTTATTGGAAAGCTAAGTCTGATTCCAGGTTCTCTTCTTCACACCCCTCAAATGTCTGTTCTGTCTCACCACAGCTTCTCCCTATCCACTCCTAGTACAGCACTCTCACCCCTGGCTGCAATGGGGATCACCAGTGAGATGAGACACCACTGAAACCCAGGTTTCACCCCCAGAAATCTTGATTTAATTCAACTGAATTATGGTCTGGACATCGTGAATTAAAATCTCCCTAGGCAATCCTAAAATACAGTTGAGGTTGAGAACCATTGTCTCAGCATGGCTTTGATAAGAAAAAGTTTTAAAATAAATCATGATGAGACCATCAAAACCAAAATGAGGCCTGAATTCCACACACCCAACTCCACACAACCAGACTTAGAGTAATAGGATACAATTGTAAGGCTCCTAAAACCAAACATCTTCCATAGCTTCTCCCTCTTCCTTCTTCCCAACCTCCACCAGTCCCCAATGCCTGTCTTCTTGTCCCTCCCTTCCTATCCAGTTCTCATGCCATCATCCCACTTCATTTTGCACATGTCTCAATGTAGAAGCCCCTAACTGGTCTCCCTGCCTCCTTTTCCTGCTCCCTCCAATCCATCCTGCACACCACCACCAGATAAATCTGCTCCTCACTCTCCTCCTCAAACCCTCCTGCAGGAAAATGGCCTCTTCCTACTCACTGTGCCTCCTTAACTTGGCACACTCACTGTAACTCTGTAACTTAGGGGTAAAGGCCTTGCCCAGTCTGTTTCCAATTCTTTCCAGCCCTCGTTTCTCAATACCATCTGAAAAGCAGCCTCACTCTGTTCTGGTCAACCTGGATGCTCTGTAACTCCCCAAATATGCTCTGTTGAAAACTTCAGACCCTGCGTTAGACAGAAATAGGAGCCAGATTGGCCAGGCGCAGTGGCTCATGCCTGTAATCCCAGCACTTTGGGAGGCTGAGGCGGGTGGATCACGAGGTCAAGAGATTGAGACCATCCTGGCCAATATGGTAAAACTCTGTCTCTCCTAAAAACATAAAAATTAGCTGGGTGTGGTGGCACATGTCTGTAATCCCGCTACTTGGGAGGCTGAGGTAGGAGAATCACTTCAACCTGGGAGGCAGAGGTTGCAGTGAGCTGAGATCGTGCCGCTGCACTCCAGTCTGGGCAACAAGAGGGAAACTCCGTCTCAAAAAAAAAAAGAAAGAAAGAAAGAAAGAAATATAAGCCAGGTCATTTGCCCCAGACCACCTAGTTAGTGAGCAATAGGATCTGGATTTCAATCCAGGTTTGGGCTGTGTTCAAAGCTCTTCAACACTATCCTATTCTCTCTCTGGAATGCTCCCTTCTATATCTATCTATAGAAACTGTACCATCCCTTCAAGGACATTTTGTTAGGGAGGCAGCAACCGAGGAGAGCAAAGGTGACACAGTTTTAAGTTCAGCTCTGTCTTGAGACTAACAAGGCACATTCCTTGCCAACCATGACCCATGGTCATAAGATGTTTACGGTTGAGAAAACAGCCTAAGGATACTACAACAACAGAAAGTCCAGATGTCCCAATACCATAACAATAAATGTTTTCAAAAAATTATAGTTATGCTTTGATGTTCTCACACACTAAAATGTCAAGGATAGTTTTCTTTAAATCAATAGAATAATAAGTTTTGTCACACGGTCTGCTCATCCGCACATAGGCACAGCTTAGTTTAATCTTTATATAGACACGAGCCCAATATAAGAAAAACTTCAAGTTGATGCGTTCCTCCTTTTGCTTTCTGAGGGCGCCCTACTCTGTAACAGAGTAGTTTCTAATAAGCTTGCTTCTTTCACTGCATTTTGTGACTCACCTTGACTTCTTTCCCACATAAGATCCAAGAACCCTCTCTTAGGGGTCTGGATTGAAACCCCCTTTTCTCCTAAAGTTCTCCCTTTTTTTCCTATCGAAGTGACTTTCTGTCTTCTGAGCTCCTACAGCACTTTATTTACACATTTCACAAAATATATTGATAACAGAGTCATGTGATGAGTTTCCTGTGGTCCAAGACATTGTCTTGAGGTTTTTCAGTCCTTTACAGCATCGTACACAGCACCCTACATGCTGTGGGCTCTCATAGAGGTCTGCTGAAGAATGAGTTACTGTGGGAAGCCTTTCTGTACCTGCCCAACCCTCTCACAATGTGAGAGCCTAATTAATTTCAGGCACAAAGATAACATTTCCCAACCCCAAGTATCCTGCTATTTTCCTATTCTAGTGTATCAATTCTTTTTTTATTCCATCCACGAGCCCTCTGCCACCTGTCTATAAAACATTTTGCAACTGGGAAGGACTCTGGTACCGGATAACTATGTAACAAATAAAAAGATGCAAATCATGATAAATAGGAGTCATAAAATGAACAAGGGTGGTTTCATTCTTTGAAATCCAAAATGGAAATTAGACATAGGTCCAGGTCAAGTTGCCCTTTCAGGCCTTCTCACCCTTTGTCTCCATTTTTTGTGGAAAGGAACAAGGGGAGGGGCAGCAAGCAGTGTGAGCAAAAGCGGAAGAAGAAAGGGGAATAACTGGCCAGACAGCCACTCTTTCCCGAAAGACAAACAGCATTCTAGGAAAGGAAAATATTCCCTAGGTCACAAGCAATTGTACAAGGAGCCTACAGCAGAACAAGGAAATCCAAAACAGTAGCCCCTGTTTGATCTCCTCATCTCCATCTGTGACATAGGGGTGATAACCCTGCCTGCTTCTCGCCACACAGTTCAGGGGCACTCCCTAAGCTGTCTTCGGCATGATTTGGAAAAGGCTGCAAATGCAAGATGAAAATCCTCCATTTAACTTAGCATTTGACTGTATCCCTGGGGATTAAGTAAAACTAGACATTGAACTTAAAACAAATACAAGGAGAATGGGGACAGGGGACACTCCTCCTACTGTCTACCTCCCTGTTCACCCTCTTCCCTGCCGCTCCCACGGAAGAAGAAGTTGCTAAACTGATGGTATGTTGTCCTGAAATGCCACTGGGCCAAAGACAGAGTTCAACTTCTTAAACCCCAAGTTGATAACAGCTGGGGTTCCCCTCTCTGTCAGGGTCCCCCTTCTCACTGTAGGAATGGAAAAACTTCACCTCTATTGTTTTAGGGTCCTGGCTGGGTCCAAGAGTTAAATCAACAAAACATAGATTAACATGAGAAAAGCATAGAAATTTATTCATAAGTGTTTTACATGGCACAACAGCCCTCATAAAGAAATGAAGACTCAAAGAATCAGTCAGAGTCAGTTACTTACATATTGGATTGAATAAAGAATAGTAAACTATGAAAATGCGACTAAATTATGTGGGGAAGCTTAAAAAATAAGAGTTTCTAACAAGGTCTGTGCAATATTCTCGAAGTTACCTTTTCTTCTAGTCCCTAGAGAGTGTCTTTCACATAGGAATTCCATCTTCTTCTCTTAAGAAACAGCACAAAAGTCAAAGTGATCGTCTTGTACCTGCTGTTTTTCAAGCGCTTTTAACTTAAACAGTCAATATGCCAGAATGGCATTTTTTAAATTTTACTTTAAGTTCTGGGATACATGCACAGAACGTGCAGGTTTGTTACATAGGTTACATAGGTATACATGTGCCGTGGTGGTTTGCTGTACCTATCAACCCGTCATCTAGGTTTTAAGCCCTGCATGCATTAGGTATTTGTCCTAATGTTCTCCCTCCCCTCACCCCCGACCCGCCAACAGGCCCTGGTGCCTGATGTTCCCCTCCTTGTGTCCATGTGTTCTCATTGTTCAACTCCTACTTCTGAGTGAGTACATACGGTGTTTGGTTTTCTGTTCCTGTGTTAGTTTGCTGAGGATGATGGCTTCTAGCTTCATCCATGTCCCTGCAAAGGACATGAACTCATTCTTTTTTATGGCGCATAATACAGAATAGCATATTTTAACCCCTTCATCACCCCACAACAAATACCATTTGTTTGGAATGAATCATTATCAAAACTGAAAACTCTACCAACATTAGTTTTGAGAACCAACCATGCACTGGGCACTGGGCTAGGGCTGGAGATTTTGAAAAAGAAAGAGAAGAAAAGCAAAGCATTTGCCACTACTCTTAAGAAGTTCACAGTCTACTGGAAGAGGCAGAAATAATTTCCATAGACAAGTAATTTCCATAGGCAAAGGTAAACCCTGGGGTTCTGTGGAAATTTAACAGATTCTGTGAAAACAGAACTGGGGTGAGGGAAGGTTTCATCAAAGGGATGAGGTCAGAGTTGAGGGCTGATGAATGAGTAAGAGTCAGGCCTAGAAGAGAGGCAGAGGTGTCCTGCAGAGAAACACCCGAGCAAAGCCGTGAAACAGGTGTGGTGTGTTTCCCTCACAGCAACAAAGGATTTCCCATATCCTTATATCTGCATTAACACATGGCATATGACCGTGGCAGGGAGGAGGAAAGGGGGAAATCGGTGAAATATATTTAAGTACTAACTTTGAAGAAATGCATTCAAAATAAATCCACAACCTTCTCTGAAGAAATAAGATGGGTAAAAGAAAAAACTAAAGAAAAAGGTGTAAAAGAAAAAACATGTTTTTCAAGTGGGTTTGGTTAAAGCAATCAACTTCCTAATCTCCACAAGTGGTATCAGACTCCAGGCGGCCTCTCAGTCACAAAGCTGCTGTTTACCTCTAAATCATAAAAGGCAGATGGCAAGCAAGCAAAATACCGCACACCTGGCCACTGTGTACATTCTAAACCACACCATAGTCAAGGGAGGGGTGGGGGCTCATCAGCAATGCAAACCCATGGAGGGAAGGCCTTTCCCAACCAAGTCTTCTCTGCTAGAGGTGGACACAGCACTGCCTAAGGACAGCGTTTGGATCCCGCTCTACCCCTGTCTGTGAAATGGTGGTGACCAATGTGGACTCTGCCCACACTCCATCCCCTCGAAGACCTGGGCGTGTACTGATTTAAGCGGCATAAAGAGTTGAGGCCCAGGCTGGAGAGGGTGGAAGGAGAAGATGCCAGAAAGCATTTCTATCATGGGCTTGGCTACAAGCACAGTTTTTTTCCCCCTGGCCTTGTAGTTTCCTTGCTCTGTGCCTTAGTTTCTCCATCTGACAATGACAATCACAACAATCTGCCCCTAATTTTCTTATTTAGGAGCAATAAATAACTCCTGACACAGTTGGAGTTCCTTAAAGAAGGGTCCTGTGTCCTAGACAACACGACCCAGGAAGCCAGAATAACCTTTAGCTAAAGCAATAGCCTCAGCTGGACACGGTGGCTCAAGCCTGTAATCTCAGCACTTTGGGAGGCCGAGGCAGGTGGATCATTTGAGGTCAGGAGTTCGAGACCAGCCTGGCCAACATGGTGAAACCCCTCTCTGCTAAAAAAAAAAAAAAAAAAAAAAAAAATTAGCTGGAAATTGCTTGAACCCAGGAGGCAGAGGTTGCAGTGAGCCAAGATCTGTTGCCCACTCCAGCCTGGGCAACAGAGCAAGACTCCATCTCAAAAATAAAAAATAAAAATAAAGTACTAGCCTAAGGAACAAAGGCAACACAGCTGCTCAATCAGTTTTCCATCCACTCGACACTGTTTACTCTGTCCCTCCGGTGTGCAAACAGAGTCAAAACTGAGACTTGTTTGTCATTGTTTTCCAGTCCCTGTCCACATTCGTTGTTCGTGACTGATGGGTGACAGAAGCCAGCTGGGTTATTATGCATACCAGGGTAAACTGTGCTCATGGAAGTCTATGTCTCAACCCAGCCCTGCCACATGGGAAGGGTGGCATAAAGCCAGTGCCTAAGGCGGCAGGAGACTGTGCTCAGCTCACCTGGGGATGCTAGTCAGGTAGGTCATGACATTCAGGAAGTCTTCATCTGGGATGTGTTTGAACCCCGAAAACTCTGGGAACGTGATGATGGGGGCGCCATCCTCCCCTCGGCCTCCTGCAACAAAAACAGGTGGTCAAGATGTTAGCAAAATGCTGTCATGTCACGTCTCTGCAGGAAAGTTGGGTGAAATAATATCAGTCACCTCTTTTCCTATCTATATTATCTCAGACTAGAATTTGGGAGAAGTTAACACAGTTATTTTGAGCAAGGCTCTCTTCTCATTCATGCTGGCTCCATGGCATTGTAAGAACTCAATTTTGAATCCTTTGAAGAGAGTTACTGTGTAAAAGGTAATACTGATTTAATTATTCAGCATAGGTAGAATAGTAAATAATGCCAACACAAATATGTAATATTGCTCTTCATTTTTGTAGTCAGTAAATGTCAAAAGTAATATTGCATGCTGGTTAAGACAGTTAAGGCTAAAATCAGACAGCCTGGTTCAAATCTGCTTTGCCACATTGTTGCTATATGATTTTGGGCAAGATACTTAATGTGTTTCTTTCATATTTATATATATATATCTATGTATATACATAGATATATATGTCCCATCATTTTATTATATAGGAATAATGTTTGTACCTACGTGGTAAGGTATTGTGAGAATTAAGTGACAGCACAAAGGAGAAGCACCTTAGCAGAGTGCTTATTATATAAAACTGCTCAAAAAATGGTGACCATTATTATAATTATTATTATTACAAGGAAGCAATAATCAGCTTCCCTTCAAGAATTTATAAATAGCAATTTAAGATACCCTGTGAAAGTAAAAATATGAAAATTAACATTTAATTCAGAGCTGAGACCACCAAATTCAATAGATTCTATTTCTCAGTCCTTGCAGCTACATGGAGCCATTTGACTAAGTTCTAGCCCCGCAATCCCCAAACTGTGTCACAGGTACCCAGGGAACCACAGTAAACTCATAGGAGCGCTGTGACTATTTTAAATTTTTGAGGGAAACCCAGTGATAGTTGACATCTGTCGGACACCATATGCACTACTACTGGCTTGAAGTAGCTCTCAATTTCTTTTTTCTTTTTTTGAGACAGAGTCTCGTGCTGTCGCCCAGGCTTGAGTGCAGTGATGCAATCTCGGCTCACTGCAACCTCTGACTCACAGGTTCAAGAGATTCTCCTGCCTCAGCCTCCTGAGTAGCTGGGATTACAGGCATGCACCACCACACCCAGCTAATTTTCGTATTTTTAGTAGAGGCGGGGTTTCACCATGTTGGCCAGGCTGGTGTTGAACTCCCGACTTTAGGTGATCCTCCCACCTCGGCCTCCCAAAGTGCTGGAATTACAGGCATGAGCCACCACGCCCGGCCCCGGTAGTTCCCAATTTCAACATCAAATTGCATTATATTCTTGTAGATGGTATTGCATCTTTAAAAAGCTGGGGGTTTGGTACTTGCTGGAATAAAAAGCAAAAACAGTATGAAAATCAATGTGGAACAAGACATAAAGGTGGTGATACCTAGTTTGATTGCAAGGTTTAAGATAGTTGTAGTTATTTAAGAATAAAATTGAGAGAAAAAATAACATTTTAATTTACATGTATTATTTTTTCAAACAGCTACTAACTTGTTAGGACGTAGATACATATTAAGTTGTTTGAAATGCTAGTTATTGCTTTTGGCCTGGGGGGCCCATGAAAGAAAGACTGAGATACTAAGGCGCAGAGAATTGAGAGGGTTTGGGAACCTCTGCCCTAGCCAGTGGCATAGGAGCTTAAGCTGCATGCACCTTCCAAGTGATGTCCTTGAAGACAAACCACTTGAAGAGGAATCACGGCTCTCAAGGCAAAGCCAACTACAAATGACTGAATGTATTTAACATATATGAGAAAGACATATCAGTGTGGGGTGTGATTAGTGGGGACTGTGTGATTAATGAGGATGTGCGGTCAACAAAGAAACTACAGAAGAGGAGGACTCAGAGGAGCAAAGGTGGGCAGTGTACAGCCAATGCTATCCTAAGGAGAGAGGGCCAGCCCACCCTGAGAGTCTAATCCATGTTACCAGTCTATCTGATGACACCACTGTAAGATCATCCAACCAACTCTCTGGTGCTGACTCCAAGCCTGATAAGAATCTTCTGTTTATAATCTCATTTCCCATGTAAATTTGTTTCAAGAAAAGGAATGTGTTATTGAGCAAACATAAGTATATTATGTAAAGAATAAGTTAGTGCTGTGGTTTTTCTGCACAAGTCTCTTGTGGGTGTTGTTAATATGGGTCTTAGGTGCTCAGAAACCAATTGCTGTGGAATGAAACCATGTGAGATTTGTCTGGATGGTCAGTCATCCGTCCCCAAGAGGTACCTCTTTATTAATCCTATATGTTTACTCTAAATTTCCAAAAATGAAATCCACAGATTAGATGTTTATCAAGACAAGTATATTAAACTACCTCATTACAGTGACTGATAAGGATATTAACAGCTTTCATCTAATAATATTCTTCCTCTTTGCAGTTTCACAACTATGGGAAGTTTCAGAGAAATGTGCATTCAGAGAATTTGTGTCTTTAAAAAGCTAAATTTAGATGCACTATAACACTGTAGTAATTGCATAATCAACATTTGCTGAGGGAATGGCTAAAACATTTCAAGGAACTGAAACACGCTAAAATATTCACTAGAATGTGATTATGCCATTTAATTTTACCTTTTATTTATTATTATTATTATTAGATGGAATCTTGCTCTGTCGCCCAGGCTAGACTGCAGTGGTGTGATCTCTGCTCACTGCAACCTCCGCCTCCCAGGTTCAAGCGATTCTCGTGCCTTAGCCTACGGAGTAGCTAGGATTACAGGCACACGCCATCACGCCCGGCTAATTTTTGT
Organism: Rhinopithecus roxellana; assembly: GCF_007565055.1. Lineage (NCBI taxonomy): Eukaryota > Metazoa > Chordata > Mammalia > Primates > Cercopithecidae > Rhinopithecus > Rhinopithecus roxellana. Next base: position 131,781,933 of record NC_044549.1, on the reverse strand, counting down.
ATTTTTAGTAGAGACGGGGTTTCACCATGTTGGCCAGGCTGGTCTCGAACTCCTGACCTCAAATGATCCATTTGCCTCGGCCTCCCAAAGTGCTGGGATTACAGGCATGAGCCACTGCACCTGGTCAATTTTACCTTTTTATAGTTGACTGTATTAAAGTTAACCCCACCTAAATGAAAAAAGGTGACGTTTTCTTCTATCTTGGTTACTACCAATACTGAACAGCAGAGAGGCCCTAAGGTTAACTGTGGACACCCACCTACTGTTGAATATTAGTCTTAAGTGGCAGAAGCATCAAGGAAACACAGCTGGACTTAACCACCACGGGGCAACCCACAACGTTGCATCTAGTGCCACCTTCTGAGGAAACGCGGTAATGCAATAGGAAGAAAGTGATCATTCCGAAGTCCCATTCAAGGAATACAAAAAACCCCGAATTATTTGGTACTAAGTAAAATGATAACCTAAACTACTCCTCCTACTATGATTTTGTACCTTTTCATTAAGTGAAAGACATCTAGTTTTATTGCAGAAAACATTAAGTGCTTGGGGAACATAAGAGGATTGCTGAAAGGGCCCTGGTGAGAGTTGGCAAGAAGGCTTCATACAGAGGTGAATCGAGAATACGGGAAATCCTATAGGAAGATGGCAAAGATCAATGATGGGGAAGGTGCATAGCATCTTCCTACTGCTCTTTGCCTTCCAATATCTATTTTCCCTTTCTCCTCCACACAAGGTTTTCACTGGGGAAATGGCAGAACCATTCCCTGGGAGGCACTTTGGAAATCTCAGGGCCTGGGATACTAAATGATCCATTCTCCATAATAAAACAAAGAATTGCCCCACATGCTACATGACTTCCAAATGTCTTTCCAGAGGCTTAATTTAAGTGAAAAATCCATTTAAAATGCTCTGAACCTAGCCTCTAACTCTGTTTTTACAAATACTCATAAAGAATTTTTATTTTATTTATTTTATTTTATTTTAATTTTTTTGAGATGGAGTTTCACTCTTGTTGCCCAGGCTGGAGTGCAATGGCATGATCTCGGCTCACTACAACCTCCGCCTCTCGGGTTCAAGCGATTCTCCTGCCTCAGCCTCCCGAGTAGCTGGGATTACAAGCATGTGCCACCACGCCCAGCTAATTTTGTATTTTTAGTAGAGATAGAGTTTCTCCACGTTGGTCAGGCTGGTCTCTACTCCTGATCTCAGGTGATCCCCCCACCTCAGCCTCCTAAAGTACTGGGATTGATCACAGGCGTGAGCCACCACGCCCGACCAAGAATTTTTTTTCTTTTAATCTTAATAAAGTCACTGCAGGTATCCGATCACTCCACTACACCCCAGCATTTGCACCCATCACATTTATGGTGACTCCAAATTGAGGAGCAAGCACCTCTTTCATTATTCTCATGTAGCTAGACATGTGGAAATACATGCTATTGAAAGATATGTTACTTTACTATAATTAGTTTTCTTTGATTTCTCCTTTACATTGCAGTTCCTTATATTTTATTTTTTAATTTTTAAAAATATGAGCAGAGGTAGGGGCGGCTATTCACCTAAGTTTACCCTTCCTGGGCACACAGCTACACTACATTTCCCAGCTCCCATGCTGTTAAGTTTGTTCAAATGACTGTGACAAGTTCAAGTCAATGGAATGTGCTGTATGCTATCTCTGAGCTGAGAATTTTAAGAAGCACTATGCTCCTTCCATGTTCTGTTAGCCTGTCTGCTCCCTGGACACACATAAGAAGAAGGCTGCAATATGCATAACAACAGTAAGAACCAAAAAGTCAAAGGAGCCTTCATTCCTGAACTTCCACATGGAGAAAAGTTGTCTGCTGACCAGGAACATACATGCAGAAGTGGTAAAAGAGTGAGAACTTAATTTCTGTTATGTGTGTTTTGAAACAGCCTTCGCAAAATCATGACTGAGACAGTGAAAGAGATCTGACTTAATCCACTCCATCTTGCTTCTAACCTCCGAGCTGTCCTTGTTTATTCCTGGGCGTAGGTTGAACTAACTTTGGGAGAAATTTAGTTTATAGTTTAAACAAAGACGGTAACGGCCCTTTCCCAAAGCAGACCCCCTTCTTGCCTGGGGATTAGACTGCCTTTGTAGGACTAACATTAGCCACAAGATTAGAACTTATGGTTTAGGAGTCCTGCAGCTGGGGGCTACAAGGTTCTGACCCTCCCTGAACTGCTCCTAAGATCAGTACTTGAGGTATTTTGCAGACCCTGCACTTGATGGATCAGCTGGCACCATCCAGATCAATAAATTGGCTCATCTGATCTTGTGGCCCCTACCCAGGAACTGACTAAACACAAGAAGACAGGTCCAACTCCCTGTGATTTCATCTCTGGCCAATCAGCACTCCTGGCTCACTGGCTTCCCCCCACCTACCAAGTTACCCTTAAAAACGCTGCTTCCTGAATGCTCGGGGAGACTGATTTGAGTAATAACAAACCTCCAGTCTCCCACACAACTGGCTCTGCGTGAATTACTCTTTCTCTATTGCAATTCCCCTGGCTCTGTCTGGGCAGCAGGCAAGGTGAACCCCTTGGGTGGTTACAGTTGGAGCCCTATACCCTTTGGAGTCTGTTTGTTGTAGTTGTTGAGCCCACTCTTGCAGATACAAGTTACAGTATGTATAAATTTCACATTAGGATGGCAGAGGGCAATACAAATCATTTGTTATATAAAGGAGATATGCAGTCAAACATGACTGAGAACCTTCCCTCCCACCTGCACTACCGAATCCAACAGCCACTAGACACATGTGACTATGAAGCACTTGAAATGTAACCAGTCCAAACTGAGATATGCTGTAAGTATATAATGCAAACTAGATTTCAAAGATTTAGAATAAAAAAAGGTAAAATCTCAATAATGTTGAATATTGAGTACATGTGAAAATATTATTTCAGATATGGGTAATTTTAAAATATATTATTAAAATTCATTGTATCCGTTTATTTTAACCTTTTTAATATGGTTACTATAAAATTTTAAAGTACACATGTGGGCCACACTGTATGTCTATTAAACAGTCCTGCTCTAGATATCACCCTTGGTTCTCACCGCCCAGGTTTCAAGTCACTAGCTCCATAGGTAAGTTAGGAGTTGGGGCTCTGATCTCTTCCTTGGTTTAACATTCTCCATTGTTTCAGGTAGGAGTCCCCCACTCACCCCTGGGAGCCCTACCCGCCACCAAACCTGGGCTTCATTGGTATGTATGAGGGGAAACTGGGGACTCTACAAGCCTAAGAGTATTGAGCAGTTGATTTCTTCATCAATTACTTTCAAAAGGATTCAAGCTGCCACAAGACAGAGGCAGAGAAAGGGAGCAAAGAGGGAGACAGATTCAGACACAGTAATTCCAAGTGGGAAACAACCATCAAGATAAAGATAAAAGGACAATTCCTTGTAATTAAAGAAAAGGAGCTGTGGCAAACGTTGATAAATGGCTAATTCACTCCCAATCCCCTTTTCCCTGACCACCATCTCCTGTGGCAGTTAGAAAGCTAAATGCTTGCCTTCTGAGATTCTCTTGCTGCCAGGGAATGGCTGTGTGACATAATTCTGGAATAAGACATAAGCAGAAGGCAGCCAAGAGTTTCTACAAACGGAACCGAAGAAGCCAGCATTTTCCTTCTCCTTATTCCTGCTTTGGACACTGACCTGATGTCTGGAATTGCAGCAGCCACCTTGAATCAAGAGTTGACAAATAAGAAGAAAACATCAAGAGAATCATAAAGATGTCAGCCTTAATGTCATCGAGCCTCTGATCCAATACCAAGAGTTTCTATCTTCAGACCTCGTTATGCAGTTTAAAAAACAAACCAACAAGTGTCAGAGGTTAAGTTCCCTGGTAGTCAGACACCATGCTGAGCATTTTTCTTCTTACAGATGAAAAACTGAGGTTCGGAGCCACCTACTGGTTGTGTTGGAATGTGAACCCAGAATTGTCTGAGTCCAAAGCCCAGAGTGTTTCCACCACACTAACCAGGTTATACTCTCGTTTCCTAGCTAAGCCCTGAATTTAGAAATATCCCAAGTTCACTGTGAACACGCAGGTGTCTTCCAATGTCAGAGCTACCCTGGTCAATATCCAATTCCCGCTGGTGGCCCTGCCCACAGGCTTCAAGGCTGCAAACCATTGGGCCACAAATCTGGGTCAGGCTTCATGTAATGAGCCTCTGCTCTTCTACCAGCCGTGGGAACACATGCACAGTTCAGCAGACTAGGCAGCTAGAGCTGCATTGAGGAAAAGGCTCTATCCTCTCCTTCACAGCCTTGCTGGTTGACAGGGCCTCTGGCTCCTTCCAGACATCAGTGAAATTGGTAGAAAATGTTGTAGGGAAAATATTTACCTTATTTGCCTGAATCAGGAAAAGGAAACTGCTGTGAGTTGGGGCTGAGGCTGCAGCTTTTAGGCTACCACAGCCATGGGAAAAGACCTAATTAGAGAGATTTCTGTTTTACAACAACTATACTGGCCCCCACCACAGCCTCCTTGCTGACACTTGCTGTTTCTGCCAGAAAAAGAGAGATGGTTAAAGATGAAATGCAGGCCTCTGATTCCAAACAAAGGGCTGACTCAGAGAGACCCACGGCTGCCACTATTCCTGCAGACTTGCAAGGCTGTAATTACTATCACAGCGAATCCATGCTTCTCCTTCATAAGAAAGGCAAATTTGGGCTGGACGTGCTGGCTCACACCTGTAATCCCAGCACTTTGGGAGACTGAGATGGAAAGATTGTTTGAGCCCAGGAGTTCCAGACCAGCCTGGGCAACATGGCAAAACCCCATCTCTACAAAAAATTTAAAAATTAGCTGGGCATGATGGTGTGTGCCAGTGCCTGCCTGTAGTCTCAGTTACTCAGGAGGCTGAGGTAGGAGGATCACTTGAGCCTGAGAGGTCAAGGCTGCAGTGAGCCAAGACTGTGCCACTGCACCCCAGCCTGGGCAATAAAGTGAGACCATGTCACAAAAAAAAAAAAAAAAAAAAAAAAAAGAAAAAAGAAAAAAAGAAGACAAACTTAAATGACAAAAGAAACTCAGAAACGAAGGGTTATCTTTATTATGGTCAAAGTACCTTCCTAAAGCAGAAGTGTATTCTGTGCCCAGTGTGTGTTTCCACAGTTCTCTGTTCTACGTTAAGGAGTGACAATCCTCTCTATTCCTAATCAATGGTGGCATTGTATACCGTAGTTATTGTGAGTATGACTTCGGTTCCTTATAAAACTATCTTACTTATAATAGAACCCCAAAATAAACATTTTATAGAACTATAAAAATGTATCAGTAAAAAAGAGAAACACTTATTTAGCACTATAAAAGATATCGCAAAAAAAGAGAAACACTTATTTAGCAGTTGCAATACTAAGCATTTTTCATACATTATGTCATTTAATCCTCAAAATTACTGGCTGGGTGCGGTGGCTCACGCCTGTAATCTCAGCACTTTAGGAGGCTGAGGCAGGTGGATCACCTGAGGTCAGGAGTTCGAGACCAGCCTGGCCAACATGGTGAAACCCTGTCTCTACAAAAACACAAAAATTAGCCGGGCATGATGGTGGGTCCCTATAATCCCAGCAACTCAGGAGGCTGAGGCAGGATAATCACTTGAACCTGGGAGGTGGAGGTTGCAGTGAGCTGAGATTGTGCTATTGCACTCCAGCCTGGATGACAGACCAAGACTGCATTTCAAAAAAAAAAGTTACAATAATCCCATCATACAGATAAGGAAACTGAGGCTTAGAGAAGTAAGCTGCCCAAGGTGACGCTGCTAGTAAGTACAGAATCCAAATTCATATCTGGAGCTGTCTAATACCAGTTCATGTTTTTTCTATATTGCCTCTAAGTCATAAGAACAGAAAGAAATGCCTCAATAATACTCAAAGGAGATAAATTTGGATCATAAATGTATTAATTAATCAGTCACTAGACTGATTCCTGAGATAAGCCATTGCATAATTATATAGGCCAGAATCATGCATTGAGGCCTTAGAGCTTTAGTCTGAGGCTCTAGAAATCTACCCGACCCCAGCCCACCCATCATCCATTCCAGACCTTGAGCTGCATGGTGGTCTTGGAGCCTTCTGTGGTAGGGCCACAGTAACAGCTTCCAGGAACCCAGAGGACAGACCCCATTCTGCCTTTTGTCTTGCACAAGCCTAGACTCACAGTGGGAAGCTATGAGACTATGCCTTCAGGAGGCTGGTTAGGTCCTCCCACAGGGACCAATGGTGCCTAACTGGCATTTGGGGAACAGGGAGACCACGGGCCTCACAGAATAGACCACAGGGACTTGGATATTTTTGTACTGAGCACCTTTTATGTTCTAGTCTCTGATCTAAGTATTGGCAATACAGACAGAAAGAAGAAAAAAGAGGACCCTGTATTTATGGAGCTTTCAGTGACTATGTGAGCAGTGACTAATGTGGAGGAAAGACCAGAGAATTCCCCCAGAATGTCCTGGATTATGTAAGATGTGGCCACCCAGGAGGCAATGCTGGGGTTAGGAGAAGTATCCCAATAGTAACTGAGTTCGCATCTCCTTCAAATCAGTGGGATGAGGAGCCTGGAGCAAATTAAATGTGATTTGGAGAAAAGAAAAAGATGAGACTTTTTTTTTTACATCCCATGTTGTAGAATAAAATTCACGCCAACTACATATTCTCTCTGTGATGTAACTAAGATGGCTTTGTTGTCTTTTTCAGAACAGATGTAAAAGTTGAAAAGAGTAACTTTCTACTTTATCTCTCCATGTTATATACTAAGGACATCTAATGTCACCACTTCATTCTCTAAGTTGGGTCTAACTACATTTTGGGGTTTGGCATCTACTTCTAGTTTTAGTAATTAAAGTCATGTCACCCTTAGCTAGGCGAATAAGAAAGAACAATATTCAAGTCATGACAGCCTTTCAGGGTTGTGTCTAGGCTCAAAAAATGCTAGACTTTTAGTCAGAACAGTTTCTCTTCATTCCCAATTAAATGCTTAATGGAAATCCCCTTAAATAAGCTAAGAATAAAAGACAGTTCTCCCAGAGAACAAATAACCTCAGCAACATTTGGGAACCCTTAGAACTTAGACCTTTTTAAGGAGGAATCTTAGAAGAACATCCAACAGGAACACTGGAAGAACATCATGGTGGCAGCTGATGTCAGTAGTTATCTCTTTTTCTTTCCTCAAAATCTTTTCAGCTCTGTTATTTACAATCACAAAGAAATGTGCTCCTTTGGGAAAGATCAGATTGCACTGAACAGCAAAGGTAATAATATATATAAGATCCCACCCTCTTCTGGCAGGATAGGCCTCAGCCTGTTCTAGTCCCGGGTGAGGCCTAAGGGCTGAATAAGATTTGAGTATAATATTCCTCAAGGTTCAAGAGGTTGGGCCTTCCCATCAAGGGACCCCCACCCCCATCAAAATCTGGAAATGCAAATGAATGTGCTCCTTACCTGAAAGAATGGCAAATTGTCTGTGAAGTTGTTCTATTATCTCCACCGCCATCAAGGGCCTAACTTCCTGCTGCATAATTTCATCTGCACAAATGAAATACAAAGTGGGTTAAATATGTGCAAATTACAAGAAGAAATTAAAAAGAAACAAAGGCAAGTTGTACTATTGGGAAATCTGGGACTTATCAAGAGATGGTTCTGGCACATCATTCCCTTGAGAACTAGATTTCTGAGATCCAGGGCTGTATCTGGGTTTGTGTGCTTTTGAGCTTATGCGTCTGAGCGGGGAACACATTTCTAGAGCTCCTACCAAGGCTTTGGGAGGGACCAATACAAGCAAAGAACCCTGAAGTTTAAGCTTCAGTAGCTTCACAGTAAACCTGCTGGATGATCTGATTACAAAAGCAAGTATTTGCCTACAACTTTGGGTCTGCAGAAGGACACTTTCAACACAAACAACATAAGTTACTAGAGCTCCTTTCAAAACAGGTCATAAAATCAATCTGGGATTCATGAGGGCTCTTTAATTTTCATTTTCCTCCCTACCTCACTTCCTTCCTCCCCCTTATCTCCATTCCTTTCTTCCCCCTCCCAGAATACTTTAAGGGGCCTCTTCCTACTGCTAAATGTATATAAGGAGGCACTTTTTCACTTTTCTATTTAAAGATTCTCCTAACTCAATAATAAGTTAAATAGGTTTCCAATGCAAAAAATCCAATCCTTTCAAGCACAAATCTACAAAGGTCCTCTAACCCTAGAAAATGACTTATAAGCCCTGTGGTTTGCCCTCATATCCATTTGCGGAAAGCGAATTAGAGAGAGGGGAAGACTCCCTGGAATCCTTCAACCTGGGCTGAAGAGAGAAAGGCATTTTCATGTTCTGTCTGCCTAAGATATTATCTTCATTTAACTATCTCCCAGGGAATCTTAAAGAATAAACTGGTAGCTGGGTACTGAGGCCCAGGTGGGAGGACTGCTTGAGGCCAGAAGTTTGAGACCAGCCTGGTCAATAGAGTAAGATCTTGTCTCCACGAAAAATTTAAAAATTAGCCAGACATGCTGGTGTATGCCTGTGGTCCCAGCTACTTGGGAGGCTGAGGCAGGAGGATCTCTTGAGTCTAGGAGTTTGAGGCTGCTGTTAGCCATGATTGTGCCACTGCACTACAGCCTGGGCAACAGATGGAGACCCTGTCTCAAAACAAACAAAACAAAACAAAAAACCAAACAACAATCAAAAATGAATGAACTGGTTATTGTTGCTACAGGAGTTAAACATCCGGTTAGATTAAGGCATGAACCCAATAACCTGTGCTCTGATGCTAGGTGGGAATTTCCTATTGATTCAGTATGGGGAATTTCCTATTGGTTCAGTAACATTATGATATTCTAGTGTTGACCAATCAGAAGTTAATATTTGGGAAGGTCCTCCTTGAGCCTTGGTTTCTACTCTCAGCTTTTTGGTGTTGAGGTTAAAGGAGATAATATATATGGAGATGTATACAGAGGGTGCTGAGCAAATGCTAGTTATATCCATCGTTCTGAACAGACAGGTCTTTCCCAAATTTGCTTTCTGAAAGTCTTGTAAGGGGTGGGCCAAGTGCCAGCTTAAGCCCCAAGATCCCCTTCAATGAATTCCCCCATTGTTTTGGGTAAAGGGGATAAATCCAGACCAGGGCTTCTTCATCCCAATACCACTTCCACCCTTAATTCACTAAAAGTTCAAAGAACTCCTTCGTCACTGTTAATTCAGTGGGTGTAATAATGGCATGGTAGTCATATGTTATACAAAGGGGGGCCTTCTCTGTTAGAAACACAAATTGAAGCATTTAACAGTGAAATGATATGAAGTCTGAGATTTGCTTACAAATACTCCAGCCACTCCCCTTTGCCAAAAGTATGCATGGGGTGGAAGTGGGGGGTAGATGAAACATGATTGACAAAATGTAGATAATTGTTGAAGCTGGTTGATGGGTCCACAGGGGTTTGTTACATAATTCTCTTGCTACATTTCAAATTTTCTGTAATAAAATGTAAAACACAAGTAGACAACAACATAGAGAATTTCAGCAGAAACAGAAGTTATGTAGAGTTTTTCAGAGTATAATCTCCCAGCAGTCTAGGAAAGTGGCATACTCAGAAATAAAGCTTCATTATCATTTGTTCATACCTGGGCATTTTTTTATTTTTTTAAGATGTAGGATCTTGCTCTGTCACCCAGACTAGAGTGCAGTGGTATAATCATAGCTCACTGCAGCCTTGACCTCCTGTGCTCAAGCAGTCCTCCTGCCTTGGGCTCCCAAAGTGCTAGAATCAGAGGCGCAAGCCACCACGCCTGGCCAAGCAAGCATATTTAAGAGATGATGAACTCAGAGAAAAACAAAATCATAAGGTGTAATTTACTGTTCTTGTATGTTAATATTTGAGGTGTGCTTTAAATTAAACATTTTAAAGATGTAAGATCTGAAAGTGGAACAGACATTAGCGAAGTCAACCATCCTCACACCATCTCATTTTTCAAACAACAACATGGAGACCCAGAGAGTTCCTGAACTTGCCTGCAGTTATGCAACAAATAACTGTAGAGCCCAGATCACCTGACTCTAAGAGGGCCAACCTCAGCCACGCTTGATAGAATTTCCAGATCTTTGCTTGGCCTTGAGTTGCAAAGGCTCCTGCAACCCTGAAAGGCTGACTAGTGTCGTGGGAATCTGAGGTTTGCCCATCCCTCCATTCCCCGACAGAGACCTTTCTCACCAGCCTCCTGTGGCTATCAAATGAACAGGACACAAATTCATAATTTGTTTTTCTAAGAATAGCAATGAGCTGCTTTGCTTTGAGTGCAGGTTTTGCTGAGAGTGCTTGGTCTCCAGCCAGGAAGTGACATGGTTATCCTTGAAGTCTTCCTAGCAAAGGAGCCACATGACCCAACCTGGCCGGCTGCAACAGATCATGAGGCTTTCTTGGACTCATCCTCTGGACTCATGATGGAGATGACTGCAGATACACCCAGTCTTCAGTTGCCTGACACTGTGGGCCTGTTGGAATAGGGCATGCTCTGTTCTGACCCCAGTAAGGCACACTTATGCTCTACACCAAAAGAGATAGACCGCCCTGCGGCTGGCAGGCCCTGCCTCCCACTCCTGTATAGGTAGGTAGCGGAGGAAGTGCAAGAACTCTTTGGTTCTAAAAGAACACCTCCACTGCAATGGGAAAGGACCTGCTTCAGATTCAGACAGACTTGCATGCAAAAGCACTTTCTGCCACCTTCTAGATAGGTGATCAGGGCAAGTACACTCTGAGTCTCAGTGTTCTCACCAGTAAAAGGGTTTTTCCTTCTCCCAGGAAAAGATAAGCAGAACCGTGACCCACCAAGGCGCTGGTGCCTGTTACACATCTGCCCTGGCCTCACAGAGGTCTGTGGAGGCTTCCTGCTTGTTCTTTGCCATTTTTGGCTTGCTTAGATTAGGGAGAAACTTGTCTCTCTCTCTCTTTTTTTTTTTTTTTTTTTTTTTTTTTTTTGAGGCGGAGTTTGGCTCTTGTTGCCCAGGATGGAGTGCAACCGCGCAATCTCGGCTCACTGCAACCTCCACCCCCTGGGTTCAAGCATTTCTCCTGCCTCAGCCTCCCGAGTAGCTGGGATTACAGGCATGCACCACCATGCCCGGCTAATTTTGTATTTTTAGTAGAGACAGGGTTTCTCCATGTTGGTCAGGCTGGTCTCCAACTTCCGCCTCGGCCTCCCAAAGTGCTGGGATTACAGGTGTGAGCCATCATGCCTGGCAGAAACTTGCCTCTGTTACCCACATAAGGCAAAGGGAAGTGATAATTCAATTTCAACACAATTTCTATCCTGGGCAAACAAATACACTAGGGAAAAACGTGTCTCTTTTCTATCCTTGATAAGTACACAGAAGTGTGACTCTATTTTACCCTGGCCCCACAATTCCAGAAATACAGATGGTATCAAAGGCCACACACAGCCTCCAGACTCTTAGGCAATGAAATAATAGTCCAGCATGTACCACGGGAATTCCACTGCAGCCAGCAAGCAATATCCCTGTGTTGCCCACTTCCCAGGCTGAGAGAGCAGCATGTGCTCTGGGGCCAGGACCTTTGCTAATGATTGGAGTCATCCTCCTTACAACAGAGGGCAGGAAACAGGGCTGATGACATCTCAACGCTGATTGCTGCAATGGATAAGGGATAAAGGGCAGTGAAACCCTTAGGCCCCCACTCTTGCTCTTCTGAAATTTCTGTCACTCTGTGATTTAAAAGATTCAAGTATGATCTGAGGGGGAAAAAAGAACTAAATAAATAAATACCTTGGTTAAGGGGGGAAAAGTATGGTCTGGAGCAGAGAACAGCTCCCCCAAGTTTGGCAGACCCTGTGACATTACTGTTTTGCCCAGAGAATCAAGGGGACAGAAGGAACAGAAGCGTCTGCCAGTTCATCAAACTAGATCTCAACAACTGAGTTTGCAACAACGCGTAACAAGCCACCAACCATGATCTCCGCTCTCAGGCGCTGTGTAAAGACCGTACCTGTTAATAACATGAATAGGGCACCAGCTGTGAGCTCGACACTAACTTTGCATGTCACAGATTAACTAGTTGAATTCATTGCACGATGACAGAAAATGGATGTGCCCTAACACTCAAATGAACATCTTCCAGCCTGCCCCACCTTCTTACGTCCACAACTAGACTAGACTTGACCACTGAGGAAACTCTGGACCAGAGGCTCAGAGACACCAGTTGCTGGGCTGGTACAAAAAGCCAGCCCATGAGGCATAATGCATTTCACCACTCTGTTTCATTGGCCAGGTCAGAAATAACACAGACATATTTCCTTCTTTTACTGGCTCCTGTGCTATAGCGATGCTTAACCTGCCCTATAATAGTGACTTTTGTCTTATCCATAACAAATAATGAAGTAAAGACCTTTGAAAGCAGACAGAATAATTGTTTAGAAGGAAATTTAAAGATTTTAAAAATCAAGAACACTAGAAAATGTCCAACTTCCTAGTCGTCAACAAATGAAACTTAAACATCAATAGAATATCTCATTTCATCCATAAAATAATTGAGATTCTAATACACAATGCTGGGGTTATAATGGAAAATCAGTGCTTCTGCATAACCTCAGGGAGTGAAGCAGGTAGTATCCTTGTGAAAAGTAGTTTCTCAATCTTTTATCTGGTGATTCCTGAGCACTTATGTGGTTGATTCCATACCAGATACTTTATATATGTGACCTCATTTAATCCTCAAAACAACTCTAAGGGTGATATTGAACTAGATTTGAAGTAGCTTGTCCAAGATCATGCAGATCCAGAACTTGAACCCAGCTCATTCTGACCTCCAAAGCCCAACGTCTTAACCATTACAGTCATTAAAATCTCCATACTATTTTATGCACTCATCCTATATCTGAAAATATATCACGAGAACATAATAAAAAAGTAACAGTGTAAACTGTAATATTTTTACCCGAGTGAAAAAATGGAAGCAATCATTATACAAGTATAAAGACCGCATCCATCGAAAAATATTTAAGATACAATGTCAAGGACACAAAAATCCTACAAATGGTGAGATTATAGCCAGATTTTTAAAAAGAAAGAAAAAACCAAGTGTGTGATATGTTTATGCACTTATGTGTGGGCATATGAGAAAAGAATATATGAAACAGTTGTGTTAAAGTGATGGAATTATATGTGGTTACCCCTTTATTTACTTACAGAAAAGTATGCACTGGTAGCCTTTATGTTTTACGCTATTGGTACTTTATTGAAGTATAATTTACATGCAATATAGTGCACAAAGCCTTAAGCATATAATTTGAGGAATTTTGAGAAATATACACTGATGTAACCATCAAACAGATCAAGAAATGGAATATTTGGCAGGGTGCAGTGGCTTATGCCTGTAATCCCAACACTTTGGGAGGCCGAGGTGGGAGGATCACCTGAGGTCAGGAGTTTGAGACCAGCCTGGCCAACATGGTGAAACTCCACTAAAAATACAAAAATTAGCCCGCATCGTGACACGTGCGTGTAATCCCAGCTACTCAGGAGGCTGAGGCAGAAGAATCACTTGAACCTGCGAGGCGGAGGTGGCAGTGAGCTGTGATCATGCCACTGCACTCCAGCCTGGGCAACAGAGCAAGATGTCGTCTCAGAAAAAAAAAAGAAAAAGAAATGGAATATTTCCCTCCCACCACCTCCAGAGAGTTCCTTGTGGCACCCCCTGCCCAGACCCTCACTTTGGAGGGCTCAGCATCTCACACCCTATCCCCATGAACATATGTATTAAAGAACACTTGGCTGCCCCGGGCACTCATGGTCCAGTGCTCAGCGCTGGCAGGTGCACATAGCCCTGGAAATCTACTCTTTGAACGCTGCTCAGACCCAGGGAAATACTTCACAGCTCTTGGTCTATGTCCTCAAAAGAAAATGCGACCGCATCCAAATGCTAGGGTGGTTTGTGGGTTGCGCCACTGCTGACATCAGGGACACACACTGCTTCAGAGTGCGCGGAGGATTTGAACTGCGGAAGTGCTTAGATAAGAGAAAAAACAAATGAATTAACTTGAGAAATCCTTCCTCTCTCATAGCACAATAATGTAGATTCTTTGGTAATTGTATATCCAGTCCAATAGAAACAAACATCAGTGCTCTTACTTTTCTTTTTGTAATTCATCATGCAAATATACTCAAAAGTTTGAACTTGTTAAACACAATTACATTTTACTTAGATCACATTGACTTTAGATCACTGTTCTCAACAGTTCAAAGTGAAAATCTCAGCTATACCAACACTGGTTTTGCTGATGTGAAGACAAGAAAAAATATATTTTATGGAATAATGACTTATGGATTATGTATATATTTATTATTAATTCACATATCACTGGCCAGTGAAACCTGTAACCAGTGAAACCTGTTGGTTGGAAACAGTGTGTGGACAAAACAATAATAATTATTATCATTACTGTATATTCAGTATACATACAATAATATGATATAGTATGATGAAATGAGAAAGAAGATTAGACAGAGAAACAGAGGGAGACAGAAATACAGAGAAAACCATGTGAAGATGGAGGCAGATATCAGAATGATGCAACCATAAGCCAAGAAACAGCCAGAGCCCCCAGAGGCCAGAAGAGACAAGAAACTGAATCATCCCCAGAGCTTCTAGAGAGTGGCCCTACCAGCACCTTGATGGTAGATTTGTGGCCTCTAGGACTGTGAAAAAAATTAATCTCCGTTGTTGTAAGCCATCAAGTTTTGTGGTCATTTGTTACAGCAGACAAGGAAACTAATATAATAGGCATAGACTGGAAACAGACAATTCATAGAATAAATATAGCCAATAAATTTATATCAAAACATGTTTAACCACATGTCTTAGTCTGTTCTTGCTGCTATAACAAAATACCTTCGACTGGGTAATTTACAAATGTAGAAATTTTATTTCTCACAGTTCTGGAGACTGGGAAGTCTAAGGTCAAGGCACCAGCAGATTCAGTGTCTGGCAAGGACTTCCCTCTGCTTCCAAGATAGTGCATTCTTGCTGCATCCTCACATGGTGGAAGGGTGAAAGGGATGCATGCTGAGTCCTCACATGGCAGGAGAGATGGAAGAGGGAGGCAGCTGTCTGAAGCTTCTTTTATAAGGGCACTAATTCCATTCACAAAGGTGGATTCCTCATGACCTGTCCACCTCCCAGAGGCCTGACTTTCTGATACCATCACCTTAGGGGTTAGGTTTCAACATACGAATTTTGGAGGGACACATACATTCAAACCATGGATAAAGAAATGTAAATTAAAACAAAATGAGATATTTTCTGCCTGATGGATTAGTGATTATCTTAACAATGAATAAGATTGGGTTGGTAAGAGTGTAGGCAGATTATCTATGGGTGAAAGTATAAATAGGTACAATCTTTCCATTGATTAATTTAAAAATAACTGTCAAAATATTAAACATGCAGCATTTTAGCCAAGAAATTCCATGTCTAGGGATTTCTAAGGTAATACTAATACAAGTACAAAATAAATGGGCTCAAAGATGTTTATTATAGCTTGTTCTTTTGTTGCAAATGACCATTAATAGAGGATTGGTTAAATAAATGATGATAAAGCCATATAATAGAATACTATGGAGGCATTAAATAAAATCAGATATATCTATGCTACTGACAGGAAGGGAGGTTTAAAATACGTTAAGTTTTTTAAAAAGAAAGTGAGCTACAGAACAGAATGTTGTTTATATTTATATATATACGTCTGTATAGAGGTACTGCTTAAGTTGAATTGCAATGAGCTATTGAAGCAGAGATGGCTCGCTGCCCATCAAAATGTCACAGATCCTCTTCCATACGGTAGCTTTACCACTGAAAGGCAGTTGCCTAGCCAGGGCCTCAATCTCCCACCCACTTCTTTACCTTCAGTTATGGTCATGTGACTGAATACCAATGGGAGGTAAGCAAAAATGATGTTTCACTTCTAAGCTGGGGTATTTAAAAAACAAGTTTGCTTTCGCCACTCTCTCTTCCCTATCCCAGGCTGCAAGGTGACAACTCCAAGTATAGCAAATGGCAGACCCACAAGATAGAGGCAGCCAGGGTCCCTAAAACACTGAGAGAAAACAGCTCTCTGACAAAGGACAGTGTGTTGGAATCTATTAATCCATATAAATCTGGGTGTTTGTTACAGCAGCTGGTGCTACTCTAACTTAGAAGCATTCGTTTTATAATATTAATATAATATACTTATAATAATATACATTATAAATACACTTTTTTCTTTAAAAAGAGAAAAAAGGGAGGGGGGACAGTCAGTGGAAAAGCAAACCTCCAGTTGCTAACCCTCCCTGACCCCCCAACAATTACATAAACTATGGGTCTTTATTAACGCATATTTCAATCAGCGTGGTATCTCTAGTTTCTTTCCCCTAATCCCAAGGAATCAGTGTTACTTTAGTCCGAAAAGTCAACTGACAGTATCTCATGAACATAATGCTGCAGTAATGTCAGAAAGGTCTTTCAGATACTCACAAAACTTACATTAACATACTCAACCTTTCATTGTTGTCTTGAGTCACAGAATAAAATGACTGACAGCTAAAGAATACAGGTGAACATTTCATAATCTTCTTTAGTAGGGAAAAAAATAAGGCATATATAATGCTGTGAGCTTAGGATTTGGCAATTCTTATTCTTCTTTCAAATTATTTCCTCTCCTCACTACTAACAGAGTTGGAAAGCCCTTGTAATAATTTAATTTTCATAAAATCAGGGCAATCATATACACTTCAATTCAAGCCTTGTAAGGATTTGTGTGCATGCATAGGTGAGCACACGTTTAAATATGGAAAGCAAAATCTATTTAACAAGTTGTCCTTATCTAAGTAGCAAATATATAATAGCCATTGCCTTTGAGAATATAATTTATGCATTACATACTAAATAAGTATATGGTATATAACTATGCACCATGTCTCAATCAGAAAGTATACTGCAACAATGATTATTTTTAAAGCACACTTCATTTAGTAACTTCCCACTCTTGAAGAAACAGGTTCCAAGTATAAAGGGTAAGGAGAGAGCCTAAGACATTTGCTTTAATCACCTTTACTAGCCTGTGATCCAAAGGGAATAAATGTATTATAAACACTTTCAAGGCAAACAAACAAAAGGTGGGAGCATACCACTAAGTGCATTTCCAAAAGAAGCAGTCTTAGAAACAAGTAGTTGCTTCAGCTTTGAGAACATCTGTCCTGCTGGCTTCAAGTACATGGAAAGCACACTTAGAAATGATGTTTCTTCTCACCAGCCCACTGAAGGGAAGCGCTTTTCTTTTTCTACTCTGAGACCATCAGTCTGTTATCAGTTCATGCATCTAACATGAAGCCTTTCAGACTTAACATTTTTCTCCAGGAAAATGAATTTCATAACCTGGATTCTTATTTTCACTTTCATTTCATAGAAGAAATATAGAAATATTGAAATGGTAAAGGTTCAGATCCTGAGATGGGATGTAGAGCATCTCCTGAATTCCTCCTGAACATCAGGTGCAAATACAATCTGACTCTCAAATGAAGGATATTCTTTGCCGCCATGAAGTGACCAAGATCCTGCTCACTACCACTTGAAAAAAAGCAAGATATGTTGGTAATTTTAAAAAATAGAAAATACAACCAAACAAAATTAAGTAAAACGTATTCCTTTAACCAAAATTAACCAGTTATCTCATTGGTATACAATACTCAGTGCATGTGTATGTATGTGCAGACATATGCAGGCTTTCAAAACAAGCTCACACTTATACATTCCATATTACAACCTAATATTTCAGAAAATTGTATCTTTTTATTACGAATCTACCTATGAACATATCAATAAATGACCATCTACAATATTGTAACAGCTAATTCATGTTTTTTTTTTAAAAAGTCATTTTAGAAATTCTTCACAAAAAACTTGAGACAGTACTGCAAAGTACGATTTTTTTAATGTAAAATTTCTTACTTTTAAATCATTATGCTAAGAATGAGGAGAAATAAAACACATACATAAAACACATGCATCATTGCTTCCACACTACCTTTTTTTGCCACATATTCTAGCCTGATGCAACTTCCTACTAAACGGTGATAGGCCCTCATCTCTGCCTCTGTTATCCGCACCAAGGTGTAAGGTGAGTATCTAGGATCTTGCTGCTCACACTTCGTGCACCAGACCACCACTGGATTCCAGGAAACGGTGCCACCTCGCTCGCTCTCCATTTCTCTCTAGGCACTGCACTCACACAGAAATGCTCAATCCTTTCTCCCAGTTAATCTCCCTGAAGTTCACTCAAGGTCATTTCATGGCTGAGAGCTGATCCTTTTGATTGGTGAGTGCTCACAGGTTTACAGCCCCAGCAGATTATCAAACGTACTCATTTAGAAACAAAAGGAAAACTGGGGGATGACAGAGAGGGACATCCTAGCTTCAGTGAGAATCAGAATTTTTTTTTTTAGAAGTATCACATCATCACATCATGAGACACAAATCAGGCTACCGGATATTTAAAATAAAATGATAAGGATAAACTTTTTAAAGGATGTTCTAAAAAAAAAAAACACACAAAACAAAACAAAAAACTTATTCCAGGCCACAATTCTACCCTCCTTCTCTTCTAACCTCTCTAGGCTGCCAGTAATAAAATCCAGATGCTTAACGCTGAAGCCAATAAGATTCACTATCTGAGCAGGCACCTTAGATTGACATGGCAAACGGTAAAGGTTCAGATCCTGAGACAGGATGTACAGCATCTCCTGGACTCCTCCTGAAGATCAGGTGCAAGTATAATCTGATTCTCAAACGAAGGATATTCTTTGCCTGTCATAATGTGATCAAGATTCTACTTACTACCACTTGGGGAAAAGCAAGTTCACCTTTCAAACTGTGCCATGCAGAGAGGATGATATACTGAGAGAGAGGCTGCCTTTCCCTGATGCATTTTATTTTGGTTCTTCATGCTTAATGGTATTTATTAATAATGTGCTTCATATTTAAAGAAAGAGTACAATGCAAAATAGCCAATCAGCAAGTAATAAATGTTTTTACACAAACTTCCCATCTTTATTTTTATCATTCAAGCTAAAATTTCAGAGTAAGCCTTGCAATTGGCCAAGGAGAAACTGGAAGACATTTTTTTTTTATTATTTAAAAAGGTTTTTAACTTTATTTGGGGGAGGGATAAAAATGTACAAATATTAAACTATACATTTCAATGAGCTTTGACAAAAGAATACATCCATGTAACCCATACCTCTTTCAAGATGTAGAACATTTCCATAGCCCTGGAAGACATCTTCAAGTCCCTTCCCAGTCAACCCTGGTTCTCAGGCAACCACCATTGTGACTTTTTTTGAGAGAGACTAGTATTGCCTGTTCCAAAACATCATATGGTATAATAATACAGTATTGATTCTTTTGTGTCTAGCTTCTTTCTCTCAGGATAATGCATTTGAGATTCATCCACAGTGGGTATCAGTAGTTCGTTCATTTTCATTGCTGAGTTATATGTCATCATATGGACAGCTATCACTTGTTCATTCTCCTACTGACGGACATTCAGGTTTTTCCCCAACTTGGACTGTTTTAAATGAAGTTGCTATGAACCTTCACGTAAAGGCCTGTAGACATGTTTAGCTTTCTCTCAGACAAATATCGAGAAATGGTATTGATGAGTCAAAGGGTAGGAGTATATTCAACTTACAAGAAACTGTCAAATGTTTCCCCAAAGCAGTTGTACTAGAAAGCACTTTAAGATTAGAGACTACTCTGTTGATTAATTAGAGCTAGTTCTTTGTTGTTGTTAAAATTACAGTAAGTTTGTGGAGATGAGGGGAATTAATGAAATCATTATCAAGTTTATTTGAAAGAATATAACAGGCTAGAAGGGTTAAGAAAATGTTTTTTTGGCCAGGCACAGTGGCTCGCACCTGTAATCCTAGCACACTGAGAGGCCAAGGCAGGAGATCACTTTAGCCCAGGAGTTTGAGACAAACCTAGGCAACATAAGGAAACCATGTCTCAAAAAAAAAAAGGTTTTTAAAAAAGCAAATGCTAGATAAAGAGAATTTCTCCTGGCAGATATTTTAAAGTTACTATGTTAGCACTAATAAAATAAAAAGAATGAAACAAGACCCAGGAATATATTATAAATTCAAAAATAACAATATGTAAAGAATGAGGCATTGCCAATCAATGAAGAAATAATAAATACCACTGAGAAAATTACAAAAAATATATATCAGAAATTTAAAAGTTGTGTAAAAAAAAAAAATAAAACCACTAAAAGATACTTTAAAAAAAAAAAACCCTGATGGTTATTTATTTATTCTTTACTTGAGGAAGGATATAAAAGCAACAGAAGAGGCCAGGCGCAGTGGCTCATCCCTGTAATCTCAGCACTTTGGGAGGCTGAGGCGGGCGGATCACCTGAGGTCAGGAGTTCAAGACCAGCCTGGCCAAAATGGTGAAACCCCGTCTCTACTAAAAATATAAAAATTAGTTGGGTGTGGTGGTGGGCACCTGTAATCCCAGATACTTAGGAGGCTGAGGCAGGAGAATTGCTTGAACCCGGGAGGCAGAGGTTGCAATGAGCCAAGATTGCACCATTGCACTCCAGTCTGGGTGACATTGAGACTCCGTTTCAAAATAAATAAAACAAAATAAAAGCAACATAAGAAATTGTAACCTGCAAAAGGGTCTTGCCGCTCACCGCTTCTCAAAATAAGTCAAAAATAATGACGAGTTGTGATAAGAGAGAGCAAGATTGTATTATCCGTGCTAGCAGGGCAAGAGTAGAAAGCAATTCCACTCTTAAATTTGTGGAGGGAACACAGGGGTTTTTAAACAAAGGGCTCGGCAAGTAGAAGAGGCAAATGGGGCAACAAGATTCCAGGTGGCGTGACTTGCTCCGGTGGCCCTCTTGAATTATTGTCTCATTTGGTGAAGGGGCTGGCACCTTCGTGGATCCTGCCAGGTTGTAAATTAGTCTTCCATCCTCAAAGGAATCTTTTGTTGAACAGAGAATTCTGGAGGTGCCTGGTCCCTATTAGGATCTGACTCCTGAAGCTTCTAACAAAAAGTATGACCAGATAAGACCACATGGTCTGTGCTTAATAAGCATTAGGCAAATAAATGTTCATAAGGCATGAGAGTATAGTATGGGAAAGGAAAGGGAGTGGAGGTTCACAGCACATTCTACTGCTGTCTTTTAAGATGAGAGGCACATACATGCAGTTTGTCTCAAAGTTATATCTTGAAACTGACAGGGGGAAGAGGAAAAGGGAAAGAAGAAAAAAATGTTTAAAAAGTGGTTTGAGGCTCAGCTAAGCTGATGGCTACAAAATAACAAAATAAAAGATCTATAGATTTGACTACATACAATTTTAAACCTTTGTATGTTAAAAGACATCAAAAACAAAATTATTAACAGCAAACTGGAGAACAAAAAAAACCTTCTATAAACTTAAGAAAAGTTTAATAGCTTTAACATTTAAAAAATTTATGCACAAATGCCTTGGTCCCAAGCCAAACATTAACAAGTCACAGAGCAAAAAGTAAAACAGCTAATAAAATATTAAAATCATTAGAGTTCACTCATAATTTTTAAAGATTCAATTAAAATGAATACAAAAACATATTTATCTATCAAACAAGCAAAAATTCAAATAAGAAAATAAAAATATGCATCACCAGAAGACTAACATTACAGATACTGCGTCATTCCCTTAACATGCATTGTTTTAAAACAACCCTGCAAGTAAGTTCTGTCATTAGCTCATATGTCATACAAAATCACAAGTGCTGATAAAGAGATCAAGTGAAAGCAAGAACCCCACATCCTGTTGATGGGTATAAGTTTCCCAGAAGGCAATCTGACCAAAACATATTTAAAAACTTAACACTTACACTCTCTAATGCAATAATATTTTCTAGAATTCTACTTGTAAAACAACAATATGGGCCGGGCACGGTGGCTCATGCCTGTAATCCCAATACTTTGGGAGGCCGAGATGGGTGGATCACGAGGTCAGGCATTCGAGACCAGCCTGGCAAACATGGTGAAAGCCCGTCTCTACTACAAATACAAAATGCTTGTGGGTGCCTATAATCCCAGCTCCTCAGGAGCCTGAGGCAGGAGAATCACTTGAACCTGGGAGGCGGAGGTTGCAGTGAACCGAGATCTCGCCACCGCACTCCAGCCAGGGTGACAGTGCCAGACTCCATCTCAAAAAAAGAAAAAAAAAAATCTGAAATGTGTGCAAAAATTTCTGACTAAAGATGCTCCTTGCATCTTAAAAATAACATTGGGAAACTGGGAATAACCTATATGAACAACATAATTTATGGTAAAATCATGTAGCAAAAAAATTATAAAGCATTAAAATATTATCTATGGAGATGTCTGAATAGAATTTACAATATAATTGAATGTACAGTATAGTTTTCAAAAGCAGAATATAATCTATATAATTCTATCTGTAATAGGTATGATACATGTAAAGAAAGCTAGATCATATCATCTTAACTATGTAAAAATGCCAAAGGAACGAAAAGCTAGAGGGATATAGCTCAAAAGGTAACTGTGATTATTATTAGAAAATGGGATTATAGACTTTCTTTCTTGTACTTTTCTGTATTTTCCAAATATTGAACAACGAGCATGTATTATTTTTTCTGTATTATTTTTCTTTGCTAATTCTTCTTAAAATTGTTTTTTTAACCAATAGTATAAGTCACTCTTTTGGGGATACAGTTCTATGAGTTTTGACAAATGCACAGAGTTGTTTAAGCATCAATACAATCAGGATACAGTATAGTTGATCGCCCCTGTGCAGTCAAACCACTCACCCACCCTTAACCCCTGGCAATCACTGCACTCCTATAGTTTTACCTTTTCCCAAAATCATAGAAGATCAGTATGTACCTTTTGATTCTGACATCTTTACCTTAGCATAATACATGTCAGATGTATTTATATTATCATCTGTATCAATAAATCATTTCTTTTTATTATTGAATATTCCACTGGACAGATGTACCACAGTTGATCACTTCCCCAGTGAGGGACACTTGGTGCTTCCAGTTTTGTTTTGTTTTTTTAGACAGGGTCTTGCTCTGTCGTCCAGGCTGCAGTGCAGTGGCATGATCTCGGCTCACCACAACCTCCGCCTCCCAGGTTCAATCAATCCTCATGCCTCAGCTTCCTGAGTAGCTGGCATTACAGGGGTGAGCCACCAGGCCCAGCTAATTTTTGTATTTTTAGTAGAGACAGGGTTTCAACACGTTGGCCAGGCTGGTCTTGAACTCCTGACCTCAAGTGATCCGCCCGCCTCAGCCTCCCAAAGTGCTGGGATTACAGGCATGAGCCACCACTGCACCTGGCCCTGTTTCTAGGTTTTAGTGATTAAGAATAAAACTGCTATAGATATTCATGAACAGATTTTTGAGTGACCATGAGTTTTTGTTTTCTTGGGTTGCAATTACTAAGTCGTATATTAAGTGTATGTTTAACTTTATAAGAAACTGACAACTGTTTTCCAACATGGCTGTACCATTTAACCTTCCCAGCGACAGCGCATGTAAGATATCCAGTCCCTTGTCATCTTCACCATGACTTGGTATTGTCATTTTTTTTAAGTCACTCTAATAGGTACGCAGTTTCACTGATGACTACTGATATTGAGCATATTTTCACGTGTTTTTTACCATCTGTATATCTTGTATCTTCCTTGATAAAGTATCCATTCAAATCTTTTGCCCATTTTTAAATTGGGTCATTTGAGTTTTTTTATTATTGAGTTTGAGAGTTCTTTTTATACATTCTGGATCAAGTCCTTTGTCATATAGGCTATTCACAAGTCTTTTTTCTTTTTTTGAGACAGAGTTTCGCTCTTGTCCAGGCTGGAGTGCAGTGGCGTGATCTTGCTCACTACAACCTCCGCCTCCCAGGTTCAAGCCATTCTCCTGCCCCAGCCTCCCCAGTAGCTGGGACTACAGGTGCGCACCACCATGCCCGGCTAATTTTTGCATTTTTAGTAGAGACGGGGTTTCACCACGCTGGCCAGGCTGGTCTCAAACTCCTGACCTCAGGTGATCTGCCCACCTTGGCCTCCCAAAGTGCTGGGATTACAGGCGTGAGCCACCATGCCCAGCCTATTCACAAATCTTTTTTCCCCAGTTGGTGGGTTGTCTTTTCATTCTCTAAACAGTATATTTTGCAGAGAAAAAAAAATGTCAATGTTACCAAAATCTAACTTAAATCAAAATTCCTTATGAATCAGACTTTTGGTCTTGGTAACCAACTAAGGTCACAAAGATTTCCTCCTATGTTTTCTAACAGATTTCTAATTAGGTCTTACATTTAGGTCCATGATCCACTTTGAGTTAATTTTTCTATATGGGGTGAGGTATAGGTAAGGGTTCAATTGTTTTGCACATAAATGTCTAATTGTTCCAGTACCATTTGTTGAAACTGCCATTACATCATACTTCATTGAACTGCCTTTATACCTCTGACAAAAATCATTTGGCCATATTTGTATGGTACTATTCTGGATTATCTACTCTGCTCCATTGATCCATATGTCTATCCTTTTGCCAATACCACACTGTTGTGATTACTTTGCTTTAAAGTAAGTTTTAAAGTTAGGTAATGTGAATCCTCCAAATTTGCTCTTTTTAAAAAAAATTGTTATAGTTCTTTTTGCCTACTATAGTATCTCTTAGCTGATTCTTGATTTCTACAAAAATACGTAACAGATTTTTGATTGAAGTTGTGTTTAATTTATAGATCAATTTGGGAAGAATTGACATCTTGAGTCTTCCAAACCTTAAATACGAATGATATGTTAGTTTTATAAACAGTTTTTAAAGCCCTTATGAAATATCACATAATGCTCATTCTCCTCCCTCTTTCTTCTGCTTATTTTTTAGATTCTACTGCAAAGCCCACAGCAAATGACCAGAAAACATGATCTTTCTTTTTAAAATCTGGGTCAGTTTTCCCAAGGCACTGAGGGAGAAAATGGCCACCTCACATACGAGGTTTGTGTAGTGGAATTTTCCTTCTCATTTCTGCACCATATGTCAAGGTCTAAAATCCCATTTCATAGCCTGCAGGCTTGTTCCTCCTTTGCAAGCAAGACTAGAGGTATAAACACTGCAATAGAAATAAAATGGAATGAAGAATAGGAGGCTGAGAATGCAAGAGTTCATTAGGCCTGTCATTCTAGTCTAGGTCCTGCACCAAATCCTCTTCTTGGTGGGGGAGAAAAAAGAGGAAAGAGAAAGGTGCTATGGGGTATGGGAGGTGCCAGTAAATTGGTGAGGGTAAGGGCTGTGAAACCCTGAGGTGCTAGGGTGGCCAGAGGACACTTTCAACACAAAGATGCCTCCGGCTCCATTTCAAAGTGTCTATGTTGCTAGACACAGGCTCTGTTTGCTCTGTTTGCTCTCCCACCTTTGGAAAATTACCTTGCAACCCCCGATCTTCCGTGTGCATGATTTTTGAGACACTGGGAGAAAGAGCTGGATTGCACAACTGAACCAACCAAGTGCAAAAGAAAGGCAGTCAATGAAAACTGGAGCCCAGAGCAGAGAGGCCAGGAGACCACAAGATCAGCCCAATGATGAAAGAGAACCTGGGAGGCTTGGGACTCCACCAGTGACCTAGGAATGATGGCTGACTTTGCCTAAATACTGTCTTATGTTTGCTTAACATCTACCTCCCCATTAGACTGCAGGCTCCAGAAGGACATTCATTCATTCATTCATTCCTCCAGGGCCCCTACCTGAGGAGCTGCGCAGGATGCTGCAGCTGCAGCAGTGAAGGCGGTGGCCTGGTTCTGGCCCTCAGAGGCCTATGGCCATGGGCAGGGGTTATCCCCACTCCTTCATACCCCATCCTCAGCCCTGGCCCAGTGCCCAGTTCCCACAGGCCTTTAGGAAATGTGGTTAGTCTTTTTTTTTTTTTTTTTTTTGTGACGCAGTCTCGCTCTGTCTCCCAGGTTGGAGTGCGGTGGTGCCATCTCGGCTCACTGCAAGCTCTGCCTCCTGGGTTCACGCCATTCTCCTGCCTCAGCTTCCCAAGTAGCTGGGACTACCGGCACCCGCCACCACATCCGGCTAATTTTTTGTATTTTTAGTAGAGATGTGGTTTCATCATGTTAGCCAGGATGGTCTCCATCTCCTGACCTCGCAATCCACCCGCCTCGGCCTCCCAAAGTGCTGGGATTACAGGCGTGAGCCAGCATGCCCGGCCGTGGTTAGTCCTAAATTGGGGATTAAAGAGGAGAAACAGGCTGAAGGACCTCCTTCCCCGCAGCAATTTAATTAATTCTAGCTTCCCAGGGTATAGAAACAGAAAGCTAAAATGAATGTGAACTGATCTGACAATAGGTAGAAAAAAACAGACACATAATCCAAAACCTGGGCTGGACAGGGGCTAAGCTCAGACAACTGAACAAAGAAATCCAGAGGCAACTCTTCTAAGCCTCCGTGCTCAAACATTTTGAACACCTGTAGTTTGTCCACATGCATACCGTTTGTACTTACAACCCCCTCATAGTAAAGTCCTCTAAATACAAAGAGTCTTCTATACTAAATAAAAGTGCATAGTGGTGCTGCCACCTTGCCATGATAATGAGAGGTTATAACTTTATTAGATTATTAGACTTTTTGCTTAAGACTCTAGAGCTTAGCATGGGAAGTGCAATTAGGCAACAGTCCTAAACATCTCTTCCTTAACAGGCTTATCCTTATTTAAGAATTATGTATTTATTACTTCTGCATGTTTAAAGACTACAGAGTAAATCCTCTAGCTTTAGTTAACGGTTTTTCTTTGGAAGAAAGTGACTATTAACAAGTCAACTTTTCGAGGGACTCATAAAATACTTAGATTCAGGGATTAATGCTTTCATTTTCTATTCAATTTTTTCAAAAGATTTTTCAAAACTCAGTAATAGCACTTCTGTCATTTGCTGGTTTATATATCACTTTGTCAGGTGAAATTAAACCAAATATGAGCATTCAAAGGCCTTGAAGCCAGCCAGACCTGACTTTCGATTCTGACGTTTCCTCTTGCTATGACCTTGGGCAAGCTTCCTAACCTGCTTAAGCCTCAAATTTCTCCTCCATATAAACAGACTGCACTTACCATTAAACTCAATTAAATAAACAATGTACATTTAAAAAGCACAACTTGTGACACTAAAAGGCAGGAAATAAATGGTAGCTAAAATAACATCTTTTTTTTTTTTTTTTGAGATGGAGTTTTTGCTCTGTTGCCCAGGCTGGAGTGCGATGGTGCGATCTCGGCTCACTGCAACCTCCACTTCCTGGGTTCAAGTGATTCTCCTGCCTCAGTCTCCTGAGTAGTTGCGATTACAGGTGTCCACCACCATGCCTGGCTAATTTTTATATTTTTTAGTAGAGACTCGAGGTTTCACCATGTTGGTCAGGCTGGTCTCAAACTCTTAACCTCAGGTTATCCACCCACCTTGGCTTCCCAAAGTGCTAGGATTACAAGCGTGAGCCACCGCACCCAGCCAATAACATCATTTTAAATGTTATTTCCATATCCTCTAGTGTTTCCAATCTCTTACTCCTAGAAAAGGATCTATATGAGGAAGGAAAAACAATGAGACACCACAGATCTGCCTTCAAGCTTGAGGTCATTCTTTCTTTCAAGGCAAAGCTCACTGTTGAGCTTTGTCGTCCAGGGAAGGGTTATTGACCATGGAGGCCTAGGCAGAGACTACAGTAAATTGGACAACTAGTGCAGCAAGACCAATGCAATTTCTAAAAGTGGCTGTTCCCTTTATCTTGCCAATTAAATAGCTTTCCCCCTGCATCTACCTAAATCTTTTCCTTCCTTCAAGATCAGCTCAAGTCACATCTCATATGAAGCTGTCTCCAATCACTGAAGCTCACAATAACTTCTGCCTCCAAACTCTCACAGCACTATCTGTCCTGGCAATTGATCAAGCATCAACTTGTGACTTTCTGCAGTCTTTCTTAATATACCTATCAGATTGGGCCTTGAACTCCCCTCCAGTCCAGTGGCCTACAAGCATCCTCTCCAAACCCCTCAGATCCTTTGTTATCTGGATAAAGCAGGGACCCATGGGTGACTCAGCTGGTGTTAAGAGCTCAGGACCTCAGATTCCCCATAATTCTCTCCCCATGACAGCTTGTGGGCCATATGCCTGGCCCAGTGCCTTCGTCGTGGTGGGTGCTGTCTAAATACCATCCGTTCATTGACCAGTGACATCTTAATGTAGTTATGGTGCCCAAGCACCTAGGTAGTCACATAGGGGAGGTGGCACACTGAATATAGGGCAAGGTTCCTATTTTTCCCAGGGCCAGCCCATGAAACTGCCTAAGTATTTTACATTCTTAATAATTCTAAAAGTTGAAAGCATAAGGCCAGCACTTCCCAGGTTATTAGACTTGTTTTAGGGTGACTGTTCACCTCAAAGCCCTCTTCCCTGAGGACTTCTACCCCCATGCCAATACCCAGCCACCCTCTAAATCCACAGGTGAATAAAGAGCTGATCTGCATAGAAAGGCAGAAGAATGGTATAGACACAGGAGGGAAGCAGAGCACAGTGACCAGATGACACCAGAGAGAGAACAGCTGTCTTAGCTCCTGACTGTACACCTTGCTGATGAGGCCCAGGGGGACCTCCTGCTCCGAGGTTCTGTGAGATGCTTCATAGCCTGGAGAGCACTCAGCATGGAATAGCAGTGGTCAGGAGCTCAGACTCTGAAGCCAAGACCACCTGAGTTCAAATCCTGGTCCTGCCACTTACCAGCAAGATGCTCCAAAAGGAGCTTTTTTTTTTTTTTTTGGCTTTGTTAATTTGAATTAAATATGCATGTCTTTGGTAATGTCAGTGTGTTAAATTCCAAAATCTCTTAAGTTTATTATAATAATTATTGCCTGTCAATATGAACTAAGTGCTTTAATTTCACAAGTCCATGACAACGAGATAGTCTTCCTTTTCAGACTCATTAAAATCAATCAATCCCCATTTCTCACAATAAGCAGAAAGGGCACTTACACTCATTTGGGAAGAGCTGGCCCATGGTGCCATATTTGAGCTCAGAGGTCCTCTGGCTGGGTCATATTCACTAACACCCAAAGGGAAGCCAATGTGATAACAGCCTCACCCTTCAAAGAAAAATTCCAAACAAGCAGGACCATTTCCATTTTGATCCTCAGTGATTTCAAGTATCTGGCAAAGATTTTTAAATTAGCTATGTTAATTAAGTGTAATTTTTTGCAGAAATGTTAGGCTACTTGAAGCATTTTTTTTTTTATAAGGAACACACATGAGCTTTTGGAGCACAAAGGATGGCCTGTGGCCATAGCTGAGAAGTACAGGAAGCCCTGATAAGAGGCCAGCTACCCAGACTCCCTGACATCAGAGGTCCTTGCCTTAGTTGGTTCCTGGATAACAAATGATAGGAAGTATTTTCATCAAGCTTAGCATCCTTGAAAATGAACTACAGTTGTTTAACATTCAAGATCCTTGACATCTGGCTAAACACAGAGAAAAACTTTGAGACCCAGTTTTCTGGTATAGCTTGCAAAGGTCGTAGTATGGCAAACACTGTAACATGCTGGAAAATGCCATGATGAAGGAAGGCTGTATACATGAATTATGTTTTCTCTGTGAAATGCACAGAAGGTTAAAAACCCAAGATGATATTCTGCTTCCACTAGAAGCCAGAATGCTAGAAGGAGGCTCAATACTACCCTAACAACAACGACCAAAAAAAAAAAAAAAAAAAAAACCAGATAAACTACAAAATCATAACTTTTCTTAAATGCATATAAGCAAATAAGAAGCAATCACCTAAAAGTTTTAAATTAATTGTATAAGACTGAGTGAGACTAGACTAATGGGAGCATACTGAGCCCCTAGGAGTCACTGCAAAGGGAATTCACAGCTAATTGAGCCCCTAGGAGTCACTGCAAAGGGAATTCACAGCTACTTGTAGGTTCTTCTCTAATTGTGTTTGTTTGTTTGGTTGTTGTTGTTGTTGTTTGAGACAGAGTCTCCCTCTGTCATCCAGGCTGGAGTGCAGTGGTGCGATCTCAGCTCACTGCAACCTCCACCTCCCAGGTTAAAGCAATTCTCCTGCCTCAGCCTCCTGAGTAGCCGGGATTACAGGCAACCACCAGCCACCAAGTCCAGCTGATTTTTGTATTTTTAGTAGAGGCGGGGTTTCAGTGTTGGCCAGCCTGGTCTCCAACTCCTGACCTCAAGTGATCCACCCACCTCAGCCTCCCAAAGTGCTGGGATTACAGGCGTGAGCCACCATGCCTGGCTTTCTCTAATAGTATTTTTAGTGGATTCCTTAGGATTTTCTATATACAAGATCATGTCATCTGCAAATACAGATAGTTTTACTCCCTTTCCAATCTGTATGTCTTTTCTTTCTTCTTTTTTTTTTTTTTTTTTGCCTGACTGCTCTGGCTAGAACATCCAGTACAATGTTGAATAGAAGTGGTGAGGATGGACATCCTTGTCTTGTTCCTGATCTTTGGGGGAAAGCATTCAGTCATTCAACACTAACTATGATGTTAACTGTGGGCTTTTCATAAACACCCTTTATCAGGTTGAGGAAACTTCCTTCTACTCCTAGAAGTGTTTGTTTTTTATCAAGATAGGGTGTTGAATCTTGTCAAATGACCTTTCTGCCTCTACTGAGATGCTTATGTGGGTTTTCCCCTTTATTCTATTGATAAATGTATTATATTGTATTATATTGATTGATTTTTGGATGTTAAACCAATCTTAAA
Source organism: Rhinopithecus roxellana (assembly GCF_007565055.1). Classification (NCBI taxonomy): domain Eukaryota; kingdom Metazoa; phylum Chordata; class Mammalia; order Primates; family Cercopithecidae; genus Rhinopithecus; species Rhinopithecus roxellana. The sequence goes on along the minus strand of NC_044549.1, from coordinate 131,751,070 downwards.
TTCCTAGGAAAAAATCCCACTTGATCATGGTGTATAATCTTTTTTGTATGTTGCTGGATTTGGTGCCAGAACTTTGTTGAGGCTTTTTGTGTCTGTAGTTGACCTTTGAACAATGTGGGAGCTGGGGTGCCAAAATCCCTCAAAGTTCAAAATACCTGTATAACTTTTGGCTCCCCCAAAACTTAACTACTAATGCCTACTGTTGACTGGAAGCCTTACCAATAACATTAACAGTTGATTAACAGAAATTTTGTATGTTATATGTATTATAAACTGTATTCTTATAATAAACCTAGAGAAAAGAAAATGTTTTAAGAAAATCATAAGGGAAAATATAGTTAGGGTCACCCCAACCAGGCTATTTCCCTCCCTTCCCATGGGTCTTACGATGCAGTCCTTTGTGACCTCCGCATAGCTCCCTCAGGGCTAAAGACAAACTGCGCCCCCTCCATCAGTGACCCCTCCAGTAACTGTCCAAGCAGTTACAGGATGCAGTTAACATGTCTGCTCACCTCGCAAAACAAAGCTGGCAAAAACATCTCCAGGATGCGGTCAAGACGCCTGCACCCCCGACTCAGCTCCCCTACCCTGGCCCAGTTCCTCGCCCTGCAAAGCCCTGCTGTAGTCTATAAGTGGGGCTGCCTCCTCCGCTTTTGTCAGGAGGTAGCCCGGCAGGACTGACAATAAATCAGCTTGCCTGAACTTGGGTCTATTGGCCTCATTCCTTCCTCGGCTGTCCTTCCAATTACCCCTTACAAATATATTTACTATTCATTAAGTGTAAGTGGATCGCCATAAAGGTCTTACCCTCCTTGTCTTCACCTTAAGTGGGCTGAGGAGGAGGAAGAAGAGGAGGGTTGGTCTTGCTATCTCTGGGTGGCAGAGGAGAAAGAAAACCCATGTATAAGTGGACCTGTACAGTTCAAAACTATGTTGTTCAAGGGTCAACTGTATATTCATAAGAGATTTAGCCCATAGTTTGCCTTTCTGTTGCATTTTTCTCTAGTTTTGGTATTAGGGTGATACTGACCTCATAAAATGAGTTGTGGAGTATTCTCACTTCTTCTATTTTTCGGAAGAGTTTGTGAACAATTGGTACTAATTCTTCTTTAAACGGCTAGTAGAATTCACCAGTGAAGCCATCTGGTTCTGAACTTTTTTGTGTGGGTGGGTAAGTTTTCAAAAAATTACTAGTTTTAAAGTTTTTTTAAAAAAATTACTTGTTATAAGTCTATTCAGATTTTCTATTTCTTGAGTCATTTTTGGTAGTTTGTATAGTTTTAGGAATTTGTCCATTTCATCTAGGTTATCTTATTCGTTGGCATATAGTTATCCACATTATTCCTTTACAAGTCTTTTTACTTATGTAAGGATGATAGAAATGCCCCTCTTTCATTCAAGTCATTTAAGTCTTCTCTTTTTTCTCTTGTTACTCTATAGCTAAAGGTTTATCAATTCTGTTCATTTTTTCAATTAATCAATTTCTGATTTTGTTGATTTTCTGTATTGCTTTTCTATTCTACATTTCATTAATTTCCTCTAATCGTCACTATTTTCTTCCTCCTACTTTATATTTAGGTTGCTCTTCTTTTCCTAGTGTCTGAGATGGAGTCTCGCTCTGTCACCCAGGCTGGAGTGCAGTGGCACAATCTCAGCTCACTGCAAGCTCCGCCTCCAGGGTTCACACCACTCTCCTGCCTCAGCCTCCCAAGTAGCTGGGACTTCAGGCACTCGCCACCACACCTGGCTAATTTTTTGTATTTTTTAATAGAGACAGGGTTTCACCATGTTAGCCAGGATGGTCTCGATCTCCTCACCTTGTGATCTGCCCACCTTGGCCTCCCAAAGTGCTGGGATTACAGGCGTGAGCCACCGTGCCCGGCTAGTGTCTTAAATGTGGAAGATTGGGTTATTGATTTGAGATCTTTCTTCTTTTTTAATGTAAGCATTTGCAGCTATCAATTTCTCTCTCAGCACTGCTCCCATTGCAACCTCTAAGTTTGAGTATGTTGTGTCTTGATTCTCACTCATCTTAAAGTATTTCCCTTGTGAGTTCTTGACTCATTGCTCTTTATATGCATGCTACTTAACTTTCACATTTTTGTGAATTTTTCACATTTCCTTCTGTTGTTGATTTCTAATTTCATTCCATATTGATTAAAGAACATATTTTGTATAATTTCAATCATTTTACATTTATTGAGGCTGTTTTAGAGTCTAGAATATGGTCTGTCCTGGAGAATGTTCCATGTTCCTTGGAACACTTGAGAATGTTCCAAATGTATATTCTGCTGTTGCTGAATGGAGTATTCTGTGTTGGGCCTGGTTGATTTATAGTGTTGTATAGGTTTTCCATTTCCTTGTTGATCTTCTGCCTGTTGGTTCTACACATTACTGAAAGTGACATACTGAAGTTTCCAACTATTATATTTAATAGTTGAATTGAATTTTTTGTTGTTGTTGAGACGGAGTCTCATTCTGTTGCCCAGGCTGGAGTGCCGTGGTGCAGTCTCTGCTCATTGTGACCTTTGCCTCCCGGGTTCAACCGATTCTCCTGCCTCAGCCTCTCGAGTAGCTGGGATTACAGGTGCCCACCACCACACCAGACTAATTTTTGTATTTTTAGTAGAGACCGGGTTCCACCATGTTGGCCAGGCTGGTCTCAAACTCCCGACCTCAAGTGATCCACCCACCTCGGCCTCCCAAAGTGCTGGGATTACAGGTGTCAGCCACCGCAGTCAGGCAATAGTTGCATTTTCTATGTCTGCTTTCAATTCTGTCAGTGTTTGCTTCATGTGTTTTGGAGCTCTGTTTTTAGGTGTTTGTAATTATTATATCTTGCTGATAGATTAACCCTTTTGTCACTATAAAATATCCTTGTTTATCTCTAGTGACTTTTTTTAAGTCTACTTTATCTGATATTACTATCATCATTATAACATACATCATCATGTATAGTTACAATTTGTATCATACATCTTTTCCCATCCTTTTACTTTTATATACCTTTGAATATACTAATTGTATCTTTGAATATAAAGTGTGTCTCCAGGAGACACCATATAGTTGGCTCTTATTTTTCAAATCTAGCCTGACGATTTCTGCCTTTCAACTAGATCATTTATCCATTTGCACTTAATATTATCGATATAGTGGGATCCATGTCTGTCATTTTAAGTTTTGTTTTCTCTATATCTCAATTTTTTTCATTTACTGCTTTCTTTTGCATCAAATAAAAATTTCTAGGCCGGGCACGGTGGCTCAAGCCTGTAATCCCAGCACTTTGGGAGGCCAAGACGGGCGGATCACAAGGTCAGGAGATCGAGACCATCCTAGCTAACCCGGTGAAACCCCATCTCTACTAAAAAATACAAAAAACTAGCTGGGCGAGGTGGCGGGCGCTTGTAGTCCTAGCTACTCGGGAGGCTGAGGCAGGAGAATGGCGTAAACCCGGGAGGCGGAGCTTGCAGTGAGCTGAGATCCGGCCACTGCACTCCAGCCCGGGCGACAGAGTGAGACATCATCTCAAAAAAAAAAAATTTCTAGTGTAGCATTTTAATTCCTTTGATAATATTTTCATTATATATTTTAAGTTATTTTATTAGTGGTTATTCTACAGTTTATCACATACATCTTATCAAAATCTACTTCAGATTTATACTAACTTAATTAAACCTGAAATACAGAAATGTTACTTCTATATAGTGCTAATCCCTCTTTCCACTTTGCTGTTGTTATACATAGTATATCTACGTATGTTATAAATCCAACAATACATTGTTATAATTAGTATGTTATATAATTTTATGTTTATTATAGAATCTGAGACAAGAAAGGAGAACAGTGTGTATTTACATAGTTTGTAATATTAACCTTATTTACTATTCCTGGTTCTCTTCATTTGTTCCTACGGATTTGAACTACCCTCTGGAGTCATTTCTTTATTCCAAATGCAGCTTTTCTCCTACCCACTTCCCCTGTGCTCGTTAAATATATGATGTTACTGAATATTATAGACCCAACAGTACATTATATGCAGATGCTCCTCAACTTACAATGGGGTTATGTCTTGATAAAGCCATCATAGGCCAAAATAATTGTAAGTCAAAAATGCACTTAATGCTGGCAACACAGCAGACAATCCCTAATTTATGATGGTTTGATTTATGATTTTTCAACTTTATAATGCTGCAAAAGCAATATAGTTGGCCCTCTGTATCTGTGGGCTCTGTATCCATGAATTCAACCAACTGCAGATCAAAACTATTCAAAGAAATAAAAAACAATACAACAATAAAAAAATACAAATTCTAAATATAAAGTAGAGCAACTATTTACATAGCATTTATATTGTATTAAGTATTATAAGTAATTTAGAAATCAGGCTGGGTGTGGTGGGTCACGCCTGTAACCCTAGCACTTTGGGAGGCTGAGGTGCGCAGACCTTGAGGTCAGGAGATAGAGACTATCCTGACCAACATGGTGAAACCCATCTCTACTAAAAATTAAAAAAAAAAATTTAGCTGGGCGTGGTAGTGCGTGCCTGTAATCCCAGCTACTCGGGAGGCTGAGGCAGGAGAATCATTTGAACCAGGGAGTCAGAGGTTGCAGTGAGCCATGATCACGCCACATCACTACATTCCAGCCGGACAACAGAGTGAAACTCTGTCTCAAAAAAAATAAAAAGAAAGAAAGGTAATTTAGAGATCATTTAAAGTATACAAGAGGATGTGCATAGGTTAACCATTTATATCATTTTATAAAAGGGACTTGAGCAACCAAAGATTTTGGTATGCACTGGGGGTTACTGGAACCAATCCCCCTTGGATACCAAGGGATGGCTGTATTCATTCAGTAGAAACTGTAACCCCATCATAAGTTGTAAGAAGCTCTTCAACTTATGATGAAGTTACATCCTGATAAACCCATTGTACAGTCAAAAATTTGTAAGTTGAATCATTGTAAGCTGGGGACCACCTGTACTTTTATCTAACATAATTGCTTTTTAAATCAGTTACGAGAACAAAGAAGAAATATGCATTTACAGTGTCTTTCATAATCACATAATTACCTTTACTGATGCTTTGTTTTCCATATAGATTTGAATTATCACCTGGGGTCACTTGCTTTCAGCCTGAATAACTTCCTTTAGTATTTCTTAAAAGGTGGATCTGTTAGCAACTACTTATCTGTTTTTGTTTATCCAGGAATGTCTTTATTTTGCCTACATTTCTTAAAGATACTGCATTAGTCCATTTTCACACTACTATAAAGATACTACCTGAAACTGGATAATTTATAAAGGAAAGAGGTTAAATTTACTCACAGTTCCACATGGCTAGGGAGGCCTCAGCAAACCCACAATCATAGTGGAAGGTGAAAGGGAAGCAAAGCATATGTTTACAAGGTGGCAGGAAAGAGAGAGTGTGCAGTGGAAACTGCTACTATTAAAACCATCAAATCTTGTGGCCAGGCCTGTAATCTCAGCACTCTGAGAGACTGAGATAGGCAGATCACCTGAGGTCAGGAGTTCGAGACCAGCCTGGCCAGCATGGCAAAACCCCATCTGTACTAAAAATACAAAAATTTGCTGGGTGTGGTGGTGCATACCTATAGTCCCAGCTACTTGGGAAGCTGAGGCAGGAGAATCACTTGGACCCAGGAGGCAGAGTTTGTGGTAAGCTGAGATCGTGCCACTCCACTACAGCCTGGGTGACAGAGTGAGACTCCATCTCAAAAAATTAAATTAATAAATAAAACTGTCAGATCTTGTGAGAACTCCCTCACTATCATGAGAACAGTATGGAAAAACCACCCCATGATCCAATCACCTCCTACCAGTTCCTTCCCTCAACATGTGGGGATTCCAATTCAAGATGAAATTTGGATGGGGACACAGAGCCAAACCATATTATTCCACCCCTGGCTCCTCCCAAATCTCATGTCCTTTTCACATTTCAAAACCAATCATGCCTTCCCAATAGTCCCCCAAAGTCTTAACTCATTTTAGCATTAACTCAAAAGTACAAGTCCAAAGTCTTATCTGAGACAAAGCAAGTCCCTTCTGCCTATAAGCCTGTAAAATCAAAAGCAAATTAGTTACTTCCAAGATACAAGGATGGTGCACACATTGGATAAATGTTCCCATTCCAAATTAGAGACACTGGCGAAAACAAAGGGGCTACAGGCCTCACGCAAGTCTGAAATCCAATAGGACAGTCATTAAATATTAAAGCTCCAAAATGATCTCCTTTGACTTCATGTCTCATATCCAGGGTAAACTGATGTAAGGGATGGGCTCCCAAGGCCTTGGGCATCTCTATCCCTGTGGATCTGCAGGGTACAGCCACCGCAGCTGCTTTCACAGGCTTGTGTTGAGTGCCGGCAGCTTTTCCGGGCACACAGTGCAAGCTGTCGGTGGATCTATCATTCTGGAGTCTGGAGGATGATGGCCCTCTTCTCACAGCTTCACTAGGCAGTTCCCCAGTGGGGACTCTATTTTTCCTCCACACTGCCCTAGCAGAGGTTCTCCATGAGGGCTCTGCCCCTGCAGCAGACTTCTGCCTGGACATCCAGGCATTTCCATACATCCTCTGAAATACAGGAAGTTTCCCAAACTTCACCTCTTGTTCTGTGCACCTACAGGCTCAACACCACATGGAAGCTGCCAAAGCCTGGGGTTTGCGCCCTCTGAAGCAACGGCCTGAGCTGTACCTTGGCCCCTTTTAGCCACAGCTGCAGCTGGAGTGACTGGGATGCAGGACACCATGTCGCAAGGCTACACAGAGCACTGGACCCCTGGGCCTGGCACATACAACCATCTTTTCCTCCTAGGCCTCTGGGACTGTGATGGGAGGGGCTGCCACGAAGGTCTCTGACATGCCCTGGAGACATTTTCCCCATTGTCTTGGGTATTAACATTCAGCTCCTCATTACTTATGCAAATCTCTGCAGCCAGCTTGAATTCCTCCCCAGAAAATGGGTTTTTCTTTTCTACCACATGTCAGGTAGGCTGCAAAATTTCCAAACCTTTATGCTCTGCTTCCCTTTTCAACATAAATTCCAATTTCAAACCATTTCTTTGTGAAAGCATATAACTGAACACTTTCAGAGTAAGCCTTGAATGCTTCACTGTGGCCGGGCATGGTGGTTCATGCCTATAATCCCAGCACTTTGGGAGGCCAAGGTGAGTGCATCATTTGAGGTCAGAAGTTTAGGACCAGCCTGACCAACATGGTGAAACCTCATCTCTACTAAAATTACAAAAATTAGCTAGCCATGGTGGCATGCACCTGTAGTCCCAGCTACTCGGGAGGCTGAGACATGAGAATCACTTGAATCTGGTGGGCAGAGGTTGCGGTGAGCTGAGATCATCCCACTGCATACCAGCCTGGGCAACAGAATGAGACTCTGTCTCAGAAAAAAGAAAAAAAAAAAGAAAGAAAAAGAAAAAGAACGCTCTGCTGCTTAGAAATTTCTTCTGCCATATACCCTAAATAATCTCTCTCAAGTTCAAAGTTCCACAGATCTCTAGGTCAGGGGCAAAATGCCACCAGTTTCTTTGCTAAAGCATAGCATGAGTGACCTTTACTCCAGTTCCCAGTAAGTTCCTCATCTCCATCTGAGACCACCTCAGCCTGGACTTCATTGTGCATATCACTATCAACAATTTTGTCAAAACCATTCAACAAGTCTCTAGGAAGTTCCAAACTTTCCCACATCTTCATCTTCCTCTCTTCTTTGGAGTCCTCCAAATTGTTCCAACCTCTGCCTGTTACCCAGTTCCAATGTCACTTCCACATTTTCAGGTTATCTTTACAGCAGCACCCCCACTCTTAGTACCAATTCTCTGTATTAGTCTGTTTTCACACTGCTATGAGGATACAACCTCGCCAGACGCAGTGGCTCATGCCTGTAATCCCAGCACTTTGGGAGGCCAAGGCGGGTGGATCACAAGGTCAGGAGTTGAAGACCAGCCTGACCAATATGGTGAAACTCTGTCTCTATTAAAATACAAAAATTAGCTGGGTGTCGTGGCGGGCACCTGTAATCCCAGCTAATTGCGAGGCTGAGGCAGAAGAATCACTTGAACCCCAGGAGGGGGAGGTTGCAGTGATCCTGGGTGACAGAGCAAGACTCCGTCTCAAAAAAAGAAAAAAGATACAACCTAAGATGGTGTAATTTATAAAGGAAAGAAGTTTAACTGACTCACAGTTTCACCTGGCTGGGGAAGCCTCAGGAGACTTATAATGATGACACAAGGCAAAGGGGAAGCAAGGCATGTCTTCACAAGGCAGCAGGAGAGAGAGTGCTCATGCAGGGGAAACTGCCACTTTTAAAAACCATCAGACCCTGTGAGAGCTCCCTCACTGTCAAAAGAATAGCCTGGGGAAAACCACTCCCATTATCTGATCACCCCCCAAACAGGTCCCTCCCTTAACATGTGGGAATTACAATTCAAGGTAAGATTTGGGTATGGACACAGAGTCAAACTATATCAGATAGTTTTGCTGAATATAAGATTCTTGGTTGACAATTTTCTTTCTTTAGCACTCTGAATATGTCACACCACTGCTTTCTGGCATCTATCGTTTCTGATGAGAGTTGGTTGTTACCCTTATTAAAGTTTCTTTGTATGTGATGAGTCTTTTTTCTCTTCTTTCAAAATTGTCTCATCCTTCACTTTCAGCATTTTTACAATAACGTGTTTGGGTGTGGATCTCTTTGCCTTCATCCTACTTGAACATCATTGAGCTTCTTTGATGTACAATGATTTTCATCAATCTGGGGAATTTTTTAAATCATTATTTCTTCTGATACTTTTTCTGCTCCTCCTCTAGCTCCTCTCTTTACATTTCATGTATATTGGTGCACTTAATAGTATCTCACATTTTTCTAAGACTCTATTAATTTTTCTTTCTTCTTCAGATTGCATAATCTCTATCAGTCTATCTTCAATTCCTTGAGTCTTTGTTCTTCCAGTTCCAATCCACTGTTAAGATTCTCTAGTAAATTTTTAATTTCAGTTATTTTAGTTTTTTATAGAGACAAGGTTTTACTATGTTGCTCTGGTTGGTCTTGAACTCCTGGCCTCAAGCGATCCTCCTGCCTGGGTCTGGGATTGCAGGTATAAGCCATCACACCTGACCTGTTTGAACATATTTATTGTGGCTGTATTGAAGTTTTTGCTAAATCTGACATCTGGGCTTTCTCACAGGCAGTTTCTGATGCCTGCTTTTTGTTTATTTAAGAGTCACACTTTCCTGTTTGTTTGAAGGTCTCATAAGTTTTGATTAAAAACTGGACATTTGAGGTAATATACTATAGCAACCACGAATACTGATTCCTCTTCTCCCCATCTCTGGGGCTTGTTTTTGTTTGTTTGCTTGTTTAGTGACATAGCTTGACTGTTTTAATGAAGTATATTTCCCTTGAAGTGTAAAGACACTCATGTCCCTCCTCAGACAGTGTTGCTTTGGTTGTGCCCATCGTCTGTGTGGGTTTAACAGAGTTGTACTGCCTGTCTCCCTTTCGGATCTCTCTGCTGTCTGCCTTTGTTGATATCATACTCAGCTGTTCAACTCCACCTACCTACTGTTGGCTCTATGGTTTTCAACAATGCCCTGGGGCATAAAGTTGCTCCAGTCTTATTCAATTAAATTCAGGCAAAGATATTTTTTGAGGCCAATCTTTAGGTTCCTTATAATTCTAGTAAGGTTCTTCTTAGCTGCCTCTTTCCCTGGTTCAGAGTCTCTGATAAACAAGGTGGCCTATAGTTTAGCTTGTTGCTCTCACAAAGCTACCAGGCTCCTCTTAATTTCTTGCTCTCAAAATCTCCATTGTATTCAAGAATGCCTTTAGACTTGAGCTTTCCCATACTCTGTTTTAGCTAAAGTCAGTTATTTTGGGGAGAACTTCAAACCTTCTATTCTTCCAGACTGTCTCTACTTCTAGGCAAAATCTCGGCCAGGGTAGTAGACTGGTCTTGGCTTGCCTCTCTCAATGTTGAACCTCCATTTTATGAGGGAGCTGAGGCAAAAGCAACCAGTTCTCAGTATTCTCAGCCTGCTGCACCTGGGATAAAGCTTCTGTCCTATGAATGGGGGCTAGGTGGAAGGAAGTAGACCCTGACCTGTCAGCTGGAGGCTCTCCAGGAACTTGGCCTCAGTAACTTGGAGTTAGAGAAGAGAAATGCTGGACACCTGCCCCTCCTGGCAAGGGACTATATCCCTTCACTGAAAGCTGAGAGAGAGGAGCTGGGAAGGATGAGAAGAGAGCAGGTCATACTCAGGTACCACGGACACTCACTATTCTTACCAAGATTTAGTAGATTTTCTTGAATAAATGTATTTTTTTTCATTTGCTGCATGCCCTTCAAACAACTTCCAGAGACTTTAGAAGGTTGGCTTTTAAAATAATTTTCAACAAGTACGGTTGCTTCACTGAGGAATTGCGACTCTTCGCACTGGCATTTCTGGAAATGGAATTCCAACTCCACAACTGTTTCTTTTTAAATGTAACAAAATGTTAAGGGCAAGAGAGCTTTTGTAGACATTTAAACATTTCTTAAATTTTATTTTGCACTTTTAAATTTGTCGATCAATTTTTTTTTAGGGTTCAAACATTTTTAGTAGGCCTTGAAGAGTCTGTGAACACTAGGCACAGCGTCTACAGAGCCTAATGGAAAAATAGCCCAAGTGTAGTCAGATGGGGGAACATGTCCAGCCATCCCCACTGGGCACATTCCCACCTGAGTAGCAGACACCCCACTCTTTTTTTTTTTTTTTTTTTTTTTTTTCTAGAGTATATGTGCACAACATGCAGGTTTGTTACATAGGTAGACACCCTACTCTAATTAGACTCTTCTTTCAGTACTAACAGCTGAGGCATGGACCCTAGACATTTCAGCTGCTAACAACATTGTTTAATAATGAGCCATGGGCTGAATTCCTCAGTTTAGTATTCTTCTGGCTGCATGTTATCAATGCTGACTGTGTCCCAGAAGTAGCAACCTGGGTTACAGATCAGTTTCCTAGAGCCTCTGTCACCAAAAGAGCCACCCATCCAATCTCCAATTATATAAGGAATGTTTCAAAAGATATTCTTTTCTGCTTCACAGGTAATTGGATGTAGCCAAACATATGAAGTCATTTTAGAACAATGATAAGATCAAAATGTAAAATAATCACTTCTAATATGAGGTAGCAAGGTGGAAAGTGAGCCAGGATGGAAATGCAAAACCTCTATGGGGGGTTACTGACATGGACCATTTTTTAAATTTTATTTATTTATTTATTTATTTATTTTGAGATGGAATCTTGCTCTGTCACCTAGGCTGGAGTGCAATGGTGCGATCTCAGCTCACTGCAACCTCCGCCTCCCGGGTTCAAGCGATTCTCCTGCTTCAGCCTCCCAAGTAGCTGGCATTACAGGCATGCATCACCATGCCTGGCTAATTTTGTATTTTTAGTAGAGACAGCGTTTCTCCATGTTGGTCAGCCTGAACTCCCGACCTCAGGTGATCTGCCTGCCTCAGCCTTCCAAAGTGCTGGGATTACAGGTGTGAGCCACCGTGCCCGGCGACATGGCCCATCTTGATGACTGTGGGTTTCCAGTGATTGGAAGCCCCCGTGTGAGCCATATGTGCCCTATCAAAATCCTAGAGCAATTTCAGATGCATTCATAGATAGTCCACATTACTTTGACAGCACCTCCACATATATTGCAGATATTTCAACAACTGAAAGGGATAGGATGGGGAAAATCAAACAACACTTTTCTGACACTGTAATTCTATAAACCAATGTGACTCTACGGTCCAGAATTAAGGGGAAAGGATGGTCCTACATGTGTCCTGCATGGATAAAAACACATCTAGACATGTGTTCACATGTGAACTACATATTTTATAAGAGTTCCTGACAAATGGACAAAATCCAAAGAAGGAGGCCCCTAGAGTGAAGCACACCACATGAAGAACACACGAAGGGCTTCACATTTCCTTTCAAATGGGGGTTTGGAAACCAAATAGTTATCTTCAAATATTTTATAGCTGTCCTTAAAAGTGTAAAAACTGCCTGGTACTCAGTACTCCAGCTCCATTCCAAAACACAATCATTCGTTCACCTATTCAGCAAACATTTATTCTGCATCTCCTCAGAGTGAGGCCCTGTGTTAAGTGGCTATCTAGGGATACATAAGACTCTTCATAAGTAATGAAGAGTCTAGAAGCAGAGAGGGTTAAACAAGCATGCGAATAACCCAGTAACCATAATACAAGGGAGAGTATGATAGGCATCATGTGAAAAGAACAAAGTTTACTTTGGAATTCAGAGTCAGGAGTCATCATGTCCCACTAGCAAGATCAGAAACGACATCATGAAGGAGATGGCACTGCACTGGGTTTCAAAGATGTGTACTATTTCTGTGAGGAGAAATATACTAAAGACTTTTTCCAGGTTGGGGGTAAAAGTGCAAATACTTAGAGGTGAGAAAAGGGCTGGAAAACATAATGGGACAGAGCCAAAGAACTGATGAGTTCAAGTTGACCAACCACAGGTGTAGAAATCTCAAGTATTAGGGGACAAAACTAGAACTTTATAGGCCAAACAGTGAAGAGCTTGTATCTTAGGCTGCAGAGAATGACTAGGTGCAGGTATTATTAAAAGCTTTGTAATATAGAGGGTCGTGTTTGTTTGACTCCTAGCATAGATCAGAGGCAGACACAGAGAGACAGGAGGTTTGCACAATGGCTAGGTAGAAGGAAATGAAGTTCTGAAGTAGAATTGACGCAGGTAGCAGTGGGGATGAACATGAGGGACAAAAGCTGTGAGGTATTTCAGAAACTGAATCAACAGCAGCCAAGACACTTCTGGAAATATGGGAGTGAGGAGGGATGACTCAATTATCAAGTCTAAGGGACGTAGAAAGAGCAGAAACCCCTGCTGGAGGAGAAACTGACTCAGGGTCAGAGGAAGCTGAGTGAATACGGAAGACAGTGTGGCTACCCTGGAAAGTGGCTAGGATAGGACCAGGAGAATGTTCTAACCCAAAGGCTTGCTCCAAGCACCTCTCAAACCTTCCCCAACTCATGATCACCTCCTCAGAAGCTACTTGATAAGGAAATATCTGAAAAGAACAGGCAAGGATAGAGTCAATCCACCCTTGAGAAGCGCCACTGGCTACCCAAGGTGACCCTCCGTGAAGGCAGAGGCTGTTGCAGGGTTAGAGAAACGCCCCCCTCCACCTTGAGGTCCCCCAAAAGGGGATATGAAGAGCAACCTTCCGGCCCTGAGTCTGCCACTCACTCCCCCTGAAACCTTAAAAGATGATCCTCTCTCACTTTGGGAGGCTGAGGTGGGCGGATCACCCGCAGTCAGGAGTTCGAGACCAAACCTGACCAATATGGAGAAACCCCGTCTCTACTAAAAATACAAAAAAATTAGCTACGCATGGTAGCACATGCCTGTAATCCCAGCTACTCAGGAGGCTGAGGTAGGAGAATCACTTGAACCCAGGAGGCAGAAGTTGGGGTGAACCGATATCATGCCATTGCACTCCAGCCTGGGCAACAAGAGTGAAACTCCATCTCAAAAAAAAAAAGATGATCCTCTCTGAGTCAATTCCTAATGAGTACTCCACCCATTTCACAGGTTTCATTAGATTAAGTATGAGGAGACAGAATCTTGCAAAGCACACAAAAGCCAAGGGTCATCAGAAGCTGAGAGCAGAAACTACAACAAATTCCTATGTGGATGGAAGGAGGGAGGGAGCAAGGTAGGCAAGAAAATACCATAGCCTGGGGGCCACAGGCAGCTAAGTGTTAGTCAAGGAATACTGCCTGCCAGATTTCAAGAACAGCCTGCTCCAGAGAAATAGGAGGGACAGTTAAAATTAACCAGGTCAACCCCCTTGTTTAACAGATGGGAGGCTTCGCCCTGAGACAGGCCCAGTAACCTACCAAAGATCTTTAGTGGCGTGACAGAGGGACCAGGGATATGTCCAATAACTGGAATGTCTGTATAATCACAGTGTACACAGTATTTCTACCCACATTATCTTACTTATCTTCAAAAATAGCCTTTGAGCTGAGTGGGAAAGTATTATTAAAATTCCTGTTTTTCAACCTGAGGTTAAATGACTTGTCCAGGGAAGGATTCAAATCCAGACAGTCATACCCCCAGCCCACTGCTCTTTCTCTATACCACAACTTCATGCCTGCGCTGGGTTTTAGCACAATCATTTCAGCTTTCATCATATTTCAGATTCTAAATTCTGTTTCATTACAAGTTCTTTTTCCTCTTATTTCACACTGCCTTCAGCAATATTTCACATTCAACCTTACCTGGTAGGACCCTACTGATCTCTTGTTTTAAAAGTTCAGTGCCCACATTTGGCACCAGAAACTTTTTTCTAAACCTGAATTATCAAAATTGGGCCTTCCCATATAAATCATCTTTACAAAGTCTGTCCTCACAAGTGTATCATTTGAGATGTGTGTGATTATTACAGCAAACACACCGGACTAATTGAGGCAATATTTAACATGCAAGTACCAAGAAAGCAGCTTTCACAAATGTGTAGAAAACGAAGGCAAATAGTTCCTGGCTTTATCAATAAAAGCTGATTTGCATTCATGGGGGACCTCCAAGCGCAGTCAGCAACAGAAAATGATCCCGATAATTCCAGTAGCCCACATCCAAAGGTTCTGAACCTGAATGTGTGTCTTTATTGAGGGAGGTCCAGGGAAGACCTGGGGAAGAAAGTGCTAAGATAAAACTGGGAAATGCCTCAATGTCCTCTTTCCCTTAGTCTGTGGGGCCTGACGTTCCATCACGAACCTTATTTCAGGAGTAAGCAATGAATGTTTTGCTCCTCTTTTCAACTCAGGGAAGAGGATTAATATTGCTCAGTCTCCTTGGCTTGCAGAGGTTTCTAGTGGGGATCATCAAGGGTGTGCTGATGCCTCCAGGCAGCACAGTAACAGGCCCAGGGGCCGGGCTGCGCAGGAGCGCTCCCATCTAACCTGCCTCTTCCTGCACTTTCTTATAAACAAGCCTTCAGTGGCGTGGCAGTCATTTATGCTGAAAAATACTGGCATTCGTTCCTCTTATGCCCTCTCCTTCCTCACTATCCCCAGAACCAGAACATAACTTCCCACCCACCCTACTCCCGTCAGAAGCAGCTAACGGATGGTAACAGCGCAGCAGCCCTCGGTTTGGAGCTCAACGGACTTGGCAACCACCTGGTGAAGGCACCAGCCTCGGCCCCCCGACTCCCACCGGCGGCGCGCCCCAGGGATGCCCCCGGCTGGGCACTGCAGGCAGGACCCAGAACAGCGAGGCCCAGATGCCGGGCAAGCCCCCAGGGAGCGCGCTGCCCCGGGTGAGGCAGGGAGTAACAGACTAAGCCCAGAGACCATCCTCACCCGCCATTAATAAAACGCAGGAAAAATTAAAGCTTTGTTTACCGACATGAGTGATCACTGTGGCCAGTCGCCGGCTGAGCTCCTGAGGGGGCATCTCTTCTTTTAAGCAAGACAGCATTTCACTGAAAAACCACTCCGTATAAATAAAGCCAAACAAAACTGTTTCTACCGCTGCTGTGGATGATTTTTTAAAGGCATCTCCGCCCGAGGATGCTCTGCCCTCGCCCTCTTCCTGGCTCTCCAGTCAAGAATCGAGAGTCCCTCGCAGCCGCTGCCAGCTCTCCCTCGCCACGCCTCGCGGGGGCTACTGTGACAGACCAAGTCTGGCGCTTTCCCAGCGTCGCAGCTGGACCGAGAGGGGAGCGGCCGCTCTGCAAAAGGAAGCAAGTCGCCAGTCTCGCCGGAACCGCGTCCCGGCTCCTCCGGCTGGGCGAGGGCCGGGGCTTCCAGAATCGCGGTCCTGGCCGCCGGGTTTCCGGCGCCGCCTCCAGGGACTGTGAGGTGAGGGATGCTTCGCCGGGTGCAGGGCGGGCGGCAGGTGGCCGCTGCTCGTCTGCGCGGCCCGCCCCACGCCCCACTCCCCGGAGCCCACCTCTTCCCGCCCGCAGGTGGCGTCCGGGGCTCTCCCGGAGGCGCGCACGCGCCCAAGCGCCGCTTGTTTGGGGGTCGGGAACGCTGCGCCCCTTTCCCTGCCGGGAGCCCGCGCTCCAGCCCCTGGAGTAGGGGCGATTCACGGTTCCTACTCGGAACCGTGGGGCGGGGAGACAGCGACTGAGGCGCTCCAGCCGCACAGGGGTCGAGATCACCAGACGCGCGCCGGCCGGGTCTCCGCCCCTCCTTCTTCCCGGTGCGGTGTCTGCGGAGGAGCAGCGGAGAGAAGGGGCCTGACCCGAAGAGGTGCCGCCATCCGGTAGGACCCGGAGCGGGAGGCTGGGTGAGGCGCCGCTGCTTGCCCCACCTTCTGACCCGGGGGACGGCTGGCGTGTGTTTTCCCCCCTTGGGGTTGTTCCACGCAGTTCTTGACCTCCGCTGGCCACGCCTGCACTGGAAGCCCAGCGCCCGGGCTGCGCTCCAACATGACTGGGCACGCATGGGCGCGCTCACCACCTGTGTGGGCTTTTTCCTTGGTGCAGCTGCGCCCTTGCCACTGCTCCGTCTGTCACCTGTCAGGCGCGCCAGTGCTACGTTCTGGAGAGGCTGTGGCACATCTTCCATGCCGGTCCTCCTCCCCATTAGCCCATTATCCCGTGGTTTCCCTATTTGGGCCCAGACACTTTCTGACTGGCAGCAAAAAACTAACCCCAGTTCAGCAGAGCGCCATGGGAAACACCTGAGCAAATGGGAATTCGGTCAGGTTGTCCCCGAATCCTTTCTACAGCGGGAGTCCCTGAATACTCAGCCGGTGGCGTGGCGGGACCACCCATGCGGATGTTCTCAGCCATCTCTTTCCTCTTCGATATGTAAAAAGCCAAGCCGCAAACACCCTGGATCCAAATTCTAGGAGTAGTCACCCATCCCAGGGGGCTGAGGGTATTTTTTAGTGCTTTCTCTAACAATTGTGGGCTGTAGTTGAGAAGCGACGTTAGTTCACCTGTGTCATGAGATTTGGAGAGAGGAGGTTCTTCCCGCTGTGAAGTTTGGCACTTTGCACGCTGCCTGCAAAACAGAGCAAGGATTTTCTTTTTCTTATCTTTTTTTTTTTTCGTTTTTAGAGATGGAGTGTCACCATGTTGCCCAGGCTGGTCTTAAACTCCTGGGCTTGAGTGATCATACCCGGCCACAGAGCAACCATTTTCACAACCACCTTTTGCAAGAGATTAAAAAAAGGGTTAAAAGTCCGGGCATAGTGGCCCACGCCTGTAATCCCAGCACTTTGGGAGGCCACGGCGAGCAGATCACAAGGTCAGGCGTTCAAGACCAGCCTGGCCGACATAGTGAAACCTCGTCTCTACTGAAAATACAAAAATTAGCCGGGTATGGTGTCACGCGCCTGTAATCCCAGCTACTCGGGAGGCTGAGGCAGGAAAATTGCTTGAACCTGGAAGGTGGAGGTTGCAGTGAGCCAAGACCATGCCATTGCACTCCAGCCTGAGCAACAGAATGAGACTCCATCTGAAAAAAAAAAGTTAAAGATCCACAGGAGGGGAGGCAGCTTTTGAATTATGTTTCCACAATGGTTTTTTAAGGAACCAAATGAGATGTTTCCTACTGATAGTAGTCAGAACCCTGGTGCCCAGTCAGAGCCAATTGTGAGTTTTGGTCCGTGGAAACCAATGCTTTGTAAAGAAGACAATGATGTAAGGTATGTTGGACTGGGAGTGTCAGAGCCACTTTGAAGATTCAGTAACCTCAACTTCCCAGCTTAGGCCGGGTCCTTATGGGTGAGAATCATGAAAAGGAAGAAGAGAAGGAATGGAGGAGAGGAAAAGGAGGGAGGAGAAACTTATGATTAAGAATGAGAACAAAAAGAAAAGAGATAGAAAGGAAATAAATCACACTCAGAGTGCTGCCCACATCTTTGGTACTTTCACAGTCCTCAAAGGTTTCCATGGAGATAAATGAGCTCGAGTTATGGTGAGATGTAGCAGGCAGCACCTATTCTCAGAAACTAGTTCTGCACTTATCTCTGACACTTGCTCTCTCAGGGCCTTCACTGCTTCCCCTGGGCAGTAAGGAAATGGCTCTGTGATCTCCAAGTTCCCTTTTCCAGCTCTGAAATCCTATAACTGGAATTAAGAAGAAATGATCGGCTGGCTGCATTGTCTCACACCTGTAATCCCAGCACTTTGGGAGGCCGAGGTGGGTGGATTACCTGAGATTAGGAGTTCGAAACCAGCCTGGCCAACGTGGTGAAACCCCATCTCTACTAAAAATACAAAAATCAGCCGGGCGCGTTGGTGGGCACCTGTAATCCCAGCTACTTGGGAGGCTGAGGCAGGAGAATCGCTTGAACCTGGGAGGCGGAGGTTGTGGTGAGCTGAGATAGTGCCACTGCACTACAGCCCAGGTGACAGTGTGAGATTCCATCTCAAAGAAAAGAAGAAGAAGAAGAGGAAGAGGAAGAAGGAAGAAGGAAGAAGGAAGAAGAAGAAGAAGAAGAAGAAGAAGAAGAAGAAGAAGAAGAAGAAGAAGAAGAAGAAGAAGAAGAAATAATGACCATATAGTGTTCAATATCTCATACCTCCTTGTTCTTCCAAGAAAATGGTCATTGTCTCTATTGTTCTCATGAACATTGACATCCTTTCTGTCTTCTTTCTTCCCACCCTCCCACCTTCTCTGCCTGTTTTTCTCCTTCCTAATTATGATCTCTTATATTATGCCTCCTTGTGTTCATTAATGAGGACAAAGCCCTCATGACCTAATCACCTCTTGAAGGTCTTCTTTCTCAGTGCTGTTGCATTTGAGGATCGAGTTTCCAATGCATGAACTTTGGAGAACACATTGAAACCACAGCACAAAGAGGCATCTCATCACCCATGTGATGCCTTCCACCATGTTATGATGCCGCATGAAGGCTTTCACCAGATACAGCCCCTCGATCTTAGACTTCCCAGCCTCCAAAACCATAACCCAAAGCAATTTCTGTTCATTTTAAATTGCCCAGTCCTTGGTTTTCTGTTACAGCAGCACAAAACAGACTAAGACATCTTGGCTGGCGAAATCAGAGAAACAAGCTAGAAAAGCCTGCTTCCTTCTCCAGTGAACCAATTAACAATCACTCACATCTACTGAACATCTGCTATGGTTGTGATAGGCAGTGTCAGGTACAACTACCACCACCATATAGCAAGTGACTGTTCTGTATCTAGTATGATGTTAGACATTTTACAAACACCTTTGAGGCCTCACAACAGCACTCTAAAGGCTTTAGCCTCATTTTGCAGATGCCACTGTAAAGGACCAAACTGTGTAGTCAAAACGTAGACCATTCTCTCCCTTCCAGTAAAGACCTGCTCAAGCTGGTCAGACGCGGTGGCCCACACCTGTAATCCCAGCACTTTGGGAGGCTGAGGTGGGCGGATCACATGAGGTCGGGAGTTCAAGACCAGCCTGACCAACATGGAGAAACCCTGTCTCTACTAAAAATACAAAATTAGCAAGCTGTGGTGGCGCATGCCTATAATTCTAGCTACTCAGAAGGCTGAGGCAAGACAATCACTTGAACCCAGGAAGCAGAGGTTGCGGTGAGCTGAGATGATGCCATTGCACTCCAGCCTGGGCAACAAGAGTGAAACTTCATCTCAAAAAATAATAATAATAATTGCTCAAGCTCCAAGTCCCTGTAGATTGCACCTCCCTATGGGTGAACTGTCAGTGCAACTTCTGACAAAGGAAAGACAGACAAAGGACCTACCTTGGAGAGCAGTGGCTGGCACTACAGCCTCCTCAGCTCCTGGTGCTACAGGTGAGGGTGGACATTCCTGGGGTACCAAGGAGGCCCCCAGTTTCATCTACATCTGTGGTTCCCAAACTTTAGCAGCATCACCTGGGAATAGAAGTAATTTTTATAAAAACACAAATTTCTGGGTCTTACCTCCAGGATTCTGGTTTAGTAGTCTGGATTGGTACCCAAGAATCTGCATTTCTAACAAGTCCTCAGGAAAACTGACGGTACTAGTCCTGGGATTACCCTTTGAGCACCACTGGCCTGGATGAGAGCTCTTCAAACTTCTTAGATTGCACATCTTAGTATGATTGTGCCATTAGAAAGAGATTTGGTCTTTGCCCCAAGGTCCTGGCATAGAGCTCCTAAGCCTCTTGGAATTTCCTGAATGATAGTGTGATAGGAGTGTCTTTTGTTCTAATGAAGAGACTCTTAGTAGACCCCCAGATAGCTTCAGAACACAGCCTGTTCACCAGAAAGACCAAGCCTTGGTTAGAAGGTTGAAACTCTCGGCCTTATCCCTCAACCTCTAGGAAGGGGGAAATGCTGCAGGTTGAGTTAACGACCAAGCACCAATGATTTAATCAATCGTGCTTACAGAGCAGAGCCTCCATAAAAACCCCCAAATGAAGTCGGGTATGGTGGCTCACACCTATAAATCACAGCAATTTGGAAAGCCAAGGAAGGCAGATTGCTTGAGCTCAGGAATTTGAGACCAGCCTGGGCAACATGATGAAACCCAATCTCTACAAAAAAATCAAAAAATTAGCCAGGCATGGTGGCACATGCCTGGTCCCAACTACTTGGAGGGCTGAGGAGGGAGAATCCCTTGAGCCCAGGAGGCTGAGGCTGTAGTGATCCAAGATCACACCACTGCCCTACAGCCTGTGTGACAAAACGAGACTCTGTCTCCAAAAAAAAAAAAAAAAAAAAAATCCCTAAATGATTGTGTCTCAGAGCTTCTGTATTGGTGAACACATCAAGTGCTGGGAGGATGGTACACCTGGAGAGGGCATGGAAGCTTTGCGGACCACCACCTCCCATACTTTGCCCTATGCACCTCTTCCGTTTGGCTTTTCCTGAGTTGTATCCCTTACAGTAAACTGGTAACAATAAGTAAAGCACTTTCCTGAGTTCTGTGAGTCATTCTAGCAAATTATCAAACCTCAGGAGGAAGTCAGGGGAACTCTCAATTTATAGCCAACCAGAAGTATGGAAGGCTGGGGATTTGTAATTGGTGTCTGAATTGAGGGGCAGTCTTATGGGACTGTGCTCTTAACCTGTGGTGTCTGTTCTAATGGCAGATAGTTAAAATCAGGTTTGAATTGAATTGCTGGACACCCAGTTGGTGCCAGAGAATGAAAAGTGGCATTGGAAAAGATCCCACTTACTCCACAGCTGATTGAATAGACGAACCTAAGAAGTGACATGATGCCGGGCACAGTGGCTTACACCTGTAATCGCAGCATTTTGGGAGGCCGAGTTGGCCGGTTCACCTGAGATCAGGAGTTCAAGACCAGCCTGACCAACATGGAGAAACCCTGACTCTACTAAAAATACAAAATTAGCCAGGCGTGGTGGCGCATGCCTGTAATCCCAGCTACTCGGGAGGTTGAAGCAGGAGAATCGCTTGAACCTGGGAGGCAGAGGTTGCGATGAGCCGAGATAGCACCTTTGCACTCTAGCCTGGACAACAAGAGCAAAACTCCGTCTTGAAAAAAAAAAAAGAAGAAGAAGAAGTGACATGTTACTTGAGCTCACACCATCCTAACAGTCATTCCACTGCCATCTTTTTGTTTTCTGAAATCAACCTGCCACCCTGGCATAGGGGTGTATGTGTGCATGCATGTGCATACATGGGGGCATGGGGCAGCACATCTGCCTCTACCTCTGCACTGCCACTCTCTCTTCCCATGTGTTTCCCTGTGTGGTTTTGTCTCATCCCACAAGTGACTGAATTACAACACACATTTTGTGTGTGTAATGCTGAGGACATTTTGCCCCTAAATTCTTAGGAGTCTTATTTGCCAGTAGAAGTATCCTCCTCAGCGCCACCTGAGGAATTAACCCTGCATTCCCAGAGGAAACTGTGATGGCATCCCCTGGGTCAGTTGCCTTTGCAAAGCAATGCTGATTCTCTTCAGGATCCACCCATACCCACCCTTCTTTGCTTCTAGACCTATAACTAGACTCAAGTCCTAGCAGGCCCCCTGTAACTCACCCAGCAGGTGAGTTACAAAGTATGCCCCATGCAGGGGTATATTACAAAAGAATTGCTCGAGTTTTCTAATTTATACAGACAGAAATCTGGGGAACATATGTGGACATGAATATTAAGGGCATGAGATATTGACATAAAGAACATAAAGCTGGATCAGGCTGAATTTATTGATATGGGCCCACAAAGCAGAGATTCTGCCTTTAACAATACAGCTTAGAGTTAGAAGGGATTGTAACAATCTATTTGGTTAGTTGACTGATGCATGGACAGAAAGGTGGCTCATGCATTCAACATATATTTATATGTTGAAATCCTGATTCCAAAATGAGTTATAAATCCCTGACCTGCCTTGGTTTAATGTAGAGGAAGGGATTCAAAGGCTTAGGGAGATTGGATTGTTAGAGCAGATTCATCATTTAAGACCTACTCACCCACCTTGGCAGGGTATATACCCTTTTCATCACAACTGTGAGAAATGTCTGAGAGGAGCCCTGGCATTCTTAGAGCTCTGTGATCTTTCTTTGCTGTGGGCCAGGCCTTACAGTGGGAACTACAGTCACTGAGTTGGGAAACTTCAATGTAATAGGAGTAACTGGATCTCAGGGTGGCAGGGACTAAGTGGCAGCACTCAATCATCAAAGGTGAGGTGAATGTGATTACCACAAGGGACAGCAAAGTCAAAGCAGGAACTGAAGTAGTCTGACTCTTGCAGACCTCAGCATTTGCTAGTTGATCGTGATCTTTCCAAAAGTGGAATAGACAGGAGGCCTACTAAATTCTTATTTGATGTGTATCAGCAGAAAGGTTTCTAGGTCAAGTGAACAAAAGTCTAACTTGAATCATAAAATGCAGAATCACAACCCCTCATTCAATTCCAGGATTTGAGCCACTTTACAGTCCCAGAACCCCTTGAATTAAGATAAAATTGGGTGCCCTTTTGGAAAGAACCCTGTATCAACCAAAATTTTTTGTACTGTTAATCTTTCTCCCAGCCTTCCCCAAAGGCTGTGTGGCATTTTACTAAGGTAGCTGTATATTAGAGAAAAGGAAATAATGAGACTTTGGGGGAATTATAGGACTCTGAACTGACACTAATTCCAGGACACCAAAAACATCACTGTGGCCCACTAGTCAGAATAGGGGCTAATGGAGATCGGGTGATCACTGAAGTTTGCTATAGTCTGAATGTTTGTGTCATATGTTGAAATCATAACCCCCAAAGTGATAGTATTAGGAGGTGAAGGCTTTGGGGTATGATTAGTTTATAATGGTAGAACCCTCATGAATGGGATTAGTGCCTTTATAAAAGAGGCCTGAGGGGAGCATGGTTGCCCCCTCTGCCACATGAGGACACAGCGAGAAGTTGGCATTTTGCAACCTGGAAGAGGGCCTTTGCCAAAACCTGGCCGTGCTGACACCCTGATCTTGTATTTCCCAGCCTCCAGAAGTGTAAGAATAAATTTCTGTTGTTTATAAGCCACCAAGTCTAAGGTATCTTGTTACAGCAGCCCAAATAAACTAAGAGTTTTAGCTCAATTATGTCCTACAGCAGGCCCAGTGGGGCCTCTGACCCCATCCTGTGGTTACTTCCCCAGTTCCAGAATGTATAATTGGAATAGATACACTCAGCAGCTGGCAGAATCCTCATATATGTTTCCTAACCTGTGGAGTGAAGGCCGTTATGGTGGAAAGGTCAAGTGGAAGCCACTGGAACTGCTTCTACTTAGGGAAATAGAAGTAATATTGCATCCCTGGAGGAATGCAGTAATATTGCATCCAAAAGTAATATTGCATCCGTGGAGGAATGCAGTATTCCTGCAGAGCTTGGAGCCACCATTAAGAACTTGAAAGATGCAGGGGTGGTGTTTCCCACCATATCCCCCATCAACTTGCCTATCTGGCCTGTGCAGAAGACAGATGGATCTTAGAGAATGACAGTGGATTATCAGAAGCTTAACCAGATTATGATTCCAATTGCAGCTGCTGCCAAGACCAGCTCAGCTGGGGAGACCCTAACCCAGCGGCACTAGAGGAATTAAAGACACAGACACAGAAATATAGAGGTGTGAAGTGGGAAATCAGGAGTCTCACAGCCTTCAGAGCTGAGAGCCCCCAAAGAGAGATTTGCCCACATATTTATTAACAGCAAACCAGTCTTTAGCATTGTTTCTACAGATATTCAATTAACTAAAAGATTTGCTTATGGGAAACGAAGGGATGGGCCAAATTAAAGGAATAGGTTGGGCTAGTTAACTGCAGCAGGAACACGTCCTTAAGGCAGAGATCGCTCATGTTATTATTTGTGGCTTAAGAATGCCTTTAAGCAGTTTTCTGCCCTGGGTGGGCCAGGTGTTCCTTGCCCTCATTCCCATAAACACACAACCTTCCGGTGCAGGCGTTAGGGCCATTATGAACATATTACAGTGCTGCAGAGATTTTGTTTATGGCCAGTCTTGGGGCCAGTTTATGACCAGATTTGGGGGGGCTTGCTCCCAACATGTCCCCCTTCTCTGATTTGCAAAGAGATAAAAGCAAGGGCAGCTTTGTCATGATGAGCTACTTCTCACAGGAGTTGGGATCCGCATCTGCAGACTACAAAGACAAACAACATAGATTGAAAGCACAGTCATCATTGAAATCACAGAGTTTCCAAGTGTTTTTATTCATTTTAATGGGTTACTAGCTGCTAATTTGTCTGCAGCTCCTTTAAGCACTCCAGTTCCTGGTATTAAGGTCAGGTGTGCCTGGGATGCTTTAAATATTTGTTCTTTTAATTTTGCTACATCCAAAAACAAGTTTGTAGAGTGTCCTTCTAGATGCTTTTTTTATTCTTTCCCAAATTTTGATCTTATTAAGAGCATTTAATAGTTTCCACAAATCCTTATGTTAAGCTCCTAGAGCAGGCCATATCATTTGACGTTGAAGTGCCACTATACTGCTATGGTTCCAGATATTAGGAACTTTTGCCATACTTCTTAATATATCTACCATCTGACCATTTTGTTCAGATCAGCTGAGCATAGTGTGACCATGGCACGCAGACTGAGAGGTGCAATTCAAGCTAAACATCCCCTTAGGGGACCAATTAATAATGATTCCATAGGAATCATTGTGCAGCACCTCTGCCTGTTCTGCAAAGCAATCTTCCAAACAAGTATGTTCATTTTTTCTGACTGGGTCCAATCCTATTTACAAATAGGTTTTTGAGGATGGTATGCCTCAATTATAGGAGCAGATTTATTATGGTAAATACCGAGATCAGAAGGCATGTGTAACTGTGTCCTAGAGTGATTGCATCCAGGCATTATTACCAGTGCTTATTGAAGGAATACTCACGGCAGTGGTGATAACCATTATCATAGCTACCATTAAATTATTCATTGTGACTGGTTATCCTGCTTTCCTCAGGTTTTCTTCAGCCATCTGTGACAGCTTCTTGATCTGTCCCCAGGTGGGTGGCTGTGTTCTATGGGTGTTGTGCGTGACAGTTGGGGTCCTCCTCAGCATCAGTCTCGACATGGCTGCAACCGGGGAGTCCCCGGGATCCTCCCAGAGTCTCTTCCTTCGCATCTGGCTCATGATAAGGTTTCAGGTGTCTCGATGGTATCCAAATTGGCTGTTGATTTTGGCCTGGAGAAATAAAAGCATAACCTCTACCCCAAGTTATTATTTTACCTGTTTCCCAACTTTTTGTTATTGGATCTCTCCACCAAATCAGTTTCTCTGTTTCTGTCTTTGCAGCTGGTTTTTGTAGATGCTGTTCAGCTGCTGATAACCTCTGACCTTTGGACAGGCTCAAAAAATTTAAAGTTAATAATGCTAGGTTCAGTTGCCTCTGTGGGGTTCCACATTCTCTGTCTCCCTTCTGCTTTTGCAACTGCTGTTTTAGGGAGAGATTCATTCTTTCCACTATGGCTTGTCCTTGAGAATTGCGTGGGATACCAGTAATGTGTTTAATATTCCACATAGAGAAAAAGGCAGCTAGAGCTTGGCTAGTATAGCCTGGGACATCATCTGTTTTAATAGAAGCTGGAATGCCCATCACTGCAAAACACTGCAAAAGGTGACATTTAACACAGGCAGAAGACTCTCCTGTTTGGCATGTAGCCCAGACAAAGTGAGAAAAGGTGTCCACACATACAGGTACATAAGCTAGTCTCCCAAATGAGGGAACATATGTGACTCCATTTGCCAAATAGAGTTATGTTCCAGTCCTCGAGGATTAACTCCTCCTGTGAAAGATGAGGAATGTACCATTTGGCAAGTTGGGCATCGCTGGATAATAGCTTTAGCTTCTTTCCAGGTAATGCTGTATCTGCATTTGACACGAGAGGCATTAACATGGGTTAAATTGTGAAAGTGTCTAGCATTAGATATTGCAGTAGCAACTAGGCAATCAGCCATTTGATTCCCTTCAGTCAAAGGTCCTGGAAAAGGTGTATGAGCTCTAATGATGTAAAAAGGATGCATTCTACTGCTGTTTGCAATTGGGTAAATAAAGTCATCAGTCGTTCATCTGTATGAAATCATAACTGAGCATTTTCAATTAACTGTGTGAAATGAACCACATATGAAGAATCAGAAATCACATTAATAGGCATATCAAAAGCAGTCAATACCTCAATTACAAGCTCCACTTTTTGAGCGGAAGTACAGGACGTCTGGAAAACTTTACTTTTTGAGCCAAAATAAGAAGCTTTACCATTATTAGACTCATCTGTAAAAACATTCTCAGCACCTTCAATTGGTTTAAATTTAGTTATTTTAGGGAGAATCCAATTAATTAATTTCAAAAACTGAAACAGCTTTATTTTAGGAAAATGATTATTGAGAATACCCTTAAAGTCAGCTAAATGGGTTTGCCAAGTAAGACTATTTATAAAAGCTTGCTGTATTTGTGCCTTCGTGAAAGGGACAATAATTTTTCCAGGATCATATCCATGTAATTTAACAATACGAGTTCTCCCAAGCCCTATCATAGTAGTGATTTGATCTAAATAAGGAGTTCGAGTCCATGAATTAGTATGTGGAAGAAAAAACCTCTCTACTAAGTCCTGTTCTCAGAAAATAACACCAGTAGGTGAATGCTGAGTTGAAAAAATTAGTAAATCTACAGTCTTCTCTGCATCTATTCTATTTATCTGAGCTTTGTGGACTTGCTTTTCAATCAGCTGTAACTCAATCTCAGCTTCCTTTGTTAATTGCCGAGGGCTAATGAGACTAGGATTTCCTTTAAGGATAGAAAACAGATTACTCATGGCATAGGTAGGAATACCTAGAGCAGGTTGTATCCAATTAATATCCCCTAGTAATTTTTGAAAGTCATTTGATGTTTTCAGTTGATCCCTACATATGGTTACTTTGTGTGGCACAATGGTAGTGTCATTTACCAAGGTCCCCAAGTAGAAGTAAGAGTAGTAGTCTGAATTTTGTCAAGAGCTGTCATTAAACCAGCGTGAGAAATCGAATTTTGCAAGTGATCATAACATTGGAGTAATATTTCTTGAATGGGGGCAGCACAAAGTATATCATCCATATAGTGAATAATGTAACACTGTGAAAATTTTTTACGAGTAGGTTCAATTGCTTGCCCCACATACATCTGGCAAAATGTGGGACTGTTTAACATGCCCTGTGGCAACACTTTCCAATGATAACGCTTAGCAGGCTGCAGGTTGTTTACTGCAGGAATTGTAAATGCCAACCATTCACAGTCTTGCTCAGCTAAAGGGATAGTAAAGAAACAGTCTTTTAAATTTATGACTATTAAAGGCCAATTTTTTGGAATTATAGCAGGAGAAGACAATCCTGACTGTAATGCTCCCATAGGTTGTATAACTGAATTGATGGCTCTTAAGTCAGTTAACAGTCTCCATTTACCTGATTTTTTTCTTGATTATAAAAACTGGAGAATTCCACGCAGAAAATATTGGAGCTATGTGCCCATTTTCTAATTGTTCAGTAACTAATTTCTCTAAAGCCTCCAGTTTTTCTTTACTTAGTGGCCACTGTTCTATCCAAACTGGCTTATCTGTTAACCATTTTAAAGGTATGGGTTCTGGAGGCTTAATAATGGCCACCACCAAAAATTATTTCCTAATCTTTGGGGGGAACTTTGTTTCTCCACTTGAAGTGGTTCTTTCAAAGCTTGCAAATTTTTTTCTAGTCCCATACCAGGGACATACCACATATCATGCATTGTATGTTGACTTTGAGGGCTATATAATTGTTCTGGAATTAGAACTTGTGCTCCCCATTGTTGTAATAAATCTCTTCCCCATAAATTTAGAGCTACAGAAGTTATAATTGGTTGAATAATCCCAGGTTGTCCAGTCGGGCCCCTCACAATGCAAAATATAACTACTTTGATATACTTCAGTGGCTTTACTAACTCCAACTATGTTAAATTGAGCAGGTTGAATTGTCCATGTGGACAGCCAGTGCTGTAGAGAAATGATTGAAATGTCTGCTCCTGTATCTATCAAGTCTTTAAATTTCTTTCCTTGAATAGTTATTTCACAGGTAGGACGTTTATCAGTAATTTGATTTACCCAATAAGCTGCTTTGCCTTATTTATTTGTGCTTCCAAATCCTCCTGTTCATTTAATTTCACTTTTTCTCATTCCCACATATGGCACAATCAGGAGCTGTGCTATGCACTCTCCTGGCTCTGCTTTTCAGGGAATGGAAGTAGATATAACAATTTGAATTTCCCCATTGTAATCTGTAATCAGTGACTCCTGTGTGTATTTGTACCCCTTTTAAACTCAAACTAGACCTTCCTAAAAGTAATCCTATTGTCCCTGCTGGCAAGGGTCCACAGACTCCTGTTGGGACCTTTTGGGGGAGTTCCCCAAGCAGAAGGTTCACAGCTTTTGTGCAGCATAAATCTACTGTGGCACTACTAGCTGTGGTGGGAGATAGACATTGTACAGGGGTGAGGGAATGGTCTGAGCTAGAAATGCCCCGGTTTAGAACAGGGCCCAGGATGGGCCCCTCATGGCGTTTCCCGAAATTGGGTTCTCATCTTTATCAAACTTAGATGACACTGACTAGCCCAATGTTTTCCTTTTTCACATTTTGGACAAATTTCAGGATCAGCAGTTTTCTTTTTTCCCCTATGTGGTGGCCAGACTTGCTGATTTTTTTGACATTCTTTTTTAGTATGACCATGCTTCCTACAGTTAAAACAAGCTCCAGGAAATGGAGTATTTCCTTGATCTACTCTCAGTCCTGCCATTGCCTGTGCCAACAAGATTGCTTTATGCAGATTACCTCTGATACCATCACAGGCCTTGAAATAGTCAATTAAATGTGCTTTCCCTCTAATAGATTGCAGAGCAGCCTGGCAACCAGGATTAGCATGGTCAAAAGCTAATAACTGCAGCACTATATCCTGAGGAGCCGAATCTGCAATCATCTTTTTAAGAGACTCCTGTAACCGAGCTATAAAATCAAAGTATGGTTCCCTTGGTCCCTGTTTTATAGCACTAAAGGAAGGGTATTGTTCCCCACCTGAAGTGATATTTTTTCCCAAGCTCTAATGCACACTCCTCTAACCTGTTCTATGGCATCATCGTGCATGACCAGTTGTGCATCTGAATCAGCCCAGCCGCCAACCCCCGAAAGTTGGTCTGCAGTTATATTAATTTGAGGTTGGGCCTGGGCATTGCAAGCAGCCTGAATGGACGCTTCATCTGCCCACCAAGTTTTAAATTGTAAGAACTGAGTAGGAGTTAGACAAGCTCGAGTAAGAGCATCCTAGTCAGTAGGAATCATCCAACTGGAAACAGTAACATTCTTTAACAGTCCCATTACAAAAGAAGAACCTGGTCCATACACATTTATAGCTTGTTTTAATTCTTTGAGTAATTTAAAAGGAAAAGGCTCAAATGTAGCTGTAATATTTCCCTGTTGATCTGGGGGGATGTATTATAACAGGGAACTGCCTAGCCTCTAAATCACCCTCTTGGCTAGCTTGCTGAATTCCTACCTGAATAGAACTAAGAGCAGTCGCCAGGGCAACTACTTTTCCCCCAGTGTCCTCCAGAAAAGAAAGATATGGGGTATCATTTTCTTCAAAATAATAATGAGGGGGTGCAGAAGGGTAGGGATGAACCTCTTCTTCCTTTGTTGCTCTGGCTTTAGCTGGTAAATAAACATGCTCTGTAACCTCTTCTGTTACTTCACTATACTCTTGTTCCTCCTCATTATCAGTGTGAAAAAGTTCCAAGGTGAAATGAACCAGACCCCATACCTGTCCCATTGTTACCCTGACGCTTCTGAGCTCCCCTTCTTACTCACCATGGGGATTGCTTTAAGAGTACTCAGGTGTCCTCCAGCTAGTTTTCCATTCCAACCATCCCTCTGGCAACCCTTCAACCTGGATTCGAACCCCAAGTTGGGCGCCACTTGCTGCGACCAGCTCGGTCAGGGAGATCCTAACCCAGCGGCGCTATTGGAATTAAAGACACACACAGAAATATAGAGGTGTAGGCCGGGCGCAGTGGCTCACGCCTGTAATCCCAGCACTTTGGGAGGCCAAGGCGGGTGGATCATGAGGTCAGGAGATCAAGACCATCCTGGCTAACATGGTGAAACCCTGTCTTTACTAAAAATACAAAAATTATCCAGGCATGGTGGTGGGCACCTGTAGTCCCAGCTACTCGGGCGGCTGAGGCAGGAGAATGGTGTGAACCTGGGAGACAGAGCTTGCAGTGAGCCGAGATCGCACCATGGCACTCCAGCCTGGGTGACAGAGGGAGACTCTGTCAGAGAGAGAGAGAGAGAGAGAGAGAGAGAGAGAGAGAGAGAGAGAGAAAAGAAAGAAAGGTGTGAAGTGGGAAATCAGGGATCTCACAGCCTTCAGAGCTGAGAGCCCCGAACTGTGATTTACCCACATATTTATTAACAGCAAACCAGTCATTAGCATTGTTTCTATAGATATTCAATTAACTAAAAGTATCCCTTGTGGGAAACGAAGGGATGGGCCAAATTAAAGGAATAGGTTGGGCTAGTTAACTGCAGCAGGAACACGCCCTTAAGGCACAGATCGCTCATGCTATTGTTTGTGGCTTAAGAATGCCTGTAAGTGTTTTTCTGCCCTGGGCAGGCCAGGTGTTCCTTGCCCTCATTCCCGTAAACCCACAATCTTCCAGTGTGGGCGTTAGAGCCATTATGAACATGTTACAGTGCTGCAGAGATTTTGTTTATGGCCAGTCTTGGGGCCAGTTTATGACCAGATTTTGGGGGGCTTGCTCCCAACAAGCTGCTGTACCAGATGTGGTTTCCTTGCTTGAGCAAACTAACACATCCTCTACTACCCAATATGTGGCTATTGATCTGACAAATGCTTTCTTCTCTGTATCTGTTAATGAAGACCACCAGCAGTGGTTTGCTTTCAGCTAGCAAGGCCAACAATACCTCTTCACTCTCCTACCTAAGGAGTACATTGACTCTCCAGCCCTATGTCATAATTTAACTCACAGTGATCTTGACTGTCTTTCTCTTCCTCAAGATATCATGCTGGTCTGTTACATTGATGGCATTATGCTGAAGAGACTTAGTGAGCAAAAAGTAGCAAATTGCCTAAATTTATTGGGAAGACATTTGCATGTCAGAAGGCGGGAAATAAATTTAACTAAAATTCGGAGACCTTCTACACCAGTGAAATTTCTATGGGTCCGGTAGTGTACAGCATGCCAAGATATCCCTTGGGTAAAGAGTAAGTTGTTGCATCTGGCCCACAACCAAAACAGAGGCATAACACCTAGTGGGCCTCTTTGAATTTTGAAAGCAACATATTCCTCATTTGGGTGTGTTACTCCAACTCATTTACCAAGTGACCTGAAAAGCTGCTAGTTTCAAGTGGGGCCCAGAATAAGAGAAGGCTCTGCAACAGGTCCAGGCTGCTGTGAAAGCTGTTCTGCCACTTGAGCCACTTGATTCAGCAGATCCAAATGGTGCTAGAAATGTCAACTGCAGATAGGGATGTTGTTTGGAGGCTTCGGCAGGCACCTATGTGAATTGCAGCACAGGCCCATAGGATTTTTTTAGCAAAGCTCTGCCACTCTGCAAATAACTACACTCGTTTTGAGAAACAACTTTTGGCATGCTATTGACTCAATGGCTAACCACAGACAACCAAGTTACCATGCAACCTGAGCTGCCCAACATCAACTGGGTGTTATCTGACCCACCAAGCCATACAGTTGGGTATGAACAGCAGCACTCCATCATCAAATGAAAGTTATACAGATGTGATCAGGTCTGAGCTATGAAGGCACAGGCTAGTTACAAGAGGAAGGGCTCAAATGCTCATTGTACCCTGCTATACTCTCTCCTGTCTCCCAGCCTGCACATATGGCCTCACATGAAGTTCCCTATGATCAGCTGTCAGGAAGAGAAAACTTGGGCCTGCTTTACAGATGCAGCACTATATGCAGGCATCCTCTGAAAGTGAACAGATGCAGCTCTGCATCACCTTTTGAGACATTCCTGAAGGACAGTAGTGAAGGGAAATCGCCCCTACTGCAATGGGCAGAACTTTGCACATGGTTGTTCACTTTGTTTTGAAGGAGAAATGTCCAGACATGTGATTATATAGCAATTTATGAGCTGTAGCCAATGGTTTGGCTGAATGGTCAGAAACTTGGAAGGGACATGATTGAAAAAGCAAGGAAATTTTGGGAAAAGGTATATGGATAGACCTCTCTGAATAGGCAAAAATGTGAAGATGTTTGTGTCCCATGTGAATGCTCACAAAAGGGTGATAGCAGAGGAGGAGTTTAATAGTAAATAACAAGTAAATAACTTGTTTTGTGGCTATCAGCCAGCCTCTTTCCTCAGCCACTCCTGTCATTGCCCAATGGGCTCATGAACCAAGTGGCCATGGTGAAAGAGACAGAGAGTATGCATGGGCTGAGCAACATGAACCTCCGTTCACCCAACCTGCAATTGGCAGAATGCCCAATGTGCCAGCAGCAGAGACCAACACTGATAAGATTCCATTCCCTGAAGAGATCAGCCAGCTACCTGGTGGCAGGTTGATTATATTGGACTCTACTTCCATCATGGAAGGGGCAGCAGCATTTTTTGATTTCTGGAATAGGCACTCTCAATACAGATCTGCCTTCCATGCACACAATGCTTCTGCTAAAACTACCATCCATGGACTTAAAGAATGCCTCATCTACTGCCATCATATTCCACACAGCATTGCTTCTCATCAGGGAGCTCACTTAACAGCAAATAAAGTGTGGAATGACCCATGATCATAGAATTTACTGATCTTCTGTTCCCCAGCATCCTGGAGCAGCTGGCTTGATAGAACAGTGGAATGGCTTCTTGAAGACTCAGTTATAGCACCAGCAAGGTGGTGATACCTTGCAGGGCTGGGGCAAGATATGCATAGCTCTGAATTAACATTCAAAATACGATATTCTTTCTCCCATAGGCAGGATTCATGGGTCCAGGAAACAAGAGGTGAAAATGGGAACGCTTATACCCTGCTGGTGGGGATGTAAATTAGTTCAGCCATTGTGAAAAGCAGTGTGGCAATTCCAGAAATAACTTAAATCAGAATTACCATTTGATACAGTAATCCCATTATTGGGTATATGCCCAAAGTAATATAAATCATTCTACCACAAAGACACATGCACCCTGTATGTTTATTGCAACACTATTCACAACAGCAAAGATATGGAATCAAGCTAAATGCCCACAAATAGTAGACTAGATAAAGAAAATATGGTACATACACACCATGGAAAACCACACAGCCATAAAAAAGAATGAGATCATGTCCTTTGCAGCAACATGGATGGAGCTGAAGGACATATCCTGAGCAAACTAACACAGGAACAAAAAACTAAATACCACATATTCTCACTTACAAATGGGAGCTAAACAATGAAAACGCATGGACACAAAGGGGAACAGACACCATGGCCTACTTGAGGATGAATGGTGGGAAAAGGGAGAAAATAAAAAAACTACTCTCGTGTTAGGTACATACACATTAAGGATTGTTATGTCTTTGTGGAGAATTGAGCCCTTTATCATTACATAATACTCCTCTTTATGGCTGATAATTTTACTTGCTCTGAAGTTTGCTTTATCTGAAATTAATATAGCTACTTCAGCCTTCTTTTGATTAATGTCAACATGGCTTATCTTTGTCTAGTTCTTTACTTTTATTCTATATGTCTTTGTATTTAAAGTGGGTTTCTTGTAGACAACATATAGTTGGATCTTGTGGGTTTTCTTTAATCCATTCTAATAGTCTTCTTCTTTTAATTGTGTATTTAAACAATTTAGATTTAAAATGATAATTAATATAGTTAATATCCACCATATCTATAACTTTTTTATTTGTTGCTTGTGTTCTTTTTTTTTTTTTTTTTTTTTTTTTTTTGTCTTTCATTCTTTTTCTGCCTTCTCTGGTTTTAATTCAGTGTTTTATATGATTCCATTTTCTCTCCTCTGTTGGCATATTCTAGGAAACCAGAATATGCCACCCCAAAATGTGCCTCATTGGCATAAGGATTACTTTGAGCTGATCGTTTTGAGAAACAACAGACACAAGACAAGCTCTGAAAACAAGAGTAAAATTTATCCTCTTGTGTTATGCCATTCTTGTGTTGCTATAAAGGAATACCTGGGACTGAGTAATTCATAAAGAAAAGAGGTTTAATCAGCTCACAGTTCTGCAGACTTTACAGGAAGCATAGTGCTGGCATCTGCTTCTGCTGAGGGCTTCAGAAGCTTAGAATAATGGTAGAAGGCAAAGGGAGAGCAGGCAGTGCCACCTAGAGAGGGAGCAAGAAAGAGAGGAAGGAGGTGCCACACATTTTTTCGTTTTGTTTTGTTTTTTTTTAAGAGACAGAGTTTCACTCTTGTTGCCCAGGCTGAAGTGCAATGGCGCAGTCTCAGCTCACTGCAACCTCCGCCTACTGGGTTCAAGCGATTCTTCTGCCTCGGCCTCACGAGTAGCTGGGATTACAGGCATGCACCATCACACTTGGCAAATTTTGTATTTTTAGAAGAGACAGGGTTTTTCCATGTTGGTTAGGCTGGTCTCGAACTCCTGACCTCAGGTGATCCATCTGCCTTGACCTCCCAAAGTGCTGGGATTACAGGCATGAGTCACCACACCCGGTCGGTGCCACACACTTTTAAACAACCAGACCTCACGAGAATTCACTCACTTTTGCAAGGACAGCACCAGGCCATTCATGAGAGATCTGCCCCTATGATTGACCCAAACACCTCCCACCAGGCCACACCTCTAATACTGGCGATTACATCTCAATATGAGATTGGAGGGGACAAAGATCCAAACTATATCACCTCTTGGAAGGGCAATTCACACTTACAAAGAACAATCTCCATTTGTAAGGGTGTCTTCCTTCTCTGAACCAGGAAGACAAGGATAATTAAATCATTAGAAAAAAACTTCTCATTGATGGAAAAGGTATCAACTTAAATCTGCATAACAGACCTTACTCTTGTTTGCCATACTTTTCCTGATCACCTCTCTATAACTGG
Source organism: Rhinopithecus roxellana (assembly GCF_007565055.1). Classification (NCBI taxonomy): domain Eukaryota; kingdom Metazoa; phylum Chordata; class Mammalia; order Primates; family Cercopithecidae; genus Rhinopithecus; species Rhinopithecus roxellana. The sequence goes on along the minus strand of NC_044549.1, from coordinate 131,715,487 downwards.
CCTCCCCGACACCATTCTTTCTTTATTTCAGCTGAAGATAGTATTTAAGCTTGAATTCTAAGCAAGGAGGGAGGCGCCACACACTTTTAAACAACCAGATCTCACAAAAACTCAATCACTATTGCAAGGACAGCACCAAACCAAGTAACTCTCTTTGAGAGTTACTCATTTTTCCCTGGATATCTCCCACATATAGACTAGAATACATATGTCATAAGACAAAATTACAACAAATTTAGTTTAAAGATCTTAATTAGCTTTTATTTGCAATTCCAGAATCAGGCAACATTTCAGTCTATAAAATAGGATGGATGTTCTGATGAGCTGAGCAGAAGGAGCTGGTTTTATAGGAAGAAATGTTGGTTTTCCTCTGTTTCTAAGGAAAGCAGAAACAGAGAACAAAAAAATGGATTGATCATTTCAAAGTTAAAGGTTAAAGCAGAAGAGACTTTTTTTTATCATGGTAGCTAAAACTGGCCTGTTTGGGAATTTGGCTCTTTCTCTTTCTCTTTCTCTCTCTCTCTCTCCTCTCTCTCTCTCTCTCTCTCTCTCTCTCTCTCTCTCTCCCCCCCTCTCTACCCCCACCACCCCCTCCCTCTCTCTCTCCTCTCTCTCTCTCTCCCCCTCCGTCCCTCCTGCCTCTCCCCCAACCCCTTTTTCTCTCTTGATTTCTCAAAAAGTCAGATAAACAACTTAGTTTCAGCTTGGTAGCATGGAACTTTAGTGTGATTCCATTTTGGTTTGGTCTATTGGGCATAGCGAAGAAGCTCAATTTAAATCAGTCACCTCCTATAAATTTTATTAACACACGTTATGTTAATAAACTTGTTTGTTTTTCTATGGTTAATCTTCTTTTGTTACAAGAGGTCCCATCTAAGAAGTATGAAGGGGCTGGGCGCAGTGGCTCACACCTGTAATCCAGCACTTTGGGAGGCCGAAGTGGGTGGATCATGAGGTCAGGAGATTGAGACCATCCTGGCTAACACGGTGAAACCTGTCTCTATTAAAAATACAAAAAATTAGCTGGGCATGGTGGCAGGCACCTGTAGTCCCAGCTACTCAGGAGGCCGAGGCAGGAGAATGGCATGAACCCGGGAGGCGGAGGTTGCAGTGAGCCGAGATCGGGCCACTGCACTCCAGCCTGGGCAACAGAGCGAGACTCCATCTCTGTCAGAGTAAGAAGTATGAAGGATAGAGGAAAAAACTTTTTCTCCCCTATAGTTTCAATTATGTATCTTTTTAAAAAAAGTTAGTGATGTCCTAGAGTTTTCCATTTACATTTACAACTAATATAAGTCTTCTTTCAAATAACATTACACCACTTCATATGTAATGCAAGCATCTTATGACAGTATTCCCAATTCCTCCCTCTCATTCTTTATTACATTTCTGTCATTTACTTCACTTATCTAGAAGCTATCATTACTCAATACATTGTTGCTGTTATTATTCTGAACAAATTATTAACTGCTAAATAAACCAAGAATCAGAAAAATAAGAGGTTACACATTACCTTCATTTATTCATTCTATAATGCTCTTTCTTTAATATGAACTTTTGAATTATTTACCTTCTTTCTGAAGAACTTATGTTAACATTTCTTGCAATGCAGGTCTATTGGTGACGAATTCCCTCAGCTTTCATTTTTCTAAGAATGTCTTTATTTCTCCTTCATTTTGAAGGATAATTTCACTCGATACAGAATTCCAGATTGATCATTTCTTCTTTCAATAATTTAAATATTTCACTTCACTTTTCTCGCATGGATAGTTTCTGAGAAGTCTAATGTAATTCCTCCACAGGTAAGATGGCTTTTTTTTCTGGCTACTTTCAAGATTTTCTCTTTGTCTTTGATTTCCTGCAATTTGAATATATGTCTAGATGTAGATTTTTTTTTGTTATTCATTTATTGTGGTTGGTGTTATCTCACCTTCTTGGATTTGTGAATTGGTATCTGCCATTATTTTTGGAAAAGTCACAGCCATTATCACTTCAAATATTTCTTCAAATCATTTTTCCTTTCACTCTTTCTGATCTTTCTGGTGTTTCCATTATGCATATGTAGGATACAATAAATTCCTTTTCAAAGGTTTCAGGCTGTAAATTGTTAAGTACAATGAGTTCTGAGATCCTCTCCAAAGAACCAGTGTATCAGTGTGTTCAGCTCCCTTGTTCTTTGTTCTTCATTTTAAAGTTTAACTTCCTCATTCTCCTTGTCTCCTTGCCCCTAGTTTCAGTAAACAACCCACCAGTTCTAATTAGTAGTTCACATCTGTTCCCCTGGTCACCTGCTCCATCCTGAGTCACCCCTGGCCACCTGCTCTGACCTAAGTCACCTTTAGTCATATGTTCCATAACTGTCTTTCCTGCCAAAACTACTCACCCCACCACTCTGACTCATACCCCTGCTCTCTTTAAAATAGCCAGTCGGAATTAATTTAGACTGTTCAGTCCAACCCTAGCCAATAGCGGAACGACACAGCAGTAGGGGTTACCTATGTCAGGAATAAAAACCCCTTACCCTCCCTTGTTCAGGTGTGTCCTCACCATTGCTCCATCTATGAGTCACACCCTTCTATAGAAGTAAAATTGCCTTGCTGAGAAAATTAAATTTATGTTTGAGTACTGTTTCTTTTGTGGCACCAAACATTTGCTTCTAACACATATGTCACACCTTTTGTAATTGTCCCATAATTCTTGGATACAGGCATACATTGTTATATTACACTTCACTTTATTGTGCTTCACAGATATTATGCCTTTTACAAATTGAAGGTTTGTGGCAACCTTGTGTCAAGCAAGTCTATTGGCACCATTTTTCCAACAGCTTGTGTTCACTTCATTAGCATTTTTAACAATAAAGTATTTTTAAATTAAGATATGCATCTTTTTGAGGCATAATGGTATTGCATACTTAACAGACTATGAAATAGTATAAATTTTATATGCACCGGGAAACCAAGAATTTAGTGTGACTTGCTTTGTTGCAGTGGTCTGGAGCCAAGCCTATAATATCTCCAAGGTGTGCCTATATTCTGTTCGATTTTTTTCTCTCTTTTTTTTTATTCTTTTATTTTCAGTTTGGGAAGTTTTTATTGACATATCTTTAATTTCACTGAGTTTTTTCTTTCGATGTGTTCATTCCAATAGCTAAAGCATGCATGTGGTACAAAATTCGAGTCAAAAGAGTATACAATGAAAAGGAATTTCTCCTACTTCTTTCTCTGAGCCACCACATTTTCCTTCCCAGAGGAAACACCTGTGTATACATGTAAGTAATCGCATCTATGTTTCCTTTTAGTTTTTTAAATAAAACTTATGGCATAATATATGCATTTCTATATCTTGCTTTTTTTCATCCTTCAGTATATTTTAGAGATAATTCCATATCAGTACACATGATGCAGAAACTCTAGAATTTCAATTATTTTCAATGACTGCATAATAACCCACTGCATATATAGCTATCCTATAATTCATCAGTTTTGCACTGATGGGCATTTAAACTCTTTTATCTTTGCCATTATAAATTTAGAAATGAATTTCTTTAGTCACCCGTCATTTCAGCATATAGGAGTATACCTGTAAGATAAATTCCTAGAAACAGAATTGCTAGGTCAAAGGTTTGTAAATTTGCAATTTGGGTACTTATTGTTAAACTGTTCTTCATAGCATTATTGCCAATTTCTGCTTCCATCAGCAAAGTATAATAATGCCTGTTTTCCTGCTACTTCCTCAATTACAGTATATTTTAAAACTTATATTTTCTAAAATGATATGTATTTTTTATTTTGAATAAAACTGAGCCCTTTTATTATGTACTTGTGTTTTCTGTGAACTGTTGATATTGTGTTGTTTTTTCTAATGAATTGCTAATATTGTTGAATTATAGGTACTTCCTCACGTATTAGGGAAATTAGTCCATTGTCTGTGATATGAGTTGCAATTTTTCGCCCAGATTGCTGTCTGCCACTTTTAGTTTATGTACTTTTGCTGCTTTTAAATTTAAGTAATTTAAAGTATCAATTTTCTCTCTAATGGCATTTGGGTATTGCTTTATAAAATTTCCTGTGCTACAGCATGTATCAGGATTTAATGAAGTACACTTATGCTTCGTTTTGTCCATTTACTCTTTATCTGGAATTTATTTTGATGTGAGGTATGAGTTTGAGTTGGGATCCAACTTTACTTTTTCTAGACGGCTACCTAGTTGTGTCAACATCATTTGCTGAATTTTAAAAGTTTTTTTTAAAAATCAAGAATGTATGTTGAATTTTCTCAAACACCTTTTTTGCATTTTGGAAATGACAAATTTTTCTTTTCCTTTATAATGATATTTAGAGACAGGAGGTCTCACTACATTGCCCAGGGTGGCCTCAAACTCCTGGGCTCAAGGGATCCTCCCATTTCAGCCTGGCAAGTAGCTGGGACTACAGGCACAAGCCACTGTACCCGGCTATTTCTAGTAAAATAGAAATACTTTATTATAATTTTTATTTGATTTAGGATTTTTCCAGTAATATTCATGAGTACGAATTTTTTTTATTTTTATTTTTTAGAGATGGAGTCTTGCTCTGTCTCCCAGGCTGGAGTGCAGTGGTGTGATCTTGGCTCACTGCAGCCTCCACCTCCCGGGTTCCAGTGATTCTCCTGCTTCAGCCTCCCGGGTAGCTGAGATTACAGGCACACACCACCATGCCTGGCTAATTTCTGTATTTTTAGTAGAGACAGGGTTTCACCATGTTGGCCAAGCTAGTCCTGAACTCCTGACCTTAGGTGATCTGTCTGCCTTGGCCTCCCAAAGTGCTAGCATTACAGGCGTTAGCCACCACGCCCAGCCATGAGTAAGAATTTCTATGGTCAGTGTATATGTATATGCTAGATGGGTGTTTTATGAGATTTTGGTATAAGTGTTATGCTCACTTCATAAATAGAATTTGAAATGCTTCCTTTTTTTTTTTTCCGTGCTTAAGGCAGAATCAACAGCAACCAACAGCAACCAACTCTCTGTTCCTTAAATTTTCACAGTAGAATTATCCTATGAAATAATTTGGGCCTGGTGCTTCTGTGGATTCAGCTATGGAGATACGCAGTTATCTAACAATGTGTTTTTCTTTTTCTTTCTTGTTTTTTTTTTTCTCGCTCTGTCGCCCGGACTGGAGTGCAGTGGCCGGATCTCAGCTCACTGCAAGCTCCGCCTCCCGGGTTTACGCCATTCTCCTGCCTCAGCCTCCCGAGTAGCTGGGACTACAGGCGCCCGCCACCTCGCCCGGCTAGTTTTTGTATTTTTAGTAGAGACGGGGTTTCACCGTGTTAGCCAGGATGGTCTCGATCTCCTGACCTCGTGATCCGCCCGTCTCGGCCTCCCAAAGTGCTGGGATTACAGGCTTAAGCCACTGCGCCCGGCCTTTTCTTGTTTTTTGAGACCTAGTTTCGCTCTTGTTGCCCAGGCTGGAGTGCAATGGCACAATCTCGGCTCACAGCAACCTCCGTCTCCCAGGTTCAAGCCATTCTCCTGCCTCAGCCTCCCGAGTAGCTGGGATTACAGGCATGTGCCACCACGCTCGGCTAATTTTGTATTTTTAGTAGAGGCAGGGTTTCTCTATGTTGGTCAGGCTGGTTTCGAACTCCTGACCTCGGGTGATCTGCCCGCCTCTGCCTCTCAAAGTGCTGGGATTACAGGCATGAGCCACCGCGCCCGGCCAACATCTATTTCTTCCATAGTAATTGGTCTACTTAGAATTTCTATCTCTGGAATGTTTTGGTAAATTATATTTTCTTGGAATCTTGTCCATTTCATTCAAGTTTTCAAATTACACAGAACTGACTGATCATGCAATTCTTTTAAGTTTTCCTGTATCTATGGTTATTTCTCCTTTATCATTTTGTATTTTGAGGTGCTCCTCTTTCTTTCTTGAGCCAACCACCCTATTGTTGCCTTTTTCAAATCTCTTGCTTATTAGTATTCCCATTCCCATTTCTACTTTTTGTTTTTCTTCTTTTATTCTTACGAATTCCTTCTTTCTGCTTCTCTTAGGTTTACTTTGCTATTTTTTTCTAAATTATTTAATTTACTTTTATTTTGAATTTTTAAAAGCACTGCATTGGTATATCCCACAGGTACTAATATGCAGCGCTTTCTCTTTTTTTTTTTTTTTCATTTTTAAGATATTCAGTGATTTCAGTTTTGAGACGGTTAAGAGGATTTCTTCATGCTTTTTTTTTTTTTTTTAACATTTCGAAAATGTTACACAATTTTGCATTGCTTTATTCTCCACTCCTTTGTATCCCACGACAGTCTCCCGCCCCTTTCTTCACCTCAGTTCTCTAAAGATCGAAGGTCAAGAACAGGCTTTCTTGCCCAGGAGCCTGCGAGAGGGTGGGCCGTTGCAGTTCATGCGCGGAAACAGCGATAGGGACACCCGGGGCCTAAGGAGGCTGGGCACAGAGCAGATCCTCCCAGCCCCTAACACCGCCCGGGAGTAGATGCAGACCCCCACGTCCCCGGGGGCCGGGACCACACCCCGCGGGCACGAGCCCGATTGGCAGATTGTCGCCGAGTGGTTTCAACGGTGACGCCCCCACCCGAATGCCTCGCTGGGATTGGCTCATTTCTTGGTTCAGACCTGGACGGTGGCCAGAGGAGGACAAGAGGCTTTCACACAGAAAGGAGGTGATGTAGACTACAGTGGAGACGCAGCCGCACTTGAACAAGCGACCGGGCCCTGGGGACATGGCGGCAGCCTCTTCACCGTCAGTGCTGCTTGCGGCTGCAAGAAACTGGTGGCGGCACTGCCTGAGCGCGCTGCTATTACCAAGGTGACGGGGCATAAAGCGGCGGTCGATCGGTGCGTGGGGGCGGGGGACTGAAGGGAGAATGAGGCTCGAGCGGGAGCACAGGACGGCATCCGCTTGTCAGGGGATTCCGCTTCCAGTCCCCCTTCCAGAGGGCGTCGTTCTGCAGCCAGGCCTGTGTCTTTCCCCGCCCCTACAGGGCACGAGCTACAGAATGCTTTTCTGTTTCTATTCTTTTATAGTAAGGAAGCACTTTCCTTTCTCCCCCGTTTATTCATTTGTTTACTTCTGGTTCCCGTGTCCTTTTAACGTGTCCCCGTCATTCCCTGTTTAAGGGCACAGGATGTTCCAGGCTCATCTTGTACTTAGCTCCTGCCTTGAAATCTGACATTTCTCCAAAGAATCCTGATTCCTTTTTTTGGAGAATGTTATTTTATAGCCTTATCTGGGTTGTAGGTTGTGTTCGTTGCTACTAGGATGCCATTACTTCTAGACTGTCTCAGCAGACACTAGGAAACTTTATGTGTGTATATATATGTGTGTATATACGTATATATGCACACACACGTTATGTGTATATGTGTGTGTATGTACATATGTATACATATATTTATATATGTACACGCACTCTCCCCACACATATCCATACACACATCAATCCAGGTACATCTATATCTGTTTTATATCTATTTACATGTATGTTTAAAAAACAGCTGAGTTCATACTGTTACCTCCTTTCCAGTGCATCATCTCAGGGTTCAATCAGATCTACCCTTTCTGTAATTGTTACTGTTTTCTGAGAGTGAAAAAGCTGGTTGCCCTTATCCACAAGATAATCACTTCTTTGCTCAATCGTGTACGAAAAGTTGATTCAAAATCGCTAACCCCGTACCACTATGAAAAACAGACCAACTAGCCAGAGTTCAATATTGATTTACAGTTATTTTTGTCTTTAGTTTCTGTAATTAAAACTGTATTATACAGGTTATGAAGGCAGTCATAGAGGTGTTATGACTATAGAGTTTACAAAGTCTCTGTAATTAAGATGTGGAACTAGTGTGTGAATAATATAAAAAGACAAGTAGAATAGAATAGAAAATCCAGAAGTAACCCCAAGTGCACATGGAAAGTTAAAGGTGGTACCACATATCATTGGAGCAGAGTTGGGCTTTGTGATACACGGAGCTGGGCCAACTGGTTGGCCATCTGGAAAAAGATAAAATTAGATCTACACCTCATAGCATAACAAAAATAAAGTCTAAATGGATCAGGGATCTAAATGTGAAAAATGAAGCATTACAAGTACTGAAAGAAAAAGGCTTTCTAACTATGACTCAAAAACCCATAAGCAGTAAAATAAAAAGTTGATAAATTTGACCACATAAAACAAATGGCATGACAAATACATCATAAAGTTAGAAGACAACTGAAAAAACACTGGATTGGGAGAAAATAATCTAGCATGTATCACGGGGTAAAGGATGAATATCTTTCATATTTAAATTTGAATTTTAAAACTTTTCCAAATCAATTTTCTCTGTTTACATTCAGCAGTGGCAAAGTGACTTTATCTTTTACATCAGAATATGTCAAAAAAGTAGTAAGTTATACTGCTTTTAAAGATAAGAGTCATCCGTTTAAAAAATACTTACTATATCATATGTCTTAGGGCCCCAGAAGTAAACCCTAAGACAGGAATTCCTGTGCAAATAATTAGAAAGTTTCCAGGAAAAAATCTCAGGGGAATAGGGAAATAGAATAGAAAGGGAAGGAAGGCCACAGAGCACACTGCTCTAAGCCTGTTCCCCTCGAGGTGACTCAGTCCTGTTGAACTCGAAGTCAGGGTGCATAGTCAGTCCTTGGAGTTGTCCTTACCAGAGAACCAGCAAGCTGGTGTGTACGTCTCTGCCGAGTCACTGGTTAAGGTCTGCCCTCAGGGAGACCCAACTTCCCAGATACTTTGGGTTTTATAAAAATATAAAACTTTATACTTAAGACTTAGTATAAAGTCATCCATTCAGAACCTTCTTGTTAACTATTGTCCTTGCATACAGGGAGTTTTTGTTTCAAATTAAACAGAAACTAGGGTTGCAGATATGTTTTGTAGGGCTGTATCTCAACCAATTGACAAACTGAAGCTTGCTTTCTGGGTAGACTAGGATCCATGCCTTTTCTGTTCACTATTGTCAAGTTTAAATGCAGTGTGCAACATGAAAACCGCAGTGATGTGTTATGAGTTGGGAATCTTTGTCATTTGTGATATCTGCATGCTATCTTTTCAAAGCTCACTGCTATATTAGCTATGAAGTAAAGCTTGTTTTAACAAAGTGATAGGCTTCATTAAGATCAAGGCTATATAAGTCATGGTTTCCTATTGGAAAGGTAATTATCTTTAAAGTGAATGATAACCAGTAAATACATATCAGAACAACTTGTCCTGGAGCTGTAAATGCAGAGCTTATTCACTATTTATACATCTTAAACACAGAAGAATAATGTAGAAAATGTCTATTTTGATTTTTCCTAGGACATTTTTTTAGCTAGTGATGTTTAGGGTATGGGAGGGAAAATAACCTAATGAAGCAAGTTGCTACACATGAATATCTAGAGATGATACTAAGACTTTTGAAAAATAGAGTTTATTTTATTTTTTAAATGGCTTTAGGTTTCCAGAAAAAAAGTTACAGGTTTACAGAGAAGATAGTACAAAGAGTTCCCATATACCTTGGATGCTATTATATGTTATTAACATTTTACGTTAGTATGGTAAATTTGTGGTGTAATTATATTATGGTTAGTATGCTACAATTTTTTTTTTTTTTTTTTTTTTTGAAATGGAGGCGTTCTCTGTTGCCCAGGCTGGAGTGCAGTGGCACGATCTTAGCTCACTGCAACCTCCACCTCCTGGGTTCAAGCGATTCTCCTGCCTTAGCCTCCTGAGAAGCTGGGACTACAGATGTGTGCCACCATGGCCAACTAATTTTTGTATTTTAAGTAGAGACAGGGTTTCGCCATATTGGTTAGGCTGCTCTTGAACTCCTGACCTCGTGATCTACCTGCCTTGGCCTCCCAAAGTGCTGGGATTACAGGCGTGAGCCACTGCACCCAGCTAGTATGATACAATTAATCAACCAATATTGTTGGATTATTATGAACTAAGGTCCACAATTTATTCATGTTTTCTTAGTTTTTATGTAAAGTGCTTTTTCTGTTCCAGAATCTTATCCAGGATACCACATTCCATTTTGCTGTCATGTCTCTTTAGACCCCTCTAGGCTGTGACAGTTTCTCAGATTTTTCCTATTTTTGGTGACCTTGATGGTTTGGAGGAGAAGTATTCAGGTATTTTGTAGGATATCTTTCTGTTAGAATTGACTGATGTTTTCCTCTGGATTAGACTTGAATTTGGGGCTTTGGGGAAGAGGACCACAGATGTAAAGTGTGATTCTCTCTCTCTTTTTTTTTTTTTTTTTTTTTTTTGAGATGGAGTTTCACTCTTGTTGCCCAGGCTGGAGTGCAATGGTGCAATCTTGGCTCACTGCAACCTCCACCTCGTAGGTTCAAGCAATTCTCCTGCCTCAGCCTCCCAAGTAGCTGGGATTACAGGCATGTGCCACCATGCCTGGCTAATTTTGTAATTTTAGTGCGGGGTTTCTCCATGTTGGTCAGGCTGGTCTCGAACTCCCGACCTCAGGTGATCCGCCTGCCTCGGCCTCCCAAAGCACTGGGATTACAGGCATGAGCCACCGCACCCGGCCTAACGTGTGATTCTCATCACATCAGATTGAGAGTTATGATGGTTGCTGTTGACCTTAATTATGTGGCTGAGGTAGCACTGGAAAGGGTTCTATGCTGGAAAGGTACTCTTCCACCCTCCTTCCACACTGTACTATTAGGAAGGAAATCACAAGGTCCAACTCACACTTAAGTGAAACATTTTTTTCCACCTTTTCAAAAGGATCAGGTTGTTTTGGATGAAGCAGATAAAAATGTTGAACCAAGGAATTAAGGATCAAATCCATGAGATTTACTAGAAATTAAATACAAGTACTCTTGTGCACATGAGTTTTCTCCAGCTGGCAGGTTGGATTCATTGTTACAACATAGCTGTGAAGTGCTACGTTGTCCTTGTCCCCTGCTCAAAGCAATTGTTTCCCACAATCTCTGTCTCACTCAGTTCTGTAGTAAGACATGGACGCTTGGTCTCAAACATCATTTCTCTAAGTATTGTTATGAAACTATTACATCTGCTTAATTGATTTATCAACATAATTAGTCATTGTCCTTTTTTTTTTTTTTTTCAGAGTCTCACTTCATCGCCCAGGCTGGAGTGCAGTAGCACTATCTGAGATCACTACAATCTCCGCCACTCAGATTCAAGCGATTATCTTGCCTCAGCCTCCCGAGTAGTAGCTGGGAGTACAGGCGTGTGCTACCATGCCCAGCTAATTTTTGTATTTTTGGTAGAGACCTGGTTTTGCCTTGTTGGCCAGGCTGGTCTCGAACTTCTGACCTCAAGTGATCTTCCTGCCTCGGCCTTCTAAAGTGCTGGGATTACAGGCGTGAACCACTTAGCCTGGTCAGTTATTGTCTCTTTTTAAAGATTTTGTTGCTTTCTGCCTCAATATTAATATGTTGGAAATTACCAAGAAGTTCATGACATATATTTCACATTCTGGTGAAGAAGGAAGAATTGGCCCTTGAAGGAGTCAATGTTTTACAATAATTTTGAAAGAGGGTAATATTTTTCTAATTGATATACATAAAAACCATAGCCAGGGATTTAAAATTTACCTTCTTGTTTAAGCTCTCTACTAAAATTCCAGAAACTAGTATCATGTCTTAGCATTTGTAATAAAGCTATCAGAGAAAACCCAAGAAGAAAAAAGAACTGTACCAGATAGAAAAATTGAGTTGAACCTTTTTTTTTAGATGGAGTCTCACTCTGTCACCCAGGCTGGAGTGTAGTGGCGCGATCTCAGCTCACTGCAGTCTCCACCTCCCAGGTTCAAGTGATTCTCCTGCCTCAGCCTCCCGAGTAGCTGGGATCACAGGTGCCCACCACCATGCCTGGCTAATTTTTTGTATTTTTAGTAGAGATAGGGTTTCACCATGTTGGCCAGGCTGGCCTCGAACTCCTAAACTCAGCTGATCAGCCCACCTTGGCCTCCCAAAGTGCTGGGATTACAGGCGTGAGCCACTGTGCCCAGCCTGAGTTGAACCTCTTTTTTAAGACAGGGTACTTTATTCTAAGATCTGGTACAGTAATATCTATATTTAGGCAGAATTAGTAAAATCAATGAATAACTATTCTCTTCCAGTGGTAGGGATGAGGTGTAGAAATCAAATGGCTTTTTATTCCAACTCTGACATGAATTAACATTTTCCTCTTGGAAATACTGTAAGGAAAGAAATTGTATGCTCTTTATGACGAGAGATTGACCAGTCAGGTTGTTCCTTATAGAACACAGAGTGAAAAGTATCCTGGCTTCTAAGAAAAAGCATGCCAGTTTCTGGTGTGGTAAGAGCTGCTCTTCCCTAGTATTGCTAATTAGGATGCTATTAATATCTGATTGTAGTTGAGCCTTGAACAACCTGATTAGGGGCACCAGCCCCGATACAGTCGAAAATCTGCAGATAATTTTTGACTCCCCAAAAACTTTACTACTAACAGCTTAATGTTGACCAGAAGCCCTACTAATAACAGTCGATTAAACACATATTTTGTATGTTATATGTATGATATACTGTATTCTTATAATAAAGTAAGCTAGAGAGAAGAAAATGTTATTAAGAAAACTATAAGGAAGAGAAAATACATTTACTCTTCATTAGGTGGAAGTGGATCACCATAAAGGCCTTCATCTTCCTCATGTTCATGTCAAGTAGGCTAAGGAGGAGGAGAGAGAGGAGGGTTGGTCTTGCTGTCTAAAGGGTGGCAGGGGCAGAAGAGAAGCCACTTAATAAGTGGTCCTGCACAGTTCAGACCCGTTTCCTTCAAGGGTCCACTGTATTTTCTTAGTAAACTGAGGCAGGATCTAGTTAACATTGTAGCTGTGAAGTGCTGCATTGTCGTTGACCCCTGCTCAAAATAAAACTGTTACCTTTCAAGCCCTGTCTGCTATGGTGCTCTAGCTGCAGGGATGTCTGGTCTCATACATGTTCACCTGTTTAAGTACTGACTTGACAAATGACTCTTGAGAATTAGGGGTTGGTGGTGTTTTGCAGGTAGTGACAGAAGGAAGAAAACATTGTCAGGAGGGAATTCAGATAAAGGACAAACCATATTTTGAGTGCTACTGACTTGTTGGTAAGTATTCTAATTCCTTATTTAATGACAGTATCTATCTAGCAAAAGTTGGTTTAGGGGGAAAGTTTATAGTAGACTTTGCCAGCTGAAGTTGTAGGGGCGTGAAGATCACACTCCACAGTGAACTGTGCTGTTATATATAGGTTATTACTCTTGTGGCCTAGAAGAGTGTGCAGCAGTTGCTTTTTGCAACATAATTTAAATATATACTATCATATCTGAGGTTCTTGATTTTTATGTTTAATAGTGTGTGTACTGATCATCAACTGTGATCTGCCCACTGCTTGTGAAAACTGTATTCTCATTTGATTATTTGACATCTTTGAATTCCTTGTTTTTATTCTAGTGAAATAAATTCATACACAGTTACGTGTCACTAAACAACTGGGATGTGTTCTGAGAGATCACAGAGCGTACTTACACAAATGTAGATGGTGTAGCCTACTGCAAACCTAGGCTATGTGGTATAGCCTGTTGCTCCTCTGTACTGAGTACTGTAGGCAGTTGTAGCACAATGGTATCTGTATATCTAGACATAGACAAGTTAGAGTAAAAATACATCATAAATGATGTACCCTTGTATAGGGCACATAAATGATGTGCCCTATACAAAAACAGCACCCTTGTATAGGGCACTTACAGGGGTGAGGCTTGCAGGACTGGAAGTTGCTCTGCGTGAGTCAGTGAGTGAGTGGTGAGTGGATGTGAATGGCTAGAACGTTACTGTATACTACAGTAGACTTTATATATAAACACTCTGCACATAGGCTATACTACATTTATTTTTAAAATAAAGTAATTGCCAGGCGCAGTGGCTCACACCTGTAATCCCAGCACTTTGGGAGGCCGAGGCAGGTGGATCGCCTGAGGTCAGGAGTTCGAGACCAGCCTGATCAACATGGAGAAACCCTGTCTCTACTAAAAATACAAAATTAGCCAGGCGTGGTGGTGCATGCCTGTAATCCCAGCTACTTGGGAGGCTGAGGCAGGAGAATCGCTTGAGGCGGAGGTTGCAGTGAGCCAAGATTGTGCCATTGCACTCCAGCCTGGGCAACGAGCGAAAGTCAGTCACAAAAACAAAACAAAACAATAAAAATAAAGTAACTAGGCTATAACTTTACGATGGCTATGAAGTCATTAGGTGACAAGAATTTCTCAGCTCCATTATAATCTTATGGCATCACCATCGTATATGCAATTTGTAGTTGACCAAAATGTCATTATCCAGCGCATGACTGTATTGTTTTTCAAGGTGATTTTGTCAGCCAGGCAAATGTATCAGGATAATAATTTTATCACCTTGTAACATGATATTTAAATTGTACCTGGGAGGACTCATGGTTGGACAGAACACAGTGGAAAGCAAATGTGAAATGTTGCTCAGATTTTGGACTTTATATACCGTTGATATTTCAGGGAAAAATCAATGATGCTATTAGATGTGGTTGTCTTTAACTCACCTATGAGTCTGTCTTAAAGTCATGTTTGCTCATAGCTTGTGCTTTCTTGATGATTCCTCTATAATTGGAATTTTCTCAGCATTTTCTGGTCACAGGTTATATTGATCCTAGCCTAGTTATATTGACTTTGTCACTAAATAAATTGAACTATGCCTTGTTACCAATAAAAATGAGTTACTGTATTTTTTTTAATGTAGTAGTTCATAGGAGTAGGTGACAAGTGGTGGTCAGAAATGACATGGGCCTGATTTCGGACATAGATTTATAAGTGAAACAGCAGGTCATTTGGATAAAGAAGGAATCAGTATTTCCATATGTGTTTTTCTCTTGTTCTGATTATTTGATATTTTAAGTTCCTACAGCAAGAACACTTTTGATTGGTTGTGTGATCCATTTTAGTAGAGAACTGTAGTGGCAAACATATTTTGGTCATTTGTGTTAGAGTCTGTGACATGCACTGAGCAGAAAGGAGTGATAAATATGGGTTACCAGAATACATTTTTTCAAGATTTCCCTCTACTGGTAAAAGTTTCCCAATAGAACTACCCAATAGAACTTTCTGTGGTGATGGAAATGTTCTCTATTTGTACTGTCTAATACAGGGGTGGCAGATAGCATGTGACTATTGGAATGCACTTAATGCAACTTTTTTTTTTTTTTTTTTGAGATGGAGTTTTGTTCTTGTCACCCAAGCGGGAGTGCAGTGGCGCAATCCCGGCTCACTACAACCTCCGCCTCCTGGATTCAAACGATTCTCCTGCCTCAACCTCCCGAGTAGCTGGGATTACAGGTGCCCACCACCACTCCTGGCTAATTTTCATATTTTTAGTAGAGACAGGGTTTCACCATATTGGCCAGGCCATTCTTGAACTCCTGACCTCAAGTGATCTACCCGCCTTGGCCTCCCACAGTGCCGGAATTACAGGCATGAGCCACCGTGCCCAGCCTATTTCAATTAATTTTAATTAATTTAAATTTAAGTAGCCATATGTGGCTAGTGACTGTTTATTGGACAGCATAGTCGTAAACAACAGTGAACATTTCAGAGCTGGCATCTAGTTAATTCTGAAAGTGTATCAGAATGGATTCATAACTGTTCCTTTTGTTTTGTGCCTGTTCACATCTGTCCTAGACTGACATGACACCCACTCTTGGCTGGCCCACTTTGGTAGGGGCTTTAATTTTACTACCCTAAACCCAATATTTTCACCCTCTTTATAAGTAATAATGTTCATTTCGCAGCCAGATGAGCCTTAACTCCTTTTGTACTAACTTTGCAAGAAAACCTTTTCTTTTTCTCTAGATACTTTGATCAGTATCTTGTGTTCCATTTAGAAGCACTCTACATATAATTCTGGCAAATAAACAGCCACTGATGATTAACTAGTAGCTCAGATTGTTCAGTAGTTCATGTAATACTTGCTGAATAATATTCTGATTCATATTTTTTCTTTTGTTCAGAACTGGCAGTAGGGGTCAACTTGGGAAGACAGCTGTGACCATAAATATTAAAGAAGACAAAAGGATTCTTTGTGACACTGAGACCTTCTGCAGTACTACAGTGGGGGAAATGCCGGTGTACACAGCTGGCCTCATGTAATTCCTGGGATGAGATCGTTTGGGATGCAGTGCTGACTGTTGCTGAGCAGGTGATCACAACGCGTACTGTGTTTCTTTCCTTGAGAATATTTGAATCTCGCCTAAGTACTCATAACAGATGAGAAACACAGGTTTTGATAGCATAGATTCACACTGTCACTAGTCATGAGCTCTTGGGAGCAAAGTAATTGGTTTTGTCCTCTTTAGAGTTAGACCCTGTGGTTGGGTATGAAAGATGAGTGTCTGTAAAAAT
Source organism: Rhinopithecus roxellana (assembly GCF_007565055.1). NCBI lineage: Eukaryota > Metazoa > Chordata > Mammalia > Primates > Cercopithecidae > Rhinopithecus > Rhinopithecus roxellana. The sequence goes on along the minus strand of NC_044549.1, from coordinate 131,699,070 downwards.
CCTTCTTAGAAATGTATTTCCTCAAGACTCTGTCTCAAAAAAAAAAAATTTATTTCCTACTTCTGTAAAAATCGCTATATTGAGTGTTCTCTATCACTTAATAATATACTTATTTTATTATTAAGTGGACTTAAAGATATGTGGTGTATAAAATCAGCTAACTATGTTAAACCATGGTGTCTCCCTTTATTGTGTTAGGCTGAATAGAACAAACTTTAAAATAATTTTTTAAAGAAAATATTTGAATTCATTTTGTTTGGTGTTATATTTTTATTCAGAAAAGCATTTTATTAGTGCTAGATGTGAACCGGAGCCTTCTGCTAAATACCAGCAGCAATCATGTCCTAGAGTTAAATCCCAGAAAACTTGCCATATTGTGTATTAAAGGTTCAATAAATTACAATAAAGTATTCTTTCTTTAAAGTGATTTGGTCCTTATTCCTTAAAAATCATACTTTTTGCCATAACTCCATATTTTCAAAGGAAGAAGATGAAATGAAATAGTATTCTATAGTAAATATTTTATTCCAGTTACAAAATTACACACAAATGTGGCTTTTTATAAAAAGGTTTAATAGTTCCAAATTGGGCTGGGTGTGGTGGCTCACAGGCCAGGCATGGAGGCTCATGTCTGTAATCCCAGCACTTTGGGTGGCCCAGGCAGGCAGATCACTTGAGGTCAGGAGTTCGAGACCAGCCTGACCAACATGTCTACTAAAAATACAAAATTAGCCGGTATGGTGGTGCGTGCCTGTAATCCCAGCTACTTGGGAGGCTGAGGCAGGAGCATCACTTCAACCTGGGAGGCAGAAGTTGCAGTGAGCCAAGACCACACCACAGCACTCCAAGCCTGGGTGACAGAGCAACACTTTGTCTTAAAACAACAACAACAACTAAAGTTCCAAGTTAGCTGCCGCTTGGCAGTAGCACAAAGACTGATCAGTGAGGTTGTTCATTAGCACCATCTGCCAAACATTGTCTGCTGCTTATGAGAAAAAGGAAGCATTTGAACATGAGATTTCTCCCTCTTCTGGTGTGGCAAAAATTTTCTGGTAGGCGCAAAGTAGTTACATAACAGTAAGGTTTTCTATGTTAATGGACTAATATTAATCAGTAAAGTTTTTTTTCCATAGCAATAACATGGAGTGTATATAATGGGTACTATAACAGAAAAAATGGACATCGAATGTTATCTTTTTAAAAAAAAAAATAGACTTTTATTATTTAGAGCCATTTCAGGCCAACAGAAACACTGAGCAGAAAGTACAAAGAGTTCCCATACACTCCCTGTTCTCACACACCCACGGTCTCCCACACTTCAACATCCCACACCAGAATGGTACATGAGTTACAATCACTGAACCTCTATTAACACATCATTATCACTCAAAGTCATAGTTTAGGGTTCATTCTTGGTGTTGTACATTCTATGGGTTTAGAGAAATTTATGATGACATTTGTCCACCATTATAGCATCATACAGAGTATTTTCACTGCCTTGAAAATCCTCTGCTCTACCGATTTCATCCCTCCCCACAACCCCTGGCAACCACTGATATTTTCTTTTTTTGTTTTTTTGTTTTTTTTTTTTTTTTTGAGATGGAGTCTCGCTCTGTCACCCAGGCTGGAGTGCCGTGGCATGATCTCGGCTCACTGCAAGCTCCGCCTCCCAGGTTCAAGCGATTCTTCTGCCTCAGCCTCCCAAGTAGCTGGGACTACAGGTGCCCGCCACCATGCCCGGCTAATTTTTGTATTTTTAGTAAGGACAGGGTTTCACCATGTTAGCCAGGATGGTCTCGATCTTCTGACCTCGTGATCCATCCGCCTCAGCCTCCCAAAGTGATGGGATTACAGGCATGAGCCAGTGCGCCCGGCTGACCACCGATCTTTTTACTGTCTCTGTGGTTTTCCCTTTTCCAGAATGTCTTATAGTTGGAATCCTACAGTATAGAGCCTTTTCAGATTGGCATTTTTCACTTATATCGCTTAAGCTTCCTCCATGTCTTTTCATAACTTCAAAGCTCATTTCTTTTTAACATTGAATAATACTGCATTGCTTGAATGTACTACAGTCTATCCATTTGCCTACTGAAAGACATCTGTGTTGCTTCCAAGCTTTGGCAATTATGAATAAAGCTGCTATAAACATCAACGCACAGGTTTTTGTGCAGACATAACTTTTCGGCTCCAGTGGGTAAAAACCAAGGAGTGTGATGGCTGGATCATATGGTAAGAATACGCTTCATTTTATAAGAAACTGCCAAACTGTCCTCCAGCTTGGCTGTGCTGTTACATTCCCACAAGCAGTGGACCAGAGTCCCGTTGCTGCACACCTCTCCAGCATTTGATGGTGTCATGTTTTGATGACAGACATCAGATTCTTATTTTTTCCCCCTCAAATTATTTATCAAGGGCCAGGCGTGGTGGCTCACACCTGTAATCCCAACACTTTGGGAGGTTGAGGCGGGTGGATCACTTGAGGTCAGCAGTTCAAGACCAACGTGGCTAACATGGTGAAACCCCATCTCTACTAAAAATACAAAAATTAGCCAGGTGTGGTGGCTCACATCTGCAGTACCAGCTACTTGGGAGGCCAAGGCAGGAGAATTGCTTGAACTGGGGAGGCAGAGTTTGCAGTGAGCCGAGATCGCACCACTGTACTCCAGCCTGGGCTACAGAGCGAGACTCCATCTCAAAAAAAAAAAAAAAAATGATCAAGCTTTGTCTTGACCACAGTTTATAATTTGTTAAAAGAACTTGTCTGACATGCAATGAATGTTTTACCAAATAGTATCGCCTAGAAAATAATATGTTAATGAATTTCGGGAAAGAGCCCCTGTCCTTTCTCAGTCCCAGTATTAATGCCTGCCATTTTCTTCACCATAAAACTGCTGCTGTGGCAAGGTAAATGCTAGACTCCTTGGAAGTATCATATCAATTAAAAGTTATCACTGCTTTCAGTCAATAAATGTGCAAAAGGAGATCCAATGAATAAGCTGCAGGAAATGGCATCTACCCTGAAGTCCATTCCCTACAAAGTATAGGAGACAGGTGGAGAGAGCTGCATAAAGATGAGACAAAAAATCAAAACAGGCCAGGCATGGTGGCTCTTGCCTGTCATCCCAGCACTTTGGGAGGCCAAGGCAGGTGGATCACCTGAGGTCGGGAGTTTGAGACCAGCCTGACCAACATGGAGAAACCCTGTTTCCACTAAAAATAAAAAATTAATCAGCCGTGGTGGTGGGTCCCTGTAATCCCAGCTACTCAGGAGGGTGAGGCAGGAGAATCGCTTGAACCCAGGAGGCAGAGGTTGCGGTGAGCCACTCCATCCTGGGCAAGAAGAGCGAAACTCTGCCTCAAAAAACCAACAAGCAAAAAAAAAAAATCAAAATTAAACAAAACCAGCAAACAAACCCTAACATGTTGTATTAGGAAAAGGTATAACTACATAATTTACTAAGTAGGCTTTATAGCCCTGTGTCTTAGTGTGTTTGGGCTACTATAACAGATTTCCATAGACTGGATGGCTTACAAACAATAGATATTTATTCTTACAGTTCTGGAGGCTGAGAAGTCTAGGATCAAGTCACTAGCAGATTTGGTGTCTGGTGAAGACCCACTTCCTGGTTCATAGATGGCCACCTTCTTCCTGTGTTCTTGCATAATGAAAGGGACAAGGGAGCTCTCCAGGGTCTCTTTTATAAGGGCACTGATCACACTCATTAGGGTACAACCCTCATGACCTAATCATCCCCCCAAAGTCCCACCTCCTAATAACCCTCACACTGAGGGTTAGAATTTTAACATATGAATTCGGAGGGTCAGGGGAAACAAGCATTCAGGCTACAGCATTCCACCCCTGGCCACACCAAATTCATGTCCTTCTCACATGCAAAATATATTAATTACATCCTAACAGCCCCCAAAATCTTAACTCATTCCATAGTATGATCTTAAGATCAACTCTATAGTCTAAAATCTAAAGTCCTATCTAAATAGCTAGATCAGATATGGGAGAGACTCAAAGTACAATTCATGCTGAGGCAAATTGCTTTCTAACTGTGAACCTGCAAAACCTTGAAACAAGCTATGTGCTTCCAAAATACAATAATAGGACAGGCATAGGATGGACATCTCCATTCCAAAAAGAGGAATAGGAAAGAGGAAAGTTATAACAGGCCTCAAGGATGTCCAAACTGTAAGGCAAACTCTATGAAATTTTAGGCTCAAGAATAATTCTCTTTGGCTTGATGCTCTGCCCTCCAGGTCCACTGGGGAGAAGGTCTTGCCATTCAGTTCCACTGAGGTGGTGGTTCTGCCCTCACAACTCTACTTGGCAGGGATTGTGTCCCCAGACCACTAGGTAGCTGGCACAGGTTTGGACAGAGGCAATCTGGCCTATCAAAAGTAAGCCAGGCCGGGTGCGGTGGCTCAAGCCTGTAATCCCAGCACTTCGGGAGGCCGAGACGGGTGGATCACGAGGTCAGGAGATCGAGACCATCCTGGCTAACACAGTGAAACCCCGTCTCTACTAAAAAATACAAAAAACTAGCCGGGCGACGTGGTGGGCGCCTATGGCCCCAGCTACTTGGGAGGCTGAGGCAGGAGAATGGGGTAAACCCAGGAGGCGGAGCTTGCAGTGAGCAGATCCGGCCACTGCACACTCCAGCCTGGGCGGCAGAGTGAGATTCCATCTCAAAAAAAAAAAAAAAAAACCAAGCCAATGATCCCCCTTTTGAGACCAAGAAGGCAGCTCTAATGGTCCCTGAATTGCCTTTGGGACCATTCTTCCCTTGTCTTGAAGAATAGTGCACATTCTTAGCCAAATGGTCCCATTTGGCTATCCAAGAAGTCTGACAGCCTTCCTTCGTTACTTCCCATCTCCTTCCCCTCCACACACTCTTCTTAGGTGTCAGTTCAACTGCTAATTGACAGTTGAATTAGTCAATTTTCTCCTGGTGTGACTAATTAAATTCATGATTCACTTCCATTCTAATCTCCCCCTCAAATGGTTGCTTGGCATTTCTCATTTTTTGCAATATGGATAGCTGGGAATATTTCAGCTGTTTAAATTCTGCTTGCTTTTTGCTTAAGAATTCTGTCTTTAAGTCATTTCTCTCTTCTGGCATTTTACTATAAGTAGTCAGGAGGAGCCAGTCCACACCTTCAACACTTTGCCTATAGATTTCCTCAGTCAAATATCCAGTTTCATTGCTCTCAAGTTCTACGTTCCACAAAACAGTAGAACCTGAACCCAATTCAGTCCAGTTCTTTGTCACTTTATACTACAGACCACCTTTCCTCAAGTTTGCAGTAACATGTTTCTCATTTCCATTTGATACCTCACCAGAATGACCTGCGCCATCCATATTTCTACCAAAAATTTGTTCATGTTTATCTAGTGCATTAGCCCATTCACACTTTGATATAAATAACTACCTGAGACTGGGTAGTTAATAAAGAAAAGAGATTTAATTGACTCACAGTTATGCAGGCTGTACAGGCCTCAGGAAACTTACAATCATGGTGGAAGTGGGAGGGGAAGCAAGCACATCTTCACATGGCAACAGGAGAGGAGTGAAGGGGGAAGTGCCACACACTTTTTTTTTTATACTTTAAGTTCTAGGGTACATGTGCACAACGTGCAGGTTTGTTACATATGTATACTTGTGCCATGTTGGTGTGCTGCACCCATCAACTCGTCAGCACCCATCAACTCATCATTTACATCAGGTATAACTCCCAATGCAATCCCTCCCCCCTCTCCCCTCCCCATAATAGGCCCCCGTGTGTGATGTTCCCCTTCCCGAGTCCAAGAGATCTCATTGTTCAGTTCCCACCTATGAGTGAGAACATGCGGTGTTTGGTTTTCTGTTCTTGCGATACTTTGCTGAGAATGATGGTTTCCAGCTGCATCCATGTCCCTACAAAGGACACAAACTCATCCTTTTTTATGGCTGCATAGTATTCCATGGTGTACGTGGTGCCACACACTTTTAAACCATCAGATCTCATGAGAACTCACTCACTATCACTAGAACGGCAAGGGGGAAACTACCCCCATGATCCAACTACCTCCCACCAGGTCCCTCCCCCAACACTGGAAATTACAATTAAACAAGAGATTTGGATGGGGACACAGAGCCAAACCATATCACCTAGGTATCTATAAGAAGATGGAGGCCGTCTCTCCAGCAATCCTTGCTTCCTTTTGAGCCCTCACCAGAATCACCTTTACCAGTCACTTAATGGGACTATCAGCTTTTTCTTTTCCTTTTTTCTTTTTTGCTTTGTAAACAATATAGCTTTATACAAACATAAAGTTATGTACCTTCGAAGGCATGACTACAGTAAACAAAACATCTTAAAATGTTTTAACAATGTACAAATACATTCATAAAATAATTAATTTTATTAATTATGAATAATGAATTTTATGAATGAGTTGTGATAAATAATCAGTTGTGAGAAAAACTCTGCCAGTTGAACTGAAGGAGAAGGAGATGAGAAGAAACGAAGGAAGGCTGTCAGGCATCTTGGATTTTATAGGATGGGACCATAGAGCTATTTGGCTAAGAATGTGCACCACTCTTCAAGACAAGGGAAGAATGGTTTCAAAGACTCCAACAGAGTTTATAGTACCTCTAATACAATCTGCAGATGCCTACAGTGGTTTATAGGTTGGTTTAGTTTGAAATTATATGTATTTCTTTGTTTAAAAGAAGTCATTGGCCAGGCTTAGTGGCTCACGCCTGTAATCCCAGCACTTTGGGAGGCCAAGGTGGGCGGATCACGAGGTCAGGAGTTCGAGAGACCAGCCTGACCGATATGGTGAAACCCCATCTCTACTAAAAATTCAAAAATTAGCCAAGCATGGTGGCACACACCTGTAGTCCTGGCTACTCAGGAGACAGAGGCAGAAGAATTGCTTGAACCCAGGAAGCAGAAGTTGTAGTGAGCCGAAATCACACCACTGCACTCCAGCCTGGGCAACAGAGCAAGACTCCTTCTCAAAAAAAAAAAAAAGAAGAAGAAGAAGTCATTAATGCAAACGCATGATTTACAATGTCCTCGTTACAGCAAGAAAAAAATAGATTCACAAAATAAAATGTATGTTAGACATTTATTAGGTCAAGTATTTAATGATTATTCTCAATATAACATTAGAATAATACTCTTTTAGTGGTAAAAGATTTCATTAGACCAAGGACAACTGAGGAGCTTCCTTAAGTTCCAAGAAGTAAAATCTTGCTATCCAGTCCATAAAATAAATAGAAGAGCAGAAATCTCTGAGTTTCCCTTAAACTATGAAGATTCCATTTCTATTAATTGGGCCTTAAGAAAAAGACTTGTTATAAATAAAAATAAATAAAATTTTAGCAACCAGTTAACACCACTGGCCTGAATTTGGTTTTTACTTGCTTGCGAATCTCTAGGATGAGAAATTTCACCATGAAGTGCATATTAAGTTGTAAAATTAACAATTATTTCTAAGTTCTACATAAGCCAAAGTGCTCACTTTTATTATGGAAACAAACCTTTCTTCTGAAAATGATGTACAGAAATAATAAGTAAACACATAGAACTTTGAGGTAGGTTAAGAACATTTGTCTATGTTCTATAGATCAAAATGATGCAAAGGTCTCCATTACATATGTTTATGAACACAAACATTTTTATTAATTTGGGATATATAGACATTATGTAAGTATATGCATACATATGCATACCATAAAATACATTTTAATAACGTTTCCAGCTGCATCATGCTTTCAAGCCTCAACTGTTAGAAAAAAAAGCAAACTTAGTATGAAACTGCTTTTCCTTTTTTAAAATAAAAATTGTCAGTGGAAAGACAAATCCAACCTCTTTGCAGCATGTACTGAACTCTAAAAGGCTCAGAGTCAAGAATCTTGTTAGTTGCTCCCTGATGTAACAGAACGTTACATTATGTTTTCTCTTTCTACTCAGGAAGTTTGATTATCTCCAATATTTTGTCCTATGAACTTTCCAAGATAAGACATAGCCATGCTGGTAAAATTCTTTCTGCTGCCCACTTTACACCTGATGTAGCCAGATAGCTTAGCACCTCATTGCACCAAACCTCTGATGATCACTGCCAACCACTGCACTCTGAAATGGAACAGAGCATCAAAGGAGAATATCACCCACAGCACTGAATAGACTTATGATAAGCCCCAACCAGAAGATGATGTTGCCTCTGGGACAGTTTTATTCTCTTGAGGGGATGCCTTCCTAACCTTCCTGGACTCAAATATCCAATGGCTCGTTCCACCAACGCAGGCCAACCATTAGTCTACCTGTGACATTACATTGACATTACATTACATCAATATCAGCTTTTTCTAGCAGGTACTGCAAAACTCTTCCAGCCCCTCCCCCTTACCCAGATCCAAAACTGCTTCTACATTTTCAGATATTTGTTACAGCAACATCCCCACTTCTTGGTCGCAATTTCTTAGTTCATCTGGGCCGGGAAGTTCAAGATCAAGGCACTGGCAGATTCTATGTCTGACTTCCTCACAGATGGACATTTTCTCCCCTGTCCTCTATGGCAGAAAGGACAAGGGAGCTCTCCAAGGTATTTTTTCCTAAGGTAACTAATCTAATTTATGAGGGCTCCACCCTTATACATAATCACCTCCCAAAGTCTCCACATCCCAATCACATCACAGTGGAGGTTAGGATTTCAGTATGTGAATGTGTGGGGTGGGGGGTGGGGCACAAATATTTAGCCTATAGTACCCTGCTAATTAATGTGGATTTTATTTAGCAAGGGTGGGGATCATTCATTATCTCCTTTCAAGGACACCTTTGGTACTTTCTTGAACTTTGTAGCACAAGGCACTCCTTCCTCCTCCACATTTCCCCTTCCAAGGGCCCCATTCCCTCTTTCTTCCTCCCACCTCTCTAACTCCCAAGCCTCCTTTCGCATGCCATTAAACGTGACCCTCTGCTATCCTCTGCACACTCTTCTTTTTTTTTTTTTTTTTTTTTGTAAGACAGAGTCTCACTCTGTAGCCCAGGCTGGAGTGCAGTGGTGCAGTGAGCTCGGTCCACTGCAACCTCTGTCTCCTGGGTCCAAGCAATTCCCCTGCCTCAGCCTCCTGAGTAGCTAGGACTACAGGTGCGTGCCATCACACCCAACTAATTTTTGTATTATTAGTAAAGACAGGGTTTCACTATGTTGGCCAGGCTGGTCTCGAACTCCTGACCTTGTAATTCACCTGCCTCAGCCTCCCAAAGTGCTGGGATTACAGGTGTGAGCCACCACGCCCGGCTCTCTCCACACTCTTCTTAGGTGTCCTGTCTGCTCCTCCAAGCATCAAACCAATGTTCCCAAGGTGTGTTCAGTCAGATGACCTGCTGGCACCTCAACATGTTCAAAGCTGAACCTACCAACTTGCCACACTGCTACTAATCTCATTACCTTGAACCTCTTCTCTAATCTAGACTTCAGCAAACATATCCAAACTTTTCCTACCTTTGGGCTTGTTTTATCCACTCTATTTACTATGCAGCCCCCAGGGTACAGAAACAGCTGGATTGTTACATCATAATGTTTGCCTTATTTGAACACAGTTCGAACAGTTGGCCACCTTTGGCCGAAACTCAGTGATTGGTACAAGAGTAGATTACCGTCTGTTTACATATCCAGTTAGGTGACATTTCACTATGTACGGAGAAACCTTTAGGCTGAACTTAAAATATGTAAGGAGGCAGCTTTAGGCTAAACTTAATTTAACAGGTGGCAGCAGAGATTCTAAGGAGGGAGATTCTTCATTCAACAAGCAGGGAACCCTACATGGGAGGGACAACACGGAGGCACCCAGGCTTGGGCTCCCTCCTGTTTCCCAGCTCATCCTTGTAATAAACGTTTTTCACCATCAGGACATACCTCTTGTTTATATATGACCTTTAGCAGAATACGTTCATGTATATATATGGTATGAAACAGGATGATTGCCAAGTAACAATTTTAACGGCTACAATACAGTTTATCAACTCTCATATATCTACCTGTTTGAAAATGCTTATCCTGGCCAGGTGCAGGGGCTCACACCTGTAATCCCAGCACTTTGGGAGGCCAAGGCAGGCAAATCACCTGAGGTCAGGAGTTCAAGACCAGCCTGACCAACATGCTGAAATCCTATCTCTACAAAAAATACAAAAATTAACCAGGTGTGGTGGCAGACACCTGTAATCCCAGCTACTTGGGAGGCTGAGGCAGGAGAATTGCTTGAGCCCAGGAGACGGAGGTTGCAGTGAGCCAAGGCAGAGGTTGCAGTGAGCCAAGATCATCCCACAGCACTCCAGCCTGGGCAACAGAGCAAGACTCTGTCTCAATAAAAAAAAAAAAAAGAAAGAAAGAAAAGAAAAGAAAAGAAGGGAGGAAGGAAGGAAGGAAGGGAGGAAGGGAGGAAGGGAGGAAGGGAGGAAGGGAAAGAAAGAGAAAGAAGAAAGAGAAGATAAAAGAAAAGAAAATGCTTATCCCTTTACTGAAATGAAATACCTTTTCCTACTTGTCCTGCGTGGCAAATTCCTACTCATCAAAAAGGTTTTTTTTTTTTTTTTTTTTTTTTTTTGAGACAGAGTCTCACTCTGTCATCCAGACCTGAGTGCAGGGGCCCGATCTCAGCCCACTGCAAGCTCCGCCTCCTGGGTTCACGCCATTCTCCTGCCTCAGCCTGCTGAGTAGCTGGGACTACAGGCACCCGCCACCACGTCCCGCTAATTTTTTGTATTTTTAGTAGAGATGAGGTTTCACCGTGTTAGCCAGGATGGTCTCAGTCACCTGACCTTGTGATCTGCCCGCCTCAGCCTCCCAAAGTGCTGGGATCACAGGTGTGAGCCACTGCGCCTGGCCATCAAAAAGGTTTTAAGTGCTCCTATGAGTTCTCTGATATGCCCAGGATATGCTTGTATTACACTGTACCAGAGGGCAACCCAGTTTTAGGGAGCCAACCTGGAACACAGTCAAACTCGACGAAAAGGACAGATAATAAAGTAACATAAAACAAATATATGCATGTGTTTACTTTAACATAAAAATATGAAAAATGGGAGTTTATTTGAAATTGCATATTATTCCGTATTGTTTACTTTTGTTACATAAATGCGATTATTTAAGCAAAAGAACAATAAGGTGACTTATCAGTGACATTTAGTAGCAAATACTAGTACTGATCAAACAAATAATATGTGTGAGAAAAATATAACAATATTTTATAATGTTTCTATTCTCTGATATAGCAATTTATTTTAATTCTCTTTGTTGCATAAATTTAGCAGACTATTATTATGTGTTCTTAAAATGAACACTTTTTAAAAACAGAACATGAATACAATTGGGCCAAACAGTTTATGACCTACATTTAATTTAAAATAACATTTTTGTTTTTTTTTTTTTTTTTTTTTTTTTTTTTTTTTTTGTCCCATGATACAGAATACTTTTTCTGTTTCCTTTTCCGATAATATTCTCTAACTACTTGCGACGAGTTTAGGGCATCTGTCTTGTCTTTTACATAGTAATAAAACTGAATACTTTCTAGTGTGAAAATTCACTTTGCCTTGCTGCGGCGCTCTTATACAACCCCCATTACACTGATTCCTGGTGCCAGTCCATGAGGACATTACGCTCAGTATCCTCTCAACAAAAGTATTTGAGCTTGGAATACTTGGGATTTACTTAGGAGCAAGAGCAGGTTTTTAGACTTGCAGGAATTTGTTTTCAGCTCTCCAAGGGTGCCCACTCGCTTTGTAGCCACAGGCTTGTCTTGGTTGATCAGCTGTTTGTCAGTCAGGTCCTTTGCTTCTATTAACATATGACTGGCAACAATGATAGCCATCTTGTAGGCACACTCTAAGGAAGCGGTCTCCTTCCATTTTTACAATGTCCAAATTTCATTAAGTGATTCTGCACATTTTGAGAACATTGAAAAATGACCAAAACCTTCATTGTGAAAACCCTCAGTATCACGGTAAGCAAATCACAACCACCCCTGCCTTTTTTGTTGTTGTTGTTGAGACAGTCTCACTCTGTCACTAGGCTGGAGTGCAGTGGCGCGATCTTGGCTCACTGCAACCTCCGCCTCCCAGGTTCAAGTAATTCTCCTGCCTCAGCCTCCCAAGTAGCTTGGGACTCCCCAAGCAGCTACTTACAGGCGTGCACCACCACACCCAGCTAATTTTTGTATTTTTAGTAGAGACAGGGTTTCACCATGTTGGCCAGGATGGTCTTGATCACTTGACCTCGTGATCCACCCACCTTGGCCTCCCAAATCACACCCCTTTTTAACAGTGTTATGTATACAGGATACGCAGGATTTTTCACAGGTAAGATCTTTGCATTCTGTCAAGAAATTCATAAACAGAATCGAGTTTGCCAAAATTATATGTACTATCTGCCAAATATATGCAGAGACAGTCAAAGTCCAGTTCGTATTTATTGGGATAAGATAGCAACATTTGTTTTCTTCCATTTTATGAAAATTTTCATAGAAATAAAGAAGATAATTTCAAATTGCATTTTTCAAACCAAGTACCTACAAACGAGGGAGAACATTTTGTTGTTGTTGCTGCTGCAATTTGATGTACTGCTTGATACCGTGTAGAAAACTCCTGTAGTAATATCTGACAGATGCAGTTCTCCACTGTAAGGGGCCAATATACCCATTATCAAAATTTTCCTCTGGCCTGGGCGTGGTGGCTCATGCCTGTAAGTCCACCACTTTGGGAGGCCAAGGCAGAAGAACTGCTTAAGGTCAGGAGTTCAAGATTAGCCGGGGCAACATAGCAAGACCCCTGTCTCTACTAAAAATGTTAAAATGAGCCAAATATGGAGGCTCATACCAATAGTCCTAGCTTCTGGGGAGGCTAAGGCAGGAGGATCACTTGAACCCAGGATCAAGGCTGTGGTGAGCTATGATCATGCTGCTGCACTTTAGCCTGGTAACAGAGCAAAACACTGTCCAAAAAAAAAAAAAAAAATTCCCTTTTGTTGACTCTCGGGAGATTTTAGTTGAAATCTGAATCAGTCACCTGAATGTGATTTTATTGGGTCTCACAAAGCAATCAAAGAAATGATAATGTATGGTCATTCACCTGTTCTGCCCAAACTAATTTAGCAGCTGCTATTTTCAACTGGTAACTGTCTTTGGGAGGGGATGAAATTTGTTATTGATTTAGAAGGACTTGCCTGTCTGAGCTCGGACTTGTGAGATTCAGTCTTCATATATGCTTTCCCATTCCCTTCTTCACCACTCTTAATCCCAAATGCTTTTCTGTCTAGTATGCAGAATGTACTGTCTTGTTTATTTACCTTCCTTATCCAGTTGCATGTGTCCTTCTATCCATCATTCAAATAACAGCCATTTAACTTTCTTTTGTGATGATGTTTACATCATGCTAGCTTTGGTACTGTAATCCTTCTCATTTTCATTTCCTGAACTCTTAGAAAATATGATCACATTATGGCCAGGCATGGTGGCTCATGCCTGTAATCCCAGCACTTTGGGAGGCCTAGGCTGGTGGATCACAAGGTCAGGAGATCGAGACCATCCTGGCGAACACGAGGAAACCCCGTGTCTACTAAAACCACAAAAAATTAGCCAGGCATGGTGGCGTGTGCCTGTAGTCCCAGCTACTTGGGAGGCTGAGTCAGGAGAATGATGTGAATCCGGGAGGTGGAGCTTACAGTGAGCAGAGATTGAGCCACTGCACTCCAGCTTGGGTGACAGAGCAAGACTCCATCTCAAAAAAAAAAAAAAAAAAAAAAAAAAAAAGAATAAGAAAAAAGAAAATATGATCACATTACTCACTGTGTTAAAATTAAACTAGCACTATCTCAATACAAAACACGATAGAGAATCCACAGGCCAAATAAAACATGAGCTGTTGACACTCACACTTATAATGTACTTAGGTCATGAGTTTAAGTTGCATCGCTTAGAATAATGCACACGTGGATTGCATCACTTAGAGTAATGCTCAAATTACTTAGAGTAATGCACAAATCAATTATTGCAAACTGCCAACCATAATGGCCTACCTCAATAATCAGGAGGGAAAAAAAGACCATAGCAACTCTGGAAATCAGTTAATCTATGCTGTATCTGTTCACCACTAAAAACAGTGTTGCAGCTGGGCACAGTGGCTCACTCCTGTAATCCTAGCACTTTGGGAGGCCAAGGCGGGTGGATCATCTGAGGTCAGGAGTTGGAAACCAGCCTGGCCAACGGCGAAACCCAGTCTCTACTAAAAATACAAAACAATTAGCCAGGCGTGGTGGCACATGCCTATATTTCCAACTACTTGGGAGGCTGAGGCAGGAGAATCGCTTCAACCCGGGAGACGGAGGTTGCAGTGAGCCAAGATCGCACCATTGCACTCCAGCCTGGGGAACGAGAGTGAAACTCTGCCTCAAAAACAAAACAAAACAAACAAACAAAAAAACCAGTGTTGGTTTCAGGCCTATGGGGGCGGAGATGCCATCTGGATTTATACATTTTCCCCAACTTTCCACGCCCATTGCTTAAAACTGGGACTGTTCATGTACTGGGAAGGGTTTCCTGGGAACCCTGTGGCCTCACTGGGGACACCCTGGTCTCCACCCTGCTTAGGGCAGCTTCCTGGATACTGAAGGTTTCTGACTGAAAGGTACTCTTGATTGTGCATTCATAGATACATAACTGAAACAAAGTTGCACCAAACAATGTTTACTCTTGCTATATGTGATACATATTTTCCTGCTTCGTTGTTTCAGCTCTGTTGGTAACGCACAATTCTGTGAACCATTTAGTGGAAACCTGCAATTTGAAGAGAACACCAGTAAGGGGAGCAAAAGTTCTATCCAAATGTAAAGTGATCCTAACACTTGATCATTGCCAAAACAGAAACAAACACCATGGTGAAATCCCATCTCTACTAAAAATACAAAAATTAGCCAAGCGTGTTGGGCGCCTGTAATCCCAGCTACTCAGGAGGCTAAGGCAGGAGAATCACTTGAACCCGGGAGGTGAAGGTTGCAGCCAACCAAGCTCGCACCACTATGCTCCAGCCCAGGTGGCAGAGCAAGACTCCGTCTGAAGTAAATAAATAAATAAATAAACTCCAAAGTTCATGTAAGTAGATAACACTATTCAAAAGAAAAACTAGTGGACTGTAATCAGGGGATATTCTATAACTATCAGAAAAAAATTAATTCATTTAATCATTCCATTCTGACTCCAGTTTTCTCTCTTTGATGAGGAAATAAGGAAATCATGAAACCTGCTCTTCCAATTTTTTTTTTTTTTCTTTTGAGACAGAGTCTCGTTCTGGCACCCAGGCTGGAGTGCAGCGGTGCAATCTCGGCTCACTGCACCCTTCACCTCCTGGTTTCAAGCGATTCTCCTGCTTCAGCCTCCCGAGTAGCTGGGACTACAGGCACCCACCACCATGCCTGGCTAATGTTTGTATTTTTAGTAGAGATGAGGTTTCACCATATTGGCCAGGCTGGTCTCAAACTCCTGACCTTGTGATCCACTTGCCTTGGCTTCCCAAAGTGCCGGGATTACAGGCATGAGTCACCGCACCCAGCCTTCTCTGTCTTCTTTATGGAAAATACACTCAAATTTTAGATCTGTTGTTCTACTCTGAACAGGCTCATATGATTTAGGAAATGGGACTGGCATTCCAATTAAAAACCAATCTGATACTCAAAATGTTCCATGAGTCACATTAGTATTAAAGATGAAACTGACAGGCTTAAAAGTCATGATCATATCACCTGAGGTCAGGAGTTCGAGATCAGCTTGGCCAATATGGCAAAACCCCGTCTCTACTAAAAATTAGCTGGGCACGGTGGAGGGTGCCCGTAATACCAGCTACTCGGGAGGCTGAGGCAGGAGAATTGCTTGAACCTGCGAGGCAGAGGTTGCGGTGAGCTGAGATCACACCACTGCACTCCAGCCTGGGTGACAGAGTGAGACTCCATCTCAAAAAAAAGAAAAAGAAAAGAAAACAAAGATAAAACTACCTGTAAATTCTTTGTTACATCAATTTCTTCGTTTTAAGTATTTTTTTTCTTTAGTTTGTTGTGGTGATCTAGTCCTTTTTAAACAAATATGCCCCTGTTAAAACTAGTCCAAGAGCCATACTGACATGTTTTTAAAAATCACAAATCACTCAGTATTTACTGAAAAGCTTGTCATTTCGACTTCATAGATTTTTCTTAGTAAATCCATTGTAGTAACTGACATTGGGAAGCACAAATGGTTACCATGTAGTAGTAGTGACTTATCCTGTCCACCTAAGTAAGAAGGGAACAACCTAAAGTTTGCATTTATAACCCACATTGTAAGTGTGGAAAATGATATATTCTCTCAGTTGTTGTATCATTTATTAATTCAATTTGAGAGCTTCCAATTTGTTTGAACAGAAAAGATAAAATTCTACTCAGTAGCTGTCTTGGGGTGTTTGGTGGCTGTGACTTGAGCCAGGAAACTTTAGCTCAAGTCATAGGAAAAGATTAGGGGCCATTTGGAGGTATTGTCCCTCTACACACACACACACACACACACACACACACACACACACACAGCATTTGTATTAGAATTGGTTCTTGATTGAAAATTAGTTCAAAGACTTTAATTCCAACTGAGCATGGATGTGGGGCAGAGGGAAAATCTGAAATACTTTATACTCTCTAGCTGCTGGCAACGTAAGACCTGCTGTCTAAATTCAACAACAAGGTCCCCACCTGTTGCTGAAAGATATAAACTGTTATTTCTTTCCTCACAAGTTAAACATCGGTGTAGATTTCTGTTCAATGGCCTGAACAAATAAAAGCAGGCAAATGCCAAGTGAACAAATAGGCAAAGGTGAGCCCTGAATCTTCACTGGGGAAGCTGATAACACAGAGATTATAGTGTTATCGAATTCTAAAGGAGTTACGCTTTACAATTCCCGGTAACTAATTGATTACGCAGAATTCAAAACTCATTAAAAAGGCTGAAATATAAAGTAGGGCTCAGAGAAGTCAAACATTTGCTTTTCTTAATTGGCCCTGAGTATTTATTCTTGGGACACAGTTGTTTTGCTGACATCTGCTTCCTTTTCTTTCTTTCTTTTTTTTTTTTTTTTTTTTGAGACGGAGTCTCACTCTGTTGCCCAGGCTGGAGTGCAGTGGCCGGATCTCAGCTCACTGCAAGCTCCCCCTCCCGGGTTTACGCCATTCTCCTGCCTCAGCCTCCCGAGTAGCTGGGACTACAGGCGCCCGCCACCTCGCCCAGCTAGTTTTTTGTACTTTTTAGTAGAGACGGGGTTTCACCATGTTAGCCAGGGTGGTCTCGATCTCCTGACCTCGTGATCCGCCCGTCTCGGCCTCACAAAGTGCTGGGATTACAGGCTTGAGCCACTGCGCCCGGCCCTCCTTTTCTAAATATAATTCTTGTCAGTGTTTTTTCTTGCCCACTTAGGAAACAAAGTTCTCCTTTTTTGGGTTATTTTCATGTTGACATAATTTGGATATTTGTTCCTGCCAAATCTCATGTTGAATTGCAATCCCCAGGGCTGGAGGTGGGGTCTGGTGGGAGGTGTTTGGCTCATGAGGGCAGATCCCTCATGAATAATTTGGTGTTGTCCTCACGATGGTCAATGGGTTCTCATGAGATCTGGTCGTTTAAAAGTGTGTGGCCCCTCCGCTCCCACACTCTCTTGCTCGTGCTCTGGCCACGTGAAGTGCCTGCTCCCGCTTCACTTTCCACCATTTGTAAAAGCTTCCTGAGGTCTCCCTAGAAGCAGATGCTGGAGCTGTGCTTCCTGGAAAGCCTGCAGAACCATGAACCAATCAAACCTCTTTTCTTATAAATTACCCAGTCTCAGGTATTTCTTTATAGCAATTCAAGAACAGCCTAACACATGTGTGTTTATTATACAACAGGCACTGTTATGAATGCTTAACATATATAGTAGCTCTTTAAGCCTCACAACAACCTATGAGGGGGAAATGAGCTCCCTGTTTTGCAGAAGAAGAAACTGAGGCACAGAGATACCAGGCTAACACATAATGTCTATAAATTTCGGACAGACCCCATGGCAGCTCAGAACAGCTAGCTGGTCAGCCCAGGTCCCATCCCTCCTCACCGACCCTTCCTCCCCAACGCTGCACAGGTCATCCCAAGTTCCCATTGGGAGGGAAGGGCAGGGAGCATGTGAGTGGGGCCAAGAGAAGCAATCCAAGAAGGAAGAGCATTTGCTTCACTGTCTGAAGTTTGGAATCATTTATGTTTTGCTACCACCTGCATTTTGCTAGTTCTTGTTCTCATTTTCTTTCTTTCTTTTTTTTTTTTTTTTAAGATGGAGTTTCACTCTTGTTGCCCAGGCTGGAGTGCAATGGCAGAATCTCAGCTCACTGCAACGTCCACCTCCCGGGTTTACGGAATCCTCCTGCCTCAGCTTCTCGAGTAGCTGGGATTACAGGAGTGCGCCACCATGCCTGGCTAATTTTTTGTGTTATTAGTAGAGACAGGGTTTCACCATGTTAGCCAGGCTGGTCTAGAACTCCTGACCTCAGGTGATCTACATGCCTCGGCCTCCCAAAGTGTTGGGATTACAGGTGTGAGCCACCATACTCGGCCTCTTGTTCTCATTTTCTTTGTAACGTAACCTTTTCCTAGCCCTCCATCTTCACGTTTCTAAATAGCACTGCTTTGCTAGAAAAAGAGTGAACCACCCTCCTTTGTGTACTTACAGATTTCCCCAGAAAGAAAGTTAAAGGACGAGAGGAAGGGACCTGAGGTGGCAATTGCTGCTATCAGCAATTTGATTCTTTTACACTAGGCAACGAGATCAAGGCTGTGGTACTGATTTTGGCTGCATTTGTTAAAGAGACTGCTTTATGGAACTGGACATTTAAGGATGGTTAGAGGCGTGGAAAACAATAATATAACACTGGTTTAACTCAGAGGGCAGAACACTTCTTCTGTAAAGGGCCAGATAGTAAACACTTTAGGCTCTAGGGGTCATATAGTCTCATCACAATGACTCATGACTCAATTCTGCTCTTTTTTTTTTTTTTTTTTTTTTTTTTGAGACAGAGTCTTGCTCTGTTGCCCAGGCTGGAGTGCAGTGGCGCCATGTCGGCTCACTGCAACTTCCGCCCCCCCGGTTCAAGCAATTCTCCTGCCTCAGCCCCCCAAGTAGCCTGGATTACAGGCACCACCATCATGCCCAACTAATTTTTGTATTTTTAGTAGAGACGGGGTTTCACCATGTTGGCCAGGCTGGTCTTGAACTCCTGACTTCAGGTGATCCACCCACCTGGGCCTCCCAAATGCAACTCCTGGGATCACAGGTGTGAGCCACCATGCCCAGCCTTCAATTCTGCTCTTGTAGCACAAAAGCAGTCATAGACAGTAAGAAAACAAATGGGCATGGGTGTGTTCCAACACAACTTATAGACACTGAGATTTAAATTTCATATAATTTTCATGTATCAATGAAATAGTATTGTCTTCTGATGTTTCCAGCCATTTAAAAATGTAGGCTGGGCATGGTGGCTGACATCTGTAATCCCAGCACTTTGGGAGGCTGAGGCAGGCAGACCACCTGAGGTCAGGAGTTTGAGTCCAGACCAGCCAACATGGTGAAATCCCGTTTCTACTAAAAAGACAAAAATTTGCCAGGTGTGGTGGCAGGCGCCTGTAATCCTAGTTACTAGAGAGGCTGAGGCAGGAGAATCGCTTTAACCCGGGAGGTGGAGGTTGCAGTGAGCTGAGATTGTGCCACTGTACTCCAGCCTGGGTGACAGAGTGAGACTCCGTCTCAAAACAAAACAAAACAAAACAAAACAAAAACAAACAGTAAATACCATTCTTAGCTGTGGACCACACAAAACAGACATTTGGTCCACAGGCTGTGTTTTCTGACCCCTGAAGTAGCAAATAGAAAGACGGGAGGGCGATTCAGAGTGCTGCAGAGGGCAATCTTTTCTTATTTGTAGAAATGATGTGTTAAAAAAGAAAGGCAGAATGAAATGAAAAAGAAAAAAAGAAAGAAGAAACCAGACAAACTTAGAGAAATCAATCATGAAAAAACTAGGCCATGTACAGCTCTGCAGAGCTTTTTGAGAACCTTTGCTTTAAGTGAAATGGTTGTGATTAGAGGGATTTGAGCAGAGAAATGTTATGATCTGATTTATGTTTTTAAAGGATCATGAGGTCCAAATTTAACCTGGTTTTGGAAGAGGAAGTAGTTGAAACTGAGTGTATGAATTCACAAATGAAACACCAAGGGGAAATACTCTTCTCATACTTCATTGTTCTCCCCATTGTGTGTGCTCAGTTAGTTCATGGCTTAGCTAAATCACAGGATTTAACTAAATCAAAGGGGAATACTTTCAACCAGAGTAAAGTTTTTTCCCTCCATGTGTCCAAAGACTTTTCTCTATTGAATCTGATGCATGATAAAAAGACATTTGGATTCCATTTAGATCCTTATTGGTCAGAAACAAGCTCCAAAGTTTGTATATTCATGGTGAACAAATTACTTTTCTTTTCAAAACCAGTTTGTATAATTCAGCAATGCAGCTGGGTGTGGTGGCTCACACCTGTAATCTCAGCACTTTGGGAGTCCAAGGCAGGTGGATCACCTGAGGTCAGGAGTTCAAGACCAGCCTAGCCAACATGGTGAAACCCCTTCTTTTCTAAAAATACAAAAATTAGCCGGGCATGATGGTGGGCACCTGTAATCCCAGCTACTTAGGAGGTTGGAGAATGGCTTGAATCAGGAGGCAGAGGTTGCATTTAACCGAGATCATGCCATTGCACTCCAGCCCAGGTGACAAGAGCAAAAGTCAGTCTCAAAAGAATAAATAAATAAAATAAAAAATAATTCAGCAATGGAAGCATTTTTAAAGCAAGTCCTATATAGGCTAGGACTATGACTTATATTTCTGTATTAGTCCCCACTTCCCTTGGCAGAATGTTGGCTACAGAGATAAGGCTGACTAAATAATCCTAGTGGCTCAACGCAATTGTCTTGTGCATCTTACTGTCTACAAGGTATCCACGTCAAGAGACAATTGTCAGGAGTAAATGAGGATTAAGTGATAGGTAAGGCACTAAGCACCATGCCTCGTGCCCAATAGATGAATAAATGGACCCTGGTCCTGAGTTATATGGCAACCTGCTCGGGCCGGAAAGGAGAATACAAACCCTTCTGCCTCTGGCTATTGTAATCATGGGTTCTCCCAGCTCCTGCTTTTTCTTTCTGGACCATGCTCCGCGTTGATTCATTCATCCAGATGTTTCCTGCTTCTTTGCATAAGAAGTATATGATGGTCACATTAGCTCTCACTACCAGAGATGGAAACTCTGGCACCCAAAAGAGGTCTCTTGCTGGGACTAGCTTCCCTAGACTCAGACTCTCGGCCAGAATCTTCACTTGGCCAATGTAGTCACTTTGAAATTCTTCTATCAGAGCTCTTACCTACGAAATATCTATGCAACAAAATGACAGCTTTTAAACAAAACGAAAGAGACTCTTCATATAAAGCCTCCCTGTGCAGAATAAATGAGGAGAAGCTCATAGTCCAGCACCTGGATTAGGTAAACTTCCTCTTACACTGTTCTGTCCTCCAAGATGAGAGAAAAGCCCCTGAGGGTTAGGCTGTCAGACAGGGAAATGGCAGCCTCCATTCTTGTGCTAGAAAGGGTCCTTTAAAAGCTGTGCATAAATGGTTTACCTTTCTTTTCTGAAAGGAGAAGAAAAATGTAGATGGAAGCAAAACAAAAATAGAGTTTCCTCATTATTTTAGATTTTTCTTTTATTTTTGTTGATACCTAATCAATGTACATATTTTCTGGGTACATGTGATAATCTGATACAGTCATATGATCAAATCAGGGTAACTGGGATACTCGTTACCTTAAATACTTGTCTTTTCTTTCTTCTCCTTCTTTTGCTCCCTCCCTTCCCTCCCTCCCTCCTTCCTTCCTCCCTCCCTCCCTCCCTCCCTCCCTTCCTCTCTCTCTCTGCCTCACTCTGTCACCCAGGCTGGAGTGCAATGGCCCAATCACAGTTCACTGCAGCCTCAAACTTCCCAGGCTCAGGTGATCCTCTCACCTCAGCCTCCCGAGTAGCTGGGACCATAGGTGTGCAACACCATGCTCGGCTAATTTTTGTATTTTTAGTAGAGACAGGGTTTCACCATGTTGCTCAGGCTGGTCTCAAATTCCTGGGCTCAAGCAATCTGCCTGCCTTGGCCTCCCAAAGTGCTGGGATTACAGGCGTGAGCCGCCCCGCCCAGCCTTGTCTTTTCTTTATGCTAAGAACATTTGAATTATCTCCTTCTAACTACTTCCCTTATTTGAAACCTGTGTGGGAAGAGCAGCCTCTGCAGGTAGGATCTGTGAGGCCTCATTCCTCATCGTGAACAAGAAGGGAGATGCCATATTTAGAGCAAAAGCATTGATCTTCTCACAATTTTGTTTTCAAACTATATAATTCACCAAAAAAAATGTAATTTTTGATCCGGATAATTTAAATTCTCTGTTAGGTTCACTTGTTAAGAGATCTCATTCAATTAGTGAAAGTAAAAGAGCAATTCTAGATAAAACAGTAAGCCGCAAAATTGAATTTCCCATGTCATTTAATGTTTACATAGTATGAGCTATGAAGATGTCCTCTGAGAAGAGACATAATGCTTCCCAGTCCTTACCCTGATTTTCCCAACCTTTCCCACTTGTCCTGTCCTTACCTATCCACGCACTTTGGGTGTACTCTGATGCGTGGACTGGAAGTGTTCCAGAGAATGGGGATGTGTCTTCCCAGCATACCACAGGATCTCAGCTGGGACCAGAATCAGTCTGTTCATTTTCCAAGGATCCAACTATCACCTGTAACCAAGGTGAACGCTTGGCAAGAGCCTGTGTCCTGGGTTTGGTTTTAAGCAAGGTGTTTTCCTCCTCTTCTATTATTAGGGCTGTTCATAACCTACATAATCTGCTTTCTCCCCTATGTACTTATGGAAATTTTCTTTTTGTCTAGGATGAAAACCATGGCAGCCAAATCTCCTCCAAAACTAAGTAATAGCACACCTGCCATACCCACAGTACTTTTGAGATCCTCCAGTTAGTATTATTGTAATTTATTATTGTAATTATTATCAACAGTAATCATCACAAGTGCTATTTTTTCTTTTTCTTTCTTTTTTTTTTTTTTTTTTTTTTTGAGACAGAGTCTCACTGTCACCCAGGCTGGAGGGCAGTGGCGTGATCTCTGCTCACTGCAATTTGCGTCTCCTGGGTTCAAGTGATTCTCCTGCCTCCACCTCCCAAGTAGCTGGGAGTACAGGTGCCCATCATGCCCGGCTATTTTTTTTTTTTTTAAGTAGAGACAGGGTTTCACCATGTTGGCCAGGCTGGTCTTGAACTCCTGACCCCAAGTGACCCACCCACCTCAGCCTCCCAAAGTGCTGGGATTACATGCATGAGCCACTGCACCTGGCCAACAAGTGCTATTTTTTAGCTCCCATCATGTGCCATGTACTGTACATCATACACATTTTTGCTAATCCTCACACTAACCCTACAAAATAGATATTTTTTATCCTAATGTTAGAGATAGGAAACCGATGCTCAGAGAGCTTAAGTGACGTATGCAAGATCACACAGCTAGTGAATGACAGTGAGAATCAGGTCTGACTGCACTCAGGTCTGACAGACTCCAAAGCGCCTCCTCCTGCCACAGGGCAGTGGGCCTCTCAGTTGTTCCCTCACACGCCTGTGACTGGCCAGACCCTGAGTCTGAGATTCTGGGGTCCCCTCCGTGCTGCCAGCTCCTTAGTCCTTAAGACTCTTAGGACCACAGAGCCCATGGCCAGTGAATCCAGCAGGAGAATAAATATGCAGATGATGTAGGACAGCAAAAGTCAGCCCAGGGCTGGGGCTGGAAGGCCTGGGTGAGGAAGGGAACATGGTCTCTAGGAGTCAGGACACCCCAGTCCTGGCCCTGACTCAGCTCCCACAGGGCCTTGAGTCAGTCCCCACAGGGCCTGCAGCCTGGTGGTCAATGACCATCCCTGGTGGGGCGCCCCGTGAGCCACACATAGACGTGTCGCTCAAGGGCCTGGATGAGACTCCTCCACCTCCACAGCTCCCCTACCCCCTGCTTTGTCTCCTAGGATAGAATGGAGCATGATAGGATGGGGTAGGACAGATGAGGACTTCACACACTCTAAGGGTAAATATTGTTCTGTCCACTTGTGTTTGAATTGTATAAATGTATTTCTGCATGTATGCTGTGTTGGGGCAAAATTTGTGTCTCCCTGAGGTTGCACTCTAAGGAGTATGGAAAACCTGGCTCTAGACTAACTGGACGCCCGGGATGCTCCAGGCATCCCCAGCCTCACCTGTGGCACCCAGAGCTCCTGCTGTCACCGGCCCAGCGGGATCCTGTGTCTTTCTCTGCGTTGTGAGGGCCTGCGCTGACAGTCCACCCACAGAGAGGTGGAATCCAGGGCTTGACGGCGCTGGGAGGATCCTTCCTCTTTCCAGCCTCAGGCAAATCCTCGCCTGGAGGCGGGGAATGGGCTAGATGACCGCTGAAACAGTTCAGTCCAGGTCTGAGAGCCCCTCTGTGCCCAGCGCTGTACCCCCTTCCCTTCCCACGCTTCCCCGCAGGACCCAGGAGAGCAGGGAAAGCAGCTGCCAGCTCCAGGCCGTCATTTTACCCCAGGTGCCACTTACCCTGAGGAGGGGCTGGAACCAGCTAATCATTTTACCTGGAGATGCCACTTACCCTGCAGAGGAGCTGGAACCAGCTAATCATTTTATCTGGAGTTGTCATTTACCCTGCGGAGGGGCTGGAACCAGCTAATCATTTTACCTGGAGTTGTCATTTACCCTGTGGAGGGGCTGGAACCAGCTAATCATTTTACCTGGCGTTGTCATTTACTCTGCGGAGGGGCTGGAGCCTGTCAGGTTTTTCAGTTCCTGTGTCGCCTCCCAGCCTTGCCCACCCCAGGCTGTGGGTGTCTATGGCTGACGAAGGCCCCTGAGCCAGGCCAACCTCCAGCCTCCCAGTGGGTGGCTCTGTTGTCCCTGGCAGCCCCGGCATCATCCGGGGCACAGAGGCCATGGACCCTGGAGGCACAGCCCTTGCTATTCATCAGGGGATGGTCAAGGACGCAGCTCCCTCCGTTCCTCCATTCCTCCCTCACAGAGCTTTCAACAAGATGGATGGTCATCCTCCTGTCCTCCCGGTTTGCTCCTGGCATAAGCGGACCTGAGGGCTGGATGACTTCCCTAAAGAGGAGTCTCTCCGGGTTTCCTCAGATGCTCTGAAGTCCTGTCTGGAGGATGAAGGTGGGAGGCACATCCCTGAGGCAGTTTCCCCCCTGCCCTCCCTCCACCCTTCACCGATTCACCATGTATTAGTTTTCTACAGCTATGTAATAAATTTCCCAAACCTTAGTAGCTTGAAGTAACAAACATTTATTATCTCAGTTTCTGAGGGGCAGGTTAGCTGGGTGGCTCTAGCTCAGGGTCTCATATGAGTAGCTTTCAGCCAGGGCTGCAGTTCTCAAAAGCCTTGAGGATTAGAGAATCTGCTTCCAAGAAAGCCTCATATTTTCTTGCAAGGTAACAAATAAGTGCTGTAGATCACCTAAGGAAACAGTGCTGTACTATGCTTTGTTACCAAGAACCCGCAAAAGGACGGCCTCAATTATGCTAAACAATGCAAGGGAAGTGTAGGGCAAATGGCCAAATCCCTGACAGTAGAGGACAAATTCCAAAGCAAAGAAAAGCTGGCAGGACCAATTCATGAATTGTGCAAGCCTAACATTAAGGCATTGTACCATTTTTCCTGCCATAGGATCACCTATCTTGCAATCAATGGCTTCTAAGACTCAGTAATCCAAGGATAGGACCGGCCACAGTCACTCTAAGAGCTCCCTCTGGGAGGGGAGGCCTGGCAGGGAACCGTGAGGACAGAACAGAGCTCTAGGGCTGGCAGTTCAGACAGGAGCTTCTTTCCTTTTAGGAAAATCACCCCAGGCTGTCCTTGGCTGCAGCACCCCATTACTAACAGTGTAAGGCGCTTGTGGTCATCTTTTGCCCCCTCGTGGACACTTTTAAAAGTGCAGCCTGACCCTGTAATCCCAGCACTTCCGGAGGCAGAGGCGGGAGAATCACGAGTTCAAGAGATCAGGACCATGCTGGCCAACATGGTGAACCCTCATCTCCACTAAAAATACAAAAATTAGCCAGGCGTGGTGGCACGTGCCTGTAGTCCCAGCTACTTGGGAGGCTGAGGCAGGAGAATCGCTTGAACCTGGGAGGCAGAGGTTGCAGTGAGTTGAGATGGTGCCACTGCACTCCAGTGTGGCAACAGAGCGAGACTCCGTCTCACACACACACACACACACACACACAAATTTTAAAAATTAAAAAATTTTAAAAATGCAGCCCTTTCTCCCGTATATGAGAGTCTGTTAGGGTGGAAGTAAACTCAGAAGTCACCTTCAACCACTAGGGGGTTTTATGGCACAGGTCCCTGGCCTTGCACAGATCACAGAGTGAGTTAGTAGTAAGTATTTCCGGATTTTTTTCATGGTGACTCTAAAGCTGTGACATGCTTGATCTAAAATGTTTGCATCATAGAACCATGGACTTAGATGAGACCCGCGACATCACCTCACCTCACGGCATTCCATATACCTGTTCCCTGAAAGCAGCAATGGGCAGAGCAGAAGCATTATCAGCCTTGGAGACCCACACACCTGCGTTCAGTCTTGACT
The DNA here is from genome assembly GCF_007565055.1 of Rhinopithecus roxellana. NCBI lineage: Eukaryota > Metazoa > Chordata > Mammalia > Primates > Cercopithecidae > Rhinopithecus > Rhinopithecus roxellana. Next base: position 131,672,264 of record NC_044549.1, on the reverse strand, counting down.
CTGGGAAGTCTCTGAGGCTCAGTTTTCTCATCTATATAGCATCAATTGACTTCACAGAGTTCATGCAAGAATTAAACAAAATGGTGTATGTCAGAGGCTGCAAACTCAAGTGCCTTCAGGACCACGCAGGTCAGTGAACACTGGCAAACCAGACTTACAAGCCCCCCCCTTTTTTTGGGGGGGGGATGGTGTTTCACTCTTGTTGCCCAGGCTGCAGTGCAATGGCCTGATCCTGGCATGCCCAGAACTGGTGGGTTCTTGGTCTCACTGACTTCAAGAACGAAGCCATGGACCCTGTGGACCCTCACAGTGAGTGTTACAGATGGTGTGTCCTGAGTTTGTTCCTTCTGGTATTTGGACGTGTTCAGAGTTTCTTCCTTCCGATGGGTTTGTTGTCTCAGTGGCTTCAGGAGTGAAGCTGCAGACCTTCTCGGTGAGTGTCACAGCTCATAAACGTAGTGCGGACCCCAAAAGCGAGCAACAGCAAGATTTATTGCAAAAAGCAAAAGAACAAAGCCTCCACAACATGTAAGGGAAGGGGAGCAGATTGCCACTGCTGGCTGGGACAGCCTGCTTTTATTCCCTTATCTGACCCCACCCACATCCTGCTGATTGGTCCATTTTACAGAGAGCTGATTGGTCCCTTTTGACAGAGTGCTGATTGGTGCATTTACAATCCCTGAGCTAGACACAGAGTGCAGATTGGTGCATTTACAATCCTTTAGCTAGACACAAAAGTTCTCCAAGTCCCCACTAGATTAGCTAGACACAGAGCACTGATTGGTGTATTTACAAACCTTGAGCTAGATACAGAGTGCTGATTGGCGCATTTACAATCCTTTAGGCAGACATAAAAGTTCTCCAAGTCCCCAGCAGACTCAGGGGCCCAGTTGGCTTCCTAGCGGATCCCGCGCCAGGGCTGCCGTGGAGCTGTCAGCCAGTCCCGGGCAGGGCGCCCGCACTCCTCAGCCCTTGGGCGGTCAATGGGACCAGGCACCGCCCAACAGGGGGCGGCGCCCGTCGGGGAGGCTGGGGCCTCACGTGGAGGGGGGCTGGGGGCTCGGGCATGGCGGGGTGCAGATCCCGAGCCCTGTCCCGCGGGGAGGCAGCTGAGGCCCAGCGAGAATTCGAGCACAGCGCAGGCGGGCCGCAACTGCTGGGAGACCCGGCGCACCCTCCACAGCTGCTAGCCCAGGTGCTAAGTCCCTCACTGCATCTGCCGGCCGCTCTGAGTGCGCGGCCCGAGGAGCCCGTGCCCACCCGGAATTCCTGCTGGGCCGCAAGCGCCTTGCGCAGCCTTGGGTTCCCGCCCACGTCTCTCCCTCCACACCTCCCGGCAAGTAGAGGGAGCAGACTCCAGCCTCCGCCAGCCTAGAGAGGGGCTCCCACAGTGCAGCGGCGGGCTGAAGGGCTCCTCAAGCGCGGCCAGAGTAGGAGCTGAGGCCAAGGAGGTGCCGAGAGCGAGGGAGGGCTGCCGGCACGCTGTCACCTCTCATTGGCTCACTGCAACCTTCCGCTCCCGCATTCAAGCAATTCTCCTGCCTCAGCCTCCAGAGTAGCTGGGATTACAGGCATGCACCATCACCCCTGGCTAATTTTGTATTTTTTGTGGAGATGGGGATTCACCATGTTGGTCAGGCTGGTCTTGAACTCCTGACAGATGATCTGCCAGACTGGGCCACCCAAAGTGCTGGGATTATAAGCGTGAGCCACCGCCCCTGGCTTACAAGCCCTTTTCCTTTTTTTTTTTTTCTGAAACAGAGTCTCTCTCTGTCGCCAAGGCTGGAGTGCAATGGCGCAATCTCGGCTCACTGCAAGCTCTGCCTTCTGGATTCACGCCATTCTCCTGCCTCAGCCTCCGGAGTAGCTGGGACTACAGGCGCCCGCCACCACGCCCAGCTAATTTTTTGTATTTTTAGTAGAGAGGGGGTTTCACTGTATTAGCCAGGATGGTCTCAATCTCCTGACCTTGTGATCTGCCTGTCTCGGCCTCCCAAAGTGCTGCGATTACAGGCGTGAGCCACCGCTCCCAGCCTACAGGTTTTTTAAAATAGTTTGTTGGTTTGCATTTAGCCATTGAAATTTTTATTAGTTTATTTTTTAATGTGCTGAATTTTAGGCTGCCAACAAGATTTTTTCAAAAATTAACTGGGCTTCCTGGAACTCACTAACTTAAGAGTTCTGGCTTTTGTCCCCTTTTGCCCACCTCGACTAACACCAGTACTGATGTTCCCATTGCCACCAGGATGCTGAATGGATAAGCGGTCACATGATCAGAGTGCTGCCTTCCACCTACACCGGGAATGAGTAGGGGATGGTAGCTCCTGGAGAGGCTTCCCCAACAACCCTAGGGTATGTGACTAGGCAGTTTGGGAAGCCAGCCCCAGCCCCCCGTAATATGAATGCACAGGACAGGATCATGCCCAAGAGAGAGCATGGATTTGGAGAACAAACTCAATATACATTGGGTTCATAAAAACACTGGGCTCAGGGTGGCAATTCCTTGCTGTTAAGCACCTGCGAACATAGCTGACTTGGATTTGCAAGTCACAAGCTTGGGTGTGGAACATTTGTGAGTCTCTAGCATTTCTGAACTTAAGAGCTATCACCTTACTCTGATGACATTCAAAGTGCTTACGTAGGCTTCTGAGACTCCCTACCATGGCTCTGAATTTACTCCGGCTACACAGGCCTCTTGACTGTTCCTTATTTATTTATTTTTTTGAGACAGAGTCTCACTCTGTCACCCAGGCTGGAGTGCAGTGGCAGCAATCTCAACTCACTGCAAGCTCCGCCTCCCAGGTTCAAGCGATCCTCCTGCTTCAGCCTCCTGAGTAGCTGGGGCTACAGGTGCGCCACCATGACCAGCTAAATTTTATTGTATTTTTAGTAGAGACAGGGTTTCACCATGTTGGCCAGGCTGGTCTCGCCTCCTGACCTCAAATGATCCGCCCACCTTGGCCTGCCAAAGTGCTAGGATTACAGGTGTGAGCCACCGTGCCCAGCCATGACTGTTCCTTAAATACACAGAAGCCTCCCGCCTCAGAGCCTCATTAGCTCTTCCCTCTGTCTGGAGTAAGCTTCCCTGGATACTCTCAGGCCTCTCACCAGAGGCTCTCTTCACTCAAGCCTCTGTTTAAGTGTCTCTATCAGAAAGGATGGCTCTGTTCATTCTAGCTCAAGTAGCATGCATCGCCCTTGCCCTGAATTACTTTCTTTGGACATTTATCTCTACTTTTCATTATATTTTGTGCTTGTTTGATTCTTGCCTGTCTCTCTACTAGAATGTTAGCTCATGCGAGTAGGGGCTTTGTTTTGTTCACAGATGGACAGAAATCATGCCTGGCACATACTAGGCGCTCAATGAATATTTGTTGCATTGTTTCACAAAGACTCACCCCATCCTTTTTTTCACTAATGTCTACTTAGGACTCAGAACAAAATCTAAGGCATCATTTTTCCTCCAGATTCCTCCAGTGACCTTTTCCGGGAATGTGACATTCTACCAGAAAGCACTTTGACAATTAAAAACCTCAGCATTTCTACCTAGACTAGTTTTGTCACTGTCCTAATCTTTTTCTTTTTTTTCTATTTCTGGCTTTGTCTCATGTTTCTTGGAATTACTCAATAGATGCTCCTATTACTACTTTTTGTTATGAAAGAATAGAATTTTGGCCAGGCAGGGTGGCTCATGCCTGTAATCCCAGCACTTAAGGAGGCCAAGCCAGGTGGATCACCTGAGGCCAGGAGTTTGAGACCAGCCTGACCAACATGGCAAAACCCCGTCTCTACTAAAAATGCAAAAATTAACTGGGCATAGTGGTGGGTGCCTGTAATCCCCACTACTCAGGAGGCTGAGGCAGGAAAATTGCTTGAATCCAGGAGGTGGAGGTTGCAGTGAGCTGAGATCTCACCATTGCACTCCGGCCTGGGCGACAGAGTGAGACTCCATCCCAAACAAACAAACAAACAAAAAACAGAATAGAATTACACCGACAAAAATCCTTTTTATCTAAGGTCAGACTTACAGATTGCTCTGCGCAGTCACGTTTTCCTTCTGCCTTCTATGTATTGGCACTTTCTTAAATCAAGGTGATATGGTTTGGCTGTGTCCCCACCCAAACCTCATCTTGAATTGTAGCTCCATAATCCTCATGTGTCATGGGAGGGACCCGTGGAAGGTAATTGAATAATGGGGTTAGATTTTTCCCATGCTGTTCTCATGATAGTGAGTAAGTCTCATGAGATCTGATGGTTTTATAAAGGGTAGTTCCCCTGCACAGGCACTCTTTCTTGCTGCCATGTAAGACATGCCTTTGCTCGTCCTTCACCTCCTGCCATGATTGTGAGACCTCCCCAGGCATGTGGAACTGTGAGTCCATTAAACCTCTTTCTTTTATAAATTACCTGGCCTCGGGTATTTCTTCATAGCATATAAAAATGGACTAATACATGAGGCTTTGCCAGCCTCATCTCCCCTCGCCCCTGCCCTGTCTGCCCAAGTCAGTGCCCTCCAGTCTTGTACCTTTCAGATATGGGTTGTGACTTGTGACCCATTAGTGGGTGATGTAATTAATTTGGTGGCTTGTGAACAGCATTTTAAGAAAAAAATTGAGTAGGAAATACAGAAAATGTGTTTCTTATTGTGATACATGTTCAAGAAAGTTTGAAAGCACTGCTCTGGCCTGTATGGGTCAAAGAAGCTTTAGTACTATTTTTCTCTTTAGTTGTCTTCAGCAGATTCTAGAGGGAGGGGTTTCGGCACTCCTGGCCTCGCACAGTGGGCCCATGGTGGGTTGCAGAAAATGGTCAGTTCTCTTTTAAAATGCTGCCAACAGCAGCGCAGGTGGTGGGCACACCTGTTCTTTTAATTGTATCTGTTTCATAAGGCAAGTATACCTGAAACTCTCAGCACCAACACTCCACTCACACCCTGTGCTCAGAGACTTCACCAAACTCAGAGACTTCATCGCATGGTTTCTAGCAGCCTAAGGCCATGTCCCTGGGATGGGCCAGCCCTCTTTTGAGTTGCTGTCTGGAAAAGCTTAAGGGTGTCAAAAGAATTTAGTTTGTTCCACCAACACCTGACAATAGGCTCCTGACCTCTCTTTTTTAGAACATTGACTAAAAAAGGAGGCTTACCATTGTGAATCCTTCCTCTGTCCCTTTGAGCTACTTTGTATGTGTCACCTACAGCTCAGGAGTGTCTTTCTCAAGGACCCGAAAGCCATTCCCCTCAAGGTAATTATCAGGAAGGAGAGAGCCTCTGACTCCCGGGCTCTGTTGCGGGAGAGGATCCTAGCTTCGAGAACTGCCAGCTAGCAGACACAGCTGGCCTCATCACATTGACTCTGCCCAACACTTTGTCATTTTTCACTTCCCTGACTCTAACTGAACCTGCTCACTGCACCTCCTGGCTCCCTTATTCTCCCTTTAAAAGACCCAGTCAGCATCTCTGCACAAATCAGAATAGAGCTTAGCTCTTTCCCCTACTGTCAGCAGTTACTGAACAGAATCTGTTTTCACTGCTTTAACTAATGTCCTGCTTGTTTATTTTTATTTTTAAACCATGTATGTACACATGCATGTGCATGTGCGTGCACACACACACACACACACGTCTTCTCAAGACAAATGCTGCTTCTCACAGATAGCTGATTCTTGTCGTCTTCATAATCTAGAGTATTTTTCCCTTCCTGTGTTTATCCCGTGTCATCTCTAAGTCATAGGTAAAGTTTTACTTAACTGTTCCAGCCTGGTCTTTGATGTTCCTTGGGAAATTAAATGAAGAGTTGTGTACAGGACTCTTTCCTTACAGGGAAGAGTTGGGGCTATGAGTTCCAACTTTCCGTGCCCACTGGGAGCTTCTCCTACTGTCAAATGTGGAGGGATCAGGATTCGTGTTATGAAGGGAGATTTCCAGTTGTCTTACACATCAAAGGCCACCCCTTTTCCCTCTACCCAGCTTTAACTTTCCTAAAGAATGTATAGCCAGGAAGTTTCATATTCTGTATCCAGACAGATGAGTAGAGATGGTTGGACATGGGTTTCAAGGCAGCGTTTCATGTGGGAATCAGTAACAAAGCAGACGTCTGAATGTGCAAAAAGAAAAGGAAAATCCCCAGGCGCCAGTAAACAAACATGGAAGTGAAAAACAGTGACTGGTAAGCAGCCACGCTGATGGTGGGGAGCCTGGGGAGGGTGGGACCGGACCCGGATTCATCCCCAGCACCAAGAGTCTTCAGTTGTGGCCACATGCAGGAACGGAATATGAAGCATGGGGCTACAGAGGGCGGGAGAGAACTGAGATCCTGTATGAAGGCTGCATGTCCAGGGAAAAGGAACTGGTCCAGGAGATGCTATACACCAGCAGGGAGCAGTAGGTACAGGGGGAGGCGCTAAGAAAAGCTGGGCAGATGCCTGGCCCTGGCCAAACTGCCCAGACTTGACATTATCACTTAGACCCAGTGGAGAAATTGGAAGGCTCAGCAGCAAAGTTAAGGTCAAAACTCCGTTTGACTCACAGCTGGTGCAGTGGCAGTCAGATCCAGGGCCCAAGATCACTCCAGAACACTCCCCACCAGTGAGGGAGCTGGGTCTGTGATTTCCAAGGGTTTCCACCAAGAACTCCTAAGGCAGAACATCTACTTCTGGGGAGGCCCAGAGGGAAAGGTCTGAAGCTATTCATGGAACCCCAGATTTCTTTAAAGGCTCCAGTTTTCCTTTTCAAATACATAGGACTCTTGCATTGTAACCAAAACAAACTAAATTGGTAACAGGGTTTCCAGTGATTAGAGGGAAGTCTCATACCCCAAGTTACATGTGCCCCAATTTGAGAAGCAAAGACCAGGGAGGGCTTCAGAGACAACACAGGAACAATGGTGGAGGCGGGCTAAGAGGTCAGACCTGTAATCAACTTAGAAAGGGGTCTCCTGTATGAAGAGGTGAGGCCAGGCAAGAGGAGAGTCACGCAGTTTGCATATGGGTTGGTAAAACAGTAGACAGTTTTTCCCTCCCTAAAGATGCATTGCCTTGCTCAGCGAGGCAATGCATCTTTAGGGAGGGAAAAACTGTCTACTGTTTGACATTCCATAAATCAAACCTGGTGAATTTTAACCTATGAACTTATCTAAAGTCCCATGAACCAACTGAAATGTTTTAAATTTCTACTTTCTAAATTAATTTCTGTTCAGACACCACTTATTTATATAAACCAAAAACAGCAAAAAAAAAAAAAAAAAAAAAAAAATCACTTCATGATTGTATATAACACATTTGCATCTGTTCTGTGCATATTTTATTGAATAAATAAAAACTTAATTGGTTTGGTTTTTAAAACTTATAAACAATATCCTTAGTTTGATCACTGAAAATATCCAACTTTCTGTAACCAAAATGCTTAAAAGATTTTGTTCACCGAGTGTTGGCTATTTATACCTATACATATGAAAATCTGACCTGTCAAAACTGGTTTTGCAGTAGCCATATTTGAGATATATGTGGATTTCTGTAAAGGTTGTCTCTTCAAATTATGAGATCTAATACAACACCCAGGTATTAAGGGAAAAAATGATTTTGCAACTCCAAGTTGGGACTTACATAAGAAATCACTGTGGTGTTATCAACCTTAAAAATTCTATTGAGTGCTTTCATTTTTCAAAATAAAACAGGACAGGTAAATAACAACAGTACCTCAAAAACTTCTCTAAATAGCTAAGCTATACTATTTTACAGCTATAAGAATATGATATTTGTATTTCCCTGAGAGCATAGTTTGCTTTGAATTCAATGACACAGTGTATGTGTACGTGTGTGTTTTCCGAAGCCATTGAGACCAGAATAGATGAAAGCTAAGAAGAGAACATGAATCTGCTGGTGTTCTGATAAGCTTAGCTCCCTGCCTGTTTCAGATCAACCTTGGCAACTGGAGTCCCTCAACGTCATCTACAGATTCTGCTCCACCAAAGACTCTGGGCCACCTTCCCTCTAGGACAGGAGACCCAGCTGAGCAGCTCACAGGCCCCACAGCAAGTTGGCCCAATGCTGTGCCTGCTCTAACTTGTGCCTCTGCTCTAAGAAGTGGGTTCCTTCATTATTTCCTTGCCTGAAATTCTCCCTTACCCTTATTCTCCCTTACCCTTCTTGGAACTAGAGTCAAGCTCACAAACTCCAGGGCCTCTGATATCATTTTCCAGACCTGCACCCTTGGAACCTGACCTCCTTCTACCCCATCTTCTTCTTCCCAGCCAGGGATGCTCTGTCCACTCGCCGGCCCTGCCTCAATCTCCAGTCTGCTGAGCCAGAACATCCTGCCATGTCCTGCCTGAGTCCGAGGGTTCTCCCTGGGTTAATTCTCGGCTTGGTTTTCCCCCTACTGATGGTGTGGGTTACAACAGTTACTTTCCTGCAAATGTGTTTGTCTTTATTTCTTAGAATGAATTTTAGATTTTAGAAGCTCTCATCCCTGGCTAGTGGCTAGAAGCTAAAATCCTGATGACTATACTTAAGTTTCCCCCAAATGACTTGAACTTTCTTTCTCGAAGAGCTACAGACTGACAACTTCAAATACAGAACCCTCAATCTTCTAACAAGGTGTATCTGTTCCCTACCCCATGTCATTATTAGGACTCCCCATTTCCTAGGTGTCAGCTACATGAAATTTTCCACAATTCACCTGCATATCTGGTGTTGTAAAAAATCATAAAGAGTGCTTCCATGATTCATTTAGGTATTCTGATGTAGTCCAGAAACTTGGGTCCTACATTTAGAATCAGGTTTATAGCACAGAAATCCCAAATCCTCACTTTCCCAGCATAGGGTTGACCTGCTGATGGGTGCGAAGTTTGCCAATGGGTCTTATCAAAGGACCACCATCTGCTCCCTGAAAAGACAAACATGTAAGCAATGGCCACTGGTTGACTTCACTGCACAGCTTACCACCATGACCCCTTGAAAGGCAATCAAGACTTGGATCCAGCCTCATCACTTCATATACATCTCATTTTTAGCTAACTTGAAGAAAAGAAAAACAAAAGTATTAATTGGTGGCCTATTTACCCATATCGAGTGTCCAGCATGGAGATTTGCCATTCATGGGTGTCCTCAAGGCTTGGCAGACATGAAGCACTCCATGAATGTTTGCTGAATTGAACTAGATTACATTGTTACATTGTTTCAGTTGGGAGCTTCCTGATGGTTATTATAGTGCTCATGAGTCAGCCATAGTTTGTTCTAAAATTCCACAAATATGCTTCTATTGGCCTGTGTTACTTTCCACAGCAGAGAGCTGAACTGTCATGCCTCTAAGGCACAGAGCCTTTCACACACCAACATACATTTATATTTATCTTCAATAATCTGACACAAACAGAAATCTCACCTGTAATTTTTCAAGTTTTTGCAATCTGTTTCAAATATTAGCTTCTTCTAACCATGACTGTTTAATGAAAATTAAGTTCACTGTCAACTCTAATAACTCTAACTTCCCAAACGGCTGAGAAGAACAAGCCACACTGGACATGAAATAAAACTCTATAAAGAGAATTGAAATCATATGATGAAAATAAAGTCCATTGGGTAATGCAGTTACTATGTTGTTATCATTGTTGCTTTTTAAATACAGTGTATGAAACAGGATCTCTTAACCTGTTTCTCCAGCTTGGGGATTAGAATGAATTTCCAGTGAGCTCATTTGGAAGCTCTAGCTCTTACAGTGAAGGACACAATTGAGCTACACTGATCAAAAAAAACAAGTAGAAGTGCTTTTTAAAAGTCCTGAAAACGAAGGCTTCAGGAGGATGGGGTATCAGGAAGGTGGACGTAAATCACTGTCCAAAAACTAGAAAATGTACCATCAAGGAGAATCTGTCGTTCCTGTGGAGGCCAGCTGTGTTCAGGTGTTTACTTTTTTAAATAAAACAGTAGTTTAAGTCTCTAGAAACATCTTTTCTACATTGCAGTACAACTGATGAACACTAAGAGGCCAGGGAACCAGACTGTGCTAAAGGTACAATTCTGTCTGGCAATGACAATTCTGGTCCAAAATGGGCCATCTTATGATCATTAAAAAAAAAAAAAAAAAAGGCTGGTCCATGACTCACACTTGGGAGGCCGAGGAGGGCGGATCACAAGGTCAGGCATTCAAGACCAGCTTGGCCAAGATGGTGAAACCCCGTCTCTACTAAAACTACAAAAATTAGCTGGGTGTGGTGGCAGGTGCCTGTAATCCCAGCTACTCAGGAGGCTGAGGCAGGAGAATCACTTGAACCAGGGCGACAGAGGTTGTAGTGAGCCAAGATCATGCCACTGCACTCCAGCCTGGGCGACTTCATCTCAAAAAAAAAAAAAAGACAGAACACAAGTATTGCATCTTTCATCTCTTTCAAAGCAAACAGGCCTTCCCAAACCCATCCCCCAGACCTTTCAAGTGGAAGAACCTATGAGATATTCTTGGCAAGGAGCCCAAATGACTCCTTGGTTTAAATTTTGGTAAAGGGCGGGGACGAGGGAGAATGCAGAATAAAAAAGAAAAGGAAAGAAAACAGGAAACACCTTTATTTCCCTGCGGTGCTGAGTGAATCTTTTAGCAGACTTGCCGAAACAAGAAGTGAGCCAAGTTTCTTTGTCTTTGTCTTTGTTTTTGTTTTTGTTTTTGAGATAGAGTTTCACTTTTGTTGCCTGGGCTGCAGTGCAGTGTCATGATCTCGGCTCACTGCAACCTCCACCTCCCAAGTTCAAGTGATCCTCCTGCCTCAGCCTCCTGAGTAGCTGGAATTACAGGCGCCTGCCACTGCACCAGGCTAATTTTGTATTTTTAGTAGAGACGGGGTGGGGGGGGGTGTCTCACCATGTTGGCCAGGCTGGTCTCGAACTCCTGACCTCAGGTCTTCCACCCGCCTTGGCCTCCCATAGTGTGGGATTACAGGCGTGAGCCACTGCGCCCGGCATGAGCCAGGTTTTGGTTTGGTTTTTTGTTTGTTTTTCCTGCCTGAGATAGGCAGTATGGTGGAAAGAGCATTGACTTCGGAGCTGAAAGACCTGGGTTTTAGACTCCTGGGGTAGCTACTTGCTATCTGAGTGATCAGGGGCATGTCACTTAGCCTCTGTGAAACTCTGTTCCCTCACCTGTAAACTAGAAGTGATAAGAGCCACTCACCAGGTTAAATGAACCCATACAAGGAAGTGCCTGGCACAGAAGCCGGCATAGGGTGGGTGGGTCCTGAATGCTAAATATTACTCTTCCTCACCTCCCCTCCTGAGGTAGGTCATGCAAACATTCCTGGCCAGTCTCAAGTGACCCCAAACTGTGACTTCCAAGGTTCTCCCAAAGTGAGTCAAGGGGATCCCCTGATGCATGGCCTCAAACTCGAGCCTGCGGCCTGAAGTGGGGCTGGAGGAGGGTGAGAGGTGAGGCGGGCACGCTGAGGATCTGGGGGGCTCTCCAGCTTCCCATCCTGTGGTCAGACAGACACTGCTCCAGGCACGATCCTGCGGATGTGGGTGTATGACTTCCTGATGGTGACACTGCCGTGGTGCGACACGCCCCGGGGCAGGACACACTCCTCTGTCAGTTTCTGGGCCTCGGGGTCCCAGCACAGCACGGTGGCGATAACCTCATTCTTCTCGTCCCGCCCGCCGGTGATGTAGAGCCGGTTGTTGCAGGGCGCGATACCGCAGCTGGCCCGCTCGTGGCTGAGCTGGGTCACCAGGCACCAGTTGTCTTCCAGGGGGCTGTAGGCGTACAGCGCCCTCATGGCCCCACCTGAAGAGAGGGAGGAAACTCGGTGGGCATCGCTCCATTTTTTTGGGTTCTTCCCTCTTAACCACTAAAATCCAATTTCTGATTAGGCCAAGTCTACCCTCTTGCCAAGAGAAACAGTCGATTGACGGCTCTTCTGAAAGCCAGAGTGGGTCCTAGGGGCAGTGAGTTGCCAGCACTGGAGACACCGCGACACACCCTTGACGCAAAGCAGCCAGGCGCTTATCAGATTCTAAGCTATTCAGATCAATAAGAAGCCATTACTCACCAACGACATAGATGCGGTCCCGGAAACTCACTGCATTGATGCATTTGGCCTCCACCGGCATGGCCGCCTTCAAACTCCACTTGTTGGTGGAAGGGTCATAACACTGAGTCTTGTCTGTGGCCAGTTTCCCATTGGGCCCTCCTCCAATCACATAGAGCTTCTTCTTATGGCTGGTGGCTGCAAAGGAACTGACATGGACAAGGAGGGGTGCAGCCTGTAGAGGCACAGGGCACAAGAAGAAGCTGTCAGTCATGCTGCCCAGATTGCTGCAGTAACTCCCAGGATACAGGACAGAGCTCTGGGACACAGAACTGGGCATCTTTTGCCTAAAGTCACAAGGCCCACAGGCTTGACTCCTCTGAAGACAAAGCAAGAATGAAAGCATGCATTTCCCACCCTCCCTCCAGGCTCCACGAAAGCTAGAGCAAGCTGTGTGTTGGGATAAGCCCCCCTCTCCCAGAATCTAGCTCTCAGGGAAGGAGGAGTATAGGTAAGAATAAGTTTATACAGATGAAATCAGCCAGTGTTGGAGGAAAATGATGTTTTATACATGCATATTCATATACATTCATGTGCTCATCCACTCAAAAAATATCTATGGAGTGCCTACTATGTACCAGCATTGATTTTCCTTGGTGCTTATATCTAGGAAGAAAAGCTGGTATATGGGTTTGGGGTGGCCACAGGTAAGCAGACTCTTCCATTATAGGGTAGCACTGAGGATTTTGACATTAAGTCAGATGTGTGCTTCTACCCTATGAACCCCAGGACACTAAAGGAGACTTCCAAGAGCCTCTTGCCCATTTATTTGCAGGATCCTTTTAGATCATGGAGCAGCTCTGTGATCGGCCTTGTTTTGAGAAGATCTTAGGTACGCTCCCCATAAATGTTAAGGGCTCTCAATATAGCACTTTTCAGGCTGACAGTCTTGGCTGGATGTGGTGACCTGGCAACCTTTGCTTGTGCCTACAATGACTGTGTTGTACACTCCATTAAGCTGGAACATGCTTGGACATCTGATCTGATAAGGAGAAAGAAAATTTGGAATTGGGAATAACCTGGAAATGAGATGAGGTAGCTTTTCTTTTCCTGAGTCTGATATACACCTGAGGTTGCATTGATAAGTCTGACATGCAGGGCTGCAAGTGGCTCATCATCAATGGGAAAATAAAGAAGGGAGGACTTCTAACATGACCAAATCACTCTGGGTTCATAAATAGTATAGTAAAGTGATCTGCATGTGTCCAGTGTGGGGAAGAATAGGAGACAAGGCATCTGAGACAAGACTCTACGTCAAGACATGCAGACCAAGAGATCTCCCATCTAAGACAGGGTGAGCCTCCATCCACATCTGCAGTTCTGTCCAAATTAGGACAGGTGCCCACACAGATCTTCACCACTTGGAAGGACATTGTTTCTGTGATGTGATCAGCGATACTGAAGCAATAGCTCCTAGGAGGAGGGAAGCTCAGAGCCACCAAAAATGTTCTCCTTGGGAGTAAAGTGATCAGAAAGCTGGCCACCATGGTAGGCACGTTCCAAAGCTTTCTAAAAAAGCATTGAAGTACTAATACAGGCAGTTACTGGTAGAAATCGTCTCCTCTACCTCTGACCAGCAGTTGTGAAAGGGGTCGTAGGTCTCCACGTTGTTGATTCTCTGTAAGCCATCGAAGCCTCCAATAACATAAACCTTGCCACCCAACACCACCATCTTATGCCTCCAGCGGCCTATGTTTAAATACTCAATCTGAATCCACTTGTTGATCGAAGAATTATATTTCCAAACATCATGCTGTGTTTCTTTGCCGCCTGCAAGAGATACAAAGCATTTAAGAAACCATCAGATTCAGGCCGGGCGGGGTGGCTCAAGCCTGTAATCCCAGCACTTTGGGAGGCTGAGACGGGCGGATCACGAGGTCAGGAGATGAAGACCATCCTGGCTAACACGGTGAAACCCTGTCTCTACTAAAAAATACAAAACACTAGCCGGGCGAGGTGGCGGGCGCCTGTAGTCCCAGCTACTCAGGAGGCTGAGGCAGGAGAATGGCTTAAAACCCGGGAGGCGGAGCTTGCAGTGAGCTGAGATCCGGCCACTGCACTCCAGCCAGGGTGGCAGAGCGAGACTCCGTCTCAAAAAAAAAAAAAAAAAAAAAAAAGAAACCATCAGATGCATCAGAAATACAGCTTCTCCCATAATATCCCACATATCCAAAAGTGCCAAGTCCCCAGACCAGCCCTGCCCTGAGGGGAGATATAAGAAACCCGACTAGTGTGTGCTGTCTGGCAGGGGAGATGAGGCAAACGCAGGGGAACAGGGAGAGACAGAAGGGGTGATGTACCACACTGTGTCATGTGCCACCTCAGTGCTGTGAGAGTTCAGAGAAAAGGTGGCTAAGTGAGCAGGGCCCCAAGAAGGCTTCAAGGGGGCAGGATCCAAGCCAGCCTGAGTGGGTAGGGGCCAGAGGGAATCTGGACTCAGTGTTTGCGCTCACAAGGAGCAGGAAGAAAGGCTGGGCAGGGACAGTGGGGTTTGTGCAGAAGGCAAATTACATGGCAGCTTAAGTTCTATGTTTACTTAATTATTTAAACAAAAAAGCAAAGATACAGACCTGGAAAAATCACTAAGAAATTGTACAGCATTCTCTTGGCGTGTCTCTCTGATCTGTATAAAAAGGTCAGTGGGATTTATCCTATTTCTAAATTAATTTTTGTTATAAAAGTATGAGATGCTCACAATAGATCATTTGAGAGTGATCTGGTAAATATTTTCTTGAAGACAATGCTCTTAAAAAACAGAAAATAAGTAATTCAGCAGCTGGGGAAAGAGACAAAGACAAAGGAGAACTGACTTGTTTGGTGATTTTAATCAAATATTTAACAGCTTTGTGTTTCCATTTTCCCATCGGCATAGAGTACTGCCAACTACTTAAAGCAAAGATTTACTTTTCAGACTTACATATGTGCAATAGTGGAGAAGTGAACATTACTGACCACATTCTGCGTCAGGGGTGTTTCTCCAGTGCAGAGCCCAGAAGTGGATTTTCTGAGTCAAAGGCATGTGCACCCTGAGTTTTTATAGGTGCAGCCAAGGCATGCTCAGCAGCGGTGCTGGTTGACTTTTCCTCATACCCACTTTTTGTTGGTAGTGGTGGTTTTGTTTTCTGCCTTTCTTTTATTTTTTTTTTTTAAGTCTGACGGAGAAAAACTCTGTCAGTTTGGTTTTCGCTTACTACGAGGGAAGTGGAGCTTCCTCTGCCTTGAATCTTTTGTTCATATGGTTTGGCCATTTTTCTTTGGGTGGGGGACCTTTCAAAGGTCTCCATTTATTCAAAACATTGATCCTATTTAGGTAGTGTCAAAAAGTATAAATATAAAATAACTGTAAATTTTCAAAGAAATATATGCAAACTTTATTAAAACCTATGATTTTATTTTAGGACCAAAAAAAAAAAAAAAAAAAAAAAAAACCGAGAAAGCCTATGGTGTGCATAAATGATAAATGAGAAGACACCTTATTGTGAAGATGTCAACCCTCCCTAGGTTAATCTATATACTCAGTGCCTTCAGGACTTTTGGGGGGAACTTGATGAGATAATTCTAAATTTCACTGGGAAGAGTAAGTTTGGAAAAATTTCTAAGAAACTTCTGAAAAAGAAAAGTGAAGAAGGAGGCTTTCCTTATCAAGTATTAAAATATACAAAAAAGCTAACCTAATACAAACAGTGCAGTACTAGACAAACTGATCAGTTAAAAACAAGAGCACAGAAACAGACTAAAATATATACAGATCATTAAATAAATGTTATTAGAACAATTGGTTGTTCATTTGGATAAAAATTAAGTTAGATACTTACTTTACATTACATTTAAAATAAAATTCAAATGTTACTGCTATAGAAGTAACTGGAGAATGTATAGGATATTATGTTAATGGCCTTGGGGTTAGGAGGGGTTTTCTAAGCATGACATGAAATGTGGAATTGTATAGGAAAGAAAACAAGTATATAAATATACAGCTAAAAAACAGCCACAGTCTAGGAGAAAATATTTGCAACACAAATAGCAAAGTATATATAATTAGAGCTCCAAAAAATTAGTAAGAAAAAGACAAAAACTGATAGGAACTGTCAAAGAGTATGAACAGATAATTTAAAAAAATAAATCCAGTTATCTGGTAAATATATAAACTATGCTCAACCTCACTAATGACCTAGGAGTATAAATTCAAACATTCTAGTCTATTAAAAATTTAAATGACTAATAATAGAAATCGTGAGCAAGGATATAGAAAACGGGCACTGTCACTCATCACTGATTGGACTGTAAATTGGTACAACTTTTCTGTAGGACAATTTCACAATATATACAAAATTCTCAATTCACATATGACCACTTCCAGAAAACTTTCCAAGTAGCAGCACAAGTATGAAAAAATATGTGTCTACAAATGCCTACTGCAGTATTTTTTAAGGAGATTAAAAAAAAAGAAAGCTAAAAAAATTATGGTTTATCCATTTGGTAGACTGCCATATAGCTGGTAAAAAGAATAACAGTAGTGATAATACTGGCCAGCGTAATTAAGCTCCCATGATGTGCTTTGCATTAGTAACTGTATCACTTAATATGTATATCCATTAAACCAACATGTCGTCATGTCCAGATGATATTGTTAATTGAAGTACAAGTTTCTGTTGATTTAACTGTGTATAATAAGCATGCTTTCAGGTGTTGCTTGCATCATTAAAAAGTGAACAAAAAATTTATGACAAAAGAATAACATGTGGGCTGGGCACAGTGGCTCACACCTGTAATCCCAGCACTTTGGGAGGCTGAGGTGGGCGGATCACCTGAAGTCAGGAGTTCAAGACCAGCCTGGCCAACATGGTGAAACCCTGTCTCTACTTAAAATACAAAAAAAATTAGGCCAGGCGCGGTGGCTCACGCCTGTAATCCCAGCACTTTGGGAGACCAAAGCAGGCAGATCACCTGAGGTCAGGAGTTTGAGACCAACCTGTCAATATGGTGAACCCCCCGTCTCTACCAAAAATACAAAAATTAGCCAGGCATGTTGGTGGGCACCTATAATCCCAGCACTTTGGGAGGCCGAAGTGGGTGGATAACCTGAGGTCAGGAGTTTGAGACCAGCCTGGCCAACATGGTGAAACCTCCTCTCTACCAAAGATACAAAAATTGGCCAGGCATGATGGCATGTGCCTGTAGTCCCAGCTACTCAGGAGGCTGAGGCAGGAGAATCGCTGGAACCCGGGAGGCAGAGGTTGCAGTGAACTGAGACCTCTTCATGGCACTCCAGCCTGGACAACAGTGAGACTCCATCTCAAGAAACAAAAGAGAGAGAGAGAGAGAGAGAGAGAGAGAGAGAGAGAAAGAAAGGAAGGAAGGAAGGAAGGAAGGAAGGCAGGCAGGCAGGCAGGCAGGCAGGCAGGAAGGAAGGAAGGAAGGAAGGAAGGAAGGAAGGAAGGAAGGAAGGAAGAAAGAAAATAACACGTGTAGTATATGTGACAAAGACTGACTATGATGACCACACCTGTTGATCCCTCCTGGGGACATAGCTAAACTACATTTCCCAGGCCCCTGCACCTAGATGGGGTGAGGGGAGGGTAAGGGAGGTCATGTCACTAGTTTTTGCCAATGGAGCGTGAGCAAAATCAATGGCACTTCCAGGCTGAGGCTTTTGTGAGCAGGTGTGACTTCTCAACTCCCTCAGCGTTTTTCTCATCCCTAAATCAAGTCCACATGTAGGAAGAAGCAGTGTCACAAGATGGCAGGATCCTAGGCCCCTGAGTACCTGAATGGAGCAGACCGCCCTCCCCCTGACCCCTGCATACTATTGTGTTAATTCACTGAGACTTAGGATTTGTAACAGCAGCTAAAATTATTTACCCTGAGCAAATAGAAAATAATTTTTGTAAAAAATGAAAACCCATAGAATTGTGATGGCACAAAGAAACTGCCGTATTTTACTTTACTTGCTCTGCGTTGTTTGGATCTTCTACAACAATTAAGGCCAGGCGTGGTGGCTCACACCTGTAATCCCAGCACTTTGGGAGGCTGAGGCAGGTGGATCACAAGGTCAGGAGTTCAAGACCAGCCTGACCAACACAGTGAAACCCTGACTGCACTAAAAATACAAAAATTATCCAGATGTGGTGCCACACGCCTGTAATCCCAGCTACTTGGGAGGCTGAGGCAGGAGAATCGCTTGAACACGGGAGCCGGAGGTTGCAGTGAGCCAAGATCGTGCCACTGTACTCCAGCCTGGGCAACAGAGCTAGACTCCGTCTCAAAAAAAAAAAAAAAAAAAAATTAAAAAAAATTTCTGCAAGATGAAAAGAAAGCTAGAACCTAATCAACGATATGAACGCATCCAAAGGACGACCTGTCCTTGATTTTGGAGGAAACACGCTCTGGGGTGCCGCTTTCCTCTCAACAAGTTCAGATTGGAGAAAAGCCTCTAAGAAAGGGGAAGGGAAGCTTGTCTCCTTCCTTAGGGTCCCAGGGAGAGCCAAGTGGCTTTTGGTGTGATGGGGAGAGCGTGGACGTTAGGCTCAGAACTTGGGTTGAAGTCCTGCCTGACACCTACCAGTGTGCGACCTTAGGTATGTTCAAGAATCTCTCTGTGCCTCTGTTTTCTCCTACCCTAAAAACCCCTATCTTACAGAGCTGATATGAGAGGCAAACAATTAAATGTTATTAAAGTATAAATGTATCTACCACTCAGTAAAGATGGTTGAGACTGTGTCATTCAATAAATATTTACTGAACATTTACCCGGAGGCCAGGCACAGTGCTAGGTACAGGGGCTATAGTGTTACCCCTCATGGAACTTCAGGTCTAATGGGAAAGACAGACACAAAGTAACTATCAATACTGAAGCAAACATTTTCCTAATGAAAAAGTATTGGGTCCTACTGAAGTATACCCAAGTACAACCTAATAAACACGGGAGGGGTCAGGTTTGGGGGAAGAGCAGACATGTTTACTCATTACTGAATTCCCACTGCGTAGCTCAGGGGCCTATGCCTATAGCAGACACTGAATAAACCCTTACCACTTTCCCTCTTCTTTTTCCGTGAAGGACTGGACTTGTCTGCCTCCTCTCCAGGTTTTCTATTAATGCTGGCCAGACAAGGTGGCTCACGCCTGTAATCCCAGCACTTTGGGAGGCCGAGGCCCATGGATCACCTGTGGTCAGGAGTTCAAGACCAGCCTGGCCAACATGGTGAAACCCCGTCTCTACTAAAAATACAAAAATTAGCTGGGCATGGTGGCAGGCACCTGTAATCCCAGCTACTCGGGAAGGTGAGGCAGGAGGATCACTTGAACTCAGGAGGCAGAGGTTGCAGCTAGCCAAGATCGTGCCAGTGCACTCCAGCCAGAGTGATAGAGTGAGACTCTGTCTCAAAAAAGAAAAGAAAAGAATAGCACAATGCTGCTCAGTTTGGTGTTTATTAAGGAGCAATGTACCCTCCAAGATAAGACCACCTGAGCTCCTGGGTCCATATCCTGTCTCAGTCAGAGCCAGATCATTGCCAATTCACAGTAATTCTCGGATGGTTGCCTGGCTACCACTCAGGAACATATGTAGTGCTACTGAGGCTTGCTGTGGCTTTACATGATTCCTGCTTACCTGAGATGTAGACCTCATTTTTCAATGTCACGCATGCAAACTCCACCCACTTCTTATTCTCACTCTCCAGCTCATGCTCCGTTAGCGGGAGCTTGGCCACCTCCAGGCGGCTGCGCCTCAGGGGGTCCAGGCAGGTCACCTCTGCCACAAACCGTTCATCCTTCGTGCAGCCGCCGATGATCATGAACACCTCAGACTGGAACTCATGCATCCTGGGCTTGGTGCGCTCCGAAATGATCTGGAAATTAATGTGGGTACACAAAGGCAGGACAACACAAAGTTTCAGAGCTCGGGCTATGCAGCCATTAGGAGCCGGGTCCAATTCCCACATCTGCCATGGTATGACCATGTGACTTCACCTCCCTGAGCCTCAGTTTCATCATCTGTATAATGGGGATATTAGAGGTAACTACCTCGTACATGTGTTGTGAGGATTAAATGGGATAATGTATAGAGTGTGCTTCACCCAGGGCTTGGTGCATAACAGGTACTCAGTAAATGTTACCTGTTTTTGCTGCTGTTTTAAGAGATCGGGGTCTATGTACCATCAGATGCCCTTCCTGCCTTTCCTCTCCTGCCTAGTCTGAAACCTTAAATCCTGGAATTTCATTGTGGACTACTTTCCATTCCCCCTTGGCTTTAATTTCTTGATGAGACCTCAGACTTTGCTCGCCATCAGCCTTCTGGAAGAGACATCCTGGACAGTGATGACATAAGAGCATTCAGAGACTTAGGAAACAAGAACTAGAAGGAATCAGGGTGTGGCCAGGGAGAGAGGAAGGCTGGTTCCAACATACAGTAAATGACTTTTCAGACCTTTGAACAAGTGAAGAAATCCATACTATGGGTATTTGAACCCTGCTGAAAGAGCAGAGGTTCGAAAGTCAAAGGTACCAGTGTTCTATCACCTGTGGCCATGTGACCTTGGAGAAGTAACATGACCTCTGTAGACAGCTTGTAATCATTTCTATGCTCTCAGATGACTGTGAGCATTCATAAGGTCATGAGGTAGAGGTGTGAACAGAGCACCTGGCACACACTCGCCCCTCAACAGCTAATTATGCCTGTAGGAGCAGGGGTAGATGCCATATTGATACTGTTATAAAAGGAAGAGCTGCCCTTCCTGGTTCCATTGATTCCCTGGGCTCCATGATGAAGGTTCCATAGGTGTGCTGATGGGAGGCAGAGAGGCAGCAACCATTTCCCAGATGGCCAGAGTCGCCAATTTTCCTACAAAATTAGACTGATTTAACACAGACTACAGAACTTCGATTCTGCCCATAGGTGGTGACAAATAGGTCACAGCAGCAAAGACTGAGCCCTCAAACAGTGAATCCAACCAAGAGCCACAATCAGACCAGCCAACTCCTAGCCTCTAATTTTCCATAACAGTCTTTGGCTGGTTGGTTGGTTTTCTGTGCCTAGGAGCCTGGTACGGTGAATTCTGCATCCTCCGATCTTGAGGCTGGACCATGGCCATAAAGTTTGTGGCAGGGCAGTTCCTTACGGGTCAGCAGAGTGGGGATAGGTGTGACTGGACAAAGCCTAGGCAATGGGCTGGCCCCGACAGTGTGGACAGCAGAACGGTGCTGGGATAAGGGTGAAGGGGTGAGCCAGGGAACTTGGAGGCACCATGAGAGCACCAAGCTGGCAGGACAGGATCTGGGCAATGGCATCAAAGACAAACTTTGCTGCTCTGCAACTTTCTCTTCAGCTATCAGCTGTGGTTCCTGTCCCTAAACCCCATTCCCCACAGCTGAGGCACAACCTCCAGCACCAGTCTATCCGGCCCTCTTTCAGAGAGGACTTAGGTGTTGCAGGGCAATGCTTAGAAAACAGTACTGGCCTCCCTGAATTGAGTCCTTTGTGACCCTTTCTTCAGTTCTGGGAACCAGGCCTCAGCCTCCACTCTGAAGCTCCCCTCATTTTATTTGTAATGCCTTCTCTCCTGCCCCAATAACCTGTTGGGTAGTTGAGAGGCTGCTACAAGGACTGGACTAGCCATGATCTCACCTCCTGACCTCCAGGTCTGGCATCTCATCCCTTGGTCCTGACATCTCATCCCTTGGTCCTGACCTATGAAAGGCTGTCCTCCTACTGGCTAAAATTCCTGTTTCCTGCCTGCTGTCTGGATCTCCCCATAATATTCTATTCTCAATTTTCCATGCTACCACCCCAATCCACTTACCCCTTTAAGGCATTTGAGTAATTTACCATGTCACTTTGTCCTTTTCTCCAGGAAGCCATTCCTAACTTTGCACACATTCCCATGACCCTGAATTTCCCCCACAACAGCACTTCTCATGCTTCACTGTAATTTACTGTAAGGCCCCTGATGGCAGGAACAGCCCTTTTTCTCCAGTGGATCCTCAGCACCAAGAATAGTACCTGGAGCTTGTGGGCATCTATAAACATTGATTAAATGAGCAAGAGAGCTGGGTGCAGTGACTCATGCCTGCAATCCCAGCACTTTGGGAGGTCGAGGCAGGTGGATCACCTGAGGTCAAGAGTTCAAGATCAGCCTGGCCAGCGTGGTGAAACCCCATCTCTACTAAAAATAAAAAGAAAATTTTAAAAATTAGCCAGGTGTGGTGGTGGGCACCTGTAATCCTAGCTACTCGGGAGGCTGAGGCAGGAGAATCACTTGAACCTGAGAGGCAGAGGGTGCAGTGAGCTGAGGTCGCACCATTGCACTCCAACCTGGGCAACAAGAGCAAAACTCCATCTCAAAAAATAAAAAAAAAAAAATGAGTGAATGGATGAGTGAATGAATGGGCAAGCTGGGTAACTCAGTCTAAATCACTGTGGTGTAGGCATCCGCGATGGCCCCAGTGGCCCCTGCTTCCTGGTATTCACATCTGTGTGGTTCCCTCCACACTGTTCTAGAATTGGTCTCTATGACCAGCAGATTACAGCAGAAGTGATGATACATCACTTCTGAAATTAGGCTATAAAAGGCACTACCAGCTTGCATCCTGATTACTCTCTCAGTCTTTCTTAGGTCATTTGCTCTGGGGGAGGCCAGCTGTTATAGAGATGCCCACATGGCAAGAAACTGAGGCTCCCAACCAGCAGCCAGCAAGGATCTGATGGCTGCCAACAGTCCAGTGAGTGAGCCTGAATCCCATTTGAACTTTGAGATCACTGCAGCCCCAGCCAACAGCTTTACTGCAACTTCGTAAGAGACCCTGAGCTAGAAGCACCCAGCTAAACCACTCCTAGATCCCTGACACTCAGAGCCTGTTAGATAGTAAGTGTTTGTTATTTTAAACTTTTCAGTTTGTGGGTAATTTGTTATGCAGCAACTGAGAACTAACACAATCATCTAGCTGATGGGCTTGGCTGGGTAACGAGACCTGTCTTAGAACTCAGCACCACGGGACTGCCAAGTGGTGGCACCACTACCACATTGTAAGTTCAGCTACATGTGGCAAAATATTAGCCCCAATGTCATAAAAATGTCAATCTGAAGTCTGAGATGTGCCAGTTTGTTGCAGACATGCGGAAGTATTTGCCAATGAACTGCATGCAACAATCAGGCATAACCAGTTTATTTTCAGACTGTTAAAAACAGAGCAGATAATTGCAGCTTAGTGACTGCTCAACTGTCCACAGATCTTATACTAGGGGACACAGTGAGCATATTGTTTCAGCAAAGCTATCCTTGGCCTGGAGCCTCTACTCCGCTTTCCCCACATCACACATGTCAGAGTAACCTTTGGTATAGACCAGGTTCATGTCTGAAAACTTAAGAGGCAATTAAGTGAAGAGGCAAATTTCCTCTGTCCCCAAATATCCCTTTCAATGAAGGTTCCAGCTACCATTCCCAAATCAAATAAAGATTGACATTTGCTTTTGGTGTTCTAAAATTTCCTGTTGTTAATATCAGTTTAGAGGATGGACAAGGTTAAAAGAGAAAGATGGGCTGGGCACGGTGGCTCACTCCTGTAACCCCAGCACTTTGGGAGACTGAGACGGGCAGATTACCTGAGGTCGGGAGTTTGAGACCAGCCTGACCAACATGGAGAAACCCCGTCTCTATTAAAAATACAAACTTAGCCAGGGGTGGTGGCACATGCCTGTAATCCCATCTAGTTGGGAGGCTGAGGCAGGAGAATCTCTTGAACCTGGGAGGCAGAGGTTGCGGTGAGCCGAGATTGCGCCATTGCACTCCAGCCTGGGCAACAAGGGCAAAAGTCTATTTGAAGAAAAAAGCAAACAAACAAATGGGAAAGATGACGATAGGACAAGAGGGTTAAAGTTTGGTAAATGAAGGGTACGGGGATAAGTGTGTTCACAGAGTAGCCTCCAGGCTCACACTACTCTCATGAGGAGTCAACCCAAGACCCCTCCAGCAGTGAGCAGACTGGATTCTTAGGGAATCAACTGGCAATGAATGAGATGCCAATTAGGAGGTCATGGTGGTTGGTTGGTTGGTTCAGTTGCCCAAACTATAAAATGAGGATGAGAAAGTGTCTTGAGAAGGATTTGGGAAAATAAGGCCACAAAAACCTGGAACACAGTGAAAAGACTGATTTTAACCCCAGAGAAGGATTGATTGTGAGAGGGAGCAACAATAAAGGAAACAAGTGGCAATGACAATAGCTTCCATTTGTGGGGCACTTAGCATGTACCAGACACTGTACTAAGCATTCCATTCATTACTTAATTCTCAAAACAGTTCTATCAGTTGGTAGATATTATTATCCCCATGTTACAGATCAGAACTGTGCCTTAGCATAGTTAAGTAATTGCCTGAGGTTACACTGTAAATAAATTGTGCAGTCAAGATTAACACCCAGATCTCTGCCTGACTCAAAGCCCAGGTTCTCACCACTGAAGAATTTTCCAGATGTCAGAATTCTCTCTCCTCCTAAATCTAAAGCTTTTAATGTCTGACTCTGCCCCCAGCACCTTGGAAATACAAAAGGCAATGAAAATATTTCATTGCAGCAATTGTGCAGAAGACAGGGTAGGGACCTTTTATATCAGAGAAAAGCCTTTATCATCTGCATTTCAAGGACTTAGAAGATAGGAAGCAGAAACAAAAATAGCAAAAATATTGGAAGTATAGTTGAGCAAGGCACTGCTTATGTTTAAATTGTTTTAAAGTGCTATTTATTTATTTTAACTTTTATTTTAGGTTCAGGAGCTTGTGCAGATTTGTTATATAGGTAAATTGTATGTCGTGGGGCTTTGGTGTGTAGATTATTTCATCATCCAGGTAATAAGCATAGTACCTGATAGGTAGTTTTTCTTTTTCTTTTTTTTTTTTTTTGAGACGGAGTCTCGCTTTGCCGCCCAGGCTGGAGTGCAGTGGCCGGATCTCAGCTCACTGCAAGCTCCGCCTCCTGGGCTTACGCCATTCTCCTGCCTCAGCCTCCCGAGTAGCTGGGACTACAGGCACCTGCCACCTCGCCCGGCTAGTTTTTTGTATTTTTAGTAGAGACGGGGTTTCACCGTGTTAGCCAGGATGGTCTCGATCTCCTGACCTCATGATCTGCCCGTCTCGGCCTCCCAAAGTGCTGGGATTACAGGCTTGAGCCACCGCGCCCAGCCGGTAGTTTTTCAATCCTCACCCTCCTCTCATCCTCTACCCTCAAGTAGGCCCTGGTATCTTTTGTTCCCTTCTTTGTGTTCATGTGTACTCAAACTTTAGCTCTCACTTATAAGTGAAAATATGTATTATGTAGTTTTCTGTTCCTGTGTCAGTTCACTTAGGATAATGGCCTCCATGTTGCTGCAAAAAACATGATTGCATTCTTTTTTACGGCTGTGTAGTATTCCGGGGAGACACTGAATAAATGCTGAACTGAGGGCAGTTGCAGAGACTGAGACCTGTCTGCAATTATATGCAGGCTGTCTGCTAGACATCCAGCATAGAGTAAGACCTATGTGGTTTCCTAGGCTTCCCCCATCAATCCACTCATCACCCTTCATTTGTTAAATGTCCCATCTTCTCTGACACACAGACTGTTTAGCAGTACCTGGGTAAGACACAGACTGTTTTGCAGAATCTGGTGCCATATCTGGCATAGAGTTGGTGTTCAGGATTTATTTGCAAAAAATGAAGGCATAGCATGCTTAAACACATGGGATGCTGTTTACATAGTTTTAAGGGGGAAATTTATAGCATGAAAGCCAATATTAGAAAGAAAGAAAGTCTCAAATCAGTGATCTCCACTTCCACCTTAAGAAACTAGAGAAATAAGTGTAAATTAAACCCAAACTAAGCAGAAAGAAAGAAAATAATGATCAGAGTGGAAATAAGTGAAACAGAAAAGAGAAAAACAATAGAGAAAATCAAATGAAACTAGACATTAGTCATTTGAGAAAAATCAATAAAATTGGTAAGCCTCTAACCAGATTGATCAGAAAACAAAAAAGGGCCGACACAAATTACCAATATCTGAAATGAGAGATGTGACAACACTATAGATTCTGCAGGTATTAACAAGATAATAAAGGAATGTTCTGAACAACTTTATGTCAATACATTCAGCAACTTATATTAAATGAAAAAATTCTTTGAGGCACAAACTATCAAAGTTCATTCTAGAAGACACAGAGATCCTAAATAGTCCTATATCTATTAAAAACATATACATTATAGTTTAAAAACTTTCCACAAAGAAAACACCGGGCTCTGGTAAATTCTACTAAACATTGAAGAGTATGCTTGCAGAGTGAATGAATGAACAGTGGATCTAAGGACCACAAAAAAAAAAAAAAAAAAAAAAAAAAAAAAAAAAAAAAAAAAAAAACTAGAAAAGAACACAGAAAGAGGGAGAAACTCCAAAAGAACCTCAGACAATTCCTGGGCCATGTTTGGCTAAGGCTTCTACCAATAGCCTAATGAAGAAAGCTTGGTAGCTAATCCCAGAACCATTGCATAGTGAGATATAAGTATGGATCTTCATGTGTACAAACTGTTAACAAACTGTCCCTATATCATTACTTCCTCTCCACTAAATTTATTCTTGTCTTTATAAAGTTCTAAAGAAAAATCTTCTTCAGGAATTGTTAAGGAGAACCAGGTAGATCCAAATAATATGTTTATTCACCATTCATAGTACCAATTTAATCATTCAACAAGCATTTACTAATTACTCATTCACTATATAGTAGTCTTAGGACTCTCTTCTAAGATCTAGAGATGAAAAGTGCAATAAGACACATTTCCTACTATTATAAGCTCCCAGTCTAGAGATATTTACAGGTGATAAATTCGTTTCCATGCAGCAATTGGTGCTGTGATGGAGCAATGCACCAAGTGCTATGAGAACATGGACAGTGGCTGGGTGTGGTGGCTCACACTTGTAACCCTAGCACTTTGGGAGGCTGAGATGGGAAGATCACTTAAGCTCAGGAGTTCAAGACCAGCCTGGGCAACATAGTGAGATCTTGTCCCTACAAAAAAATTTAAAATTAGCCGAGTGTGGTAGCACATGCCTGTAGTCCCAGCTACTTGGATGGCTGAGGTGGGAGGATCACTTGAGCCTGGGAGGTCGAGGCTGCAGTGAGCTACAATTGTACCACTGTACTCCAGCCTGGGCAACAGGGCAAGACCTCATCTCAAAAATAAATAAATAAATAAATAAATAAATACATAAATAAATAAATAAACAAATAAAAGGAGAAGTCTGTGGAGAAAGTGATGCTTGGATTGAGTTTTGAAGCAGGAGTAGAAGTCAGCTAGATGAAGAAGAAGAGAAAAGCACTTGAACAACATTCATATTGATCTGGAGGCAGAAAAAGCACATCCACTTTGGGGAACCACAAGCTGTGCATTAGGACTACAGCAGAAGCAGGAGGTTGGAGAGGACACTAGAGAAGCAGGCAGGAGGTTAATGATGCAAGACCAGGCTCTGGAAATGTAGGCAGGAAGTATGGGCTTTATTCTGAAAGTGATGGGGAGCCAATGGAGAAGGCAAGCCCAAGAGCAAGAGGATCAGACTTGAGTTTCACATCTCTCAGCTGGTAAATAAATTGGAGGGAGGCCAGACATGGAGCAGGGAGATGAGTTTTGAGAAATTTCCAGAAATTCAGATGGTGAGAGTCTAAATCAAAGTGATGTCAGAGTATATCCAAGAGACGCAACGTTTCACCAGAGTGGGCAAGGAAGAACAGCACCCCCATGGAATAGTGACTAGACAGGGCACGTTCTTGTTTTTTGTTTTGTTTTGTTTTGTTTTTTGAGACAGAGTCTCCCTCTGTCGCCCAGGCTGGAGTGTAGTGGCCTGATCTCGGCTCACTGCAACCTTTGCCTCCCAAGTTCAAGCGATCTTCCTGCCTCAGCCTCCTGAGTAGCTGGGGCTACAGGCCTGCGCCACCATGCCCAGCTAATTTTTTGTATTTTTAGTAGAGACGGGGTTTCACCATGTTGGCCAGGATGGTCTGAATCTCTTGCCCTCGTGATCCGCCCGCCTTGGCCTTCCAAAGTACTGGGATTACAGGCGTGACCCCCCGCGCCCAGCCCAGGGCACGTTCTTGTTTCTGTGTACAGTGTGTCCCCCAACCTGCCACCCTTCCATAACTGGGAAGAGGAGGCATGGGCCAGGTGTGGTGCTGGGTGATTTCTACATGTCACCCAATGCACTCAGTAACTGTCTGAACACATGGCATCAGCTTCATAGATCGGGAATCAGGGCTTCTGAAACTGCCCGACCCAGCGATGAACAGGCAGTGTTTTCTCCTTAATGCCCTCAGCATTTTAATTTTTTCGAGACAGAGTGTCGCTCTGTCGCCCAGGCATTTTTGAATCCGCTTCACTTGCATCTCTGCAAGTCCCTAGCTAACTCCCTACTTCACTGGTTAAATATAGCACCTCTTATCTTCTACTCACCTCATTGCCAGAAAGGTGGTACATCCTGGCTTCCTGGAGCAACAGGAAGACCTCTGGGCACTGCCTGATGAGAGGATCTGCTTCCACCGTCTCCACAAAGTACCACGGGTCCAGAAGCGGTAAGCGCACGTTCTCGAGGACATAGGGGAGTAAGCAGAGTCGTTCTGATGGCTTGTGCCGGACCCAGCTCATCACGGTCTCAAACACCTGAGCCTCCTCGGTCACGTAAAGGTCATCACTCTTCAAGATGTGGTGCAGAGTGTCCACAGGCAGGTCAAGGAACTCCTCAGAGTTCAGAATCTGCACAAAGTTTTGAATGATGTAACTCTGAACCTGCTTCTTTAGACTGTCCAGCGAGTGTGTGTCGGCCAGTCTCAGTATTCCAACACAGTTTTCTGGGTTCAGGGCTTCAGTGAGGAAGCTGGCACAGGCATCCACCATCCGCAGGAACTGATGGAATAGAAAGGGCAGAAAGGAGGCCAGAAAATGGTGAGTCCACAAGGAGGTTTATCAGTGAGTTGTGTGTAGTAGCCAAAAATTGGAAACAACCTAAATATCCAACAGTACAGGACTAGCCAAATACATATAATATAATCATACAGTCGACTTAGAGCAATGAGATACTTACGGGACTAGCTAAATACATATAACACAATCATACAGTCGACTTAGAGCAATGAGATACTTACGGGACTAGCTAAATATGTATAATACATTCATACAGTCGACTTAAAGCAATGAGATACTTACAGGACTAGCTAAATACATATCACACATTCATACAGTCGACTTAAAGCAATGAGATAGTTATGGGACTAGCTAAATACGTATAATACATTCATACAGTCGACTTAGAGCAATGAGATACTTACAGGACTAGCTAAATACATATCATACATTCATAGAGTCGACTTAAAGCTCATCCATTCATACAGTCGACTTAAAGCAATGAGATACTTACAGGACTAGTTAAATATATATAACACAATCATACAGTCAACTTAGAGCAATGAGATACTTATGGGACTAGCTAAATACATATCATACAACCATACAGTCGACTTAGAGCAATGAGATAGTTATGGGACTAGCTAAATACGTATCATACATTCATACAGTCAACTTAAAGCAATGAGATACTTACAGGACTAGCTAAAATACATATAATACATTCATACAATTGACTTCAAGCAATGAGATACTTACGGGACTAGCTAAATACATATCATACATTCATACAGTTGACAGCTCTATAGATACTTAAAATACTTAAAACACATGTTGTAGAAGAATATTAAATGAAATGGAAAATGTTTATAATGTATTGAGCTCTAAAATCTGTTTATTGGATCTGATTAAGCCTCTACATTTAATCAGCAATTTACGGGAAATACAGGGGAAAGAGGAACCTGCTAGAGATGCCATGGGAACATGATCAGCAAAATCCAGACTGTGGAAAACTCTACAGAACAACTTGTCCAGTTTTTTCAACAAATACATTACAAGGGGATAAAAGAGAGAGAGAAGGAGAGGGAGAATCTAAAGATAAACAGAGATTTAAGACACATCAACCAACTGCAAAGTATAGATCTTATTTGGATTCCTGATTTAAACAATATATATTTTTTAAAGTTGGAGAAATGGTTACAATGACGAATATTTGTTGATAATGAAACAATTATTATTCATTTTAGGTGCAATAATGGTTTCCTGTTTATGTTTAAGAAGAATCCTTATTTTTTAGAGATAAAACTGAAATCTTTGCAGATAAAATGAGAAAAGCATGTCACAAATCATGTGTACATTATTACCTTATTTTTATAAAGAAAACATACACAGAATAAAGTCACAGAAAAAAGATGAAAGCATGTAGGTCAAAATATTAATGGTTGTTATCTCTTTGGGTTATCAGGTATCTTAAGGCAAATTATGCTGCAATAGCAAACAACCCCCACGTCTCAGGGGCTTACAGCAATAAATGTTTCTCTCTCACCCACCCTACATGTTCTTCACAGGGCTCTTCATTCCAGGGGCCAGGAAGATGGAAAGCCCTTACCTGAGATATTCTGGTCCCATCACAGAAGGGGAAAAAAGATGGCAGAACCACACAGAGGTTTTGAAAGCTTCTGCTCAGAGGGGGTGCATGCTATATTCAATTACGCAAACCCGTCCAGAGTAAGTCACATGCCAAAATTTGTCATCAAGGGGACCATAGTTCTCCCACAGAAACAAGTCTCATGGGAATATACTATATAAATAATATAGTATATTCTATATATACTATATTAGATAATATATAGTATAGAATATACTATATAAATAATAGAAGATATGACACTCTAATAAGACTATGAGAATTTTTCTGTTTTTGTTTATTCATGTATTTATATATCCTTTAAAATGAATACGTACCACTTTTGTCATTAAAAATTAATTTGTAAAATTATTGATCAGCTCTCAGGTCCCACTTTTAAGTTAACACTGTCCTCGTAAAAATTCAAGTCCCTTATGCTTGTAGGGCACTTTGCAGATGACAAAGCACTGTTAAATCCATTATATTTTGTAATATCCATTTTACAGATGACATGTCTCAAGTGCATTGGTTCATTCTTATTTGTTGTTCTCTGGAGCTTAGCTTTGAACAAGTTCAACCTCCTAGCTCCCTTCCCCGTCTACTGGACTCCTTATAGGGTCAAGTTCTCGGTGCACATGGGTTGATCAATTAATCGAAGGAGAGGAAAGGAGAGGCTGAGGGGGCAGGAGCTGGTGGGAAAGGCCTTCTGAAGGCAGGTCCTGGTGATAGTAGGGATGGGACAGATCTGACTGGGGAGGGATGGCAGGAGCTGGGGGGAGCGGGGCTATGGGGCCTGAAGGCTGATGGTGGGGTAGGACTGGTTCTAAGAGTGGACCAAGGTGACCTAGGCTCTGGACTTTACTCCAGAGCATTCCAGGGAACACATCCCTGACTTTTTGGATCAACCTCTATTGCAAAATATTACCTTTCTGTGTCAGATCATATAGGATTGTCCGTTTAAAAAGCATTTTTTTAGGCTGGGTGCAGTGGCTCATGCCTGTAATCCCAGCACTTTGGGAGGCCGAGGCACGCACATCATCTGAGATTGGGAGTTTGAGACCAGCCTGACCAACATGGAGAAACCCCATCTCTACTAAAAACACAAAATTAGCCAAGTGTGGTGGTGCATGCCTGTAATCCCAGCTACTCAGGAGGTTGAGGCAGGAGAATCACTTGAACCTGGGAGGCAAAGGTTGCGGTGAGCTGGTATCATGCCATTGCACTCCAGCCCGGGCAACAAGAGCGAAACTCCATCTCAAAATAAATAAAGAAAGAAAGCATTTCTTCAAGGGTCAATGTTGAAGGGACCAGTGACTCCACACCTGTGGGTATATCTTGTCAGGTGGGACGAGAGACTAAGAAAAGAAATAAGACACAGAGACAAAGTATGGAGAAACAACAGTGGGCCCAGGAGACTGGCACTCAGCATACCAAGGACCTGCACCGGCATCGGTCTCTGAGTTCCCTCAGTTTTTATTGATTATTATTTTCACTATGTCAGCAAGGGGAATGTGGCAGGAGAGCAGGGTGATAGTGGGGAGGTCAGCAAGAAAACATGTGAGCAATAGAATCTGTGTCATAATTAAGTTGAAGGGGAGGTACTATGCCTGGATGTGCACGTAGGCCAGATTTATGTTTCTTTCCGCCCAAACATCTCAGTGGAGTAAAGAATAACAAAGCAGCATTGCTGCCAACATGTCTCGCCTCCCGCCATAGGGTGGTTTTTCTCCTGTCTCAGAATTGAACAAATGTACAATCGAGTTTTACACCAAGACATTCAGTTCCCAGGGGCAGGCAGGAGACAGTGGCCTTCCTCTATCTCAACTGCAAGAGGCCTTCCTCTTTTACTAATCCTCCTCAGCACAGACCCTTCACGGGTGTCGGGCTGGGGGATGGTCAGGTCTTTCTCATCTCATGAAGCCATATTTCAGACTATCACATGGGGAGAAACCTTGGACAATATCCGGCTTTCCAGGGCAGAGGTCCCTGCGGCTTTCTGCAGTGCATTGTGCCTCTGGTTTATCGAGACTAGAGAACGGCGATGACTTTCACCAAGCATACTGCTTAAAACATTTTGTTAACAAGGCACATCCTGCACAGCCCTAGATCCCTTAAACCTTGATTCCACATAACACATGTTTTTATGAGCTCAAGGTTGGGGCAAAGAGGTTGGGGCAAAGTTACAGATTAACAGCATCTCAGGGCAAAGCAATTGTTCAAGGTACAGGTCAAAATGGCATTTCTTATGTCTTCCCTTTCTACATAGCCACAGTAACAGTCTGATCTCTCTTTTCCCTACACAATGCAAAGTTGGAGAAGGCCTGAATTCTGCCTGAGAACCCCATGTCTGCTGGTCTCAACTGCCGGCAGCTCTGCTCTTTGCATGAGCACCCATGGAAACAGTTGAGAATGAGGCTGCTAACACCTGTTTAGTTGTTGGCAGATTTTCAGTTCAAGGACTAAAAATATGCAACAAAGACCAAGCCTCGTGAGCCCTCAGAACTGGACACCAGAACCCTATCTGGCCCTGTTCACAGAGACATCTATGAGAGCTGAAAGGAGACTCACTTAAATGGTAGCCCCCAGTGCAAAATATCGCATTCACCATGCCAGCATTTGAGTGAGGGGCTACTTCTAGGTACTTAGACTATCTCTAGGAAGTCACATAAGACCTGAACAGTAGTTGTCTCTGTTGGTGATAATGAAACAATTATTATTCATTTTAGGTGCAATAATGGTTTCATGTTTATGTTTAAGAAGAATCCTTATCTTTCAGACATAACTGAAATATTTGCAGGCAAAATGAGAAAAGCACATCACAAATCATATTATGTACATTATTATTATTTTTTTTTTGAGACAGAATTTTGCTTTTGTTGTCCAGACTGGAGTGCAATGGTGCGATCTCGGCTCACTGCAACCTCTGCCTCCCGGGTTCAAGAGATTCTCCTGCCTCGGCATCCTGAGTAGCTGGGATTACAGGCATGTGCCACCACACCCGGCTAATTTTCTATTTTTGATAGAGATGAGGTTTCTCCATGTTGATCAGGCTGGTCTCGAACTCCCGACCTCAGGTGATCCACCCACCTTGGCCTCCCAAAGTGCTGGGATTAGAGTCCTGAGCCACCACACCGGGCCTATGATCCTATTTTCATAAATATACATATATACAGTGTGGCTCACAGTGAGAGCCACTGTGCCTGGCCTCTGTGACTTTATTTTATATATATATAAAATAAATATATTATATATTATACATTTATATATTTATATTTTATATAAATATATATTATATTTTATATATTTATATTTTATTATATATAAATTATATATTTATATATTATATTATGTATTTATATATTGTATTATATATTATATAATATATTTTATATTTATATCTAATATAATATATTTTTTATTTATATAATAAAGTCACAGAGGCCAGGCACAGTGGCTCACACTAATTCCCATCCAATTTCAGGGAAGAAAGGGAGAATTATTTTACACTCTTCACCCCTTCCTACCATCTCCAATTGTCTGTAGGAAATATCTACTTAAAATAGACCAACTTTCTCATTCATAGAGAAAATACTAGAAGGTAACATACAAAATGTTAGCAATGGTTATAGATAAAATTATTAATGTTTTTAGAGTTTGTTGTATGACAACTTTACTATACTGAGCATGAACATTATAAACTCAGGAAAAAATATGTAAAATAAACACATTATTGTGATTTTTAAAGGACACAATGAGAAAATAAAAGGCAAACACTAAAAGAGCGCTTACTACAGGCCAGACTCTACATACTAACTATAAGAGTTACTCGATCCCTACCACAACGCCATGAAGGAGGTATTTATTATCATCTCTGAGGAAACCAGATTCGGAGAAGAAATTTCCTCAGAGACTTACAGTTAATGAAAGATAGAAGCAAAGTTTGAACCAGTCATCTCTGATTCCAAAAATGCATGTTTTTTATACTATTTCAAGCTGCTCCAGGTCACATAACGTATGTTGGGGACAGAGGCTTGGTAGATGCCAAATGTCATTTTCACACGTCACTGGGAAGCTCAGATGACCTGATCTGCCCCGACACAGGAAGGACTAGCCAACAAGATGTCAATTCCTGTTCCTGCTTAATGGCTGTTGATGAGCAAAGAAGGAAACCGCAGAGGAGAATCAAATCAAGTACTGAAGCTCACACTTGTTAGAAGAAACATTGATCTAAACTTGTCTCTCTTCACTCCACTTGGCAATTCATCCATCCAGCTACCTGTGTATCGACCGAATGTGAATTGAGCATGTATTTTTTTTTATTTTATTTTACTTTAAGTTCTGGGACACACGTGCAGAACGTGCAGGTTTGTTACACTGGTATACGTGTGCCATGGTTTGCTACACCCATCAACCCATCATCTAGGTTTTAAGCCCCGCACACGTTAGGTATTTGTCCTAATACTCTTTCTCCCCTCGCCCCCCACCACCCGACAGGCCCTGGTGTGTGATGTTCCCCTCCTGTGTCCATGTGTCTCATTGTTCAACTCCCACTTATGAGTGAGAACATGCGGTGTTTGCTTTTCTGTTCCTGTATTAGTTTGTTGAGAATGATGGCTTCCAGCTTCATCCATGTGCCTGCAAAGGACATGAACTCATCCTTTTTTATGGCTGTGAGCATCTATTAATATTATGTAGGAGGCTCCCAACTAGTGCTGGGTGTACAGCGGTGAGCAGAGACAAAGTGCCTCTTGAAGCCAACAGACCAGTGGAAGCGGCAGACGCTAACCAAATAATACAACACGGAGTGTGAAAGGACATTTGAGATAAATGCTATGGACCAGAGTCCAGGGACTCCACTGCCTGAAACCAAGGACAGTCCTACTTCCACCCCTTTAATCTTCCACAATCTGGCTGACAGTCATCACCAGGACCCTCCCTGACAGAACCCCAGCCACAACCGCATCCATCTCCTCACTTCTCCAAGTAGTCCTGAAGCCTCTCTGTGGCAGTGCCTTTCCATGCTCCTGCCATCCCTCGGCCTGAGCTGCCTTTCCCCATCATCACCTTCTGTTATGATCCTATGCACCTCACCCAGACAAGTCCGACTCCAAAGCCCAACTTGTTAAGGAAAGACTCAGGAGAGCTCACCCCATTTTCAACAGAGAAATCCCCCTGAAAGTTTACCTCAATAAAGAGGAAGACATGAATATTACAGCCATGACTATCCACACAGGGCTGTTTTCTTTGTCTTTTAATTAAATTTAATTAATTAATTTATTTATTTATTTATTTATTTATTTATTTTGAGATGGAGTCTCGCTCTTATTGCCTAGGTTAGAGTACAGTGGCACGATCTCGGCTCATTGCAACCTCTGCCTCCCGGGTTCAAGAGATTCTCCTGCCTCAGCCTCCCAAGCAGCTGGGACTACAGGGGCACACCACCACACCCGGCTAATTTTTTTGTATTTTAATAGAGATGGGGTTTCACCATGTTGGCCATTCTGGTCTTGAACTCCTGACCTCAGGTGATCTGCTCGCCTTGGCCTCCCAAAGTGCTGGGATTATGGGCATGAGCCACAGCACCCGGCTAGGTCTATTTGCTTGATTCAGAGTTATTACATCTGGGATCAATGGATGGATCCAGAAAGTCTGTGAACCCCTACAATAGTATGTGAACATTTGCACATGTGGCATTTTTCTGGGAACTTAGTTGGCAGGGGACAGGTGAGTTACTCCCTGGTATCCATCCACCTGAGGACAAAACCAACACAAGAGGGAGAGCCAAGTCAAAAGAGCCAGAGAGGAAGAGAGCCAGAGTCCTGACTAGACTGTGCTTGGAACCCCACCTCTGGTCATTTAAAATTCTGGGTCAATACTGGCTTAAGGGCTGGGCACAATGGCTTAAGCCTGTAATCATAGTACTTTGGAAGGCCAAGGTAGGAGAATCGATTGAGCCCAGGATTTCAAGACCAGCCTGAGCAACATCATGAGACCTCGTCTTTACAAAAAATGTAAAAATTAGCCTGGTGTGGTGTCCCATGCTTATAGTCCCAGCTACTTGGGAAGCTGAGGAGGGAGGATCACTTGAGCCTGGGAGTTCAAGGTTGCAGTGAGCCATGATCACACCACTGTACTCTAGCCTGGGTAATGGAGCAAGACTCTGTCTCTAAAAAACTAAAATAAAATAAAAAGGAAAAGAAGAATTTGTAGAGAAATCCTACCTATGCATGAAGTTCATTCTTAAAAGCTACTTCTTCCTTGATGGCATCTCCTATTCCCCAACATGGAATCCCTCCCTCCTCTGTGCTCCACTGGGCACCTCGCTTGCCCCTTTTGTGGAGCACAAAGAGTACTAGGGTCAGTTGAGACAAGCATCTCAAAGCAGCTTCTAGGTCATACTTGGGTATTTATTCCTAGCAGCATCTACCACAAAGTCTGGAAAAAAGAAGAGAAAGAGCAACAGAGGAAGGACATATTTATCACTTACTATGCACCCAGATCTGAGCTAGACATGTTCCCAGTCATTATTTCACTTAACAAATAAATTTTATTTTTTAACAAGTGTATTGTATCTAACAGGTAAAAAAAAGGGAAGGTGTTATAATTAGCATTTGCATAGAGGAGCAAATAGAGAATTCAAAGAGCTATGCAAGTTCACACCGCTAGGAGGCGGTACAGGTGATGCTCCAGGCAGCATTGGGCTGCCTTTGTAGCTTGTTGCATTGTTGAGCTAACAAAATGCAAGGAGAGTCTGAAGAGGCTTTATGAGGACAGCGGCAGGTGGGGAATCTCCAAGTTGCCTAAGTTCTTCCAAAATATACTTCAATAAACACTTTTGGGTGTGAGGGGGTGTAGGGCAGCATCACGTGATCCCAACCAATGGTTGGGAAACTGATGATGTGCAAGGCAATCATGGGAACCAGAAATGGGTTTCTTTTAAATGTGCTTCTGCTTCTTCACATTCAAGATTATTCAAGACTTCAGGGTAAATTTTCTGCCTCAGCCTGTCCTGATGACACATGAACTTGTTTGTTAGAGCTGAGAGATGACAGATAATGGCAAAAGACAGCCAACTTCCTGTTTGGGGGGGACATGTGAGCAAAAGGTTGCAGCCAGTCACCTGACTCTCAAACAGGGAGGCTAAAAATACAATCAAAGAAACCACTTGAGACATGGCTGCAGTTCCCATGAGAAGTGTCTGTGTCTGCCTCCAAGAGAATGCACTGACTGTTCCTCATCTCCACTGCCCACCTCTGCTTCTCCTTGATGGTCTTCAAAATCTGAGGTCCTAGGGGACCCACGTGACTCCACGTCTCCCTCAGGGTGCCTTCAAATCCACTTCAGAATCACTGAAGTCCTATTTTAGTCCACATCAGCAATTCCATTGACCATGGTGTCCAAATGGCCTTGGAGTTATTCTATAAAGACATTGATATTCTTACCTTCAGCTCCGACAAGTCAGCATGTGTGAAGGTGTGATAAGATTAATAAACTTTAAATTTATTTCAAAGTATTTCTGAATTCATTGTAATTTTTGTTGTTGTTTTTTGAGACAGAGTCTCACACTGTCAACCAGGCTGGAGTGCATGGTGCAATCTCAACTCACTGCAACCTTCACTTCCTGGGTTCAAGTGATTCTCGTTCCTCAGCCTCCCGAGTAGCTGGGATTACAGGCTCGCACCACCACGCCCAGCTAATTTTTATATAATATTTTTAGTAGACACAGTGTTTTGCTATGTTGACCAGACTGGTCTTGAACTCCCAACTTCAAGTGATCTGCCTCCCTTGGCCTCCCAAAGTGCTGGGATTATAGGTGTGAGCCACTGTGCCCAGACAATTGTAAATTTTTTGTCAAAACTTTTCTTCTCCAGCAATAGATACTAAAAGCAAAGCTCCTCTCCAGTGAGGTCTGTATTGGTGTTTAAAAGGGGTCTTCATGCTAAAAATTTGTGAATTACCATTGATTCTAATCTTCCATCCTTACCTCTCTTCCCCTCTCCCGGGCGATGCTCCAGCTCCAATCCCGTGGCAGTATGCCTCACAGCCCCCCAGGAGGGACATCCTCTGCTCCCTTTGCCCCTCCTTTCAGTCCTTGCTCTAGACTTGGCTGAGCAATCTGCTGGTTCCTGGAAGCCTCATGGAGTGGGCAGAAAAGGAAGGAACTAAGACCTGCAAAAGACCTACTCACTAAGGCGGGGCAGATGTGGGAGGACTGAGGCAACTGTGGAAATGGACTGGGGAAAAGACCATCAGTGTGGCAAGCTTAGTCAAGATTCAAGCAGCAAACAGCCCCTGAGTTTCCAGAGAAGACAGTGGTGGCCCCAGCAGGCTAGCAGGGCACAACAGGCAATACATGGGACCCACGTATTCAAGGGGCAAGTGGCATGGCTGGGGCTCAGTGATGCAGCCCAGGGACAAGGAAAGGACCAGGGAGAGACACTGTTGTAAAGATGAAGTAGAATGATTGCATCTGGGACATGGTTGATGCTCTCAGGGTGTGGTGTGGTGTGGTGTGTGTGTGTGTGCGCGCGCGCGCGTGTGTGTAGGGCACAGCAGCAGGAATGGAAGCAGAAGCCAAGTGCAGAGAAGCAGCCCCATGAACGCAGGCAGCTGCAATAGGTGGGGTGGTGGGTAGGGAAGGCTGAAACAAGTCTACTTTCAGGTTCTTTCTGCCTGGAATACTTTTCTCCCAATCCTACTGGCACCCATCCTATGAAGTCCAATTCAATGTCCGCTCCTTTCTGCCTTGGGTTCTACTTGTTTTCTCCAGTGGCCTAAAGGCTTATTGAGAATCTTTCAGGGATAGTGGAGGGAAGTGGATATATGGAGTCGGAAGTTCTGGGTTTACTTGAAAACTCCACCCATAGCTCCACCTCTTGATGAGCTGAACTCTCTCTCTCTCTCTCTCTCTCTCTCTCTCTCTCTCTCTCTCTCTCTCTCTCTCAGCCAGTTTTCTCATCTGGAAAGTGCTGAGAACATAAAACCCACCTTGCAGGCTCATTGTGAGGGTTCTACCTGGCCTGCTCGCCCACAAAGTCATTGTCAACATCAAATGGGATATGTAGGGGACAAAATTGCTACATAAATGTGACCTGTACTCCACATTTTTAATCTTTATTTTCTCCTAACAGCTTCTCACAAAACAGCTTGCACTTAGAACATGCTTAGTAATTTGTGGTAGGTAGGGAGTACTTCCAGTCAGAATCTGGTAGCAATATGGATTTTCATTACAATTAAAACCCCACACCCAACTTCCTGTATTTTACAACCTATAGGCAGCAACAGAACACAGGCTTACTTAGGGAAGGGGTGATAGAGCAGGCAAAAGAAGATAATTCTTGGCTTTTGAGTTTCTAAATAGACTTTCAGAACTTAAACTAGAGAAGTGGTTTTGAAAGAAATACCAGTTAGTGGTAAGAATCTAGCCCTTCCAGCCTCAAAAGCCAGAGGGCTAAAGAGTCTGAGCACCAACCAAGTTTAGACCAAAACAGGAGATGCAGAAGAATGGATGACAAAGCAAGAGTTAGCTTTTCCCACCCCGGAGGCAATAAAAATTCCCAGGCAAGGAACAGATACAAGAAAGAGACTGTCTAACAAAAGAATGAGAAGCAGGGGTGGGTTCCCGAGATGATGCCTCACTTCCCATCCCAGGCCAAATCTCCAGAGTGAGGGGGATGCTAAAAGTCCCTTATAGGTTGTGAATCTGAGAACAAAAGAACGCGTGCCTTGATGGCCGAGTTGAAAGCAGAAAAGCAGCATATACACCATGGAATACTATGCAGCCATAAAAAAGGATGAGTTCGTGTCCTTTGCAGGGACATGGATGCAGCTGGAAACCATCATTCTCAGCAAACTATCGCAAGAACAGAAAACCAAATACCGCATGTTCTCACTCATAGGTGGGAATCGAACAATGAGATCACTTGGACACAGGAAGGGGAACATCACACACTGGGGTCTATTGCGGGGTGGGGGGAGAGGGGAGGGATAGCATTAGGAAATATACCTAATGTAAATGACAAGTTAATGGGTGTAGCAAACCAACATGGCACATGTATACATGTGTAACAAACCTGCACGTTGTGCACATGTACCCTAAAACATAAAGTATAATAAAAAAAAAGAGAAAGAAAGAAAGAAAGAAAAGCAGCAGTCCAGTATAGTGGTAACAGATGAGATGAGAGTGTGTTGTTTCCAGACAAAGGGGCCCTATGGTAGTTGCTCCACATCCCCTATAGCTCTGGATTTGTAAAGGAGAGCGAATGAAAGTGTCCTGTGTCTTGAGAGGGGCACAGATGTAGCTGAGAGGAT
Source organism: Rhinopithecus roxellana (assembly GCF_007565055.1). Classification (NCBI taxonomy): domain Eukaryota; kingdom Metazoa; phylum Chordata; class Mammalia; order Primates; family Cercopithecidae; genus Rhinopithecus; species Rhinopithecus roxellana. The sequence continues at coordinate 131,631,360 of NC_044549.1, read as the reverse complement.
TGGCAGACCTGAAGAGGCTTTGCAAACAGGACAGAGAGAATGCTAAGTGGCCTGCAAGGACCGATGACCAGAATCAGGTAGGACTGGGGACTTGTTGATGTCAGTAAGAAAGGAATGAAAACTCAGAGAGAGACTGATGGGAACACAGGTGCTCCAGTGGGTGCCACATGGACCAATAATGCAAATGACCATGGTAAGCTCAGGACAGATGCCTCTTTTTTCAATGCCCGGCACTGTATAAATGTCCCCTGGAACTATGTAAGCAACCCGAATCCTGAATTGATTAAACTTTCCTGTGTCATTAACTATGATTTCTGCCACTGGTAGAATGAGAGCTCAGGATAGAAATTAAGTTCAATGATAGAAAAATAACAGGTTTGGACGACCACAGTGGCTCATGCCTGTAATTCCAGCACTTTGGGAGAGTGAGACAGGAGGATTGTTTGAGGCAAGGAGTTTGAGACCAGCCTGGGCAACAAAGCGAGATTTTGTCTCTAAATAATAATAATAATAATAATTAGCCAGGCATAGTGGTGCATGGCTATATTCCCAGCTACTTGGGAGGCTGAGGTAGGAAGATCTCTTGAGCCTGGGAGTTCAAGGCTGCAGTGAGCTATGATTGTGCCACCACACTCCAGCCTAGGTGACACACCAAGGCCCTGTATCAAAAAAAGAAAAATCCAGAAAACAGAAAAATAATAGGTTAAATCACATTCTTTTTGGCACGCTTGAGTTTGTAGCCTAAGATTCAGACCCTCTATATTAGTTAAGACTCAAAAAGAACAATATGAAATTCAAAAGCAGGCAAAACTAACCCACGGCAAGAGATGTTAGAGCAGTAGTTAGCACGGGAAAGGACTGGCTAGGGAGGCTGCGAAGGAGAGTTCTGGGATGCCAGGGCTGTTGTCAGTCTTGATCTGACTGATGGTAGAATGGTGAAATACACATGTAAAAATTCGTCAAACTGGAAGCACTTTAAGAAGTGCACATTTTACTAAATGCAAGTTATACCTAAAAGTAAAAGCATAAACAATTGAGATCAAACACGGAGAAATATAAAGACAAAAGATGTTAAATAGCCAGCAGCAGACTCATTCTGGAGACACTTGGTGGTGAAGGGAACCAGCTCCTCCACACCTGTGGGTATTTCTCGTCAGGTGGGATGAGAGACTGAGAAAAGAAATAAGACACAGAGACAAAGTATAGAGAGAGAACAGTGGGCCCAGGTGACGGGAGCTCAGCATACGCAGGACCCACGCCAGCACTGGTCTCTGAGTTTCCTTAGTATTTATTGATCACTATCTTTACTATTTCGGCGAGGGGGATGTGGCAGGACTATAGGGTAATGGTGGGGAGAGGGTCAGCAGGAACACATGTGAGCAAAGGTCTCTGTGTCATAAATAAGTTTAAGGAAAGGTGCTGTGCCTTGATGTGTACGTAGGCCAGATTTATGTTTGACTTTACAGAAGCATCTCAGTGTAGTAAAGAGCAGTATAGTTGCCAGCGTATCTCACCTCCAGCTATAAGGCGGTTTTCTCCTATCTTAGTAATTAGAATGTATGATTGGGTTTTACACCGAGACATTCCATTCCCAGGGACGAGCAGGAGACAGATGCCTTCCTCTTACCTCAACTGCAAAGAGGTCTTCTTCCTTCACTAATCCTCCTCAGCACAGACTCTTTATGAGTGTCTGGCTGAGGGACGGTCAGGTCTTTCCCTTCCCACGAGGCCATATCTCAGGCTGTCTCAGTGGGGAGAAACCTTGGACAATACCCAGGCTTTCTTGAGCAGAGGTCCCTGCGAACTTCCGCAGTGCATTTTGTCCCTGGGTACTCTTGAGACTGAAGAATAGCGATGACTTACCAAGCATACTGCCTGCAAACACATTTTTAACAAAGCACATCCTGCACAGCCCTAAATCCATTAAACCTTGAGTCAACACAGCCCATGTTTCTACGAGCACTGGTTTGGGGCTAGGGTTACAGATTAATAGCATCTCAAGGCAGAAGAATTTTTTGTAGTACAGAATAAAATGGAGTTTCTTATGTCTTCTTCTTTCTACACAGACACAGTAACAGTCTGATCTCTCTTTCTTTCCCCGACAGGTGGCCCAAGCGTCCAAGGTTCCCCAAAGGGTGCTGGGCCAATCTTGTCCCCGACACACTCTCATGGAGCACTGCTGGTTCTCAGAATATTGCACTAGGCAGTCCTGCCTGAGGACACCCTTCCTGGAGGCCCTAGCTGCCTTCAGGATGATGGCTTGTTTCAGGCGTCACTCTGAGGCATGGACAGAGCATGTGTAGTGGAGAACACACAGGCTACACACAGGACCACAGGAGTCAAATCCAGGCTCCCCTCTTATTAGCTGTGAAGACTTGAACATTTCCTTAACATTGCTGAATTTTATGCCCTTCATCTATACATTGCGGGTAAAAAGACCTACTTTAATTTTTTTTTTTTTTTTTTTTTTTTTGAGATGGAGTCTCACTCTGTCACCTAGGCTGGAGTGCAATGGTGCGATCTCAGCTCACTGCAACCTCCGCCTTCTAGGTTCAAGCGATTCTCCTGCCTCAGCCTTCCAAGTAGCTGGAACTACAGGTGCCGGCCACTACACCTGGCTAATTTTTGTATTTTTAGCAGAGATAGGGGTTTCACCATGTTAATCAGGCTGGTCTCGAACTCCTGACCTCAGGTGATCTGCTTCCGCCTCCCAAAATGCTGGGATTACATGCATGAGTCACCGTGCCTGGCCAGACCTACATGACTTTAAATGATGTAGTTCAGGCAAAATAGTCACTACCAACTGGGCACGGTGGCTCAGGTCTGTAATCCCAGCATTTTGGGAGGCCAAGCCAGGTGGATCACCTGAGGTCAGGAGTTCGAGACGAGCCTGGCCAACATGGTGAAACCCTGTCTCTAATAAAAATGCAAAAATTAGCTGGGTGTGGTGGCACATGCCTGTACTCCCAGCTACTCAGGAGGCTGAGGCAGAAGAATTGCTGGAACCCAGGAGGCAGAAGTTGCAGCGAGCCGAGATGGTGCCACTGCACTCCAGCCTGGGCAACACTGGGACCTTCACCAAAGTCTTCTCTAACTGCCACCATGTCTCCGCCCCAGAGGGTACTGTGGGGGCCCCTCATGGGCTCTTCTTAGGCCCAGGCCAAATGACCAAGCTCCCACTCCAGCATCCCCCGTTTTTCCTCACTTTGGCCACAGGACTCAGCCTGGTTTTCTTCTCGTAAGTTGCTGCTTCTAACCAACTGTTATGTACCATAGGGATCCTTCCATCCCAGATCAAATGCAAGGTGAGGATGGTCTCCCTGACCTCACATCTTCTTGCTGCCTGCAGATAAGCTCCCAATCCCTTACTCTTTCATGAGTTGTGGGTTTTTTCATAAGTTTTTGGGGGTACAGGTAGTATTTGGTTACATGTCATGAGGTGTTTTGTTTTGAATGGAGTTTCACTCTGTTGCCCAGGCTGGAGTGCAGTGGCGTGATTTCAGCTCACTGCAACCTCCCCCTTCCAGGTTCAAGAGATTCTCCTGCCTCAGCCTCCTGAGTAGCTGGGATTACAGGCGCCTGCCACCACACCTGGCTAATTTTTTGTATGTTTAGTAGAGACGGGGTTTCATCATGTTGGCCAGGCTGGTCCGGAACTCCTGACATCAGGTGATCCACCAGTCTCGGCCTCCCAAAGTGCTGGGATTATAGGCGTGAGCCACTGTGCCCAGCCTCATGAGTTTTTAATAATAAAAATGAAAGTAACAAACATGGCAAACTTCTCAAACAAACATGGCAGTGCCCTGATTGAGAAATCGTTCTCCTTCAAGACGGAAAAATTTTGCCAAGTCCTTACAGTCGTTGTCCCAGGTTCATAGTTTGGGGCTGGCTTGCTTACCTATGACTCAGAAGCCTGATGGTCCAGTTAAGGAAAGGGAGGCCCTTGGCTTCTCTAGAGCCCCTGCTGGGTGGCATTCATTTCAAAGATCCTACCTAATGTGGGAACAGGTCCCTTGGGCCTTTCCTCTTAGATGCTTCTCTTACTTTTACCTTTCCAAAAGCTAGTTGAGGAAAATGTGTTTCTCCTCATGATTGGCCAATACATTATGGCCAGATGACTGCAAAGTTCCTCTAGTGGGCAGATCAATCAGTACCTGCCACACCCAAAGTTTCCTCCTAAAAGAAACTGTCTTGTTTCGTGGCATTGCTGATTGGTCTGTAAACCCAAGGCACCTACGCTGTAAACTGGCCAGAAGCTCACGACGTTGCCTGGCCTGGTAGGAAAAGCTCTTCCCAACAGCGATAGAGCTGATTGGCTTGGTCATCAGATTGTCTCTTCATGGACCAGGAAATTCTGGGAGAGAAGCAATTGGTGGGTAACAGGAAGACACTGAGAGCAGCTGAGTCACACCAATGGTGTGAAAATTAAGAAACGTTTATTACTGGGTGGGGCGGGGAGCACCGGGATAATCTGATTCCTGTTCATTTCAGTCCTACAGAAGCGGTACGGGCTTCTGCAGATGTTCTAAAAGGACCAGATAAAATGCCATCACTGGCACACTTTTCTCTACCTATAACCCTGAGTTAATTAAAATAAAGCACCGATTTGTTTCATCTTTCTAATCATGTATCCTATGAACATGATTAAAAAAACTTTTGGTCGGGTAGGGTGGCTTACGCCTGTAATCCCAGCACTTTGGGAGGCCAAGAGGGGCGGATCATGAGGTCAGGAGTTCGAGACCAGCCTGACCAACATGGTGAAGCCCCATCTCTACTAAAAATACAAAAATTAGCCAGGAGCGGTAACACATGCCTGTAATCTCAGCTACTTGGGAGGCTGAGGCAGGAGAATTGCTTGAACCTGGGAGGTTGCAGTGAGCTGAGATTGTGCCATTGCACTCCAGCCTGGCCAACATAGCAAGACTCTCTCAAAAAGGAAAAAAAAAACAAAAACACTTTTAAACATGGTCTCTTACAATCGTAACGGAGGGGGCAGTGGGGGGCAAATATTTAGGAATGCCTTAAGGAAATGTTCTCATAGCTCAATGTCAGTCCCGTTTATCCAAGGCACAAACTATCCAAAGTAAAGTAAAAACCACACAACTGATGGGAAGAAAATTCCATTCCTGGAAGTATGCTGTACCTTAAAAACATCATCTCATCTAATCTCATAATAACGCTCCCTGGAAGGTGGGACGTTTATCAGCCTAGTTTTACAAATGAAAAATCTGAATCTCAGAAAATTTAAGTAAGTGGTCCATAGCCACATAGCAAGTAAGTGACTGACCCAGGGCTTAAACCCAGGTCTGCCTGCCCGTGTTCTTTCCACTCTGCCACTCTGCCTTATAAGAGATCATTACCAATAACTGGACATGTGTCACAGCTAATGTGACCCCAACCATATTATGCTGCCATTGGGAAGAACAAGGTAGTTTCCACACACAGACCTGTGGCAATCCCAAAATACAGTGTGAAGTAAAACTAGTAAGAGGCAAAATGGGATGTGTAGTGTCACTAGGTTGTGTTAGAAAAACTGGAGGCCTGAGTGGGAGTGCTATGCACAGATAGACTGCTATAGGCATGGAATATGAAGAGCAGCAGGACACTGCAAACAGGCAGAGTGTCATTGCTTCCCTTCCGGATTTCTGAATTTGGAATGGGAGTATGTTTTATCCATTCAAAAGAATAAATAATTTTTTGCCGGGTGTGGTGGCTCACACCTGTAATCCCAGCACTTTGGGAGGCCGAGTCAGGCGGATCACCTGATGTTGGGAGTTCGAGACCAGCCTGGTCAACATAGTGAAACCCCGTCTCTACTAAAAATACAAAAAAAATTAGCTGGGCATGGTGGCACATGCCTGTAATCCCAGCTACTCGGGAGGCTGAGGCAGGAGAATTGTTTGAACCCAGGAGGTAGAGGTTGTGGTGTGACAAGATTGCGCCATTGGACTCCAGCCTGGGCAACAAGAGCGAAACTCCATCATAAATAAATAAATGAATAATTTTTACAAACCACAGAGTTATTTCAACAACCTATAAACTTCTGTCCTTTATGAAGCCTTGAAACCTGAAAATGACCCCAGTTTTCTCTGAGACTTCATAGCAAGTAACCCAGAGTCAACAGAAATCAATGGGTTAAACAGATATTTGGAAGCCCACAGCAATCTTCTCTTATTTTCGTAAGAATTGACACTCATGGCTGGGCACGGTGGCTCAAGCCTGTAATCCCAGCACTTTGAGAGGCCGAGATGGGTGGATCACAAGGTCAGGAGATCGAGACCATCCTGGCTAACATGGTGAAACCCCGTCTCTACTAAAAAATATAAAAAACCAGCCGGGCGAGGTGGCGGGCGCTTGTAGTCCCAGCTACTCGGGTGGCTGAGGCAGGAGAATGGCGTAAAACCCGGGAGGCGGAGCTTGCAGTGAGCTGAGATCCGGCCACTGCACTCCAGCCTGGGCGACAGAGCGAGACTCCGTCTCAAAAAAAAAAAAAAAAAAAAAAAAAAAGAATTGACACTCATAAGGAAACTGAGTACAATCACTTCAGAAAGGAACTTACTAATTTTTGCCTAGAAAGTAAAAGATATTTGGGATTTTTTGAGGCAAGGGCTTACCGGAATAGGGAAATCAGCAACAAATAAAGCTCACTCTGTCTCTGCACCATGTCTGTCCTCTCCCACTTTTCTCATTAAAACCAACATCTCTATGGAAGTTCATCACTTGAGAGAAAATAAAAAATGAGGCAGGGGGTGGGGGGAATGGAGAAAAATACTTTATGCCAAGTGATTCTAAGTATATTAAAGTTGGCCGGGCACGATGGCTCATGCCTGTAATCCTAGCACTTTGGGAGGCCGAAGCAGACAGCTCACTTGAGGTCAGGAGTTTGAGATCAGCCTGGCCAATATGGTGAAACTCCGTCTCTATTAAAAATACAAAAATCATCTGGGCATGATGGCATGCACCTGTGGTCCCAGCTACTCGGGAGGCTACGGCAGGAGAATCACTTAAACCCAGGAGGCGGAGGTTGCAGGGGGCCAAGATGGCGCCATTGCACTCCAGCCTGGGCGTCACAGTGAGATTCTGTCTGGAAAAAAAAAAAAGGATATTAAAGTTGTAAACATAACAAGACTAAATGAAATTGAATAAGGATATGATCAAGCAAGGGAAAGGCTAAAAATGCACATCAAAGACAAAAGTCTTCCAGGAAATGACCAATAGCTATGACTAAATACTAGTTTTAAACTTTTGTACATTATAAAAGCTATATTTTAAAATGATGAGTCAAGTAACTAGTAGGAAAATATCTGAAACATACATTACAAAAGAATGTAGTCTTTACTATTTAAAAAGTTTTTATAGCTCTTTTGAAAAGCCACCCAAAACTGAAAGGAGAACAGAAAACAGAAACATAAACACCACCCTCGATGAAACCAGGAGACATCAGTAACCCCAAACCACAGAAGAGCCACTGGCTCCAATTAAGCTTCTGCAAGTTGTACTCATTGTTCTTGGAGTCAGGACCCATGCGTAGGTTCTAGGCACAAAACTCCCCCGTCTTCATCTTATTGAGGAGTCAATGCCCTATCTCACCACCTCTCAGAAATTATCCAAAAGAGCATCTTCTAACTTTCAAGTAAGCACAAGCCCAGCCAGGGGTGTGTGTGTGTGTGTGTGTGTGTGTATGTTTGTGTGTGTGTGTGTGTGTCCATGTTGCAGGTACAGTCCTGGGAGCTAGACCAGGTCTGGCCTCTGGAGAAGTACTGCGTTCACCTGCTTCAGAGAAGAGCACTGAGCCAGTTTGTTCACACACCTGGAAGAGGTTAGCAGCCTCCAGGACCCGCTGGACGTTCTGCTTGGTGATCAGCGCCTTGCTGGTGTACGTGTAGTCCAGGAGAGTGTGCATGGTCTCAGCATCAACCCCTTTAATAATGATCCTTTTCTCATACTTTTCCTTTAAATCGTTGCAGAACATGGCCCTGGAAGAGAAATGTGTGAATATGAATTGTACCAGGACCCTTGGTTCCAGGCCTAAAGAGATCCCCTTTCAGACTCATTGGCCCTCACAGAATAGGGGGTCTCCCAAGGTCAGGTCCTGGGCTGGTGGTTCTCTGTTCTCCAGCACCCTCTACGCATCACACATTTCATCAGTACTTACCGAGCTGAACTGAACTGCCCTGCTCCTCCACACCCGACCGTGATCCCCGAAGTCAGCCCCAGATCTGTTTTATTGGCTTTTATTCGCTCAAAGTGCAGGTGATTGATCTGAGGGCATTGTGGGATTCCCAAGCTTCATTTTTTCTTTCTTCCCAGCACCCAAATAGGGCTTCTGATTCTCACACTGGCTCTTGTCTGGCCTGGAGCCTGGTCCCACATTCTGGCCTGGCCAGCTGAGGCCCAGATACCTGCCGGAAGTGCAAGTGGCTCCTGTAGCTGCCTCTCACCCCAGCAGCTGAACCCAATGTCCACGGGTTCCCAGATGCAGCTGGGAGCCTTGAATTCCCTCATTTCAGGACTCTGTCTCACCTCTGGAGTCTGCTTTTCCTGCTCCCTCCCCAAGACTCGACTTCCAGATAGTTAGCCTCCACCTTAGCAGCAGGGGAACAGGATAGAAAGGATGTAGGTTTTATTATAGCATTGGATGGACCAGGATTTGAACACCAGCTCCACCAACCCAGGAGTTGGACATGTTATTTAATCTCCACGACCTCCAGTTTTCTCATCTGAAATGGGGATTTTAATAGCTATTTTTTAAGTTTATTGTAAGGATTAGGACCCAAAGGACTATAAATCATTCTACCATAAAGACACATGCACGTGTATGTTCATTGCAGCACTATTCACAATAGCAAAGACATAGAATCAACCCAAATGCCCACCAGTGGTAGACTGGATAAAGAAACTGTGGTACATATATACCATGGAATACTATGCAGCCATAAAAAAGAATGAGATCATGTCCTTTACAGGGACATGGACAGAGCTGTGGGCCATTATCCTCAGCAAACTAACACAAGAACAGAAAACCAAATACCTCATGTTCTTACTTATAAGTGGGAGCTAAATGATGAGAACACATGGACACATAGAGGGGAACAACACACACTGAGGCCTGCCGGAGGGTAGAGGGTGGGAAGAGGGACAGAATCAAGAAAAATAACTAATGAATACTAGGCTTAACACCTGGGTGATGAAATAATCTGTACAACAACTCCCCATGACATAAGTTTACATATATAACAAACCTACATATACCCCTGAACTTAAAATAAAAGTTAAAAAAAAGAGAGACACAGATTTTTTGTTTGTCTGTTTGTTTGCCCCATGGCAGGTTCATATGTGAATTTATCATACTTCTTGGACTTTGACATTTAAACTGTTGGTCCTTCCCAGGGAATGTGTGAGGAATTTTATTTATTTTTAAAATGCATGTAACCTAACCATGCTCTGAAAAAATTTCTGGAGTTCTGGAAACTTAAATGGTACCTAAAATATAGCAGGAATGCATTAATTAAAAGTAGGTGGGGGCCAGGCATGGGGGCTCATCACTGTAATCCCAGCATTTTGGGAGGCCAAGGTGGGTGCATCACTTGAGGTCAGGAGTTCAAGACCAGCCTGGCCAATGTGGTGAAACTCCATCTCTACAACAATACAAAAACTAGCCAGGTATGGCTAATCGCTTGAACCCAGGAGGCAGAGGTTGCAGTGAGCTGAGATTGCGCCACTGCACTCCAGTTTGGGCAACAGGGCAAGACCATGTCTCAAAAGAAAAGAAGAGAAAAAACCTCTAACCCCCAGTGTGACTCTATTTGGAAATAGGGGTTTTAGGAGGTAATTAAGAGGTCATAGGGTTGGTGTCCTAATTGGATAGGATTGACGTTATAAGAAGAGGAAGAGAGACCAGAATTCTCTTGTGCACGCTACCCCATGTGAGGACTCAGCAAGAAGGTGGCCATCTGCAAGCCAGGAAGGTGACTTCACCAGAGCCCACCCATGCTAGCACCCCAATCTCGGACTTTCAGCATCCAGAACTGTGAGAAAATAAATGTACGTTGGTTAATCCATCCGGTCGATGGTGTTTTGTTATGGCAACCCAAGCTGAATAAGTCGCATTTTGGCACGAGAAATGGGGTGCTGCTGTCACAAATACCTAAAAAATATGAAAACAGCTTTGGAACTGAGTAATGGGTGGAGGTTAGAGGAGTTTTGAGGTGAAAGCTAGAAAAAGTCTAGATTGCCATGAATAGAATGTTGGCAGAAATATGGGCATTAAAGATCATTCTGGTGAAGTCTCCAGTGGAAATGAGGAACATGTATTGGAAACTGAAGGAAAAGTGATCCTTGTTATAAAGTGGCAAAGACTGGACTAAACTGTGTTCTGCTGTTTTGCAAGAGGTGGAACTTGCAAACAATGAAATTGGATATTTAGCTGCTGATACTTCTGAGCAAAGCGTGAAAGCAGCAGCTTTGTTCCTCCCACTGCATGTAGTAAAATGCAAGGGGAGAAGGGTGAATTAGAAAAAGAATGTTTAGGCAAGAGGGAACCAAAAATTAAAGAGTTGGAAAATTCTCAGTCTACCCATTCTAAGAAAAATGAGGAAGCATGTTCTGAAGAGAACACCAAAAATGTGGCTGGACTATCATTTAATAAAATGCTCATGGAGTTATAGGAACAGAAAGAAACACTGCCAGTTTGAACCGAAGGGGAAGAGACAAGACAATTGAAGGAAGGCTGTCAGACTTCTTGGATTTGACAGTAAAAAACAATGAGGTACTCAGCTGTGGACATGCACTTTTTTTTTTTTTTTTTTTTTTTGGAGACAGAGTCTCACCCTGTCACCTAGGCTGGAGTGCAGTGGTGCCATCTCGGCTCACTGCAACCTCTGCCTCCCAAGTTCCAGCTATTCTCCTGCCTTAGCCTCTGGAGTAGCTGGGATTATAGGCACTCGCCACCACGCCTGGCTAATTTTTGTGTTTTTAGTAGAGATAGTGTTTCGCCATGTTGGCCAGGCTGGTCTCAAACTCCTGACGTCAGGTGATCCACCCACCTCAGCCTCCCAAAGTCCTGGAATTACAGGCGTGAGCCACTGCGCCCAGCCTGCACTATTCTTCAAGAAGAGGGAAAAATTACCCTAAGGGTGATTCAGAGATAATTAGGGCCACTGCCTCAGTTCAGGAAGCCAGACAGCCTCCATCAGTTGGGAGGACTCTCACCTACAGCCATGGAGGTGACACTGCCACCTCAGTGGGCTGGAAGGGAAGACCATCAAACCAAAAAGGATTATTCTGAAGCCTGGAAATCTAATGGAATTTATCTCACTAGGTTTTGGACTTTCTTGGGACACCTCACTTCTTCCATCTTTCATATTTCTCCCTTTTGGAATGGGAATGTCTTTCCCACACTTGTCCCATCATTGTATTTTGGAAGCACACATCTTGTCTTGTTCTACGGGTTCACAGCTGGTGAGGAATTTTGCTTTAGGATGAATTGTACTTCAAGTCTCATCCATATCTGATTTAGATGATATTCAGACAATAATTTGGACTTCAGAGTTGATGCTGGAATAAATTAAGACTTGGGAAGCTGTTGGGATGTAATGAATGTATTTTTCATATAAGAAGGGCATGAATTTGGGGGCCAAGTATGGAATGTCATGGATTGAATTGTGTCCCCCACAAAATTCATATGTTGAAATCCTAACCCCTAATGTGACTGTATTAGGAGATAAGATTTTTAAGAGGTAATTAAAGTGAAACGAGATCATAAAGGTGGATCTCAATTTGATAGGATTAGTGTCCTTATAAGAACAGAAAGAGAGATTCCACACCCACCCCACCACTCCTGCTCATGCACTGAGAAAAGGCCATGTGAGGACACAGTGAGAAGGTGGCCATCTACAAGCCAGGAAGGGAGCCCTCACCAGAAACCAGATCATGCTAGCAACTTGATGCTAGACTTCCAGACTCTACACAAGTGTGAGGAAATAAAAATTTCTGTTGTTTAAGCCACACAGTCCATGATATTTTGTTATGGCAGCCCAAGTTGACTAATACTGGCAGTCTGTATCCACCCCAGACCCTTATAGTGCACAACCTAGCAAGGGCATTGATGCCCAAATAACAGTCTACGAGGGCCATAAGAGAACTACAAAGTGCTTTGGAGGCCAAGAATGGCTACTCATCATAGAGAAGGAAAATTCTGAAATGTGAAGATTATGGATAGGATTTCTAGGTAACAAGCATAGAGAGTAAAGCCATAAAGATGCAAGGGCATGAGGCATGTAGAGAAACTAGCAGACATGTGATTCAGTTGGAGCTCGGGGATATGAGAGACAGGGATGAGATGATGGTCTGGAAAGATAACTTGGATCCTGCTGGTGGAGGGCACTGAAGGCAGGATAGGGAGTTAGGTTTTTACTCAGTGAGCAATGGTGAGTCATTGAAGGTTGATGAGCAAAGGCAGGACTCAAAGAGAACATTTTAAACAGATGTGTTCTCACTTTTGTTTGCAGGTGATGGGTGCTACTAGAGTCAAGTATCAGATGCACCCAAAAAGAGCTGGGAGGCTTGTGACAATGTGAAAGCCTTTTCTCAGAAAATGTAATAATTGAGGCAGTAGCCACACCGCTAGGGAACGTCTCCAAACATCTGTCACTGGACTTTCTAAGCTACAGACACAGGAACAGGTTAGGGAGCCATTATCTCCTAGCCAAGTCATTGAAATGCAAAGGCCCTGGGTGGAGCTCTGGTGATGTAATTCCAAACGCTGGGACTTCCGTCTCAACACAGAGGGGATAACAACCCTAAGTCCTGCCCCCACTCTCTATCCACACCTATTTATCTCTGGAAATCAATCATCAGTCCCTTCCTTCCTTCCTTCCTTCCTTCCTTCCTTCCTTCCTTCCTTCCTTCCTTCCTTCCTTCCTTCCTTCCTTCCTTCCTTCCTTCTCTCTCTCTTTCTCTCTTTCTTCTTTTCTTGGCCTCAAGTGACCCTCCTCCCTCAGGCTCCCCAGTAGCCTGGGACTATAGGCACCCACACCCAACTATTTATTTATTTATTTTTTAATTTTTGTAGAAACAAGGTCTCACTCTGTTGCCCAGGCTGGTGTTTAACTCTGGGGCTCAAGAGATCCTCCTTCCTCAGCCTCCCAAAGTGCCAAGATTACAGGCATGAGCCTCTGTGCCTGGCCACTCATCCGTTTTTTACCCCTTTTCCTAATCTGCAAAACAAAGGTAACTGCTTATGGCTTCCCAGAAACATTCAAAAGTCAAAAGACTTCCAGAGAGAGAGAGAGAGACAGAGATACAGAAAATCACTAGACACTTGACTTGCTGACTTTTTGAATCTTTTGTTTCAGCCAAGGAGATCATCCCCCTCTGTCCTTCCCCCTCTGTCCTTCCCCCTCTGTCCTTCCCCCTCTGTCCTTCCCCCTCTGTCCTTCCCCCTCTGTTCTTGTTGTTTTAATCAATGGTAATCCTCCTACCCTTTCCTTCCCTCCCCTCTTCTCTTTTCCCTCAGCTGGCCTCTTTCTCCTCACAAGAATATGACAACAAGAAAGAAAGAGCGAAGGTGAATTCCGGGGCCTCTGAAAAGTGAAGAAATCCCCACCCGGAGCTGGGGGAGCCGTGATGATGTCAGAGCAGGTGACCAATTTACAGGCCAGTTTCCTCAGCCACAAACCCTCTTGGCCAGCAGCACAGAGCTGTCTGCAGAACCATCATCACCAGCCTTTAAAAGGAATGTCATGTAGGGCTTGCCTCACTGCCTCCTGATTTTATAAAGAATCTGCTCTCAGAGACAGCATATGATTGCTTCTCAGATCAGCGTACTTCCCTGGAGGAGCTGGAAGATCACTCTCCAAGCCTCCCTTTGTTGGAGTGTCTAGAGCAAGGCTGCCCAACAGAAATGTAATGTGAGTCATCTACAGCATTCTACATTTTCTAGTCACCACGTTTTTTGTTTGTTTTTTGAGACAGAGTCTCACTCTGTTGCCCAGGCTGGCGTGCAGCGGCGCCATCTCAGCTCACTGCAGTCCCCATCTCCAGGGCTCAAGTGATCCTCCTGCCTCAGCCTCCCAAGTGGCTGGGACTACAGGCGTGAACCACTATGTCTGGCTAATTTTGCAATGTTTGTAGAAATAGGGTTTCACCATGTTGCCCAGGCTGCTCTCAAACTCCTGGGTTCAAGCGATCCACCCACCTGTCTCCCAAAGTGAGGGATTATAGGCATGAGCCCCACCACGCTTGGCTCCCACTTTTAAAAAGTAAAAAGAAAAAGATAAAAGTCAACTTTAATAACATATCTTATTTAACCCAAAATATACCTGAAATATAATTTCAACACCAAAGAAATATTTTAAAATTACTAATGTGATAACTTACATACTTTTTCTCATACTGTGTCTTCAAAGATCGTCATATATATATATATATATATATATATATATATATATATATATATATGGAGACAGAGTCTCTATTGCCCAGGCTGGAGTGCAGTGGCGCAATCTTGGCTTGCTACAGCCTCTGCCTCCCGGGTTCAAGCAATTCTCCTGCCTCAGCCTCCTAAGTAGCTAGGACTACAGGCACCCACCACCACGCCCGGCTACTTTTTGTATTTTTAACAGAGATGGGATTTCACCATGTTGGTCAGGCTGGTCTCGAACTCCTGACCTCATGATCCGCCCGCCTCGGCCTCCCAAAGTGCTAGGATTGCAGGCGTGAGCCAATGCACCCAGCCTCATGTATATTTTATACTTAAAGCATCTCAGTGCAGACTAGGCACAATTCAAATGCCCAACAGCCACATGTGGCTAATAGCTACCATATTAGACAGCGCAGTTCTTGCCATCAGTTCTGAACTCAGGTGTTGGGGTCATCCAGACCTACAGTCATCTCAGGAAGCAAAGCAAATGTCACCCATATGAATGTCATATAAATAAATATATGGGAAACAGGAAATTCAGCAGGACAGGGTGGACAGTGATCATGGGGTCAAATAAGCTTCACATAATTGAGGCAACACATCTCTAGAGATCCACCAACATGACATTTAGAAATGTTATTTCACCTGGACTGTGACTTTAAGATAGTGAGAGGTTAATTTGGTTGAATCTGTATAATCAAGTCTACAGGAGGGATGTTCCAATGGTCTAAGTCAATGCTTTGCACTCCAAGGAGCACCTAAATCAATGTGTTTCCCATCTGACTTGTTACTGGGTTCTCTAGGGTCATCCAGACTCTTAATTGGGCTGTCACTCCTAGCCACGGCTTCCGAATTCTTTTTGAGACGGAGTCTCGCTCTAAGTCAATGCTTTGCACTCCAAGGAGCACCTGAAGACCTCCCAAAGTGCTGGGATTACAGGCGTCTGCCACTGTGCCCAGCCCCGAATTCTTGTTTGGAATCACAGTCACTTGATATCATGCTGCCCCAGCTCAGCCCACGCCTGACCGGGCATCTGGATTCCCCGGAAGCAGACCTCCTGTGCTAGTGACGTAAGGGAGCAGGGGAGAAAGACAAGGTGGGTAGGAAGCCCAGCAAGACAAGAGTCATGCAGAAAGTGGCTTCAGCCTGATCCCACAGGGACCTCTGGAAAAGACACTTCTGAGTTGTCCTACCAGGAGGCAAGGGCCATGATACTCTCTGGCTGCCCTGGCTGTCTTTGGTTACAGGCCCTCCACGAGAAAGTAAATTCTCCAGCACGTCTGGCTTTGTGTGTGTGTGAGTTTGCATGTTCACAAGCAAAGGGACTTCCAGGAGCCGAGGGCAGGGGAAAAAGAGCGGCCACCTGGTTGTTGGCAGGCAGAGGAGAGACTGGTGTCTAGTCTGGCCTCTGATGCTCACTCATTGTGTGACTTAGTACAAGTGAGTGAACCTCAGCTTCCTCATCTGTAAAATGGTGTAATAATAGTCCCCATCTCGGTGAGCTGCACAGAAGGATAAGTAAGATGAAGTACACCAAGGCGTTAGCATGATACCTGGAACCTCATCAGCATTCAATTGGGGAAGGTATTTTGGACCAGATCAGAGGAATCTTGG
The DNA here is from genome assembly GCF_007565055.1 of Rhinopithecus roxellana. Lineage (NCBI taxonomy): Eukaryota > Metazoa > Chordata > Mammalia > Primates > Cercopithecidae > Rhinopithecus > Rhinopithecus roxellana. The sequence continues at coordinate 131,615,324 of NC_044549.1, read as the reverse complement.
CAGGTTGGTGGGAGACACGAAGGGGTAAGTGGACCAAGCACCACACTGACACACAACCCTTATCTCACCGGCATTTGGCCGGGTGTGTATCAGGTAACTGTGTGTCCGAGTTGCTGCACTGCTGTGGACCATCCATCCAGAGCAAGCATAGGGCTAGCGCTGTGTACAAATCGGCCCAAACACCTCAGCTCAGTTCATGGGAGAGAAAGAAAGTGCCCTCAAGACAGTGTCCTTCTCCCCAGGGATCTTTTTACCAGCCTTGACTCCCCAAGTTCCAGCATTTCTCTGTCTCCTTTGAAATATTTTCACGAATTTTCTGCCACTTAAATACACTCCCTTGGCCATGGCCACCATGCTGAACATGGATAAGATGAAACCAAGGGAAAATCTGCATATTCCTCATAGACTAAACTCCCAGGCCTCCTGCTGCTCACCCAGGCCTCCTGCTGCTCCCCCAGGAGATCTATGGACACACTTGGGCAAAGCTTGGTCCCCATGGGTTGGCAGCAATAGAATGGGGACCAGAACCTAGGGCTTCAGGCTCTGAATCAGGAGCTCAGCAGTGCACGAAAACCAAGAAAATCAGCAGGAGTTCAAGGCATTTTTGGGGGGTCAACTCAGTGTCAGTGCTCAGTGGACCAGCCTGAACTTTGCTCTCTGAGAACACAGCTGAGTTGGTTGCTGACAACTTACCCCGTGGCATACATGCAAGATATTGTGTAATAAAAACACTTTCTAGAAAGACACTGACCAATTCTCATGAGATTGTTGTAAAACAGAGGTAGCTAGGAGGATCCTCATTTTACAGCAGAAACAATCTCATAGCAGTGTACCAGTTGCCCAATACTTGGGCGGTGAGTCAGTGCTGACCCCAAAATAGAGCCTGACCCAGCAAGCTTGTCTCCCACAACAGTCATGAAAATATCCACAGGCCCAAGAATCTCCCAGCATGAAGTCGGGCCATGCCGCAAACACTGCCTGGCTGCACACCTCTCTAGTCTCCACCAGGATTCTTCACCTCAGGTCTCTGCCAAACATCGCCTTCTCGGAGATGCTCTCCCCTGCAATCCCCCGAATCTAAAATCGCCACTCCTTTGCCTCTTCACTTCCTTTATTTTTCTTCATAGCTCTGCACATCCTGAAATTAGATTACCTATTTGCTAACTATTGCCACCCCACTAGAATGCCAGCTGAGTGAAGGTGTGCCATGCTCAGTAATGTATCTAAGGGCCAGAGCAGTGCCACCACCAAGTAGGGATGGTCCCTAGAGAAAGCGAGTGAATGAATGAATGAATCAACCAACTTGGCCTTCCTAGTCCCTTTGCACTTGCTTTTAACAGGAATCTGTACCTCCAAGAATTATCAAACATCCCTGGAGGATGAGGCCCTCCACTGCCACTAGGGAACTCCTATCACACTCGCGAGTCCAGGGCCTAGAGCTTGAAGAGGACACTCAAGCATTTGACTTACCTGCACTACTTCAATGAGTTCTGCAAGCTCCTGTAGTTCGTAAACTTCACCAACTCAGAATATTTCACCCAGCTCAAATCCATTATAGCTGACCCCCTCCCTAGAACTCCAGACCTCTGAACTCTCTGCCTCCTGTAACCCTCATTCTAACCCTATAAACAAATACCCACCCCATAACCCCCACTATGTCACTCCTACACCAGCTGCACCCCAGTATGCCCCCTGTTCTGTCCTTCCTCTGATTTCTTCACCATCCCGGTTTATACCAGGAATGAACTCCCCTGTTTCACTGAGATATTCTGTGTTGGGGTGGCTTCAACATTAGTTGCAAAATGAGTTAAATTCTACTTAAGAATACAATGTCCATATGTATACAATCTGTTTAAAAGTTTTTTAAAGTAGTCAGCATGCACTACACAATGAACACTATTGTTAAGAAAGGATTATTGGATATAAACACAATGAAGTCAATCAAAGGGGGTTCCACTGCAAAGAAAGCAGGGAGTCAGCAGATGGAAGCGTGACCTAGCATGACATGGCATCTCTCTCTATGGTCCCCAGCACCACTTAGTTCAAGACACCAAAACCTGAGCCAATACTAACCAAGGGAAGCCCATAAACATTCAGCTCTGTCCTGTTTCTGAGCTCAAGCTGTCCCCTAAGTTTTATCATAATGGACCCTGTCTCAATGCTAAAGTCCTGCTTACATCCTTGGCCTCAGATACTCCAGCCTCAAGAGGGGGATCTCAAAGTGTGTTTCCTGAATGAGCTGCATCAGAACCTTTGGGTGCTTATTCAGAATGCAGAATCCTGTACCCCACCTACCTTAGACTTAGTGAAGCCAAATCTCTAGCAGTAGGGCTGGAGGTATGTATTTAATTAGGTGTCCCTGGCTCCGACCCATAATTCCTTTGCAAAACAAACTTTGAGAACCTCTGCCCAGAAAGAGATCACTCCTACTTCTCAACACAGGCCTCCTCCTGAGAAGGAGATTGAACGAAGATCAAGGTCATGGAAACAATTGGCCATAGTGCTGGGAAAGATATGTTTCTGGAAAGTCTTGCCTCACTATGGATCCTTCCTTTCATCTTCTGAGACACAGCCTTCCTAGACTTCCATGAGGCCTACGGCTATCTCCTGAATCTGGTGGCAATCTCATTCGTTTGCCAGCTTTGCTCCAAACTGACAGACGAGCTGGAAGCCTAGAGTTGCCCCAACTTGACTCTAAGCATCAGCAGTCCTCAAAAGAACTCCCTTCTGTGGGCCAGGCGTTGTGGCCCACGCCTGGAATCTCAGCACTTTGGGAGGCCGAGGTGGAGAGATCACAAGGTCAGGAGTTCGAGACCAGCCTGACCAACATAGTGAAACTCCGTTTCTACTAAAAATACAAAAAATTAGCCAGGTGTGGTGCCTGTAATCTCAGCTACTTGGGAGGTTGAGGCAAGGGAATTGCTTGAACCCGGGAGGCAGAGGTTGTAGTGAGCCAAGGTCACACCACTGCACTCCAGCCTGGGTAACAGGGTGAGACTCCATCTCAAAAAAAAAGAAAGAACTCCCTTCTGCCAAGCTTCTTGCCCTAGTTCATCACTCCTCAAGGACACTGCCCATGGCCCCTATGGAGATGAAAACTCTAGCCATGTTCCTAGGGAAGCAGAATCCTTCTAAGTCCCACCAGACCATTACTGATGCCTCAGCCTGCCATGAAACTCAGCCATTCAAGTTTATGACAGAAAGAAGCGCTTGCTCTGTCTGCAAGATCAGACAAGACAGAACATCAATTACAACAAATACTTGTGGTCAGGCTTTAGTGACGATACAGTCACAAAGATACAATGGACAGTTTTTGTTTCGTCTGCTCAACTTACTCCTGTCTCTTTTAGTAGGAGCACCCAGATCTTCCACTGGGAATCACCCCTCCTCCAATAATAGGCTGAGAGATATGGGTGACGCTAGCCTCACCTCTTAGACCAATGGTGAGCCCCGTTCAAGTCCTATATATTACGTGCCCCAAGCCACAGTGATTGGTTCAGGGATGGGAATAGGAAGAAGTCAATTCAGTTGGAGCCAATTCCAGAACTTTCTTTGGAATTCCTGAGAAAGAGGAGCCGTGTCTTCCCACCAGAATTGCTGAGCTGGTGGAAATGAAAGTTTGGAGATGCTGGCTACCTGCTTGTCCTCATGTGTGAAGACATGCCCTGAGAGAGAAACCCACACAGAGGAAAGCAGCACTAAGAAGGAGAGAGAAACTGAGTCGTGGTAACATTACTTTGGGCACAAGGACCCAACTATACCTGAAACCATTACCCCAGACTTTTTTTTAATTCCATGAGCAAACAAATTCTTTTTTTCCCCTTTATATTTGGACCAGTTTGAGCTGAATGTCTGTCGCTTGCAGGGCGGAGTGATACAATGGAACAAAAGAAACCCTAGCGATTCACCGAATTGGAACTTCAGGTCCGTTTTTGTTGTTCGTTTGTTCTGAGACAAGATCTTTCTGTTGCCCAGGCTGGCCTCAAACTCCTGGCCTCAAGCAATCCTCCCATCTCAGCCTCCGAAGTAGCTGAGACTGCAGGCACACGCCACCACACCCAGCCCCATTGATGATTACCCTAAGCCCTCCTACCTGAGAGTTTAACTTACAAAACATGGGGGTTATTCTTTACCTTCTTTTGCTTTTGTTTTTACGCATCTTCCACCTCCCTCCTGAAGATGAAACCTGGCTTCCCCTAACAAAACCCCACTTCCCTCCTAACCGAACGAGGTCGGCTGAGATTCTCACTTCCCCTCTGGGCCTGGAGCAGGGTCCGCATTTGTGCTCACCATCCACCGCCACATCTCGACCAGGCTATTGCCCAGAGACTCCACATCACCCTCTTTTCCCAAACACTTTCCAGTCCCACCTCCATGACTCTGTGGCTTCCCTGTGACCATGTCATTGTCCAGAAGTCAGGGATCAGCCTCTGCTTAAAGATTTTTTTCTGAGCCTTCCCTGGTTCTAACCATTTAGAAATTTGCAAGTTGGCACTGGTCCCAATCTTCACCCCAAGGTATTCAAATGCTAAGGCTCCTCCAGTCATAAAAGTTATCCCTTGTGACAGGCAAAGATGATCATACCTGCGTTCTAGGCTGCTCCCTCCGCCAGCTGCCACAGAGGAATCTGGACTGCCAGGTCTGTCCCTTGGACTTTCATGACACAGAATCCAGAGAAGACAGGAGCTCCTCCAGCTGGGGATGGGGAGCAGTTGTGAATCTAGACGTAAAGGAGGAGCTGCCACAGTTGGGCTACACGCAGGAGTGCACAGGCCAGGCTTGACTTGAGCTAAAATCCAGTGCTCCCTACACCTGCCAAGCCTTGTGCACTAATGTGGATTGCAACCCCCAATCTCTAATTGGTCCTCCCAGATAACTTATTTACATTCAAAGGAAGAAGCTGGGTGTGGTGGCACACACCTGTAGTCCCAGCTACTTGGGAGGCCAAGGCAGGAGGATCACTTGAGGCTACGAGTTCAAGTCCAGCCTGGGCAACATAGCAAGACTCTAAAAAACACAAAACAAAAACAAAAAAACAGTCAAAGGAAGGCACCCTAAAAGCCAGCAGTGGTCTCTATCAGAGACATGGATAAGAGAGGGGAACATATTTTAATAACAGCTGTGGCTGTGTCTCCAAAGTGTTCAAAAATTACAAGTTCAGAACTTGAGCTGTTTTGTTTCTGAGCTTTGCTCTAAAATGGGATAGCCTGGGCAGGCAAAGGGTTGATAAGGTTAGACCACTTTCTCTTTCTCTTTCTCTTTACAATCTTGAGGCTCAGAACTGGGCCTCGGCAAAGAGTGGAGTCAGTTCGCTTTGTGTTCCAGCCCTCCTAACCTCACTTCCCCCTACCCTTCCCTGCTGGGCAGTGCTGCCTCTCCCTCATGCTCTCTGTGGCCCGGCTGCCCTGCGGGCCCACAGAGAGGACTGTGAATGTTGCTGGAGGCCTTCTCCCCATCCACACTGCCTACACCTTAATTCCAACCCTCATCTCCTCTCACTGCAGTTTCTTGCAACTTACCTGAGGGTCTGCCTAAATTGATGGGACCCTCCATACCCACAGTGCAAAGGATTATTTTAATGGAGATCTTGGATCACATCTCTTTTCTGCTTAAAGACTCTTCCATGGCTTCCCACTATCTGTAAGTCATGTTTCAAACTCCTCAGCTTCACCCAGCAAAACCTTTCCCGGTCTGACCATGCCTATCTCTCACCCTTATTGGCCCATGCATGTCCTTTATTCCAACCTACTCTTCTACTTGTGGTTACACTGTGTGGCACCTTCTCAGATGTGTTTGTCTTTGCCTGGAATGCTCCTCTCTTTTCCTTTCTCCCCTCTGGCCCCTCCTGGGCAATGCCTACTCATCCTTCAAAACTCCGTTCAGATATCACCTCTGCCAGGAAGACTTCTCAGACTGCTCTTTCTTCAGTCTGATTCAGTGCCCTTCTGTATGCTCCTATAGCTCCCATATAGCAAACCTCCCATGGCCCCTGTGTTGAGCTCCACCATAACCCCTGTGCAGAGCTCCATCATAGCACTTATCACCCTGTACAGTAAACATCAATTTACTTATCTCTCTGTCCTAACTAGATTATGACTTCCAGGTCAAGCAGGAACCATAATTTATTCATCTTTGTAAACTCTGTGCCTGCCACAGAGTAGGCACTTAATAAATTTGTGTCAAATGGATGGATACATGGATGGATGGATGTATGTATGGATGGATGGATGGACGGACAGACGGATGGATGGATGGAAATTCCCTAAATTCACTCAGCACTGTAGTTCTGAAAGTTTAACATTTTGCATTCCTTCCCCTCCAGGTATTTTCATATTGAGAGAGATAATACTGGCCAGGCATGGTGGCTCAAGCCTGTAATCCCAGCACTTTGGGAAGCCGAGACAGGCAGATCATCTGAGTTCAGGAGTTCAAGACCAGCCTGGCCAATATGGCGAAACCCCATCTCTACTAAAAACACAAAAACTATCTTGGTGTGGTGACCTGTAATCCCAGCTACTTGGGAGGCTGAGACAGGAGAATAACTTGAACCTGGAAGATGGAGGTTGCAGTGAGCCAAGATCGCACCACTACACTCAGCCTGGGTGACAGAGCGAGACTCCATTTCAAAAAAAAAAAAAAAACAGAGAGAGAGATAATACTATGCAGTGTTCCTTAACTGAAAGCCTGCTAATCATCAGTGGTACACTGGAGGAGCATGGAAGGAATGAGGATTTTCATAGCAGTTACTAAGAATTCTCTCCCTTTCCATCTCCAGGCCAATCTGCTAATGAGACAGACATCATCTGCCAGCCCAGCCTGCTATCTTGAATTTTAAAGACACTGCTAGTCACCTGACACTTTCCTAACTTTCCCTAATCTCTGTTCTCTTCTGTCCTATTTTTTGTGTTGTGTTTGCTATACACAACAATACCATAAAATTCCACCTTCCAGGGGTTATCCACTGGGCCTCTGCTTCTCCCATAATTCCCCCAACACCAAAACGCCCTTGATACTCAGCCCTCTGTAAACCTGAGCTTACTCTACAAGACACATGATCTTTTCAATCCAATAAGGTCTTACTTGACTCTGGACCTGAATCATTATATGCAAACCTGCTGAGTGTCTATTATTTATTATAGATCCCAGAGCATCTCTTCAGAAAGGGCTGTGATGCAACCTCTTAATTTTGGTTTGATTGTGTTTTAAAGCCATAGCACGAGGCCGGGCACAGTAGCTCACGCCTGTAATCCCAGCACTTTGGGAGGCCGAGGCAGGCGGATCACCTGAGATCAGGAGTTTGAGACCAGCCTGGCCAACATGGTGAAACCCCATCTCTACTAAAAGTACAAAATTAGCCGGGCATAGTGGCACCCGCTTGCAGTCCCAGCTACTCAGGAGGCTGAGGCAGGAGAATCGCTTGAACCTGGGAGGTAGAGTTTGCAGTGAGCTGAGATCAGGCCATTGCACTGCAGCCTGGGTGACAAGAGCGAAACTCAGTCTTAAGAAAAAAAAAAAAGCCATAGCAGTATCAGCACTCTTGTAATTATTGTGTCCTTAAAGTTTTCCATAGAAGTTAAATACAATAAAAGAATGCTGGCCTTTACAGCTGGCAGAGGACTTGTAGGTTGCCTAAATGATACTCTTTCACAGCAAAGGAGACTTATCTTTATACGGAGATGGGCTTACCAAAAGAATTTAAGAAGGCTTTTACAAAAGCAGCAGAAGTATCATGAAACACAAAACAGTAACAATAAAAATAAGAAGACAAGAATTAAGGAATTAAAGTGGAAGGAGAATATATCACTGAAACCAAGGCTAAGGAAAGTTAACCCACGGAGCTTCCTGACAGCCACAGCAAAGGCAAAAGTACGACAAATTGGCTAATAAGAAAGTAAAGCAGTGTTCATTATCCCTCTTTAGCGGACTTTATTTTTCCTTTTGTCCAGCATCTCTCCATATTGGGAAATGTTCTTCTCCCCACCGAGGCCCCAAATCATGTGGCTCAGGCAGGAACTCTCATGTCATTACAGACCTCTCCACCTTTCTGTCTTCTGCTTGTCTCTCTCTCTCTCTCTCTCTCTCTCTCTCTCACACACACACACACACACACACACACACACACACGCATGCACGCACAGCTCTTTGGCCAAGGGTGGACTCCTAACCTAGGCTGGGCTGATCATTGTGCCCCACCTCCCTGGCACAGTGATTAGCCTAGGACTGGGTAACTGAATGGAGCTGAACCAATCAGAGTCTTTCCCAGGGGTTTTTCAAGCCACAGGTAGAGAAAGTCCCTCATTTTCCCTCTAGAGCCAAGGCTAGGAGTCTCATAGCAACCAACGGGCAAACCCCCAACAGTGTAGCAGAAGTCAACCTGAGAAATCCAACCTGAGAGAGAAGCAAAGTGAGGGGTGGAGAAAGAGCACCAGCGCTATGTGCAAGGGCCTGGTTCCCCTTCTCCCTGGGCTCTGCTGCACCCCAGTCCTCCTATGATTTGATAATGTGACCAAATACCTTTCTCTTTGCCTAAGCTAATTGACTTGATTTCCTATCCCTTGAAACCAAAAGAATGCTCACCAATAAAGGAACATGGAGCAGCACAAATGGATGCTGAGCTCATGGCAGTTTTACCAAAAACACAAAGGCTCTGCATGTGGCCAGCTCTTCTTGTGGACTGTTCGGTGTTTACCATGTTAGATCCTTGTCCTGAAAAAACGTTTTCATGGAGAGACAGTTGCATATCCGTGGGTTTGATGCAGGGATAGAGCTTACAACTTGAGCTACGAATGATGAAAATATTTTTCTGTTGTGTTTTAGTTGGGAAGGTTTTTACAAAGCCTGGCATGGAAGGTTATGTAAAATTGAAGAATAGATTTTCTAATCTTGATTGAAATAAGATCCACATGCTGTAGACACCAGGGGTAGGTGAGATAGAGATGACACTTCCTTGAAAAATCAAAGGACCTGATCGCACTTCTGCCCTGGTGCAGAACCCCTCTCCTCACTCCCAGTGCAAAAAAAAAAAAAAGGACTGCAAGAGTCACATTGTGTGCATGGCACATCTATATGCAGGTGGTCACATGAGCGACTGCTTGAATCCAGAATATTCTGAGGCATTTTGGATTTTGTAACTGTTCCTTCCCATTTTTCCTGTGATAGCCACATTTGATCATCTTTCCCTTTTCTAAAGTTGCACAATAGCTTCCCACCCAACTCTGTGAGGACTTCCTGCTCTGGCCAGGATGCTATTTAATCAGTGACTGGACTTGCAGGAGGAATATCCAAGTGTTTGTTCACTTCATGCATTTACAGGATGTCTGCTGAGTACCAGCCATTGCAATGGCATCAAGGAGAAGAATATGGTAGTCACTGCCTTCACATGGCTTGCATTTTGAACCTGCTTTTAGTTCACCCATGATGGATGATGCCTTCATGCCACACATCCCCACAAGTGTACCCAGGACTACTCACAGTTTTGCAGGGAGCAGAGGAATGAAAGTGCTAATAATTACCTTCTTGCCTATTTGGGTCTCAGGATCCAGATCTCTGATGCCTTTGTGACAAGGGTCATGGAATCCCCTCATAACTGTGTAGTTTTCATGGTACTTTAACATCTGTTCTGCTCCTATTGCAGGCCTAGCGAATAGTTTTGAATTGGAAGCCGGTGATACCAAGAAGCCCAGACGGAGGAGAGCCTGCTTGGGTGGAGGCAGGACGAGCAGCAGCAGCCTCCGGCTTCCAGAGACAGCCCTGACAGCAGCACCAGTGGCTGCAGCTGTGCAGCTGTGGCCCCAGCATTGTACAGCAGCAGGGAAGTCCCCCCCACAGGAGTCCTGGGTGGCTTCGGGCTGTGGTCCTGTCCCCTGTCTGGCCTCCCTTGCACCTGTTTGTCTTCTGGGTTTGGTTCTCCAAACTTCTGGGGATTTTGTGAGTTCCTACCATCATTTACATAAATTTCTCTTCTCAAATAAGCCAGAGTTGATTTCTGTTTCCCAGAACCAAGCAATCTGACTTATTACCACGCATAAAGTGTTGGGGCAAATAAATTAATAAATGAATCCATTTTACTATTTGCATTTCACAACTTGCTGGGATCGGTAGACATAAATTGTTAGCCTCACTCTATTGTAGACATTGGTGTTAAGCCTCAGAGAAGACAAATAATTCCTCCAAGATTTACATAGCCAACAAGTGGCAGAGTGTGGACTGAAATCCCAGTGCCATAAATCTTTTTTTTTTTTTTTTCACAGTATCTCTTGCTCTGTCGCCCAGGCTGGAATGCAGTGGCGTGATCTCAGCTCTCTGCAACCTCCGCCTCCCGGGTTCAAGCGATTCTCCTGCCTCAGCCTTCCAAGTAGCTGGGACTACAGGCGCACAACACCGCACGCGGTTAATTTTTGCATCTTTTAGTAGAGACGGGGTTTTGCCATGTTGGCTAGGCTGGTCTTGAACTCCTGATCTCAGGTGATCCACCAGCCTCGGCCTGCCAAAGTGCTGGGATTACAGGCATGAGCCATTGCACCCAGTACCATAAATTCTTTCCGCTGTACCAAGTTTCTGGTTCTAGCTGCAGTGATGTTTATTTTCAGAGCACACTATCTTTTCACCTTGCACACCCTGACCCTGCTTCCTTATTTCTTTTTTAACCCTTTGATCCAGACTGATGTCCTAAGGCATGCTGGGTCATTGCTGCTACGGAGGCCTGTCACCTCAGCCCCAGACATAAACTGGAATGAATGTTCCAACAGTATCCTGCCTGTGCATGTATGTATGAGCACAAGGAGGCTCTAATTTTTACATTTCCTCCTCATTTTCAGCTTATGTAGCCTACACTAGCAAAGGAGTCTTAGGGAGCTTAGGGGTCATAGGAAATGACCTGTTAGCCACATTTCTGTTCTCTATGACGCGGCCTGTTTTCAGTTTAGACATCATGGGGAAACCACTCTTCCCATTAAAGTGAGCTCCCCCGAGGATGAAATGGATACCATGCTATCTACTTGATATTATGAAGATTGAATGAAATAAAAAGAATCCAGCAAAGTGCCTGAAAAAATGTTGGCCATCCATATTCCAAACTGAGAAAAAATGCTTAATACAAAGATTACCACATCACGTATAAAAACAAAATACTGGAAGCAATAAATGTCCACAGTGAGAGAATGATTTTCATATTATGCCTCTGTTGAAACTGGTAGCAATATAATAAATAGTCATTATGAAAAGTATGGAGCACCGTGGGAAAAATATTACAATGAAAAGAGGGGGCAAAGCAAGATGCAAAATTGCATGTAAACTCTGGAAAGATATGCATGTGAGAAAAGGTAGACAAATAACACCAAAATGAAAACTGTTAACATTATCAGAAAGCCCCATAATCCCTTACCCAAAAATCTGGAAGCCAGATGTGCTTTGCCATTCAGAATTCTTTGGATATTAGCATATCTTAAATATTATATAGCACCTCCAGCACTCTTTAATCTAATGCATTAGTACTTCAGCAGTGAGTCGCCCTAAGTGGAATAAATGAAGACTGAGGCCGGGAGCAGTGGCTCACGCCTGTAATCCCAGTACTTTGGGAGGCTGAGGCGGGCAGATCACTTGAGGTTAGGAGTTCGAAACCAGCCTGGCCAATATGGTGAAACCCCATCTCTACAAAAAATACAAAAATTAGCCGGGCGTGGTGGGCACCTGTAATCCCAGCTACTCAGGAGGCTGAGGCAGGAGAATCGCTTGAACCCAGGAGGTGGAGGTTGCAGTGAGTCGAGATCGTACCACTGAACTCCAGCCTGTGCAACAGAGCAAGACTCCATCTCAAAAAAAAAAAAAAAAAGGCTCTGTAAGTAGCTTCACCTCAGTTCGGGACAGGTGCCCTGACCTGACAAGTGGAATTCAAATTGGATTTAGCCATGAAATAAGTTATGAAAAATTTTACATTCGTCAGCACTTTGGGAATTTTGGAACTGCAGATAAGGGATTATAGATATACAATACTGAAATATTCACTATCATATTGGTTCTGATCGACAATATTGGAAAATATTAAAAGTGGAAAATATAGGGCCTGACCCTGGTGTTAAAATCATCGGCTTCACTTGAGTTCTCAAGTGTACCCACTGTGGCAGAAGCAATCCTCAACGCATTTGCTATTAGCCAGATTTTTAATACAGACCTACATAGCCTTAACTCATTTTTGTTTTTCTTGGCACTTATTCTCTTTTTAAAAATTTTTTTTAAATTTTACTTTAAATTCCAGGATACATGGGCAGAATGTATAGGTTTGTTACATAGGTATGCATGTGTCATGGTGGTTTGCTGCACCTATCAACCCATCATCTAGGTTCTAAGCCCTGAATGCATTAGGTATTTGTCCTAATGCTCTCCTTCCCCTCGCTCCCCACCCACCAACAGGCCCCGGTGTGTGATGTTCCCCTCCCTGTGTCCATGTGTTCTCATTGTTTAACTCCCACTTATGAGTGAGAACATGTGGTGTTTGGTTTTCTGTCCCTGTGTTAGTTTGCTGAGAACGATGGTTTCCAGCTTCATCCATATCCCTGAAAAGGACATGATCTCATTCCTTTTTATGGCTGCATAGTATTCCACGGTGTATATGTGCTTGGCACTTATTCTATCACCTGGACTCACTGACTCTTTTCTAACATCTTACCCCATTACGGAGAAAAAGCTCAGGATTTCGACATCTACATGTGGCTTAAGAGTAGTCTCTTGCTCCACTTTTCTGCCATGAAGTAATTGGTTAATATGTAATAATGATTAACAAGTGCATAGATTGTGCTCACAATACCCTTCCCATTCCTGGCGTCATGCCTGATTTTTGTAGCTGGTGGGCAAAGTCCTCTCAACGTAGCCTTAAGGAACCAGACCTAGAGACGGGGTTACAAGACAGGAGTGAGAGTCCAGACAAGGATTCTAGGCAGCAGCATCAACAAAGGAGCTTGCTGTTGACTCAGCCTCAGCTTGGAAGCTTTTCTATGCATGTAGGAAGGGCCAGTCATGAGACAGGGCAGAGAAAAAAGCCTGATAACCCCTCCCCTCATCACTATGATTCCCCTCCCTCTGCCAACTCTGGGAATCACAGCATGGCTGCTCTCACAGGTCACTGTCACTTATAGAGTGTGCCATATTTTGTAGTGAATTGGGCTTCCCAGATGGTGAGAACCAGTGGTTTAGATGGAGATCTGTTGGGAGATGGGGTTCTTGTGCACTATGCAATTACTTTGGTTTGGGGACATGCCCAAAAGCATTACACAAATGGCATTTTCTTAGTAGACTTCTAAAAGACATGAGTAGTCTTTTTTTTTTTTTTTTTTTTTTTTTTAGGCAGAGTTTTGCTCTGTTACCAGGCTGGAGTGCAGTGGCAAGATCTTGGCTCACTGCAATGTCTACCTCCCAGATTCAAGTGATTCTCCTGCCTTAGCCTCCCAGTAGCTGAGACTATAGGTGCGTGCCACCATGCCCAGCTAATTTTTGTATTTTTAGTAGAGATGACATTTCACCATGTTGGCCAGGATGGTCTCGATCTCTTGACCTCATGATCTGCCTGCCTCAGTCTCCCAAAGTGTTAGGATTACAAGTGTGAGCCACCGCACCTGGCTGAGTAGTCTTATAAAATTTAAAAATACGTTATGAATGTTAAATCAATGCTTCCTCAAATGTTTCTGCTGTGAAAATATTTGAATACCTTGATACTGGCTGTTTGACACTAAACATACGTTATAGATGACTTTTTAAGCTTTATTATCCCTTTTACTTTACTCAGTGTCAGCTATACATTTTTTCCTAACTTCCTCATTCCACTCAAGACTTGAAATAAGCCCCCAAAGGGAAATACATTGTCTGAGTTACTAATGTAGCCCCTGTTTACAGCCACCAGGTTACATTTCTAGGTTGACATATTCCCACTCCATGGTCATCTGACACTACAAATACGTTGTTGAAACTGCTTTTTCTATGTGTGTGGTTGGGGTTTGAATCAGTTTGTGGCAGAGACAATAGGATAACGAGTGGCCAAACAGGTTTTCTCCCTCATATAAAAAAATGACACAAGCCATTGGTTTTATTGTCAACAAAAATCTGAATTGTTACTGGGTAATAACAGCAATTTCCACAAACTTCCTCTGCATTTTCCTTGTTCTTTAGGGGAGTAGGTCTTTGCAAAAATCAGGGATGATCACACACAAGAGAACAAGAAAGTAAGACCCAAGGAAATACTGAAAGGCAAGGCAAAGAGCTTAACACACTGGCGTTTGTGAATTTCTAATAGTAAAGTGAGCTCAATGTCCCATGACTCCATTGCAAAGCCTTCACCCCACCCCATCCCACCCCAGCAACCATTTGGCTCTTTAGTGCTTGACTCTTTTTTTTTTTTTTTTTTTTTGAGACAGAGTCTCACTTTACTCTGTTGCCCAGGCTGGAGTGCAGGGGCGTGATCTCAGCTCCCTGCAACCTACGCCTCCCAGATTCAGTCCATTCTCCTGCCTCAGCCTCCCGAGTAGCTGGGACTACAGGCGCATGCCACCATGCCTGGCTAATTTTTTGTATTTTTAGTAGAGATGGGGTTCCACCATGTTAGTGCTTGACTCTTTTTTTTTTTTTTTTTGAGACGGAGTCTCGCTCTGTCGCCCAGGCTGGAGTGCAGTGGCACCATATCGGCTCACTGCAAGCTTCGCCTCCCAGGTTCACGCCATTCTCCTGCCTCAGCTTGTCGAGCAGCTGGGACTACAGGCGCCCACCACCATGCCCGGCTAGTTTTTTGTATTTTTTAGTAGAGACAGGGTTTCACCGTGTTAGCCAGGATGGTCTCGATCTCCTGACCTCGTGATCCACCCGTCTCGGCCTCCCAAAGTGCTGGGATTACAGGCTTGAGCCACCACGCCCGGCCTTGACTCTTAAATATGAATAGATATCTAAAGGCTACCAGATATTTAAGTATAGCCTCTAAAATAAAAGACAGAGTCCAGGTGTGGTGGCTCATGCCTGTAATCCTAGCACTTTGGGAGGCTGGGTCAGGAAGATGGCTTGAACCCAGGAGTTTGAGACAATCTGGGCAACATAGGGAGCCCTTGTCTCTAGGAAATAAATAAATAAATAAATAAATAAATAAATAAATAAATAAATAAATAAATAGAATAGAATAGAATAAAAGAGACTAAACAAAGAGAAAAATACAGGGAAACAGTAAACAAACAAACAAACACAGAAGAGTGGTTTTTTTAAAAATTATAAACCTCAAAGAGATTACATGAAAATATGACCACATGAAACAAGAACTGGATGTCATAAAAAGGAAGCTTCATAAATAAAATAAGAAAAAAGTCTTGGAAGTTAAAAACTGAGATTCTCAACAGGTTGGAAGATAAAATTGAGAAAAATCTTCCAGAAAGTATAACAGAAAGGTAAGAGGATGGACAACAGGAGAGAGAAGATGAGAAAGCTAGAGACTGTTCTAGAAGTCCACATCTACTGAGTAAGTGATCCAGAAATAGAGAACAAGGAAAATAGTGACCATGTAATTACCAGGGAGTAATATGAGGAAATGTTTAGGATTAAAGGATGTGACTCTCCAGATTAAAAGGGTTCATCAAATGCATAGCAAAATGGTTGGAGTAAAACACACACACACACACACCTCCAAGGCACATCATTGTGAAATATCAAAATGTTATTTAAAATCAAAGAAAGGCCAGGCGTGGAGGGTGGCTCACAGCTGTAATCCCAGCAATTTGGGAGGCCATGGTAGGTGGATCACCTGAGGTCACGAGTTCGAGACCAGCCTGGCCAACATGGTGAAACCCCATCTCTACTAAAAAAAAATACAAAAACTGGCCAGGCGCGGTGGCTCACACCTGTACTCCCAGCACATTGGGAGGCCGAGGCAGGCAGATCACGAGGTCAGGAGATCGAGACCATCCTGGCTAACACGATGAAACCCTGTCTCTATTAAAAATACAAAAAAATTAGCCAGGCATGGGGGCGGGCGCCTGTAGTCCCAGCTACTCGGCAGGCTGAGGCCGGAGAATGGAGTGAACCCGGGAGGCGGAGTTTGCAATGAGCCGAGATGGCGCCACCACACTCCAGCCTGGGCGACAGAGGGAGACTCCGTCTCAAAAAAAAAAATTTAAAAAAAAATTAGCCGGGCATGGTGGTACACGCCTGTGGTCCCAGCTACTTGGGGGCTGAGGTAGAATAATTGCTTGAACTCAGGGAGGCTGCAGTGAGCCGTGATCAAGCCACTGCACTCCAGCCTGGGCAACAGACGGAGACCCTGTCTCAAAACAAAACAAAAATATATGCAAGGCCTTAAAAATAACTTCCTATGGGCGGGCGCGGTGGCTCACGCCTGTAATCCCAGCACTTTGGGAGGCCAAGACGGGTGGATCACGAGGTCAGGAGATCGAGACTCTCCTCACTGACAGGGTGAAACCCCGTCTCTACTAAAAATACAAAAAAAAAAAAAAAATCAGTCGGGCATAGTGGCGGGGGCCTGTAGTCCCAACTACTCGACAAGCTGAGGCAGGAGAATGGTGTGAACCCGGAAGGCGGAGCTTGCAGTGAGCCGATATGGTGTCACTGCACTCCAGCCTGGGCGACAGAGCAAGACTCCGTCTCAGAAAATAAATAAATAAATAAATAAATAAATAAATAAATAAATAAATAATTACTTTCCACGCACTCTTTCTTAGAAAGTTATTTTAGAATGTGCTCATCAGGATAAGAGGGTAAGAGGAAGATAGGGGTTGAAGAGAGAAGGCTCCATTCAGCATAGCAGACAGTCCCAGGGAATGATGGAGAAGCAGCTGAATCCTAGCCAGCCTGCAAATCCAGGGAACATGTGTAAGATGATACAAGGCAGGAAGATTGTGAGGAAACGGAACTGGTAGATTCTTTGATGCACTGGACCACATGAAAGGTTTTTGTAAGGCTGTGAGCAAAAGATATGCCAAAAACAAAGCAAATGAAAAAATGAGTGAATTAATAACTTCAGGAAAGACAAAAAGGTTTACAAGAAAGGAAATGTTATCATTGAGCAATTTGGCTCAACAGAGAACAAGATTTTCATGAACATAATAATGTAAACTCTTGTTGTGATAACATTATGTTGAAAGGTTACAGGGAATGAAAGCATATGGTAAGAGGGTTAGATAGAGATACTAAATCCTTATTTGAAATCAGTAAGTGATGTCTAACACAGAAAAATCAAGAAAGAGCAGCATAAGTGTATTTTGCAGAAATATAGAGCTAGTGCCAGAAGAAAAAAAATAGAAATTGAAAATGGTATCCTTTGGTGCATGAGATAGGGTGGAGGAGGAAAGAGGAATTTTTGTTTTTCATTATAAGCCTTTAAATACTATTTAACGCTTTGTTTACTATTTGCATATGTTTAATAAAAAATAAAATTTAATTATTAAAAAATACATGAAAACAGAAAGGCAGTGAAGAGGCAATTCACTGAAAAAAGAGCTGCAGATGCTGCCTCAATTTATCAAGAGATGTTTGATCTTATTAAAAATAAGAAAAATGTAAATTAAAGCTAAATTGAGATATTCTTTCTTATTTATCAGATTGGTAAAAATTCAACAGTTGGATGACACCCACTTTTGGTGATGCCGTGGGGAATGCAACATGATTCAACCCCGATCAAGGAGTAGTTGCAATAACCGCTAAGACTGCAGATGCATTTGACTCAGCAAACCCCCTTCAAGAAATGTGTATGAAAAAAACTCATGTTTCAGGTTATTCATTACAACTTTGTTTGTGATAGCAAAACGTGAATTAGAAATGGTCCAAATGTCTGTCCATAGGGGACTGTTTCATAAACTATTGTCGGTCCCTTCGTGAAAAGTATTTATTTTCTCAATGAGTAAAGGAAAAAAAATGACATAATTTTACAACCAGCTTCCAGGCCCTCGGAAGCCCAGAGAGCTGTGTTGAAAGCCTCCCAGACTGGCTGGGTGCAGTGGCTCACGCCTGTAATCCCAGCACTTTGGGAGGCCAAGGTGGGCGGATCACAAGGTCAGGAGATTGAGTCCATCCTGGCTAACATGGTGAAACCCCGTCTCTACTAAAAATACAAAAAATTAGCCGGGTGTGGCAGCAGGTGCCTATAGTCCCAGCTACTCGGGAGGCTGAGGCAGGAGAATGGCATGAACCTGAGAGGTGGAGGTTGCAGTGGGCAGAGATTGTGCCACTGCACTCCAGCCTGAGCAACAGAGCAAGACTCCGTCTCGAGAAAAAAAAGACTCCGAGACAAAGAGACTCTCTGACCTCCCTAAACCTGAGCATAAAAAGAACCCCTTTCGAAACCTTAGACATAAAGCGAGAGAGGCAGTGAGACCATGTCAGATTTAACATCAGTCCTAGGTCTAAATCCCAGTTTGGCTACTTTTTATTCGCCGTGACACTCTAGACTTTGGTTCCTCATCAGTAAGCTGGGGATAGGACTCCCTGCCTTGTCAGGTTGCTGTGAGGGTGGAGTGGACGAGAGTGTGTGATACGGAAGCTACAGGGCCTGGCCCACAGTAAGCGCTCCACAAACAGGAGTTGATATGAATAGTAGCACCGGAAAAAAGAATCCTGTCTCCAGGACAGTATTCATTGTAGAAGGAAAGTCATGTTGGAAATCCCAAGAGCAGAAACAAAAGTCACTGCTCTGAAGAGAAGAATTGAAGGAATTTCCTCTCATGACCAGGCAGTTTTGGGAGAGGCTCTGTATACACAGTCAGATGCCTACGCCCTCATGTTCTCCAGCTTCTCATTGCCATCGCCTCCTCTGATGACCGGCAGAGACATTCCCTAAGCATCCTAGATCGGCAGGACTGGAAGGACCCGAGCCCAAATTCCCGTTTAGGACGAGAAACCCAAAGACCAGAGAAGACCAGTGATCAACTCAAGGGCACACAACCAGCGGGCTTGGTCCACAGTCAGGCACACCCACTAACAAAACTGCTTCCAGGTACGCATTTTATGATAGCAAGGGATACAAAAGGATAAACCTAAATGTGCGTCCCCAGGACATTGAGCTAATCTGACTTTACTCACTCCTGAGAGGGGCTGAGGTCAATGTGAAAGCATGTGATCAAGGTTGGTGGAGAAAGTAATGTGTTTATATCAACCCATTTTGATGGCTGTGTTACACTTACATTTTACACACTTCCCGTGGAATGAAGCCCCAAACCTAGTGGCAGCTTGCGTTGCAGTAACAAGGATTTCTAGAACATACCCAATCCCTGCTCCAGCACTGACCAGATATGTAATGCTGAGTTTTCATTTCCTCATCTGTGAAAGGAGATATCAGCCACCTTCATCATGCTGTTACAAAAATAAAATCAGATAACTGTGTCTGTCTGGCGCACAACAGCCACTACTTCTCTCAAACCCAGATATCCCCTTGTCTTATCAACACAGGAGACCTAATGAGTCCCACAGCAACCTGCTGACCTGCTGATCCTGCTCTATGAATTACAAAGAAAGGTTTTCCCCCAAGCACCGAGAGAGAGAGAGAGAGAGAGAGAGAGAGAGAGAGAGAGAGAGAGAAAAGAAAGACAGACCTTCCATAATGCTTTCATAGGTTAATCGTTTTCAATTTCCTCAGCCAGAATCAAAAGTTAAGAAGAATCTCATTAAGAAGAATTCTAAGGATATTTCTTTTCAAGTTCCCAAATACCTTCTTCATTATCCACATTGCCCTTGCAAGCTGGTTCCCCCATGTGCATGCTGATATGGAGAACACCGAATCCAGATGTATTCACTGGGTTCCCGGCACTATACAATTCCTACCCCAGGGACGTGCTCATGGGAAACACTCAATGAGTCATCCTTATCTGAACCAAGCAGAATCAGGAAAAGAATTCCAAGAAAGATATATTGAACATCTACTTACTATATGCTAGACACTGTATAAGACCCTTTTCACGCTCTTGTTTAATTATGACAACTCTGAAAGGTGATCATTGTTGTCCTCACCTTACAGATGATGAAACAGACATTCAGAGCACTTTGTGATTTGCCTGAAGTTTCACTGTCGAGAAGGAGCCAGGTCTCCTGACTTCAGGTCTTCCCACTATGAGACCACCAGTTTATTGTAACTAGAGGCCTCTCCCCTCTAAAGCATCTTTGTAACTGCTTTCCCTTTCCCCACACTGCTTACACACACAGAAGCCCCTAATTTGTAACAAGTCATTTGATAACTCCAAAAGAGGGGCCACATCCTTTTTCTCTATGTCTGTTGATTAACAAAGACAACATTATGTTTCCAACACATTAGTCAGACCAAGGGGGAAAAAAATCCCCATGACTAGAGTAATTTTCCATCCTTTGGAACAAGGACATATACACAGAAGGTTTACTATAGAACGTAAACATTGCTTTTAAATGATGCCAATCTCTCTTTTAATGTGGCCTAAATCCTAAAATGTAAAGTGTGATAAGCCAGGCGCAGCATCTCACACCTGTAATTCCAGCACTTTGGGAGACTGAGGCAAGTGGATCACCTGAGGTCAGGAGTTCAAGACCAACGTGAACAACATGGAGAAACCCCATCTCTACTAAAAATACAAAATTAGCTGGGTGTGATGGCGCACGCCTGTAATCCCGGCTACTCAGGAGGCTGAGGCAGGAGAATCGCTTGAACCCGGGAGGCAGAGGTTGCAGTGAACCGAGATTGCGCCACTGCACTCCAGCCTGGGCAACAAGAGCGAAACTCCGTCTCAAAAATAAATAAATAAATAAATAAATAAATAAATAAATAAATAAATAAATAAAGCGTGATAGTGTTCTTTCTTCTATTTTAAGTAGACACACGAGCCTTAATATATATGTAAACTGTAAACATCAAGGCCAACTCTTTAAGATTGGACTCTCACACTAACACACCTCTTCCTTGCAACTTGCACCCAGTTTAACTCTGGTCCTAGGCATGCTGACCTGAAGTAGTTGCTGGCCGCGGCAAGTACCACGCGGTGGCAGGAGAATTCCTGAATGTCCACACACAAGATGACATCTGTCAGAGCGTTTTCCATTCGCAGGGTCTCCAGGCCATTCTGAAGAATTAAGGAGAGTCCCGCGTCGTCAAATTTGACCTTTTCCCCATTTAGGATCTCCACCAAGTCTCCTCTTTTCTGGGAGGGCTCATCTGTAGAAGGTGCCAGAGGCCCTTCCAAACTCTTCTCAACCACGTCACCCATGGTCCAGGCGCCCCTTTGTCCTGCCGTCAACATCGAGACTGAAGGAGCGCCCAAGTGTCAGGCAGGCCCCATTGCAGAAGCTGAGCGGATTTCCTGTGCAGGGCCCTCCACTTATCACCAGCTGTCACACACACATAACAGGAAGTCTCGCACTTTCTCATCCTGTTACTACAAATGCCAGCAACTTCTATTCTTCTTCTTTCTGTGAATAATCACAGGGTTAGAAATTACTTAGAATAGGTGTGTGGGAGGGGGCTCTGGAAGAGGAGTGGCCTCTTAAGAGTCCACTGTGAGTGCTGTGTGTTTATTTTGGTGCATCTCCCACTTCATATCCGTGAGCAGGAAGCCTCCGGTGGTGGCTATTACATTTGTACTCCTAATGCTATCAATAACCCGAGTTGTCAATGAGGGGATGGACAGGAGACATTCTATAATCCTCCCACTTCACATTTGTACTTCTAGTGGCTCAATAACCCAAGTCGTCAATGAGGGGATGGACAGGAGACAGTCTATAGTCCTCCCACTTCCTCCTCCCAGGCATCTGAGATCCCACAACGATCCAACAACGTCCTTTGTAAACCTTGGAAACCCCACTTATCCCTGACATTCTCATATCTGGAGACACAGCAGATAGTCTATCTTCATCCTCCTCCCTACCCAGGGGAAAACAATGTCATGGCAAACATTCATGTCTTCCCCCCACCGAAAAACGTCTATTGTTTCAGATGTGCTTTGGGGGCGCAGAAGAAATGGTTTCCAAAACTCAGTCACTAGCATCTTTTCAGAGGATGAGTCAGGGTAGGGCTACACCGAATTGCCACAGCAGGTCTCAAATTAGCCCAGTGTCTACAGACCATGCATCTAACGTTGGATCCTGAAGTATTTTCATTACCTTTGCAGGTCTTAGTTAAGTAGTAATAACTGTCATTATTAAAATCCCATGATTTTAATAGGAAGTTATAGGAGCGTATTAGTTAGCGTTCTCCCACACCCAACAGTAATGCTTTACCAGGTTGCTAGGTATTTCTTAGGCCAGTAAGCTTGACATCTAAAATTAACCATCACAATTACAGTCATACCCAGCATAATGATATTTCAGTTGATAATGGACTCCGGAGAGACAGAACCAAAAGGATACCTAGAGAGGCATAGCAGAGGGAAATTATTAGGGGAATTAGCTCACATGATTATGGAGACTGAGAAGTCGCATGACAGACTGCTGAAAGCTCAGGTCGAGTCCGAAGGCCTCAGAACCAGGGAAGATGGTATAACTCTCAGTCCAAGGCCAAATGCCTGATAATCCAGGAAGTGGGGAGACTGGTGTAAGTCCTGAAGTCCAAAGGCAGGGGATCCTGGAGTTCTGTTGTTCAAGGCAGGAGATGACTGTATCCCAGCCTCAGAATAGAGAGACATGGACCTTTCTTCTGTTTTTGTTTTCTCTGGGCCACTGGCTGATTGGATGGTGCCCACCCACAGTGAGAGTGTATCTTCTCTACCGAGTCCACTCAGACTCACTAAGCTCTCCCGGAAACAACCTCGCAGACACGCTCAACAGCAATGCTTTACCAGGTTGCTAGGTATTTCTGAGCCCAGTAAACTTGACATCTAAAATTAACTGTCACAAGTACAGTCATGCCCAGCAAAATGACATTTCAGTCGATGATGGACTGAATATACAATTGTGGTCCCATAAGATTATAATGAAGCATATAAAGAAACCTGACAGCCGGGCGCGGTGGCTCACGCCTGTAATCCTAGCACTTTGGGAGGCCAAGGCAGGCGGATCACAAGGTCAGGAGCTCAAGACCAGCCTGAGCAACATGGTGAAACCCCCGTCTCTACTAAAACTACAAAAATTAGCTGGGCATGGTGGCATACACCTGTAATCCCAGCTAGTCAGGCGGCTGAGGCAGGAGAATCGCTTAAATCCGGGAGGCAGAGGTTGTAGTGAGCCGAGATTGTGCCATTGCACTGCAACCTGGGCAATAAGAGCAAAACTTTGTCTCAAAAAAAAAAGGTAATGAAAAAATAATGCCATTCATGATGGTAATAAAACATATGTAAATACCTAGGAATAACAGCAACCAGCAACATAAGGAAAACTAACAAACTTTACAAAGAGATTTGAAAGAAAGCTTAAATAAATATACCAAGTTCCTTTATGGAAAGACTAAGTGTTATTAAAAGGACCAATTCTTTCCAAATGCATTTACGGGTTTATTTTACTCTAATAAAAACTACAAGAAAATTTGGAGTTTAGGTGTTTTGTTTTGTTTTGTTTGAGACAGAGTCTCAGTCTGTTGCCCAGGCTAGAGTACAGTGGTGCGATCTCAGCTCACTGCAACCTCCACCTCCCAGGTTCAAGCGATTCTGCCTCAGCCTCCCAAGTAGCTGGGACTATAGGCTCGCACCACCACACCTGCCCCAAGTTTAGGTTAAATTTCAATGAACAGTATCAAGATAGGTTCAAAGCACAGTGGGACTATCTGTAAAAGGATAAACATTAAGTCTAGACTTTACAGTGGACCCAGAGTCTTTTCTCCCTGGAAACTACAAAATTGAGATAAATGTGGAATGTAGTATTCAGAAGCCCCATATCTGAGTTGGAAATTGAGACTGCTTCCCCATGTCAAAGTGATTTAAATCTTCCAGACAACTCTGAGATGTCTCATTCTTACTGATACAACAGCAAACAACAAAGTTTCTGATGGTCTGCGGTTTTTAGAAATCAATTTTTCTCAGTAAGAATAAGTAGTCATGGCCGGGCACAGTGGCTCAAGCCTGTAATCCCAGCACTTTGGGAGGCCGAGACGGGCGGATCACGAGGTCAACAGATCGAGACCATCCTGGCTAACACGGTGAAACCCCGTCTCTACTAAAAAAAAAATACAAAAAACTAGCTGGGCAAGGTGGTGGGCACCTGTAGTCCCAGCTACTCGGGAGGCTGAGGCAGGAGAATGGCGTGAACCCGGGAGGCAGAAGCTTGCAGTGAGCTGAGATCCGGCCACTGCGCTCCAGCCTGGGCGACAGAGCGAGACTCCATCTCAAAAAAAAAAAAAAAAAAAGAATAAATAGTCACTCACGAAGGGTATCCTTATGACACATTGATAATTGCACAGAGTCACTTAAAGAAATGTTTCTTTTTAATGTTTTTTACTTTTTTGTTTTGTTTGTTTTTTGAGACAGGGTCTCACTCTGTTGCCCAGGCTGGAATGCAGTGGTGAGAACATGGCTCACTGCGGCCTCCACCTCCTGGGCTCAAGCAATCCTCCTGCCTCACCCTTCCAAGTACAGGTGCATGGCACCACATCTGACTAGTTTTTTAATTTATATTTTTTGTAGAGGCTAGATTTCCTAGCCTGATGAATGGGAGTGCAGATTTTTACTTTCCGATTTGACCTAATCTTTTCTTTCTCAGCCCTTTTAAGATTAATAGTCATGAATTTAAATTGAGACCTGGCAGACGGCCAAGATCAGCTTCCAAAAGTTATATGCTTGGGCCAGGTATGGTGGCTCATGCCTGAAATCCCAGCACTTTGGGAGACCAAGGTAAGAAAATTGCTTGAGCCAAGAAGTTCCAGACCAGCCTGGGCAACATGACGAAACCTCATCTCCACAAAAAATATAAATTAAAAAATTAGTCAGATGTGGTGTCATGCATCTGTACTTGGAAGGCTGAGGCGGGAGGATTGCTTGAGCCCAGGAGGTGGAGGCCGCAGTGAGCCATGTTCTCACCATTGCATTCCAGCCTGGGCAACAGAGTGAGACCCTGTCTCAAAAAACAAACAAAACAAAAAAGCAAAAAAAAGTCATATGTTGAGCTGTGTTCAATAGAACTATGGAGGGTCGGCCGGGTGCGGTGGCTCACGCCTGTAATCCCAGCACTTTGGGAGGCCAAGGTAGGCAGATCATGAGGTCAGGAGATCGAGACCATCCTGGCTAACATGGTGAAACCCTGTATCTACTAAAAATACAAAAAATTAGCCAGGCAGGCTAAGGTGGTGGTGGGTGCCTGTAGTGCCAGCTACTCGGGAGGCTGAGGCAGGAGAATGGCGTGAACCCGGGAGGTGGAGCTTGCAGTGAGCCGAGATCACGCCACTGCACTCCAGCCTGGGTGACAGAGCGAGACTCCATCTCATAAAAAATAAATAAATAAATAAATAAATAAGAACTATGGAGGGTCCAGCTAGTTAAACTGAATCTGCCCTTAGACTTCAGAGTCAAGGTGAAGCAAAGATGAAGCCAAGTGAACGAAAGAGACTGAGATAAGACAGGACAGGAGGGTAGGAGGAGCAAGGTGGGAATTCAAGAGGGTCTAAGATTTTTGCATATGCCAGAGCTGGGCTCCAGGACTCCCACTTAGCCCCACTGGTGGCCTCCTACTTGGCTAAGAGGGCCTCACTGAAAGACGTAGGGTCAAACACACAGATCCCATGCCACACCCCGGCCCCAGCTCCTGTGACCTCTCTCCTATATGTAGATGTCAAACCCTTCTCCCTAGTCACTCTCCTCTGCTTTATGCATTTTAATGCTCTAAATATGTGTTCAAAGTCTGGTGTTGTTATATCCTTGCTATTGGTTGTATCTTTTATTAGTATTAAATGTCCCTGTTTACCCTGTTAATTTTTTTCTTTAAAGAATTTTCTGATTTGTCTGGAGTTTCTATTGCCACTCCTGCTTTCTTTTTGTTTACTTTTCCTAATGTATCTTTGCCCGTTCTTTGTATTCTGGGAAATAGACATCTTTTCTTAATGTTTCTGATGGTTGCAATGATGTTTCAACAAATAGTAAGCCAATATTTATCTAATTATCATAGCACAAAGCCTAGAGATAACTTGGATTATCTCTAGACTTGGATAACTTGGATTATCTCTAGGCTCTGTGCTACAATAACTAGATAAATATTGGTATCCCGCTGCTTACTTAACATCTGCACTTGAGGGTCTAACATTTGAGGCATCCTCCAACTAAATATATCCCAAGCCAAAACCTGGATGGTACACACCAAACATGTCCCTTCACTGGGCTGTGTTTGGGCAGGAACACACAAAAGAGACGTTGAGTAGTTGGCAAAGTTCAATTTCTTGACCTTAGTGGTGTTTACAACGGTATTGCGTGCCTTATAATAATTCACTAAGCTATATATTTGTTTGTATCATTTTCCATGTTTTATTTGACAACACAAAGGTAACAACAACCATAACAATAATAGTCAACATGTATTGATGTCAGGGCTTTGCTAGTTAGTAGCTGAATGGGACTACAGTTCCAGACTTCCAGCTCCTGAGCCAGTGCCTGATCCCCACCCCATGCTGAAGGAGCACACTCAGGACTTCGCATCTTCCTGGTAAGTGTGAGGCAAATGGAATATCCGCCCATTCCTCAGACAAGACCAGCTTTGCGTGCCATCTTGTGGCCTCTTTCTGGTTCCAGTTAATACCTGAGGGCCCAGAAAACATAGAAGCTGCAGCTTTTACCTCAGGTCAGGGTTCCTCTGAGTATCTTCAGTTCCCAGGTAGAGTGTGCCAGCCTCTCCCAATCGCGGCATCCTGCAGACGCCGCTGGGCTGGCCTCTTCCTCTGCCTGATTCAAGGTTGCCCAGTGCTCCCAGGCTCGTGCTCATCAAATGCCTGACCCTGGCCTCCTCTGGCCAACTCCTCTTGCCAACCACATCCTGTCATAACAATAACGAAAGATAAATGCTTTCATCCAAAACAATGACATGGGGTCTGCCTGAATCTGAAACAAGAAGTTGGAAAGTTGCCAGAGGAGAAAGACAAGCCTGATCTAAGTAGTGAGGCCAAATATCAAAATCCAAGAACAAAGCAGAGCCCAGAGCCAAGTGTTTTATAATTTAATCCAGGGGGATTCTTTTTAAAAGGGCAGTGTTAGGGCTTTATTTCCTCTTACAAATTCTGCGTACAACACACACTTTCCACAGCATGTTTCTAATCAACATAATAAAAGATTTGTCATATATGAGTTATAATTTTTTAACTTTCTATTCAGGACCACCCAGCCTGGTCCCTAGGTGTTACCCTGACATGTCCCCTGCAGACCTGAACTTAAGGAAAGCCAGGTGTTCCCAAGACCCCTACCAGGTGGTTCTGAGCAACCTCTCCTTAAAACAGTGTCCGCAAAATGGTAGAAGTAAGGCTGGGCGTGCTGGCTCACACCTGTAATCCCAGCACTTTGGGAGGCTGAGGCAAGCAGATCACTTGAGCTCAGGAGCTCGAGATCAGCCTGGGCAACATGACAAAACCCAGTCTCTGCTAAAAATACAAAAATTAGCAGGGCACAGTGGCGCATGCCTATAGTTTCGGCTATATGGGAGGCTGAGGTAGGATTGATTGAGACTGGGTGCTGTGGCTCACGCCTGTAATCACAGCACTTTGGAAGGTGGAGGTGGGCAGATCACTTGAGGTCAGGAGTTCAAGACCAGCCTGGCCAACACGGTGAAACCCTGTCTCTCCTAAAAATACAAAAAAATTACCCAGGCATGATGGCGGGTGCCTGTAATTCCAGCTACTCGGAAAGCTAAGGCAGGAGAATCACTTGAACCTGGGAGGTATAGGTTGCAGTGAGCTGAGATCACACCACTGCATTCCAGCCTGGGCAACAGAGCAAGACTTAGTCTCAAAATAAAAAAGGTGTAGAGGCAAGTGATGGCAAAAGCCAAAACTGACCCTCTACCCTCAACAAGTAGTGAAATCAGGGAAGTTTGTCCTTAATAAACCACATCCCATTTTTCATCCCACCCCAAAACCCCACGTTTCTTTTATTAACAAATTAACTTTTGCTGGGTGTTTTTCTGATTATGAAACAGTAATAAATGTACCTTGTTGAAAACCTGGGAAATTCAGAAAAGAATCAAAATTGACATTTGGTATGCTGCAGTAGACTTGTACTGACTCTAGGGAGTTGATTTTGTGCATTTCTTCTTACTTCAAGGGCGATGAATTGGTGTTGGTTGAAATTAGCCATGATAGGGATATTTACACCGTAGAAATTGATAAATGCTACACATCAGGGCTTTGTCCTTGAAACTGGCCATGATAGGGATATTTACACCATGGAAATTGATAAATGCTATGAATAAGGGCTTTGTCCTTGAGAGCCAGTTGCTGAACATTCATTCAGTATTACCCGGCTGCGACTCCACCCTCCTCTTTAGATTGCCGAGGTCCTGGTGCCTCCTTGCACCACCCTCCAACTCCAGTTTGGACTCTACTCTTGGATTTCAGAGAGATTCTGCCTGACCCCCTTTTCATGAAGTGGATTATTGTGTCTCTGCTCCTTACAGGCAAACGCACTTCCCTGAAACAGAGGCAGAGCAGTATTGGGACACTCATCTGCCGGGCCCACATGCTAACTACCACTGTACCACTCTTCCACCGCAGACCCCAGTGTGGTCCTCACCTCCAAGTCGCTATAGAAGCCACATCTGCTCCCATCAGCAAAAAAATAAAATAAAGCAAAAAAGAAGCCACTTCTACAGCCCAGCTTGGCACCTTCCAGCTTCTATACCTGCCCTGGGGCAAATCTAGTTTTCTCATAGAGGGAATTTCCCGACAGATACTAACTTTTGGACCATCCCATGTAGCCTCACACTTGTCCCAGGATGGCATTGTGTCCTGGTTTGCCTCTTGGCCAGGCTTGTCCAAGTTATTAAGGGATCTGGTGGCAGCCCTAAGGGAGCTAGCCTTCCGATTTGGAGTTCATGGAAGAACATTGTCTCTGGAAGGAAGTGGGAGGAGCAAGGCGAGACTCCAGTCCAGGAGGAATAGCAATACAAGCCCAGAGAACCAAGGACTGCAGACAGGCATAAGGTCAAAGTAAGGTCAGTTGATTATGGTTTCAAGGTCAGGCACAGTGGCTCACGCCTGTAATCCCAGCACTTTGGGAAGCCAAGGCGGGCGGTTTACCAGGTTAGGAGATTGAGATCATCCTGGCCAACATGGTAAAACCCTGTCTCTACTAAAAATACAAAAATCAGCTGGGCGTGCTGGCACACACCTGTAGTCCCAGCTACTCCGGAGGCTGAAGCAGGAGAATCACTTGAACCTGGGAGATGGAGGTTGCAGTGAGCTGAGATCACACCACTACATTCCAGCCTACTACATTCCAGCCTGAGCAATAGAGCGAGACTCCGTCTCAAAAAAAAGAAAAAAAAAAAAAAAAAAAACAGGTCAATGCCTCAGTTTCATATTCCTACAAATTAGAAGTAATAATAGTATCCACCTCAATGTGCTGTAGAAATAAGGAAATACGTGAAGCCTGTGGAACAATGCCTGGCATGTATTAAGCACTATGTAAGCATTAGCTATTATTATGCAAACTCTTCTGTAGAAGGAAAAGTGTGTACATTTCATTTGAAATCGGGCTTCAGGCTTCAGACCAAAAACTCCTTCAAAGCCCTTTGTTAGTACTTACAGGCCCTCTATTTTTCTCATGTTTTCTTGGATCATTTTCACATAGTCAGTGTAGAAGGGTCCATACACCACCACCTCCCCAGGGAAATAAAGATTTCCATCACCCAGTCCTCTGCATCAGAAACATTATTCTAACCAGAGTCATAACAATCCACAGAAGGATTTATCCATCTGGGACAATGTTCCCTTAAAGAGCCTGAATTAGACAGTCATTTTGAAAAGAAGTATTTTGTAGATGATACTAGTACTAAGAGCACCATTTATTGAGATGTCACGAAGTGTTCTGTGTACCTTTCCTCATTTTATTTCCTTTTATCCTGATAACTTGATAAAATAGATTACTTTCCTTTTTACAACTGAGGAAACCAAGGCTTCAAACCAAAGTTGGCTGTTTTGTCCCAGGTCACACAGGTAGTAGTATTTGGCCGCCCATGCCCTATTCTAATGAAAAGTTACCAGCCCACATCCTCTGTTCCCCAGGAAACCATTTTCCGGTACCACATGACTCAGCTGTTTCCCCTTATTAATTGGACTAGAGTGAATGCCCCCCACCCAAAGACAGCCAAGTACAGAGATTCGTTCAAGGACACGTACAGCTGGCTCAAAAATATCAGATGAGGCCTCACCTGATGCCTCATGCCTGTAATTCCAGCACTTTGGGAGGCCAAGGCGGGTGGACAGCTTGCGTCGAGGAGATCAAGACCAGCCTGGAAAAAATAGGGAGTCCCTGTCTCTACAAAAAAAATTTTTAATTAGCTGGATGTGGTGGTGCACACCTGTGGTTCCAACGACTCAGCAGGCTGGGGCGGCATGATCTCTCGAGTCTGGGAGGTGGAGGCTGCAGTGAGCCATGATCACACCACGGCACTCTAGCCTGAGCAACAGAGTGAGACCATGTCTCAAAAAAATATCAGATAGAACCATTGGAGTCCCTCCCTCCATCCCTGTCTCTGAAATTTGAAATAAGGAACACAGAGTTTGCCATTTGGCAGCAGAAACAGGAGGCAAAAGGATTCATCAAGAGATCCATGAGGTAGAGTCAGAGCCATGGCACGCTAAAGCCCTGTGCAAGCCAAACTTCTGAAAAGCAAAAACTGTTAGAAAACAGAGGGACCCAGAAGGCATAAAAAGGAGACTGAAGCCAATATGCAGAAAGTAGCTGAGACAGGTCACTCTCAGGCTGGGTGGAAGGAAGACCATGGGCTCCTATTGCTGAAGTCCTGAGCCCACTGTGGATCTGGACCCACCCTCCTGCTCCCATTAGGGCTCTGCTCATAAATTTTAGAGAGATTTCTGCCTGGTGCCCACATTTCTCAATGTAGCTTGATTGAGACTCTGTTCTTTTCATCCAAATGATCCTCCCTGAAACGGAAGAAGAGTGGTGTGAAGTTTATCCATCCGACCCCACATACTGACCTTTGCGCTCCCATCCTCCACAGACCAGAGATGTCACCAGGTACACAGATGGGCCCTAGAAAAGGATCAGATACCATAGCTGTAGCCAGTGCTAATTCAGGTCTGCTATCCATATCCAAATCTAAAGTGTACTTTGCAAATGAAGAGTCAAGGAGTAAATGGAAAACAGCAAAAATTCCAAAAAGTGGATTTTGTCAATAAGAACAGCCCCCGAATGTTCACTTATTGCTAAGTGGGAAGAGGGACGCTATAAAAAAAGTAATGTACATTACGACCAGGCGCAGAAGCTCACGCCTGTAATTCCAGCACTTTGGGAGGCGGAGGCGGGTGGATCACTTGAGGTCAGGAGTTCAAGACCAGCCAGACCAACATGGTGAAACCCTGTCTCTACTAAAAATAAAATTAGCCAGGCTTGGTGGCGCACACCTGTAGTCCCAGCTACTTGGGAGACTGAGGCAAGGGAATCGCTTGAACCCAGGAGTGGAGGTTGCAGTGAGTTGAGATCATACCACTGCACTCAGCCTGGGTGACAGGACGAGACTCCATCTCAAAAAAAAAAAATAATGCACATTATGTTGCCATTTTTGCAAATATGTGTGTGTGTGTGTGTGTGTATATATATATATGATAGAAGACCAGAAGGAAAGGCCTTCACCCATTATCAAATATTTAATATTTAGTGATATAATGGTGTGCAAAAATCTGTTCTCCAGATACAATGCTAAACAAAAAGTGACACAGTTCCTACCCTCAAGGAGCATACAGTCCAGTGAGAGAGATCAATAGTAAGAAACAAACACACACACTGCAATCACTCTAAATGCTGTGAGGGAGATGCACTTGGTGAAGAACCTTTATCAAGGGCAATTTGACATGGTCAAAGAGGTCAGCGAAGTCCTGTCTAATGACCAAGATATGATGGGTGAATATACACCACCCACATGAACAGCAGGGAAGAGTTGTCCAGCAAGAGGTCACAGCATGGGCAAAGCCGCATTGGAGGAGAGACTACAGCAAGTATAAGAAACTGAAAGAAGGCCAAGTGGTTGGAGTAAAGAAAGTTTGGGCTGGGAATGGTGTGGGATGTGAGAGGTAGGCAGGGTCAGATTATCCAGGGTTTTAGGGGCCAGGTTCAGGAGTTTTGTCTTCAACCTACAAGCAATGGGAAACTACCAAGGGACTGGGGGAGCTAGTGGGGTGGGGTATGGAGATATAATCAAATTTGCAATTTGAAAATATCTGTCTCAGTATGGAGAACAAATTACTAAGGGCCAGCACAGATGAGGTAAAAGAGAAGAGAGCCAGTCTGGAATCTATCATACTAATCCAGGTGGCAGGTGATGGCAGCGTGAACTGGGAAGTAGTGCTAGGGACAGAGACAAGTAGATGCATTTGAGGGCAATATCAAAGGTAAAATCATGGCTGGGCACAGTGGCTCACACCTGTAATCCTAACACTTTGGGAGGCCAAGGTGGGCAGATCACTTGAGGTCAGGAGTTTGAAACCAGCCAGGCCAACGTGGTGAAACCCCATCTTTACTTAAAAAAAAAAAAAATTAGCCAAGCATGGTGGCGGGCACCCGTAATGCCTGTAACTCCAGCTACTCGGTTGGCTGAGGCAGAAGTATAGCTTGAACCTGGGAGACGGAGGTGGCAGTGAGTCAACTTCACACCACTGCACTCCAGCCTGGGCAACAGAGCGAGACTCCATCTCAAAAATAAAAAAAAAAAATAAATAATAAAAAACAAAGCTAAAATCAATAAGATTTGGTGAAGGATTGGATGTGGAATGTAAAGGAACAGGAATTTTCAAGAATGACCTAGGTTTCTAGTGTGAACAGTTGGGTAAACAGAGGTACCAACCCTCTGAGATACAGAACGCTAGAAAGGAAACAGGTTTGGGGGTGAAGAGTATGAGTTAATGCCTGGTTATACTGAGTCTGGAGAGTTTGAGACATTCAAGATGTGCTATCAGGTAGGATATTTAATATGCAAGTTTAGAACTGAAATACATTTGTGTCGGAGATATAAATGAGTGTCCCAAAACATTTAAAGCAGCTATTTCTGGGTGATAAGCTTTTGTATGTTTTTTGTTTTATTCTTTGTGTTTTTCCATTTTTCCCAGGTTTTCAGCAATAACCAATGTTTGGGGTTTTTTTGTAAGTGGAATCTAGAAGAAAACAGTAAAATTTTCCTTGCATCTGTAGCAGAGGGTGCTGGGGGTGGGGGGTATACTCTACTTCTCATCGCTGGAATTAGTGATCTCAACAGGAATGTCCCTAGAGTCTGGAAAGCCAAATTAGTTTGATGCTAATATCTCTTTGGCAACAACAAATTTCTCTTACATGGGTCTGCTCAGATCTAGCCACCTTCCACATTGCAATTTGGTGTCTTGAGCAGACTTACACAACAAGAAAGGGTTCACCATGTAGGTCGATGGTCAAGTTTGGGATCCAGGTGTCTCCTTGATAACTGAGGTGTTTTAAGGGGCCAAAAAAAGAGCAGCCTTTCCCTCTTCATCCTGGAGAAGAACCAGTTGAGATGTAAAACAAAGAGTTAGGAGATGAGTACCAAATGCTCAGTTCTAGCTAAGCCGGAGAGCCAAATAGTATGTTCAACAGATTATTCACACAGTTATGGCAACATTGAATCAGGGCTGGTTCCGGCCCCCATCTCATCCCCAGAGTTACAAAGCAGAAAGTGCTGTAGAGTAGCCACTCCCAAAGGTGGAGAGAAGAAAAGGCTGGGCCACGTACACAGCATCTATTTTCACCATTTTCCTTGCGGCAGAATGAGGGAGGAGTGTGAGAATGGAGAGAGGCCAGTAGTGTGAGGCTAACGCCGGGAAACATCAGGTGTGGAGGCAGCATCATGCTCACCAACACCCCTCTGAGTTACTGAATTTAGCATCAGGGTTTTTTGTTTGCTTGTTTGTTTGTTTTTGTTTCTGTTTTTGTTTTTGTTTGAGACTGAGTCTCACTCTATTGCCCAGGCTGGAGCACAGTGGCATGATCTTGGCTCACTGCAACCTCTGCCTCCCATGTTCAAGCAATTCTCCTGCCTCAGCCTCCTGAGTAGCTGGGACTACAGGTGCACTCCACCACACCCAGCTAACTTTTGTATTTTTATTAGAGACAGGGTTTCACCATGTTGGCCAGGCTGGTCTCAATCTCTTGACCTCATGATCCGCCGGCCTTGGCCTCCCAAAGTGCTGGGATTACAGAGCATCAGGTTTATTAGTCAAACTCTACCACATACAGTGTAGTATGCTGTCCCACGTACATTTAAGTGGTCTGAGTCCCTGGTAACTAGCAACAAATCAATGTTAACTGATTTTTAGCAGAAGCAGAATTTATTAACAGAATATTGGGGGTGTAAATCTCGCTTGCATCTTGGATTTAAAAAGAAAAATAATCCGTGTTTATAGCAACATTATTCACAATAGCCAAAAGGTGGAAACAACCTACGTGTCCACAGACAGAGGATCAACAAAACGTAGCATCGAGAGAATGGAACATTACTCAACCTTAAAAAGGAAGGAATTTCTTTTTCACATTTTTTTTTTATTTTTGTAGGTACGTAGTAGGTGTATACATTTGTGGGGTACCTGAGAAGTTTTGATACAGGCATGCAATGTGAAATAGGCACATCATGGGGAATAGAGTCTCCATCCGCTCAAGCATTTATCCTTTGAGTTGCAAACAATCCAGTTATGCTCCGTAAGTTATTTTAAAATGCACAATTAAGTTAGTATTGACTATAGTCACCCTATTGTGCTATCCAACAGTAGGTTTTATTCATTCTTTCTATATTTTGTGCCCGTTAACCATTCCAACCTCCCCACCCCCGACTCCCCACTACCCCTCCCAGCCTCTGGTAACCACCCTTCTACTCTTTTTCTCCATGGGTTCAATCGTTTTGATTTTTAAATCCCACAAATAAGTGAGAACATGAGGTGTTTGTCCTTCTGTGCCTGGCTTATTTCACTTAACTCAATGATCTCCAGTTCCACCCAAGTTGCTGCAGATGACTGGATCTCATTCTTTTTTATGGCTGAATAGTAGTTCATTGTGTATATGCACCACATTTTCTGTATCTATTCATCTGTTGATGGACACAGGTTGCTTCCAAATCTTAGCTATTGTAAACCGTGCTGCAACAAATACAGGAGGGCAGATCTCTCGTCAGTATCCTGAGGAGGGTAGATCTCTCGTCAGTATCCTGATTTCCTTTCTTTTGGGTACATATGCAGCTGTGGGCTTGCTGGATTATATGGTAGCTCAATTTTCAGTTTTTTGAGGAACCTCCAGACTATTTTCCATAGGGGTTATACTAATTTACATTCCCACCAACAGTGTAGGAGGGTTCCCTTTTCTCCACATCCTCGCCAGCATTTGTTATTGCCTTTTGGGTATAAGCCATTTTCACTGGGTTGAGATGATATCTCATTGTAGTTCTGATTTGCATTTCTCTAATGATCAGTGATGCTGAGCACCTTTGCCTATGCCTGTTTGCCATTTTTATGTCTTCTTTTGAGAAATGTCTATTCAAATCTTTTGCCCATTTTTTGATCGGATAATTACTTTTTCCTATTGAGTTGTTTGAGCTCCTTATCTATTCTGATTATTAATCCTTTGTTATATGGGTAGTTTGCAAATATTTCCTCCCATTCTGTGGGTTGTCTCTTCACTTTGTTGATTGTTTCCTTTGCTGTGCAGAAGCTTTTTAACTCGATGTGATCCCATTTGTCCATTTTTACTTTGGTTGCCTGTGCTTGTGGGGTATTGCTCAAGAAATCTTTGCCCAGACCAATGTCCTGGAGATTTTCCCCAATGTTTTCTTGTAGTAGTTTCATAGTTTGATATCTTAGACTTAAGTCTTTAATCCATTTTGATTTGATTTTCTTGTATGGCAAAATAGTAGGTAGGGGCCTAGTTTCCTTCTTCTCATATGGATATCCAGTTTTCCCAGCACCATTTATTGAAGAGACTCTCTTTTCCCCAGTGTATGTTTTTGGCACCTTTGTCAAAAATGAGTTCACTGTAGACATGTGGATTTGTTTCTGGGTTCTAATAAAATAAAGAAAATTTTGACATATACTACAATGTAAATGAAACTTAAGGACATTACGCTAAGTGAAATAAGCCAGACACAAAAGGACGACTACTGCGTAATTCCACTTACATGAGGGACCTAGAGTTCTCAGATTCATAGAGACGCAAAGCATGGTGGTTGTAGGGGCCTGGGGGAAGGAGGAAATGGGTAGTTGCTGTTTAATGGGTACAGAGTTTCAATTTTGCAAGATGAAAAATGTTTTGGGCTAGACTCAGTGGCTCTTGCCTGTAATCCCAGCACTTTGGGAGGCCGAGGCAGGAGGACCGCTTCACCCCATGAGTTCCCAAGACTAGCCTAGGCAACATAGTGAGACCTTGTCTCTACAAAAAAATAAAAAAATTTTAAAAATCAGCCAGCCGGGTGTGGTGGCTCATGCCTGTAATCCCAGCACTTTGGGAGGCCAAGGCTGATGGATCACCTGAGGTCAGGAGTTCTAGACCAGCCTGGCCAACATGGTAAAACTCCATCTCTACTAAAAATACAAAAATTAGCTGGGCGTGGTGGCGGGCGCCTGTAATCTGAATCCAGGAGGCAGAGGTTGCAGTGAGCCGAAATCATGCCATCGCACTCCAGCCTGGGGGGACAAGAGCGAGACTTTGTCTCAAAAAAAAAAAAAAAAGCAGTCAGGCGTGATGGCTTGCACCTGTGGTCTTAACTACTAAAGAGGCTGAAGCAGGAGGATTGCTCGAACCCAGGAGGTCAAGGCTGCAGTGAGCTGTGATGGCACCGCTGCATCTATTCCAGACTGGGCAAGAGAGCAACTCCCTGTCTCAAAAAACAAAACAAAACCAAACAGAGAAAGACAAAGAAAAAGAAAAATGTTTTAGAGATTGGCTGCATAATAATGTATATGTACTCTAACACTGCTGAACCATACACTTTAAAATGTTAAGATTTTTAAAAGTTTTAAAAATCAGCTAAAGAAAAGTACCTTTCTTTCTTTTTCTTTTTCTTTCTTTTTTCTTTTTTTGAGATGGAGTCTCACTCTGTCACCCAGGCTGGAGTGCAGTGGCGAGATCTCAGCTCACTGCAAGCTCTGCCTCCCGGGTTCACGCCATTCTCCTGCCTCAGCCTCCCCAGTAGCTGGGACTATAGGCACCCACCACCACGCCCGGCTAATTTTTTGTATTTTTTAGTAGAGATGGGGTTTCAGCGTGTTAGCCAGGATGGTCTCAATCTCCTGGCCTCATGATCCACCCACCTCGGCCTCCCAAAGTGCTAGGATTACAGGCGTGAGCCACTGTGCCTGGCCTCTTTCTTTCTTTTTTAAAAAATAATGTCAATTTTTATTTTGGATTCAGAGGGTACATGTGCAGGTATGTTACATGAGTATATTGTGTGATGTTGGGGTTTGGAATATGGATGATCCCATCACCCAGGTAGTGAGCACAGGACCCAACACCTAGTTTTTCAGCCCACAACCACCCCCCTCCCTCCTCTAGTGGTCCCAGAGTCTATTGTTCCCATCTTTATGCCCATGTGTACTCAGTGCTTAGTCCCTCTTATAAGTGAGAACATGCAGTATTTGGTTTTCTGTTCACGCATTAATCGCTTAGGATAATGGCCTCCAGCTGCATCCACATTGCTACAAAGGACATGATTTCGCTCTAAGAAAAGGAATTTTCATTCTAGGTTTAACATATTGCAAATACTAAGCAACGGGTATTCCAGAGTTCCAAAGG
Organism: Rhinopithecus roxellana; assembly: GCF_007565055.1. Classification (NCBI taxonomy): domain Eukaryota; kingdom Metazoa; phylum Chordata; class Mammalia; order Primates; family Cercopithecidae; genus Rhinopithecus; species Rhinopithecus roxellana. The sequence continues at coordinate 131,577,480 of NC_044549.1, read as the reverse complement.
TATTTATACCAAATGTGTGTTTCAAAATATCCTTAGATGAAGCATATTGAACTTGGGCCTGCATTTGAAATGGAATGTTAATGAAAGTTGAGTACTGGGATATTTGAAGCCATCTAAGACATTTTCAATTTATGTGTGAATTAATTTCCTATAAAAGCGATATTAAAAGGTTGATTACATTGTCCCCAGAAGGTAGCCATAAAGGATATTTTGGGGAAAGAAGGAAGATTTGAATATGAACTATGTTCGGTGATATTATATCAAGGTCGTGTTTCTTGGATGTGATGGTGGCATTGTGATTATGCCAGAGGATGTTCTCAGGAGACACGTGCTCTTTTAACAGTGAAGCATCATAACATCGGCCATGTACTTTCAAGCAGTTCAGCAAAAGGAAATATTTTATATAAAAAGAGAGATCAAGCAAAGAATATATGGGCTCTCATTATAGTATTCTTTTATCTATCTATCTATTTATTTATTTATTTATTCATTTTAATTTTTTTGAGACAGAGTTTCACTCTTGTTGCACAGGCTGGAGTGCAATGGTGCCATCTCAACTCACCGCAACCTCCACCTTCCAGGTTCAAGCGATGTTCATGCCTCAGTCTCCCAAGTAGCTGGGATTACAGGCACATGCAACCACGCCCAGCTAATTTTGTATTTTCAGTACAGACAGGGTTTCACCATGTTGGTCAGACTGGTCTCAAACTCCTGATCTCAGGTGATCCACCTGCCTCGACCTCCCAAAGTGCTGGGTTTACAGGCATGAGCCACTGCATCCAGCCACTTTTATATTTTAAATGTACAATGTTTGCGGGATCATATGGGGGTCACACAAAAATCCAGCATGGAGGAAGAACTAGACTTGAAAGATGCAGCCAAGAACGAGGCTCAAAATCACTCTAAAGGACTTGCCTGGTGAGGATACCACTCTCATCATCCCCCAGTGTGAGATGCTGCAGTTTGCACCACCGACCCTGCTGGTACCGAGCACCGGATGCCACTGCTACCTACACCCACTGTCATTGCTTCCCCAAGAACTGAATCTTACAACAACCTCCAATTGAGTAAATAAATCCCCCCAAGTGATGGTCACCTCTGGGTGTGCTGGCGCCATTAGAATTAATGTTGTGAACCTGATCAGCTAAGGACAAGACCAAGGTACACGGGGCAGGAAGTTAAGGGCTAGGGATTTCTAATCACTCTTATTCTGAAGCAGCCAGGTGGCCTTTCCATCTTTAAGACACTTCATCTGGAGTAAAGAAATCTGTTCAAGTCTGTTTGAACTCTCAAGTTATAGAATTTTAATATACTTTTAGATGAGAGAGGAGAAAATGAGGAAAATAATAGATTAATAAAATCTGCTTTTTCACCCTCCGTTTCAAGGAAAGCTTTCATATATTTTCATGGGAGTATCGTCCACATTATTCAGAGATCACTGAATTAACCAAAGTTCTTCTAGACTTAACGTCTTGGAATCTGATATAATAAATATGACACAGTAGCTCTAATGTTTTATAATTCTGAAAAAATTACATATTTTTTAATACATTTTAAAAAGACTTTTAGACAAGCCCCAGTTAGGGTTAACAGCACTGCTGTTCAGCCTTGTAGATAGCACGTATAAGAAAACACTATTCAGAGATGCCCTAAATAGCCAATATAATTTATCCATAATAAGTTTATCATTACACTAATCCTTCGAGGTACAACTATGGCAAGATAAATTGAGGGTAGGTCGGGCGCAGTGGCTCACGCCTGTAATCGCAGCACTTTGGGAGGCCGAGGCGGGCGGATCATTTGCGGTCAGGAGTTCTAGATGACCCTGGCCAACATGGTGAAACCCCATCTCTACTAAAATATGCAAAAATTAGCTGGGCGTGGTGGCAGGCGACTTAATCCCAGCTACTTGGGAGGCAGAGGCAGAAGAATCGTTTGAACCCGGGAGGTGGAGGTTGCAGTGAGCCAAGATCGAGCCATTGCACTCAAACCCAGGGGATAAGAGCGAGACTTCTCTCAAAAAAAAAAAAAAAAAAAAAAAAAAAAAGTTAAAAAAATAAAGAGAAATTGAGGGTGGCAGGACTTAAAACTCCCTGCTCACTTCTGACTGTCCCACTGCCACTTTGCAAAGTGCTCCTTCAGCGTGGTATGGGAAGGGATGTTATCAGATTCAAACAGGAGACTGAAAAATTTAGCCATCACATTCTCAGAGAGATCATTGGGATTTTGAGTGCTCAGACTTGGAGACAGAATCCTAGTGTGGGGAGAGCCAGAAGATCCATCACCTCATGTAAGGGGGCTTGGGGCCCTATTTGAGGAAGTGGGAAGGCAGATCGGTGCCCATTGGAAAGGGCGCAAATTCTAGAGTCAGACAGACCTGAATTTGAACAGCACTTGTAGCATCTACCAGAGTGGGGCCTTGGGTAATTTGCTTAAGTCTTTGGATCCTCAGTTTCTTCATCTGTAAAATGGATTACTCATCTCATCACATTGTTGTGGCTATTAAATGAGGGCTCATTATGGAAAGTTCTTAGCACCACACCTGACATACAGTAGTGCTAAATAAATAGCAACTATTAATAAATAACCAAAGTTTCAAACTGCAGGCAAAGAAGAACAGAGACATAAATTTCCTCCAGACATAATGAAAACCATTTTCGCTACTGACTGACTGACATGTAAATCATTTCTAACCCTCTCAAAATAACCCACTTTGACGGGAAGTCATTTCTGTGTCTGAATTGGACAAAGTGCACCCCTTTCACCAGGCTCCCCTTTCTCTGTGGGCTTCGTTCTGAGTCATCACTATGTCCAAGAGAATATGAGCAAAGAAGACTTTTAAACTGGCCCCTTTCCAGAATTTGAGTTTAAGCAGTATTTATCAAATGTGAAACAAGTGCCAGCCATGGTGCTAGACACAAGGGGATATAGAGGTGAATAGCCCTGCCCTCAAGGAGCTTCCAGCCTCATACAGCCAACCTGTGGACAGAAAAACTCTCATAGAATGTGGAATATTCAGGCTAGTAGGATAAAATAAGAAGTCCTAAATTGTATGGAGACTTTTAGACCCAATCTTTTTTTTTTTTTTTGAGACTGAGTTTGCTCTTGTCAGGCTGTAGTGCAATGGTGCAGTCTTGGCTCGCTGCAACTTCCACCTCCTGGGCTCAAGCAATTCTCCTGCTTCAGCCTCCTGAGTACCTGGGATTACATGCGTCTGCCACCATGCCCAGCTAATTTTTGTATTTTTAGTAGAGACAGGGTTTGACTATGTTGGCCAGGCTGGTCTCAAACTCTTGACCTCAAGTGATCTGCCCGCCTCAGCCTCCCAACTCATGCCTGTAATCCCAGTACTTTAGGAGGCTGAGGCAGGCGGATCGCCTAAGGTCAGGAGTTCAATACCAGCCTGGACAACATGGAAAAACCCCGTCTCTACCAAAAATACAAAATTAGGCCGGGCGCAGGTGGCTCATGCCTGTAATCCCAACACTTCGGGAGGCCGAGGAAGGCGGATCATGAGGTCAGGAGATCAAGACCAGCCTGTCCAACACGGTGAAACCCTGTCTGTACTAAAATACAAAAATTAGCTGGGTGTGGTGGCACAGGCCTGTAATCCCAGCTATTCAGGAGGCTGAGGCAGGAGAACTGCTTGAACCCAGAAGGTGGGGATTGCAGTGAGCCAAGATCACACCATTGCACTCCAGCCTGGTGACAGAGCAAGACTCAGTCTCAAAAAAAAAACAAAGCAAAACAAAACAAAAAGAAACCAGGCATGGTGGCGCATGCCTGTAATCCCAGCTACTCAGGAGGCTGAGGCAGGAGAATTGCTTGAACCCGGGAGGCAGAGGTTTAGGTGAACCACGGTTGCGCCATTGCACTCCAGCTTGGGTGACAAGAGCGAAACTCCGTCTCAAAAAATAGAAATAAATAAATAAATAAAAAAGCAAACATTCAGCAAATGGGCTTATGTCTAACATACATTCAAATGAGAAAACAAAACCCACCACTCTTCGTTTGCTTAAAACTGACCGTCTTTGTCTCAATTGTGTTAAATTTACGAGTGCTACTAGTATCAAAGGAAAGGTACCTAATTCCGTCTAGAGACATCTATGCTGGTGTTCTCACTCATAGGTGGGAATTGAACAATGAGAACACTTGGACATAGGGTGGGGAACATCACATGCTGGGGTCTGTTGTGGGGTGGGAGGAGCGGGGAGGGATAGCATTAGGAGATACACCTAATGTAAATGACGAGTTAACGGGTGCAGCACACCAACATGGCACATGTATATATATGTAACAAACCTGCACGTTGTGCACATGTACCCTAGAACTTGAAGTATAATAGAAAAGAAGAAGAAGAAGAAGACGACGACAAGGAGGAGGAGGAGGAGGAAGAAGAAGAAGGAGGAGGAGGAGGAAGAAGAAGGAGGAGGAGGAGGAGGAGGAAGAGGAGGAGGAGAAGTCCATGCAGGAAGGATTTCTCTGTAACACTCCAGTAGTCCACTGTCCCTGCCAAAGGGCAGGATTGCACTCACAACTGCAGACACAATTTGCAGAGTGCTAATGAATTGGACTGCCTGGAAGGTCCCCAGTGAAGGATGCATTGATTGACCCTCTACTGGTGAAGCTGGTCCACAGAGGGAAGCAGCAACCTTTCCCAGGACAATCCTAGTATTACAAATTGTGTCCTGCTGGGTGCGGGGGCTCACACCTGTAATCCCAGCACTTTGGGAGGTCAAGGAAGGAGGATCACTTGAGCCCAAGAGTTGGAGACCAGCCTGAGCAACAAAGCAAGACTCTATTTCTACAAAAAATAAAAATATTAGTCAGGCCCATGGCAGGCACCTGTAGTCCTAGCTACTCAGGAGGCTGAGGTGAGAGCATCCCTTGAGCCCATGAGTTTGAGGTAGCAGTGAGCTATGATCACGCCTTTGTGTGCCATCCTGGGTGTCAAAATGAGACCCCATCTCTAAAAATAAAAAAGTAAGTTGTGTTCTTTTTCCCCAGAGACACACTGCTGTTTATCACTCCTATGAGAATTAGTATAGTGCAATGGCTAAGAGAAGGTACTTGGAGTCAGACTGCCTGCCTGAGTTTAAATCTCATCTTTATGATTTACTAGTTGTGTGATCTTGGACAAGTTATTAAACTTTATGTGTCTCAGTTTTCTCATTTGTAAGATAAGATTGATGGTAATAGTACCCAGCTCATAGGGCTGACAAACTCTTCAAGTAAATATTTACTTCTTTTCCTTTATAATATACACTTGACAGATTTAAATCCAATGGGCTTAAATTGAGAATAGGATAGTGACAATGTCAAGCCTGCTTAATTGTTTCCATCTTTGTCTTAATTACGTTAAACCTGACATCTATAGCCCAGTGCGACAGTCCTCAAATTGGGTCCTGAGAGGAGCATCACCTGAGAACTTGTTAAAAATGCAAATTCTCGGGCGGGCCCTACTCCAGCCCAACTGAATCAGAAACTCTGGGGATGAAACCCAGAAACTCAAGCTTTAAGAAACCATCCAGGCTGGGCGCGGTGGCTCATGCCTGTAATCCCAGCACTTTGGGAAACCAAGGCGGGCAGATCACCTGAGGTCGGGAGTTTGAGACCAGCCTGGCCAACATGGTGAAATCCCATCTCTACTAAAAATGCAAAAATTAGCCGGGCATAGTGGCATGTGCCTGTAATCCCAGCTACTAGGGAGGCAGAGGCAGGAGAATTGCTTGAACCTGGGAGGCGGGGGTTGGAGTGAGCCGAGATCATGCCACTGCACTCCAGCCTAGGCAACAGAGGGAAACTCCATCTCAAAAAAAAATAGATAAATAAAATAAATAAAAAGAAAGAAAGAAAGAAAAGCAAGAAACCATCCAGGTGATTCTAATGCTCACTAAAGTTGGAGAACCACTGGCTTAACCTTTAAGATGAAGGGCTCTGGAACCAGCCTGCATGGATTTAAAGCCAAGCTCTGCCACTTTCTAGCTGTGTAAACTTGAGCAAGTTGCCTAACCACTGTATCCTCTAGTTTCCTATCTGTAAAATAATAATAATAACAATTACTTAAATTTTTTAAAAATTACAATAGATAAATCGATATAAGTGACTTCTTAGGATTATTGTTAGATTCTTAGGATTACTGTCAGAATGAAGTGAATTGGATAAATGCTTACGTCAGGGTACAATTAGGAGATGGAAAACAGTGAGTTGTTTTAACAGTGAGAATTTAATACAGAGAATGCTTAACTAGGTAATAAAGAATTAACAATGTAACTGAAAAGACAAAAAGAGAACAATAAGCTATTACAGAGGTGAAAACTGCAGGAAGCAGCTTGTAGGGCTGAGGGAACAAAGAGAAGAGGTTGCTGTTATTAAGATTTAGAAGCTCAGAGGGGATTCCCATGGGACTGAGACACAGACTTCTGAGGATGAGGTACCAGCTGGCTGGCAGCCATCTCTTCAGAGATGCAATGAGGCTGGCTTTGCAAATTGGAAAAACAGCAAGCTGGATTGAACTGCTTCTCCTAGACTGAAGAAGCAGTATTGCTGGATGATGGTGACAGGCACAGGAAGTCAACCAGAAATAAATGGAAAGCCAACGGGAAAACATCCCTTCTTTCTCATCCAGTCCTGCAACCTCCCTCTAATGTCCTTTATTAATAGAGCCTAACAGGAAGAAGGGGACAAAGGAAAAATGTAGTCTGCAGAATCCCAGCCCCTGCATCACATAGCCAAATATAGAAGAGTGGGAGATGAGTTTGAAGCTGAGAGACAAGAGTTTTGTCGCTGACACAGTGCTCAATAATTGTTAGTTATTCTAATCAATCGCTAGTATCAGAATTTTATTTCCATTACACACATTTTTATAATATAATGAGGGCAAGGTATGGTCAACTATTTAAATAATTGAACACACATACTGGATCACTGCTAAAGCTGAACTAATGGCTGGCAGGCTGGAACAGCACCATGCGGCACGTCATTGTCCACTGATATACAGTAGTGTATCGGTGGCCTTCAAAATTGCCCTATGAAAAGGCACCATGTAATATGCATGTGTGATATGTACGGGATATAAGAAAACTTAAAATTTGCAAATCAAGGAATCAGCGAGTAGTACCTCTATTTTACAGCTCAGGAAATGAGGGAGAGGTTGTTCGCCCAAGTCATGCAGCCAGTAAGTGGCAGAGCAGGGATTTGAGCTGATGTCTGTACCTCTCTCTATTTCCTCTCTGTTGAATGAAGATGAGTAGCTATCCCACAGAGCTATTAGGAGGACTAAAGGAGTTAATGTATGTAATGGGTTTGGGACATAGCCTGGAGTATTATAGTGAGAGTTCAACAAATGTTGGTCATTGTTAAAATTCCGAGTCGGGAGCTGTTTCTATCATACCAGGCTATCCCATTCATGCACTCATTGTCAAAACTTTACAGCATATGCAGGATGGAATTGCAAAGAAGAGAGATGAAGTTGGAAAAAATGCCTTTAAAAATTCTTTTAATCATAATTATAGACAAATACTTATTGAGTACCAACCATATATATGGTAATTGCTGGAGACACAACACTGAGACTGTCACAGCCCCACCTTCAAGAATCTCACCATCTCTTTGGGGACTTAAGCAGCAGAGATGATGCAGAGTGAGGGCTGTGATGGAGGGCACACTGGATGCTCCGGGAGCCTGTAACAGGGGAAACTGACCTAGACTTGAGGAAGCCAGAGAAAGCTTTCATGGAGGAAGTTACATCTAAGTTGCAAGCTGAAAGATACGTAGGAGATTGTTAAGCATTCTAAACAAAGGAACAAACAAGGAAAAAAAAATCCTAGAGGGAAGAGGGAGCAAGAGGCATTCAGAGAACTAAAGGAAGCTGACTGTGGCATGGAGGGTGGGGTGACCAACAGGTAAAACTGGAGAGGTCCCCAGAGCCTGTTCCTGAAGGGATATGTGAGCCACAGGACCCTGGGCATGAACTGGAGGGCAGTGTAGGACACTGGTCTTTAAGAAAGTCAGTGACAATCAGATGTACACTTAAGATCTACCCTGGCTATGGTGTGGAGGACGGCTTGAAGTGAGGTAAGACAAGAGGTGAGGAAATCAGAAAGCTGCTTCCTGCTGCCCACAGATGAGAGAAGACAGAGGTCTGAAACAGGGAAGGACTGAGGGGATAGAGAAAAGTGAATGGATTCAATAATATTTGAAAGGTAGAGCTGATGGGATTCGGTAAATGATGCAACCTGGGGAGCAAGGGACAAGGTAGGAAAAACAGAAACCAAGGAAAACATCCAAGTTTCTACTTTGGGCATTGGACAGATACCCTTTACTGAAGGTGCAGGAGGCAGAGCAAGTTTGAGGAAGGAGATGATGGGTTTACGTTTACACAAGTTAAGTCTGAAGTAGACAAGGGTCATCTCGATGCGGGGGAACTGTAGGTAATTGGATTCTCTCTAGGCCATCGCATGTCTCAGTTTCCCACTTCAACTGGTGACCGCGGTCCTCCTCTCTAAGCCGCAGAACTCTCCATAAACCAACCAAGAAGTGCTTTGAGTACCACCTGTTGTCTAGATATTATTAGCCTCTCATTTTAATAACTAATAAATTTAAATTTGCTCTTCTCCAAAATTCATCCTAAGCAAGAACAGGATGTGGGTACACCCAACAGATAATTATGTATGTACTCTCACTCAATTTAAAATGAAACGACTGTGGCTTTTCTAATTCAATTAGGTTTTTGGGTTTTTTTTGTTTGTTTGTTTCTTTTTTGAGATGGAGTCTTGCTCTGTCGCCAGGCTGGAGTGCAGTGGCGCGATCTCGGCTCACTGCAACCTCCGTCTCCTGGATTCAGATGATTCTCCTGCCTCAGCCTCTTGAGTAGCTAGGACTACAGGTGTGCGCCACCATGCCCAGCAAATTTTTGTGTTTTTTAGTAGAGACGAGGTTTCACCATGTTGGCCAGGATGGTCTCAAACGCTTGACCTCGTGATTCGCCCACCTCAGCCTCCCAAAGTGCTGGGGTTACAGGTGTAAGCCACCTTGCCTGACCTAGGTTTTGTGTTTTTTTTTTTTTTTTTTTTTTTTTTAATGAAACAATTGTTATTCAATTGGTGGGTACTTTCTAAACTCAAACCAAAGTTATATTCTTTATTTTGCTACCACCATCCAGGATAGAGGGTCCCATTTTTCCGTAACATCTTCCTTGTCTTATTACTCTTCACAAAATTGAACACTACAGAATGGAACACCAATTATTTAAATTTGTATTCTTCAAAGGAAAATTTTAAGCTCCACAATGTGAAATAAGGTTTCCTAATCTGAGAATGTGGCAGGATCGGAATCAGAAAAATTATAGGTAGACCATGGCAATAAGTGGTTATTTTTAATTCAGACAACCCTACACACAGAGCTCTTCTGAATAAAGTTTGGCCTGTGTTGGAAAATAGAGATCTAAGTGAAATTCTGGTCTTCTCCACAGAGGGTTAAGTATCAGTTTCTGGGGAGGAGGTGACAGTTTGTTCAGGTGTAGGCTTTTCCCAGGTGTGAGTTATTTTCCATGGAAGTAGGGGTGTCAGAGCCCAGGACAGAATTTTGAGCACGACTGCGCCTTTGAACACTGGGAGAAGAGGAGAGCCACAACCCACCCAACCCAAAGGAATCTTATCTGTTGAGGTAGATTCAAGAAGGTCACTTCCTCCAGGAAGCTTGCCTCGCTTACCTCTTTCAGGTTGGGTGAGATGTGCTTCCCATTTGCTCACAAGGGACCCTGAACTTCTCTGTCATGGCACTTGACACTCCATTGGAATTATCTGTTTGAGTGACCATTTCCCTACTACTACCATGCGCAATGTGAGGGCAGAGCTGTGTCTTGGACATTTGTATCTCCCCAGCATCAGGTATAGTGTCTGGCATATAGTATATGCTCAATAAAATCTGATAACTAAAAGAGTGGATGCCCTAGACACATGTTTCTCAAGCAACTCTATCATCAGTAAGGTCACTTTGATACTTACTTCTATACATATAAACATGTAATTTTATAAAATCCTATTGAGTTTTAGCTCCACTACTTACATTTGACCCAGTCCCTGAAAAGTTCTTTTTAAGAAAGGCTTTTATACGTGCCCCAAATAAATGTGGTTTTCTCTGTGATCAGTGACTACATGAAGTTTTCCTTTTCTTCTCTGCTTTGATCCACTTCTGCGGGGCCCCATTTGTACATATTTCCATTCAAAAAATATGTATTGAGTGCATACTCCTGGTAACTGCTGTGCTAATGGTAGGATACACAGCATGATAGACCAGGCCCATGCCTTTGTGGAGCTTATAGTCCAATGTCCACTAGCACCTATTCACCTTCAAAACCCCAGAGACCCTGAGACTGCCTCATGGGCATAATTTTTTTTTTTTTTTTTTTTTTTTTTTGAGACAGACTCTTGCTCTGTCACCCAGGCTGGAGTGCAGTGGCACAACCTTGGATCGCTGCAACCTCCGCTTCCTGGGTTCAAGTGATTCTCCTGCCTCAGCCTCCCGAGTAGGTGGGACTACAGGTGTACACCACCATGCCCAGCTAATTTTTGTATTTTTAGTAGAGGCAGGGTTTCACCATGTTGGCCAGACTAGTCTCAAACTCCTGACCCCAGGTCATCTGCCCACTTTGGCCTCCCAAAGGCATAATATATTTTTATCTTTGAAAATGCAATACGTTGATAAGGTAAACCTATGTTAATTCAGAAACATGGAAATTTGCTCTCCAAAGTTAAATAATATCTGCTAAAGTATTTCAATTTTCTCAGAGCCACTGAGAACTGATCAATATCGAGGGATCCATATGAAGGTACATCCAAGTTTTCCTTGGCCTCCCTCTATGTGGGTACCTGCTTAGGGGCTTCCCACCCCCATTACCATGTGAGGATGGCCAAAGGGGGACAATGATACCTACCTCATGTGGCATCATTTACTAAGGTCCTTCAATTGCCTGCTTAGATGCCACCCTTGGGCAAATTTGGGGAAGGTACCTCCAGGTAGGTATGTTAGAAAAGTCACCCCTGGCCAGGCGTGGTAGCTGACGCCTGTAATCCCAGCACTGTGGGAGGCCGAGGCGGGCAGATCACGAGGTCAGGAGCTCGAGACCAGCTTGACCAACGTGGTGAAACCCCGTCTCTACCAAAAATACAAAAATTAGACCAGTATGGTGGCTCGTGCCTGTAATCCCAGCTACTCAGGAGGCTGAGGCAGGAGAATCGCTTGAACCCAGGAGGCAGAGGTTGCAGTGAGCCGAGATCACATCATTGCATTGCAGCCTGGGTGACAGAGCAAGACGCCGTCTCAGAAAAAAAAAAAAGTAGAAGAAAATGGCAACCCTTCCTCCCCCACAGATGCAGCCCCACTCAAGGGTACACAGCTCAGTGGGCAGATTTTAATTCCAATCCACCCCCTCAGCATAGTCCCACACGGGGGCCCTGCCACCCACTTCCTGGCCCACTCATTGGGTGCAAAATCCATCCATGCAGTTACATTGCAGGTCTTGTAAATTAACACTCATCACTAGGGAAAGCAGTTTTCTGGGAAATTATTAAGCTGTATGGAAATCATTTCCTAAGATTCCGGCAGCAGCCACAGAAACTTAAGCATGATTCAAATTCCTCAAACTTCTTCCAAGATTGCAACTTATTTCCTCCAAATAACTGTAACTCTTCAAAACCTGTGACTTCACCAAGCTCTCGGCAGTACAGAAATGGAAAATGAGCAGTCAGTCTCCAGTCGTGCGGTTTGAAACTAAGGCCCTGTGCCTCCCTGGATAAATATCAAGGTCAGTGTTCCGACAACTTGCCAAAGTTCTATCACTCAGGAAGGGCAGTCTACTGGCCTTCGAGTGCCTCAGAGCTTAAGTTCCCAATAAAGTCTCTTTTCTCAAGAAGCAGGTCAACAAATCCCCTCATGCTAGTCACTCACTATATTAAAATAAGCTACTATCCTTTGAGTTCAACTATCTCCATATGTCCATAAACTGGTAATGGTTCAGAGTTCAGGCATAAGGAAAATGCAGAATCTTAAGCATTTCCTCCATCACATCATTCAATAAACCTGACTTGAAATGTGGCCCAGTGTCAGCTGGAGTAGCCCTGCTCCTTTAAGGTCTAGATAAGACAGGTTCCAATCTCAATCCTATGTCCTGTGGAAAGTCCAGGACTCTCCCTGAGATTTCTGCAAATGGGGCAGGGCAGGGAGGACTGTGCACACAGCTCCTGCAGCTCTCAGTCTCTGCCTCCTCTACACTGAGGATCTCCATTCTGCCCCCGGGGTTGTTCGTTTATCTAGGTGCTGGTGTTATTTCAGCAGGACCAGCCCTTACACCTGCAGGTTGCTGCTGTGAGGAGGCAGAGGGAGCTGCCCCGCGCCAGCTCAGACACTCCTGCGACAACTTCTTCTCAAAAGACCCTTTGTAGCCGGGCGTGGTGGCTCATGCCTGTAATCCCAGCATTTTGGGAGGCCGAGGCAGACAGATCACGAGGTCAGGAGTTCAAGACTAGCCTGGCCAACATGATGAAACCCCATCTCTACTAAATACACAAAAATTAGCTGGGCATAGTGTCGTGCACCTGTAATCCCAGCTACTCAGGAGGCTGAGACAGGAGAATCGCTTGAACTGGGAAGGTGGAGTTTGCAGTGATCTGAGATCACGCCCCTGCACTCCAGCCTAGGTGACAGAGCAAGACTCCGTCTCAAAAAAAAAAAAAAAAAAAAAAAAAAAAAAAAAAAAAAAAAAAAGGCCCTTTGCAAAAACATCCAGAACTGGGCATATCTCACCACCCATACCTGACCCAGGACACCCTGGCCCTGCTTGTGTCTCTCCCTCCTTCTGCTCTCCCATCTTTTCAGTCACCACCAACCCCCAAGTGCGAATTTGCCTTAGGATTTCAGATGAGCCATTCAGCTCCTCCTCAAGTCACCCAGGCTGGCCTTCAAGCAAACCCTTCAAGGAACAAATGGGCTATTTACTCATTGAGAGAGACCTTGTCTTCATAGCTGTTTCTCTCTAATGTTCGTCCTCCTGAAAGACAGCTGCCATTTCAAAGAGCCATTGACTCTTTGCTTTTGCTTTTGCTTTTCTGATGAATGATACAATGAAAATCAAGCACAAGGACTTCCTTCTTCACCTTCCATAAACAGTGGAAACCTTCCCCCACCCAAACTTTCTATTGCAGGTGCCTGGCCTATGGTAAATGCACTCAGCTTTTCCAAGCTTAGAATAAACTGCTGAAATTACAAATTGGCAGGTGGTTTGGCCCTACCGGTTTATAGTGCTACCTACTTAGGTTTAAAAATGGAAAGGGAGCCAGGTGTGGTGGCTCCTGCCTGTAATCCCAGCACTTTGGGAGACCAAGGCAGGTTGCAGTGAGCTGAGATTGCACCACTGCACTCCAACCTGGGCAATAGAGTGAGACTCCATCTCAAAAATATATATAAATAAAAACAGAAGGAGTTTTAGTTTAAAATCCTGGTCAGACCAGGTCACAGCCCAAGGTCTGACAAGCCCCATTTAGTTGACAAGCTCTGTGTCAGCCTGTCTCAGGAGCGCTACTGCCTGGACATTGGGCAGCTTACAAACAGGGCAAGTGGCTGGCTTTGTTTACCCTCATGTCATTTTTGGCTGGATAGTCATTTTGCTCTTTCCTCCGATCTTTCTCTGCCCTCCCTCCCCACACATCAAAAGCCAAAAGGGAGCAGATTCTAATTTTCTACATTCTCTGAAAAAATTAAACACTCACTTTCCATGTGTATATGTATATATACACATTCATACACATATATACATATGTATATGTATGCATACATATGTATGTTTGTGCATATACATGTGTTCATAGACTCCTAGAGTTCATCATAGTAATATTCAACCTTGGACAGCATGTTAAAATCACCTGAATAATTTTTTTTTTTTTTTTTTTTTTGTGACGGAGTCTCCCTCTTATCACCCAGGCTGGTGCAATCTCAGCCCACTGCAAGTTCTGCCTCCCAGGTTCAAGCAATTCTCCTGCCTCAGCCCCCTGAGTAGCTGGGATTACAGGCACGCACCACCACGCCCAGCAAATTTTTGTATTTTTAGTAGAGACAGGGGGCCAGGGGGGGGTTTCACCATGTTGGCCAGGCTGGTCTCGAACTCCTCACCTCAGGTGATCCACCTGCCTTGGCCTCCCAAATTGCTGGCATTACAGGCATGAGCCACTGCACCTGACCAGAACTTTCTCAAAGAGAGCGATGCCTGGACCCTATCCCAAACCAATTATATCCTTCTGTCTGGAAGTAGGGCCTGGGAAGGTGTGTTTTGTCTTGGTAGTTTTAAAACTCCCAAGGATGTATATCTAGGACATCATGGATAGATATAAAGAAAAGGTGGAAGACATTTAGCAAAACGATTGCCACCTAATTTGTGGATCAGGAGACTGCAGGACCATAGCTGATCTTGAATAAAGAGGACAAAGACTGCCTACAATCTAGCAAGTGTGCATCTTGTGACAGCCCAGAACTCAGCATGCGTGAGACACCAACGTCTTCATCTTGGACCTGAGGAGATCTAAAAAGTGGGGGAGGTTATTTATAGGCTTGTAAATTTCATAGGTGTGTTTGGTGTGAGAAGAGTCCACATTTCATTATCACACATCATGGAAATGAAAAAAAAATCCTACAGATCCATAGAAGACAAAGTTTTGCGGTCAGGGCGGTAGACTATGTCAGGAATTCGATCAATCCTACACTTCTACAACCCTAGGAAACTGAGGGAGACCCCTCCCACCAGGTTCCAGGCTCAGTCTTCCAGATGCCACCCTGTACAGCTACTTCAAGCCCTCACACCCACCTCCAGAGTCACACCAGCCCCATAGGAACCCCTCACAGATTTGCTGTCCACAGCCTTCATGTTGCAATAGCCTCTTTGGCCATTCCTCACACTCTCTTCCATTCTGCTTACACTGCTTATTTGGGGGATGATTTTGGCTCTCCACCCTAGCCACGTGGCCTCAGGCTGCTTCAAGCAAACAGCTCTCCTCCATCTGACCTGACTGTGATCCTAGTACCCTGGCTCCACTCCTGTAAGTAGTCTCCAGTCCTGAGAATGGCATCAGGCCATCTGGACCCATCAGTCCCAGGCCCAGGAGCACTCACTTCTCCCTAAGTCCCTTGTCCCACCTTCTTAACACCACAGAAGCACCTTCCCAGCATTACTGCACCCATAAGGCTGCTGAAAGAAGAGGCCTCAACCTTGCAGACTGAGAGCTGACTGATGCCATGGGGCTGACCCTAGTCGCTCCCTGCCCTGAAGCCTTTGCTGGGGTATTTTTCTGGCATATTAATATAGTTTGTAATTTCACAGCTGTGGTTCTCAGGAGAGGCAGAATGAGTGGTGTTTTTGGTTTGCCGCCGGCTGAGGGTGATCCACATCCAAGGACGCATTCCTTATGTGATGAATACTGCTCCTCTGGCCATCTCTGGCAATAGTGAGCTTAACTAGCAGAAAACTCTTCAGTGAATGGCAAGGATTGTAGAAAAGTAACTCTCTGCCACTACAAGGGGATATGCTATCAGGGAAAATACCCCTCTGCAAAGACATGCAGAATCTATCTTCCAGCCCCTTGGAGGCCTGCTCTCAGGAAGCCAGCTGGAAGCCAGGCCCAGTTTGGGGCTGCACCAGAGAAGGAGGCAGCAGCTGTTACCAGATAATTAAAGTTACGCCAAGTACAGATGAGTTCAGGAGGCTGATGTGAGACTCAGTCAGGGTCAGGCAGGACATGAATCAGCTCAGGCCTGAAAAAAACCATGAGCTGTCAACAACGGACAGGAACAGCCTATTTAAGCGGTGTCCAAAGGTAAGAAAACTCTTTAACTGTAGGGACATAACAAGGCTTCCTTCATAGAGCACCAACACCAGATCCTCTCTCTCTCACTCCCAGTTGGCTTCGACTGGAGGCTCTTTTGGAGATATTGAGGAATTCCTGTGTCTTTTGTTATCAGATTATTTAACTAACAGGAAGCTCTTTTTCCTAGCTCGTGACATGATGAATGGATCAATGGGTGACATCATGAATAAGAGAGGGAAGTAGAAACAGGTGTACTCTATGAGTAGAACCAATAGCAAAGATTTTG
The DNA here is from genome assembly GCF_007565055.1 of Rhinopithecus roxellana. Taxonomy (NCBI): domain Eukaryota; kingdom Metazoa; phylum Chordata; class Mammalia; order Primates; family Cercopithecidae; genus Rhinopithecus; species Rhinopithecus roxellana. The sequence goes on along the minus strand of NC_044549.1, from coordinate 131,561,343 downwards.
TTTAAGGACAGTTGGACTTATCAAACAGTCTCTGAGAACCATACTGACAGTGAGTTTCAGGAATGCCCCAGTGAAGCTAGCGGTACGATCTTCATGGACTTCAGGGACCAAGGGCAACAGTCATAAAAACAGCAATTGTTTGTTAGACAGTTGCTGCTATGGTCAAGCATTGTGTTATATGCTGCATTAGGATTCTTGCTGCTGAGTAACAAAACCCAACTCAAATGGACACGTTGGATATCAACCTTTACCCAAATTCATTTGAAAATAAACTTTTTGTATTAAAATACTTGGTTTCTCTACAAGGCTCAAATCCTCTAAGGTTTATAGAGATAGGAAGAGAAAGGTAAGACAGGCCTTGCATTTTATTATGCCTATAAAGTGTTTTAGCATGCTGAGTTGTAAGCCAAAAATCTACCAACATAATGATCATACCACTATTCGTTGGGTCCTTTCCATGTGTCAAACCACTGAACCCAAACAACTTTGCAAAGGGTAATTTTGTCATAGATGATTAAGATTCAGAGAGGTTAAGCAAATTTCCCAAGATCGTTAAGCCATATGTGACAGAGATGGAATTTGAACCCAGGTGTTTCTGACCCCCAAAGCCCATGTGTTTTCCACCATAGCATATTGCTTAAATAGTCATTGGCATCTATTACTATTTGCAATTTGAATTTGGTTGTGAAGGAGGGAATGGGGGTTATAAACACACAATGGGGCCGGGTGTGGTGGCTCACGCCTGTAATCCCAGTACTTTGGGAAGCCGAGGCGGGCGGATCATGAGGTCAGAACATCAAGACCATCCTGGCTAACATGGTGAAACCCTGTCTCTACTAAAAATACAAAAAAATTAGCCAGGCGTGGTGGCGGGTGCCTGTAGTCCCAGCTACTGGGAGGCTGAGGCAGGAGAATGGTGTGAACCCAGGAAGCAGAGCTTGCAATTAGCCGAGATTGCACCACTGCACCCCAACCTGGGCAAGAGAGCGAGACTCCATCTCCAATAAATAAATAAATAAATAAAAATAAAAAATTAATAAATAAACACACAATGGTATCCCCAAATTTCTCATCGCTTCTATGAGTCGCAGCACCTCATCTAAGTCACCTGGGATCTTCTATTCATTGGGGGTACACTAGACATTTTTCAGCCTGAGGAGGTCTTGAGGGCTCCAGTGTAGGTACATGCTCTGATCACAAGGAGGGAGGTGTCCACCCGGGCCCTCTGCATGGAAGGGAGTGTCACTCTGTATGGCCATCAGAGGGTGGAATGCTTAGAGTATTACCCTTCTTGCCATTCTAGCAGGCTTTTCTTGGAGAGGGGCTGCCCAAGCCTTGAGAAGTTTTCTTATCTTTCATCTTCTAACTCAAAAGAAAACAAAATGACTTTCTGTTAACATCTAGCTTCGCCTGACCCTGAACATTCCCCTGTCCTTCTCTTCCCAGGTAACACAGTGGTGTAGGGTGGTGGCTCACTGAGTTGGAGGAAACCACACCTTGAAGCAACATCCTCTCCTCTGAACAAGCTTTCAGGTCTTGTGGTTTCACTCTGGGCTCATCTAACTCAGTCTACATAGTTCCTCCAGAGGACACTTACAACATGGTTGGATGTTGCCCCTTTCATTCATTTAGTCACTGAGTATTTATTGAGCACCTACTATCTGCCAGATGCTATTCTAGGTGCCAAGAATACTTGTGTGAATAAGACAGAAAGGTCTCTATCTCAATGAAATTTATATTGTGATCAAAGAGATAGACAATAATTACACAAATAGTAAGATAATTTAAATGTTTGACTAGTGCTATGGACAAAAGAAATATAGTGATTAGACAGAGAGTAACAGAGCGTGCAGGAGAACCTGCTTTAGAAAGAGTGCTCAGGGCCAGGCAAGGTGGCTCATGCCTGTAATCTCAGCATTTTAGGAAGCCGAGACAGGGCCAGGAGTTCAATACCAGCCTGGACACGATAGCAAGGCTCCGTCTCTACAAAATATAAGAAAAATTAGCCAAGCATGGTGGTGTACACCTGTAGCCCCAGCTACTTGGGAAGCTGAGGTGGGAGGATCGCTTGAGCTCGGGACTTCAAGAATGCAATGAGGTATGATCGTGCTACTGAACTCCAGCCTGGGTGACAGAGTGGATCCCTGTTTCTAAGAAAGAAAAGGAAAGAAAGCCTGCTCAGAAAAAGCCTCCCCAAGAGGGTGATATTTGAGCAGAGATCTGAAGGTTGAGAAAGACCCAGCCTTATAAGAGTCAGTAGAGGAACATTCTAGGCAGGGAGAACAGGAAGTAGGCAAGAAACTGGGACAGTCCAGCAAAAGCAGCTGCAGCTTAGTGAGCAAGAGAGAGTGGTCAGTTTTAACGAAAGAGGAAGACAGGGACTAGGTCATGGAGGCTTTTGTAGGCCATGGTTAGTAGTTTGAATTTCATTCTACATGAAGAAGGAAAATAACAGAAGATTTAAGCAGGGTAGTGACATGCATGATTAGATTTAAATGTTTAAAAATCCAGTCTTGTGGCCAGGTACGGTGGCTCACACCTATAATCCCAACACTTTGGGAGGCTGAGGTGGGCAGATCACCTGAGGTCCAGCGTTTGAGACCAGCCTGGGCAACATGGTAAAACCTCATCTCTACTAAAAATACAAAAAAACCTAGCTGGGCATGGTGGCACACGCCCATAGTCCCAGCTACTTGGAGAGGCTGAGGCAGGAGAATCACTTGAACCCAGGAGGTAGAGGTTCCAGTGAGTCAAGATAGCACCACTGCACTCCAGCCTGGGTGACAGAGGGAGACTCCACCTAAAAAAAGAAAAGAAAAGAAAAGAAAAAAGAAAGAAATCCACTCTTGTGATGTAGAAAACAGACTAAACAGGGAAGTGGAAGAAGGGAGGCCAGATGGGAGGGTTTGACTGTCGTCCAAGCAAAAGATTATGGTGCCTTGGACTAGGGGGTGACAGCAGAGATGGCAGGAAGAGGACACATTTGGAATATATCCTTCAGGTAGAATTGGTAAGACTTGGTCATGAGCTGAATGCAGGCAGGGAGGACAAGGGAGAAATCTAAAATGATTCCTCGATTTGGGGGTTAAGCAACTGTTTGGAAGATTATACTCTTTATTATGTAATTTAACAAATTATATGGGAAAAATTGGGAAAAAAAAAAAAACCAGATGGTGAAGATGGGGCAGGGAAATTTGGGCATATTAAGATGCCTATTAGATATCCATGTAAAGTTGCCGGTGGCAATTGGATTCATGATTCTGGGGCCCAGACGAAATATTTGGGCTAAAGGTACACATTGGGAAGTCACCCCATAAGGAGAAGTTAAAACCATCAAACGGAAAAAAAGAGAAGACCCAGGACGGGACTTGAGGCATAAGTTCATTGAAAGGTTGGATAGAAGAAGAAATAGCCAGTTTTAATGGTATATTGAACAAGAGGGAAGCACGCAGTGTAATCAGAAAACCACTTTATTCTTTTCCTCCACTACCTGTTCAAATCATCCCCTCCATGGAACTAGTTGTTCCCTGCTCCCTTGAACAAAATTGAAGAGGATTGTGTGACTTTTGTGGACATTCTTAAATAATATAAAGCCATCTGGTCACTGCTGGTCACACAGAGAGAGAGTGTGTGTGTCTCATTTCAATAAGCATTATGAATGGTCCATGGTAACAACAAAGTGTTCCAAATTCATGAAGAGTTGAGGCTCTCCACTCCAACCTGGCTGCCTCCAGTGGGAGTCAGCTGTCCTCTATTTCACCTGAAATGTGAAGTCCTCTTTCCCAGCTCATTTGGCTGCCTCTCGTTCCTCTAGAATTGAAGCAGAATGTGGAGGGAGAAAGGGACAGGGCAGGAAAGATCCTACTTGGCTAGTCTTGTCGTAAACTAGTAAGAGCTATGTGGACTTTCCAGGCGTCCAAGAATCTAGAGCTTATTCTTTCTCTTTTGAGACAATATTATGGTTTCTTCAGACTTATCTTAGGAAATTTTACATGCTGTAAGTAAATGTTCCCATGCTGTAAGTAAATGTATCTCCTAGGGCTGGTCACTTACAATTCCTCCTTCACTGCCTTGGAATCTAAAGTATATCTCCAACACTTGTTTATGGTTGGGTTTTTTTCTCCAAGCAGCCCTCCTGGGCAGGATCTAAGAAAACCTCAAGCTTGCTTGCTTTCTCTGTGTGTGCTGCCTCAGGCCCGCGGGAAGCACTCATAAACATCACTTGCCCCAACCTAGCACCGTCTCTTCTCCCTGCCAGTAGAGCAGCCAGCCGGCCAAGGGCAGACTCTAGTCCACTGGGCTCCACCCTCTAAGTGCTCCCCAGTAAAGCTCCTTTCCCTACACTTGTCAGGAGGAGCAAGCATCCCCCACTGCTTCTGTACAATGGGGAAAAACTCATAGGGCACATCTCTCTAAACAAATTTTCTCTCCAATTTCTTATGCACTTTGGTCTCATTAATCTCTTTTATAAGCTGGAGATGTTTAATCAACCAAGGGACATAAAATCCATTCTTGGCCACGCTGTAAGTCCTGGCCAATCGTCTCACTCCTCACTTGGTGAGAATCATTTGCTCTAATTGCATTGGGAAGACAAAAATTTAGGACAAAATAGGATGTTTTAAAATCCTGTGTACCCAATGCAGAAAACTGACAAACAAGCAGAGGAGAAAGTCAAGCCAGGAGGTGTAGAAGAAGCTAATGGGTGCTCAATTATGTCAAATGTTTCTAAAAGGAGGAACACATTGAAGACAAAGAAATGCTCACTGGATTTGAAGCCTTGTGCAATTCCATTTCAATGTAGTGTTGGGAACAAAAGGTAGATGTAAATGTTAGATACTTCCCAGAATCTATTCACTCCTTTTTCTTTGCAAACAGAACCTCTACTGCCAGCTCCAGTGTAAACCCTCACTGGTTTAAACCAAATACCATGATCCATTTTTCTTTGCCAAGGGTCATATGATACCATTATTCTGGCCACCAAGAGGTGAGGGGATGTCTGTTGAAAGATTTCTGTGGAGATCTCTCTTTTTTTTACATTTTTTTTTATTTTTTGAGACAATCTTGCTCTGTTGCCCAGGCTGAAGTGCAATGGCATGATCTTGGCTCACCACAACCTCCGCCTCCTGGGTTCAAGTGATTCTCCTGCCTCAGCCTCCGAGTAGCTGGGATTACAGGCATGCACCACGATGCTCGGCTAATTTTTGTGTTTTTGGTAGAGACGGGGTTTCTCCGTGTTGGCCAGGCTGGTCTTGAACTTCTGACCTCAGCTAATCCGCCCGTCTCGGGCTCCCAAAGTGCTGCGATTAGATTACAGGAGTGAGCCATTGCGCCCGGCCAGAGGTATCTTTTTATCTTAAAAAGAGACACAAGAAGATCTCTGCCCTTCTCCCATTAGCTACTGTCATTTCTGCCGTGACCCCTAGAGCTGTGGAAACCATCTTGGCACAAGCCTGAGGATAAAGCCAACCTCCTAGAGGAGAGTGGAGTCTGGGGAATTGCCAGAGCCCCTGTCTGGAGCCTGCTCCACCTGTGGAGTTCTTGTCGCTTGAGCTCATGAATTCCCCATCTTACTTTACACAGTTGATTCAGCATTCTCTGTTATTTAATGCCAAAAGCATCCCACAGAAAGAGTAGGCTGAAGGGAGGTAAAGAATTGCAGGCAGAGTAACTCTTCTGAGTTGGTTTTCTGGAAAGAGGGACAGAGACATGGTCTGTCAGCTGCAGGGATATGAGGGATCTAGTGAAGGCTTTTCTAAAGATGAGAGATATAGTAGCCAGTTTTTAAGGAGGTGAGGAGGATTCCATAGAAATGGGAGATGGCACAGCTACAGGAACAAGCATCCTCTTGCCACTCACTGAAAGTGCAAAGCCTTTCCTGGAGTCTTCTTTTTTTTTTTTTTTGTATGTTTGTGTGTGTGTGTGTGTGTGTGTTTTGTTTTGTTTTGTTTTGTTTTTGTTTTTGTTTTTGTTTTGAGATAGAGTCTCACTCATCACCCAGGCTGGAGTGCAATAGCAAGATCTTGGCTTACTACAACCTCTGCCTTCCAGGTTTGAGCAATTCTGCCTCATCCTCCCGAGTAGCTGGGATTACAGGGGCCCACCAGCATGCCTGGCTAATTTTTGTATTTTTAGCAGAGACAGGGTTTCACGATGTTGGCCAGTTGAACTGACCTCAAGTGATCCGCCCACCTCGGCCTCTCAGAGTGCTGGGATTATAGACCGCGCCCCTGGCCATCCTTTCCTGGAGTGTTCTGCACTGATCTTGCTGATGCCCCTACAAGGAAGAGCTGCCAGTTTTCACAATATTGTGGCTACAACTGCTTGCATGCTCCCTCCCCAGTGACCTGTGGATGGAATCCCTCCAGCCATCTCTGAGCTCTTTCTTTGGAGAAGAAGCTGATCCCTGCAGGGCTGATCTACATCTCCAGGATAACCTCTGCTCCAGAGGGGTTGACAGGAGCGCAGCTTTTTATTCTCTTGAGGTTCTTCCCAAGAAAAGCCCAGTCTTATAAATTGTTACTTTCCCTCCAAAGAAATATAGATTATCCAAGAATCTAGCTTGCAGTTATTTGGTTTGTCTTCCAAGCTGCACCTACCCTTAAGCCCCACTTCACCTGGGTGTGCAGACCAGCTCAACCTAATGAAGTTTGTCGTTACTTAACCCTCCCCTTAACATTCGACTTCCCAATTATAATTACACAAAAAAATACACCTATACCTGTTGGAGTATTAACTCCTCTCCCCCAAAGATAGGAAGTTTGGCTTCGCAATCAGCAGCTCTCTCACTTTCCTAGTCACTTGAATTCATATGCAAATTAACCCAAGGTACACGGTCTCTCCCCAGGGGAGCAGAAACATTCAGTCTCAGCTGGGGCATGAGCTATATCAGGCCACATATTTACTGAACATCTAAATAATGATCTAAAAGGGCATTGCTGTGAAGCATTTCCAGTAGAAATATGACAACAATGCAAAGGACCAAGTCGAGAACAACGTTGATTTGCCTTTCTATTGCTTCCTGTCCAGAGTAACGATTTGTTCCATATTTCACTTCCCCTCCTCATTTACCAGTACAAGAAGATACTTAACATAAAATGTTTAGCACCCATGCCATGAGGTACAATTATCTACACTCAAATAGAAACACCTGGTAAAAGCCAGTCAACTGAGTTTCATTTCCTTATGAAATTTCAACAATTCGTTAACTAAAACATTACATTGACCAAAATATTTTAAACATCTAAAACTGGCTCCCTCTGTTGGTTAAATTCAAATGGATGTACCGAGTCTTGTTTTATGACATTGAAATGGAGGAGGGACCCCTCGTAGCGGACTGTGGGCCCCTCAAGCATGGAGATGAAAAAAAATCTTGAGTTTCTTCAAGGGAAATTCCAGGCACCTAGCTAACCCTGAAAAGTAAATGAGCAAATTGATAAGCGAAAAAGAAACAGTAGCTTAAAACAATAACCAAGGAATCACGAGAATGCTTGGTTTCCAACAGAAACATCTTAACATATGTCCCTGAGTTTTTTTCAGAAATCTGGACCCCCACCAAAGGGATCCACTGGCATGTGAACCTCAGACAAGGGGGAAATGAGGACTGAACTCCAACACCCCTTCTTTGTTCTAAATTTCTTCCTCAGGGTCCTGGCAGAGGTCACAGCCACAAGCCAGTGCTAACGGTCTTTTCTGCTGATGCCAAATTTTTAGCACCTCCTTAATGTATATGGTTTGGATCTGCATCTCCGCCAAATCTCACGTGGAATTGTAATCCCTGGTGTTGGAGGTGGGGCCTGGTAGGAGGTGGTTAGATCATGGGGGCAGAGTTCTCATGAATGGGTTAGCATCATCCCCTTGGTGCTGTTCTTGTGATAGTGAGTGAGTGGGTTATCATGATATCTCATGTAGAAGTGTGTAGCACTTCCCCGCTCCCTCTCTGGCTCCTGCTCTGGCCATGTAAGATGTGCCTGCTTGAGGCCAGGTGCAGTGGCTCACGCCTGTAATCCCAGCACTTTGGGAGGCTGAGGCGGTTGGATCACCTGAGGTCAGGAGTTCAAGACCAGCCTGACCAATATGGAGAAACCCAGTCTCTACTAAAAATCCAAAAATTAGCCGGGCACAGTGGCTCATGCCTGTAATCCCAGCTACTTGGGAGGCTGAGGCAGGAGAATCACTTGAACCTGGGAGGTGGAGATTGTGCTGAGCTGAGATTGCACCATTGCACTCCAGCCTGGGCGAGAGTGAAATTCCATCTCGAAAAAAAAAGATGTGCCTGCTTCCCTTTCACCTTCCACCATGACTGTAAATTTCCTGAGGCCTCCCTAACCATGCCTCCTGTACAGCCCATGCATGGAACCATGAGCCGATGAAACCTCTTTTCTTATAAATTACCCAGTATCAGGTATTTCTTTATAGCAGTGCAAGAACAGACTAATACGTTAACCAATCACAAATCAGGAAATCTTTCAATTGACCTGTGACCTGCAAGCCCAGGCTTCAAGATAGCCTTCTCTTTCAGGCCAAGCCAATGTATAGCCTCCATGTACTGATTTATGAATGTGCCTGTAACCTCCGCCTCCCTGCCTTTAACCTTTACCTATAAACCATCTGGGAGGTTGGGTCTGGAGCATGAGCTACTCACTTCTCCTTGCCTGGCACCCTGCAAATAAACTCCTTCTTTTCTCCCACTGCAAACCTCAGTGTGGCTGTTTTGGCCTTAGTATGTCGAGCAAGCAGACCCCAGTTTGGTTCGATAACAACATTTTCTACTAATGTAGTTTTGGCTAAAATTCAGACTGTGTAGGTCAAAAGAAATGAACAACATAGTCACTTTTAAAAATCTCTGCACTGGCTCACGCCTGTAATCCCAGCACTTTGGGAGGCTGAGGCGGGCAAATCACGAGGTCAGGAAATCGAGACCATCCTAGCTAACACGGTGAAATCCCATCTCTACTAAAAATACAAAAAATCAGCCGGGCGTGGTGGCGGGCGCCTATAGTCCCAGCTATTCGGGAGGCTGAGGCAGGAGAATGGTGTGAACCCGGGAGGCGGAGCTCACAGTGAGATTGGGCCACTGAACTCCAGCCTGGTTGACAGAGCAAGGCTACATCTAAAAAAAATCTCTGCATTTACCTGGAAACATTAGAAATGAGATTTTTTTTCACTTAAGACAGTAATTCAAACTACTATCATGTGTGAAAATGTTAATAATTTTATGTTAAAATGTATTAAATTTTCATTTATTTATTTTTAGAGACAAGATCTCACTGTTACCCAGGCTGTGCCACTCATAGCTCACTACAGCCTTGAAATCCTGCGCTCAAGTGATCCTCCCACCTCAGCCTCCTGAGTAGCTAGCATAGTCTCCCTGTGTTGCCCAGGCTGGGCTTGAATTCCTGACCTCAAGTGATTCTCCAGTCTCAGGCTCTCCATTAGTTGGGTTTATAAGCTATTCAAGTATTTTGCATTTGATCTTAGCCAAAAGGCCAAGAAGTGATATTAAAGCATTTTCATAATAAATTTATTTTCCAGGCATAGTATATTAAAGTCTGCACCTGAATATGCTTCATACTTTTAAGATTTCGCTGCCTCAGCCCCATGCACCCAAGTCTTAGCAAGCATGACTATAGCCACCAGTTACCTGGGCATGTCAGCAGCTTCAGAATTTTTGAAGCTGTCCTCACCCCCTTATCTTGATTTAACATTCTTCTAATTCTAATGACCCAATTTGTCTCTCCTCTCACCTTCAGGCCATCAAGCTCCAGAAGATTTTCAGTAAGGGATATCATCCTCTCAATAGTCCAAAGGCACCATTCTACAGGGGACCCCTAGACCGCCCATCAGTGGGATAGGAAGGAGGTGAAACCTGCTTGTTTCCCTTGGACATGTCTAGATACTAGTTTCACTAAGTCACAGAGTCACCCTCCTGCACTGACAGCTAGCAAGAGGCGAAGACCCACAGAACCACCAGTGCCCCATTGTCAGTGGGAAGCAATTACAGAAGACTGACCTTCATTCATTTTCCCCTAAAGATTTGGAGTCTTGGGCTCTTGAGGTGGGAGAGGTGTTAGTGGTAGTTAGACAGTCATGAGCGGGGCAGGAGAGGGCTCTGCCCCCACCCACTAGGAATGTCAGGTGCTGGTTCAGCAAGGATCACATTGTCTCTCTAAAAGTGATACATTGTCAGCTGGCCCCAGGAAGAGGCCACTTTCTGATGGTCCACACCTGTTGCACTAACATGTTAACTGAATGCAGAAGCCAGGGAGAAGCACCTTCCCGGGCATGTACATTGACAAAATGGCAGAGTATGACTTTCTGAGGCACTCCACAGGAAAAGGAAAGGAAGCCTCAGATAAGCATGCATGCAATTTCCTAAACACACTGTGGTTGCCCAACTCCCAAGGGTAAGGAGGGCACTGTGCATGTGGGCAGCCCACCCTAAGGGAAGAATCATGGGAAATGAGCCAATGTATAAAGCCCTAGGATCAAGGTTAAACACTGCACTTGACCTTCATGTGGCCACTGGGGTCTCTTCCAAGTGCATCTTTCTTTCCTACTTTATTTTATTAAACTCCTACTCCTGCTCTTAAAAAAAAATATAGCTGCCTCAAATTATTTCTTAGAGTTAGATAGCTATTAATTAACTAATGAATTTTGTGATGATCCGTCTATTCGTGGGAGTCCTCACAGTGAACATCAACAATACACGGTTGTAGGAGACTGCTTTGGGGGTTCGTCTTAGAACTGCCCTTTCCTACAGAGGTCATTTCCACAGACATGTTATTTTTGACTTTCTTGGCTGCAATTAATTGATCCAACGATAGACACCTGACCAAGCTGGGCCAATCAGATTGTCTCTCCTGGAAATTTTAAATTTGACATAGCCATTCAAGTCAGGCTTTATGGGTACTTAAGAGGGTGTATGGGAGGCTGAGGACACAAAAAAAAACACAGGGAAAGAAATGATACACAATCTCAGAAAGAACAAAAATAGAAGACTAGGGAGCCTCACAAAGAGAGGTGAAGGAGGAAGAGACAGCTTGGTTTCTGGTGGCCTTCTAACACCCATTTCTGGTGCTTCATGAGACTCTCTCTAGCCCCTGTGTTCTGTGAAACACCTTTATGTTTTGTGTTTTCTGTCTCTTCACTTAAGCAAGTTTGAGTGAGTTTTTGGAAGTTGGGATCAGATCTTCCCTAATGTGACAATGGGCCCTCAGAGTTTGTTAAAGCATGAAGGAGAGCCAGCAGCAGCAGCAACGCTACATTCCCACAATCTACGCTTGCTGAGTTCTTGGGTCTGCTCTGTGTTTCTTTGATGTGTTAAGTACCTATACAGACCAAATAATGCTTTCAAAATGTTTCTAGTCACAACAGACTGGCAATAATATGGTTTGTATCATGACTTAGTTGATACATTGTCATGCATAAATATTTGAAACAAGAGTACTTGCCACAGTACCTGACATAAGGTAGATGCCCAACAAATACTTGCTGAAATAATTACATGGATAAATGAATGCAGTATGAGAAAACAAAGGTAAGGCCATGAATGCTTACGTTGACTTTGGAAAAAGAAATAGAAAAGTCAGGCTGGGAGCGGTGCCTTGCACCTGTAATCTTAGCACTTTGGGAGGCCAAGATGGACAGATAGCTTGAGCCCAGGAGTTTGAGACCGGCCTGGGTAACATGGCAAAATGTTGTATCCACAAAAAGACAAAAAAGCAGTCAGGCATGGTGGCACATCCCTGTAGTCCCAGCTGTTTGGGGTGCTGAGGTGAGATGATCGCTTGAGCCCAGGAGTTAGAGGCTGTAGTGAGCCATGATTGCACCACTGCACTCCAGTCTGGGTGACAGAGTGAGACCCTATTTCAAAAAAAATAGAAAGAGAGAGAAAGGGAAGGAGGGAAGGAGGGAAGGAGGGAAGGAGGGAAGGAAGGAAAGGAAGGAAGGGAGGAGAGGGAGAAGGGAGAAGGGAGAAGGGAGGAGGGAGGAAGGGAGGAAGGGAGGAAGGGAGGACGTTGAGTAAGGGATATTAGAGTGAGTTCCTTTCTTATATTGACCTGATTCCTCGTCTTTACATATTCTTTCGCTTAGGATTTCTCGCTGCCTTTCTCTCTGCTTGTTATCTATCTTTTTTCGTACTAACCCTCTGACTGCATACGTCCTGCGTCATGCCGGCCTTCCAGTCATTAAGTCCTTCCTCCCGTCCTCGGTTCCCCCCCTCCACTACCTCATTCCTACTTCACTCACTCCCTACGCCTCTCGATACTCTCTCCTTACAAAATCCCGACAAAAAAGCCAAGCTTAATAAGCCAAGTTTATAACTATATTTAAAAATTAAAATTAAAAATCCAGAATAAACTAAGCAAAGACAAATAAAAATAATTTAAAACTATAGAAATCTTAATTTTTATTAATTTTAATTTTTAATCTTAAAAACTATAGAAAATTTATTTTTATAAAATATTAACAAAATTTTAAATCTCTAGCTGAATTTTTAAAAAGGAAGATCACAAATAAAAAAGAAAACAATCATTGTTTTAATTTAGGAAGAACTATTACTTATATCCTATTAAACTGAATGTTCAATAGGCAATTAATAAGTCCTTATACAGATATTACTTTGCATAGCTCCTGATGAGAAATTTATTCTCAATCTTATTTTTATTTCTCTGGACAGCATGTGCCCTCTTTTTCTCTGGTTGCTTTTACATTTTTCTTTTTATCACTTGTTTTTAGCAATTTTATTATAATGGGCCATAGCATGGTTTTCTTTATGTATATTCTGTTTGGGACTCATTGTGCATGACTTTACAGCTGTCATCAAAGTTAGAAAATACTTACGTCATTATTTCTTCAAATTTTTTTTCTGGGTTTTTCCCCTTCAACTCTCTTCTCTTCTAGAATTTCAGTTACAATGACTGCTTATATTGTACCACAGGCCATGCTATTCTGTTCATTTATTTTCATTAATTTTTCTCTGTGTGCCTAATTTTAAACAGTTTCTATTGTTACATCTTCAGGTTCACTGGGATTTTTTTTCTTCTGCAGTGTCTAATCTACTGTTAGTCTCATCTACTATATTTTTTATCTTATATATTATATTTTTCATCTCTGGAAGTTCCATTTGAATTCATTTTGGATATTCTATTTGTCTCTCATGTTTTCCTTTACCTTATTGAACATATAGAGCATATTTATAAAAGTTTTTTAAACATGTTTGTCCTCTAATTCTTCATCTCTGTCATTTCTGGGTCTGTTTCTATTGATTGATTTTTCTCTTGGCTATAGATCATATTTTCCAGGTTCTTTGCATATCTGGTAATTTTTTATTGGATGCTTGATATTGTTGATTTTACATTGTTGAGTGCTGGATTTTGCTGAATTTCATCAATTAGTGTTGTATTTTTTTTCTCGTGTGCAGTTAAGTTACTCTGGAGATCATTCAACCAAAGACCTATAGAGGTCTCTCTGTAAATATCCAGACTTCTCTCTTTATGCAGCTCCCTCCTCTACTGTACTCTGCCCCACAAGTTTCAGCTGCATTGGAACAAGCTCTGATTTATGTTTTTAACTCAGACAGATTGCTGGGTTCTGCTTGTGTTCTCTCTTCCTACACTGGGTTCTGGAATTTCCATCCAGGCGATATATTGGGTCAATTGTAGAACTCACCTCATTTGTTTCCCTTCTCCCACGCATCACAGTCTGTACTGCCTGCCATCCAAATTCCAAAAACTGTTGCTCTCTATTTTATCCAGAGTTCTAACTGCTAAAGTGGAGGATAAATCCAGTACCTATTACTCTATCATGTCCCAATGCAAAGTCAACTCATTTCAATTAAAAGCAGAAATCAGACCAGGACCCCTCTAATCATCCCCTTTACTTAAAATACCACTGACAATATGGCCATTGTTGTTAGTCAAGACAACAGAATAAAAGAAAAAAAATTATTAAAGTGACATAGTCATGTAATTAGCAAATCCAAACAAACTATCTGTCTTAGGCCAACACTATTCCTGGTTATGCAAGTCTTGATGTGGTTCTTTCAGAGTTATGACTAAAAAGAGTTAAATGTTCCAGTCTCAACAAACAAGAGAGCTTGGGAATCCATGTACAGAAACCAGTGAGATAATGACCCACACTTCTCCACATATTTTAATCAACCCTTAGTCATGAAATTACAATCACGTTGTCCTATTATATTTCATTGTATTACCATTACGGATCATTTATGTCATATTTTTCTTATTTTTAACAGTGTATTGTTCCCATGCATTCACTATAGAAAAAGTTAAAACATCCAGATAAATAAATAAAAATAGGCCAGGCGCGGTGGCTCACGCCTGTACGCCTGTAATCCCATCACTTTGGGAGGCCGAGGTGGGCGGATCACGAGGTCAGGAGATCGAGACCACAGTGAAACCCCGTCTCTACTAAAAATACTAAAAAATTAGCCAGGCGTGGTGGCGGGCACCTGTAGTCCCAGCTACTCAGGAGGCTGAGGCAGGAGAATGGCGCGAACCAGGGAGGCGGAGCTTGCAGTGAGCCGAGATTGCGACACTGCACTCCAGCCTGGGCGACAGAGCTAGACTCCATCTCAAAAAAAAAATACATAAATAAAAATAAAAATAATATGAACATTTGCCTGAAGTATAGATACAGATTGCAATGGATAACAATGAAAATACCATAAGCTATTTCACAAAACTAAAACTCCATGGTAAATTTTAACAAAAGAATAACTGGCTGGGCGTGTTGGCTCACGCCTGTATTCCAGCACTTTGGGAGGCCAAGGTGGGCGGATCACCTGAGGTCAGGAGTTCAAGACCAGCTTAACCAGCATGGAGAAACCCCGTCTCTACTAAAAATACAAAATTAGCTGGGCATGGTGGCAGGCGCCTGTAATCCCAGCTGCTCAGGAGGCTAAAGCAGGCTTGAACCCAGGAGGCAGAGGTTGTAGTGAGCCAAGATCGTGCTATTGCACTCCAGCCTGGGCGACAAGGTCGAACTCAGTCTCAAAAAAAAAAAAAAAAAGTATGAAGATTTGAACCTCATATAAAAGAACAGCTATCACCAGCCTCCGGATAAGCAATATTTAGAGATGCCTGATATCATTAGGAAAAATGCTTGACAAGTCATCCAGAGGAAAAATGCTTTGCCTCACTAACAATCAAAGATACACAAATATAAATATTTTAAAGGTATCATTATTGATCAGACTTTGGAAATAAATACGCCTAGATATTATATTTGCATTTTAAATTCGTCTTTTTTGGGGGGCGGGGGGAGACAGAATCTCACTCACTCTGTTGCCCAGGCTGGAGTGCAGTGACACGATCTTGGCTTAGTGCAATCTCTGCTTCTCGGGTTCAAGCGATTCTCCTGCCTCATCCTCCCAAGTACCTGGGACTACAGGCATGTGTCACCATTCCTGACTAATTTTTGTATTTTTAGTAGAGACAGGGTTTCCCCATGTTGGTCAGGCTGGTCTCAAACTCCTGACCTCAAGTGATCCGCCTGCCTCAGCCTCCCAAAGTGCTGGGATTACAGGCATGAGCCACTGCGCTTGGCCAGAAATTGGTCTGATTTTTATCAGCACCAACTGGCTGGCTAGAAAGCTGCTTACACCTTTGACCTACTAATTTCACCTCTAGGAATGGAGCACTAAGAAAGCTTGCATTCTAAGCCAAAGTTTCTATACTAGGATTGTTCTGAATAGTTTAGACAAGCAAAACCTTAGAAACACCAAAAACTCCAGCAACAGAACATAATTAACCAAGCAGATATTTTAACATGATGGAATACTTTATATAACAGTATCAATAAGTTTGATAACCATTTCCTGAGCACTTGTTATGTGCCAGACACTGCATTGAGTGATTTAAATATCCTATTCTGTATTTGCATTTAATTGCTTAATATTTTCTATCTCAGGTAGATAACTGCAAATGAGAAAATTAAGGCTCAGAGAGTTATATAATGGGCCCAAAGTTACAATTAATAATAGCAGACAGACAACTCTGGTCTGTCTTACTCTAGAACCCTCAAAAACTCTTTCCACTTTATCGTGAAATTGCAGGATCCAAATATGGCAAACCCCAAAAGTTGGAGGAAAAGTCAGAAGACTTAAACCTTTGAAACCAAAGGTTGTAGTAAACAAAATAAAATTCTCTATTACTGGCCACCCAAAGACATCTTCCCAGGAAGATTAATAATTGTGATTGCAATACAAATTTTTAACACTGGACTATTTTAAAGTACCTAAATACCAGTATTTTTGTTTATAAACACCATCTTTTTTTTTTTTTTTTTTTTGAGATGGAGTTTCACTCTTGTTGCCCAGGCTGGAGTGCAATGGCGTGATCTTGGCGCTTTGCAACCTCCGCCTCCCTGGTTCAGGCGATTCTCCTGCCTCAGCCTCCTGAGTAGCTGGGATTACAGGCATGTGCCACCACTCCCAGCTAATTTTTTGTATTTTTAGCAGAGACAGAGTTTCTCCATGTTAGTCAGGCAGGTCTCGAACTCCCAACCTCAGGTGATCCACCTGCCTCAGACTCCTAACGTGCTGGTATTGCAGGCGTGAGCCACTGCGCCTGGCCTATAAATACCATTTTCAAATGAAACCTTTATGCACCCTTCTTGGCTCTCTCTGCAAACCATTTCTCTATACCTGTTTCATCTCCTTGACACTCTTATCACAAATCCTCCCTCTTTTCCTATCAGTTTCTGCCAGACCCCTGACCCCTCCCATCTCTTCTAGCCATCACCCACTCCCCTCCTCTAAAAGGGCAGATACCTGCTGCTGAAGGGACGGAGCAAGACCCAGAGCAGGGTCATCTGTCCAGGGTTGGAAAAGAGAATTCAAAACTGATACAACACGTAGTCTTGAAAGCTCACTCCTGGGAGCTGGACAGGGCAGAAAGGTGCTAAAGCAAGTGGGTCTGCTACCTCCAGGCGACTGCTGTGACCGAAGCCCTCCTTCCCCAGAACAGAGGGGACTGAAAGGTAAGGGGCAGCCTCACCAAGCGTAACCAGAGGCATGTTTTGTAATAGGTTTAAAACATTTTATATTTGAATACAATATGTAGTTTCAATTATTTTTTTTTTTTAATTCTTTTTTTGAGATGGAGTTTCGATCTGTCACCCAGGCTGGAGTGCAGTGGAACCATCTTGGCTCACTGCAACCTCTGCCCCCTGGGTTCAAGCGATTCTCCTGCCTCAGCCTCCCAAGTAGTTGGGATTACAGGTGCTACCACCACGTCCGGCTAATTTTTGTATTTTTTAGGAGAAACAAAGGTTTCACCATGTTGCCCAGGCTGGTCTTGAACTCTTGACCTCAGGTGATCTGCCTGCCTCAGCCTCCCAAAGTGCTGGGATTACAGGCGTGAGCCACAGTGCCAGACCTTTTTATTCTATTTTACAAATTCTGAGGTAAATACAAAATATCAAATTGCCATTAGGTAGACTAATCTATATGTGTGTTGCTGATAAATAAGATTGCTTCATTAATTCCCAGGAACGGGCCCAAGATACCTCCTTTAATGGAAAGCATGAATTTAAAATATATCTGGTGGGAGTGGGGGAAGCAGTAGATTTTAAAACAGGGTAAAGTCTGAGAATCATCAAGGAAAACTTCAAATACAGAATACTTCAGCGAGTAATAATGGAAGAGCAGAGGCTGGTCGCAGTGGCTCACGCCTGTAATCCTAACAATTTGGGAGGCCGAGGTGGGTGGATCACTTGAGGTCAGGAGTTCAAAACCAGCCTGGCCAACATGGAGAAACCCCATCTCTACTAAAAATACAAAAATTAGCTGGGGGTAGTGGCAGGCACCTATAATCCCAGCTACTTGGGAGGCTGAAGCAGGAGAATCACTTGAACCCGGGAGGCAGAGCTTGCAGTGAGTTGAGATCGAGCCACTGCCCTCCTGCCTGGGTGACAAGAGCGAAACTCCATCTGGCGGGGCGGGGAGTGCAAGGGGGCAGGGGAAGAGAGAAAGATCTGCTTATATTTATCTAGCACTGTTGACAGAAGACAGATGGGATTTGGTGAATTCTAATCCTAGAAAATTGTACCTTATAATGGAGGATAAATTCTCTACACGTGGTCATAGCCCAGCAGAAGGATTAGGTGCACACACACACTCATACACACACAGAGAGCGGACTGCACTCAAGAGGTACAAATACAAACAGGAAACGGCTTAATTTTTCTCCTAATGTCCTTTAACATGCCTTACTGGATCCCTTTTTTAAATTTTCTTTTTGAGACGGAATCTTGCTCTGTCACCAGGCTGGAGTGCAGTGGCACAGTCTTGGCTCACTGCAACCTCCGTCTCCCAGGTTCAAGCAATTCTCGTGCCTCAGCCTCCTGAGTAGCTGGAACTACAGGCGCACCACCACAACCAGCTAATTTTTGTATTTTTAGTAGAGACGGGATTTCACCATGTTGACCAGGATGGTTTCGATCTATTGACCTTGTGATCCGCCCGCCTCGGCCTCCCAGTGCTGGGATTACAGGCGTGAGCCACCGTGCTTGGCCAGCTGGATCTCTTTTTTAGGCCCTGGACACCTCAGGAATATCTTAAAGTTTTTCAGGCTCTTGTGATTGTATGAATTGCCTCATTTGGGGATGTTTTTAAAATTCTACTCTGATATAAACAAAGAAACTCACATCCAATCCCCCTCACATCAGGCCTGATCTGTGGCTAGAGGATCAACACTGAAGAAGATCAGCTGGGCTTGTGTGGCTCACGCCTGTAATCCCAGCACCTTAGGAGGCTGAGGTGGGTGGATCATGAGGTCAAGAGATCGAAATCATCCTGGTCAACATGGTGAAACCCCGTCTCTACTAAAAATACAAAAATTAGCTGGGCATGGTGGCACGCCTGTAGTCCCAGATACTCGGAAAGCTGAGGCACGAGAATTGCTTGAACCCAGGAGGCAGAATTTGCAGTGAGCCGAGATGGTGCCACTGCACTCCAGCTTGGATGACAGAGCAAGACTCTGTCTCAAAAAAAAAAAAAAAAAAAAAAAATTGAAGAAGATGGATGCCCTCTGGGAGGGAACTCCATCAAGGCAGCTCAAATCTCACTGCCTATTGCAGAGTTCACTCTGCCAGGAAATTCATATAACTTTGCCCCACCAAACTGTGGCTCTCACTCCCTACCATGCCATCATGGTCTTCTCTAGCCTTCCTCCTGCCTTGATGATTTTCTAGGTTGGAAGCAAACATCGACCTCTACGTTACTATTAACTACCTCCAACACCCCACCACTCAACCTCCAACACCTCTGCAACCCCATAAACTTCAAAGCCTGCATGTCAGGCTTCCCAAGAACTCTTTTAGTTTTTAGCCCTGGCTCCATGGAAACACAGGGGCTGTGATTCCTTCTCAGCCCATCACTAGAGCACATCTCCTTCCCTGCTTCTAGGCAAGCAATCTGTAATCTGTAAGATTGCTTGCTTAGAACTCCTAGGCTTCTGTGCTTCTTGCTCCCCTAGAACTCTTAGGCTTCTATGAGGCTGAAGGTGGATGACAGAGGCTGATAGTCACAGGACCAGTTCTGCTATTTTTTAGACAACCTTGAGGGGATACCTAAAATCATTCTTTAGAAATAAAGAGGAATTCTTATCAGCTTTGAGGATTTAACCAAAATTATGAGACATCAGGAAAATCCCATTCCATATTGTTTTACATTAACAATAAAACCAATTAAGTTCTATTTCTTGACCTGATTACTGGTTACTTGGGTGTGTTTTGTTTTAGAAAAATATATGGAGCTATGTGCTTATGCTTTATTTCTCTTTATTAGGTTATACTTCCATAAAAAGCTTACTTACAGGAAATTATCCAGGATTCTCCCCCAGCCCTGTGTGCTGGATTCTGTGCCAGCTATTTTACATCTCTTATGTAATCAGGCTGGCTACATTTATTGAGCATCTACTATATGCCAGCAGTATGTTATATTCTTTGTTTTCTTTTAATTTGTATTGTGATATATAACATACACATAAAAATAATTCAGTTTAACGAATAGTTACAAAGTGAACACACATGTAACCACCACCCAGATGAAAAAATATATTGCCAGCACCCCAGAAGCCCCTTGTGTATCTCTTTCCAATCATAATCCCCTGCGATACTCTTCATATGCATTATTTAATTTAATCCTCACAAAAATCCTGGGAAGTTATTACCAGTAGTTGCAAGCTGAAAAATTCCCAGAGTTCATCCAGACCTAGGAGACATTTGAGTTTAATCAACCAGAAAGAAGAAACTGTATTAAGCACCTGGGGCATTCAGCAAAGACCCCAGAAGGGCTACACCTTGCTTGTAGGACTACCCTAGTCCCAGAGTAAAGGATACTCTAGACCTAAAATAACAAAAGTGAAAAACAAGCTTCAGACAAATCAAACTGATCTTCTAATAATTAACTGTCTGCCAGAACAAAGTCTAACGTACTTAAACAGAAAAAAGCAAAATTTAGCATTCAACAAATGTTGAAATGTCCAGCATCCAATCAAAAATCACCAGAGTAGACAAGAATGGTTGTGTGCACCTGCAGTCCCAGCTACTTAGGAGGCTGAAGCTGGAAGGTTGCTTGAGCCAGGAGTTCTAATCTAGCCTGGGCAACATAGCAAGACTCTGTCTCTAAAATACAATTACAAGACATACAAAGAAGTTTTTTTAATTTTAAGAAGTGATCCATGACTAGAAGAAAAATCAGTCAGTTAAAAACAAACTCAGAAATGACAGAGGTGATAAAATCAGCAAAAAAAAAAAAAAAAAAAAAAAAGCAAAAACAGAGAGAAATGGGAGATATAGATAAGAGCCAAATGGAAATCCTAGAGATGAAAAATATAATGTTTGAAATAAAAAAATTACTGAAAGGGTTAAACAACAATTTAGGCAGTGCAGAAGAAAAGATCAATGAACTTGGAGACATAGTAATAGAAACTATCCAAACTAAAGCACAGAGAGAAAAAAGATTGAAAAAACTGAACAGAGTTTCAGTGACCTGTAGGGCAATATAAAGTGGTATAATGAGATTACAAGATGCAGAAGTGGGGGAGTGACAGAAATAATATTAAACAAAAATATTGCTCAAATTTTCCAAATATAATAGAAACTACAAACTTGTAGCTTCAAGAATCCCAACAAACCTTCATGCAAGATAAATACACACACACACACACACACACACACACACAAAGCATATCACAATCAAATAGCTGGAGGGAAGTGATAAGAAGAAAATATTAAAAGTAGTCAGAGAAAAAACATAACATACAAAGGAAAGAAATAGAATGATCACTGAGTGAGACTCCATCTCAAAAAAAAAGAAAGAAAGAAAAAGAAAGCTAGAGTGGCTTTCTAAATATCAGAGTAGACTTCAGAACCTTATAAAAGGATGAAGAAAAACATTTCATTATGATGAAGTAAACAATTAATAAAAAAGAAGTAACAATCATTGATGTGTCTGCACTGAATAATATAATTTCAAAATACATGCAGCAAAATTGACTAAACTGAAGGAGAAAGACAAATCCATAATTATATTTGGAGATATAAACACTTTTTACCCAATAGTTGGTAAAATAAGTAGTCAGAAAATCAGTGAGGATGTCAAAGATTTGAACAATACTATTGACCAACTTGACCTAGCTAACATTTATAGAACACATCACTTAACAAAAGAAGAAATATTTTAAGTGCACATGAAATAGTCACGAAGATAGACCATATGTTGGGCCATCAAACAAGAATGGGACCAGTAATATTTTAAATTCTTGGGGCTTTTTGGATCAAGCACCTTAATCAGATATTGAGTATCAAGTCCCTGCTCAGTTTCTATGACACTGGTTTCTGCCCTGTTCTTCATGACCCAAGTCCTTCCAGAGGCTGAACTCAGCTTCTGAAGTCCAGGCCCTGCACCTATAATTTCTGATACTTTCTGCTGATGTCCCTGGCACTGAATTGCTAGACTTGCCTGACCACTAGCCACTGATAGAACTTACTCCTTTTTTTTTTTTTTGAGATGGCGTCTCAGTCTTGTTGCCCAGGCTGGAGTGCAGTGGCGCGATCTCAGCTCACTGCAACCTCCGCCTCCCAGGTTCAAACGATTCTCTTGCCTCAGCCTCCCGAATAACTGGGACTACAGGCACCTGCCACTATGCCCGGCTAATTTTTGTATTTTGGCTCACGCCTGTAATCCCAACACTTTGGGAGGCCGAGGCGGGCAGATCACCGGAGGTCAGGAGTTTGAGACCAGCCTGGCCAACATGGTGAAACTCAGAACTTACTCCTTTTATCTGCCCCACCTTCATGAGTCCCTAAGCTCTGGTTCTAGCTACCCACAGTTTGACTCAATTATTCATTCAACATTCATTTATTGAGCACCCACTATGTGCGAGGCACAGAGCAAGGTGCTGGAGATACAGCCACAAATAGGGCAGACATGATCCCTTTTCCAAAGTAGATAGTGTCTAGTAAGAGACACAGACAAGTAGCGAGACAATTACAAAGCACTGTGATATATCCTATGAGTGAGCAAGTCCAGGGAGCTTTGAAGGCACAGAGACTGAATACCTAATTTGGACTTCAGGTTTAAGAAAGACTTTCTGGTGGAAATAAAATCAAAGCTGAGGCCGGACGCGGTGGCTCAAGCCTGTAATCCCAGCACTTTGGGAGGCCGAGACGGGCAGATCACGAGGTCAGGAGTTCGAGAACACGGTGAAACCCCGTCTCTACTAAAAAATACAAAAACTAGCCGGGCAAGGTGGTGGCGCCTGTAGTCCCAGCTACTCGGGAGGCTGAGGCAGGAGAATGGCGTAAACCCAGGAGGCGGAGCTTGCAGTGAGCTGAGATCCGGCCACTGCACTCCAGCCTGGGCGACAGAGCGAGACTCCGTCTCAAAGAAAAAAAAAAAAAAAAAAAATCAAAGCTGAGACTAGAAGGATGAGTAAGAGTCAGCCAGAGGATAGAAAATGTGATACGTTGTTCTAGGCCAGTGATTCTCAAAATGTGTTTCCAGATCAACAGCACCAGCATCAATTAAGAACCTGTTAGGAAAGCAAATTCTCAGGCCCTTCCCCAGACATACAGTCAGAAATTCTAGATGTGGGTTCCAGAAATATGAGTTCTAGCAAATCTTACAGGTGATTCTGATGAATTGTAAAGTTTAAGAATCACGACTCTAGACTGAGGAACAACATGTACAAAGGCATGGAAAAAATGTGGTCTTCCCCAAGCCATACTCAAATATGAGAATGGTGATCCTAGTGCCTATCAGAGATGGCAACACCAAACCTAGTTCAATTCTTATTTAACAGAAAAATAGACTAGGAAAGAACTATTATTTGTTAAACAGAGAGTATATACCAGGCCCTATGCTTCACATTGTTTCTCTTATCTAATTCTTACTACATCCCTATTATTAATATGATATCCATTTTACAGCTATGGAAGTTGAGGTTCTGAGAGTTACAGAACTTGCGCAACCTCACTCAACTAGTAAGTACCAGAACTGGGATTTGAACCCAGTTCTCTCTGACTCTGGAACCCAGTGAATTTTCTATGCTAGCCCGCTGCTTCCAGGAAAAAGAGTTGAAGATGAAGAGGTGAGGGCATTTCAGCAGCTTCACTCACTAAGACTCCTGGGAATGGAGCAGGCTGACAGAGCAGCCATTGTTTGATGTCAAAAACTGGCTTTTTGACTTTATTATCATGCCTTTGGAGATGGAGCCCAAAATGAGCAAATTTGCCTTTAGGTATCAGAGAAGTTCCATATCAGATAATGATTCTGGCTATGCACTGGAGGAGTACTTCAGGGTCCCCTGGGCCTTAGACCAGAGCAGAACCAGCTCTATTTTGCTTGCTTATCCGCGGAAAATGTCCCTATATTAACATCCCTGGAAAGAAACATCTGATTAAAGGGCTTGTATACCAGTTGCCACCACATGATAATGAGATATAGTACCATCAGTCTTTGAATGAAGATGAGAATAAAGAATTCCAAGTGTTCAGTGCTTAGCAGCAGAAAGAAGCACTTGGAAGAGGCATGATTAAACTTTTGTCTAGAGCAGTAATGCACGCTATGTGTGAGCAATGTGGGCTGAAGATCAACGGAGATAAAACTGTTTGCCTCTCGAGTGGGCCCTGGAGTATGCTGGTACTCATTCTGTTTTGTCTGTTTAACGTGTGAAGAGCTGCTGGTCAACCTCGTCTATTTTTATCAGGATGAAAATATTCACTGTGGCAGGCACCATGCTGAATTGCTCAAACCCTGAAGCTCAGCATGTGCTGAGATAATTTTGTTGATGTTTGCACAGAAACTGAGAGTCACCATTGGCACATGAAACACTTCTGCTGCCTTGAGCGCAAAATGGTCCCCAGAGGACAACGTATGTTATGAAGGATGGCCACCCATTCTGCTGTGGCTGTTTTGAGCGTGTCTACGCAGAGTGCTGTGAAATCTGTGGGAACATATTAGTGTCGACCATGTGCAGATGACCTATGATGGGAAGTGCTGGCGTGCTGCAGAAGCGTGCTTTTCTCATGCCTAGCATAAATCCTTTTTGTTGGATATCTCTTCTTTCCTAAAGTCAGATTTATTACTCAAAAATATGCAGCCTTGGGCTGGGCATGGTGGCTCATGCCTGTAATCCCAGCATTTTGGGAGGGCAAGGTGGGCAAGTCACAAGGTCAGGAGCTGGAGACCAGCCTGGCTAATATGGTGAAACCCCATCTCTACTAAAAATACAAAAATTAGCCAGGCGTGGTGGCGGGCACCTGTAGTCCCAGCTACAAGGGAGGCTGAGTCAGGAGAATCGCTTGAACCTGGGAGGCGGAGGTTGCAGTGAACTGAGATCACACCACTGCACTCCAGCCTGGGCAACAGAGCATGACTATGTCAAAAAGAAAAGAAAAGAAAAAGAAAAAGAAAAAGAAAAGAAAAAGAAAGAAAGAAAGAAAGAAAGAAAGAAAGAAAGAAAGAAAGAAAGAAAGAAAGAAAGAAAGAAAGAAAGAAAGAAAGAAAGAAAGAAAGAAAAGAAAAGAAAAGAAAGAGAGAAAAAGAGAAGGAAGAAAGGAAGGAAGGAAAGAAAGAGAGAGAGAAAGAAAGAAAGAGAAAGAAAGAAAGAAAGAAAGAGAAAGAAAGAAAGAAAGAGAAAGAGAAAGAAAGAAAGAAAGAAAGAAAGAAAGAAAGAAAGAAAGAAAGAAAGAAAGAAAGAAAGAAAGAAAGAAAGAAAGAAAGAAAGAAGGAAAGAAAATAAGAACAAGCTAAAGCAAAACAACCAGAACCTTGCAAGTAAAAACTACTGACCTGATATGGACTGGGCACAAGATGAACAGTGTTTCTGCTCATGGCAACCACCCAGGCCCTGCAAACAGTAGAAGGCTCCAGAAATTGGATCTGGACCATGGGGCTTCAGGGTAGGCTAACGATCAAACACAGGGGTATGAAAATCCCTGGGGTTTTTGTCAGATTTGAAACCAGAGCAACGTGCTCAGGATTCTATGGATTCTTTGGCTTCGTCCAACATCACAGTAGCTTCAGGGGATGGATGAAGCAAGCTGAGGTCATCCTTATATTCTCTGCAAACTCTGAAAAAAACGGAGGCAGAAGATTGTGAGAAAATTAGCAGTATGGAAACTTTGAACTCTGCTGCATGGAAGTGCAGAGTCCTTAAAGAGTCTAAGTTCAGAATTTTGTCTAGAAAAAAAAAACATGCCTGATGAAAAACTAGTACATCTGCCAGTACTCAGACAATCCAAGTCTCAATCCAGACCACAGAAGGTCAGATGATGTCATTGACAATGGAAACTGCAACATCAAGATCAGGCAGTGTCCAGTGAGTGACAAGACCTGGGTGTACCATTCTGAAGAGAGGGGATCCAGATCTCATCACCATTTCTACAGGAGAAGTAGAAAGTCCCACTCTGACAATATCCTGAATATTGTTACAGAAAGAGAATATTCTCCCAAGGACAGGCTGTAGCTTTACATCCCCAATAACTACAGTAATTTATGTGGAATAAAAGGGCCCAGGAAGTCCAAGTGTACATCCAGAATGCCGATCTCTATAGACAGCACGCCCATCCATTTCTGGCCATTTCTATGTCCCCGGGAGTGAAGAGGTTTCTGGGATTCCTGGTGTTCCTCCTTCTCGTCCTCCTCTTCTGACTCAGAACAAAGGGATATTTTCTTGAACAATCAGTCCCTCAATCCCAGCCACAGAGATACGCCTACTATAGAGACGCCCTTTCTAGTCCAACTCCCTGCCCGTCAGTTTGGTTAGAGGACAACTAAATTCAAGAAGAAAAGCAGACACAAATGCAAAAACTATTATTTCTTAAGATAGTAGCTATGGAGATAAATGTGTTTAAAATATAGCATTAACCATCAAAATCCTATTTCTTTTTTTCTTACATAAAACAGTTGCTAAAATAGTTTAAAGTGTTTTGCCTGTGTAAATGAGAAGTCAACTGCTGTTTTCAGTATCAGATTAACGTTTGAAAGGTGAACTTTCTCCTGTTTACCCTCCTTAGATGGTACCTAACGGGAACACTACAGTTTTATACAGTGCTTTGGTCTCTGATCCTTAAGAGAATACTCAAGAAACTACCTCGAAGTGATTGGACAAGGGTGTCGATTTTAGAAGATGGAAAACTCCAGCCACCTCGGAAAAGCAATAGTGTCTGTCATTCAGGTCAATCACATTGGCTGAGGTCCTGATTAGTCCATCTTATGAGGCAGAGGGCAAAAATTAACCACCTCTACTGGGGCTTCCTGGGCAATCTCAGTTATGAGTTAAAGTCCTAGCTTTCCTCTCTCTGGGAATTTAGCCCTCTGTTAGGGATTAACTATGAGTCCAGGGGACTCCAAATTAAATGGGGCTTAAACAGATTTAAGCAGAAAGCAGTTCTGTGTAGATCTCACCTCTCGGCTGCTTACCCTCCAGCACTCTGCACGTCCCAGATGGTGAGTCCTACCTGGAATCCTAGCTACTCCGTAGGCTGAGGCAGGAAAATCACTTAAACCTGGGAGGCAGAGGTTGCAGTGAACAGAGATCATGCCACTGCACTCCAGCCTGGACAACAGAGCAAGACTCTGTCTCAAGAAAAAAAAAAAAAAAAAGGCCGGGCGTGGTGGCTCAAGCCTGTAATCCCAGCACTTTGGGAGGCCGAGACGGGCGGATCACGAGGTCAGGAAATCGAGACCATCCTGGCTAACACGGTGAAACCCCGTCTCTACTAAAAATAAAAAAAAACTAGCTGGGCGAGGTGGCGGGCGCCTGTAGTCCCAGCTACTCGGGTGGCTGAGGCAGGAGAATGGCGTGAACCCGGGAGGCGGAGCTTGCAGTGAGCTGAGATCCGGCCACCGCACTCCAGCCTGGGCGACAGAGCAAGACTCCATCTCAAAAAAAAAAAAAAAAAAAAAAAAAAAAAAAAAAAAAAAAGGAATATGCCTGTCTCAAAAGAAAAAAAAAAGGAATATGCCAAAATGTTAAAATAGCTTCTCCCTCAATCCTTTATAAGAATTATATTCATTTCGCAGATGAAGAAGGAGAGTGGTTGCCTCTAGAGATCTGTTTTTTTGTTGTTGTTTTTTTGTTTTGTTTTGTTTTGTTTTGTTTTTGTTTTTGTTTTTTTTGAGACGGAGTCTTGCTCTGTCGCCCGGGCTGGAGTGCAGTGGCCGGATCTCAGCTCACTGCAAGCTCCGCCTCCCGGGTTTACCCCATTCTCCTGCCTCAGCCTCCCGAGTAGCTGGGACTACAGGCGCCCGCCACCTCGCCCGGCTAATTTTTTGTATTTTTCAGTAGAGACAGGGTTTCACTGTGTTAGCCAGGATGGTCTCGATCTCCTGACCTCGTGATCCACCCATCTCGGCCTCCCAAAGTGCTGGGATTACAGGCTTGAGCCACCGCGCCCGGCCGCCTCTAGAGATTTGTAATCGTGGGTGGCTCATTCCAATTATTCATACTGCTATATATTTTTCTATAATCCTACCCTTTGCTCTTATCCCAGGAGGTGGGAGGCAGGATCCTGAAGGAAAAATTCAAAGAATATCACTGAGACTCAAATATATCCCCTGTGCCCAATGACACAGCACTGCCACCTGTCACGGACATTAGCCTTCTGGGGAACTAAGGATGGAAGTGGCATTGGGCTTCCCTGAGAGATCTGGTCCCTGAAAGCCTAAAAAGACCATTCTGTAGGTGCAGCTACAGTGACATTTGATTTACAATTTAATTAATTTTTCAAAAGCTGAGCTATCCCAGATCCAAGGCCACAGGGCTGTGAGTTCCTCTCAGGGGAATCTGGAACTTTTCCTGGTACTGTCTCAGACCCCCAGCCTTCATTTCTGCCTTTTCCAGTTCCCTGGTTCAGGATTACTTTGTAAATCAGAAAACGCAGCTTCCTTCTGTTGTTAACTGACCTGATAGTTTTTTATGCCCACAGCTCACCCAGATCCTGTTTGAGCCAGTTGGTGACCCAGCCATTGGCCACCATGCTCCTGCCTCCCTGGTCCCTACCCTGCTGGCCACCCACAGCCACCCCTCAGATTGGAGTTCCCACCAGCCAGCACTGTCACACCAGCTCTGGGCCCTGTACTCAGCACACATATAACATGATGTTTTGCTGGTGAAAGTGGTGATCCAGAGGAAGCAGTCAGATTTTATTACTGGTGGTGGCATAGACAGGAATTTGAACTGGTCCTGGCTATCGTTAATAACACAGAAACTAGCTGAGACAATTCAAGTGCTTTTTATTTTTTGCTGTTTCTATCTCTTTGACTGCACTGACCACTTTCTTTTGCCACTGAGCTTTGCTTAAATTTTGTCTCAAATGGAAATTCTTGGATTCTGAACAGAGAGTCAAATCCATCAGTTGTACCTCAAATGCCCCAGCTCCCAGTGGTTCTTTCTTAAAATGTACATGCTTATGAAATAAGAGAGGGAAATGTCTCCAGCAGCATTGCCAGCTCCCTGCCCCAGAGGACTCTAAATTTTATCTCCAACTCCTTAGGCTGCAAATTCTACCTACCATTAGGCTCTAAGGCAAATTTCATTTTCAGGCAACTTGAGGCATCTGGACCAGTAATTCAGGCCTCTGTATCCCTAGTGTTATGTCTAGTTCCACTCCGAACTGACTAATGGAATGGAAATGACCTGTAACCAAGCCACTGCCATGAAACCACATGTGACCTGGATCTCCTGCCTGAGTCCCCAATGCCAGAATAGCCTGGCATCCCAAGGACATAAAGGCAATTACCCTGTAGGAGGGCCAGGTCCTTCCCAGTCACTGTCATGGGACTATGAGAGGTGCTGTTGTTGGTTGTTTTAAGGTGTTGTGAGCAGAGGTGAAAGGATACAAACTGGGGTCTTGGCTTAGCCCTGGCCCAAGCCAGAGGTGGTGGACCTTGGGTAGTAACCAAGGGATGTTAGTTAGCCAGACTTCAGGGGGAAAGAAGCCTGAGCGGCTGATCTCAAAACCACCAGCTGCTGGAGCTCTACCCTACCTCCTGCCAGGCTCAGAGATGGCTCCTAAATCAGGTTGTGCTTAATCAGCAGAGAACATCTGTGAACATAGCCAGGAGGGAGGGGGTCAGACAAAGCCAGTCTCCCTTCCACTTGCAGGGCCTCAGTTCCCTCAATTGTATTATGAGAACACTGGATCAGGTGATCTCCAATTTTATTTCTCGTTTTGTGAACGTACTAGAAGGCCTATTCCATTCTATAATCAGACAGAACAATAATATTATCTAAAAGCGTATCTTGTGAGAAACAAATTAGATAATATGTGCAAAAGTGTTCTGTGAAGCAATGTCTTATGATTATGAGATTAATTGCTATTAATTATCATAATTATCCTGCTCTTTCCCAGGTTGTTAACCATTATACTCTGTTAGTTAATGCTGCTATTACTGTCACTTACATCTTGCAACCCTATTGCTATGTTCCCCTACACTGTCACAATGTTTCACCCACCACCATCTCAGTCACTATCAACTTTAGCACCCTGTTTTAAAAATAGGTTTTATTGTCATAATTCAGGAATGATGAGGCCAACGGATGAAATGACTGCCATCGAAAAGATAGTTCATCAATGAGAACACATGGACACAGGGAGGGGAGCATCACACACCAGGGCCTGTTGAAGGGTGGGGGACAAGGGGAGGGAGAGCATTAGGACAAATACCTAATGCATATGGGGCTTCAAACCTAGATGACAGGTTGATAGGTGCAGCAAACCACCATGGAACATGTATACCTATGTAACAAACCTGTGCATTCAGCACATCCCTTCCAGAACTTAAAATAAAAATAATTTTAAAAAGAAGCTCATTACTCACAGTTCCTAAGGGGGCACACTATGCCATCCAAGGCCACATGGGGAAGTACCAGGATTGGTCACAAGCCAGAGAGGGCAAAGGAAAAATGTGGGCAAGAGTCTTATCATGCTTTTCACAGGAAGAAATGGGCAAGGCAGGGCAAGCAGGCTTAGGATTGGCTAGTTTGAATAATTTCAGTGGGCCCTGGAGCATCAGGGTGGTCCCTGCTTGCCTGTTACCTAGCCCTGGGGTACCTGGAGCAGGATGTTAGTAGCCCAAGTGTCAGAGCCTCATAAGGGAGGTGGTTGGGGTGTTGAGAGGAGTTAGCTAGCTTGCTGTAGGTAGACAGCAAGGTAAGGGTTTTTGGAGAGCTCTTTGTATAATCAGCAGGCTCCCCCAAAAAAGTTTCTTCTCCATTTGTGGGCATAAACACGGTGGTGCCCCCTCTCTGCTGCACAAATCTTTCTTCTTTTGCTTACTAAACTTTAACTCCAACCTCACCCTTGTGTCCAACCTCCTTAATCATCTTAAACATAAAACAAAAAAAACTCCAGGTATTAAACAACAAAAAACTTACATCTTAATACATTGGCAACACTACAACAGTACCGTCTTCAGATTGGTTGGTTTGCGTATGAAAGGCATGCTCCTGGGCAGGTTGATTGCTATCTCTTAAGAATTAGCTAACCCCAGATAGGGAGTTCCTTTCAAAATCCACAAGGTCCCAAGCTGCCAAAGCATCAAAATAAAAAGACATGCTTACACGCCCCAGCTAAGTACTGTTCCTATCACAGTTAACCTGATTGAAAATGAGAGTTCACAGTTAAAAGAGGTCTTTCCCTACCCTTCATTTTTCATTCAACAAGCATCTACTAAGCACCCACTATGTGGTGCACACTATGTTAGGCCCCCAAGTACAAAGAAGGAAAACAGTCCTTTTATTTAAGTAGGAGTAACATAATGAAACAAGTTACAACACCTGTGAGAAATGTTATGCTAGCAGGAAGCCTGGACTGTTCCATAACGGAAGAGGCCCCAAACAGCCTGAAGGGGACTCGATTCCTCAATGCCTCTCCTTCCCTCCCCTAACTCCATAGGATGGAGCTCAGGAAAACAGCCTGTGGAAAAAGAGCTAAATTCTCTTCATCTTTTCCCATTGTTTCATCCAATAAAGTCCTTTAGAATAAAACCTTTGAACAAAATCTTTCTCCCTTTCCATGTCCTAGAACTAACCATAAGAAAATCATGCTTTGGGGCCAGGTGTGGTGGCTCACACCTGTAATCCCAGCACTTTGGGAGGTTGAGGCAGGTGGATCACTTGAGGTCAGGAGTTTGAGACCAGCCTGGCCAACATGGTGAAACCCCATCTCTACTAAAAATACAAAAATTAGCCAGGTGTGGTGGCGTGTGCCTGTAATCACAGCTACCTGGGAGGCTGAGGCAGGAGAATCATTGAACCCAGGAGGCGAAGGTTGCGGTGAGCTGAGATGGTGCCACTGCACTCTAGTCTGGGCAACAGAGAGACTGTCGAAAGAAAGAAAGAGAGAAAGAGAGAAAGAGGGAAAGGGGAAGAGGGGGAAAGGGGGAAAGAAGGAAGGAAGGAAGGAAGGAAGGAAGGAAGGAAGGAAGGAAGGAAGGAAGGAAGGAAGGAAAGAAGGAAAGAAAGAAAGAAAATCATGCACTGGAAGCAACAAAACTACATGTGTGCACGTAAATGTCCCTTGCAGAGTTGTGCAAATAGAGGAAAAAACACCAAGTGGATGCAACATCAGTATCTAAAACCAATGGAGCAGCTGAATGAAGTGCAGTATATCTACCAAGGGACATTATAAAGCAAACAGAACTGTATACTGGATTAGAGAAAGCACCAAACCTAGGATCAGACTTTTTAACTTCAACTTTTTGGGCAAACTGGTTAAGGATTCCAACTGTCAGTTTTTCCATTTGTCAGATGGGGGCGGCTAATAGTAGGCACTACTTCATGACGTTGTATGGAGATTAAATAAGATAATGTAGGCAAAGTATTTAAGCACCTGCAATGGTGCTCAGGAAATGTTGGCCGTTATTACTGTTATTATTAATGTGAGGTCAAGGAAACAGGATAATTGGATGGACCTAATAAAACATGGAAAATGTTCCTAGTAGTCTTAAGTGAAAAAAACAACAACATAGGACTGGTGCGGCGGCTCACACCTGTAATGCCAGCACTTTGGGAGGCCGAGGCAGGTGGATCATGAGGTCAGGAGTCCAAGACCAGCCTGGCCAAGATGGTGAAACCCTGTCTCTACTAAAATTACAAAAATTAGCCAGACGTGGTGGTGGGAGCTTATAATCCCAGCTACTCGGGAGGCTGAAGCAGAGAATTGCTTGAACCTGGGAGGTGGAGGGCGCAGTGATCCGAGATCTCACCACTGCACTCCAGCCCGGGCAACAGAGTGAGACTGTCTCAAACAACAACAACAACAACAAAAAAAAAAAAAAAAAAAAAAAAAAAAAAAAAAAACACCACATAAAGCAGTATGTAGACAAATTCTGAGCCTATGAAAAATATATGTGAAATACTTAGTTGGATGGATAGCATAATGTCATTATGAATAATATTTAATGAAATATTTATTTTAATGTTATTACAAATTTCTCTTTCATAAAAAAAGGAAAAAGGGCAATATAAAAATTAAAATTAAAATATAGGGGAACACCAGAAGCAATTATATATTAAGAAATTTTAAAAACAGCAAAAATAAAGTTGTCCTAGGAATCATGTCTGCAGAGTTGATGAGCTTAAACCATCTTCAAATTCGAGGACTTTTTTTTTTTGAGATGGAGTCTCACTCTGTCACCCAGGCTGGAGGGCAGTGGTGCAATCTTGGCTCACTGCAAGCTCTGCCTCCTGGGTTTACGAGTAGCTGAGACTACAGGTGCCTGCCACCAAGTCCGGCTAATTTTTCTGTATTTTTAGTAGAGACCAGGTTTCACCGGGATAGCCACGATGGTCTCGATCTCCTGACCTCGTGATCCACCTGCCTTGGACTCCCAAAGTGCTGGGATTACAGGCGTGAGCCAACGTGCCCCACCAAGGACATTTTTTTTTTTAGCATATAAAACCCCTCATTTATCTCAATATTTGGTAATAACATGCTGATAGAAGCTAGCTCCAAGTTGCAGATCAGTGTCATTGGGACTGGGAAGAGGCAACCGATCAAGACAGACCAGACAGAAGGGAACAGAAAACCACCTATTAAATACTGACATGAGTTTATTTTGTATAGTATAAACTCAAATATGTAAAAGCACATATAATAGATATAAATAAACTATAAATATGGATATGAAGGACTAAACAGTAGTTGTCTTTGGGTCAGAAAACCATAGATGATATCCAGTTTGTTCTTTATGCTTTAGAAATTTTTCTACAACTGATGTGTAACACTTTCAAATTGAGGGAAAAGGGACTTTAAAAACTATTAATTTATTCTTTTTAAAGCAAGAGATAATTAATGAGAAGATAGCAGGGAGCATGAACAAGCCAGCAATGTCACAAATGTCATAGTGCATGTGATTATTTATTCTAAAAAGTCCCTGAGTTGGGCACTAAAAATAGAAAAAGCTAGGGGCAGAATTGGGGGAGGCCAAGTGTCCCACCAGGAGGGCGGTGAGCAGCGCAAACTTCAGTTAGGTACAGGAGTGGGATGGCTTGGAGGAAGGGCAGGTTGGCTCAGGGCTGTCCCTGAGCAGTGGGGGCTACAGAGGAAGAGGTGCTCCCCCAACGACCCAGCTTGGAAAGCCTTTGAGGACAGCATTACTTAAGTAGTGGGAGAGTTGTTGTAAAGGTTCGGGGTAGGAACTGGGTTCAGTTTGATGCCAAAGTAAACAACTGTGTCCTCCCCATATCCCATTAGCCTAGAAAGCTGGTTTTTCACTCCCGAAACTGGAATCTGATTTCTGGTCATTTGCAACCTCGGACTTCCACACAATTCCTCCCCAAAGAATTCATGTGCCCTCAGGTATGTCCTGAATTGGGTGTTTCTTGGACCAAAATAACTTTTCCACCAAAGTTCCTTCAATCAAAAACTACCCAGTACTGGGCTGGGTGCTGTGGCTCACTCCTGTAATCCCAACACTTTGGGAAGCTGAGATGGGTGGATCACCTGAGGTCAGGAGTTCAAGACCAGTCTGACCAACATGGCAAAACCCCATCTCTACTAACAACACAAAAATTAGCTGGGCGTGGTGGCACGCACCTGTAGTCCCAGCTACTTGGGAGGCTGAGACAAGAGAATCGCTTGAACCCAGGAGATGGAGGTTGCAGTGAGCCAAGATTGCACCACTGCACTCCAGCCTGGGCAACAAGAGCAAGACTCCATCTCAAACAAACAAACAAAAAACTACCCAGTACTTCCAAAATCAAACAGACCTTTGGAAATAGTTTAGCCTGACACTCTCTCGGGTGCAAGGAACAGTGCTCCTTTTAGATATGAGGAAACTAGGACCCAAGGGAATTAGATGATTTGTCCAGGGTATCTGAGTGGCTGAGAAAGTTACGGTGGGGCTCCCCAGAACCCTTCTCTTTTTCTGTGTATCTTGTTCCATTACCCCATGATGTTCTCTGATAAGAAACTTCCTTTGCTAGGATATGTCAATGCAACGTTATGTCCTGTCATAACAGTACTTAACCATTGCATCTTGATAGAATTACACTCACCATTATATCTTGAGTGAATAATTCCTACTATTTATTGAGAGCTAGGTCTCTTTTTTAATAAGCTGTCATTTAATTCTTATAAGAAGAAGATATTACTAGATTCTATTTTCAGACAAAGAAGTCAAGAATCAAAGCAGTTAAATAAACCACCCAACATCATCCTTTTGGTGGTACCAGAGCCAGGATCTGAATCCAAATCCAAAGGTATATTCTTTTGTCTTTTTTTTTTCTTTTTTTGGTTTTGAGACAGAGTCTCGTTCTGTCACCCAGGATGGAGTGCAGTGGTGTGATCTTGGCTCACTGCAACCTGCACCTCCAGGATTCAAGTGATTCTCCTGCCTCAGACTCCCAAGTAGCTGGGACTACAGGTGCGTGCCACCACACCTGGCTAATATTTGTATTTTTAGTAGAGACAGGGTTTCATCATGTTGGCCAGGCTGGTCTTGAGCTCCTGACCTCAGGTGATCCACCCATCTCAGCCTCCCAAAGTGGTAGGATTACAGGTGTGAGCCACTGCACCCGGGCCCAAAGGTAAATTCTTGACTCTCCATAAAGATATACTGTGGAGCTGGCCTTGCCAGGAGCCGGTTCTTTGCCAAAGTGTACTCAGCATTCCTTAAAGGTTCTGTCTTTAATTTCTTCTTAATTTATTGGGAAAGTATCTTTTCTTCAATTAAAATGGCAAATTTTACGCATCAAGACGTTATATTAGAGCTAAAATTCCTAAACTGTATTAACCCAAGACACTTCTATAGAGTTACTAGGAAAAAAAATTTTTTTACTCTAGGTTTCTTTTTATTTCACGTGACTTTGCAAAGTATTATCATATTATAACACCATATTATAATAATAGATTATGGTAATACTTTGCTAACTCACATCAAGTAAAAACAAACCCAGGGTAAAATTTTTACGAGAACTATAAAGCAGAAATCTTTTTGTTTGTTTTATTTTCCATTAATACCGCAATTTTCACAAGTCTTGCATTATAAAATATCAGCTCTGGCATTTGATTTAATAAATAAAAAGCAAGGTGCCCTCCAACTTCTTACTAGTCTTCGGGACAAAGATCACTCAGAGTTCATCCTGAAAAGCATCTAAATTTAGAGATTTGCTGCCGGAGCAAAACTTTCATGTACCAGCAATAGAACCAGGCAGGCCTTCCAAAGTATGTCAGGCATGTGCTTGCGATGCTGTCGCAAGCGGGGTCAAGAGGCTCTGTCCCTGTGTGCTGGTGACCTGGGAGCCCTCCTTGTTTTCTAGGCCAGTCTCAGAGCACTCCGGAGTTGGAAGCAAAAGAGGTTGTGCAATAATGAATACAGATGCTTATTTTGATCATGAATCAGGAAAAAAAAAATTTAATGTTTAAAAAAATATTTGAATACTACATATATGCACATAGTTTTTGGGTTTTTGTGCTGTTGTTGTTTTTTTAATGTCAAAAGTTTACTGAAAGAAATGTAGGTTTCCACGTTGGTGGTATAGTGGTGAGCATAGCTGCCTTCCAAGAAATGTAGGTTTCCTCAATCCATGACTCTTCATTCCTTGGTAGGCAACCCAGAGGCAATCAAATTTAATCTCAGTTATTTGGCCTTTGCGTGTAGATATTTTAAGAACAGAGGCTATTGCTTCTCTCCACCTGGTTGACAATCTCTCTTTAGAGGATGGGATCCTGGATGGGTGTTCGGAAAAGCTGGCTTTGGTTTCTAGGTTTTAAAATCATTTCATTTCGCCAGGGTTGTTTTTCAAATGTATATAATAGAGGTTATATATTCTTTTACTTTTCATTTCTTTCCTTCTTTACCTCTCCTGTTCTTAAAGCAAAGGACAAATCACAGAGGACATAGAATTGGTGGAGGAGAAGGTATCAACAACCACTTTGGTTGTTATTGAGCATTTGTTACATCCCAGGCATGAGATAAATATTTTTTCTCATTTAATCCTCATAACAATTCTATAAAGTGTTTTTATCCCATTTTACAGATGAGAAAACTAAGGCTGAGAAAGATTGAGTAATTTACTCAGGGATGTATAGCTACCAGAAGTAAAGCTAAATTTTGAGCCTAGACTCTTCAACTTTAAAGTTAAACTAGGAACACTGAGATTTTAAGTCTTTAGAGGGAGACAGAGGATATGAGTGTCAAATTGCTGAGTTTATATAAGAGAGTGAAAATGGCACCACATAGACTAGGGTAGTCCCTGGACTAGCCATGTGTAGAAACTGCTCTCAGATCTGCACTGGAGCTTTTGGGTGGTTGCATTGTTCTGAATGGGTGCTTCAGAGGTAGCCTCCGATGAGCACAACCTTGGTGAGATCACTAAATTGATCATTCTTGGGCCGGAGATTGTTGTTTCAGCCTTAACAGATGATTTCTTAAGAAACTGGATGAGGTCTTTCAAGAACAGAGTAGGAGGTCAGCTGCAGACACCCTTGGATAGGTCCAACCCCTTCCCTTCATACCTACTACAGGGTTCCTGGGAGGGTTCCCCAGGCAATCAAGACCACAGGTGGACAAGACACACTCTCAGAAACTGCAAGCAGTTGGAAGGAGAGCACGGCCAGGCACAGCAGAGAAAAATCAAGTTAAAGTTAGTGCATGCCTCCTAAGTGTCATGCAGGCAGGGAAACTTGGAGGCAAGAAACTGGGGATAAAGTCAAAGCCTGCTGGGATTCCAGCAGCAGGAATTCTGTTTGGTTTTTTTGGTTGTTGTTTTTGTTTTTGTTTTTTTTGAGATAGAGTCTTGGCTCTGTCGCCCAGGCTGGAGTGCAGTGGCATGATCTCGGCTCACTGCAAGCTCCGCCTCCTGGGTTCACACCATTCTCCCGCCTCAGCCTCCTGAGTACCTGGGACTACAGGCGCCCGCCACCACGTCTGGCTAATTTTTTGTATTTTTAGTAGAGACGGGGTTTCACCGTGTTAGCCAGGATGGTCTCGATCTCCTGACCTCGTGATCCACCTGCCTCTGCCTCCCAAAGTGCTGGGATTACAGGAGTGAGTCACCACACCCGGCCAGGAATTCTATATGGAGATGAAATCAGATGTCTGTGGGTCAGAATAAAGAGTGTAGCTAGGTCTGGCATCACAGTGGAGGAGGCATGCAGGTATGCCTCACCCCTCTGAAGTCAGAACCTGGGGCTCACGGTGATGGCCACCACCTTATCTGCATCTAGGTAGGTTTGGCCACACAAAATCCTGAGGCTACTGAGGCACCAGTCGCCTGGCACCTCATCAACTTCAACCGGTGAAGGACAGTTTTAGGGACAAACCAAGGATCGCCACTTCCCTCCCCTCCCTATGAGATGGAAAGGCCCACTTCTTCCTTCAGTTCTGAGGAAGGACACCCTGTGGCAGATGGCACCCTTGAGGGAAAAAGCTCAGTGAAGGAGTTGGGAGAGCTCACCTGCCAGGTGGCAGATTTCCTTGTTACCCAGACCTCAACACAGAAAAATTTCCAGCTATGTCTTTCCTTCTTGAAATTTAATGCTGGTATCTTTGATCACAAGCTTTGTCTGGCCTCGTGGGGCCATAAGTGGCTGGGCTGGAGTGGGAGTGGGGTTCCAGAAGGGCAAAATTCAAATTTTTCCTGGTATCTACATGGCTAGGAAGGGTCAGACCTCTTCATCCAATAGGGCTTCAGAAATGCGTCACCTGACCTCACCAGAGAAGAAAGGAGGGAGGGGTGGCCCTCAAGACTGAAGAGGCTCTGGTGCCTGAGCAGCTAGTGTATTGTGTTTGCTTTCCCCTTCACTCAACACTCTAGAGAGGGGAGCATTTGTGTAGCAGGCTTGCTGGGATGTTAAATATGTTCGAAGGAAAATGGGGCGGGGGTGGGGTGGACAGGGATAATTGTATTTATGATGTTCTCTGGAGCTGTCTTGTTTGCAAGATGATGAGTGTGAAAATACATATTACAGAAATAGAGATGGGAGGAGGGAGTGTGTTTGGGAAGAAGGTGACAGAGATCACTGAAAGGGAGGAAACCCAAGCGCGAGGTTGGAGAGAGGCCCAGACAGAGGGTATCAGTGGGAAAAGAGGAGCGCTGAGGTGAGGGAGCAGAAGTGGAGATTGCTGCGGAGTTTTGTAGCATGAGATGCCATGTAATTCTCTCTTCATGAAGCCTTCAGTAAAATCTCCATTCACCAATGCTTTTCAACTGGGATTTGTTATGAGAGAGGAGCTCCAAGTGCTGACCTTGTAGCTCGTCAAAGGACCCTGAGTGAAAACAGTGCAGGTGTCACTTTCTAAAGGACTGGAAGGTGTGCACTGCTTCGCAGCAGGTGGGGGAGAAAGGAGTGAATCAAGAAGACCCCACCAAAGAGATGGCACCTGAGATGGGCCTTAAAGGATGACCAAGGTTTCTACCATAATTGGGGACAGGGGAGACCCCAAGTGCTGGAGGCCAAGAGGGGAGGCAGGGAGGTCTGAAAGTATTGGGGATATCTAGGAAGTGGTTCAGACCACTGCATGGGGAAAAGGCTGCAGGGGGAAAAATGAGTGGCTGGTGGAACTATGGATGCTTGGCCATCTTCAAATCTTAAGGGCTGTCATGGATGCTATGGTGAGCAAAACAAGGACTACTCAGAGGGGTTTGCAAGAAGACACAATATGGAATGATATACTCTATTCCTGAAAGGAGAAGAAATAAGTCTGAAGACCTTCTGGTTCCCCTGACTCCAACTGTCTACCTCCAGGCAGACTTGGGTTGTAAACACTGCATAAAATACATCACATTATAGCTTTATCTCACTCGATTTCAGCAGATTCCCTCTGGACTTGACAGCTCTGCTTCTGTTCCAGCCCCAGCTGAGGAAAAGGTTGCTACCCAGCCACACTGAATTCTGGGATAGGTATAACCCCAGGGTCCTCCATCAATGCCAAGACCACCCATATTCTGGCTGCCTGAGGAAATCCCACCTGCTGAATAGGCCTCTGCCTGTGTGCCAGGCCTTCCAGTCTCCAAGACTGCCTGCCTGTAGGTCCTCTTCCTCCCTCTCTCAGAGTTGTGTTTGATGACTCTGCACTGTCTGAGGACCTCATCATGTAGGTGAGCCCCAAGTTGATCCCAAAGGGTCTACTGGCACTTTCTCTCTCTCTCAGTTCCCTTTAAGAAGTAGAGATCAGGTCCAGTCACGGTGGCTCACGCCTGTAATCCCAGCACTTTGGGAGGCCGAGGTGGGCAGATCACGAGGTCAGGAGTTCAAGACCAGCCTGGCCAACATGGTGAAACCCCGTCTCTACTAAAAATACAAAAAATTAGCTGGGCATGGTGGTGTACGCCTATAATCCCATCTACTCGGGAGGCTGAGGCAGGAGAATTGCTTGAACCTGGGAGGTGGAAGTTGCAGTAAGCTGAGATTGCGCCACTGCACTCCGGCCTGGGTGACATAGAGTAAGACTCCATCTCAAAAAAAATTCAAAAAACAGGAAGTAGAGATCATTCCATCAGTTAACAGATACATATCGAACACCTACTAGGTGCACTGGGATACAAAATTAGTTAAGATGATCCCTGAGCTCAGAGGGTACTCAGTTGGGAAAGGCACATAAATAAAGCTGGACAGGCTGGGCAAGGTGGTTCACACCTATAATCCCAACACTTTGGAAGGCTGAGGCAGGAGGTTCACTTGAAGCCAAGAGTTTGAGACCAGCCTGGGCAACATAGCAAGACCCCCATCTTTAAAAAAAACTTTTTTTAATTAGCTAAGCAAGGTGGCATACACCTGTAGTTCTAGCTATTCAGGAAGCTGGGAGAGGAGGATCACTTGAGCCCAGGGGTTCAAGGTTTCAGTGAGCCAAGATCATAGCACTGCACTCCAGCCTGGGCAACACAGCAAGAACCTGTCTCTAAAAAATAATAAAATAAAATACTATAAACCTGGACAATTAGTGTGATAACTGCTGGGAAAGAGATAAGGACAGGCTACTGTGGGAAGATAGAAGGAAGATACTTAGCCCAGGGGGAAATGGGGGGAAAGGAGAGTTCCCAAGAGAGCAACTCCCAAGCTGCCTCCTGGAAGGAGGAGCAGGAACTAGCCTAGTGAATGGGGTGAAGGGCAGGAGGGGCATAAGACGCAAAGGGAGCAGGCTATGGCTGGGAATGGTCTGGAGATGGAGAGAGCAACAGTCCTCTGGGCAACTGTAGGTAGTCCACTGAGGCTGTGTTCCAGCTGCAGAGGTAGGCCCTAGGGTCCATCAAGAAGGACCTTGTATGTATTGTCAGAGAGTTGGGAGTTTATGAAGGTAGAGATGACCTACTAGGTGCTTCGTGGCCTGTCTCTCACCTCAGGGCCCCGGCCCAGCTTAACGCCATGTGCTTCTGCACATCCCCAGACGTTCCTGCTCCCTGAGTCCCTTTAAAGTAAAAGTCACAAAGGTACCCCTCAACCTGGCTTGAGCCAAAGCACATCCTTATTCTGTCGCTTACATCACCAGATTTTCCCACTGTAAATGTGTAAAGAATCCTGAGGTGTTAAGTCAAGATCTTCCTACGACCCCCAAATTCCTACACAGGAGGACGATAAACTTCTGGCCTATACCATAATGAAGAAATACATGCATAAAAGTAATCAGGTGGAGAACAAGGTAAAGTGTGACAACATCAACAACGTCCAGGTCAGCTGTGACTATTCAAAACTGGAAGGATCAAGTTCCAAAGTCCAGGCCGGGTGCAGCGGCTCATACATGTAATCCCAGCACTTTGGGACACCAAGGCTGGCGGATCACTTGAGGTCAGGAGTTCAAGACCAGCCTGACCAATATGGTGAAACCCCGTCTCTACTAAAAATACAAACATTAGCTGGGTGTGGTGGCGGGCACCTGTAGTCCCAGGTACTCGGGAGGCTGAGACAGGAGAATTGCTTGAACCCAGGAGGTGGAGGTTGCAGTGAGCCGAGATCATGCCACTGCACTCCAGCCTTGGCAACAGAGCGAGACTCCGTCTCAAAAATAAAAATAAATTAAAAATAAATAAATAAGTAAATAAAAAGTTCCAAAGTCCAGAAATTTTCTTAAACCACAAGGAATAACAAAACTGAAGAAGGCTAATCCGTGAGCCTGGGGAGGTCATAAGGAGCTGCTAAGAGAAGACCACGTGAACCTATTCAACAGCTACCTCCTGAGGAGTGGGAATTATTAAGCACACACCAACAAATACAAAAAATCAGTATAAGAACAGCATTGTACTTCTTGACAGCAATACCGGAATCTAGGTGTTAATAAAGCATCTTCAAAATCCTGAATAAACATAATTTATAATGTAGATTGTATGACTAGGCAACATCATCATTCAAAGGTAAAATAGAGTGATGATATTTTTAGACATGAAAAGTACAAAAAGATTTACTCATGGACATTTTCTTAGGAAGCTATTTAAGAGGAATGTGCTCTACCAAAATATGAGGCAACGCTCGAAATCACAGAAGAAAATGCTAGGATGCTGGAGAAAGGAAGACCCAAGAGAAAGAAGCAAGCTTCCCAAACACTCATTGGAACTGCGGACCAATGACTCTAAGAAAAAAGTATAGATACACACACACACACACACACACACACACACACACACACACACGATGGATTATCTGATGGGTTTGATTATATGGAGTTGTACTGAAAGGATTTTATCGTTTTAGAGAAACTGAGAGGACATTGTGATAGATCCATAATAAAATAAGCAAAGAAAGAGGCCAATTATTAAAACTCCAAGGAAAACCAAAAGCCATACAAGACGGGAAATTGTATATGATTTGTCTCAACAATGAATAATAAATACATGGTCTCATTAGCATAAACAGTAATGATTTAACCAGATTATGAGAAGGATAGCTTCCTTAATAGGAAATAGTCATACATTATTTGGAAATATATAAATACCAGAAGAAATAGCTCAAATAATTGAATAAGAGATGGAAAAGAGGCCTAAAAAGTATGTTTAAAAGGCCTGTATATAGGCCTTCCATATTATTTCCACCTCTGGTCATTTGGTCATCGGAACACAACCCCTAATTTAATAGAGGCATGACTGTATTCTTGACATGTAGAAGATAGAGATTTTTTAATTTGGTATCAGAAACCAAAAACTAGTTAAATGGTTGCAAAATCAGAAGGCATATTCATCCTTTAAAAGAATACTTGCAGGCGGGGAGCAGTGGCTCATGCCTGTAATCCTAGCACTGTGGGAGGCCAAGGAGAGCGGATCACTTGAGGCCAGGAGTTCGAGACCAGCCTGGCCAACACAATCTCTACTAAAAATACAAAACATTACCTGGGCGTGTTGGCGGGCGCTTGTAGCCTCAGCTACTCTAAGGAAGGAGAATGGCGTGAACTCGGCAGACGTTGCAGTGAGCCTAGATAGCGCCATTCTGTCTCAAAACAAAACAAAAAGCTTACAGACACAAAACTACAAACTAACGCCCTTTAGGGATTCCATCTACCTTGGAAAACAGGGATTTGTGACAGCTTTGGTCGACGTGCTTGTGCGTTTAAAATAAAAAGGTAACCTAGGATTTGATACCAGTGACAGTAACAGCTTTATCAAAAAAAGAGGTGGTTTTCCTTGCTCCTTCTAGGGACTAGGGTTTTAGTTTCGTCCACCCTTCAGGCCCTCAGGCCTGATTTCCGATTGTCTATCAAAGGGTCAAACAAAAAGCTCTCTAAGCTTCTACCCAAGCTTTAAAGCCGAAGGGGCTGATCGCGGGCTTTTTCCTGGGGACGTGGCAGGGGCCTTTGAGGGAA
This sequence comes from Rhinopithecus roxellana, assembly GCF_007565055.1. Classification (NCBI taxonomy): domain Eukaryota; kingdom Metazoa; phylum Chordata; class Mammalia; order Primates; family Cercopithecidae; genus Rhinopithecus; species Rhinopithecus roxellana. The sequence continues at coordinate 131,517,572 of NC_044549.1, read as the reverse complement.
AGAAACAAACGACTCTGGCTTCTCACTCGGCTCCTTACACAAAAGGCATTTTTTTTAACTATCTCTACTTGAAACAAAGTGTTTCTGAGTCAGCAGCCCTTGGAGTGGGTCTAGTCCTCCCGGGCGCCCGACACCCACCCCATAGCTGGAGCCCCGGGTGGCCCCGGAGGCCACCTGGAAGCGAGAACTACATCTCCCGGGGTTCCCCGGGGCGGAGGACGCCCACCCGGATTGGCCAGGGGTCGGTGACGCTCAGTGTTTTGGCCCGGAGGGTCACATGTTTCTTTTGTTGTGAGCTGCGGCAGAGACTGGTGGCTGGAGAAGACGCCGGCGCTGGAGAGTGCGCTGCGCCGCCGGCGGCTGAGGAACCGCGGGGTTCGCCGCTGCTGGCTGCTTCCAGCCTTCGCCGAGAGGTACCGGGGGTGACAGCTCCGGGACCGGCCGAAAGGCGAGGAACCGGCCAGAGTCTGAGTCCTCAGGGGCGGAGGGGCGGCGGCGGTCCTGACCACCGGGGTGTCTGCGGGAGGGCAGCCAGCGGCGGCCGGCCTCTCGGAGCCAGATTGGCGGTCTGCGGAGAGGCTGCAGCTGGGCTGCAGGGCCCCTTTCTGAGGCGAGGGGCCTCCAGGTCTCCCTGGGGGTTTCTCCTACCCGCTCGGTAGCTACAGCCCTGAGGGAGGGCGCCTGCGCCTCCTGGCACTGCGGCCGGGAACCGTGGCGCGGCTGGCGCGGCCTGGCAAGGGCGAGGTGGGAGGGGGTGGCCGCCGGGACTGGGGGTAGCCGCAGGTGTGGTGGCCTAGTCGCCGCGGGGCCGGGCGCCGCTGGGGGTGGCGGCTGGGCAGACGGGTGCTGCTTGTTGCCGATGGGCTGCGAACGGGGCGCCGCTTTTTATTTCAGGAAGTGCGGGGGAGTGGGACCGCCTCAAATCCAGCCTTCCCGTTTGGTGGGACGACTGTCGGTTCTGTCCGGGAGGAATGACGGGGTCAAGGTGGGGTTCCCGGGGCAGCGGGCCAGCGAAGCCCCATTAAAGCGATTGCGAAATGCGCTCGGCACTGTCACCTGACCGTTACCCCCGCCCCCGTCCCCTGCGAGCCTTTGTTTACCACGATCGCGACACCGGGCTAGCTGCGGCCGTCCCCGGGGAGCCGGGGCGGGCGGGGGAGCGGGCATTTAGCAGGCGCAGTCCCCGCCTAACCTCCCCACCTTCTTACCACTCCAGGACTCGATTTCTTAATTTAGTTCCTAATGGACCCGCCCCCAAGTTCTGGACACCCCGGGTGAAGACTGTTAACGCGGCGGGGATTGGGCGCCTGCGGCGGCTTGTGGGCGGTACCCGAGGGCGAGTTCGAGTTTTTATTGGCGAGTTTTTATTGTCACTAGGTGGGCCTGTCCGGGGCCATTCTTCCCGCCCCCTTGAAGGTGATCTGTAGGACGCGCGGGAGCGCGCGCTCTCGCTTCTCTTGCAGCTGCGGCCGGAGTGGAGCCTGGCGGCGCTGATGCGGGCGGCGCGCGCTCCCGCCCCTGCTGCGGGTGGCTGGGAGCCTCCGTGGCTGCGGCGGCTGCTGCCTGATCCTGCAGGCAGTTCTGGGCACGCAGCGGTCGGCAACCGTGGCCCGCCCTCCGAGGACCGGAAAATTAACACCCTTTAACAAGTGTCGCGTTATCTGCCGGGGTGGTGCTCAGGAAGTCCTGCGAATTCGTTGTTGCCAGTTCTGTAAACGTGTTTAGATAGCTAAATATAGATCACAGTGCCACATCTTAGGGGGCCCCGCGGTCGCCCCTGAGGCAGTGGCTGTTCACAATTGATTTTAGTGGATTTTAATGATTAATCATTTGCTCTTGTGGGCAGCTTTTCAAAAATCACGTCTTTGTATTTGCAGCTACAGACTGGGTCCACCAGCTAAGAGGTTGATTTTTATTAGGGTTGTAAAATAGATTTAAAATCTGCTTGTTGTTGGCTGAGATTTAAAAGCAGATTTCTACTATTTAAAAAAGATAGTTTAAAGATACTCCCCTAAAAGGTAAAGATTCTTCCATACTCATCTTGGATGAGTTGTTTTCCTTGTTTGAGGGATTCTAGGTCACACACTTCTATGTTTTAATTCCCGTGGTAATTTAAAATGTTTGAGAAGTGGGTTGCAACTGTGTCATTTTAAAATTATAAATTAAGGTGACGGTAATTAAGACCAATCATTTTTAGCCATAGTGTGTTGAAAATGGTTTTTCTGTTCTCTTGAGTTAATAGGGTATTTGCGTTTTCTCAGATTTTCTTCTCCTGCAGATGTAGGAATTCACTCAAGACTTAATACACTTGTTTTGTTTTTGAGACAAGGTCTCATTCGGTCACCCAGGCTGGAGTGGAGTGGTCACACTGTCACTCAGGCCATCTCAGCTCACTGCAATCTCCGCTTCCTGGGTTCAAGCGATTCTCCTGCCTCAGTTTCCCGAGTAGCTGGGATTACAGGCGCCCGCCACCACGCCCGGCTAGTTTTTGTATGTTTAATAGGGACGGGGTTTCACCATGTTGTCCAGGTTAGTCTTGAACTCCTGACCTCAGGTGATCCGCCTGCCTCAGCCTCCCAAAGTGCTGGGATTGCAGGCGTGACCCACCGTGCCTGGCAGACACTTAATACATTTTTGTAGAAGGAAGTTTGAGCTCCCCTGGATGAAGCAGGAATTGAATATGAACAGTTCCCATTGGTTATGCATTCTTTAGAATTCCAGAGGAGATGGTTACACCGGAATGAGCAGCTCCTGTGATCAGAACCGCCTCATCACTTGTGCATTGAGAGTATTTAATGTATCTAAATAAGTAAAAAATGCAATCATCTAAACTTTTGAAGAAGTAAAACCATCACTCAGTAAAGGCTTGCTTATTCAAACAAAGCCAGCAACTTAAGTCTCTAAACAGGAAGAAGAAATAATATTCTGAGTTAGGGCTGACTACCAGCTTTAACCTAACTTTCCTGGCTTTTGTCCAGGTTGTTGAACCTTCATGCTTTTTCGGTAACCTTTTTTAACTTCCTTGTTTTTCTCCCATTTCATTAAAACCCAGAGGTCAAGCCTGTGAAAAATAAATACTATTTATCAAATAAGTGACCACAGTTGTTTTTGTCTAAACTTTTCTCTTACCTAGAAATTTGGGACACTTTTTTCAATAAATATTTGGGTACGGACTGTATAATGGAAAAATGTAAGTAAGTATCTTCACAAGTGTACATATGAAAAATGCATTTTTGTATAATTTATTTCTGGTGTGACTGAAACAACTAGAGAGTATATAGCCACTTGACAACTATTGACATTTAAAAAACCGCTATTGTTTCTCCTATTAAAAACACATTAAGTGCTTGCTTGTCATCCCAGCTACTCCAGAGGCTGAGGCAGGAGAATCTCTTAAGCCCTGGAGTTTGAGAACAGAATGGGCAACATAGTGAGACCCTGTCTCAAAAAATAAACAATACAGTAGTTAAGCAAACTTTTTTCAGTTGAAGAGTTTGGCACTCTGCCTATATTTGTCATCCCAGAGTTAAAATTTTTCAACGTTTGACACATCTTAAAGACTACTAAACTGATGTTTTAAAAGTGGGCTTTGGCTGGGTTTGGTGGCTCACGCCTGTAATCTCAGCACTTTGGGAGGCTGAGGCAGGCAGATAACCTGAGGTTAGGAGTTCAAGATCAGCCTGGCCAGCGTGGTGAAACCCCGTCTCTACTAAAAATACAAAAATTAGCTGGATGTGGCAGCGGGCGCCTGTAATACCAGCTACTTGGGAGGCTGAGGCAGGAGAATCACTTGAACCCTGGAGGCAGAGGTTGCAGTGAGCTGAGATCTCGCCATTGCACTCCAGCCTGGGCAACAGGAGCAAAACTCCATCTCAAAAAAAAAAAAAAAAAAAAAGATGGGCTTTACTTTTAACTGAGGTTTCCAAATGCTACCACTGTAAATAAATAGTGTCACCACTAAGGTAAATATAAACTACTGACTACGTGCTTTTATTCATAGAGAAGTCATGTAAAATATTAGATCTCAAATTTGTGACCGGGCACGGTGGCTCACGCCTGTAATCCCAGCACTTTAGGAGGCCGAGGCGGGCAGATCACGAGATCAGGAGATGGAGACTGTCCTGGCTAACATGGAGAAACCCCGTCTCTACTAAAAATACAAAAAATTAGCCGGGTGTGGTGGTAGGCGCCTGTAGTCCCAGCTACTCGGGAGGCTGAGGCAGGAGAATGGTGTGAACCCAGGAGGCGGAGCTTGCAGTGAGCCGAGATTGTGCCACTGCACTCCAGCTTGGCAACAGAGCGAGACTCTGTCTCAAAAAAAAAAAATCTCAAATTTGTTCAGGTGGCAGAGCTCCTTGCTGGCATCCTTGCAGATTTAATTTTAATTAAAAAACCAAAACCAGGCCGGGCGTGGTGACTCACACTTGTAATCCCAGCACTTTCGGAGACGGGGGCAGGTGGATCATGAGGGCAGGAGTTCGAGACCAGCCTGGCCAACGTAGTGAAACCCCATCTCTACTAAAAAAAAAAAAGAAAAAAAAAAAGAAAACACAGAAAATATCCTGGTGTGGTAGCACGCTCCTGTAATCCCAGCTACTCGGGAGGCTGAGGCAGGAGAATCACTTGAACCCAGGAGGTGGGGGTTGCAGTGAGCCAAGGTTGTGCCACTGCACTCCAGCCTGGGTGACAGAGTGAGACTCCCATCTCAAAAATAAATAAAAAACCGAAACCATTTTGCTATCAGAAAACATAACTGTATTATATATCTATAGGTATTTTGATTATAGAATAAAACAATGCATTAAATACTTAAAAGAAACGTTAGCAAGATAAAACCAAACATTAAATTTACACATCAAGTCTAGTCAGAAGCATGAGTAGGCTCAATAGGGCACCTTGGTATACCAGGTGTGATGTCTGATGGTTAGCAAATTTTTTTCTTCCTTTAGGGTTGGAGAATATCAGTAGCCAGAAGTTTTAAGTTGAGGGAGAGAAACACTGGAGAAATTCGGGGGTTTTTTTCCTGTGACTTAAGAGACAGTAGTATTCTTTTTTAGTTAAAGAACCATATTGCTTAGTCTGACACATTGTTTAAGCTTTCCTAAATTTGTCATCAACAGCTATCTCTTTTGTTTCTCATCAAGCAAAGTCATACAGTGTATTGCCCATTTGAGGTTCTAATAAACATGGGATAATCCCTACTTGCTATCATTCTATCCAAAGAAACTCAAGGTTTTAGTTGGTTTCTGTTACTTTTTCTTTTCTTTTCTTTTTTTTTTTTTGAGACAGTCTCACTCTGTTGCCCAGGCTGGAGTGCAGTGGTGCCATCTCGGCTCACTGCAAGCTCCGCCTTCTGGGTTCAAGCTTTTCTCCTGCCTCAGCCTCCCGAGTAGCTGGGATTACAGGTGCCCACCACCAGGCCCGGCTAATTTTTTTGTATTTTTAGTAGAGATGGGGTATCACTATGTTGGCCAGGCTGGTCTTGAACCGTTGACCTCGTGATCCGCCTGCGTCAGCCTCTCAAAGTGCTGGGACTGCAGGCGTGAGCCACCTCACCCAGCAAGTTTCTGTTATCTCATGGTGGGTAAATATGGTCATGGTGGTTCCATTAAGAAACTGGAAATGTTGAAAATAGCTTGAAGGCTGGGCTTTAAACATTACATTTGTAAAACGTGGTTCAGGAACCACTGCTGCAGAGTAATTCTTTAAACTGAAATTTTGATAGTGCAAAATAATTTTTTTTTAAATTGTGATATTAAAAAAATCAAATAAATTAGCTTTTGAGACTATAGGGTGAAAATATCTGAAATGTATAAAAATTTGCTTGGTTTTGTATAGTACCTTATCATATATAATTTTCTGGTTATTTTAAAAATAAAAGATGTACTGGTCGGGCACGGTGGCTCACGCCTGTAATCCCAGCACTTTGGGAGGTCGAGGCAGGTGGATCACGAGGTCAAGAGATTGAGGCCATCCTGGCCAATCATGGTGAAACCCTGTCTCTACTGAAAACATGTGGTGGCGCGCCTCGGTAGTCCCAGCTACGCGGTAGGCTGAGGCAGGAGAATCACTTGAACCCAGGAGGCAAAGGTTGCAGTGAGCCAAGATCACGCCATTGCACTCCAGCCTGGCAACAGAGTGAGACCATCAAAAAAAAAAAAAAAAAAAGATTTGGCCGGGCGCGGTGGCTCAAGCCTGTAATCCCAGCACTTTGGGAGGCCGAGACGGGCGGATCACGAGGTCAGGAGATCGAGACCATCCTGGCTAACACGGTGAAACCCCGTCTCTACTAAAAATACAAAAAACTAGCCGGGCGAGGTGGCGGGCGCCTGTAGTCCCAGCTACTCGGGAGGCTGAGGCAGGAGAATGGCGTGAACCCGGGAGGCGGAGCTTGCAGTGAGCTAAGATCCGGCCACTGCACTCCAGCCCGGGCGACAGAGCAAGACTCTGTCTCAAAAAAAAAAAAAAAAAAAAAAAGATTTACTATATTGCAATTATTTTCTGGCTTTCCTTCTTTTGAGTTACTATATATCTTTCAAGATAAACCTCTTGGTTAAACTTTCTTGTCATCTCCTGTGGTGTTCTTTCAAGGTTAACTTTGAGAAAATGGAGTAGTGTAGAATATAGCATGCAGCCGTTCACTACTCTAAGTTTTAGGGGCTACGCTAGTCAGGATGTTGTTGGTTCCTTCATTTTCTGGTATTAGTTTTTAGAAGCCCCTCATTAATCCATACTATCTTTAAGGCTGTTAGTAACCTCTTTGTATAGAATTTCTGCATACTAAAGGAAACATAGGCTTGTTTCAGTAAACTCACGCTGTAGATTGATTCTGATATTACATATCTCCTTCAGACTTTGTACCCTCTCTCTTCCATCCCTTACCCTTACCGATTAGGTTGGTATTACCTAAAAATCCATAGAAAATGCCCACGTGAATTGCCTTATGCTTTCTACCCCATAAGGTATAATTCTAGACCAGATCGGTTATGAAAGGCTATATTCCAGTCTGCACCTGCTAAGAATGTGAATCTATTTTAGTACCAGTCTCGGAGTTCTTGTTTGGCTCTACTCTTAGCCAACCCCACAGAGTCCAAAATTGGATCTGAATCCAGTATTTGCCACCCAGTGACAGATATAGACTAGGTTCTTTATAAATGTTTCCTGAATTGACCTGAATCCTTACATTGATTCAGGATCTTATTGTCCATTGGGAAGGAAGATTTACGTAGCTGGGAGTAACAATTCCCAAATTTGTCCTAGTTGCAATATTTTTTTTACCAAGGGTACTTACAAGTCAGGCTCACTTCTGAAAGTAAGGAAACACAGGATAGCATTCACTTCATGATCATAACACAGTCTGGTATACATATGTGTTTGTGTGTATACGTTTTTAAAAAAAGGTCATTTATATTTGGTTTTGGAATGAACTTTTGAATTTGTCTAAACTTGTTAAGAATTTACAAGTTCTATTTAAAGATATCTGGGCCAGAAACCAGAACCACTTGTGTTTAAATACTATTGCTATTCTGTACACAGCTGAAGGTTCTGGTATTTTCTCTTAAGCATTCCTCTTCTCCCTTTCCACCAAATAAATAAATAAAAGGAATTGTGCTGAATTAGTTGGTTTCTATGGGATATGGGGATTAAGTTTCTATAAGATTCAAGGCGGAGGAAATATACATTTATATATTAAAAGATTAAAAAATAATTATTTGCTAACTCTTAGAATTACTTAATGGCCTCAAACTTGGATGAAACATCAATTTCCAGACACTCTTCAAATATCCAATGCAGAATTATCACAGAGTACATGTTTTTTCAGTGCTACCATTAGCTTGCTATTGACATGAATTTTCTTTTACTCATTTTTCACTCAAGAAATTTTATTGCAGGATAACACTCCAGGATAAAACTGTCAAGTGCCGGGCGCGGTGGCGCATGCCTGTAATCCCAGCACTTTGAGAGGACGAGGCAGGTGGATCACCTGAGGTCAGAAGTTCGAGACCAGCCTGACCAACATGGAGAAACCCTGTCTCTGCTAAAAATATAAAATTAGCTGGGCATGGTGGCACATGCCTGTAATCCCAGCTACTCGGGAGGTTGAGGCAGGAGAATCGCTTGAACCTGGGAAGCGGAGGTTGTGGTGAGCCAAGATCGTGCCATTGCACTCCAGCCTGCAAAATAAGAGTGAAACTCAGTCTCAAAAAACAAACAAAAAAACTGTCAAGGAAGTTGATAAATAAGAAAACTAGTTATGTAAAATAGCATTAAATTATTAATTTGCTTTAAGGAGATGTTATTCACTAATTATTTTTATACAAAAATGAACTGCAGTCAGAAACTAGAATTTACTAAAAACTTTGTTCAACATATTAGTAAATAATGACAGCTGTACATGAACTGACAACTATCTGATTTATATGTTGTTATTCTTCCTTTATTTTAGGTGTGGAAATTAAAACAACACACATATTTTGACTGGGGCTTTGATCAACCAAATGCTAAAAAGGTATATTTATAGTATGTATAAACTATCTAAACGTTGTTATTAGAGAATTTAAACCATTTTCCTTTCTTTAACCAGAGATCACTTAAGCCAATCAGAGTAACAAGGCACAACTCCATCCTTAAGATCACAAAAAACGGCAGTGTGACAATCATTTCTGTTACTAAATGTTTACCCACTCTTCTGTGCTTTCCTGAGAGCCTTATTCCTGTCTGATCAACTTATATCCATTAACTTATGTAGATACAACTTTCAGTCATTGTGTTTCTTTGGAAAGAAGCTTTTCCTACTAATTTTGTTTAGAGATGCCTACTTAGTTGTTTACTTTTTCTTGATGGGAATAATTCTGCTGTGATATTTGCAAAAATGCTATAATGGTTCAATCTGTAATCTTATGTTTTGTTTGCTTGATTATACATTATGAGTTCATTTTGATCAATCCTGAACCTATATTAGACACCGTACTTTGAGATACAACAACATTTTTCTTTCCTTTTGTTCTGTTTTTTTTTTGAGATGGAGTCTCACCGTTTCCAGGTTGGAGTGCAATGGTGCGATCTCAGCTCACTGCAACCTCTGCCTCCCGGGTTCAAGCGATTCTCCTACCTCAGCCTCTTGAGTAGTTGGGACTACAGGCGCCCACCACCACGCCCAGCTAATCTTTGTATTACTTTATTGTATAAAATGGGTAGGCAAAAACTAGTGAATTACATCTGGAAGCCCAAAAGATACATTCTGAATGCATCTCACACTCCTAAGATGCCCTCGTGCAAATCATTTATACATAGGAAGTGTTTGCATTTGGTGTCATTATGGAGACCAGTCATGGGAGAGTTCTCAGAAAGTCCAGAGGAAGTCAAGATGCCCAAAAGTCAGGAGGCAGCAGGCTGAAGCTGTTTGCAAAGATCTATGAGGTAGTCTCTTTTACATACAGAGCAGTAAACAAATATCTCATTGCTGTTGAAGACTTTGTAATTTTACAAGGTGATTTTATAGGTGTTCTAATCCAGGATTTTCCATTTTTTATTGGGTAAAAGTAGTGGAGAGGAAGACCTCTTTTGTCAGTGAACAAATCAAGGAGCCAACTATGAAAATAAGGGGCAGAAAATAGCATAAAAAGACAGATCCTTAATTGATACAAATTTTAATCAATTTTATATTAATACTTAACACACTGTTCCCAAATTTATCTAATAAAATTAGAGTAAGATCATTGGATATAGAAAACAAAGTATACTTTTATATATGTTTTCCTACTTGTCCATTCTAGCCAAAGGGAAATTCTTAGTTCCCACAATGTGCTATTTTGTTTTGTATTCTGAACAAATTTTCATTTAAACATTGAGAAAATGAAAATGTATGCAGGAAGAAGCTCACAATTTCCATTGTTGTTAATACCAATAATTGTATCTCTATTCAAAGTCACAATCGCTTGTGTGAATTTTTTGATCCTGAAATGCAGTAAGAAGTTAAACTAGATAAGCTGGAATGAATAATAGGTTCTTGATTGGGTACCTGACTCGTAGCTAATTCAACCATAATTTGAGTCTAGATTAATAAAGCATTAAGATTAAAATATGAGTTATATTCCATGTCATCACAGTTTATCATAGTTGAAATGTTCCCTTTTTGAATTACTTGTGATATTACATACATTGAACTTTTTGAAGTTTCAACAACAACAAAAAATTGACATTCAGGCACTGTAGTGGTCTCTCTTGATAAGGGGGATACATTTCTGTTTATAAAACAGTTATTGAGATAACTTCAAATTAAAAGCATGTTTGATAGATATGCTACTGCTCATGTGTGAGAGCCTGGAATTTGGAAGTCATTCTGTGCATTATAAATGGAATTTTAAATGTTAAGCTGTGTGTGTGCACATGCATCCAGACATGCACACAATTATATGGACAACTATAACCCAAGTTGGATGACCTGTAATGAGGCAAACGTGAACTCTCTGAGTAATCAGAAAAATCTTAGATGGTAAGAAATCCCCTTTTTTTAGTTAGTGATAATAAATTTTAAAACTAATAAAATAGTTTAAACTCATACATTTTTATTCATTTAGGTATTAAAATTAATTAAATAGAGCTTTTATTTGTTCTAAGGCAGGTCTGTTACCTAAAATCTGCAAAACATAATTGGATTGAAGTTAAAAATCTAGCTTGTTTGGACCATAACATACATGTAGAGGAAGATATTTCCTCAAATTTAAGAGAAACTAATTTTACTAACTAAATTTGTGGGAGTTACTTTGTTGACATTTACTCCAAAAACAGCCATTAGTAAGCATTGTCTTGTGTTTATCTTTACTTTTATATGTGTTCATTTAAATAGGCCTTCTCCATGAACTTCCATTGCCGTAAATATTATATTACATCACAAAGCTTTGTTATGTATTTGGAAAATGCATATATATTTGTACATTTGAAATTTATTTTTTATTTTTATTTTTTTTAACTTAGAAATGAGGGTGGCCAGGTGTGGTGGCTCATGCCCGTAATCCCAGCACTTTGGGAGGCCAAGGCAGGTGGATCACTTGAGGTCAGGAGTTCAAGACCAGCCTGGCCAACATAGTGAAACCCCTCTCTTCCAAAAATACAAAAATCAGCTGGGCGTGGTGGCATGTGCCTGTAGTCCCATCTAATCAGGAGGCTGAGGCAGGAAAATCTCTTGAACCTGGGAGGTGGAGCTTGCAGTGAGCCAAGATTGTGCCACTGTACTCCAGCCTGGGCGGCAGAACAAGACTGCATCTGAAACAAACCAAAAAAAATCAACATACTGCCTCTGACTCTCCACCCTAGTGATTTCAAATGAAAATAGTATTTATTTCACTTTAGTCTTTATTCCATTTGACTGATAAAATTGCTTGGATTTTTTCTGACTTTATCTGCACAATTGGGGGATAGACAGAGAAACAGAAAAGATCCTGTGTAGCATGCAATCATTTAGGTGTCCTTCAGATGTTGTTATAGCCATGTATTTTTCCCCAAATGGTCAGAATAACCTGGCATATATCTGCCCAGAGAAAATCCTATCACCTAGACTTCAGGAAGTTGAAGTGCTAATTAATAGGAAGAGATTTTTTTAAATGTCATAGAAGTTTAAGGAGGAACTAGGCTGTCTGTACCGATGGGACATATTGTCTGTGCTACTTTATGTTATTATTTATCTTGTTTGAATATGTTTTGTTGCAACTCTATTAAAAAAAAAAAAAAAAAAGCCTGGCGCAGTGGCTCATGCCTGTAATCCTAGCACTTTGGGAGGCCGAGGCAGGTGGATCACGAGGTCATATCGAGACCATCCTGCCCAACATGGTGAAACCCCATCTCTTAAGAATACAAAAATTAGCTGGGAGTGGTGGTGCATGCTTGTAGACCCAGTTCCTAAGGAGGCTAAGGCAGGAGAATCGCTTGAACCTGGGAGGTGGAAGTTGCAGTGAGCTGAGATTGTGCCACTGCACTCCAGCCTGGGGACAGAGCGAGACTCTGTCTCAAAAAAGTTAAAAAATTAAAAATAAAAAGGATCACACCTGTAATCCCAGCACTTTGGGAGGCTGAGGTGGGTGGACCACGAGGTCAGGAGATTGAGACCATCCTGGTCAACATGGTGAAACCCCATCTCTACTAAATATACAAACAATTATCCAGGCGTGCTGGCGCGCGCCTGTAGTCCCAGCTACTCCGGAGGCCGAAGCAGGAGAATCGCTTGAGCCTGGGAGGTGGAGGTTGCAGTGAGCCAAGATGGCAGCACTGCACTCCAGCCTGGCAACAGAGCGAGACTCCGTCTCAAAACAAAACAAAACAGGCTGACCACAGTGGCTCACACCTGTAATCCCAGCACTTTCGGAGCCCAAGGCGGGAGAATTGCTCGAGCTCAGGAGTTCGAGACCAGCCTAGCCAACATGGCAAAACCTGTCCCTACTAAAAAAATACAAAAATTAGCCAGGTGTGGTGGCATGTGCCTGTAATCCCAGTTACTCCGGAGGCTGAGGCACGAGAATCTCTTGAACCCGGAAGGCGGAGGTTGCAGTGAGCCGAGGTCATGGCACTGTACTCCAGCCTGGGCAACACGAGGAGACCCTGTCGCAAACAAAAACAAAAAACTCCAATAGCAATATCTTACATCTCTGTAAACCCTAGGCCTAGTACAGTATCTTGACAATAGTGGGCATATCATAAATATTTGTTGATGATGATGATGGTAAAAGCTGCAATATTAAGTAAATTCAGTGAGATAATTCATGAAAATTCCAAGTATCTAGTGAATATTGGAAGTAGGATATCTGGGGCATTACAGTGAGAAGAGAGGATGGAGATAAATAAGAACATGAAAAAGAAGAGAATACCATATATAAGAGAATGAGTTGCTTCTTGATTTTGATATTGCATATTTTATTTCCCTTTATGTCACTTAAAAAGTGGGGTACAATTTAATATGTGACGGGGTACTCAAAATGCAGCCTTAATATTGTTAACTTTCAAGTCTCAGTTTTATTTGTGGCTTGGGAATGTAGGATGGCATCTCATTTTTTAGATTATATTATCTGTGACATCCTTTAGCTGCCTTCTTTTTGCTGCCATACTTAGACCTGAATGTCTGACTTGAAATATTTCAAGAGGTTGGGAACGTTACAAGGGACATATATGAAATTCTGAGAGTATGGCAATAGATGAGATACTCTTTGGTCTTAAACCAATTACTAATACACTTTGAATCACGTATCAACTTCTGAAGATGTGGAAAGAGAGTAGAAGAATCTCCTTAAAATTAATATTAAAGAGAATTCAGCTGGGCACCGTGGCTCATGCCTATAATCCCAGCACTTTGGGAGGCCAAGGTGGGCAGATCCCTTGAGGCCAGGAGTTCAAGACCAGCCTGAGCAACATGGCAAAACCGCTTCTCTACCAAAAATACAAAAATTAGCCAGGTGTGGTGGATACGTGCCTGTAGTCCCAGCTACTTGGGAGGCTGAGGCAGGAGAATCCCTTGAACCCAGGAGGTGGAGATTGCAGTGAGTCAAGATTGCGCCATTGCACTCCAGCCTAGGTGACAGAATGAGACCCTGTTTCCAAAAAAAAGACAGAGAGAGAATTGATGGCTATAGCCAAGTGCCTCAATCCATCAGTTACTTACTGATAGTCATTTCTGAGGGGTTTTTGGGATGTTTCTTTTTTTTTTTTTTTTTTTTTTTTTTTTTTTTTGAGATGGAGTCTCGCTCTGTCACCCAGGCTGGAGTGCTGTGGCCAGATCTCAGCTCACTGCAAGCTCCGCCTCCCGGGTTCACGCCATTCTCCTGCCTCAGCCTCCCAGGTAGCTGGGACTACAGGCGCCCGCCACCTCGCCCGGCTAGTTTTTTGTATTTTTAGTAGAGATGGGGTTTCACCGTGTTAGCCAGGATGGTCTCGATCTCCTGACCTCGTGATCCACCCGTCTCGGCCTCCCAAAGTGCTGGGATTACAGGCTTGAGCCACCGCGCCCGGCCTGGGATGTTTCTTATTAGTGAAAGGGAACAAGACCTAGATAACATGCATGAAAATTTTTTAAATGAATATTACATTTTATAGTAGACATTTTGGTGGAAAATAGAGAAAATAAATAAAACATTTTGGCATATGTACATCCTATCTATCCCTAGATTCACAGATAAATTATTTTTTCTGTTGGCATGTTTTGTGATCTACTTTTTCACTTACTGTGTGGTTACTACTTCCCCGTGTCGTTAGTCTATATAATTTTTAATGGCTGCATAGACTTTGTTCTAGCCAGAAGATGTACTGTGGTTTAACCAATCCCTTCTTACAGGGCATTTAAGTTATTTTGAGTATTTTCTATCAATACAGCATTGGACATCTGTATAGATAAATCTTTCCACATAATTCTAATTATTTCCTTAGGAGAGAGTACTTTAAAAAAAAAAAAAAAAAAGGACTTGCTGGTCAAACAATATACATATTTTTAAAGGCTATTGGTAGATATAGCTAAATTCCTCTCTAGGAATTCTATATTAAGATAATAATTATTTCACCAGGCGTTGTGGCTCATGCCTGTCATCCCAATGCTTTGAGAGGCTGAGGTGAGATGATCGCTTGAGGCCAGGAGTTCAAGATCCCATCTTTAAAAAAAGTAAAAAAATTAGCGAGGCATGGTGGTACGCACACATAGTCACAGCTACTCAGAAGGCTGAGGCAGGAAGATCGCTTGAGCCTAGGAGTTTGAGGTTACAGTGAGCTATGATCATGTCACTTTACTCCAAACTTGGTGACAGAGTGAGACCCTGTCTCAAAATAAAAAAGATTTTTAAAAAGAAAGATAACTATGTTAGAATTCTAACTGTAGTCAAATTCTGTCTTACACCATTCTGACTTAACTCTACAGTCGATAGTATGAAACTCAGCTCTGTAAATGGGGAGGAAATGGAAGATTAGTAACTCATGAAGTACATAGTATCCTTTCAGCTAGAAAAGGGGAGCTTAAGGAGTATTATTGCAAATTACCCCTAATGTTCTAATTGTCCAAATGCAAATGTTTGTTTATCAGTTTTTATTAACGTGAGATAGTGCTGTGTACCCTATATGAAATATATTAATTATGTGATTTTGTTGTAGTGTTTATATTAAAATGAAATTATGTAATTTGAATACTGAATTTTTTGCATATTGAAATGTTTTCTTTTTTTTGCTTTTAGCCACATAAAGAAGATCCCTAACAGTCATTTCTCAACAATTATATAGTCAACTGATGTAACAATGGTACTAATATTGGGACGCAGACTAAACAGAGAGGATCTTGGGGTGCGTGATTCCCCAGCAACTAAGCGTAAAGTTTTTGAAATGGACCCTAAATCTCTGACAGGTCATGAGTTTTTTGACTTCTCTTCAGGATCATCCCATGCTGAAAACATACTCCAGATATTTAATGAATTTCGAGATAGCCGCTTATTCACAGATGTTATCATTTGTGTGGAAGGAAAAGAATTTCCTTGCCATAGAGCTGTGCTCTCAGCCTGTAGCAGCTACTTCAGAGCTATGTTTTGTAATGACCACAGGGAAAGCCGAGAAATGTTGGTTGAGATCAATGGTATTTTAGCTGAAGCTATGGAATGTTTTTTGCAGTATGTTTATACTGGAAAGGTGAAGATCACTACAGAGAATGTACAATATCTCTTTGAGACATCAAGCCTGTTTCAGATTAGTGTTCTCCGTGATGCATGTGCCAAGTTCTTGGAGGAGCAACTTGATCCTTGTAATTGCTTAGGAATTCAGCGCTTTGCTGATACCCATTCACTCAAAACACTCTTCACAAAATGCAAAAATTTTGCATTACAGACTTTTGAGGATGTATCCCAGCATGAAGAATTTCTTGAGCTTGACAAAGATGAACTTATTGATTATATTTGTAGCGATGAACTTGTTATTGGTAAAGAGGAGATGGTTTTTGAAGCCGTCATGCGTTGGGTCTATCGTGCCGTTGATCTGAGAAGACCACTGTTACACGAGCTCCTGACACATGTGAGACTCCCTCTGTTGCATCCCAACTACTTTGTTCAAACAGTTGAAGTGGACCAATTGATCCAGAATTCTCCTGAGTGTTATCAGTTGTTGCATGAAGCACGGCGGTACCACATACTTGGGAATGAAATGATGTCCCCACGGACTAGGCCACGCAGGTGAGAAGACTGTTTTCGAATATAGTTAACAAAAGTTTTTAATATGTCTTTAAACCTCCTGAATGCAATCTCAGTGTCGTCATTTATATGCATTGTTTACCTGTGGCTGTATATAATTTTAGATTTATTTTGGATTGTATAAGTCACTAGAATGTCTCTCCTAGTGAATTCTAGATTCAACAGTAGCATTTTTTTTTATTGTTGTTCTGTGCTATCAAGCGGTGTAGCAAGGGATCTTTGCAACTGTGCGTATCTCAACATATTTCTACTAATTTCTTGTAACCTTTGTAGGGCCCCAAACCATTCCACTTTTCTTTCCAAAGAGTCTTTGGATACAGGGTAGCTAAGACTTTAGTAGGCTCTCTTGGACTGCCTCTACTTATTAAAAAAAAAAAAAAAATTTACTCCTGGGCACAGGAGCTCATGCCTATAATCCCAGTACTTTGGGAGGCCAAGGTGGAGAAGGGCTTGAGCTCAGGAGTTCCGAGACAAGCCTGGGCAACCTAGAGAGACCTCATCACTACTAAAAATAATTAGCCAGGCATGGTGGCACAGCCCTGTAGTCCCAGTTACTCAGAAGATTGAGGTGGAGGATTGCTTGAGCCCAGGAGTTTGAGGATGCTGTGAATCATGCTCTTACTGCTCTCTAGCCTGAGCAACAGAATAAGACTCTGTTTCAAAAAAAAGAAAAAAAAAAAAGTTTGCACATCCACAGACTGGCCTTTGTCCTAACACAGAAGCATGAAATACAGAGGTGAAGTAAATAAGCTGGTATACATTGAGTGAATTCTGAGATGTAAAATCCAGGCCTAAAATCTTATTTAATTGCCACAGTTATTACATTTAATATCAATCTCAATTTTAAAAAATCTTTTTTCTGAATGTGAAAATTATATCATCATTATAGAGAATTTGGAAAATGTATGCTTAGGGGGTAGAATGCAGTTAAATATTGTAGCATATTTGTATCTTCTTCCAATGTTATTTCTATAAAATACCTATAGATTTTAATTCAAAACGATAGAAAAATAACCTCCATGCCTTAATAGTGGAAAGAATATTTATTGTGAATAAGCAAGAAATGCCTGTTGTGAGAAATATTAACAGTAAACTATCCTTTTAATCCT
This sequence comes from Rhinopithecus roxellana, assembly GCF_007565055.1. Lineage (NCBI taxonomy): Eukaryota > Metazoa > Chordata > Mammalia > Primates > Cercopithecidae > Rhinopithecus > Rhinopithecus roxellana. Next base: position 131,500,264 of record NC_044549.1, on the reverse strand, counting down.
TTTAATATTTTTCTAACAAAGCTAATATTGGTGGTGTTTTTTTTTTTAATTGTGGTAAAAAACATATAACATAAACTTTACTGTCTTAATCATTTTTAATTCTACATTTCAGTAATGTTAAGTATATTTACATTGTTGTGAAACTAGTATTTTTATTAGTTTATTATTGGTTTATCATTAAGCCATCTCCATTTTGTCTGTAAATTTACTATAGCATAGCTCATAAACCACATTTTGACCTTAAATTTTGACTATCATTGTTTTGGAATGTTACAGTTCAGCATATTGTGAGATAGCTTGTTTTTAAAATTTATATGAGTTTGAATAATGTGTATTAATAAAGAAAACTAAACAGCTTCAGAGCTATGTGACTATTAGCTCTTTGAGAACTTGTGTGAACACAGAGTATCCCTCTAAAGGGAAAATCACTCCTTTTTCCAAGACAAATACCCCTGTAGCAGACAGAATGGTCTGAGGTCAGATGGGGCTAATAATACTCAGCCTACATATCCCATAGGATTAGAGTAGGAACCAAGGGTTATATGTTGTAAAATCAAAATAAGACATTTATTACTAATATTTATAAAGACATAATTTGAATGCAATCAGATTGCAGCCTAACGGTCCCATCACTCCTTTGAAGAAATACTTTTCCTAATTTACTTAATTATTTGATTTCCAAAAATGTATTTTATATCCAATTTTTAAGGGAACAAATCTATTTCCACAGTGAAACATCTATTTATAAATTGCAGTATCACCTTTCTTTAAGAGACAAGTGTAAAAACCAAACTATAGTTCTATTGAATTTGCAGACTCTTAAAAATATGATAGTAGATATTTATTTTATGTGGGCATTACATGAGGAATCCTTTATTTTATAACTCTGTTATCACCTTCTATCCCTTACATTTATCTTTCACTTACCTGTTACTGCATGTTTGCTGTGGGAATTAGGAGACTGCAGAGACCACTGGGTGAAACAGGAGGATTTTATATAGGTGGCCACCAGCTTAGCAGATGAACATCTAAAGGCTGAGCAATGAACAAAGACAGGGCTTGACTTTTATTTATGCTACTGAAGTGGGGTGGCTAGCCAGTGGTGCGAAATTTGCAGGGCAGGGAAACCAGGCTTGCAGAAGCAAAAGAAAGGCAGTTAATTATACTGTGACAGATTTTTGCAATTTAGGCATGTTTTGTGACTTTGCCATGTTACAGAGAGAAAAACAGGAACTTATAAAACCTTTGCAAACTTGCAAAAATAGTTACAAAACTAGTTATGAGAGCAGAACAAAGAATGATGGGATGGCAAGAGAATTTTAGGGGGACACTGAAAAGAACTTGTTTTTCTTATACTTGCTTTTGGAACCCATTTTTGGGGGGCCTTTGCCTGGCTTTGCAGATAATGTTGTTATAGCTCCAGCTGGACTTTGGATGTTCATCTGCTGAGTTGGTGGCCATCTAAATAAAATCCTCCTGTTTCACCCAGTGATCTCTCTGGTCTCCTGATTCCCACAACATGTTAGCATTAATCACTAGGAATTTCATTATCTGAACAATGTGTATTATTTGTACAGGTTCTCATCTTTCTGAGAAACTCCAAACTTCTTTGAAAGAGGAGTGATGAATCCACTTCTTCAACAGCAGTTCATTCCTCTGACTTCTGCTCCAGTCACTCTACTGAAACTCCTCTCAATCAGGTCATCACTGACCTTCTATTTGTTATTTGCTAGCCTTTCTTCAGTCTTTATCCAGCTTCAGCTCTTTCGAATCTGATATTATTAATTGCCATATCCATCTTGAAATATCTCCATTGGCTTCTGGAATGCCATTCTCCTCATGGTCCTCCTATGTCTCCAGTTGCTCTTTTTCAATTTAATGGTTCTTACTCCTACATCTAGCCTGAAATATTACCTGCCTGATTCACATCTCTTTGTCTTCCCTTATTACTTGCCTAGGTGACCTTATCTCATCTATTTTCATGGTTTTAATTACCATGCATGCTGTTGACTACCAAACCAGCCCAGACTTTTCTCTTTCATTCATTCATTCATATTTCTTTTTCAAATTTTATATATCTTATTTATTTTTTATTGTATGTATATATTTCTTTTTAAATTTTCATATTTTTTTTACTTGACTATGCATCTTTTTAAAATAACAGGCAAAATAACATTAGCACATTTAAAGTTAATAATAATAATTCATATTATCTAATACACAACCTGTATTCAGACTCCCCTAGTCTTCCAAACTGTTCTTTAATAAACCTGGATCCGAGCTGGGATTACTCACTACATCAGGTTATTTCTGTGAAATCTCTTTTACTTCAAAACAGTTTCTTTTTCATGATTCTGACTTGTCAATGGGGAAGTTGTCCAGAAAAATATTCTACCTTTTGGATCAGTCTCATTGCTTCCTTATGGCATCATTTGGCTGTGTTTCCTGGAAACTGGAAGTTGGTTCTATGAGCTTCAGTTAGGTGAATATAAGTTAAATATTTATGGCTAAATATTATGGCTAGAATTAATCCTATGTAATGTGTATATTATATTGCATCATATTAGGAGTCACAGCATATCTGGGTGTCCCACCATTAGTGATGCAGAGATTAACTCTGGTTTAGGGTGGTGGCAGTCTAATCCCTGCAATGTACAGTTAGGTTATACTCTCTTTATCAGCCAGTGTTCCTTTAGTATCTATTCTGTGCCAAGTATTGTCCAGAGCTCAACCCATAATAGAAGTTCTCCCTGTATACCCACATGTCTCTTAAATGACAGAGAAAACCCGAAAATGCATTGTATTAAAAACAGTGTGGTAGTAGTTTCCCAGAAAGAGGATATAGGCCAATTTAAGAGCATGAAAGCTTTGATAATCTGCCCTGCCAGTTGTAAACCCTTAGGTGTGTGGAAAAAACAGTAGAGACTAATCACAAGAGTAAATCTTAGAAACAATGGCTGTAGGCCATGTGCAGTGGCTCACACCTGTAATCAAGCACTTTGGGAGGCCAAGTCATGGGGGTTGCTTGAGCCCAGGAGTTCAAGACCAGCCTGGGCAACATAATGACACCCTGTTTCTACAGAAAAAAAAGAAAAAGTTAGCCAGGCATTGTAGTATGCACTTGTAGTCCCAGCTACTTGGGAGGCTGAGTGAGGCAGGAGGATCACTTGCCTAGGAGTTTGAGGTTAACAGTGAGCCATGAGCAGGCCATTGCATTCCAGCCTGGGTGGCAGAGCAATACCCTGACTCAAAAAAATTGTATTGACCGGGCGCAGTGGCTCACACCTGTAATCCCAGCACTTTGGGAGGCCGAGGAAGGCAGATCACGAGGTCAGGAGATTGAGACCATCCTGGCCAACATGGTGAAATCCCGTCTCTACTAAAATACAAAAAATTAGTAGGCATGGTGGAGTGTGCCTATAGTCCCATCTACTCGGGAGGCTGAGGAGGCTGAGGAGGCTGAGGCAGGGGAATCGCTGGAAACTGGGAGGCAAAGAGTGCAGTGAGCCAAGATCGCACCACTGCACTCCAGCCTGGTGACACAGACAGACTCCATTTCAAAAAAAAATTCATTAAAATTTTAAAAATAGACATTCTTCAAAAATGATGATACTGTATAACTGCACTACATCCTCTGCCTTCATTCAGCGTGCCCTTAGCATCTTTTTTTAATTTTATTTTTTTCTGAGACAGGGTCTCACTCTGTCACCCAGACTGGTGTGTAGTGGTGCCATCACGGCTCACTGAAGCCTCCACTTCCTAGGCTCAGGTGATTTTCCCACCTCAGCCTCCCAAGTAACTGGGACTACAGGCATGCATCACCATCTCTGGCTTATTTTCTGTAGAAATGGGGTTTCCCCATGTTGCTCAGGGTAGTCCCAAACTGCTGGGTTCAAGAGATCCCCCCACCTAGGCTTCCCAAAGTGCTAGGATTACAGGCATGAGCCACTATGCCAAACCGCCCTTAGCATTCTTAATTTCCTCTCTTTCCTCCTTTCTTCCTTCGGCCCTCTTCCTGACTCCCCAACATGATTTTGAAACTTGTTTCTAGCTCAAAAGTTTAATATTAGTGTGGAAAACATTTGAGGTAGAAAAAGTTCATATTAATACTTAGATGTGGCCGGGCGCAGTGGCTCACGCCTGTAATCCCAGCACTTAGGGAGGCTGAGGTGGGTGGATCACGAGGTCAGGAGATTGAGACCATCCTGGTTAACACGGTGAAACCCCATGTCTACTAAAAATACAAAAAATTAGCTGGTCGTGGCGGCCGGCGCCTGTAGTCCCAGCTACTCTGGAGACTGAGGCAGGAATGAATGGTGTGAACCCGGGAGGCGGAGCTTGCAGTGAGCTGAGATCACGCCATTGCACTCCAACCTGGGCGAGAGAGCGAGACTCGGTCTCAAAAACAAAAAAAAAATTACTTAGATAGATGTATGTTTGGGCTCAGAAATACTTTTGAACTCTGTAGAGAATTAATATGGTAGCTAACTTAAACAGGTCTTAAATTTCATCTAATAAATATTTGAGTTACCTGTATGTGCCATCTCAGTATGCTAAGTGCTAGGCTTCAACCCTTTTCATCTGGAGAAAAGTAACTTACTTTTCTGCTTGTGATGGGCCTCTCTGCCCCAACCTCATCCCAACTCATGAATAAACTGTGATATTTACTCTATGGTCCCTAACTGATGTTTCGTATTCCTGACTATTGTTTTAACAGTCTGATTCTGATCTCTAGTACACCCAATTTCCATTTCTTCCCCCTCTTTTACTCCAAATACTGATTTCCATATTTCCCATACCAGCCTAAATACCAAACTTTTAAACTCATGATTGCTTGGTAGTGTGGTTCTGATGCTGCTGCTTTTGCATCCTGTCCTGATCCACATCATTACCACCTTCCATAACAATTCCCTGGAAAGAGCCATTTCCCCTGATAGATGCTAATTTTCCATTTTGGTAGGCCTGGGCTGCCTACAAAATGAGGTTCCCAAGAGGGAAACATGGATGGCATTAAACTGGGCAAGTGTCTTCTGATATATTGACCATACATGGCAAGTTGTTCATGTCTGTGAAAAAAATTGATGCCCTTTGCCAGACTCCACTGAGCAATAGACATAGCTAAGACTTAGTAAGTTCATCATTTTGAGGTTGGAATCAGCCATTCAGTACTTGTCTCTTCTGATATTTTCTACTATCTCTTACCTGATAATCAGTTACTATATAGTGATCATAGGAATCTAATTGCTGTATTGAAGGCAAGCCCTCAAGTTCCTGTTGAAAACAAATGAGAAGACCAAGGGAGTTCTAAATATATTTTTTCTTAAGAAATAGTGTTTTATGATTATTTAATAAATCCCTTCATTCTGTATTTCACAGGTGATAAAACTGAGGCACAGTTAACTCACTTGCTCCTGATCACAAAGCTAGTTAGTACCAGAGCCAGGGCTCAAAGTTAGTGTTCTGAATTCCTATTCCAATCCCACTGAAGAAAGTAATTCTCCTATATTATAGGATGAGTGGCCTACAGTCTATATATATATACACACACATATATATGTTAATTCAATGTTGTTTTGAACTCAAATATTTTTACATAAAGAGTATACATTGAAAATCTCCCTCTGCTTGACCCTTCAGAGAACCCTTGATTCTGCTCTCAAAGGATACCTTTATTACTAGTATTTTGAACCTCTTTTAGAAGTATTCTTTGTATAGCTGGGCATGGTGGCTCACGCCTGTAATCCTAGCACTGTGGGAGGCCGAGGCGGGCAGATCACCTGAGGTCAGGAGTTTGAGACCAGCCTGGCCAGCATGGTGAAACCCCATCTCTACTAAAAATACAAAAATTAGCTGGGCGTGGTAGTGGACAGCTGTAATCCCAGCAACTTGGGAGACTGAGGCTCGAGAATCACTTGAACCCACGACTCAGGTTGCAGTGAGCTGAGATCGCACTATTGCGCTCTAGCCTGGATGACAGGCGAGACTCTGTCTCAAAAAAAAAAAAAAAAACAGAACTATTATTTGCCTAGTTGTGTGTGAATGCCTCCCTACTTCTTTTTATGCGGATAGTGGGGTACAGCACTCACAGCACTCACCTTGCATTTCCCACTTAAAAGTATCTTGGAAACTGTTCTATATCATCACATATAGATCTCTTTATTATTACTATTATAGAAAATGTCAGACTTGTTCTTTTGAAAGAGCTGTATGGTATCCTATTTATGGATATACCATAATTTATTTAATCAATCTCTTTATGGATATTTAGGTTGTTTCTAATTCATTTTTTTGCCATTGCAAACGATACTTAGTGAATATTCTTGTACATTGTCTTTGTGTACATACACTGTTAATTTATAGTTTGAATTACTAGGAGTAGACTTGCTCAGTCATAGGATATTTGCATTTTAAATCTTAACAGGTATTGTAAAAATTGCCTTTCAATTTATACTTCAGCAAAAATAAAAAAGTGCCTATTTTTGCACTCCTTTGCCAATATAGTTTGTTTACATTAGTTTTTGTAAATCCTTGCTGCTCTGCAAAGTGAAAGTGGTATCTCATAATTTTCATTTACATTTCCTTCCTTCCTCCTATTTTTTATTTTTTTTTTCAGGTTCTTGCTCTGGTTGTCCAAGCTGGAGTACAGTGATGCAGTTGTAGCTCATGGCAGCCTCAGTCTCCCAGACTCCAGCAGTCCTCCCGCCTCAGCCTCTCGAGTAGCTGGAACTACAGGCGTGGGTCACCATGCCCTGCTAATTATTATTTGTTTTTTTGTAGAGACAGGGTCTTACTCTGTTGCCCATGCTGGTCTCAAACTCCTGGGATCAAGTGATCCTCCCACCTCGGTCTCCCAAAGTGTGCATTTACTTTTTTAGTGTAAATGATTGAGCATCTTTTCCTGAGTTTGAAAGCCATTTGTAGGTTGTTGGTTTTTTTCTGCAATCCATTGAACTCTAGTGTATCCAAATTCTGATTGCAAATAGAAACAAACTCACCAGCTCAAGCATAAAAGGGAAATTTATTAAAAGGATACAAGAGTCCGGGCACAGTGGCTCACACCTACCTGTAATCCGAGCAATTTGGGAGGTCGAGGTGGGTGGATCACTTGAGGTCAGGAGTTCGAGACCAGCCTGGCCAACATGGTGAAACCCCGTGTTTATTAAAAATACAAAAATTAGCTGGGCATGGTGGTGCATTCCTATAATCCCAGCTGCTCTGGAGACTGAGACAGGAGAATGGCTTGAACCTGGGAGGAGGCAGAGATTGCAAGATCGTGCCACTGCACTCCAGCCTGGGCAACAGAGTGAGACTCCGTTTCAAAAAAAAAAAAAGATACAAGAATCAGTGCCTTGTAGGACCTAAGAGCAAAAATTCGATAAGACCTCAAAGAAGACTGGAATAGGCTACTAAAAAGCTATCAGAAACCATACAGTGCCTTCTCTCTACCTCTTGCCTCTGCTTTTCTCTGCATGTCGGCATCATTCCCTCCCATTAGTCTGGCAGAATATGGCCACACATAGGTTTGGGGTTGACATATTACAAGTTCTGTCAGTCAGAGAGAATGAATCTGTCCTTCTCTTGGGGAGACATAATCTTTGACATAGCCAGACAACATTTTCTGGATATTTGCCTATGGTCATGGGAGCAGAATCATGTAGCAGAAATGTGATGACTGAAAATCCCGTTCTGTACTAGCTTGAGCAGATACTCAGTAGTAACCATTAATAGTTCTTTTTGTTCTTTTGTTCTTTCTTAACTTGCGGCAAGGTGGGAAATAAGCAATATGTTAATTGGAGAAAATTTAGAGAATGAGAGAAGCAAAAAATATTACCCAAATTTTCAGCTCGAAAAGGTAACATTGTAAACCTTTGGCATTTTTCTTTTCTTTTTTTTTTTTGAGACAAGGTCTCCCTCACCACCCAGGCTAGAGTGCAGTGGTGCGATCATGGCTCATTGCAGCTTAGACCTCCCTGGCTCAAGCGATTTTCCCACCTCAGCCTCCTGAGTAGCTGGAACTATAGGCACACGCCACTGTGCCTGACTAATTTTTGTATTTTTTGTAGAGACAGGATCTCACTATGTTGCTTAGGCTGGTCTCAAACCCCTGGGCTCAAGTGATCCTCCCCCTGTTTTAGCCTACCAAAGTATTCTCTCTTTTTTTCTGTATGAATTTATTATTTCATTTACAGGGTTGTAATTTATTTCATAGTCTGTTTTTACCCGTTAGTATGTGGTAAATGTCTTTCCATAATGTGAGTATTCTGTAACGTACCCATCCCAACATTTGTTTTTAATTTTTTACCATTAAGTAAGATGAGCATCTTTGTGGCTACATATTTAAGCATGTCTATGATTAGTTTCTGATGATAAATTCTTAGATAATTGCCAGTTTTGAAAAGTTGGCATTTTGAGTCTTTTGATCAATATAGCCATCTTCATATAGAAGCAGTCCTACCTATTGCAGTTTCAGGTGGAAAGCCTTACCACACAAATTGATACTGTGTCCTCAACCAAATTTAAAAGCTCTGGCCAGGCGCGGTGGCTCACGCCTGTAATCCCAGCACTTTGGGAGGCCGAGGCGGGCGGATCACGAGGTTAGGAGATTGAAACCATCCTGGCTAACACAGTGAAACCCTGTCTCTACTAAAAATACAAAAGCAATTAGCCGGATGTGGTGGTGGGCTCCTGTAGTCCCCGGTACTTGGGAGGCTGAGGCAGGAGAATGGCGTGAACCCAGGAGGCGGAGCTGGCAGTGAGCTGAGATCATGCCACTGCACTCCAGCCTGGGTGACAGAGCAAGACTCCGTCTCAAAAAAAAAAAAGCTCTAAGGCTTGTGGCTGGTATAAGTGTCTAAAGGGGTCATTTATATTGGTGAATTCACCATGATCCAGTGATTCCTCTAGGCTCAGGAACTTTTTCTTTTTATACAGTAAGAATAGATCAGACTATTAGAGGCAGACTTAACATTAAGAATGACAGACCATACTCATCTCCTAGTCTGTATATATCTGTTTGCAATAAGAAATGGAATTAACAAGCACTTCTAGGCTCAGGAACTTTTTCTTTTTATACAGTAGATCAGACTATTAGAGGCAGATTTAACATTAAGTATGACAGACCAATTAACTCATCTCCTAGTCTGTGTATATCTGTTTGCAATAAGAAATGGAATTAGGCCGGGCGCGGTGGCTCAAGCCTGTAATCCCAGCACTTTGGGAGGCCGAGGCGGGCGGATCACAGGTCAGGAGATTGAGACCATCCTGGCTAACACGGTGAAACCCCGTCTCTACTAAAAAATACAAAAAACTAGCCAGGCGAGGTGGCGGGCGCCTGTAGTCCCAGCTACTCGGGAGGCTGAGGCAGGAGAATGGCGTAAACCCGGGAGGCGGAGTTTGCAGTGAGCTGAGATCTGGCCACTGCACTCCAGCCTGGGTGACAGAGCGAGACTCCTTCTCAAAAAAAAAAAAAAAAAAAAAAAGAAATGGAATTAACAAGCAGGCTACCTATTTTTTTTTTTTTTTTTTTTTTTTTTTTTTTTTTTTTTTTTTTTTTGAGGCGGAGTCTCGCTCTGTCGCCCAGGCTGGAGTGCAGTGGCCGGATCTCAGCTCACTGCAAGCTCCGCCTCCCGGGTTCACGCCATTCTCCTGCCTCAGCCTCCCAAGTAGCTGGGACTACAGGCGCTCGCCACCTCGCCCGGCTAGTTTTTGTATTTTTAGTAGGGACGGGGTTTCACCGTGTTAGCCAGGATGGTCTCGATCTCCTGACCTCGTGATCCGCCCGTCTCGGCCTCCCAAAGTGCTGGGATTACAGGCTTGAGCCACCGCGCCCGGCCAAGCAGGCTACCTATTTTAAGTCAATCTGCCTGGTAATATTCTCTAACTATGGACAAGTCACTACGTGGGAAGCCCAAGTTTTCAAAGGTCATTTGGCAAGCATGGAATTCAAACAGAGTTAGCAGACCTTTAGAACTGAAGTCCTCTCAGCTAGTATATAGCTTGAGGAAGTCTCACCCACCATCAAAACATTCTTGCCAAAAAACCAATACTATTCTAGGTAGCTTAGCTTAGATTGTCTCTCCCTTAGATAATAACCTGAATGGGCACAGCAAATGTTTGCCTCTGTGATTATCATCTACTCTTTGATTCATTTCTTTATTCATTTACTTATTGCTTCTACAGCTGACTATCCCCTTTTTTGATACATAGTTTCTTTTAGATAAATTAGTACACTGAGTTTGGTAACTGTCATATCTTAAAGACTAGAGAACCATTCTGTCTCTTTAAGGCTTAAAATCTCGTATCTCTATTTTAGTTCATTATTTTGATTTGATGGTTTGATTTTCAGGTATTTCTGGGTTTTAGAATAGTGAACAGACTATATCACTAATATCTCTCCCTTCTCCTTCCCAGTTTCATACTACATGGACATACTTTCTTTCCTATTGTATATGTTTAAAATATATATATTCAGATATTCTTATTAGCCAGGATCACTTTTCAACACTTTTTTTGGCACTCCACATGTCTAGCATATTTGGTATTAATTATAAGTAGGTCAGTTATTTCAGCCAGCAATTCCTCTATTTCACCTTTCAAGATATTTAAATTGAATCCAATAATTACTACATTTTTAAATGTGGTTTAGAATATCCTGTGGAATTTTTTTTTTTTTTTTTTTTTTTTTTTTTTTTTTTTTTTTTGAGACGGAGTCTTACTCTGTCACCCAGGCTGGAGTGCAGTGGCACAACCTCGGCTCACTGCAACTTCCGCCTCCCGGGTTCAAGCACTTCTGCCTCAGCCTCCCGAGTAGCTGGGATAACAGGTGCCTGCCACCACACCCAGATAATTTTTGTATTCTTAGTAGAGGTAGGGGGTTTCACCATGTTGGCCAGGCTGGTCTTGAACTCTTGACCTCGTGGTCTGCCCGCCTAGGCCTTCCAAAGTGCTGGGATTACAGGCGTGAGCCACCATGCCCAGCCCTATCCTGTGGATTTATGATTGTTTTATCTTTCACGTAAATCAAAAAACATGAACTTTTAATTTGATATTTTCTCAAATGATAAAAAGATTTTTTTAAAGATGTATTACCATTGTAAAAGGGATAATTTGGTCATCACACTTTCCTAGAAGCAAATGGAGAGAATTAATACTAAAGTAACAAATATTTGTTATTGCATCATAGCAGAAAATCAGATTTTTTTTTTTTTTTTGAGACGGAGTCTCTGTTGCCAGGCGGGAGTGCAGTGGCGCGATCTCGACTCACTGCGACCTCCGCCTCCTGGGTTCAAGAAATTCTCCTGCCTCAGCCTCCCGAGTAGCTGGGACTACAGGCACACGCCACCATGCCCAGCTAATTTTTGTATTTTTAGTAGAAACGGAGTTTCACCAGGTTGGCCAGGATGGTCTCGATCTCTTGACCTCATGATTCACCCACCTCAGCCTCCCAAAGTGCTGGGATTACAGGTATGAGCTACCATGCTTGGCCTGGATTTTTTACTTTAAAGAATTAATGAAGCTGAGCATGGTGACTCATGCTGTAATCTTCGTGCTTTGGGAGTCCAAGGCAGGAGAATGGCTTGAGCGCATGAGTTTGAGACCAGCCTGGGCAACATTGTGAGACCCCGTCTCTACAAAAAAAAAAAAAAAAATTTAAATTCACTAGATGTGGTGACATGTGCCTGTAGTCCCAGCTACCTGGGAGGCTGAGGCAAGACGCTCACTTCAGCCAGGAGTTGGAGTGGCAGTGAGCCACGATCTTGCCACTGTACTTTAGCCTTGGCAATAGAGTAAGACCATGTCTCTATATATTTTTTTTAAAAAAGAGAGAATTAATTAAATAGAGTGACATGCCATTCACTCTAGAAATAGATTACATGGGTATCCAAAATTTTATTTATGCTGTACTATCATCTTGCCTGCCATTTTGTTTTACTTGCCATTATCAGCTGGAGTAACCTATTTCCTTTAAGGCCATTAGCTCTCTGCCTGAGATAAGTATTTCTCCAAGCTCAAGAAATAATGCTTTTATTGGGTTAACAGTCTCTGATGAGAACATCAGATATAGCTAATTAAGCTAAAAGCCATTTGGTTGCAAATAGGATATTTAATACAAGTAAAACTACTAGCTTGCTAATCCTTTCAGATAGACACACGTTCTAGCAGACATTGAAGTTACCCTTTATTTATTGGTACTAAATATTTTAGCAAGTAGCTTTTCATGCTGTTTTCTCTTTCTGTTCCAAAGTACAAAAACAGATAACATATATTTATCAGGCTAAGAAGTCTTGAAAAAGGCAAGCAAGTTAAAAAAAGAGAAAGTATAAACCAAGTAATGTGCAATAAGGAAAGGATAAAACAATATCCTATGATATATAATTATTACTCTGGATTTTATATTAAGACAGTTAGAAGTGATTTAACTTCAGTGACTAGCAGTGTTTGTTTTGATTAACCAATAAATAAGACTTTGAGGAATATCACCTTTTTTTGAGGATTTGTCTTAGATTTTAAATGTGTTTTAGGAAATGATACTTAATGGAAAGAATGGTAAATCGGTAGTTATACTGCTAAAGTATCTGGTGCTGTGCTCTCTTTATTTTTAATATTTTTATTTTGGAATTACCTGGAAAATAGTAAATATTACTGATAATATTTGGGTCCTTCTGTTAATGTTTTACTGAATACTAGGTAAAGGTTATATAATTTACTGGATTTTTTTTTTTTTTTTTGAGACGGAGTCTCGCTCTTTCACCCAGGCTGCAGTGCTGTGGCCAGATCTCAGCTCACTGCAAGCTCCGCCTCCCGGGTTCATGCCATTCTCCTGCCTCAGCCTCCCGGGTAGCTGGGACTACAGGCGCCCGCCACCTTGCCCGGCTAGTTTTTTGTATTTTTTAGTAGAGACGGGGTTTCACCGTGTTAGCCAGGATGGTCTCGATCTCCTGACCTCGTGATCCGCCTGTCTCGGCCTCCCAAAGTGCTGGGATTACAGGCTTGAGCCACCGCGCCCGGCCAATTTCCTGGATTCTTAAAAGTACTTTTGGCTGCATGTATGGAGAGAATTCTTTTCTCCCATATGTATTTCTGATTTTATAATGGAAAAAGTATGCCTGGCATAGAATAGGTAAGTGATTTGGTTAGTTGACATAGCTCTGAGTAAATATAGCTGGAATAGCTCTGTTAAAAGAGACACCCCAGTATTGCTTGTTTTTTTCCTACTGTAATTGTGTAACAGCACACTGACTAAAATTACAAATCAGTGTTCTGATGTGAGTTTTTTTCCCCCTCTATATTTAAGTAAGAGAAGAAGGATTGTTGGCATTTTTCTTTGTGAGACTTAACTTGTAGCAACCATAAAATGTAAATATGAAACATTTTCATTTAGATTATATTTGTGAAAAATATAAAAGCTAAATAATTTTAAAATTCCTAAACTATCAATTGAACCTTAAGAACAAAAAAATTGTGGATAAGCTTTTGGTTATTCCTGTCTCTATTTTAAATTTTAAAAATGAGAGAAGCTAGTGATTAACATAAACATTAGAATTCTTTTAGTGGTGTTAAAAGCTGTTTTTTGCATTCTAAAAATAGCTCAGGCTCATTATGGGTTTGGAAATTTGTAATGAGAGAAATGGGGGGAGCCACACAATTCAGAGACAACTATCTTTAGCATTTTGGTATATTCTTTCCAGATACATTTTTTAGATAGTATTGAACATGCCTATATTTTGGTATATTCTTTCCAGATACATTTTTTAGATAGTATTGAACATGCCTAATGTACAATTTTTCATCTTGCTTTTCTCCTTTAACATTCTTTGTTATAAATTCTGTTAGCCTTTTTAGTGATTACCCAATATCTTGAGTTGGATTACCTTAATTTACTTGACTTTGTATTTTAAATATTTCTAGACAAGTACATATACATATTCCTTTAAAGGGTGCTTGAATTATACTATGAATTAATTTTTTAGAACTAGCAAGCTGATGAAAAAGCACCATTTTCCTACAGTTAGAAAAAAATGCATTATCTTCCCTTGTGTGGTTATGCATATCTGAATCACTGCAAAACTGCATTTGAAAGTCATCCTTAATATTCCCAGAGTTCTGATTGGGTTAGATAGGATATTTGGACTGCTTCATAATTTTCAGGTCAAAACCAATAGTAAAAAATACCAACAGAAATTTTCTGTGGAATAATGATGTCACTAGCTCCCCTGTAAAGGTTCTCAAAGTAAGTAACTTCCAGCCTGTACTGTTTGGCACATGCACAGAGAAGAAACTTAACTGTTTATAATAGTGTGTGGTTTGTTTTTAGAATTTTAAGAAAAAATCTTGAGAATATTTTAATGTAATATTATTTATGTACGCTAATAATTATTATTTTAGGTCCACTGGCTATTCTGAGGTGATAGTTGTCGTTGGAGGATGTGAGCGAGTTGGAGGATTTAATCTTCCATACACTGAGTGCTATGATCCTGTAACAGGAGAATGGAAGTCTTTGGCTAAGCTTCCAGAATTTACCAAATCAGAGTATGCAGTCTGTGCTCTAAGGAATGACATTCTTGTTTCAGGTAAATATAGAATTATTACAGTAGCTACTTTTAATTTGGACACAGCTTCATTATTTTAAACATCCAGTGTCTTAAAAACGTGCATACTCCCACTTTAGGAAGATCAGTTTACAACAAATAAAACCAAGCATGACTTTTTGCTCTTAAAAACAGATACAAGGCCAGGCACGGTGGCTCACACTTATAAACCCAGCATTTTGGGAGGCCGAGGCGGGCAGATCACCAGGTCAGTAGATTGAGACCATCCTGACCAACATGGTGAAACCCCATCTCTACTAAAAAAATACAAAAATTAGCCGTGTGTGGTGGTGGGCAACTGTAGTCCCAGCTACTTGGGAGGCTGAGGCAGGAGAATCGCTTGAACTTGGGAGGTGGAGATTGCAGTGAGCTGAGATTGCGCCACTGCACTCCAGCCTGGTGACAAAGTGAGACTCGGTCTCAAAAACAAAAAACAAACAAAAAACAACAAAAAAAACCACAAACAGGTACAAGATGACATGGAATGATTTACAAAAGATCCACCAGAAAATGCCTTTAATCATGTCATACTTTAAATGCTCCCAAATGCATGTAGAGTATGCTATAATTTTTTAAACTTTACCTCTTTGCATGTCAGAAGTACTCATAGAATTAAGCATCTCTAGTTCACCCATGTTTTTGAAATTCTCCCCAGTTTATGAAATAAGATTTGCTTTAAAATTCTTAACTTGAACTTCTTTATGATATGTGATATGTTACCTTTAAAATTAGAAAATAAAATGACAGACTTATACAAAGTATAACTATAGTATCTATGATGGGAAGTCTGTTAATTGGTAAAATAATTTCACCAGCTTTGCAGATTATTGTATATATTATCCACATTGAGAAATACAACAATACATACTTTATTTTTTACAATAGTATGCTTTTTGAAAAATGGGTGATTTAAAGAACAAACCTTTAGAATAAACCATTATTTGGGTGCTTCTGATGTCTTACTCTTAAATTAACAATGTTTTATGTCTGTAAAATTCACATCCTGTATTTTATTATTTTGGATCTATAATTATCACTTATCAAGGTAACAATTGGTAAAGTTTAAATTTGCTCTGTAGAACTATTTCCATTAAACTTCAAGAGGTCTTTATTTATTGAGCTGAATTCTCAAATTCTCGAATTAGATGAATGAATTCCATGTTTTCTTTACCTGTGCCTTGGTGGCACAGATCTCTTGGTGACAGCTATATCGTGATAAATTCTTGTGTGTACATTGTTTTGCATTTAAAGGTGGAAGAATCAACAGCCGTGATGTCTGGATTTATAACTCACAGTTAAATATTTGGATCAGAGTTGCCTCTCTCAATAAAGGCAGATGGCGTCACAAAATGGCTGTCCTCCTTGGTAAAGTAAGAGAAACCACTTTTTATTACTATTGCTGGTATATTTCCAAAGTAAATACCACAGCTGAATCTTTCATTTTACTCACCCTCTGGGTATTTTGGATTCAAATTGTATTTCCTTCCATTTCTAACCTCAATAGATAAACCAAAGATATAAACAATATGACACTGTACTTTTGAATGGATATTTTGTTCTCCTAATTTGGAATTCATGGCAGTGCAGCACATTTCTCTTCTCATGCATCACTGGAGTCCAAATGCCTAAGAAGCATTGGAAAATAAAGGAGTTACATCAGATACAGACAGGCCAATGTCTAACCCATGCAGTTTGTTTTCTTTTTACTAACTTTGCCAGTCAGGCAGAGATATATTTATCCAAAGTCATGTATTTTATCTTTTTTATTTTAAATAAATATTAAGATAAACTCACTAACAGGCCGGGCACGGTGGCTCACGCCTGTAATCCCAGCACTTTGGGAGGCCGAGGCGGGCGAATCATGAGGTCAGGAGATCGAGACCATCCTGGCCAATGTGGCGAAACCCCATCTCTACTAAAAATACAAAAAATAAGCTGGGCGTGGTGGCATGTGCCTGTAGTCCCAGCTACTCAGGAGGCTGAGGCAGGAGAATTGCTTGAACCCGGGAGGCGGAGGTTGCGGTGAGCCAAGATTGCACCACTGCACTCCAGCCTGGTGACAGAGCGAGACTCCATCTCAAAAAAAATTAAAACTAAAATTTAAAAACTCACATTTTTGAAGAAAACCTATTCTTGACTGCAGCTAATGATTATTAGAAACAATACATTACTTGGGTTCTGAACCATCTACTGTCTATAGGAACCTGAGAATCAAACTTTTTGTTTTTTGAGATACGCCTCACTCTTTTGCCCAAGCTGGAGTACAGTGGCATTATTTAGCTTGCTGCAACTTCTGCCTCCCCGGTGCAAGTGATTCTCCTGCCTCGGACACCTGAGTAGCTGGGATTACAGGTGTTCGCCACCACACCTGGCTAATTTTTGTATTTTTAATAGAGACAGGGTTTCGCCATGTTGGCCAGGCTGGTCTCCAACTCCTAAGCTCAAGTGATCCTCCCACCTCGGCCTCCCAGAAGGCTGGGATTATAGGCGTGAGCCACTGCCCCTAGCCAGTTTCCAAACTTTTTAAAAGCAACTACAGGTGGAGTTTCCAAAATGCTTGGGACCAGAAGTGTTTCGGATTTGGGATTTTTTTTTC
Organism: Rhinopithecus roxellana; assembly: GCF_007565055.1. Classification (NCBI taxonomy): domain Eukaryota; kingdom Metazoa; phylum Chordata; class Mammalia; order Primates; family Cercopithecidae; genus Rhinopithecus; species Rhinopithecus roxellana. The sequence goes on along the minus strand of NC_044549.1, from coordinate 131,483,080 downwards.
TTTTCTTTTTAGACAGGTTCTCACTCGGTTGCCCAGGCTGGAGGACAGTGGTGCCATCACTGCTCACTACAGCCTTGACTTCCTGGACCCAAACTATCCCTTCTACGTCAGCCTCCCAAGTAGCCAAGGCCACAGGTGCACACCATCACGCCTGGCTAATTTTGTATTTTTTGTAGAGATGGGGTTTCTCCATATTGCCCAGGCTGGTGTCAAACTTCTGGGCTCAAGTGATCTGCCTCAGCCTCCCACCACTGCACCAGGCCAAATATTTTGGATTTTTTTCATATTTTGGAATATTTTCATTATATTTGTTGAGCATCCCAAATCAAAAAATCCAAGATCTGAAATGTTCCAATGAGCATTTCCTTTGAGCATTAATGTCATCACTCATAAAGTTTCAGATTTGGAACATTTTGGATTTCAGATTTTTTAAGATTTGGGAAGTTCAACCTGTATACTCTCTTTTAAAAAGTCATATCTAATACAAAAATGTATTACATAACACATGAAAATACAGCAGTTATACCAAGGATTACCTTAGAGTCTTTAGCTTCTCTCTGCCCCCATCTCCATATGCTCGTCCAAAACCACCTCAAATTAATGAACAACTAAAAGCCGCATACTTGCTTTCGCATATGTCTTCAACTGATCTCCTAGCACCCCCTTCTAAAAAGATTGCTGTCTCATAGGCCCTCCTATGGAGACAGTTAAGTACCACCACTGAAAAAACAAAGCTCTAGTTGAAACAGAAATGGTGATCAGGAACCTTTCTTGGTCAGCCTCTTATCAGTCCTCCTTCCTCTCTTTCCTCACACGGGTTTCTTAAAACCTCTATACTAGGCTGGGCGCGGTGGCTCACACCTGTAATCCCAGCACTTTGGGAGGCTAAGGTAGGTGGATCATGAGGTCAGGAGATCGAGACCATCCTGGCCAACATGGTGAAACCCTGTCTCTACTAAAAATACAAAAATTAGCCAGGCGTGGTGGCCGGCACCTGTAGTCCCAGCTTCTCGGGAGGCTGAGGGAGGAGAATCGCTTGAACCCAGGAGGCGAAGTTTGTAGTAAGCCAAGATTGTGCCACTGCAGGCAGTGTTCTGTTGGGAACCTAATTTCACAGCAGTAGGTGAGCAGCCACTGAGCGAGCTCTACCGCCTCAACTCCACCTCCTGTCAGATCAGCACACATTGGATTCTCATAGGAGCATGAACAGCACATATGAGGGATATCTAGGTTGCAGCTGTTTATGAGAAGAAGCTAATGCCTGATGATCTGAGGTGGAACAGTTATATCCCCAAACCATCCCACCACCACCAGTCCCCCACCCAGACCTGTGGAAAAATTGTCTTCCATGAAACTGCTCCCTGGTGCCAAAAAGGTTGGGGACCACTGTGTAGAATACTAGAGCTTCTCAAAACAGAGTTTATATTTTTATTTTTTGAGATAGGGTCTTGCTGTGTTGCTGAGGCTGTAGTGCAGCAGCATAATCATGGCTCACTGCAGCCTCGACATCCTGGGCTCAAGTGATCCTTCCACCTCAGCCTCCCTAGTAGCTAAGACTGCAGGCACACACCATCATACCCAGCTAATTTTTGCATATTTTGTGGAGATGATGTTTCATCCTGTTGCCTGGGCTGGTTTCAAACTCCTGGGTTCAAGTGATCCTCCCGCCTCAGCCTCCCAAAGTGCCGGGATTACAGGCATGAGCCACCATGCCCAGCTCAAAACACAGTTTAAAAGCTGTTAATTCCTAACGACCTGGATCTAGTGTGCTGCTGCTGTCTGCATGGCCAATGAAATAATGAGGACCTTGAGACAGATTTACTGCAAATAACATGTTAATAGAATCTTTTCTAAAACCATTTGGTTTGTGAGTACCTACTATATTATATATAGTGTTTGAGGCTGTGCCTCAAGAAGGATAAAACATTACTAGAAAAGAGGGGCTAAAATAATCCAGGGGTTGGAAGGAGATGTTATCTGACTTAAAAATTTATAATTATTTAGTTTGGACATACAAAGGCAAATGAAAAGTATTGATGTCTCAAAAACCATATATGTATTGGTAAACTCAAATTTATTTGACAAAATAGTGTACTTGAGTTGAAGATACCCAAAGCTTAGAAGCACTAAATCAATAAAGGAATCATTCCTATCCTACACAGCAAGTGCTCAATTCATGGAAGCCATTTTGCTAAAATTACAATATAGATTTAATTCAAGCTTATAAAATGTACTTAAATTTATAAATACTCAGTTTAAGGAAACCTGGGATGGTTTAGAATGTAGAATCTTAGGTGAGCACTCCCCAAGGTAACTTAGAAGTGTGTCTTAGGCTGCAATCCTCAAGAAAGAATAAAAAATTACTGGGTGTGGTGGCTCACACCTGTAATCCCAGCACTTTGGGAGGCCAAGGCAGGTGAATCACAAGGTCAGGAGTTCAAGACCAGCCTGGTCAACATGGTGAAACCCTGTTTCTACAAAAATACAAAAAATTAGCTGGGCATAGTGATGGGCACCTGTAATCCCAGCTATTCAGGAAGCTGGGGCAGAATCACTTAAACCTGGGAGTCAGAGGTTGCAGAGAGCCACACCGCTGCACTCCAGCCCTGCGACAGAGTGAGACTCTGTCAAAAAAAAAAAAGAAAAAAGGAAAAAAATCTTAGAGTAGGAAGGGATGATGGAATAATGGAGAATATTTCATGTTACTTGGTCATCTTATAAATAACCCCAAAGAGATTAAGTCACTTCCCAAGATTACATAAAAAATGAGAAAGCAGAGGCAAAAATTCAGACTTTTCTTGATCTAGAGGCATTTTATCTTGATGTTCATGGCATGTATTATATTTTAATTTACACATTTAGGAGTATGTATTAAAGTTTAATCCTCAAAATTATGCCATGTGATAGATACTATTATCGTCTTCATTTTAAAATTGAGGAAATATAGCCGAGCATGGTGGCAGGTACCTGTAATCTCAGCTACTCAGGAGGCTGAGACAGGAGAATCACTTGAAGCCAGGAGGTGGACGTTGCAGTGAGCCGAGATCATGCCATTGCACTCAAGCCTGGGCAACAAGAGCGAAACTCCGTCTCAAAAAAAAATTTATAAAACTGAGGAAATAAATTTGAGTCTCCAAAAGGGTAGATAAATTGCCCTTACATTAGATGGCAGAGCTGGTGACCAAAGCCTGTGTCCTTAATTGCTACATCGTGCCACAGGTTCCATACTCCATATAGCTGTGCATATATTCCATATAGCTTTTGTAAGTTACTTAACCTGTGGAGCTGAATGGTGTTGGGGACACAAACTCACCAGCAGATTATTTTAACATAATGTGAGAAATGCATGATATAAGTGGCATTGAGTACTGTGGAAATTTGGGGGCACACAGAAAGATAAATTGTGGACAAATTTGAATGACAAGGTATGAAGTTTGGCCTTGACCCTTAGACATTCATTGTTGAAATATTAAGAGGAATTGATAAAGTGTTTTAGGAAGAATAATCTGTGGTTTAGAGAGAACAAGCATGGAGGCCAGGAGGTTATTTGAGAGGTATGAAGTGTTGTGGACCCTCAAGTGGGTGATGGCAGCGGGAAACGTAAAGGAAGGGGTAGATGTGAAAGATGCTGTGGAAGAAGACTCAGTGGGACTTAGCAGTTAATTAGCTATGGAGGGAAGAGTTAATGAGGACAGTCCATTAAGAGAGATGTGAGCTGGGTGTGATGGCTCACTCCTGTAATCCCAACACTTTGGGAGGCCGAGGCAGGAGGATTGCTTGAGGGTGGGAGAATGGCTTGAGGCCAAGAGTTAGTGACCAGCCTGGGCAACAGAGGGGAGACCCTGTCTCTGTGAAAAATAAAAATAAGTCAGTAGGCCGGGCGCGGTGGCTCAAGCCTGTAATCCCAGCACGTTGGGAGGCCGAGACGGGCGGATCACGAGGTCAGGAGATTGAGACCATCCTGGCTAACACGGTGAAACCCCGTCTCTACTAAAAAATACAAAAAACTAGCCGGGCGAGGTGGCGGGCGCGTGTAGTCCCAGCTACTCGGAGGCTGAGGCAGGAGAATGGCGTAAACCCGGGAGGCGGAGCTTGCAGTGAGCTGAGAACCGGCCACTGCACTCCAGCCCGGGCGACAGAGCGAGACTCCGTCTCAAAAAAAAAAAAAAAAAGTCAGTAGGGTGTGGTGATACACACCTGTGGTTTCAGCTACTTGGGAAGCTGAGGTGAAAGGATTACTTAAAAAAAAAAAAAAAAAAAGAAAGGATTACTTAAACCTGGGAGGTTGAGGCAGTAGTGAGCTGTGATCATACCACTGCACTCCAGCCTGAGCAACAGAATGAGACCCATTTCCAAAAAGAGAAAAAGAGAGAGAGAGAAATGTGGATGTTAAGCTGCTGGAGAGCTTTGTTAGGTTGAAAGTTCCCTATATAAACCATGATGCCTAATGAATATTTTGCATATAAACCATTTAATAAATATCTTACTGATTGGTTCACCTGTCATATAAAGATATTAATTTGCCCTACCCTTCTTGTATTTGTGAAAAGAAAATGTACATAAAAGCTCTGTGAACTTTAGAGTTCATTATGTGTCAAGTACTTTTCTAGACAGGCTAAAAGATAGGCCTGCCTTCAGCACTGTCATAGTCTAGTAATTTTTTCCTAATATTTTAGTTTCAGAGCTTTAATACTTTATAATAATCAAATATTTCATTACCCATAAGTGTGAATATTTAAGCTAAATTGTACAATTCTCAGTGTGAGCAATATTACCCCCAAGGGGGCAAAGATTGGTTCTTAGAAGGTGAAAAAAAAACATGTACTCTTTCATGTATAAAGCACAGATATACATAATTAAGGTAAATAGATACACAATTTATTTGTGGCATTAAAATTTTATGGAGGGAAGACTATTAGGAATAAAATACCTAAAAAGGCTCCATGGATTGTGATGGTGGTAGGGGGATGATGATTTTTAAAAAAGCTCAGAAATTCTGAGCTAAATATATTGCAATTACATTTAGCATTTTAAAGAGAAGAGATCCCTTAATTCTTTAACCAACTACTTCAAAATTCAGACTTTTGATAATTAAGATTTTTCCATGTGTATTTTACATATAGGTATATGTTGTTGGAGGCTATGATGGGCAAAACAGACTTAGCAGCGTAGAATGTTATGATTCCTTTTCAAATCGATGGACTGAAGTTGCTCCCCTTAAGGAAGCAGTGAGCTCTCCTGCAGTGACTAGCTGTGTAGGCAAACTGTTTGTGATTGGTGGAGGACCTGATGATAATACTTGTTCTGATAAGGTAAGCCATGCACTTTTAAAGAAATTACCAACGATAAGTACAAGAATGGAAATACAGAAGGCTTATCAAGTAGGTAGCCAGGTCACTTAGTGTGAGGGGTCTATTTAAAAATTTCTGGTACTATATACTTTTGGAGAAAAACATTGAATTCTGGGTTGCTAAAGTGAGACTCTAGTATATCTAACAATTTGCTCTTACAAATATGATCCAATCTTTTTGAAATGAGACGGTCTTTGTAGAGATTTTGTACTGAATAAATTGTTCTGAACCTTTGCTATCATCTACAGAATCTAAAAACTATTTACACAGTTGGGAAGTGAATTAACAAATGGTAAGACACGGTAAATATACTGCTTCCAACTGGGTCATTTTCTACATTCTTTCGAATTATTTTTCAGAAAAAAGAAAAGGAAAGGAAACCTCCATAGTGTAAATAGAGGATGGTTCAAAGTTGCTCCGATTCAGTAAACTCCTGGGACAAAAGAATACGTGCTATCCTGACATCTCAGGAAATGTTTATTCTGGAAAAAAGGGTCTAATGCCTAGTTGGTTTAGCAATGTTAACTAAATGTTGTCAATCTATTCATTCTTTTTCTAAATTCAGTTTAAAATAATGTGATCAAATGTTACTTATTTAGAATGTATTAATTCAGAATTTGTGATAGTTCAGAGCATACTGACTGAATTGAGGTTTACTTGTTTTCTTTTGAAGAAAGGACTCCCTAAAACCATTAAGAAGTTATATTCAGGTATGAGGCATAGTTATTCTACGTAACACGATTGTAAAAAAATTTATACTGTTAATTTAATTGACAAACCTGATGGCCATTCATTCTAGAAACAATCTCTGTGTGTTTGGTACTCTATTCTGCTTGATAGTAATAAATTTTCATTTTATTTGAGAATGTTCATAATTCAGACATTTCACTATCAGGCTATCCTAATTCTCTGAATTAATAAGATTTTATTTTAAATAATGTTTGTAGGTATTGGTAGACTCTTTATTAAGTACATTTCCATTTTTGTTTAGAAATTTTAATTATATATTTTTATATGTCATTAGGTTCAATCTTATGATCCAGAAACCAATTCTTGGCTACTTCGTGCAGCTATCCCAATTGCCAAGAGGTGTATAACAGCTGTATCCCTAAACAATCTGATCTATGTTGCCGGTGGACTGACCAAGGCAATATACTGTTATGATCCAGTTGAAGATTACTGGATGCACGTACAGAATACATTCAGCCGTCAGGTAATAACATAAAGCAATACAAAAGAAAAATAAATCTAAGAGGGACCAAGTACATAATCATTATTAATACACTGGAATTTAAATTTTAAAATGTTTCAGGCCGGGCATGGTGGCTCACGCCTGTAATCCCAGCATTTTGGGAGGCCGAGGTGGATGGATCACTTGAGGTCAGGAGCAAGACCAGCCTGGCTAACAGCCTCTACTAAAAAATAAAAAATTATGGCCGCACACTGTGTCTCATGCCTGTAATCCCGGCACTTTGGGAGGCCGAGGCGGGCAGATCACCTGAGGTCGGGAGTTCGAGACCAGCCTGACCAACATGGAGAAACCCTGTCTCTTCTAAAAATACAAAATTAGCTGGGCGTGGTGGCGCATACCTGTAATCCTAGCTACTCAGGAGGCTGAGGCAGGAGAATTGCTTGAACCCGGGAGGCGGAGGTTGTAGTGAGCTGAGATCACGCCATTGCACTCCAGCCTGGGCAACAAGATTGAAACTCGGTCTCAAAAAAAATGAAATAAAATAAATTAAAAATTAGCTGGGCATGGTGGCACACGCCTGTAATCCCAGCTGCTCAGGAGGCTGAGGCAGGAGAATCACTTGAACCTGGGAGGCAGAGGTTGCAGTGAGCCGAGATCATGCCACTGCACTCCAGCCTGGGCAACAGAGCGAGACTACGTCTCAAAAAAGTAAATAAATAAGTGAAATAAAATATTTCATGTTTGCTTGAATTATTTTATATGTTTTTTAAAACTCCACATAAAGCATATGGTAACCTGTTTTGAACTCCTTCCAAGGAATTGTTGTATTGAAATAACTTCCTTTTTACCATCCCATGGAGAAGTATCTGTTGCACTTGGGCTGTTCTGTTTTTTTTTTCACACTCCTACTCCAGTATTTATCCCCTCTCTTTCATATTTCAGAAGAGGAGAAATGTTCCCAAACTGGTTGCTTCTTTGGTTAGAGGCTGGGAAATCTGCTATTTCTGTTATAAAGGAAATGGCTGTGCTCAGCTTTCTTTCATCCGTATATTCTACCTGGAGCCCTACTCCTTACCCACACTGCCACCTCCCAAAAGGCTTTTTCCCCGCCTTTTGATTCATGGCTCTTTTGCCTTCCACCCCCAAAATTGATGGTTCTGATGCTGAAAATCTGGCTCTACACATACCACTCTAGAGATGTACTCTTAAAGGTCACTGCTAATAATCTCGTCACTCTCGTTCATACTCTCTTGTTTTTCTACCCGGTCCTTAAATATGGATGTTCCTTGAGCCTGTCCTCTGTCCTCTTCCCAGTTTATACTCTTTCCTGAATTACCTCATTTACTACTCAGCACTGATGACTTCCAAGTCTTTATCACCATCAAAGCCTCTCTCCTGTGTTCCAAACTCAAATTTCTAACTGCCTATTTGATATTTTACATGGGTATTTCAAGACTTTAAATTTCAAATAGAACTTACCCTCTTCCCCAAACCTACTTTTTCTATATTCCCAAATAACCTAGAAACTTAATTTATTAGATTATCTTTTTCTTCTCTTAAATTGAATTAATCTAGCCTATCAGTTCTTCTATTTTTTCCATTCCTGTTGTTTCTACTTTTGTTCAAGTTCTTACCAATTTTTACCTAAACAAACAAAAATACTCTAATTAGTTCTCCGTTCTCTAGTATCTTGTCTCTCTAGCTCATTTTGCCATCAATTATCTTTCTTTCTTTCTTTCTTTCTTTCTTTTTTTTTTGAGACGGAGTTTCACTCTTGTCGCCCAGGCTGGTGTGCAACGGCGCGATCTCCACTCACTGCAACCTCTACCTCCCGGTTTCAAGTGATTCTCTTGCCTCAGCCTCCTGAGTACCTGGAATTACAGGCACCCACCACCAAGCCCAGCTAATTTTGTGTGCTTTTAGTAGAAACAGGGTTTCACTATGTTGACCAGGCTGGTCTCAAACTCCTGACCTTGTGATCCACCTGCCTCGGCCTCCCAAAGTGCTGGGATTACAGGCATGAGCCACCGTGGCCAGCCTATTATTTTTCAATAAATCTACTTATTGTCTCTTCTTTTATTGGAAGCCTATTAAATAAAATCCAAAACTTTTACCACTTCATTCTAGACCTTCTGTTGCCTGACCTTCATTTGACCTTTCAGCTTCACATTCTATAACTTTACCTCAGGTACCTTAAGTATCTGTCATTTGTAGTCTCTAAACAGATCATAAATGTTCTTGCCTTGGTTCATGCTGTCGTCTTAGCCTGTAATGCCTTTTTTACCTTCTCTACTTGTAATTCTACTCATCTTTCAAGGATCACTTCAGTACAACAGAGTTTAACTTAGGCAGAATGGATCTTTTTTGCTTTCTGATCTGTTAAAGCACTCACACCTCTTATGGCAATTGTATATTCCCTTATGGGTATAAATGTTTATTTCCTATACTGGAATTTAGTCTTCTTGAGGACACTATTCTAATTCATCTTGTATGTATCTTGCATTTATTTGTGTATAGTAAATATATATATTGAATAAGTAAACAAATGAGGAAGTACCAGAGAGACTTAATTTTAAGATAATATTATTTGCAAGATGCATTAGAGATACAGCATAGATTATAAGGATAGTGAATAAACCATTTTTCTAAAGTTGTTGACATTGAGGTATAGTCTCCAATTAGAAATATATATGGAGTAACATTGCCCCAGTTAATGAAAGGGACAAATAGGCACTTGAGCTTCATGGTACAGAATGAGTATTACCTTTTCTCCCTCTCATATTACATCTAAGTAAAAATAAATCACATTTCTCCAGCTCAGGGACCTCCCTTGGAAAACCATTCTCCAGCCCTATAGAGGCAACAGTGTACCCTACTTGCATGCGAATCCTCATGTGGTCAAGTATTGAGACTTATTTCTAATTTTTAAAAAATCTAAGCTGCTTTTTATTGGTTTATTTCAGTGAAGATTGTAAAGAATAATGCATTTTTATTTTATTTTATTTTATTTTATTTATTTATTTTTTTTTTTTGAGACGGAGTCTCGCTCTGCCGCCCAGGCTGGAGTGCAGTGGCGGGATCTCAGCTCACTGCAAGCTCCGCCTCCCGGGTTCCCGCCATTCTCCTGCCTCAGCCTCCCGAGTAGCTGGGACTACAGGCGCCCGCCAGGTCGCCCGGCTAGTTTTTTGTATTTTTAGTAGAGACGGGGTTTCACCGTGTTAGCCAGGATGGTCTCGATCTCCTGACCTCGTGATCCGCCCGTCTCGGCCTCCCAAAGTGCTGGGATTACAGGCTTGAGCCACCGCGCCCGGCCGAATAATGCATTTTTATTAAGAATTACTGCTCTGCCGGGTGCAGTGGCTCACGCCTGTAATCCCAGCACTTTGGGAGGCCAAGGCAGGAAGATCACGAGGTCAGGAGATCGAAACCATCCTGGCGAACATGGTGAAACCGCGTCTCTACTAAAAATACAAAAAAATGAGCCAGGCGTGGTGGTGGGCGCCTGTAGTCCCAGCTTCTCGGGAGGCTGAGGCAGGAGAATGGTGTGAACCCTGGAGGCGACGGAGCTTGCAGTGAGTGGAGATCGTGCCACTGCACTCCAGCCTGGGAGACAGAGCGAGACTCCTTCTCAAAAAAAAAAAAAAAAAAAAAATTACTGCTCAAGCTGGGTGCAGTGGCTCATGCATATAATCCCAGCACCCCGGGAAGCTGAGGCAGGAGGATCACCTGAGGCCAAGAGTTAGGGACCAGCCTGGGTGACAGAGTGAGACCCTGTCTCAAAAAAATTTTTTTTTTAAATAAAGAAAAAAGAAAAAGAATTACCATTTATTCAGAACTTTGCTATATTGTATAAAACAATAACAGTTTAGGAAGATAATTGCCGGTATGTAGCATATTGCAGGGTATACACGAATGTTTTTTAACTAGGTTATTGAGATAAAACTGAGAAAAAAATAATAATAGGACACACATGGCACATTTTCTCTAATTAAACAACATTCATTGACTTTAGAAACTTAAAGAAAATAAACATTTGGATCAGAAGTATATTAAGGCTAATGAAGATAAATCATTGAAGTTCAAATCTAGTACTGGGATTTAGGGGATTATTTTCTCTCCTCTGTTTATTCTTACCACCAATGCTGCTAAATACATCTATGCACACTGATGTGATCTCGGCTTACTGCAACCTCCGCCTCCCAGGTTCAAGCGATTCTCCTGTCTCAGTCTCCCAAGCAGCTGGGATTACAGGCGCATGTCACCACACCCGGCTAATTTTTGTAGTTTTAGTGGAGACAGGGTTTTGTCATATTGGTCAGGCAGGTCTTGAACTCTTGACTTCAGGTGATCTGCCTGCCTCAGCCTCCCAAAATGCTGGGATTACAGGCGACAGCCACCACGCCTGGCCTTATGTACACGTTGATAGGTAATTTTTGAGCCATCTGTAAGTGGCTGTTTACCCTTTTAATGCTAACCAATGAAAAAGGATAAATGAAACTAATTTCATTGTATACAGTTAAATGAACCCAATACTGTTGCTTTTTAAAATGCTTAGAATTTTTTATTTATTTATTTATTTATTTATTTATTTATTTATTTATTTATTTATTTATTGAAGCGGAGTCTCGCTCTGTCGCCCAGGCTGGAGTGCAGTGGCGCGATCTCGGCTTACTGCAAGTTCCACCTCCCGGGTTCACGCCATTCTCCTGCCTCAGCCTCTCGAGTGGCTGGGACTATAGGCACCCACCACCACGCCTGGCTAATTTTTTGTATTTTTAGTAGAGACGGGGTTTCACCGTGTTGGCCAGGATGGTCTCGATTTCCTGACCTTGTGATCTGCCCACCTCGGCCTCCCAAAGCGAAAAGTACTTAGAATATTAAATGCAAAAAAGAGTTGAAAAAAATGAGGTCTTTATTTTTTACAGTCCTAATGGACCCAGCCTATTTATTTGTTTGTCCTTCACCATTTCCATGCCTCTTTTGACTTTGCGTAATTCCTAAAAACACAATTTATTATTCGAAACATATTTTGCTTTCCTGTCAGGAACATCCTTTAAATAAAACTGTGGGATTTTTTTTTAAAAAAGTCAATGATGAAGACTTTTTTCCTCTCTCTTCAGGAGACCAGGTATTTAAAATATCATTAAAGATTAGAATAATTAAATGAAAAGAAATCTGATTCTTTTTGTCTATTGTTGACATTTTAACACTTAAGCATACAAAAATAACAAGGAGAGGGTTTTTTTTTGTTGTTTTTTTGGTTTTTTTTTGCAATGTTAGGCTCATGTTTCATTTCAGTCTTTAAAAAAATTAAAACTTTATGTATTGATAAATTATTTTTCCTATGTATAAACAAACACATAGAGTAAATGGTATTTTACTAGCATGGAATACACTATTATATCAGATAAATGTAATTTCCTGATACGAATACTTGGTTTCAAGGTTGTTTGCTTTATTTAATTCTGAGCATTATTATCTGAAATGATACTAATTACCAAACCATGTAATTATATATTGTTTTAGAATCATCATCAAAATAACTATAAGGTTCAATAGTGGGAACTACCTTGTACCTGAAAACTAAGGTTTTTGTTTGTCTTTATTATATTCAGAACTTTAAGAACTTATAGAAAGAGCTCATTGTGCTTTAAATGAAAAATATTAGAGTTTGTTCCCTAATTGGTGCAATTCATGGAGCGGGGGTATTCTCAACAAAAGTGTCTTTCACTATGTGATAATGGGCTAAGTCATTCTGGGTGTCTGTAAATTCTAATAGAGGCATTTTTAAGTACTCACAAATTATTTCAGACCTAAAGATAGTATCCTATGATATAAAGCCACGAAGATTTAATTTCTTCTATAAGAGCAAAATTTATATACAGCAAATTTGGCCAAGTAAAAATGCTTATTGAACTCATTGGTAGAACCTATTTCATTGTTGGTTATGCGGAACCAGGATAATAAGATGCAGTAACTTTCTGAATTAAAGGGAAACTTTAATTGGAAATGGAAGAATATCTAGCCTGCAGTATAATTAGATCCATGTAATAGTGAGTCAGTTGTTAATGTAGGGTTTTTTGTTTGTTTGTTTGTTTGTTTGTTTTTTGAGATGAAGTTTCGCTCTTGTCACCCAGACTGGAGTGCAGTGGTGCAACCTCGGCTCACTGCAACCTCCGCCTCCCAGGTTCAAGCAATTCTCCTGCCTCAGCCTCCAGAGTAGCAGGGATTACAAGCACCCCCCACGACGTACAGCTAATTTTTTGTATTTTTAGTAGAGATGATGTTTCACTGTGTTGACCATACTGGTCTCGAACTCTTGACCTCAAGTGATCCACCTGCCTCAGCCTCCCAAAGTGCTGGGATTACAGGCACGAGCCACTATGCCCAGCCAGGTTTTGTTTTTGAAGAATCACTCTCATCCTTGCAAGAATATTTGTTTCATATAGTAACTGTATTATTCACAGAGAATAATAAAATTTAGCTTAGAATCCCATTGTGTGGGAAGTTAACTGTAAGATGTTATTTGAGACATTTATATGGCCCAGCCAGGGCTCCTAATAACAGTGTTTCGTTAACTTAGTTATAAATTTTTTCCTCATTCATTCATTCAATTTGTGGGTAATCCCATATAATGAATATTGTTCCTACTCTTTGGTCATGTAACTGCCACTTTCTATAATAACCTTCCTGTAATAGGAGAAGCAAGCCAGGCTCTTTAAAGATGCTTTTGCTTAACTACCATTAAGTTAAAACCCTTTTATCAGTCCACATCCTACCTCCCACATCTTGGCCCCAATTACTAACATAAAATCTTTTTTTTTTTTTTTTTTTTTTAACTTTTAAGTTCAGGGGCACAAGTGCAGGTTTGTTACATAGATACACTGTGTCATGGGGGTTTGTTGTACAGATTGTTTAATCACCCAGTTATTAAGCCCTGGTACACATTAGTTATTTTCCTGATCCTCTTCCACCCTCCACCCTCTGAAAGGCCCTAGTGTGTTTTGTTCCCCTCCATGTGCTGTATTCTCATCATTTGGCTCCCACTTATAAGTGAGAACATGCAGTATCTGGTTTTCTGTTCCTGTGTTAGTTTGCTAAGGATGATGGCCTCCAGCTCCATCCACATCCCTACAAAGGACATGATCTCGTTATTTATTATGGCTGCGACTGACATATCATCTATCTTGACATTCATTTCATTCATGCAAACTTATCCAGCACTCACACATAGAACAGAGTAGGGCCAGAGGACCTTAGCTTATATCATGCCTCCCTTTTTTTGACTGTGTTAAAGCATTATTTTGCTTTTCTGTTTGTTACCAAATCCTTTATCTTCAATGGTTAATTTTTTGTTTATGTATTTGGTTAAACAGGAAAACTGTGGTATGTCTGTGTGTAATGGTAAAATATATATCCTGGGTGGAAGACGGGAAAATGGAGAAGCCACAGACACTATTCTCTGTTATGATCCCGCAACAAGTATCATCACAGGGGTAGCTGCAATGCCCAGGCCAGTGTCCTATCATGGCTGTGTGACTATTCATAGATACAATGAGAAATGTTTTAAACTCTGAAGCCAGGATACCTCACCGAAGAAGCCACACCAATCCAAGATGGGAGGTTTTAAAAACTCTAGAGTGGGAACTTCACATATCTCCTTTGTGCCATATGCAAAAAGTAGTAAAAATAATAATTTGGTGCCTTTCTCCTCAAAATATCAATCTTTCAAACTGTAATAAAGCCTTTCCTATAATTGAAAAAAAAAACTTTTTTGTTAAAGGTAATGTGGTTGTTACTTGGCCTTTGAAGAGTGTACCTTTTGTAAGTATTTGTAAGAAGCCTATGTGAATTAGGAAATGTCTGTCTGCAGACCTTTTAGGAATGTGTGAATGGTGTCTTCACTTATTATGTATGTTTATCTGTATGTATATTCCTTATTTTGTCATATATGTAGAGAAAATTGCATGACTTGAGGCATCATTTAGGTTGAAGAAGTTAATGCTTAGAATGCATTCTAGGAGAAAAAATGAGTTTTAAAAACTTTTGTTGTTAACAAAGTATATCCAGATTGATTAATTTTATTGAAGAGTTTTTTTCTGTAATTGATAAAAATGTAATGACAATTCAGGTATCATAAAATACTGAACTATTGTGACTTTATTCTTAGAATTGCTGTCTTACATTTAACATGTTTTTAGGGGGAAATTAGGTAGGAGAGAGAAAAATAAGTGCCCCTACAGAGGGGATTAAAATTATAAGTTAATTCCTAAGAGAAAAATGGAATGGCCATTGAAGGAAAAATGATCCACTATGGCTCTCAAAGTTTTTATGCATCATCTCTTCAATCTTCTAAGAAAGCTTCTTTTCTTAACTTGATAAAGCAGTTGAAACCCATTTTGCAATATTGTCTTGTGAAAACCAGGGACAGACAGCCAGGCACAGTGACTCACACCTGTACTCCCAGCTACTCAGGAGGCTGGGGCAGGAGGATTGCTTGAGCCCAGGAGTTTGAGGCTGCAATGAGCTATGAACGCACACTGCACTCTAGCCTGGGCAACGGGGTGAGACTCTGTCTCAAGAGAAAAGAAAAAGAAAAATAGGGATAGGTTTTCTTCCCTAGCCCAGTAGGGTTTGACCTCATTAGTATGGTGCTTTGGGTGAGGACCTCTTCCTTGATTATCCTAACTTCTAGTGAACAGCTAAAATTCCTGAGAGGCTCTACTGTTACGGTACCTTTAATAGGATAAAGCAGGGACCACCTATCTCAGTGGGTCCATTTTTCTTTTAAAATTAGTTATCTGAAAAAACTTAGCAGTAGTTCCCATCTTTAAGATAAGTCTTTCATTTGGCCCCCATTGTGTAAAATACTAATCAGCATTTTCAAGCTTCTGTACAACAGACTGCTTTTGTCTAGATTTTTCAACTCCACTTTATAAAGCTTATCAGTTTTCAGAGAGGAATGTGAATTTTTTTTCTAATGCAAATAGAGATATGGCAGGAACTACAGCATAAGTGATTATTGTGATTCTGGGTGGATGGATATAATTTACAACATTTGGGGATGTTCTAGGTAGCCTGCTGTAGGTTGACTTCCAGTCACTGTTGTCTTTCACATTATAATTTGTATATTTCTTGTGACAGAAGGGATGATGCAAATATGTAATTAGAGTGTCACCAGATTTCTGTTAAAACCAAGGTTGAAATAAAAAGCCTGACATTGGTAAGCTACATTGTTTTCTCATCTTAGAATGATACAGAGATTTCAAATAGACATTTTTTAAACTTTAATGCTTAGCTAGAATCTACATTCTGAGGAAAACTCTAAAAAACTTAAAAATTGTTAGGGAATGTTTATTTTTCAAATCATAATTTTAAAATAACCATTTTGTGGTAACAGCAATTCAGAAAACAATTTTGTATCATCTTAGTTGAAAGAATGTAGGTACAGTTTGGATACTTGTACTTTAATTTTAGAGTAAACATCTGCATTATACTCTTACAGATAATAGAATTATTTAGATCAGAAATTCTTTACAGTAAATGAGATAATGTGTGAAAAAGTATTTTGTAAATGCTAAGGATTCTACAAACGATAGTTGTTATTTTCATGTGTATTTGTAAGATCATGTCCATTTCATGAATACAGGACTTCACATAAAAAAAGACTTTTTCAAGATAACTTTGTATTCCAGTATTTTTGTCTATTGTAAAAAGTATTAACTATTTACTTTTATTTTGTTATACATTTATTTTAATATCCATGTGTTTATTATAGTAAATTTGAAATGAAATCCTGAAAAACAGATTTTTACAGACCTCATACCAATATTAATTTTTTCTCTACATAATTTAAAACTACATAAATTAAGTAGTTAAAATTTATATTGAAGGCCACCAAGAACTTACATTGAATCTTAGAAAATTTAAATAACTATTTTTGAAGTTATCCAACTTATATTTTCATTTTTTAATATTTATCTTCCTTTACTAATTCTTGATAAATAATAGCATTAGACTTGATAAAATAAAAAAGATTTTAGAGTAGAATTAATATATCAAAAGGGATATATCAGCCAAATTGGTGTCAGATTGTATTCATTCTCTCATCACATAAAGATTTTTCTTTTGATAGGTGATGCTCATATAAACCTTTGGTTTAGAATCTATATATGTACATGTGTATGTATGTAGATAGTATGGTTGTATACACACATATATACCAAACACCATGAATTTTAGCAGTGTGCAATGATCAGAAAAAAAGCATATAAAGTAAAAATTAGTTGACCATGCTAAATTCGATTCTGGAAGATTTTTTTATTTGGGCATTTCTACAACTTTTTACATTTGAAAGTACATGATGAGTATTAGTAATGATGACTTGTGAATAATTAGAATCTTTATGACAATTTAGTTTTACAAGGTCAGAAGAGATGAGTTTGCTAAACCCAGCTGTGATACCTCAGTTGGAAAGGGAATTCAAAGGTATGCTTTGTAGAACAGAAAAGTACAGGTTTGTTTGTTTGTTTTTAATGAACTTTAATCCTTTTCTGTTTTTCCTCTATGTGAGTCAGCTACAAAAGTGGTCTAATTTTTACAACAGTAGAACCTCCTCCTTTTCTACTCTAATCTTCCCACTGACTTTACTGCACAGGTATGAAATACTAGCGTATTGGATCTTCAGTAACCTTTTTATTTCCTAGATAATTGAAATATAGGTATTTACTCCATTTAAACCAGGTGATAAGATGATGTAAATACTCAGGGAGGGTATTGTTACTTTTGCTTGTTTGGGGTGTAAAGTGCCATAACTGAATAATCTTCAATTCATGATTCTGGAGTAAGTTGAATTTGGAAAAAGGGGCTTCACACATGGTGGTGGTTGAACATTGATTCTTTTATATTGAAAAAGATGAAAATGTTTTGTGGACTGATACATTTTATCTTAGTGAATATGAATTGTTTATGTATCTCTACTGTCAAATAGCCTTTTTGAAACTCAGGAAAGACAAAGGTTCAATTACACCACTTTTGTCAGTAAGCAAACCAGGTATGTTTTTGTTTTTGTTTTTGTTTTTTCCTGTTGTCTGGATATGGCAATAGATTTTTTAAATTGCTGTGAGAACCCATATATGAAAAGAGAGGAGTTGAACTGTGTGTGCCTTTTATATCTTGAAATTTATATGTGGAAAAGACATATACTTCAAACTGTATTTTCTTTTTTGGGGGGCGGGGGGACGGAGTCTTGCCCTGTCACCCAGGCTGGAGTGCAGTGGTGCAATCTCAGCTGACTGCAACCTCCACCTCCCAGGTTCAAGGGATTCTGCCTCAGCCTCTCGAGTAGCTGAGACTACAGATGCATGCCACCACACCCGGCTAATTTTTTTGTATTTTTAGTAGAGACGGTGTTTAGTAGAGATGGATCACTCCTGACCACGTGATCCGCCCACCTCGGCCTCCCAAAGTGCTGAGATTACAGGCTTGAGCCACCACGCCCGGCCTGTATTTTCAGAGAGAAGGGCTTGGTGTTTATGTGGTGCCAAGTGGTAAGATAATGGCTCTTCAAGGCTTCCTATGGACTGCCTTTATTTTAGTAAACTCAAGACACCAGTTAACCTCAACAGAGTTTTGGCCTTATTAGAATTTGTTGTGCATCTTATTGAAAACCAGGTTTACATCACCTCACCCCATTATTCTTTTTAGTTAAATAAATTCACCATGCCAGGTAACCAGAATTGAGCGAATTGGTTGATCTTTAAGGCAGTAGGTTTGACTAGCTAGCTATCATTATTGTCACATCTAATGCTAGGCACCAGAAACCATTTGAGCCAGGAGTGTGAATGAATAATTCCAGAGACACTTTAGACATTTTTTAATGTTTTATATGAATGTTTTACATTTGTGTGATTGCCTTAGATATTAAATTTTTCCTAGTGCTGAAGGTTATCATCATAAATTTTTTAAAAACAGCAACATTCATAACTTATTTTATATATTGTTCCAAAGAAAAGAATTTGTTTTAATGGTTTCAAAATAACTGCACCTGAATTTGTTTATGTGCCTTAAGTTCTCTAGTGCTATTTCAACTTTTTTTTCAATCTAAATGAAGCTTACCTTAGATAAGGTTCATATTTGTTTCCTATAGAGTAAATAAACTTCCCCTTCTTAAATTGTGTAATAAGCACCAACGTGTGGTTGCTTGGCAGAATGAGAATGTTAAGGGAGATTGTTGGATGTTTGGAGTTTCATTATATTTTTTGTTTTTATTTTTTGATACCTAGGTGCTTTTTAAAATATTCAGACAAATATCTATCTTACATTGATTAAACCCGTGTAAATTCATTTGCAGTATCTACATCGAATGTCAAAAAAGTATACTTATTTTTGTTCCATACTTATGTACAATTTTTTCCCTCTTCAGGCTTTTTCATTTAACTTTCTTGAAAAAGCACTTACTCTTCCCTCCCTATCACCCCTCCCCCATGGTTTCTTTATTTAAATTTTTATTGAGAGTTGTTGGAGCTCTAAGACAATACAATTTTAGAGTTGAACAAAAGTATAATCTGCTTTATAACTAGGATAGACCTAAGGTCATTTGCTTTCAATTAGAGGCTCCAGAGTCTTCATAGTGAAAAGAATGCTTTGTATTTCATTGTTCTTAGTTAAGTTGTAGCACGTGAATACTTACATGTTTTGTTTCAATATACTTCTTGCATAGTTTAATTTTTTAAAAGTTGTATCTAATAAAATGTCTTTTAACCATTATTACTTGACTATATGGTTGTATTAAATTTTGTTTACCAAAAATTTGTTGTTCTGTTTTATTTTAAATATATTTAAGGGGTTGTGCAAAAAAGAGATGGGGAAAATACTGGATATATTAATAGATGTGTGTATTTACTGGTATGTCCATAAAATAGCTGGAAGGATAAATAAGAAACTGAAAACGTTAGTGTGTAAGAGGAAATGAAATGGTGACTGAAGGACAAGTAAAAATGAAACTTTACTGCATACGTGTGTGTATATATATATATAATTATAAATGCGTATAAAATCAATTTCTTAGTCTGAAACACACGAAAGTATTCCCTATTCAAAAAAAATTTTTTTTTTTTTTTTTTTGAGATGGAGTCTCGTTCTGTCACCCAGGCTGGAGTGTAGTGGTGCAGTCTTGGGTCACTGCAACCTCCGCCTACCAGGTTCAAGTGATTCTCATGCCTCAGCCTCCCATAGCTGTAGTAGCTGGGACTACAGGTGCATGTCACTGTGCCCGGCTAATTTTTGTATTTTTAGTTGAGACAGGGTTTCATCATGTTGGTCAGGCTGGTCTCAAACTCCTGACCTCGTGATCCGCCCGCCTTGGCCTCCCAAAGTGCTGGGATTACAGGCATGAGCCACTGTGCCTGGCCTAAAAATTTTAATTAACACAAGGTAACCCATAACATTTGCAACCTAATGTTCTTATGATTTGGTTCTCACATTGAGTCAAAGAAAACTTTTTTTAAAAGCATAGAGTTTTTTGTTTGTTTGTTTGTTTTTTTGAGACACGGCCTCACTGTGTCATCCACAGGCTGGAGTGTGGTGGCACCATCATTGCTAACTGTAGCCTAAACTCTTGGGGTCCCAAGTAGCTGGAATTGCAGGTATGTGCCACCACGCCTGGCTGATTATTTTTTGTAGAGACAAGGTTATGTTGCCTAGGCTGGTCTCCAACTCCTGGCCTTAAGTGATGCTTCTACCTCCCAAAGCACTGAGATTACAGACATGAGACACTACATCCAGCCTAGGGTTATTATATACTGTAGAGGCAATGTCTGAATTTGCATTGGCAAAAGTATATTTTTGAAAATACACAAAAACATTATAGAAGCACATAATACGCTTAGATTTTATGCTTAGAGTTTTGCCGTCAAAGTAAAATGGCAATTAGGGTTTTCATCTTGTTATTATTTTTGTGACAAGTTCTCACTCTGTCACCCAGGCTGGAGTGCCGTGGTGCGATCACGGCTCACTGCAGCCTCAACTTGCCAGGCTCAAGCAATCCTCCCACCTCAGCCACACAAGTACTTGGGACTACAGGTGAGCATCGCCATGCCTGGCCTTTATTTTTATTTTGTAGAGATCGGGTCTCGCCATGTTGTCCAGGCTGGTCTCAAACTCCTGGGCTCCAGTGATCTGTCTGCTTCAGCCTCCCAAAGTGGTGGGATTGCAAGTGTGAGCCACTGTGCCCAGCCCCTAGAGTGGTTTTTAATGTTAAAGGTGTTTTCATTTGACTTAATGCCTCTATAGTTATATCTGTAAAATGCACGGGCTTCATCAGACCTGATTCCAACCAGTTCTTTGCTGTAGAGTCATTTACCTCTCTCAGTCTCACTCTTTTGGTTCTGGGAAATGTAGCCATAATACTTACCTTACAGGCTTCTTGTAAGGAGATGAGATTATGCAGTGTATACTAAAGGGTGAACATAGTTCTCACACACAAGAGCAGCACATAACTTCATGCAGCTGGCTCAGGGCAAAAATGCAATGTGCAAAGGCAGGGAAGGAATTGAAACAACTAAAAGTATTCATTAGCTCATATTTGAAAAACCTTGGACAATGGATGAATAGGAGCCTCTTGTATTATACTTTAAATTTTTCCTTTTAAAAAAAATGACCTTGCTGGGTGTGGTGGCTTACGCCTGTATTCCCAGCACTTTGAGAGGCCGAGGCAAGAGGATCATGAGGTCAAGCGATAGTGACCATCCTGGCCAACATGGTGAAACCCCATCTCTACTAAAAATACAAAATTAGCTGGGCATGGTGGCATGCGCCTGTAATCCCAGCTACTCAGGAGGCTGAGACAGGAGAATCTCCTGAACCTGGGAGGCGGAGGTTGCAGTGAGCCGAGATTGAGTCACAGCATTCCAGTCTGAGCGACAGAGCAAGACTCTGTCTCAAAACAAACACAAAAATCACCTACTCTTTTAATGGAATGAGGAGGGAAATAGACTATACCTGTCTTCTGCTTCTCTGCTGTTTATTAACTGATAATGGAGACAGAAGGGATAGTTTCCTTCTAATTATGTTAGGATCTTTTTTTTGAGACAGGATCTCACTATGTCACCCAGATTGAAGTGCAGTGGCACAATCATGGCTCATGGCAGCTCCAATTTCCCAGACTCAGGTGATTCTCCCACCATAGCATCCCTACTAGCTATAGGACTACAGCTCATGCTACCATGCCTAGCTAATTTTTAAATTATTTGTAGAAATGACGTCTTGCTATGTTGCCCAGGGTGCTCTCAAACCCCCGACTTAAAGTGAACCTTCTGCCTTGGCCTCGCAAAGTGCTGGGATTACAGGCATGAGCCACAATGCCCAGCTCACATAAATCTCCTATACAAAATATAAATATCAGCATTGTACAAGGAGTATAAATTAAGAGAAAAATCATATGAGCTTTCCCAGCTATCAGATTATCATATCAATCAATATTAAGGTTCTTTCCTTTAAAACAGACTGCCTGCATTTTGGGCCACAAAAACTCAGACTCATTCAATATACAAACTCTAGCTACCCAAATTCTCTGCTTGGTCTTATCTATAGCAAATAGAATACAAAGCAGCAAGGAAAATTCCCTGATAGTTTCTTCTCTCTCTTTTTTTTTTTCTTTTTTTTTGTAATGAGAAGAGTTCTTTAGGCACATTTATGATGTATATGATGTAGGGTCCAAGGGAAAACAAAAGGGATATTAATAGGAGAAAAGGCATACACATTTATTAATGTGCACAGGGGAGAATCACAAAGTAATTACCCCACTATGCAATGGGGTAGAGAATGTCATATACCCTTCTTAGGGGAAAGGAAGATCGGAAGTGTGGGTGATTTCAGGGAGGTAGTAAATGATTTTTATTTATTTATCGATCTTGGCTCATTGCAACCTCTGCCTCCCAGGTTCAAGTGATTCTTCTGTCTCAGCCTCCCAAATAGCTGGGACTACAGGCACGCGCCATCATGCCCAGCTAATTTTTTTTTTTTTTTTTTTTTTTGAGACAGAGTCTCGCTCTGTCGCCCAGGCTGGAGTGCAGTGGCCGGATCTCAGCTCACTGCAAGCTCCGCCTCCCGGGTTCCCACCATTCTCCTGCCTCAGCCTCCCCAGTAGCTGGGACTACAGGCGCCCGCCACCTCGCCCGGCTAGTTTTTTGTATTTTTTTTAGTAGAGACGGGGTTTCACTGTGTTTGCCAGGATGGTCTCGATCTCCTGACCTCGTGATCCACCTGCCTTGGCCTCCCAAAGTGCTGGGATTATAGATGTTAGCAGTAAATGATTTTTAAGGGAATTAAATGGGTTTGTAGAACTTTGAATGGTCTGGAACAAAACTCTGTTGGGGCCGGGCGCGGTGGCTCAAGCCTGTAATCCCAGCACTTTGGGAGGCCGAGACGGGTGGATCACGAGGTCAGGAGATCGAGACCATCCTGGCTAACACGGTGAAACCCCGTCTCTACTAAAAATACAAAAACTAGCCGGGCGAGGTGGCAGGCGCCTGTAGGGAGGCTGAGGCAGGAGAATGGCGTAAACCCGGGAGGCGGAGCTTGCAGTGAGCTGAGATCTGGCCACTGTACTCCAGTCCGGGCGACAGAGCGAGACTCCGCCTCAAAAAAAAAAAAAAAAAAACTCTGTTGGGCCTACAGAGTAGACAATAGTTTGTGACAAAAGTCTGTTCAGCGTGTTAACAGACTTCAGTCTTTCTTCCTGCAATATGAGTTAACTTAATGAAAACTCGGGGCCAGGCACGGTGGCTCACGCCTGTAATCCCAGCACTTTGGGAGGCTAAGGCAGGTGGATCACGAGGTCAGGAGATCAGCACCATCCTGGCTAAAACAGTGAAACCCCATCTCTTCTAAAAATACAAAACATTAGCCAGGTGTGGAGGCACGCACCTGTAGTCCCAGCTACTCGGGAGGCTGAGGCAGGAGAATGGCGTGAATCCGGGAGGTGGAGCTTGCAGTGAGCAGAGATCACACCACTGCACTCCAGCCTGGGCAACAGAGCGAGGCTCCGTCTCACAAAAAAAAAAGAAAAGAAAAGAAAACTCGGGGAAGGCACCAGCAGTTAATTGTTTTCATCTTTGGTGGGTCCAGACTTTAGGTAGATAAGGGAACTTCAGAGAACAACTTCATCTTGTGCTTTGGGAGAGACAAAGGATTGAGAGACAAAGAACTTGAGGCTTCTTCAGTTCAGCATGTCAAAGTGCCATATTTTGGCACTTTGAGCCCCGAAAATGATTGTTCTGACATTATCTGCTGCTCAATTGGGGAACACCAAATCTAGATGAGTTTATTCTGAATATATGAATAAAGCAGAGAAGGAGGAACATAATGGTCATACAAAAAAGGATTTTGGAGATGTTTGTAGAAATAAAAGTCATCATACATGTAGTGTATCTCCCTGCCAAAGTCAAGTTACGGAAGAGTGTTCTTCCCAACCAAAATCCCTTGTTTGCTGGCATTGGAGGAATCTGATATATGATTATGCAGCAACATCCCACAAATCTGCCATTGGGTGGCCAACTGTGAACACAGAATAAGACTTCTAGGAACAGGGGCAACAGGATTGTACTCTGGGCAGTAATGAATTCATGAAACCTGAGAAATGCAACATTATTTGTTTTGGACACACTCAGTCTAGGCCACGAGAGGCTTCTCATACTGGGAATCAGGACTACTTACAGTCAGGACTATACCCCTTGACTGGGGAATTTATGGCCTATCTAGGCCATAAAATAAAAGATTATGATAAGAGTTATCATAGGGTAACACAAGTAAATAACAAAGGATATTAAAACTTCTGCCAACAAACAAACTCAGCACTAGCATCAGTATTTTTCACAAAAGAGAGCTGAAGTCCAATCTAAAATAATTGATATAGTTTGGTTGTGTCCCCACCCAAATCTCATCATAACTCCCACAACTTCCATGTGTGAGGTAGGAACCTGGTGGAAGGTAATTGAATTATGGGGGCGGGTCTTTCCCATGTTGCTCTCATGAGAATGAGTAAGTCTCATGAGATCTGATAGTTTTAAAAAACAGGAGTTTCCCTGCACAAGCTCTCTTGTCTCCCACTATGTAAGATATGCCTTTTACCTTCCACCATGATTGTAAGGCCTCCCCAGCTATGTGGAACTGTAAGTCTAATAAACTTTTTTTTGTAAATTACCCAGTCTCGGGTATGTCTTCATTAGCAGCGTGAAAACTAATACTAATACAATAATACAATACTAATACAATAATAAATGAATATGTCTCAGTATTATATTAACTGGACACTTAAAAACTGATTAAAGATGTAAATAATTGTAACCAAATTAAAACCAGAAGTCTTCAGTCTTTAAAGACTTGACCCAAACGTTTAAGTAAAGCCATTTTTGTACACTCCCTGTTTTTACATCATCCATATTCCACCAGAACCAACTCATAACAGACCTGCTATTACAGCTAAAATTTCTTATTTTACCTTACATTTAGAAGTAATTTTCAGACATTTTTTAGTCCATGTCCACAGGCTTTTCTTTTTTTTTTCTTTGTTTTTGAGATGGAGTTTCACTATTGTTGCCCAGGCTGGAGTGCAATGGTGCGATCTTGGCTCACTGCAACCTCCACATCCCTGGTTCAAGCGATTCTCCTACCTCAGCCTCCCAAGTAGCTGGGATTACAGGCATGCGCCACCATGCCTAGCTTGTTTTGTATTTTTAGTAGAGATGGGGTTTCTCCATGTTGGTCAGGCTGGTCTCAAACTCCCAACCTCAGGTGATCTGCCTGCCTCAGCCTCCCAAAGTGCTGGGATTACAGCCATGAGCCAAAGAGCCCGGCCTTTTTTTTTTTTTTTTTTTTTTTTTTTTTTTGAGACAGAGTCTCGCTCTGTCGCCCCGGCTGGAGTTCAATCTCGGCTCACTGCAAGCTCCACCTCCCGGGTTCACGCCATTCTCCTGCCTCAGTCTCCCGAGTGGCTGGGACTACAGGTGCCCGCCACCACGCCTGGCTAATTTTTTTGTATTTTCAGTAGGGACGGGGTTTCACTGTGTTAGCCAGGATGTTCTCAATCTGCTGATCTCGTGATCTGCCCGCCTCGGCCTCCCAAGGTGCTGGGATTACCCACGCGTGAGCCACCGTGCCTGACCGGCCTTCTTTTTTTTTCTTTTTAACAACTCCATTGAGATACAAATTTTTGCTATGAACATTTGTGTACGAACTTTGTGTGGACATAAGCTTTCATTTCTCTTGGATATTTATATAGGCATGGAACTGCTGAGTCACATGGTAACTACATGTTTAACGTTTGAGAAACTGCCAAGCTGTTGGCCAAAGTGGCTGTACCCTTTTATATTCCTATCAGCAATAAATGAGATTCTTGACATCTAGCGGCTTTGTTTTTATGTAAAACAAATGCAGAGAAACCAACTGGTTCTAGCTACAGAAAGAGTGCTTCTGGGACAAATAACCATTTTTTTTTTTAAATAAATAAAAACATGCCCTGCCCCCAGAGTTTGTAGTCTGTGGTTACTGCACAATCCATATGGAGGATGTCTTAGTCCATTTGGGCTTCTACAACCGAAAACCCTAGACGGAGTGGCTTATAAACAACAGAAATTTCTCACAGTTTTGGAGGCTGGGAAGTCCAATATCAAGGCACCAGCAGATTCAGTGTCGGGTAAGGGCCCGTCTCCTAATTCACAGACAGCCATTTTCTGGCTGTGTCCCCACCTGGTAGAAGGGGTAAGGGGGTACTCTGGGACCTTTTAAATAAGGGCATTAGGCCAGGCATGGTGGCTTATGCCTGTAATCCCAGCACTTTGGGAGGCTGAGGTGGGAGGATCACTTGAAGCCAGGAGTTTGAGACCAGCCTGGGTAACATAGTGAAACCTCGCCTCTACCAATTTTTTAAAAATTAGTTGGGCGTGGTGGTGCACACCTGTGGTCCCAGCTACTCGGGAGGCTGAGGGGGAGGATTGCTGGAGTCCAGGAGGGCGAGGTTGCAGTGAGCCATGATTGCACCACTGCATGCCAGCCTGGGCAACAAAGCAAGACCCTACAGTAAAAAAAAATTAAAGCAGGCTGAGCGTGGTGGCTTACCCCTGTAACCCCAGTACTTTGGGAGGCCGAGGTGGGCGGATCACCTGAGGTTGGGAGTTCGAGACCAGCCTGATCAACATGGAGAAACCCCATCTCTACTAAAAACACACAATTAGCTGGGCATAGTGGCGCATGCCTGTAATCCCAGCTACTTGGGAGGCTGAGGCAGGAGAATTGCTTGAACCCGGGAGGCAGAGGTTGCAGTGAGCCGAGGTCGCACCATTGCACTCCAGCCTGGGCAACAAGAGTGAAACTCGGTCTCAAAAAAAAAAAAAAATTAAGGCTGGGCAAGGTGGCTCATGCCTATAACTCCAGCACTTTGGGAGGCCAAAGTGGGCGGATCACCTGAGGTCAGGAGTTTGAGACCGGCCTGGCCAACATGGTCTGTCTCTACCAAAAATACAAAAATATCAGCCACGTGTGGTGCCACGTGTCTGTAATCCCAGCTATTTGGGAGGCTGAGGCAGGAGAATCACTTGAACTTGGGAGGTGGAGGTTGCAGTGAGCCGAGATCACGCCAGCCTGGGTGACAGAGTGAGACTCCATCTCAAAAAAAATAATAATAATTTAAAAGGGTGGCCAGGCAGAGTGCCTCATGCCTGTAATCCCAGCACTTTGGGATACCGAGGCGGGTGGATCACTTGAGATCATGGGTTGGAGACCGGCCCGGCCAACATGGTGAAGCCCCGTCTCTACTAAAGGTACAAAAATTAGCCGGATATCACTTGAGCCCGGGAGGCGGAGATTGCAGTCAGCTGAGATCACGCCATTGCACTCCAGCCTAGGCAACAGAGCAAGACTCTGTCTCAAAGAAACAGAAGAAAACAAAACAAAAAAGTAAAAAGGGCACTCCACCCTGAAGACCTCATCACCATACAGAGGCCTCAACTGCAAATACTGTCACACTGGGGATTAGGTTTCAACACAGAAATTTTGGAGGGCACAAACATTCAGTATATAGCATAGGAGAAGCACATTGCATGGCTCTTTTGGGTTATGATAGGGTCCATCTACAAGGGTGGGATATGGTTTTGTCAAAATCTTAATGGGGCAACCGGACATTTGATTTCTCATTTGGGCCTAGTTGGGCACAATCATTTATTTTTAACAGCCTGATTGTAATTCCTAGGCACTCACTTTTAACAGTTTTTTGTTTGTTTTTGTTTTTGAGATGGACTCTTGCTGTGTTGCCCATGTTCGAGTGCAATGGCATGATCTCAGCTCATTGCAACCTCCGCCTCCTAGGTTCAAGCGATTCTCCTGCCTCAGCCTCCTGAGTAGCTGAGATTACAGGCGCCCATCACCATGCCTGGGTAATTTTTGTATTTTTAGTAGAGACAGGGTTTCTTTTTTTTTTTTTTTTTTGAGACAGAGTCTCACTCTGTTGCCCAGACTGGAGTGCAATGGCGCAATCTCGGCTCACTTCAACCTCTGCCTCCTGGGGTCAAGCGATTCTTCTGCTTCAGCCTCCCAAGTAGCTGGGATAACAGGCGCCCACCACTACGCCTGGCTAATTTTTGTATTTTTAGTAGAAACAGGGTTTCACCATGTTGGCCAGGCTGGTCTCGAACTCCTGATGTCATGATTTGCCCACCTCGGCCTCCCAAAGTGCTGGGATTACAGGCGTGAGCCACCACCCCTGGCCGAGACAGGGTTTCACCCCGTGTTGGCCAGGCTGGTCTCAAACTCCTGACCTTGTGATCTGCCCACTTCGGCCTCCCAAAGTGTTGGATTACAGGCGTGAGCCACGAGCCCAGCCAACAGTTTTATTGGGGGTACTAAGAAGTGGAGTTTGGCCGGGAGCGATGGCTCAAGCCTGTAATCCCAGCACTTTGGGAGGCCGAGACGGGCAGATCACGAGGTCAGGAGATCGAGACCACCCTGGCTAACACAGTGAAACCCCGTCTCTACTAAAAAATACAAAAAACTAGCCGGGCGAGGTGGCGGGTGCCTGTAGTCCCAGCTACTCGGAGCCTGAGGCAGGAGAATGGCATAAACCCGGGAGGTGGAGCTTGCAGTGAGCTGAGAACTGGCCACTGCACTCCAGCCCGGGCAACAGAGCGAGACTCCGTCTCAAAAAAAAAAAAAAAAAAAAAAAAAAAAGTGGAGTTCTCCTTTTACAAGTCTAATTAGTATCTGCAATCAGGTGGGGGTATTTCATCACTTTAAGCATCCGGGGGGGTCCCATTCCTGTTAAACTTAGAAAGGGTGGCTGGTCTTCCCAGGAAGGAGGCTGGGATACTGGGTACCTCTGGGTCAGAGTCTAGCAACAATTTTCCATCTGAGTCAGCCTCCCCCTCCCACTGTCAGACAGAGCTTTGGATCCACCATCCTTCTCCAGCTTTCCTAGTTCGTCTAATGCCCTCTTCTCCCCCACGTTGAGCCCCTCAATCTGTTGGGCAGCAGATCTCAGCAGGAGGACTCCCAGCCACCGAGCTTCTTTTCCAGGGTCAGCATCAGCATTCCTGGAACCTTCTGGACTAAATTTAATAACCGTTAATTTTCTGCTGGACGCAGGTGTCTCAAGCCTGTAATCCTAGCACTTCAGGAGGCTGAGGTGGACAGATCACCTGAGGTCAGGAGTTTGGGACCAGCCTGGCTAACATGTTGAAACCCCGTCTCTACTAAAAAGACAAAAATTAGCCGGGCGTGGTGATGCACGTCTGTGATCCCAGCTATTTGGGAGGCTGAGACATGAGAATTTCTTGAACCCAGAAGGCAGAGGTTGCAGTGAGCTGAAATCATGCCACTGTACTTTAGCCTGGGCGACAGAGCGAGACTGTGTCTCAAAATAAAAAAAAAAAAAAAGAAAACAGTTACTTTCCTCTCATGAGTATTACATTTAACATTCACCCTCCCCACCCCACTCTCACAGTTTACTAACAGACTGGTGAGCAATCGGAACCACCCATTCTCCTTTCCCAGTTAAGAGTCTGCAAGAGAAGCTGGGCACGATGGCAAGGACCTATAGTCTCAGCTACTCAGGAGGCTGAGACATGGAGGATCTCCTGGGCTCAGGAGTTCGATTGTAGCCTGGGTTACATGGCAAGAGCCCTGTTTCTGAAAGAAAAAAAAAAAAAAGTTTGTAAGACAAGAATCATCCGGGTGTGGTGGCTCATGCCTGTAACCCAAATACTTTGGGAGGTCGAGGCAGGAGGACTGCTTGAACCCAGGAGTTCAAGACTAGTCCTAGCAATCAATCCTAGCTACTCGGGAGGCTGAGGCAAGAGCACTGCTTGAGTCTGGGATGTCAAGGCTGCCTTGAGCACTGATCTCAGCAGGGCTGAAACTGTTTTTTCCCCAGGTTGGAAACCAAGTTTAAGCATATTGTCAACATCTTCCCCACCTCAGTCTAAAGAGATGACCTTATCTAAATAAAACTATCTAAAATAAAAAGTTATTTAACATTGTTTTTGCCTTGCCTCTGGGTCATTTCAATCTCATATACTTGGGAATGATTGATTACCTCAGAAATGTGATTGTATCGGAAGCACAGAAACATATTTAAGAGTTTTTCATACATATTTATTAATGTTTTTACCGATTTTAATCTGACCACGTATTACACAAACAGAAGTTTCACAAATAAATTATATATTCTTTAATTATTATTATTATTTTTTGAGACAGAGTCTCGCTCTGTCGCCGGGGGTTGGAGTGCAGTGGTCAGATCTCAGCTCGCTGCTAGCTCCGCCTCCCGGGTTTACGCCATTCTCCTGCCTCAGCCTCCCGAGTAGCTGGGACTACAGGCACCCGCCACTATTTTTTAGTAGAGATGGGGTTTCACCGTGTTAGCCAGGATGGTCTCGATCTCCTGACCTCGTGATCCGCCTGTCTCGGCCTCCCAAAGTGCTGGGATTACAGGCTTGAGCCACCGCGCCCGGCCTTTAATTCTTATATGAAGAAGCTTTTTTTTGTTTGTTTGTTCGTTTTGGGGATTTTTTTTTTTTTTTTTTTTTTTTTTTTGATACAGGGTCTCTCTCTGTTGCCCAGGCTGGAGCGCAGTACAGTAGTGGAAATTCAACTCACTGCAGCCTCAACCTCCCGGGTTCAAGTGATTTCCCCACCTCAGCATCCTGAGTAGCTGGAACTACTGGCACACACTGCCACACCCAACTAATTTTTGTATTTTTTGTAAAGATAGGGTTTTGCCATGTTGCCCAGGCTGGTCTCAAACTCCTGTACTCAAGCAATTCACGCACCTCAGCCTCCCAAAGTGCTGGGATTACAGGCGTACACCGCTGCTGCCTGGCCAATACTTTTTTTTTTTTTTTTTTAATAGATAGGGTCTGTCGCTATATTGCCCAGGCTGGCCTGGAACTCCCGGGCTCAAGCGATCTTCCTGCCCCAGCCTCCCAAGTAACTGGGACTACATGCACACACCACCACTCCCAGCTGAAGTTAGATATCTTAATTGAGTATTTTTCATTTACTACTTGGCATGGGTATAGAGACATAATTCTCTCGTATGAGAAAACAGCAGTGTGAATAAAACAAACTCACGCTCAGACTGGGATGGAGGAAGGTATTAGGAAAACACTAGGGCTTGGTATGGGACCTTTGCCCTGAAGGTAATGGGGCTTCTCTAAATAGGATTGCAGCTTTCCAGCTGCTTCCTGGTATGGCCGCTAAACTCTCAGGCCCTGGGGGCAGACTGCCTGGGTCTACAACCCAGCTCCACTCTTAGCTGTCTGACACAGCTAAATTACTCAACCTTTTCATGATTCATTTTTCTCTTATTTAAAGTAGGAATGATAATAATAAAGTTGTTAGAAAGATTAAATTTGTGAAGTGCTTGGAGCACTGCCTGGTAAGTAGTGTTATTAATAGCTAAATATTCAATTATAACAATGTGTGGGCTGGGCGAGGTGGCTCACGCCTATAATCTCAGCACTTCCGGAGACCGAGGTGGGTGAATCACCTGAGGTCAGGAGTTCGAGACCAGCCTGGCCAACATAGCGAAACCCCGTCTCTACTAAAAATACAAAAATTAGCCAGGTGTGGTGGCATGCGCCTGTAATCCCAGTTACTTGAGATGTTGAGGCAGAAGAATTGCTTGAACCTGGGAGACAGAGGTTGTGGTGAGCTGAGATCGTGCCACTGCACTCCAGCCTGGGTTACAGAGCAAGACTTTGTCCCCCCAAAAATAATAATAAAATAAAAAAACAATGTACGGCCAGGTTACCACAGTTTCTGATTTTCCATAGAAGCAGAAATTCAGGGTATTATGTGAAATTTGTCAATGTTTGAAATGTTGGCTCATTTAAAACAAAATGTGACATCTGTAGGCTATGACTATGCAAACTCTCTGAACTCTCTCATGGCAACCTCACCAGCGTTCATTAACTACCTGTTGACAACAGTACATTGACAGTGCCACCCATCAGGTCTCTTCTGAGCCCCAAAGCCTTGTGTACAGATTTAATATCTTCAGGGCCAGGTGCAGTGGCTCATGCCTGTAATCCCAGCATTTTGGGAGGCTGAGGTGGGCGGATCACTTGAGGTCAGGAGTTCGAGACCAGCCTGGCTAACATGGTAAAACCGCGTCTCTACTAAAAATATGAAAATTAGCCAGGTGTTGGTAGTACACGCCTGTAATCCCAGCTACTTGGGAGGCTGAGGCATGAGAATAATTTGAACCTGGGAGGCAGAGGTTGCAGTGAGCCAAGATCGCACCACTGCACTCCAGCCTGGGCGACAGAGCAAGACTCCGTCTCAAAAAAAAAAAAAAAAAAAAAAAAAAGTCTTTGAGTGGATGCCTCAAACTTAAAATGTCCCAAAGGGAATTCTTGATTCTCCCACCCCCAACATTCAAATCTGTTCTTCCTTCAGTCTCCCTCCTTTCAGGAAATGACACCATCATCCACCATCTGCCAGTGCTGGAAACCTGTGAGCCAACCCCAGTTCTCCCTCCTTACCTTCTCCCTCCAGGCCCACCTCCAGTGGCTGTGCAGGTGAGTGCTGCCTAAGGGAGCCTGGCTAGCCAGGAGCCTAAAACCAGCCTCTAACCACTTGCCAAGCTCCAGAGCAGAGCTGAGTCTGCCTGGAGGAAGGGGCAGTTTACCTAAGAGGCCATTTTGACTTCGCAGAGGCCAGTCCCCTTTCCTTCTCTCCCCATTCTCCTCCCAGTTCATCATCGTCAAGTCTTCTGGTATTTTCTCCATAGTTCTTATATCTATCCTCTTCCCACCATCTCCACTGCCAGGGTAAGCCACTAAACCACCCTCTTTTTTTTTTTTTTTTTTGAGATGAAGTTTCGCTTTTATTGCCCAGACTGGAGTGTAATGGCTCACTACAAGCTCTGCCTCCTGGGCTCAAGCGATTCTCCTCTTGGCCTCAAGCGATTACTCCTGTCTCAGCCTCCTGAGTAACTGGGATTACAAGCCACCAGGCCCAGCTAATTTTTTTTGTATTTTTAGTAGAAATGGGGTTTCACTATATTGTTCAGGCTGGTCTCGAATTCTTGACCTCAGGTGATCTGCCCACCTTAGTCTCCCAAAATGCTGGGATTACAAGTCTCCCACCACGCCCAGCGCCACCCTCATTCCCTCATTTTTTGCTTGGACAACTGACATTGCTTTCCAACTGTCTCACTGCTTCTACGTTCACACACCTCTTCAGTCATTCCCCACCTATTCATTGGGGCTAGTGATTTTTTTTTTTTTTTTTTGAGACGGAGTCTTACTCGGTCACCCAGGCTGGAGAGCAGTGGCATGATCTCGGCTCACTGCAACCTCCGCCTCCCAGGTCAAGCCTCCGGAGTAGCTGGGATTACAGAGGTGTGTCAGCATGCCCAGCTAATTTTTGTATTTCTTTTTAGTAGAGATGGGGTTTCACGGTGTCGGCCAGGCTGGTTTCGAACTCCCGACCTCAGGTGATCTGCCTGCCTTGGCCTCCCAAAATGCTGGGATTACAGGCGTGAGCCACCACACCTGGCCACAAGTGATGTTTTTGAAAGGGCAAATAGGCTGGGCGTGGTGTCTCATGCCTGTAATCCCAGCACTTTGGGAGGCCGAGGTGGGCAGATCATGAGGTCAGGAGATCGAGACCACTCCGGCTGACACGGTGAAACCCCGTCTCTACTAAAAAATACAAAAAATTAGCTGGGCATAGTGGCACACGCCTGTAGTCCCAGCTACTTGGGAGGCTGAGGCAGGAGAATCACTGGAACCCAGGAGGCGGAGGTGGCAGTGAGCCGTGATCATGCCACTGTACTCCAGCCTGGGCAATAGAGCAAGACTCAGTCTCAAAAGAAAAAGAAAAAAGTTTCATTTTGGTGAATATTTGGGCAAACAGTTCAAAGTTTCAGTTTTATCAGAACTTTCCCCCTTTCCCCCTTGACTTCTCAAGGTGGCCTACAGGATACAGGGGAAGCCTCAGGGCAACATGGGAGGGGAGATCTGTGTGCAGGATTGTGAGCTGTAGCCTGAGTTTTCACTGGCCTCTGCTCCTATGTCTCTGGTGCCTTCTGGTCTCCACTGCCCTGTGGGCATTAGCTGCTGAGGTGGTTGGCTGGCAAGCTCATGACCTGTTGCTTTAGCATCTTCACAGAGTTTGATGTCTCATCTTTCATCCCCACTCTTCCATCCCTGCTCTTCTCACCAGCTGACTTAGGAGTGCTTCAGCTCCACTGGTATCTTCAGTACTGCCAATCCTTGGGGTCTTAGCTACATTCTGTGGCCATTCCCTGGCCATCAGCCTACCACAAGGCCTTTGCTTTAGGAAACCTGCCCCTTGGCACAGTGCCTATTGGTCTGTCCATGGCTCATAACCATGCTACTTTCTGCATGCCAGGCAGGGAGCAACAAGAGAACTCTGGAATTCTGACATACCTACTGTGCAAACTGCAGCGCCCCAGCAGCACTATTGCAGACTCCTCCCAATGCCATGGCCTGCTCCCGAGCTCTGCTGTGTGAGGCTTCTCACAGAATTGGACAGCCTTCCAAGCTATACCAGGGGAGGTCAACTTCTAGCTTCCTCGGCACTTACCTGGGTATTTCTATGCTTCCCACCTGAGTGTTAAACCCCAAGAGTAGGGGAACACCAACACACTCATCCTGACCTCTGACCTCACCCCCTTCTCCATGAAATTTATGTTTATCTCCCCAGTTCCTATTATCTCTTGAGTCTTAGCTTAAGATTCAAGGAAGCCTTTCTTAATTGTTTTTTATTTGTTTGTTTGTTTTTGAGATGGAGTTTCACTTTTGTTGCCCATGCTGGAGTGCAATGGTTCACTGCAACCTCCACCTCCCGAGTTGTGATTCTCCTGCCTCAGCTTCCCAAGTAGTTAGGATTACAGGCATGCGCAACCATGCCCGGCTAATTTTTGTATTTTTAGTAGAAATGGGGTTTCACCATGTTGACCAGGTTGGTCTTGAACTGCTGACCTCAGGTGATCTGCCCGCCTCAGCCTCCCAAAGTGCTGGGATTACAGGCATGAGCCACCATGCCCATCCAGGAGAATCTCTTGAGCCTGGAAGTGTGAGACTAGCTGTGGTGATAGTGAGACCTGTCTTAAAAAACGACAACAAAAAATTAGTCTGGGGGTTCATGCCTGTAATCCCAACACTTTGGGAGGCAGAGGAGGGTGGATCACCTGAGGTCAGGAGTTCGAGACCAACTTCATCAACATGGCTAAACCCTGTCTCTACTAAATATATAAAAATTAGCTGGACGTGGTGGCAGGCGCCTGTAATCCCAGTTACTCAGGAGGCTGAGGCAGGAGAATCGCTTGAACCCAGGAGGTGGAGGTTGCAGTGAGCCAAGATCACGCCACTGCACTCCAGCCAGGGCGACAGAGGGAGACTCTGTCTCAAAAACAAACAAACAAACAAAAAGAGATCCTCCTACCTCCACCTCCCAAAGCACTGGGATTAATTATAGGCGTGAGCAACTGAAGCTGGCCAAGGAAGCCTTTCTTGACTGTTCTGATTCGATTAAGCTTCCCTGTCAAATGATAATTAGACTCTACATTTCACAAGGGCAGAAAGTCTGCTTTGTTCACTTCTTAGGTCTCAGTGCCTAACACAGAGCTTGGAACACAGTCCCAGAACACAGAATAGAAATGCAATATACATTGTTGAGGAAATATTGATTTTGTTTTATTTTATTTTGTTTTTGGAGACAGAGTCTTGCTCTGCCACCCAGGCTGGAGGGCAGTGGCATGATCTCTGCTCACTACAACCTCCGCTTCCCAGGTTCTCGTGCCTCAGCCTCCTGAGTAGCTGGGATTACAGGCACAAGCCACCACGCCCGGCTAATTTTTAAAAATATTTTAGTAGAGACGGGGTTTCACCATGTTGCCGAGGCTGATCTCGAACTCCTGACCTCAGGCAATTCGCCTGCCTTGACCTCCCAAAGTGCTAGGATTACAGGTGTGAGTCACCTCGCCTGGCCTGAACAAATATTGCTAATCTGCTCTTACCTCTAATAGACATTCGGGTCAGGAGGCCAGGGGTGACATATTATAAATTTCTCTATTCCTTGGTCATGCAGGGCCTTGAAGTTAGTTCCTACTATGTATACATTTGATAAATACTTTTTGAGTGCAAACTGAGTGCAATTTGCTGACCTTGCTACTGGGGTTATAGGAGTCAATCTTTTAACACATTTTTATTAAGCATTAATAACACCATGCATGGTCGAGCACGGTGGCTCATGCCTGTAATCCCAGCACTTTGGGAGGCTGAGGAGGGTGGATCACCTGAGGTCAGGAGTTTGAGAGCAGCCTGGCCAACATGGTGAAACCCTCTCTCTACTAAAAATACAAAAATGAGCTGGGCATGGTGGTGCACGCCTATAATCCCAGCTACTTGGGAGGCTGATGCAGGAGAATCACTTGAACCAGGGAGGCGGAGGCTACAGTGAACCGAGATCATGCCACTGCACTCCAGCCTGGGCAACAGAGGGAGACTGTCTCAAAAAAAAAAAGAAGAAAACCCACAAAAACCAAAACACCATTTACATGTATTATGTGTAGATAAAAACATTAAATACATAAAGATTTGATAACATGTAGGTAAAGTATTAAAAAATCAGCTCCAGTAGTAAATCTTTATACAGTGAGAAGGGATTGAAGGGGAACAGAAGATCCCCGAAGACCAGTTGGGAGGCTATTTATAGTCTTGGGCAGAGAGATGACAGGGACTTGGGTAGAGGGTGGTAGAGTTAGAACGAAAGAGAATGTTGGCCTCAAGAGATATTTAGATGGAAAACTGGACTTGGATTGTCACTAGTGTGACTGAGATAAGTCTCAAGACCTCCCTGCCTCAATTTCTTCATCTGTATAATGGGCTAGCAATAACTACTGTTATTTGTATACCCAGCACTTAGCACATGGGTTGGGACAAAGATGGCACACACAAAAATCAGAGTTACTATTGTGATTAATAGGGAAGCTCATACATGCCGGCAGAATCAATATTCTGTCAAACTTGGGGTTGAAATTCGCCACCTTCTGGGGCAGAAATGTGACGGACAGCCATGCCTTTGCGAGAATCGACTCCCACACTGCCCAGGAAGTGGCCTCGCGGGCCGGGGTCGCAGCCTGGACCAGCCCCGCCCGGCCCCGCCCTCATCCCTGCGAGCTCCGCCCCGAGGCCGCGCGCGCCGCCGCCACCACCGCCGCCGCGCGCGCCCCGACGCGCCCGGCTGCTGACGTGCGGGGCGGAACGGGTCGGGCGGGTTCCACTGACCCGTGTGTTTCCGCAGGCTGCGGGGGTCGCTGGGGCCTCGTGGCTGGGCAGCTCCGCGGGGCTTCGCCCGCTCCCTCGCCTCGCTCTGCCCTCTTGCGGCGCCTGGCGGGGCCCGCGCTGCAGCCGGAGACCCGGAGAAAGGGTGAGTGTTGGCGGGCGCAGGAAGGGACCTCGCGGGCGCGCGCCCTGCTGTCTGGGGCATTGTTTGGGCGGGGGCGGCGCGGGCACGTGCGCGCCCCTCCCCCTTCGGCCGGCTGCGCCGCGGCGGGACCCGGTGAGGCCCCGGGCCTGAGGGGAGGGCAGGGAGGATCCCAGGTGCGGGCCGGGGAGCCGCAGAAGGGGGAGCGTGGAATTGGAACGTGAGTTGGGGGCTTCCTCTTCAGCAGGGCGCTCCGCTGAGGGAATGCGGGTTCCCGAGCCACAGCGGCCGGAGGTTTCAGGATGTTAAGCTCTTGGCCTTGGAGGCAAGATTTGGCCCCAGGACCAGAAAGTCGTGGTTTTACCGAAAGGATCCTGGAATGCCCCTCCAACCTGTCGCCATACCCACCGGCCCTCCCGGGATGGAGGGGAGGGGTTTGAGAGGCTTGGGGTTCCAGGGAGGGGGCCGGGGCCAACGCGCCGGAGCTGCGGGCAGTGCGGGGCGGAGTGGAAGCCTCGGAAAGTGAGGACTCCTGCGGGAAAGGCTGGCTTGGAGGGCTGTGGCCAGACTGCAGAAGACAATGAGGTTCTCCCCATCATGAATGTGGTTATGTTAAGAAGTGGAAAGCAGAGGAAGAGAAATGCCATCAGCGATCTTATAGGCCTGACACATCATTTTTTTAGTTTGATGTTTGCTAGTATTTTCATCTAAGCCTTCAGCAGTTACAGAGTTGACCCACGTTTTCCATTCCCGTTTCTCGCTCACATGTAAAAAATGCGCCATAATATTATATAGTATTCAGCAATATCATTTCCCCTTAATGAGTAGAGAGTATTCAGCGTAGAAAAATTTAAAAATACAAGCAAAACAAGAGAAAAATGCCCGCAGTTTTACGGTCTAGAGATACTACCCTTGGATGTATATTCCTGTTTGTGTATACTCTTTAAAAGATAGGGCAGATGATGCCCTGATTAGGAGTTTAGTTTTTCCGGGAAGCCTTTGAAGGTTTTGAGAAGGCGAGTAGCATGATCTGACTGCTATGTAGAGGAAGAGGGCTGGGGAGGAACCTACGAGGTCAGTTACTGTGCTCTTTGCAGTAGCTTAGACTAGGCCCATGGCAGGGAGATGGGGAAGTGTAAACAGATTTTTAAGTGTTTTGAAGGTAGAATGAACAAGACTTGGAAATGAATTGGTGAGGGAATGGTGGGAGTCTTTGCTTTTTTGATTTTTGTTTTGAGCACCTGAGTGAATGGTGGTGCCGTTTACTGAGATGAAGAATAGAAGAGAGAAATTTGAGGTGGGAAAAATATCGAAATCTATTTTGGATGTATTAAATTTTAGATGCATATTAGTTATGAAGTCGGTGTGTTGAGGCAGTTGGATGTAGAGGGCTGGAACTCAAGGAAGAGAGAGGCTAGAGCTAGAGATAAAAATCGGAGTGGCTGGGCGCAGTGCTCACACATGTAATCCCAGCACTTTGGGAGGCCGAGGCCGGTCGCTTGAGCCCAGAAGTTCTAGACCAGCCTTGGCTACAAGGCAGGACACCGTCTCTTAAAAAAAAAAAAATTGGAGTGATCAGTACATAGATGATATTCAAAGGTATGGTGCCGTGTGAGATCACTGAGGGGAAGAGTGAAGAAGAAGTGAAAGGGGCTCAGACACTCAAAATACCTCTGGGTCTGGCAGAGGAAGAAGGTTGAGGAAAGGACACAGGAAACAGCAAGTGAGGTAGGAGAAAAACCTGGTATCATGGCAGCCAAAAGAGGTATTTCTGGAAGATGTTGAATTGGTCCTTTTATCGGGGCTTCTGAGATGTTCATTAAAGTTGTCAATTGGATTTGGCAACACGGAGGTCATTGGTTTTGGTCATTGGTCTTCCTGTCTATAGTTCTGGAAGTGGGAGGTGGGAACCAGACTAGAATAGTTTAATGGGATGTGAGGAAATGAAACTAATGAGTGCAAATTAGAAAAAAAGTGCCCGTATTTCCATCTGCCTCAAAACTAAACTGGATCGATGAAAAATGGTGTCTTGTGTTTTTCTCATTTATTGATTACTAGTATGTTTGAACATTTTTTTCACATTTGTTGGCTATTTGCGAATTTCTTTTCTTGTTCTCTGGCATCTTTTATTATTTCCTAATTGATTGTCAAAGGTTCTTTAGATATTAAAAATAGGTAGCTTGACATACAGCATTCAGAGCTCTCCCCACATGTTTTTCAGTTTCCAATGCTTCATGTTCATTCACTGGATGCATGATAGTTTGCGGTGGGTTATTTTTTATTATAAAATCCATAGGAAGAGGAGAACTAACATTTACGTTGTAGATATCTGAGTGCAGCCCACGTATGATGTACATTGCTCCGTATTTCCTTAGGATCGATTTTCAGAAATAGTTGGTCCTGTCCTCTTCTCATCAACCATGGATTTTTATTTGAATGTTCATTGCCACATTCTTGGATTGTTCCGCATCTCCCTGCCTTTGGTCCTGCTCTGCTTTCAGTCTGTTTTCTATCATGATACCCAGTAGATGGTGGGAGTTGATGCAGTTTTCTCACAGAAAACAAGACTTATGAAGCATATTTTTTCTTTTTTTTCTTTTTGTTTTGTTTTGTTTTGTTTTGAGACAGAATCTCAGTCTGTTGCCCAGGCCTGTGATCCCAGCTACTTGGGAGGCTGAGGCAGGGGAATTGCTTTGAAATTGGGAGGTGGAGGTTGCAGCGAGTGGAGATCGCACCACTGCACTCCAGCCTTGGCGACAGGGGGAGACTTCATCTCAAAAAAAAAAAAAAAAAAGCAGATACAAAAAGCCACGTGCTGTATGATTCTATTTATATGAAATGTCCAGAAACAGGCAAGTTTATCGACACAAAAAGTAGTTGCCAGGAGTTGAAGGGAGAGGAGAGTTGAGAGTGACACTTAAGAGGTAAGCGGTTGCTATTTGGAGTGATGAAAACATTATGGAATTAGGTAGTGGTGATTGTTGTGCAACTTTGTAAATATATTGAAATCCACTGAATTGCACATTTTTAAGTGGTGTGTGTGTGTGTGCATGTATGTGTGTGTGTGTATATATATATATATTTTTTGAAACGGAGTCTTGCTCTGTCGCCCAGGCTGGAGTGTGGTGGCGCTATCTCGACTCACTGCAAGCTCCGCCTCCTGGGTTCACGCCTTTTCCTGCCTCAGCCTCCTGAGTAGCTGGGACTACAGGCACCCACCACCATGCCTGGCTCTTTTTTTTTTTTTTTGTATTTTTATTAGCAACAGGGTTTCACCATGTTAGCCAGGATGATCTCGATCTCCTGACCTCGTGATCTGCCTGCCTTGGCCTCCCAAAGTGCTGGGATTACAGGCTTGAGCCACCGGGCCTGGCCGGTCAATATATATGTTTTTTGAGACAGGGTCTGTCTCTGTTGCCCAGGCTGGAGTGCAGTGATGCAACCATAGGTCATTGCAGCCTTGAACTCCTGGGCTCAAGTGATCCTCCCACCTCAGCCTACCGAGTAGCTAGGACTACAGGTACACACCACCATGCCCAGCTAATTTTTTTCTTTTTATTTTTCAGTAGAGACAAGGTCTCCCTATGTTGTCCAGGCCGGTCTTAAACTCCTGGGTTCAAGCAGTCCTGCTTTGGCCTTTCAAAGTGCTGGGATTGCAGGCACATGAGCCACCACGCCTGGCCTAAAACAGTACGTTTTAAGTTATGTGAATTATATTTCAATTAAAAAAGTGTATCCACACTCTCAAATTAAAACTTGAAAACAAAATACATAACAATCGCCATTAAAAGCACTGCGGGTAAAGTTGAAGTGCCCCCCCACTGCATTCTCCTCACCCTCAGCTTTCCTTACAGTCACTTAACAGTTTCCCCCACAGGTCACTCCTCAGACAAGCAGGATAAACAGCCCTTCCCTAGAACTAGTTCTACCTCTCCATGGCTGCAGTCATCAAAGTTCACATGCCTGAACATCTCACAATTACTTTCCAGTGGGCTCATATTTCACCTCTACCTTCTCCGCTTACTAAAATGCTCTTCATCTTTCAAGAATCAAATTCCGACTCATCCATGAAGTAAACTCCAGCGTTTGAAAGCTTTTTTTCCCCCCTAACTACCACAGGACAGACGATATGGAAACAGTCTGCTTCAGGCCAGGCGCGGTGGCTCATACCTGTAGTCCCAGCACTTTGGGAGGCCGAGGCGGGCAGATCATCTGAGGTCGAGAGTTCGCGACCAGCCTGGCCAACCTGGTGAAACCCCATATCTACTAAAAATACAAAAATTAGCTGGGTGTGGTGGTGTGTGCCTGTAATCCCAGCTACTTGGGAGTCTGAGGCTGGAGAATCACTTGAACACGGGAGGCAGAGGTTGCAGTGAACCAAGATTGTGCCATTCCACTCCAGCCTGGGCAACAGAGTGAGACTCTGTCTCAAAAAATTAAAAAAAAAAAAAGAATTTACCTTAAAAATCTCAAAACCCTTAAACATCCCACATGCCTCATTCTTCCAGAAAAAGTATGTTGAACCAGTAGGGTAAAGGAATGGTAAAAGTGGCTGGGCGTGGTGGCTTAGGCCTGTAATCCCAGCACTTTGGGAGGCTGAGGTGCGTGGATCACCAGAGGTCAGGAGTTTGAGACCAGCCTGACCAATATGGTGAAACCCCGTCTCTGCTAAAAATACAAAACAATTAGCCAGGTGTGGTGGTGTGTGCCTGTAGTCCTAGTTACTCGGGAGGCTGAGACAGGAGAATTTCTTGAACCCGGGAGGCAGAGGTTGCAGTGAGCCGAGATTGCGCCACTGCACTCCAGCCTGGGTGACAGAGCAAGACTGTCGCAAAAAAAAAAAAAAAAAAAAGGAATGATAAAAGTTACCTAAAGTCAGCTGTCCAGGTGCATTAATGGATAGAAGCAGTGGCATGGATAATTTAGAAGAGCTGTTTTATCCTACACTCTTCTGTGTGCTAGTTTGCAAGGTTGTAGACAGAGTGCTGGCCAGAATGGATTCTGGGGCCTGACCATATTAGCAAATTGTATAGTCTTAAAGCCATTTTATTTATAGGAAAGTTGATGTTTTTGACCTGGAAATATGTAAGACTGAAATAATGAGACAGTGTTTTTGAGCTCAGCTGTCTTTTGCTCAGCTCTTTACATGTCATATTAGAAATGTCCCACATCATATCAGTCCTAATGACCAGACCTCTCAGCTTCTTACCATTCAGGTCCAGTATAAAATTGTGATTATTTTTACATAAAGACCTGTTTTTGTTTTGGGTATCAGATGAGTTAAAGAAAAAGTGATATGTTAACCAACAAATGGGAACATATTCAAAAGGTTTTGTGTGTCAGACCTGACTTAGTCTAATTAGCATAGCTTTTTTTTTTTTTTGTCAGTACTAACTCTGGCGAGAATCAGAACAGAATCTTCTCTCTCCTAGAGTTCCCTTGGTCTGAGTCTTTCCTTTAACATAGGTTGGTGCAAAAGTAGTTGCGGTTTTTACTTTTGCACCAGCCTAACAGATAACTTCTTATTGCTTGTTATAAAATGAGCATAATTTGGGAAAGATGATCAGGTGTATTTTATTTTTTCATTTCTTTGTATCAATGGGAGGTGACGGTATCGTCAGTAATGTTTAAATAGGTGGAGAAATTTAAATTGACATTGAAATACACATTTTGGTTCTTTTTGTAGGGCTTCTGCATGCCTAATGATTTTCTCAGTATAATATTAAAATGAATATATATTCTTAGAGTGTACATTGAGCAGTCTTTAGGAAGCATAGATGGTGTTGGGGTGAAGCTGCTGCCGTATTTAGTTTTCAAAATAGAATTCATGAAATGGATCATATGTATTTGGATTATTGAAAGTCAGTTTCATTAAAATGTTCCTAAAGGGGCCAGGCGTGGTGGCTTGTGCTTGTAATCCCAGCACTTTGGGAGGCTGAGGCAGGCGGATCACCTGAGGTCAGGAGTTCAAGACCAGCCTGGCGAAACCCTGTCTCTAGTTAAAAAAAAAAAAAAAAATTAGCCAGGTGTGGTGGCAGATGCCTGTAGTCCCAGCTACTCAGGAGACTGTGGCAGGAGAATCACTTGAACCTGGGAGGCAGAGGTTGCAGTGAGCCGATACCGCACCACTGCAATCCAGCCTGGGCAATGCAGTGAGACTCCATCTCAAAAAAAAAAAAAAAAAAAAAAGCTTTCTAAAGCTCCAGCAGTCGGCTTGTGTAGTACAAATCACCTTCATTCTGGATCTTTGGTTTTAGGATTTAGCCTTTGTTCATTCTGCTTGTTTCTTTTTTTGTTGCTGGCAATAAAACTTTCCGGTTATGATGCATTATGCTTTGAATACCCTGCTGGATTGGATTTGTATGTGTATTTGCAGTGAAAGCTGGTCTGCCATTTTCCTCTGATGGTGACTTTTGACCACATTTCCATAGGTTTGGAGATACTGTGTTCTCAACGTTGTTAGTTTTTAAATAGTTTTGTTATTTTACTTTTAATTTCTTCTTTGAGTCATGAGTTATTAGAAGAGTGTCTTATTTTCCATATAATGGTGAGTTAATATAAATTTTTATTAAGATCAGAATGTGGCTGTAATATTTCTACATTTTGCAGTAATTGAGACTTTCTTCATATCTTCTTATATGATTTACATTTTATGAACTTTTTTTTTGAGACAGAGTCTCACTCTGTTGCCCAGGCTGGAGTGCAGTGGCGTGATCTCGCCTCACTGCAACCTCCACCTCCTGGGTTCAAGCAGTTCTCCTGCCTCAGCCTCGCAAGTAGCTGGGATTATACGTATCCACCACCATGCCCAGCGAATTTTTGTATTTTTAGTAGAGAGGGGGTTTTACCACATTGGCCAGACTGGTTTCAAACTGCCTGCCTCGGACTCAAGTGATCCACCTGCCTCGGACTCCCAAAATGCCGGGATTACAGGCATGAGCCACTGCATCTGACCTTAATGAACTTTCATAGATATTTTTAAAAGATTTTTTTCTGTTGGGTTCAGAGTTGTGTGTATTTGTTAAATCTGGCTTGTTAACTACCAGATATATTTCTTTTTTTTTTTTTTTTTTTTTTTGAGACGGAGTCTTGCTCTGTCGCCCAGGCTAGAGTGCAGTGGCTGGATCTCAGCTCACTGCAAGCTCCGCCTCCCGGGTTTACGCCATTCTCCTGCCTCAGCCTCCGGAGTAGCTGGGACTACAGGCGCCCGCCACCTCGCCCGGCTAGTTTTTTGTATTTTTAGTAGAGACGGGGTTTCACCATGTTAGCCAGGATGGCCTTGATCTCCTGACCTCGTGATCCGCCCGTCTCGGCCTCCCAAAGTGCTGGGATTACAGGCTTGAGCCACCGCGCCCGGCCAACTACCAGATATATTTC
This sequence comes from Rhinopithecus roxellana, assembly GCF_007565055.1. NCBI lineage: Eukaryota > Metazoa > Chordata > Mammalia > Primates > Cercopithecidae > Rhinopithecus > Rhinopithecus roxellana. Next base: position 131,438,212 of record NC_044549.1, on the reverse strand, counting down.
TGTATCATCTTTTTTGTTTGTAGTGTTTGTTTTGTTTGAGACAGAGTCTGGCTCTGTCACCCAGGCTGGAGGTGCAGTGGCGTGATCTCAGCTTACTGCAGGCTCTGTCTCCTGGGCTCAAGGAATCCTCCTACCTCAGCTGCCCAAGTAGCTGGGAGTACAGGTGCTCGCCACTACTCCTAACTAATTTTTGTATTGTTTGTAGAGACGGGGTTTTGCCCTGTTGCCCAGGCTGTTCTTGAACTCTTGAGCTCAAGTGAGTCACCTGCCTCAACTTCCCAAAGTGCTGGGTTTACAAGCGTGAGCCATCATGCCTGGCCTGTCATCTATTTTTATATGTTGTCTTAATCTTTTAAATTTTATATACAGATGTGTGATTTCTTAAACTTTCCTTTTTCTGTTTGTGTGTGTGTATGTATTTTGATACTATATTGTTGGATGTATAGTTTAAGATGTGTTTTTGTGATTGTGCCTTTAAATAATATCATCTTTATCATGTTTTTTTGCCTTGAATTCTGTTATTAATATTGCCTTGCCTACTGTCTTTTTGTTTGCATGTGTCTGTGTATAATAACTTTGCACATTCTTTTAAATATTTAGCTAAAGGGCCTTTGAAGATGTAGCAATATCAACACATAGATTAATGATGAAAACTAATGTAAGGTAGTAGTTATGTTCCCTGTGGGCATTTATATTTTGGCAGATATTTTAGTTAATCTTCATTTATGGCCGGGCATGGTGGCTTACGCCTGTAATCCCAGCACTTTGGGAGGCTGGGGCGGGCGGATCACGAGGTCAGGAGATCAAGACCATGCTGGCTAACATGGTGAAACCCCATCTCTACTAAAAATATGAAAAAATTAGCCAGGCGTGGTGGCGGGCGCCTGTAGTCCCAGCTACTCAGGAAGCTGAGGCAGGAGAATCGCTTCAACCTGGGAGGCGGAGGTTGCCATGAGCCGAGATCACGACATTGCACTCCAGCCTGGGCAACAAGAGCTAAACTCCATCTCAAAAATAAATAAATAAATAAAAAAGGTTAGATGGAGCATCAGTAATCCAAAAATCTGAATCTTAAATACTTCAAAATCTGAAACTTCTTAAGCACCAACATGATGCCACAATGGAAAATTTCACACCTTACCTTGTGACTGCTCACAATTAAAACATACTCAAAACTTTGCGTTATGTTTTGAATTATGTAAAGTGTTGTATAAAATTACCTTCAGGCTCTGTGTGTAAGGTATTTATGAAGCGTAAATGAATTTCATGTTCAGATTTGGGTTCCTTCCCAAAGATATTTTATTATGTATATGCAAATATTCCAAAATCCAAAATAGTATGAAATCTGAAACAGTTCTGGTCCCAGGCATTTTGGGTAAGGAATACCCAACCTGAATAAAATATTTCTGTCACTCCAGAAAAAGCCTTCATTCCTCTTTCCAGTCAGTCCCCAACACCACACCCCCAACCATGGTTCTCATTTCTTTCACTTTAGTTTAATTTGTCTGTTCTAGAACTTAAGTGGGATAATTTAGCTTGTACTCTTGTGTTTGCCTTCTTTGGCTTGCCATAATTATTTTGAGGTTCGTTTCTGTTGTTGCCTGCATCAAGAGTTCATTGAGTATACCACGATTTGTTTGTCCATTCTTCTGGTTTGGATTTTTGAGACATTTTTGAAATGTCTCATTGGCTAATGGAAAATGGATTGTAGAGTCTTATTCAGATATTAATAAAGGAACACTGGTTGTCTTGTTTACAAAGGAGAATATATTTTGTTTTAAGACTATAGAAGCCGGGCGCGGTGGCTCAAGCCTGTAATCCCAGCACTTTGGGAGGCCGAGACGGGCGGATCACGAGGTCAGGAGATCAAGGCCATCCTGGCTAACATGGTGAAACCCCGTCTCTACTAAAAATACAAAAAACTAGCCGGGCGACCTGGCGGGCGCCTGTAGTCCCAGCTACTCGGGAGGCTGAGGCAGGAGAATGGCGTGAACCTGGGAGGCGGAGCTTGCAGTGAGCTGAGATCCGGCCACTGCACTCCAGCCTGGGCGACAGAGCGAGACTCCGTCTCAAAAAAAAAAAAAAAAAAAAAAAAAAAAAAGACTATAGAAAGGACAGGGCCGGGAACTATAAAATGATTATCAGCATCTTAAGAATGCCCGTGTGTATGGAAGCAGATGGAAAATGATCATACGATTCCCCTTCCCCACGTTTTTTTTTTTTTTTTTTTGAGACAAAGTCTCACTCTGTCACCCAGGTTGGAGTGCAGTGGTACAATTTCAGATTACTGCAACCTCCGCCTCCTGGATTCAAGCAATTCTCCTGCCCTGAGTGGCTGGGATTGCAGGCACATGCCACCACGCCCAGCTAATTTTTTTATGTTTTTAGTAGAGATGGGGTTTCACCATGTTGGTCAGGCTGGTTTCCAACTCCTGACCTCGTGATCCGCCCACCTCGGCCTCCCAAAGTGCTGAGATTACAGGCGTAAGCCACCGCGCCCAGCCTCCCCTCCCCACCTTTAAACCAGATGGGAAAAGTCTTGAGTGAGAGCCCAAAGTTCAGTGGTTCTGATATTCAAATGATGTGAGGCACATAGAATTATTGAGAAGATACCTCATATGATATACAGCAAATCTTTCAAGTGTCTAGTTTACCATATTTTACTCCTTTCTCAAGAATTGACTGTTTTTTTTTCTTTATTTTTATGAGATGGAGTCTTGCTTTGTCACCAGGCTGGAGTGCAGTGGCATGATCTCAGCTCACTGCAACCTCTGCCTCCTGGGTTCAAGCAATTCTCCTGACTCAGCCTCCCTAGTAGCTGGGACTACAGGCACATGCCACCACGTCCAGCTAATTTTTGTATTTTTAGTAGAGATAGGATTTCACCATGTTGTTGGCCACATCTTAAATGATGTGTTTGCAAAACAGAATGGTAGAGTTCTGGGACTGGCTTCTAGGGTTCTACATCTTCCCTGACTCGAGGGCTAAGACTTCAAGTTTCCAGTCACTACCTTGACATCATCTTTATGGTTTTTATCATACAATTTTCTTTTCAAAATTATTTTTCTCTTGGGTTTATTTTAAAGTATAAAACATTAAATATTTTGTGTGGGGCCAGAGGTGGTGGCTTACAAATCTCAGCACTTTGGAAGACTAAGGCCAGAGGATCTCTTGAGGCTAGAAGTTCAAGACCACCCTGGGCAACATAGTAAGAGCCCCAACTCCTCAAAAAAAGATTAGTAGGTATGGGCACACACCTGTAGTCCCAGCTACTTGGGAGGCTGAGACAGGAAGATCACTTGAGCCCAGGAGTCCTAGGTTGCATTGAGCTATGCTTGTGCCACTGTACTCCAGTCTGGATGGCAGAGTGAGACTCTGTCTCTAAAAAAATTTTTTTTGGCTGGGCGTGGTGGCTCACACCTGTAATCCCAGCACATTGGGAGGCCGAGGCGAGTGGATCACAAAGTCAGAGGTTCGAGACCAGCCTGGCCAACATAGTGAAACCTTGTCTCTTCTAAGAATAAAAAAAATTAGCCGAGAGTGGTGACACACACCAGTAGTCCTAGCTACTCAGACACCTGAGGCAGGAGAATAGCTTGAAGGTTTAGGCCAGGCACAGTGGCTCATGCGCCTATAATCCCAGCACTTTGGGAGACCGAGGCGGGCAGATTACCTGAGGTCAGGAGTTCAAGACCAGCCTGACCAACATGGAGAAACCCCGTCTCTACTAAAAATACAAAAAATTAGCTGGGCATGGTGGCATGCACCTGTCATCCCAGCTACTCGGGAGGCTGAGGCAGGAGAATCACTTGAACCCGGGAGGTGGAGGTTGCAGTGAGCCAAGATCGTGCCGTTGCACTCCAGATTGGGCAACAGAAGTGAGGCTCTGTCTCAAAAAAAAGAAAAGTTTGGTTTTCTTTTTGGTTTCTAACCTTTATTAAAAACTCAGACTTGGTTATGTTATTTGAATGGATAAGATATGTTTTAATTGATAGCATTTACTTCTATAAAGCTTTGTTTTCTTGTGCTCTTTATGGAAACAATCATTTATGTTCTATAAATTGACAGCATTTACTCTTTTTATGAGACAAAGTCTCTGCCTCCCAGGCTGGTGCACAGTGGCGCGATCTCGGCTCACTGCAACCTCCTCGCAGGTTCAGGCGATTCTTGTGCCTCAGCCTCCAGAGTAGCTGGGACTATAGGCAGGCACTACCACAGCCGGCTAATTTTTGTGTTTTTGGTAGAGACGGGATTTCACCATGTTGGCCAGGTGGGTTTCAAACTCCTAACCTCAAGTGATCCATCTGTTTCCTCCCAAAGTGCTGAGATTGCAGGCCTGAGCATCTTGCCCACATTTACTTTTTGTAATGAGGCTGTTTTGATGAGATAAAAAGTTTAAATTGGAGAAATGGATGACAGTAGTCTTATTTTAGTCTCAGCATTACATTTATTTCCGTATTCAGTTTTTGTCTCAGAGTATAGAGAAAATTCTTTCTCACAGTCAAATTGTGTATGGTAACAGATTTTTTTTCCAAACAGTTCATAGTACCATCTCAGTATTTTCTATTTCAGCTGATTCAGAACCTAAAGAGAGTTAGCTGGACATCTTGTTTCAAAGTTGAATTGACCATATCTAACAACTGCTCATGTTTCCTTTTCATAAAATCTGCAAGTCAGACAAGAAGAGTCCAGAAGGTAATATTATCATTGGTCATTTGTTACACATTCCGTTCACATATGTATTAGATCAGCATGAGAGCATGCCTCAGCAGATGTGCCTAGTCTTAGCTAGCTAGTATTTACTTGCATGTGACATGTACACATTACACAGTGTTATTCTTGTGTGACAGAGCAGACCTGGATTATTTTGAAATGCCCAGTACAGAGCTAAATCCTCTTAAACATGTTTATAAGAAGCTCAGATATGTGCCCACATGTGACAAGAAAAGCTTTTTTCTAAAGGCTGCATGAAAAATGAATTATCTTGGCAGCACAAATGAACTCATTTTTGGTTTCTTCCTTTCTGTCCACCCCCTCCCCAAATTCCTCTCTTTTCTCTTCCTCATCTTCCAGTTTTACAGCAAAAGTCAAAGAGACGTTTTTTGTTTTTTGTTTTTAAGTCTCTTAAGTGAGGATAAAATAAAAATAACTTCAAGGATCCCCAGCCATTTTAGTGGGAGCCACCATTATTCTTGAGATTACTTGGGAGGTGGGATAAGAATATACAGACTATAAAGTCTGTAGAATGGATAAGTGAAGATGATGCTGGTCTGGGACTTATCTTTGTAGATAATCTCATAAGACTCTTGGCAAACTGTGGAAGACAGGTGCCCACTGAGGAAATAGGATGGTACAAGGACGAGTTTAGGTATCTGCTGGGCTATATCCAGCTCTGATTCTAGGTTTATGTGTAATTAAGTGTTTTTAGATTCCTGTCTGCAATAAGGGAGAATAAATTAAGTTTATTTAATTTTTTTTTTTTGTTTTTTTTTGAGACGGAGTCTCCCTCTGTCGCCCGGCCTGGAGTGCAGTGGCCGGATCTCAGCTCACTGCAAGCTCCGCCTCCCGGGTTTACGCCATTCTCCTGCCTCAGCCTCCCAAGTAGCTGGGACTACAGGCGCCAGCCACCTCGCCCGGCTAGCTTTTTGTATTTTTTAGTAGAGACGGGGTTTCACCGTGTTAGCCAGGATGGTCTCGAACTCCTGACCTCGTGATTCGCCCGTCTCGGCCTCCCAAAGTGCTGGGATTACAGGCTTGAGCCACCGCGCCCGGCCAAGTTTATTTAATTTTTTAAGGTTGTCTTCTTTATGTAACAGCCCAAGATTTTCTGAGGCTGTCTAAAATTAATTGCAGACCAAATGGAGAAGGCTGAAGAAACAAGAAGACCTTACTTTTACTTTTTAAAAGCTTTAAACATAGAACATAATAGTTGGGTTCTGGGTCTGTCCAAAAATATTCATTTATATTCTGAATTATAGCAGGTAACAGATGAATATGAACAAACATTAAATGGCTTGATTCAAGATGTTTATAAATGCTGGGGGTTTTAGACTATTTTTAAGGTTAACGATATTATACCGTATAACAGCTGTAGGAAAAGTTTTCTCTCAGATGTGGGACTTCATGAGTAACATTACATAGTGAGCCACTCTCCTAGCTGAATCAAGTGAGTCTGTTTTTGAGATGGGTGAAAGAACTGGACTAAGGGCTGAGGGACTTTTAAATTGTGTGTGTATGTGTTGTTGTTGTTGTTGTTGTTGTTGTTGTTGTTGTTGTTGTTGTTTTGAGATGGAGTCTTGCTTTGTCACCCGTACTGGAGTGCAATGGCATGATCTCGGCTCACTGCAGCCTCTGCCTCCTGGGTTCAAGCAATCCTCATGCCTCAGCCTCCTGAATAGCTGGGATTACCAGCACAAGCCACCATGTCCGTCTATTTTTGTTTTTGTATTTTTAGTAGAAACGAGGTTTCACCATGTTGGCCAGCCTGGTCTCAAACTCCTGACCTACGGTGATCCGCCTGCCTGAGCCTCCTAGAGTGCCAGGATTACAGGCGTGAGTTACCACACCCAGCCTAATTTTATTTTAAAACATGCTGTTACCTCAGTAATTCTGCCTTTGGCTAGGTAATCTTCCTTAGTGGTAGAGCAGAGGTTTGGAAATCAGAGAGCTATTCTGGTCTCTTTCATAGATTAACACTGTAAGGGAAGATCTAACTACCCTGAACCTGTTTCCTTATCGTAATCAATAGGTCCAGGCTGCGAAGAAAAGGAGCCACCAGCCACAAGTAGTTATTGAGCCTTAGGATTGTGGCTAATACTAATATAATTTTTTTTTTGAGAGAGAGTTTCAGTCTTATTGCCCAGGCCAGAGTGCAGTGGCGTGATCTCAGCTCACTGCAACCTATGTCTCCCCGGTTCAAGCGATTCTCCTGCCTCAGTCTCCTGAGTAGCTGGGATTACAGGAGCCCGCCACCACATCCAGCAAATTTTTGTATTTTTAGTAGAGGTGGGGTTTCACCATGTTGGCCAGGCTGGTCTGGAACTCCTGACCTCAAATGATCCGCCTGCCTCAGCTTGCTAACATGCTGGGATTACAGACGTGAGCCACCATGCCTGATCACTAATACAAATTAAGATGTCCTGTAAGTGTAAAATACACACCAGATTTTAACAACTTGGTAAAAATACAGGAACGTAAAATCTCATTGCTAATTTATTTATATCAATTATATTGTTGGGATGATAATATTTTGGATATATCGGTTAGGTAAAATGTATTGTTAAAATTAGTTTCACCCATTTCACTTTACTTTTTCAAATGTGGCTGCGGCTGGGTGCAGTGGCTCACACCTGTAATCCCAGAACTTTGGGAGGCCAAGGCAGGCGGATCATGAGGTCAGGAGTTTGAGACTAGCCTGGCCAACAAGGTGAAACCTTGTCGGTACAGAAATTACAAAAATTAGCTGGGTGTGGTGGTGCATGCCTGTAATCTTAGCTACTCAGGAGGCTGAGGCAGGAGAATTGCTTTAACCCGGTTGGCGGAGGTTGCTGTGAGCGAGATTGCACCATTGCACTTCAGCCTGGGCAATAGAGTGAGACTACGTCTCAAATCAATCAATCATTCATTCAGTCAGTCAGTCAGTCAGAAACCTGGCTGCTAGAAAATTTAAATTCTGTATATGGCTCATGTTATATTTTTATTGGACAGCACTGGTCTGGATGTTATTTCTGAAACTGACTCATGAAGTATGTATCAGTGCTTAATGAAGCATTTTGCAAGAGGAGCACTATCCAGTAAACTTGTGCAGTGATGTGAATGTTTTGTATCTACACTGAACAATGTAGTTGCTGCTAGCCAAGGTGACTCTCGAGCACATATTTTTTTGAGATGGAGTCTTGCTCTGTCGCCCAGACTGGAGTGCAGTGGCGCAATCTTGGCTCACTGCAACTGCTGCCTCCCAGGTTCAAGCAGTTCTCCTGCCTCAGCTCCCGAGTAGCTGGGACTACAGGCGCCCACCACTACGCGTGGCTAATTTTTGTAGTTTTAGTAGAGGCGGGGTTTCACCATATTGGCCAGGCTGGTCTCGAACACCTGTCATCATGATCCACCCACTTCTGCTTCTCAAAGTGCTGGGATTACAGGCATGAGCCACCACGCCTGGCCCAGAATTTTAAATTTTTTTAAATTTTAATTTAAATAGCCCCATGAGGCTAGTGGCTAATGTACTGGGACAATGAAGGTCTAGAGGATTTATGGCATTTTTTTTTTTAAATGAGATTGTTTTATTCAAAGACTTGTATACCTAGGACTTGTTTACCATATTGCAGACTTGTTGATTAGTTTAATATAAGTCTATAGATTTGTGTTTATTTTAATAATGATCAGTAATAGTGATACCTGCTAAGTACCAGAGAAAGGATTTGTGTAATCAGTTATTTATTGAGCCTTTAACTGTGTTGCTTATATCTTCTAATATGCTGAATGCTTAGTGAATTCTCAGACACTGTGTGGGCTAACCATGTTTTCATCGAAGTCTGGTTCCTTTTTTTTTCCTTATGAGGGCTCTTCTGTGAAAGCCAGGCTCCTTTTGAAAAGTCTGAACAATGTGCTACTTTGTTCAAGGATTTTCTCTTGAAAGGGAAACCGATGCTTGTTAACAGATGATTATGATTTTTTTTTTTTGGTGGAAACTTTTAAAATTATGCTTTTGGTCTTAAAAGAAATATGTATATGCGTGTATATACACATACACACAGAGTTGCAAGTACCAGTATTATGTAATATTTATATATTTATTTTGTATATACACATACATTTGTAAGTACTGGTATGCAGTATTACTTATTAACAACCCAACTATTTAACTTAATAGTTAAAAATTATTAATTTATTATTGCTTCACAGTGAAGAACCGAATGTCATCATGTCTGGAATCAAGCGAACCATCAAAGAAACCGACCCTGATTATGAGGATGTATCTGTGGCCCTTCCAAATAAGCGGCATAAAGCAATTGAGAATTCAGGTAGAAATTGACCTGCCTTAGGAAATTATTTCTTTATTGACATATGTCTCCGCTAGAAGACTTATAGGAACTAGAATGAAATGAATTTCCACTGTTGTGTGTAATTTGAAGGGGTTTGTGAGAGAGATTAGCTAAGGGGTCTGTTTAATAGTAATACACCATGTGTACCGTAAAAAATGGAAGAAGATCTGGCAGGAACATGATGAAGTAGACAGTGAAAGCGAGACAAGCTGTTAGTTTTAGCGATCATTGTATGTTAGGTGTAATCATAAAGTCTATGATAGGTATAAAGGTGTGCTATAATCGTGAGATGGTCATAGATGGTACATGGTTTTTAATTTTAGTAGGCAACATTTTAATGTGTATAGAAAAAAGAATGATCTCATCAAACTTATAGTTTCATAGCTATAAGGATAAAGCTAAAATTATTTTTAAATGCTTAATTGTGTTAATTAAATGTGTCACATGGTTCTCAGATGTGGTAGGTATCTTGAAGGCATATGAATGGTGGAAGATTAGGAAACATCTATCCAGTTCAACCCCTGTACTTAGCTGATAGTGGGTAAATTAAGGTTCAGAGACATTAGATTACTTACCTAACATCATATAAGTAGTTGAAGAGCAAATCATCAACCGGGTGTCTGTTGTTTCTCAGAATGTCTTTAAGCAAGCTTAAAAAAATTGCTAAATTGACATTTTTAAAACAAATTATTACCGAACTTCATTAATGTTTATTTAAGTAATCTACCTAAGTTAATACTTTTAGCAGGGTAAAGACGGCGTCAAAAAGTTATAGCTCAGATGTTGCAGTTCCACATAGGATCCGTAGAGTGGAAGTGGTGAAGAAAATTCCTATTTCTGTAAGAGCGGTGAAGTCCTATATATCCCCAAAAGGTCTATCTAGAAGGAAAATTGTTAAATCCAATCCCAAATAATGAAAACGTTTCCCTGCAATTTCCCCCCCTCATTCAGCTGTAATTTTAGGGGAAAAGCCATTTCCTTTCAATAACAAGCCAAATAAATGTCAAAGTATTATGTAACTGAATTCATTACCCAAGAGCTTCACATGGCATAACTTTTTTAAAATAAAAACAAGAATAGGGAAAAGTGATTGTTTTGGTAACATTGTACTTCTGTTTAAATTGAATGTAAGTTCCAAAATACCCCCATTCAAGCAGGGGCAGTTTTTTGTCTGCTACTGAGTGACAATATGCTATTCTTTTTCTTGGTGTCTAATGCTCACCTTTTTTCCCACCAGAATTTTTCTCAAAGTAGATTTGGTGGGATGCCTCTCTTTGCATATGTTATTTTGTTTTGTGTCTTTTTTTTTTTTTTTTTCCTCTGTGTCACCCAGGCTGGAGTACAGTGGCGTGATCTTGGCTCACTGCAACCTCTGCCTCCAGAGTTCAAGCGATTCTCCTGCCTCAGCCTCCCGAATAGCTGGGCTTACAGGTGTCCCCCACCATGCCCGGATAATTTTTGTATTTTTGGTAGAGACTGGGTTTCACCATGTTGTCCAGGCTGGTCTCAAACTCCTGACCTCAGGTGATCCACCCATCTGGGACTCCCAGAATACTGGGATTACAGGTGCAAGCCACCATGCCCGGTCCCCATTATTGTATTTTATAGCTATTTCCCTCCCCCCAGGATCTAGTCCAGGTCATGCAGGGCATTTAATTGTCATCTCTTCAGTCTCTGCCAGTCTCCTCAACCCTTTCCTTGTCTTTCTTGTCTTTAATATTTAAATAGCATAGGCCAATAACTTTAGAGAATGTCTTTCAGTTTGAGTTTGTCTAATCTTTCCTTGTGAGTAGATTCAGCATTTTTGGCAGGAATACCACAGAATGATGTGCTCTTTTTAGGGCGTGATACCAGAAAGTACACGAGATCACTTTACACCAATATTAGTGGTTTCAGTTTTTCATCACTTGGTTAAGGTGATGTCCTCTAGGTCTCTCCACTTTAGAGTTACTATTTCTTGGATTTCTTTTGTTGCTTGCTGATGTAAAGGCAGCCACTGATTAACTAGGCCTTGGATGTATTTTATGTTCTTTGTACAGCTCGAGATGCTGCTGTGCAGAAGATTGAGACTATTATCAAGGAACAGTTTGCTCTTGAAATGAAGAATAAGGAACATGAAATTGAAGTCATTGACCAGGTATAATGATGATAAATTGAAAAAAAGCACCAAAGCTATTTTGAAAAAAATTTATACATGATTGAAAAATAATCTGTTGAGATGGAGTCATAGTTTGCTTTGTCCTCTTTGCTTTTTTTAAATATCTTTCTTGTTTTGGGGAGAGAAAAATGCAATTTTTTAAATAATGCAATTGCAGAAAGGATTGAAAAAATATTACCTGGAATTCCATTCAAAAAGATAATCTTCTGATAGCGCAGCAAGGTGACTACAGTCAACAGTAACTTATTGTACATTTAAAAATAATTAAAAGAGTAAAATTGGATTGTTTGTAACACAAAGGATAAATGCTTGAGGTAATGAGTATCCCATTTACCTTGATGTGATTATTTATCGTATGCCTTTATCAAAATATCTCACATATCCCATAAACATGTACACTGTGTACCCACAACAATTAAAAATACAGTTTTTTTAAAAAAGATAATCCCTCTTTGCTCTTGTGCTCAATGTCTTTGTGGATTTTCTTCAGTGAATATGCCTATAAATGTACATATTCATTGCAACACTTGTCTTTCTTTTAAATCTTTGCGAATCTGATGGATGGAAAAGGTCACTTTTATTTGTTTTTCTTTTGATTGTTTGAGAAGTTGAGCTTTTTCTTCGGTCATTCACATTTCTTATTTTGTGAATTGTTTGTACATCTCTTTTGTAATTGCCATTTTTAAAGTAATGAGTTAACATTTGTTTTTAGCGACTGATTGAAGCAAGAAGGATGATGGATAAACTGCGTGCCTGCATTGTAGCAAACTACTATGCTTCTGCAGGTCTTCTAAAAGTTTCTGAGGTAAGCATTCCTCATACTCAGTCATTTTCCAGCCACTCATATTTGTTGTCTGAGGGGAAGTTATGTCGATATGGAATCCCTTGCATCTGAAACATTTCTTTTTGTTTTTTTTTTTTTTTTGAGATGAGTCTTGCTCTGTCACCCAGGCTGGAGTGCAGTGGTGTGGTCTTGGCTCAGTGCAACCTCTGCCTCCTGGGTTCAGGCGATTCTCCTGCCTCAGCCTCCCGAGTAGCTGGGATTACAGGTGTGTGCTACCATGCCTAGCTCATTTTTGTATTTTTAGTAGAGATGAGGTTTCGCCATATTGACCAGGCTATTTTCGAACTCCTGACCTCAGGTGATCCACCCACCTCAGCCTCCCAGAGTGCTGGGTTTACAAGCACGAACCACCGTGCCTGACCTGAAACATTTCTTACATTGACCTTCAGAATCCAAGAAGGCTAGCCTACTTCCTGGGAATATACATAGACTATACATAGACTTATCAGTCGTTGTGTTCAGCCGTAGTCCTTTGTCATGACTTTCAACATTGTCAGATAATCCTAAGTAACATTTTTGTCGTTTTTTTGTTTGTTTGTTTGTTTTTTTGAGACGGAGTTTCGTTCTTGTTGCCCAGGCTAGAGTGCAATGGCATGATCTTGGTTCATTTTAACCTCCGCTTCCCCGGTTCAAGTGATTCTCCTGCCTCAGCCTCCCGAGTAGCTGGCATTACAGGCATGCTCCACCACACCTGGCTAATTTTTTTGTACTTTAGTAGAGACGGGTTTCTCCTTGTTGGTCAGGCTGGTCTCAAACTCCTGACTTCACATGATCCGCCTGCCTTGGCCTCCCAAAGTGCTAGGATTACAGGCGTGAACCACTGCGCCCGGCCTTTCCTTTTTACTTAACTCTTCTGCAGATTGTTAGTATTATGCTAGGCTTTGCAGATATAAAGGTGGTTGAGACCTCCTTGCAACTGGCCCTAGTGCCTCCTCGCTTGATTGTGGCCCACTTTGGAGTAATTTATAAATTGATTGAATTTTCTTTGACCTTTTAGTCTAGTGAATGGCAATGGCAGTTTTTAGTTTCAGATTTACCTTGTTTAATGAGCCCTGAGTTCTACTTTTTCTTTTCTTTTCTTTCTTTCTTTTTTTTTTTAAAGAGACAGGGGTATCGCTGTGTTGCCAGGCTGGAGTGCAGTGGTTATTCACAAGCACGATCATAGCTTCACTGCAGCCTCCAACTTCTGGGCTCAAGCAGTCCTCCTGCCTCAGCCTCCTCAGTATCTAGTACTGCAGCTTTGTTTCTCTAGTTTTTTAAGATTTAAAATGGTCCTCCTACCTTTTTACCTCCATGATACTGACTTTTCGAAGAGACCAGGCCATTTATGAATATCTCAGATTTTGAATTTATGTTTTCCTTGGATTACTTTTTCATCCTCTCTATTTTCTTTTTTTTTTTTTTTTTTTTTTGAGGTGGAGTCTCGCTCTGTCGCCCGGTCTGGCGTGCAGTGGCTGGATCTCAGCTCACTGCAAGCTCCGCCTCCCGGGTTCACGCCATTCTCCTGCCTCAGCCTCCCGAGTAGCTGGGACTATAGGCGCCCGCCATCTCGCCTGGCTGTTTTTTTGTATTTTTTAGTAGAGACGGGGTTTCACCGTGTTAGCCAGGATGGTCTCGATCTCCTGACCTCGTGATCCGCCCGTCTCGGCCTCCCAAAGTGCTGGGATTACAGGCTTGAGCCACCGCGCCCGGCCCTCTCTATTTTCTTGTAAACTGGAAGTCAGGTCTAAAGGCTTGGTTATTAATAGATTTGGGTTAAATATTTCTGGCAAGAATACTTCATAGTGATGCTGTGTACTCGATATTCTGGCATATCAGCAGGCACCTAGTTCCAGGTTGTCCTGCTAGTGATACTGTTTGACCACTTGGTTAATGTGATCACCACTAGGTAATTCCAATTGTAAAGGAATGTTTTTTTCCAATTTAGTTTTTGACATGTAAATGAAAAATATCTGCTCTTTTATCCTAGTAATCTGTCTAAATTCAGGCATAGGGGTTAGGATTGACCTGAAATAGGAGTATGTCTTCCTATTTGATATTTTGATAATTTCAGCATAACTTGCATTTGTTTTTTTTTTCTCTCTCTTTTTACTTTCTTTTTCCTAAGTGTTTTCAGCTAGAATTAGTCTCTGCTGAATCACCTCTGGAGCAGTGCTGGCTCCCTGGGAACCAGGGAAGGGCTGGAGGCTAACAGTAAATGGTGCTTGTCCTGTTTAGGCCTTCATGTTACCCTTGGTGCTCTAGGGGCACCTGGTATTTGTGCTGTTTCCTGATGCTGTCTTGTAGAAACTAGAGCATTGTTTGAGTTGAATTGTAAGCGGTAGACAGGTGCTTTTACCGTAGCACAGTTTCCAAGATGCATGTTAGAGTCGTATTCATTTTCCTAGGGCTACCATAACAAATTACCTACCGTAAGCTTCCTGATGTAAAAGGATGGGTTTATTACCTCAGTATTCTGAAGTCTAGAAGCCCAAAATCAAGGTGTCAACAGGGCAGTGCTCCCTCCGAAGGCTCCGGGGAAGAATCTTTCCTTGCCTCTTCCTAGCTTCTGAAGGTTGCTGCCAATCCTTAGTATTTCCCGGCTGTGATTTCTGCCTCTGTCATGATGTGGCTGTTTTCCCTCTGTGTGTGTCTTCTCTGTGTGTCTCTGTCCAAGTTTCCCTCTTCTTATAAGTGAGGAGGACTTCATTGACTTCACCTTAACTTGATTACATGAGCAATGATTCTATCTTTGAATTGTTAGCAGTTCTGATCTGTGCTATTTGATAGTCTAGAAATACGCTGATTTTATCCTCTTATGTTCTGATTAGGATTTATTCAAAGATATTTAGGTATGCTTTTGTCTCGTGATCGACTGTTTAATTATTTTTAGTTTTCAGTGGCAAAACATATTTATAGCTCTGAAAAACCTTTATTACTGAAATTCAAGAACATTGTTGCTTTGAAACACTAGCTTTTGCTTCCTTTTTTCTCACTGAAACCATTAGTTTAATAACACAGTTTTTAAAAGCTAGGCTTCCTAGGAACGTGACTATAGTGTTATCACATTGTAACAGAATACACTTTATTTTGTATACAAGTAACTAAGACACAGAAAAATTCCATAGATGTCTGTACTGAACTGAAGGCAAACTTTATATATCAGTATCAGTCATTCAAAAATATTCTCTATTACATTTTATTCCTGTGTGGGGACCATTTTTTTATATACAGCTTTTTATTTTTTTTATATTTCTTTCAGGGATATTTTATTTAGAGCAGTTGATATGTTTGTGTAAAGCAATGTGAGACTTTTAAAGTCAGATTTTATTTTCTGTGTTAACATGTATTATTTCTTATTTACCTCCGGAAGACCCTACATCTCTAGCTGTTAGTGTTAGAAGCTTTACATAATTATTCATCATTCTGATTTTTGTTTTGTTGGTTTAGGCCGTGTTAAGGGGTTGGGATATCGTTTTATGAATGTGGGGAGATTTTGAAAGATTTTAAGCGTGATCCTGTAATAGATAAGGTTTTGGAGACATCAGATTTTTGCCTGCTTTTGATGGATTTGATTAAAAATTTATTTGCTTGCTTTCATTTTTTGTAGGGATCAAAGACATGTGATACAATGGTTTTTAATCATCCTGCTATCAAGAAATTTTTGGAATCACCATCTAGGTCATCATCTCCTGCCAATCAGAGAGCAGAAACACCATCAGCCAATCATTCAGAAAGTGATTCTTTATCTCAGCACAATGACTTCTTATCTGACAAAGATAATAACAGCAATATGGATATAGAGGAAAGACTCTCAAACAACATGGAGCAGAGACCAAGCCGAAATATTGGAAGAGTATGTAGTTGGGTGGATGTGGGAGGGAGCCACAGGAGAAGGGAACTAGTATTTACTAAAATATGTGCTTGTTATCTCACTGAACTGTCACAGGAATCTTAGGAAATAGGTTTGTTTTCCTTTTATAATAGGGAAACCAAATCTTGATGAGGTTTTATTTGCTCAAAAGTGTCAGAACTAAGAATTAAACCTCAGTGTTTCTTTTTTTTTCTGAGACGGAGTCTTGCTTTATCACCCAGGCTGGAGTGCAGTGGCGCAGTCTCAGCTCACTGCCACCTCCGCCTCCTAGGTTCAAGCGATTTTCCTGTCTCAGCCTCCCAAGTAGCTGGGATTACAGACATGTACTACCATGCCTGGCTAATTTTTTGTATTTTTAGTAGAGACAGGTTTCACCATGTTGGCCAGACTGGTCTCGATCTCCTGACCCTGTGATCCGCCTGCCTCGGCTTCCCAGAGTGCTGGGATTACAGGCGTGAGTCACCGTGCCTGACTTAAACCTGAATGTTTCTGATTTTACAGCCTGGGGATTCTGTGCACAGCACAGCTTTTGGATGCTGTTTACATAGATGTGAAAGAAACCTTCCAGCTCGGCAATTCTGTGATCTTGCTCAAGGTCTTTCCACTCTGTCATGTTTATTCTCTCAAGAGCTGTCGTTCTTCAACAGTTTCCTGTGAGACTTTATATTCTAAGATGCTTTAGTAGATGGAGGAAGTTTGACAAGCAGATTTGAAAAACATTGCTCTTTGATCCTGCCAGTTTGCAATTTGAGCTCCCATCTCAAGCTACTCTTAAATTCTTGATAAAAGTTTTGGCTATAGAGTCATTATTGAATTAGAGCAGAGATTTTTCTCAGCCAGGTGTTCTGTGATAGAGAAAATTTCCAGGTTGCTTTCCACATACTTAGACATCAAGAATTTGATTTATTTTTGATAAAAAAAATAGTTTGCATTTATTTTTCTGATTATAAATTTGTATGTGTTCATTTTTCAAAATTGTTAAATACAGAAAAGTAAAAAAGAATAGAAAAGTTCATTCGTGAGGCTTACCACCCCCAAAATCAGAACTCTTCACTGTTTGGATTTACCTTACCTTTCCAGTATTATTCCTGAGCAAATATTACATGTGTTTTTGTTTTTTTTAGTTAAAAAGAATTTAGGAGGCTGGGCATGGTGGCTCACGCCTGTAATCCCAGCACTTTGCTAAGTCAAGGCAGGCGGATCACCTGAGGTCAGGAGTTCGAGACTAGCCTGACTAACATGGTGAAACTCTGTTTCTGCCAAAAATACAAAAATTACCTGGGCTTAGTGGCGGGCACCTGTAATCCCAGCTACTCGAGAGGCTGAGGCAGGAGAATCGCTTGAACCCAGGAGACAGAGGTTGCACTGAGCTGAGATCACGCCATTGCACTCCAACCTGGGTGACAGAGTGAGACTCCGTCTCAAAAAAAAAAGAGAATTTAGGGCATAATGGTCATAGAAACTTAACATGTTTTATACAATACATGGTCATTTCTGTATGTATTTATATAACAAACATTTAGCATTTACTATGTACCAGGCACTTCTCATTGAATATTTTTGAGTATTACAAAAGGTTAAAAAGAAGGTAAATTCCATTGACCCTTTTCTCTCTTTCTATTCCCGTTTCCCAGAAGTAACCGGTGTAACAGTTTTTTGTGTATCCTTCCAAATCCTATTTGCATATCCAAAGCAGATGTATGTAACTATTGAAAACACACCGGGAGTTACAGTATATAAACTTTGTATAAATTAAGGCAGCTTTTGTAGTAAATTGTTTTAATGCTTTGAGAGGTGCCACGAAGACAGAAAATTTTGTAAATTAAAAAAAAAACTTAGTTATTCCATTTATACTTGTTATGATGTTGTGATTTCTGTCCTGTTGAAAATTGTTCAAAATGAGAATGGATGTTGATTATGATTTTTTCAGGATGCTTCTAGCGTTACTGGCTCCCATAAAACAGAACAGCGGAATGCTGATCTCACAGATGAGACTTCGCGACTTTTTGTAAAGAAAACAATAGTAGTGGGCAATGTGTCCAAGTGAGTATCCAGTTGAATTTATTTTTATTTGTCCATTTATGTTAATACTTTGGCATTAATACTCTTATTATAGTATTATAGGAGGAAGAGGCCTCAGGGATTCCCAAGCCTTTAGTTGTTTAAAAAATAAACCACAGTCTAGAGACTTTTTTTTTTTTTTGGACGAAGTCTTGCTCAGTCGCCCAGGCTGGAGTGTAGTGGCGCTATCTTGACTCACTGCAAGCTCTGCCTCCCAGGTTCACGCCATTCTCCTGCCTCAGCCTCCCAAATAGCTGGGACTACAGGCGCCTGCCGCCACACTCGGCTAATTTTTTTGCATTTTTAGTAGAGACGGGGTTTCACCGTGTTAGCCAGGATGGTCTTGATCTCCTGACCTCATGATCCAGCCGCCTTGATCTCCCAAAGTGCTGGGATTACAGGCGTGAGCCACCGCGCCCGGCCTAGAGACTTTATTAGGGTAATTTTGCTCATTAATGAACAAAGTCAGAATTTGAATCTAGGTCTCCTATTTTTCTTCTTTTTTCCTTTTTTTGAGATGGAGTTTCGCTCTTGTTGTCCAGGCTGGAGTGCAGTGGTATGATCTTGGCTCACCGCAACCTCCGCCTCCCAGGTTCAAGCGATTCTCCTCCCTCAGCCTCCGAGTAGCTGGGATTACAGGCGTGTACCACCTCGCCTGGCTAATTTTGTATTTTTAGTAGAGACGGGGTTTCTCCATGTTGGTCAGGCTGGTCTCGAACTCCTGAACTCAGGTGATCTGCCCACCTTGGCCTCTCAAAGTGCTGGAATTACAGGTGTGAGCCACTGCACCTGGCCTTTTTTTTTCTTAAATCCTTTTGTTACTCTTTTTATACAAATAGCCACAGGGTCAGGGGACTTAGGTCTCCTATTTTTCATTTGGATATTATTTTGTCTGTACTGCCTCTATATTGTGCCATTTTGCCTTGCCTTGCACAATATCCACAAAGGATAAATAAGGGAAGATGTTTGTTCCAAAATATTGCTAGAGAAGAGGCAGTATAATAACCCCTACACTTGCTTGTGTAGTTTGTAAAATATGCTAATTGTTAGGTATTTGAAAGTCAGTAGAGAATGGTAAATCCTCAGATACTGCCCTCAACTCGAATGTTCAAATCTTCATTTTGTCTCTACATTTACATTCCTGCTTTAGCCATTGTATTAGTTTGTTTTCACACTGTTAATAAAGACATACCTGAGACTGGGTAATTTATATTGGAAAGAGGTTTAATTGACTCACAGTGACACATGGCTAGAGAGGCCTCACAATCATGGCAGAAGGCAAAAGAGAAGCAAAGTCATGTCTTAAGTGGAGGCAGGCAAGAGAGCTTGTGTAGGAGAACTACCCCTTTTAAAACCATCAGATCTTGTGAGACTTATTTAATATCACAAAAACAGCATGGGAAAGACTCGTCCCCATGATTCAGTTACCTCCCACTGGGTCCCTCCCAGGACGTGTGGGAATTCTGCAGGCTACAATTCAAGATGAAATTTGGGTGGAGACACAGCCAAACCTTATCAGCCATTTACTTGTGATTGGCACATCCAAAGCTGAAACCAGATTCTTCTCCCTGGAAAACCTGTTTCCTGTTCTTTTGTTTTGTTTTGAAATGGAAGGATGTATGTATCATGGCTTTCTTTGACTTTTTGTTGTTCTTCTTCAAAACCTTACTTCAGGTCTTTTTTTGTGACTCTAAGGCAAACCAAAGAGGTTTGTATCTAACAAGTCATTGAGACATGAGAATAAAGTAGATAAGTCTTTTTGGTCACCCATTTGTGGTTATACTTGGACATAATACTCTTATTATCCTGGTGTTACAGTAGGAAGAGACCTCAGGGAATGTTTTTTCAAGCTCTTTGTTGCTTCAAAAGTGAACCAAGGTCCAGAGATCGGAGTCTCTACGTTAGTGTGCCTGCCATTATTTCCCTGAGAATAAAATAGGGCTTGGTAAAAATTTCGAAGACATGAGCTTTTACACAAATATATTTCACCAATTGTGTCAATGTGTGTAAGTTTGGAAGAACTCTTGACTACTCTGAACCAGTTCTGTCTTTAGGGGCCTTAGCGAACTCCGAAAAATGCTGATTTGGTTGCCCAAACTGAAATGTTTTTAGTTCGTAACAAAAGGTTGCTGAGCAGATCTTAAAGGCAGAATTCCTCCGAGCTCCAGAGCCATGTACTTGAACAGTATGATCTCAGGCTGTCTTGGAGCAGCTTCATCATTTTTGCCAAGTGTCTAGGGGTAGATAAGAACGTTATAAATCCTCCAAAAACGTGAAAATGTTAAGTAAATATTTGACCCATATGAATAGATGGAAGGGATTAAATTAATTTGATGGAGGAAAATTGATTACAGTGGTTAGGATTCTAACTGGTAGCAGTTTAAACTAATTTTCTCATGAAGTTTTATTTGCTGATCCCCCCTCATTAGGCATATTCCTTCTATGCTCTCTCTTTGTGATTTTTATCAT
The DNA here is from genome assembly GCF_007565055.1 of Rhinopithecus roxellana. Classification (NCBI taxonomy): domain Eukaryota; kingdom Metazoa; phylum Chordata; class Mammalia; order Primates; family Cercopithecidae; genus Rhinopithecus; species Rhinopithecus roxellana. The sequence continues at coordinate 131,417,783 of NC_044549.1, read as the reverse complement.
ATTATATGGCCATTTTCTATTTTCATATATTTTTCTCAAATCAGACTGGAATCTCTTTAGGGTAGAAACTATGTCTTGTCTGGTTTTGTTTTGTTTTTTCGAGACAGAGTTTCACTCTTGTTGCCCAGGCTGGAATGCAATGGTGTAATCTCAGCTCACTGTACCCTCCACGTTTGGGGTTCAAGTGATTCTCCTTCTTCAGCCTCCCAAGTAATTGGGATTACAGATATGCACCGCCACACCTGGATAATTTTGTATTCTTAGTAGAGATGGGATTTCATTGATTATTCTCATTTGTCAGGCTACTCTCGAACTCATGAACTTGGGTGATCTACCCGGCTTGGCCTCCAAAAATGCTGAGATTACAGGCGTGAGCCACCACGTCTGGCCTTGGCTTTGTACCTTACAGTATATATTTAGTAAATATTTGATTGATGAATACATTGATATACTTATGAAAGGAAAAAATACAATGCCAATACATTTAAAGATTTAGATGAAATGATTGTTTAGCCCCAATTTTCTTGTGGCCTAGTGGGTCTGCCTGAATTTGCAGACCTGGCTTTTTCTGGGCCAACCTGTCTTGTAAAGATGTCATCTCTCCCCAAATCGATTTGTAGATATTCCAGTTAAAATCCCAACAGGGTTCATGACTTTCATAGGCTGGAAGAGTAAAGGGCCTAGATGGGTCAAGAACACTCCTCAAGAGCTAGGCTAGGCAACTTGGCCCCCCCTTATTATGAAGGATTAGCACTAAGCATAGATGAGCATTTAGAAGGCCTGACCATATTTTCTACACAAATCTAAGAAGGGGGTCTCATACCGAAATAAAGACAGGGCCCATAAAGGGGAGTGCTAGAGATGCTAGTTTTACCATCATCATGACTTAAGGGAAATGTCATGTTTTGGCTTTCAGAGGGCGGGAAACTAGGTGCAATCTTCTTGGCAACCATGAGAGTCAACAGAAAGGCCCAAAGCTGTAGCATCCTGAAACCTGAATGAAATCAACCCGAAGGCTAGAGGTTTTCTAACCTAGGAATAAAAATACGCCAGTTTATTTCCACCTTATGTATTTATTTGGCAGGAAAAACAAGTTTGCCTTTTTTTAAAATTGCACACCAAATAAGCAGAACAACACAAACTTTCAACAGAATGTCCCTTAAACCAAATTCATGTTTTATTTATTTTATTATTTTGTTTTAGTTCATTAATTTTATTGTAATTTTTTGAAGTAGGGTCTTGTTCTGTCACCCAGACTGAAGTGTAGTGATGTGATGGTAGCTCACTGCAGCCTCAAACTCCTGGGCTCAGGCAGTGCTCCCACCTCATCAGCCTCCCAGCTAGCTGGAACTATAGGTGTGGGCCACCATGCCTGGCTGAGTTTAAAATTTTAGGTGGGAGGATTGTAGTTATTGTTGTAGTTCACTCTTGGAGATTACTGTCTCACTGAGCAGGCATTGTCTTCTTGTATCCAGTTGTTACCACACTAATTATATTAGCTGATTTTCCTCCTCTCTGGAAATAGCTAAACATGGGGATGGGGTCTTGCTGTGTTGCTCAGGCTGATCTCTGGCTCCCTACCTCGAGCAATTCCTTCTGTCTCAGCCTCCCGAAGTGCTGGCATTGTAATGTGGACCAGCCACTGCATCCAACCCCAACTATGTTTTAGAAATAAAGAAAAACAAAATGATTAACTTGCAAAGACTCATTTTGTTTAGGTGATGTAGCTGTTAAATATTGCAGGAATTTTAACCTTGTTTTTAAGTTTAAGTAGGAGTTAATTATTTTGTTAGGTTTTTGAAGGACAAAATTCAGGTTTCTTTTTTCTTCTTCTCTAGGTATATACCTCCGGATAAGAGGGAAGAAAATGACCAGTCAACTCATAAGTGGATGGTATATGTCCGAGGGTCCCGTAGAGAACCCAGCATTAATCATTTTGTCAAGAAAGTTTGGTTCTTCCTTCATCCCAGCTATAAACCAAATGACCTTGTGGAAGTTAGGTAAGCACACTTGAGTTATTTAACCTAAATTGAAATACAAATATATTTTTGAAGTGGAAGAAAAGTGATGTAACTTCAGAACATTTCCTGGAAATGTAATAATAATTGAGAATTGGCTCTTAGTCAAAATGTAGTTGTAGGCCAGGCGGGGTGGCTCACGCCTATAATCCCAGCACTTTGGGAGGCTGAGGTGAGCGGATCAGGAAGTCAGGAGATCGAGACCATCCTGGCTAACATGGTGAAACCCCGTCTCCACTAAAAATGCAAAAAATTAGCTGGGTATGGTGGTGGGCGCCTGTAGTTCCAGCTACTTGAATGTCATGAACCCAGGAGGCGGAGCTTGCAGTCAGCGGAGATCACGCCACTGCACACCAGCTAGGGCGACAGAGCTAGACTCTGTCTCAAAAAAAAAAAAAAAAAAAAATGTAGTTGTAGTTGTAGTTCACTCTCTCAGATTAGTATCTCACTGAGCAGGCATTGTCTTCTTCTATCCAGTTGTTACCACACTAATTATATTAGCTGATTTTGCTCCCCTCTGGAAACAGCTAAACTTGTTTTTATAGATAGAGATGCATATGAAAATGTTACCTCTTTTTATGAATATCAGAATATAACAGAAGTAAATATAGTATTCTAACGTTATAGACTAATTAATGTTGAAAGTTCCCCATGATCTCACTCTCTCGGATGTAACTCCCATTTATATTTCTTCTGTACATATTCAAGTGTTGTATAGTTGTTTTGTTGTTACTGTTATTTCACCAGGATGGAATGATTATATGTATTGTTGTGAAATTTGCTTCTATCATTTGGATGTATTCTTTACTTTTTTTTTTTTTGAGACGGAGTTTCACTTTTGTCTCCCAGTCTAGAGTGCAGTGGTGCAGTCTGGACTCACTGCAACCTCCGCCGCTTGGGTTCAAGTGATTCTCCTGCCTCAGCCTCCCAAGTAGCCGGGATTACAGGTGCCCACCACCACGCTTGGATAATTTTTTTGTGTTTTTAGTAGAGACGGGGTTTCACCATGTTGGCCGGGCTGGTCTCAAACTCCTGACCTCAGGTGATCTGCCTGCCTTGGCCACCCAAAGTGCTGGGATTACAGGCGTGAGCTACCATGCCCAGCCTTATTCTTTACATCTTTATATGATGTTACACACACACACACACACATATATATATATATATATATTTTTTTTTTTTTTTTTTTTTTGAGACAGAGTCTCACTCTGTCACCAAGGCTGGAGTGCAGTGGCACGATCTCGACTCACTGCAACCTCCACCTCCTGGGTTCAAGCAATTCTCATGCTTCAGCCTCCCAGGTAGCTGTGATTACAGGTGCACGCCACCATGCCGGGCTAATTTTTGTAAATTTTGTAGAGACAGAGTTTTACCATGTTGGCCAGACTGGTCTTGAACTCCTGAGCTCAAGCACCCTGCCTGCCTTGGCCTCCCAAAGTACTGGGATTACAGGCATGAGCCACCACGCTCAGCCCATATTGATTGTATAAATGCACTGTGGAAGTGGTTGTTGGTTATTATCAGTGAAATATCTGTTCTCTGCTCTGTTCAGAGCCCGACTCTTAAAACAAAACATCGCTGCCTCCTGAGAACTCTGCTTCTTCTTTAACCCTTTCAAGTGATGGTGGCTTTTTTTTTTTTATCTCTCACACACCACTGGGCCTGAGGATGGGGAAGGTGTCTTCCTTGATCATATTTATGGCTTCCAGACCACCTTTCCCTGCCAAGGGTGACTACTGGGGAAGTTAGTAGATAGTAGTAGATAGTTAGTAGTTAGTAGTAGCAGAGGAGGAGTAGCAGCCTCAATGGAGCTGAGGCTTTTTGGAAAAGGGGGAAAGGTATCAACACCTGGTTTACTGATTTTCTCTCTACCATAACTCTTGCTGTCATTCTTAAGGACTGCATACATATAGACAATTCATCCAAAACCCTGGTCTCTTGGTTCTTTGATTTTTTCACTTTGATGCTTAGGTTATTTTAGGGATATATCATAGACTCTAAGCTGAATAAGGAGAGAAGATAACGTATATAGGAGCAGTGATGGCTGGTGAAAAGTTTTGTGGGCAAGAAATAGAAGTCTTCGTGAAGTCAAAGAATAGTTGGATTGGGGTGAAACTGGAAAGATAAGGGTTGGTGGTCAGAAAGTGGAATAGGCTGGGCATGATGGCTCAGGCCTGTAATCGCAGCTCTTTGGGAGGCCAAGGCGGGCAGATCACGAGGTCAGGAGATGGAGACCATCCTGGCCAACATGGTGAAACCTGTCTCTACTAAAAATACAAAAATTAGCTGGGCGTGGTGGCTTGTGCTTATAATCCCAGCCACTCAGGAGGCTGAGGCAGGAGAATCGCTTGAACCAGGGAGTCAAAGGTTGCAGTGAGCCGAGATCGTGGCACTGCACTCCAGCCTGGCGGCAGAGCGAGACTCCGTCTCAAAAAAAAAAAAAAAGCCGGGCGCGGTGGCTCAAGCCTGTAATCCCAGCACTTTGGGAGGCCGAGACGGGCGGATCATGAGGTCAGGAGATCGAGACCATCCTGGCTAATACGGTGAAACCCCGTCTCTACTAAAAAATACAAAAAACTAGCCGGGCGACGAGGCGGGCGCCTGTAGTCCCAGCTACTCGGGAGGCTGAGACAGGAGAATGGCGTGAACCCGGGAGGCGGAGCTTGCAGTGAGCTGAGATCAGGCCACAGCACTCCAGCCTGGGCAGCAGTGCGAGACTCCGTCTCAAAAAAAAAAAAAAAAAAGAAAGTGGAATATTTGGAAATAAGATTTTTGTAGGTAGGTACGGTATGTTTTTCTTCTTATGTATTAATTATATTTTTATTGATGATAGAACTCTAATATACCGAAAAGGATGGGATTAAAAACTAATTGCATAAAACCCTTAATACTTAAAAATGCAATACCAGTGCCTATTTTATTTCTCTGTTCTCATACCAGAAATGAGAATTTGTAAAACACATATTTCTTTTAATTTGCAAAGACCGTCCTGCAGTAATTAATGAGATTTATTTGCTAAGAAGTCTTTACTAATCTGTGGGCAGAGGTGTGGCAAATCGCTTATCAAGATATATTGTAACAGTGAGAAAATCCAAAGAAAGGATTGTGCTGCAGCTCCTTATCCAGTTTCTCTTTCATCCCGAACATCTGGAGTGTTTTCTGCTAATAGTAAATGAACTTTGTTTCATTACGTGTATGAGGTTTGACGTCATCAAAATTGCCTGTGTCGTATTTTCAGCCTGATCTCTGCCACTCTGACAGTGTCTGCTGTGCCATGCCTGAGCAGTTAGCTGTTCACAGCCTGGCGGCACACACCTTTACAACATACCTTTTCCCATAGCAAGTCAAACTTCATTAACAACAATAGTAGGATTTGTAAATAGTATTTTAAAAGAGATTATTGCTTATGTGCTTCTGGTTTTTAAAACTCCTGGAGAAATCATATGCTGTGATTGACCGTAGCTCTGTGTTTAATAGCAGATAATATATGTAAGTCTATTACTACACTTGCTCATTTACATGTATGTCTCACCAGATTTAGAACTTCTCGATGTTTAGGACCTTATCTTGTCTTAATATCTCCAGGGTGGGCCGAGCACGGTGTCTCATGCCTGTAATCCCAGCACTTTGGGAGGCTGAGGCAGGTGGATCACGAGGTCAGGAGTTTGAGACCAGCCTTGACAACATGGTGAAACCTTGTCTGTAATAAAAATACAAAAAAAAATTAGCCAGGCCTGGTGGCGTGTGCCTGTAGTCCCAGCTACTCAAGAGGCTGAGGCAGGAGAGTTGCTTGAACCTGGGAGGCAGAGGTTGCAGTGAGCCAAGATCATGCCACTGCACTGCAGCCTAGTTGACAGAGCAAGACTCTGTCTCAAAATAAAAAATAAATAAATAAATAAATATCCCCATGCATAGTTCCTAGCATGTAGTAAATGCTCATTTTGTGTTTTTTAAAATTTTTAATTTTTTTTAATTTTTTATTTTTTTGAGACGGAGTCTTGCTCTGTTGCCCAGGCTGGAGTGCAGTGGTTCAATCTTGGCTCACTGCAAGCTCCACCTCCCAGGTTCACACCATTCCCCTGCCTCAGCCTCCTGAGTAGCTGGGACTACAGGCGCCTGCCACCAAGCCCAGCTAATGTTTTTGTATTTTTAGTAGAGATGGGGTTTCACTGTGTTAGCCAGGATGGTCTCGATCTCCTGACCTCGTGATCTGCCCGGCTCAGCCTCCCAAAGTGCTGGGATTACACGCATGAGCCACTGTGCCCAGCCAATTTCGTTTATTTTATTTTTATTTTATTTTTTATTTTTTTTTTTGAGACGGAGTCTTGCTCTGCCGCCCAGGCTGAAGTGCAGTGGCCGGCTCTCAGCTCACTGCAAGCTCCGCCTCCCGGGTTCACGCCATTCTCCTGTCTCAGCCTCCCGAGTAGCTGGGACTACAGGCGCCCGCCTCGTCGCCCGGCTAGTTTTTTGTATTTTTTAGTAGAGACGGGGTTTCACCGTATTAGCCAGGATGGTCTCGATCTCCTGACCTCATGATCCGCCCGTCTCGGCCTCCCAAAGTGCTGGGATTACAGGCTTGAGCCACCGCGCCCGGCAATTTCGTTTATTTTTTTAGAGACAGAGTCTTACTCTATTATCCAGGTGGGAGAACAGTGCCATGATTATAGCTTGCCGCAGCCTTGACCTCCTGGGCTCAAACTATCCTCCCATTTCAGCCTCCTGAGTAGCTGGGACTGTAGGTGTGTGCCACCTATGTCCAGCTAATTTTTTTTTACCCAGGCTGGTCTCGAACTCCTGGCCTCAAGCAGTCCTCCTGCCTTGGCTTCCCAAAGTGCTGGGATTACAGGTGTGAGCCATGTACCCAGCCTCATTTCATGTTTGATACTGAGTGAATTATTGAATTCATGAAATGGGCCATTCCATTTGCAGGTGGCTGGTTTCGTTTGGAAGATTTTAATTATATTGAGCAGAAATCTAACTTCCTCTAACTTCTAAACAGTAAGCTTTTCATATGCTTTGTGTACCACTCAGAATCATCATAATCCCTTTTCCTTGTATAGTTTTTTAGATATTTGAAAGCAATTACTGGGTCTCATCCATATTTGTATCAGTTGTCACTTGTCACTTGTGTGACTTTGTGTTCCTTTGCCATTCAGGTAATATTCTTTGGCATACTCCAGTTTATCTATATTCCTTTTAAAATAACCTTTTTAGAACTGAACCTAAAACTCCAGATATGGTGTAACCAATATAAAGTAGGTTAGGACTGTTAACATATGTCCTAGGTTTACTTATAACTCTTACGTTCTTTGCAGGACTCTGAAGATGTTTGTTGTGTTAGGTATCTAAAGTAATTTAACCAGTAAGGAAGGATTTTTGCAGCTGCCTTGAAACTTGGGGTTAATCTTACTTCTGGATCAAAGCACAAATGTTTTTCTTACACATCCTGACTCTCTTCATCACAGCACATTACCTGACAAAGAGATGGGTGGATTCTGCTTTTATTGAAGCACTTTTTTCCACATTTGTTCAGTTGTCAGGACAACCTTAGCCAAGTTCCTAAAAGCTGCGACTATAAACTTTGCTTTTTTTTAGGTACAAGATAGTCACTAGATACGTGCTAGGCTCAGGGTTTGATACAGGGATTGTGAAGAGCACAGGACTCTGCCTTTGGGAAACCACGTGGAGTGTTCCTGCCCTTGGTGTGTGTGAAACTGGAGCGGGCCAGCTCCCCAAAGGAATCCTAGTGAGCCTCTTCCAAACCTTCCTATCTGTTTTATTTCACTCGAATGTAGGAACTCTCTAGAGCAGCACTGTCCAATAGAAATATACTGTGAGCTACATCTGTAATTTGAAATTTTCGAGTAGCTACATTAGAGGAGTAAGTACCCAGAAGAAGTGATGTAGGCATTCCATGCCCTGCACAGTCGGGCAATATCCAGTCATATTATTATTGTGCATACTAGGGAGAGTGGTCTGGGAAGTGAGGTCTGTCACCTTGGGGATGTAGACTAGCACACAGAGTGGCTAAAGCATGGCCCTGGAGCCTATTGCTTGAGTTTGAATTCTGGTTCTACTGCTTATTTGCTGTGTGACCTTGGCAAGTTAATTATTCAGCCTCACTGTGTCTCAGAGGGGATATTTCAGTGTGGTTATAAAGATTAGGTAAGTTAATAGTGCTAAAGGACTTAGAACACTGATTGGGTCATAGCAAAAGTGAAACGTAGGAAAGCAGTGTTTGTTGCCACTCTTGTTGTGGGGAGCAGAGATGTTCATTCTGAAAAGACTTGAGGGAATGCTTTGGTTCTTCTAAAGGGCTTTCATGTGGAGGACGGATTTACTCTTTGTGATTCCAGATGGCATATCTGGAATTAACATGCAGGAGGTAGAAGAAGTCACTTTATAATAGAGCTGTTCACAAATGTAACAGAGGGTCTCATGAAGTAGTGAGTTCAGGGTCACTCGGAGTGACGCTAAAAAAGACTGATTGGCCATTTGAATAAATTAGTCGAGCAAGGAGCTGTACTCCATTCTGTGTTTCTAATAAAGCCATTTTTGTTTAATCTCCATAATCTTACGGTTTCTCCCTCTTGGTGTCATTGATTTATTTCACCTTCTATGAGGAATCTAGAAATACTGAAGTGTGTTCAGGGGACGCAGTCCTTTATTGTGTGAAGTAACATATTTTGAAGTATACCATTTGCATAAATAGTGTTGTTATAGGTCTTAGGTTCTTTTTTTGCTTCTAAAAATATGGTTATGGAGGAATTTCCTGTTAAAAAGCATTGTTCGTTTTTCCTGGCTTTGTGCTGTCTTCTTTAGCAGCAGTCTTTCCTGCCTGTTCACTAAAGGTTAGGCCATGTATATAAACTGAGAAGCATACCTAATTTAGCATATTCATTGAGAGAAGTTCAGCATTCAGTGTGATTGAGGCATATTGCAAATGAGTTTAGACTTAACATTTAGCTTTACTGGAATTTAAATAACCAAAGTTCACATCAGTAGAATTTCCGTTAATTGACTCAAGTCCACCATGCCTCTAGGCTCCCCTCTATCTCTGGCTGTGGGTCCCATTTCAGACTGTCTCAAGTCTACCTTCTCATTTGACCCCAAGCAGGAATGTATACCAACATCGCAGCGGCTTCTCTTAGCTCCTGTGCAACTGGTTTCTTCCATCCAGGCCATTCTAGTTTGCTTTCTTTTCTCTTTGGCTTGTAAGGTGTTTATTAATTTCCCTGCTTTCTAGGCTCCCCTCATACACAGGGATTTTTCCTGTCCCGGGCTCCATTGTTAGCTCCTGGCTCTGGGCTTGTTAATTCACATCTGTTACACTCCTCTCAGGTTGTGTTCTTGAACTCTGCACTCACTCAATTCAGTTTTCCAAAAACACCATCTGTTGAGTTTCTTTCTCCTTGTCCTTTTCTTTTTGAGATGGAGTCTCGCTCTGTCTCTCAGGCTGGAGTGCGGTGGTGTGATCTCAGCTCACTGCCGCCTCCGCCTCTGCCCACCGGGTTCAAACGATTGTCCTGGCCTCTCAAAGTGCTGTGATTACAGGCATGAGCCACCGTGCCCAGCCTCCTTGTAATTTTGATATCTTCTCTCATTACTAATTCTAAGCCAGGATTCACAATGAATATTTTCATTTTAAAAGCATTCTCTCTCTTCCCTATGGACTTAAACCATATTGTTTTGAGTACTTAATGATATCTCAATTAAATTTCTAAATTTCTTTATTATGGAAAATTTCAAACATATACAGAAGTAAAGAGTATAATGAACCCTCTTGTGCCCATCACCAGTTAATAACAATTTGCTCTTCTTTTCCATCAATTCCCGCCCCCCCCCCCTTTTTTTCTTTCACAAATTACATTGTGCTGAGAATTCTCCAGTCCGGTTAGCATGCACACACATTCCTCTCTGCCCACTAAAATCAGTTGTAGTCACTATTCAGGGAAGGTCATATTGTGAACGTATGATCTTTCTTTAAGTCTTCTTAGCAGAGAGTTTCAAATAAATTGTCACTTTCAGTTGAGCACATTCATGATTCATTTTGTTTCTGCCTCAGTGGAGGAATAAATACAAGGATTTAGAGTAGGGAACGTATATCTCATGGCCTGTATCTGTCAAATGCCAATTAAGGATCCTGGCCCTCTAGTGACATTCATCAGATGACCTTAGTTCCCTCGTGTGTGAAAATGATATTGGATTATATAGTCTAAGTTTACTCTCTTAGCATTCAGTAATTGAAAGTTTAATAGAGGTTTGAGTTGAATTTTTTTCTTTTATAATTTAGCATTTTAGCCAAATTCAGCATATTGATTTAGTTTTTTTTTTTTTTTTTTTTTTGAGACGGAGTCTCGCTCTGTCGCCCAGGCTGGAGTGCAGTGGCCGGTTCTCAGCTCACTGCAAGCTCCGCCTCCCGGGTTTATGCCATTCTCCTGCCTCAGCCTCCGAGTAGCTGGGACTACAGGCGCCCGCCACCTCGCCCGGCTAGTTTTTTGTATTTTTTAGTAGAGACGGGGTTTCACCGTGTTAGCCAGGATGGTCTCGATCTCCTGACCTCGTGATCCGCCCATCTCGGCCTCCCAAAGTGCTGGGATTACAGGCTTGAGCCACCGTGCCCGGCCTGATTTAGTTTTAAATAAGGAAAACTAAGTGGTTCTCAGAAGACAGTGAATTTCTGATTTATCCATTATCAGAAAACTTTTCCTGTGTAGGATGAGTGAACATGGATGAACGTGTTAATATCTGCTTTTCCATAGAGAGCCTCCTTTTCACCTGACCAGAAGAGGCTGGGGTGAGTTTCCTGTCAGAGTTCAAGTTCACTTTAAGGACAGCCAGAACAAGCGGATAGATATCATACATAATCTGAAGGTATTGTAACAAAACATCGCTCCCTAGTTTTGAAGTCTCTTTGTACCAGCTACAGTTGATCCTTGAACAACATGGGGGTTAAGGGCCCCCTCGCAATCAAAAGTTCATATACAACTTTAGACTCCCCCAAAACTTAACTATTAATAGCCTACTGTTGACGGCAAACCTTCCTAATAGTGTAAATAGTCAACACATATTTTGTATGTTATATATATTGTGGACTATATTCTTACAATAAAGTAAGCTGGAGAAAAGAACTGTTATTAAGAAAATCAAAAGGAATAGAAAGTATATTTACTATTCATTAAGTGGCAGTGGATCATCTTCGAGGTCTTTATCCTCGCCATCTTCACATTAAGTAGGCTGGGAAAGAGGAGGGATTGGTCTTGCTGCCTTGGGTGGCAGAGGTGGAAGAAAATCCATATGTAAGCGGATCTGTGCAGTTCAAACCCATGTTCAAGGGTCAACTGTATTCAAAGTGGGAGTGTTAGGTCTTCTGCAAGAAGTGGCTAAGAATAGTGGGGGGAGGAGGAGATAGTATTTCTGAGTGTGTTATGCTTACTGCTACAACACAACTTTGTCCTCTGATGCAACCATCAGAGAGAGAATCACTCTATAGGACAATGTATATCCTTTAAAAAGATGAACAAAGTGGTCAGATAATCAGAATGCATGAATATTTGATCAGACCTCAACATCAGTGTGTTTCTGGGGGCTAAGTTACTGAAATCTTTTTTAAATCTGTTTACTTTTCTATAAAGTGGGGCAAATAATAATGTTTGTAAAGACAGAAGTGAACATGTCTTGAAAATGATAAAGTACTATACAAGATTGTAATACTTTTGTATTATAAGAAATCCTTTAATGATGAATGTGGCCATGTGGTTTATGGTGCAGCCATTGTAAATTATATCTTATGAAGTGTTGTCTATCCATAGGGAGAACTGCCCTTATAGGAAGTGAAACGCAGAGTACAGGCATACTTTGTTTCATTGCACTTTGCTTATTGTGCTCAATATATATTCTATTTGTAAAAAAATGGAAGATTTGTGGCAACCCTGTGTCAGACAACTCTGTGAGCACCATTTTTCCAACATCATGTGCTCATTTGTGTCTTTCTGTCACATTTTGGTAATTCCTGAAATATTTCAAACTTTTTTATTATTAAATCTGTTTTGATGATCCTGTGGTCGATGTTACTGCTATTTTGGGGCACGACAAGCCATGCTCATATAGGAGGATGAACATAATTGATCAGTGTTATGTGGATTCTGAATGCTCCAGGAACCAGTCATTCCCCATCTCATTCCCTCTTTTGGGGCCTTCCTATTCTCTGTGAACAACAATATTGAAATTAGGCTAATTAATAACCTTATAATGGCTTCCAAGTGTTGAAGTAGAAGGAAGAGTCACACATCTCTCACTTTAAATTAAAAGCTAGAAAGGATTAAGCTTAGTGAAAAAAGCATGTTGAAAGCCAGGATAGGCCGGGCATGGTGGCTCAAGCCTGTAATCCCAGCACTTTGGGGGGCCGAGATGGGCGGATCACGAGGTCAGGAGATCGAGACCATCCCGGCTAACACAGTGAAACCCCGTCTCTAATAAAAAATTAAAAAATACTAGCCGGGCGAGGTGGCGGGCGCCTATAGTCCCAGCTACTCGGGAGGCTGAGGCAGGAGAATGGCGTGAACCCGGGAGGCGGAGCTTGCAGTGAGCCGAGATCCGGCCACTGCACTCCAGCCTAGGCGACAGAGCAAGACTCCGTCTCAAAAAAAAAAAAAAAAAGAAAGCCAGGATAGGCTAAAAGTGAGGCCTCTGTGCCAGACAGCCAAGTTGTGAATGCAAAGGAAAAGTTCTTAAAGGAAATTAAAAGTACTACTCCAGTGAACACACAAATGATAAGAAAGCAAAACGGCCTTCTTGCTGATTTGGAGAAAGTCTCAGTGATCTGTGTAGAAGATCATACAAGCCATAACATTCCCTTAAGCCAAAGCCTAATCTCGGGCAAGGCCCTAACTACTTCAATTCTGTGAAGTCTGAGAGGGATAAGGAAGCTTCAGAGGCAAAGTTTGAGGCTAGCAGATGTTGGTTCCTGAGGTTTAAGGAAAGATACCGTCTCCATAACATACAAGCGCAAGGTGAAGCAGCAAGTGCTGATGGAGAGGCTGCAGCAAGTTATCCAGAAGATCCAGCTAAGATCATTGATGAAGGTGGCTACACTAAACAACAGATTTTCACTGCAGATAAAACAGGCTTCTGTTGGAAGAAGATGCCATCTAGGACTTTCATAGCTAGAGAGAAGTCAATACCTGGTTTCAGAGCATAGGATTGACTCTCTTGTTAGGGGATAATGCAACTGGTGACTTTATTTATTTTTATTTTTATTTTTTTTGAGACAGTCTTGCTCTGTCACCCACGCTGGAGTATAGTGGCGTGATCTTGGCTCACTGCAACCTTTGCCTCCTGGCACCTCAGGGTAGAAATAGGGTTTCACCGTGTTGTCCTGGCTGGTCTCAAACTCCTGAACTCAAGTGATCTGCCCGTCTCAGCCTCCCAAAGTGCTAGGATTACAGGCATGAGCCACTGCGCTTGGCCACAACTGGTAACTTTAAATTGAAACTAGCGCTTATTTACCATCCAGTAAATCCTAGGGCCCTTAATAATGATGCTAAATGTACTCTGCCTGTGCTTTATAAATGTAACAGAAAAGCCTGGGTGACAACACATCTGTTTATAGCGTGGTTTACTGAAAATTTTAAGCCCACTGTTGAGACCAACTGCTCAGAGAAAAGGATCCTTTCAAAATATTGCTCATTGATAATTTACCTGGTCTCTTAAGAGCTCTGATGGAGGCCAGGCACGGGGGCTCACATCTGTAATCCCAGCACTTTGGGAGGCCGAGGCGGGTGGATCACTTGAGGCCAGGAGTTCGAGACCAGCCTGGCCAACATGGCGAAACCCTGTCTCGACTAAAAATACAAAAAGTAGCTAGGCGTGGTGGGTCACACCTGTAGTCCCAGCTACTTGGGAGGTGCTGAGGCAGGAGAATTGCTTGAACCCAGGGGGCGAAGGTTGCTGTGAGCCGAGATCGCACCACTGCACTCTAGCCTGGTGACAGAGCGAGAGTCCATCTCAAAAAAAAAAAAAAAAAGAATAAAAGCTCTGATGGAGATGTACGAGGAGGTTAATGTTGTATTGGTGCCTGCTAACACAATATCCATTCTGCACCCATGAGATCAAGGAGTAATTTCAACATTCAAGTCTTACTGTTCTAAGAAATGTATTTTGTGGCCAGGCATGGTGGCTCATGCCTATAATGCCAGCCCATTGGGAGGCCAAGGAGGAAGGATTGTGTGAGCCCAGGAATTTGAGACCAGCCTGAGCAACATAATAAGACCTTGTCTCTACAAAAAAAAAAAAAAAAAAAAATTAGCTGGACATGGTGGTGCATGCCTGTAGACCCAGCTACTTGGAAGGCTGAGGTAGGAGGAGGATCAGCTTCATGGTCCCAGGAGGCTGAGGCTACTGTGAGCCATGATCAAGCCACTGCCCTCCAGCTTGGGTGAGAGAGCAAGCCCCATCTCAAAAAAAATAAATAAATAAATAAAGGAAAAGAAAAAGAAAGAAATTTTGTAAGGCTATAGATGCCATAGATAGTGATTTCTCAGATGGATTTGGTCAAAGTAAATTGAAAACCTTCTGAAAAGGACTAACCATTCTAGATGCCATTGAGAACATTTGTGATTCACGAGAGGAGGTCATAGTAGCAACGTTAACAGGAGTTTGGAAGAAATTGATTCCAACCCTAGTGGATGACTTAAGTTCAAGACTTCAGTGGAGGAATTAGCTGCAGATATATGGTGGAAATAGCAACAGTACAAGAATTAGAAGTAGAGCCTGAAGATGTGACTGAATTGCTGCAATTTTGTGATTAAGCTTTAATGCATGAGGATTTGCTTCTTATGGATAAGCAAAGTAAGTGGCTTCTTGAGATGGAATCCACTCCTGGTGATAATACTGTGAACACTATTGAAATTGACAAAGGATTTAGAATATTGCATAAACTTACTTGATAAAGCAGCTGCAGGGTTTGAGAAGATTGACTCCAGTTTTGGAAGAACTTGTGGATAAAACACTGTCAAACAGCATTGCATGCTACAGAGAAATCTTTCAGAAAAGGAAGAGTCAGTCGAGGTAGCAAACTTCATTGTTGTCTTGTTTTAAGAAATTGCCATAGCCACCCAAACCTTCAGCAAACAGCCATCAACATCAAGGCAAGACCCTCCACCAACAAAAAGATTATAATTCACTAAAGGCTCAAGGTGATCATTAGCACTTTTTAGCAATAAAGTATTTTTAAATTAAGGTTTGTACATTATTTTGTTAGACATAATGCTATTACATAATAGACTACAGCATAGTATAAACATAACTTTTATAAGCACTGGGAAACAAATTCATTGTGACTTGCTTTATTGCAGTATTCACTTTATTGCGGTAGTCTAGAATTGAATCTGCAATGATCTCTGAGGTATGTTTGTATAAAACTGTATGTACATGAAGTCAACCACAATCTTTGAAAGGTAGAAAAAAAACCAAAAGAAATACACCAAAATGTTGGAGTAACTAAAATAATGACATTGTGGTCTATTTCTCATGCCCTGTTTTTGGTTTGTTTTCTCAAATATTTTTGCAATTTTATATAAATAAACGTTTATTTTTTATTTTTTTAAGACAGAGTCTCACTGTTGCACAGACTAGAGTGCAATGGCATGATCACGGGTCACTGCATCCTTGACCTCCCAGGCTCAGGTGGTCCTCTTATCTCAGCCTCCCAGGTAGCTGGGACCACAAGCGCCTGCCACTACACCCAGTTAATTTTTTTATTTTTTGTGGAGATGGAGTTTTTTTCACTGTGTTGCCCAGCCTGCTCTCAAACTCTTGGGCTAAAACAATCTACCCTCCTCAGCCTCCCAAAGTGCTGGCATTAGAGGCGTGAACCACCTTGCCCGGCCCGTATTTAATTTTTATAGCGGAAAGACCATTTCTTAGTGTTCCCTTAGACCCTTTTTATAGTATTATAATTTATTGTACATTTTCTCTACATGTGACATAATCCTAATACTGTACATCTCCAAAGCACCCTTACTTTGTGGTTTATCACATTGTTCGCACTAATGGCTCCCAAAACTGGGCTAACCAAAGCTAAGTATATCTGTGGAATTCCTTTTTCATTCCCTTTCTTCTACACATTCACCTCTTTCAACCTTAAGGCATGCTGAAATTTCCCTTCCATCGGTGATAAGTGGGACTGCTTAACTTGAGGCTTAAGTTCTTTTCCAAAGATTATTGTAAGACCAGGTTGCCTTATGACCTCAGAGAAGCACTGAAACCAAGTGAAAGGGCACACAGCTATTTTATTAAGGGGCAGAGTACTGTTTTGTTACTTAGTGGAAGGTCTTAAAATAGTTTGCTTTCTTTTTTTCTTTTTTGAAATGGAATCTCGGTCTGTTGCCCAGGCTAGAAGGCAGTGGTGCAATCTCAGCTCACTGCAACCTCCGCCTCCCAGGTTCAAGCGATTCTTCTGCCTCAGCCTCCCAATTAGCTGAGATTACAGGCGCCCGCCACCACGCACGGCTAATTTTTTAAATTTTATTTTTAGTAGAGATGGGGTTTCATCACGTTGGCTAGGCTGGTCTCAAACTCCTGACCTCAGTAGATCCACTCACCTCAGCCTCCCAAAGTGCTGGGATTACAGGCATGAGCCACTGCGCCTGTCCAGTTTTACTTTCTTTTAATCTTATTTTTAACACAGCACATACTACCTTATGTTGCAGTGAGCTCAGACCTAGTCTCTAAACAAAAGGAATTCTTCACGTACTTCTCACATCTTGTATTGTACATATCACTTAGAGTTCTTGGTGAAAGATTATTTGAGACAGTGTTTTAAAATGACAGTAAAATGTTTCTTACCAGTTCTCTGGAAAACATCATTTTATTGTTTTGCTGTGTGTTGACCTTGAGACCCTCAACACCTGTGTTGTAGCCGTGTAATCCTTATTTGTACTGTAGTATTATTTTTCCTGTCATTTTTTAATTAACTCTTGGAGCCATCTTTGATTCTTCCCTCTTCTAAATATTTGTTCAGTTGCAGACTATTATTGTTTCTGCATAATCTCTTTTACATTCCGTCCTCCTCCCTTCCGACTATTCTTTTTTGTTTGTTTGTTTTTTGTTTTGAGACAGTCTCACTCTGTCACCCAGGCTGGAGTGCAGTGGCGCAATTTTGGCTCACTGCAACCTCTACCTTCTGGGCTTACCTTCTGATTCTCCTGCCTCAGCCTCCCAAGTAGCTGGGACTACAGGTGCACACCACCACGCCCAGCTAATTTTTGTGTTTTTAGTAGAGACAGGGTTTCACCATGTTGGTCAGGCTGGTCAAACTCTTGGCCTCCAGTCATCCACCTGCCTCTGCCTCCCAAAGTGCTGGGATTACAGGCGTGAGCCACCGCTCCCTGGCCCCTGCCCACTATTCCTAGGCTATTATTCTGCTGTCTCCTGATAAGCTTTTAAAAATCCATCTCTTTTCTTCATAGGGCATCCTACACAACAGTATCTGATCCATCTGCTTAAAACCGCAGAACCTTTCTGCTATCCCTTTCGGAAAACTTGATTGAATTCCTGTTCAAGTGCGAGTGCCCCTGCCTGCTCTCAGGGCTCATTTTGACTCAATTTACTTTCCCTAGATTGTCTCGCACAAATCCCCTGATGAACATTCTGCTCTAGCCTTGGCAGTCTATTCCTATCATAGAAATGCCTTGGGCTGTCTTTCCTTGGGTCTTTTTTTTTTTTTTTTTTTTGAGACGGAGTCTCGCTCTGTCACCCAGGCTGGAGTGCTGTGGCCAGATCTCAGCTCACTGCAAGCTCCGCCTCCCAGGTTCACGCCATTCTCCTGTCTCAGCCTCCAGGGTAGCTGGGACTACAGGCGCCGCCACGTCGCCTGGCTAGTTTTTTGTAGTTTTTAGTAGAGACGGGGTTTCACCGTGTTAGCCAGGATGGTCTCGATCTCCTGACCTCGTGATCCGCCCGTCTCGGCCTCCCAAAGTGCTGGGATTACAGGCTTGAGCCACCGCGGCCGGCTCCTTGGGTCTTTTTTAATGCTCTTCCCCTCCTCAGATGCTTGTCTGAATTCTTTGCATTCTTCAAGTTCCTATGTAGCTTTTCCTGGCTGTTAAAGCCTGAAGTGATCTTTGTATTCTGAAATTCTCAGTAAATAATGATGTGTATTTGATTCTGTAAATACTACATTAAATATTAAATACTCTAAATGTTAGAGTTACATAAAATTTAAAGTTCTTAGAATGTGTGAAATTATTATGTCCTGCATTTCTGACAGGTAGTCATTTACTCTCTCCTTACCCATCACCCTAGAGCACAGCACTTCCCAAGCCAACACGTTCATCCGTTTAGTAAAACATTGACCCCATTTTTTGTCCTTTTGTCTTAGTGTTCCTTTTTTCTGTTTTTTTTTTTGTTTGTTTGTTTATTTGTTTGGTTTTTTTAGACAGGATCTCGCTTTGTCACCCATGCTGGAGTGTGGTGGTGCAAACACAGTTCGCTGCAATCTCAACTTCCTGGACTCAACCGATCCTCCCACATCAGCCTTCTGAGTAGTTGGGACCACAGGCGTGCGTCACCATGCCTGGCTAATTGTTTAATCATTTTTTGTTGAGATGAGGTCTTACCTTGTTGCCCAGGCTGTTTTTTGTTTTTGTTTTTGTTTGTTTGTTTTTTGTAGATCTCCCTTTTTCACCCAGGCTGGTATTCAGTGGTGTGATCATGGCTCATTGCAGCCTCAACCTCCTGGGCTCAAGAGATCCTCCTGCCTCAGTCTCCCAAGTAGCTGAGACTACGGGAACCTGCCACCACGCCTGGCTAATTTTTGTATTTTTTGTAGAGACAGGCTTTCACCATGTTGTCCAGGCTGGTGTTAAACTCCTGGACTCAAACAATCAGCCCGCCTCAGTCTCCCAAAGTTCTGGGACTACAGAAGTGAGCCACAGAGCCTGGCCTCAGGCTGTTGATTTTTGAAATAATATAGAATAAGGCTTTGTTTTATAAGAACCCTAAAAATGTTTGATGATAGCCTTTGTATCTCCTGAAATCATTTCTACTCCAGGCAAAACCTGTTCCTGTTACATTTCTTGTATGCTTTGTTTTACAATTCCTCTTCTTGTATTGATAATAGTTCTGTCCTATCCAATGTCCCTCTTAAAATTTGGTCCCAACAATGAAACATAAACCTGTGCAGATTACAGAGAGACTGTGTGCTCTGGAGACTATGAAAATGGTTGTAACCTAAAATTGCCTTTTATTTTTTTAGCAGTCATACCATAGGCTAAGGTTTAAATATTAAAACTCCAGACTTCTTCCATGGAACCACTATTAATCCACCCTGTAT
This sequence comes from Rhinopithecus roxellana, assembly GCF_007565055.1. NCBI lineage: Eukaryota > Metazoa > Chordata > Mammalia > Primates > Cercopithecidae > Rhinopithecus > Rhinopithecus roxellana. The sequence continues at coordinate 131,398,430 of NC_044549.1, read as the reverse complement.
TGCTTTTTGTCTTTTGAACTCTAAATCTCATAACTGACTGAGTTGTCCTCTCATGCTGGCTGCTAAGAAACTCAACCAGATGTGACACCTACCTCTCATAAGCCTTTAAAACCTTGTATTTACTAACTTACCCTGGCTTCATTTTTTTCCTCTCTTTTTTTCTACCCAATTTAATACTTTTCTGTATTAATCTTGTTGTATGTTTATATTGTTATCACAAGTTCTTTTTTTAGTGGTGGAATATAAATTTACAAATAAGAACTTAACCTTTTTCTGTGTTAATTGTAAACTCTTGTTTATATTATTAACATTCCCTCAATTTATATTCCTCTCTAGAAAAGCAAATCATGATGCCAGTATATTTGAAGTCATTAGCATTGCCTCTACTGCCTATATTTTCATTCTCTTTTTTTAAGTGCTTAGTAAATATACTCCGAGTATATAATTGTGTCCAAGAATGTATGCATTTAAAATATGTATAGCCTGTCGTTTAACATATCTGTACACAGTCTTTGTAAACCTCATCTGTGTGGCTGCATGATATTTCAGAGATTGATGGTCCATGGTTTACTTACACATTCCTTTATTCTGGATTTTTATATTGTTTTTAGTTTGGTTATAGATAATGCTGCAGTAAACATCTTTTTGTGTAAAACTTTCTCCATTTTTACATTGTCCTTAGAATAGGTTTTTAAAAATGTATAATTTATATTAAAAATATAGTAACTATATGTCTGAGGTTTTTATTGATTTTTTTTTACTCAATTTTTTTATTGAAGTGGTGAATTTATATTTTACATTATGAAAGAGTTGATCCTATGGTGTGAAGACTTGCAAAAGAGCTGTAGGTAAGATTGTATCCTTTGATAATATGTAAGTAAGTGCAGTGAAATTTAACACTCTCCCTTTTGTCTTTCCACAGCTGGATAGAACTTATACTGGCTTGCAGACTCTTGGAGCAGAGACGGTAGGTTTTTTTCCCTACGGTATTATCTGGGAATGAATAGGATGAAAGTTGATCTTCATTTTTGTTTGTTCATTTGTTTGTTTGTTTGTTTGTTTTGAGACGGTATCTTCGCTCTGTCACCCAGGCTGGAGTACAGTGGCATGATCTCGGCTCACTGCAACCTCTGCCTCCCAGGATCGAGTGATTCTCCTACCTCAGCCTCCTGAGTAGCTGGGACTACAGGCGCCCACCACCTCGCCCGGCTAGTTTTTTGTATTTTTTAGTAGAGACGGGGTTTCACCATGTTGGCCAGGCTGGTCTCGAACTCCTGACCTCTGATGATCTGCCCGCCTTGGCTTCCCAGAGTGCTGAGATTATAGGTGTGTGCCACTGCTTCTGGCTGATCTTCATTTTTAATTAGGGAAAAAATTAGTGTTAGTTTTTTTTGTTTTGTTTTGTTTTTTAAGTTTGTCTTTCTGTGTTAGTCCATTCTCACACTGTTATAAATAACTACCGAAGACTGGGTAATTTATGAAGAAAAAAGGTTTAATAGACTCATAGTTCCACAGGCTTACCAGGAAACATGTGGCTAGGGGGCTTCAGGAAACTTACAATCATGGTGGAAGGGCAAAGGGGAAGCAAACACCTTCTCATGGCAGCAAGAGAGAGAGCGTGAAGGGGGATGTGCCACACACTTCAACCATCAGATCTCATGAGAACTCACTATCATGAGAACAGCACTGGGGAAATATGCCTCATGATTTGATCACCTCCCACCAGGCCCTTCCTCCAACATATGGGGATTACAATTTGAGATGAGATTTGGGTGGGGGTGCAGCAAACCCTCCCCTCCTCTTCCCTTCCCTTTCCCCTTCCCCTGCCCCTTCTCCTCCCCTCCCCTTCCCCTCCTATTTTTTGTTTTTTGAGAGGGAGTGATGCTCTGTTGCCCAGGCTGGAGTGCAGTGACACGATCTCGGCTCACTGCAACCTCCGCCTCCCGGGTTCAAGCTATTCTCCTGCCTCAGCCTCCCAAGTAGTTGGGACTACAGGCGCCCACCACCACGCCCAGCTAATTTTTGGTTTCATAGTATAGACGGTTTCACTGTGTTGGTCAGGCTGCTCTCGATCTGCTGACTGCCCTCGAACTGCCTGACCTCAGGTGATCCACCCACCTCGGCCTCCCAAAGTGCTGGGATTACAGGCGTGAGCCACCGCACCAAGCTTTCTCCTTTTCTCTTTTCTTTTCTTTCTTTCCTCTTCCTCTTCCCTGTCTCGTCTCGTCTCTTCTCTTCTCTTCTCTTCTCTTCTCTTCTCTTCTCTTCTCTTCTCTTCTCTTCTCTTCTCTTCTTTTCTCCTTTTCTTTTTCTCTTCTCTTTTTTTTTGGTTGAGACAGGGTCTCTGCTAGAGTACAGTAACATCATGACTAACTGCAACCTTGAATTCCTAGACTCCAGTCATTCTCCCACCTCAGCCTCCCAAGTAGCTAGGACTGTACACCTGCACTACCAAGCCCAGATAATTTTTACATTTTCTTATGGAGAGAGTGTCTTACTGTGTTCATAGGCTGGTCTAGAATTCCTGGCTTCAAGCAGTCCTCCCACCTCAGCATCCCAAAGCACTGGGATTATAGGCATGAGCCACTGCACCCAGCCTTGGTTCATATATTTTTTTAAAATTGTGGTTAAAAAACACATAACACAAAATTTACTGTCTTATCCATTTTTCAGTGTACGGTCTAGTGGCATTAAGCGCATTTACATTATTGTGCAGCCGTGACCATAGTCCATCTTTAGAATTGTTTTCATCTTGCAGAGCTGAAACTCTGTACCCATTAAACAATGACTGCTCACTGCTCCCACCCCCCAGCACTGGCAACTGCTGCTCTGCTTTCTGTCTCTGTGAATCTGAGTACTCTAGGGTACCTCATATAAGTGGAATCATATTGTATGTGTCTGTCTAGGATTGCCTTATTTCACTTTGCATAGTGTCCTCAGATTTCATCCGTGTTGTAGCATGTGTCAGAATTTCCTTCCTTTTTTAAAATTTATATTTATTTATTTATTTATTTATTTATGCTCTGTCACCCAGCCTGGAGTGCATTCATGGCTCACTGCAGCTTTGAACTCCTGGGCTCAAGTAATCTGTCCTTAACCTGTCAGGTAGCTGGGACTACAGGCGTGTGCCACCATGGCCAGCTAATTTATTTACTTACTCGTTTATTTTTTGTAGAGACCGGGTCTCACTGTGTTGTCCAGGCTTGTCTTGAACTCCTGGACTCAAGCCATCCTCCTGCCTTGGCTCCCGAAAATGTTGGGATTATAGGCATGAGCCATTGTGCCCAGCCCCTCTTCTTGTTTTAGGCTGCATGATATTGCATTGTATGTATAGACCACATTTTGTTTATCTATTCATCTGTTGACGGACACTTGGGTTGCTTCTATCTTTTGGCTGTTGTTAATAGTGCTACTATGAACGTAGGTGTACAGGTATCTATTCAAATCCTTGCTTTCAATTCTTTTGGGTATATACCCAGAAATGGAATTGGCTGGATCCTATGGTAATTCTATTTTTAGAGGAACCACTGCTATATTTTTCATGGCGGCTGCACCATTTTACATTCCCACCAGCAGTGCACACGTATTCCAGTTTCTCCACGTCTTCACCAGCATTTGTTAATTTGTTTATATTTTAATTTATGGTAGTTATTGTAATGGTTGTGACGTGGTATCTTGTGGTTTTGATCTGTGTTTCTCTAATCATTAATGATGTTAAGGATCCCTTACTCTGTCTAGAGAAATCTGCTATATTATATCAGAAGGTACTTACTGAGCACTGGTCCAGGTGCTGGGAATACAGAAATGAATACGGAAGCTTCTTCCTTCAAAGAGTCAAATTCTTAGCTGGGCATGATGGTGGGCACCTGTAGTCCCAGCTACTAGGGAGGCTGAGGCAGGAGAATAGCTTGAACCCGGGAGGTGGAGCTTGCAGTGAGCTGAGATGACACCACTGCACTCCAGCCTGGGCGACAGAGCGAGGCTCCGTCTCAAAAAAAAAAAAAAATTTCCATGAAGTTCTACTGACATTTTCTAAAATGTGGCATTGAAAATGGGGAGGGTAGACAGTAAACACAGAAGCAAATAAAATTACTTCAGTTACAAATAAGTGCTGTGAAGATAAGAGTAGCTGGGGGATAAGGAAGTAGCTCATGCTTGGGTGGTTAGGCATGGTCTCTCTGAGAAAGTGTACTTCATTGAGACCTGCTGGTGAGAAAGGCAGCCATGCAAAGATTTGGAGCAATAGTGTTGTAAGGAGTAGCAACAGCAAAATCAAAAGGCCCCAATTTGTGATTTCACTGAGATTTGTATGTTAAACCAGATTAGATTTTCACTGAGGTATGTATCTGTTAAGCCAGATTAGATTACCTTCTAGAATAAATCCTTTAGTTCCTCAGATTGAAATTGTCTTTGAAGTGTGATTAGAAGTTATCTCTCACATCCCTGAGATCACATTCTTAGACAGGACTTGAGCTTTCTGTGACCTTGATGATGGACTCATGAGCCTGATTGTTGTCCAATTGTCTAGGTAGTAGATGTTGAACTCCATCGCCATTCTCTGGGAGAAGACTATATATATCCTCAGTCCTCGGAGTCTGATATCTCTGATGCCCCTCCATCTTTGCCTTTGACCATTCCAGCCCCAGTGAAAGCTTCTTCACCAATAAAGCAGTCACATGAGCCAGTACCCAATACCTCTGTGGAGAAAGGTAAAACAGCAGTTTTCCTTGCATAGAGTTGTTCTGAGGCATTCATTCCTTTCCCATTTACTGCTTTCGGAGACCTGTAGTATATGGAAAATAACTTTGCCATAAGCAGACCATGCTGCCTCTACTGCACAGTTCTGTTATGAAAGCCAAATCCCCACCCTTGTCAAAAATATTATTCCGGCTGGGCTCAGTGGTTCACACCTGTAATCCCAGCAATTTAGGAGGCCAAGGCGGGTGGATCATGAGGTCAGGAGATTAAGACTATCCTGAGTAACACAGTGAAACCCCGTCTCTACTAAAAATACAAAAACTTAGCTGGGCGTGATGGCGGGCACCTGTAGTCCCAGCTACTAGGGAGGCTGAGGCAGGAGAATGGCGTGAAGCCGGAAGGTGGAGCTTGCAGTGAGCTGAGATGAGACCACTGCGCTCCAGCCTGGGCGACAGAGCAAGACTCCGTCTCAAAAAAAAAAAAAAAAAAATTTCCATGAAGTTCTGATATTTTCTAAAATATAAAAACCACTAAAAAACATTAGATTTTTAAATTTATTTTGTTTTATTTTGAGATGGAGTCTTGCTCTGTCACCCAGCCTGGAGTGCAGTGGTGTGATCTCGCCTTACGGCAACTTCCATCTCCTGGATTCAAGCAATTCTCCTGCCTCAGCCTCCCTAGTAGCTAGGATTACAGGTACACACCACCGTGCTCGGCTAATTTTTGTATTTTTAGTAGAGATGGGTTTTCACCATGTTGGCCAGACTGGTCTCGAACTCATGACCTCAGGTGATCCATCCACCTTGTGCTCCCAACGTGCTGGGATTACAGGCATGACCCATTACGTGTGGCCTAAAACAGATTTTTATCACTTGATAATTCCTTCTAACGTATTACAGGAGGACTTTATAGTTCTGCTTCTGATTGTGTGAGCAAGAAACTTAAATATTAAATACCTGATTTTACTTAAAAAAAGATTCATCACCAACAGTGTATTTTGACCATGCCATTTTTAAATTTAACAAATATGTAAGTGTATATATACTTAAATGTTCCCGTATATAAGCATAAAAGATATAAAATTGATCTGAAATGTTTTATTTCTAAGCTTGTATTTTAAGCTTATATTTTAATGTGATGTTAGTATTATAAAATCTCAACTTTATTCCTCTTTAGATTTCAATTGCATCTTTTTTATGGGCATTTAATAAGATAGGAGAGGGGCTGGGCGTGGTGGCTCATGCCTTTAATTCCCAACCTTTTGGGAGGCTGAGACTAGCGGATCACTTGAGGTCAGGAACTCAAGACCAGCCTGCCCAACATGGTGAAACCCCGTCTCTACTAAAAATACAAAAATTAGCCAGACATGGTAGTGCATACCTGTAATCCCAGCTACTCAGGAAGCTGAGGGAGGCATGAGAATCGCTTGAACCTTGGAGGCGGAGGTAGCGGTAAGCGGAGATCACACCATTGCACTCTAGCCTGGGTGATGAGTGAAATGATGTCTCAAAAATAAATAAATAAATAAATAAGATAGGAGGATATCCTTCATTAGATTTCGTGAATGCTTTCTTTTTAAGATTTTTTCCTTCTCTAAACAGTTTTTCAGTTTATATATTAAAAAATGGAGGAACATAAGGACTTGTGTTCTTTTTGTTATATATGTTTTATAGTTAATAATGTTTTCAAGTTTCTTTAAAAAAGCACTTTAAACATTATTCTAAGCATATATATTTTTCACCAAAAATATGAAGGGATAATTGATTGTATTTATTTTGCTACCAGTACATGGTTTAAAATGGGTGTTGAAATAATGCATTTTTATTCTTTTTCCACAATGGTAAGGTTTTATTTCAAAGCGATTGATGACTTGCCATTTGCCTTTCATCTCAAGCAGGATTCCCAGCTGGCACTGAAGCTGAACGACACGCTCCGTTTTATTCTTTGCCATCTTCATTGGAAAGAACACCTACCAAAATGACAACATCCCAGAAAGTTACCTTTTGTTCTCATGGCAATTCAGCTTTCCAGCCAATAGCATCAAGCTGCAAAATTGTGCCACAAAGTCAGGTTCCTAATCCTGAGTCACCTGGAAAGTCCTTCCAGCCCATCACCATGAGCTGCAAGATTGTGTCAGGTATGCAGATATGTGGAAGACTGTGTATGTGGAGTTGACTGGATGTTAAAATTGTTGGAACAACAAAACAAAATACCATGGCTTTTTTCTCTCAAGTTTTTCTAAGCAGTATTTCTTTAACAAAAGGAAGTCTATCGCTGTTGATGGGCAAAGCTGTCACAAGGCAAAAACAAAGGTCATTCATATGGAAATGAATGGAGGAAATAAACTCAAAAGGTCAGATTTTTGTCTGCTAGAATCACCAGAGGTAAAATGTTTGCTAGCATATATGGCTGAAACTACGGTGTAGGAATCGTGTTTGGGGATTATATACGTGGAAACCACAGTGACTAGTAATAGAAAAAATTTAGAGGCCTTTGGCGGGGAGTTAAGCTTTAAGAGTTAGAATTGGGTGGGAATTGAAATGCTTTATTCTCTCTGTAACCACATTAGAAAATTACTCATTCCTATTGTCAGTAGGTAGTTCTGAGTTGTCTTTTTCACTAAGGTTAGATTATCCTTTGTCTTGTGACAGTTTCACATTATGTTAAGTAAAATTTAGTAGGAATATATACTTTATAGCTTTGATGTTCCACCTTAGAACAAAACATATTTGTTAAAAGGCAGTTGAAAATATCCAGGAAGTGTGAGGACTTCTGTACAATACTTAAATGAAGGGGGGAAAAGGGAATGTTTGGTGTTATAAGTACACAGCTAAGCAAAAATATGATCCAAATCTTTGAAATTGATGAGAGATAAATAGCTTCTAATTGGTAGGCAATTTTTTTTGCTTTTATTTTTGTTTTTTTTGAGATGGAGTTTCACTCTTGTCACCCAGGCTGGAGTGCAATGGTGCAATCTTGGCTCACTGCAACCTCCGCCTCTCGGGTTCAAACAATTCCCCTACCTCAGCCTCCTGAGTTGCTGGGACTACAGGCACACACCACCACTCCTGGCTAATTTTGTATTTTTAGTAGAGATGGGGTTTCACCATATTGGCCAGTCTGGTCTTGAACTCCTGACCTTAGTGGATCCACCCACCTCGGCCTCACAAAGTGCTGGGATTACAGGTGGGAGCCACCGCTCCCTGCCATTGGTAGGTAATTTTACCTACCAGGTAGGAAAATTTTGGAATTTGCTACTTCAGAGGTAGAATAGGCCAAACATATAAATTCATTTGAAGTTTAGAGAAGTTCATGGATGACAAGTTTGATCAATAAAAGACAGTAGAGGATGTTTAACTATCAGTAACTTTTGAGAGTATTTTGTGGGAACACAAATCTGTCTGGATTATGACTGTGACATAGTATTGACAAAGACTTTTGCTCTGGGTAGGTGAATTTCATATTTTCCTATTCAAAACAAGACACAGGTTTCTTAAATCTAGCTGTTTACTTACTAATGTCCGTCCGTCCGTCCGTCCGTCCGTCCTTCCTTCCTTCCTTCCTTCCTTCCTTCCTTCCTTCCTTCCTCCCTCCCTCCCTCCCTCCCTCCCCCCCCTCCCCCCCCCCCTCCCTCCTTCCCTCCTTCCCTCTCTCCTTCCCTCCCTCCCTCCCTCTTCTCTTTCTTTCCTCTTTCTTTCTTGTTGCCCAGTCTGGAGGGCAATGGTGCGATTTCGCTTCACTGTAACCTCCGCCACCCAGGTTCGAGGGATTCTCCTGCCTCAACCTCCCGAGTAGCTGGGATTACTGGCATGCGCTACCACACACAGCTAATTTTGTATTTTTAGTAGAGACAGTGTTTCTCCATGTTGGTCAAGCTGGTCTTGGACTCACAACCTCAGGTGATCCACCCACCTCGGCCTCCCAAAGTGCTGGGATTACTGGCATGAGCCACCGCACCTGGCACTTACTAATTTTCTCCCTAATTTTAGTGTCTTCGAGTATAACCAGTACTATAATAGCCTGCCTGTGGTGTTAAAAGATTTATCATATCAAGATTCAGCGGTTAAAAAAAAGGTTCAGCAGCTTTGCACTGCTGTGTAAAGCACTGCTTTCTCAACTGTAACGTACATACCAGGAGATCTTGTTGAAGTGCAGATTTATGTTCAGTTGGTCAAGGATGGGACCATAAAATCTGTTTCTTACAGTTTCCTCAGTGATGCTGATGCTGTTGGTCCAAGGATAAGGATGCAGAGCATGAAGCATACATCCTCTGCCTCCCCTATACCCCTGTTGCTGCTCAGTACCGGGAGCATGCAGTTCCATTTTATTTTCCCAATGTGTTACCTTTGTCCTGGTGGCACTGACCTTCTTCCTTGTCCTCGACATCTTACATGGGTTGAATATGTGTATTTTGTTTCTGTTCTCCCTTTTTCATTAATAAGGTTCCCCAATATCAACTCCAAGCCCATCACCATTGCCTCGAACCCCAACTTCCACTCCAGTTCACGTGAAGCAAGGCACTGCTGGCTCTGTTATTAATAATCCTTATGTTATCATGGACAAGCAGCCGGGACAGATGATTGGAGCCAGCACTCCCAGTACAGGTGTGTATGCGATCAATATTTGTACAATCCAAAGGGTTTGATCTTTTATTAAAAACGTAATCCTGCCGTTACTTGGTAGCCATGTAATTGGAGAATGAAATCTCCCGTAAACGAGAAGAGAATACATAAAAGGAAAGCCAATACTGTTCCTCTGAGGGGAGATTTACTCTGTAAAAGTTGCATTTTTTAGAATTTACTTGAGTTTTCTTTTAATTTCTAAAAATTCAAAATAAGCTGTAATTAATGTTCTTAAAAGAACAGTTGATTTTGTTTTCATTTGGAAGACTTACTCTTTCGGGGACTGTAAGCAATGTGGTTACTACCGCTTCCAAAGAAGCTTTTGCTAACCTTGTGGGCCACATACATTTCTCCCCAGTCAAATAAAAAAGTGATATTTTCTTCAGAGAAGACCCATTCTGGTTGTGGGAGGAGAAATTGAAACCTTCAATTTTAAAGAGAACTCTTAATAGGAAAAAGTCATCCTTGGATTCACCGTGTTCCTCACTATAATCCCATGAAACTGTATCATGCTTTTTAGGTTTTTTTGAAATGCTTTCCCTGACATTATTTTATTTATTCCCTTCAGGTAGCCTGTATTTATTATTAATTAATTAATTTATTTATTTATTGAGACAGACTATTGGTCTTTCACTCAGGCTGGAGTGCAGTGGTGTGATCTTGGCTCACTGCAGACTCCATCTCCCGGGTTCAAGCGATTCTCCTGCCTCAACCTCCCATGTAGCTGGAATTACAGGCGTGTGCCACAACGCCCAGCTAATTTTTGTATTTTTGGTAGAGACACCATGTTGGCCAGGCTGGTGTCAAACTCCAATCCACCCGCCTCAGCCTCCCAGAGTGCTGGATTTACAGGCGTGAGCCACCGCCCCTGGCCCCGTTCCACCTGTATTTAAACACAAGCTCCTAACTATAAACTTCCCTGTAGCTTTCACTTCTAATTAAGAGAAGTAGAAGACAAATGAAATAAAAGGGACAATTATAAGATAATGAGACTGATTTTTTTGTTGTTGTTTGTTTAACCTATTGGATTTAACACATGAATGTATGTTGGGCTTTTCCAAGCAGTTTTTGTTTTTGGAAAGGCTAAACTTTAATAATGATTATAACTGTGGAATGCCCTTAAAAATTACTGTGTTCAAGGCTTACCCAGTATCTTTTGAACATACTTAGGGATGCCAAATAGGTGTTATTTCATGACATTTGGTTTTAGGAATCAGCCAGAAGTCTTTGGAGGCAAGTTTGGTAAGTGGAGTAAATGATTAAATACTATTTGGAGTCTTGACTTGTTGACTATAGATAATATGACTAAATTTTTTTCGGACCCTAAAGGCAGTTGTACAAATGGAATATAAAATGTTTAATGTTGGCCAGGCACAGTGGCTCATGCCCATAATCCCAGCACTTTGGGAGGCCAAGGTGGGCGGATCATCTGAGGTCAGGAGTTCGAGACTAGCCTGGCCAACATAGCAAAACCCGTCTCTACTAAAAATACAAAAATTAGCTGGGTGTGGTGGCGTGCACCTGTCATCCCAGCTACTGGGGAGGCTGCGGTGGGAGAATCACTTGAACCCGGTAGGTGGAGGTTGCAAGATCAGGCCATTGCACTCCAACCCAGGTGACAGAGCGAGACTCCGTCGCATGGAAAATAATAATAATAATAATATTGGCAGCATTTTGGAATAGGCATAACTTTCTGGTGAAACTACTTTGAAGGAGCTAGCAGAATGCATGTATTCTGGCACATTTGTTAAACAGTATCATTATGTTATAGTAATCTTTCATTGTATAAGGAGTAGAGCATAGAAATAGAATACTTTATAGTGTCTTTTATTGTATAAGGAGTAGAATATACAAGAATATGCTACTCTTTATTGTACAAGGAGTAGTCTAAAACAAGTGACTTTGCTACTTATTCTTCTGCATGTCCTTACCAGCTTCTTACCTTCTTCAGGTTGAGCATGAGATCAGCTTCATGGGGATGGGTCCTTAAGGGTTTTTTTCCATACTAGTTTCAGCCTTAACAATGACTTTTCAACCCTTAAAAATGAAAAATAAATAGTGGGAAAGAGGGGAGGATGGTGGAAATGGTTTAAAATTACATTTTGTAAATTTTACTTTGTTTATATTTTACTTTTAATTGTGCCTTGCTTCTCAGGAAGTCCTACAAACAAGATCTCCACGGCTTCTCAGGTCTCCCAAGGAACAGGTTCCCCTGTTCCTAAAATTCATGGAAGTAGTTTTGTAACATCTACTGTCAAGGTAACGTTCTTACTGCATTATTACACTTTGCCAGCTTCTTTTTCTTTTCATTTTAAAAAAATGATTTTTCAAACGGAGATGGGGGCTCCCTGTATTAACCAAGCTGTATTGAACTCCTGGCCTCAAGAGATCTCCCACCTCGCCTACCAAGGTACTGCAGTTGCAGGAATGAGCTGCACTCAGCCACTTTGCTGGTTTCTGAACATAGTATGTTCAGCCTCAGCAAGAATGTGTCAGTTGATGATGCAAATTTCATAAAATGGAATCTTCAAGCTGTTAGGTGTCTAGACTTTACTACCTCCAGACTTTAAAACTTACTTGGATCTACTGCACACTTTACTACCTCACTCGGATCTTTCCATAGTGTCAAAAATGCTTCACAGCACCTGTGTCAAATAGTCACCCAGTATCAATTTGAAAACTTACTGTGATAAGATTATTCATTTTCTTATTTATTTGAATAGTTTGTTAAAAATATTTCCTTATAAAAATATTCATCTGAACTCTTCCCTTTTGGACACCTCTTTCTCTTGCAACAGAGCTGCTGTCCTCTCCCCTTTCTTTTGCTTCTTAAACTTTCCACTCCTTAACCCATAAAAAAAAATATTAAAAATATAAAAACATTCATCTGACAGCTCATTCCTGTCTTTTCTGTATTTGCACCACCAAGAAGTAAATATACAAATGGCTCCCAACTTACAGTGGTCCAACTTACAATGTTTTGACTTTACCTTAGTGCAAAAGCAATATGCATTTAGTGAGCCCTCAGCTTACCCTGGGGTTATATACAGATAAACCCACCATACGGTGAAAATGTGGGAAGTCAAAAATGCACTTTTGGCCTATGATGTTTTCCCCTTATGATGGGTTTATCCAGACATAACCCCATCCTAAGTTGGGGCGCATCAGTGTTTCCTTTTCCATGTGTTAACCTTTTACCTCCACAGAGTCTCTCCCCTGCTTCCCTTTTTCTGGGTAAGCAGTCCTTTAAAATTTACAACTCCAAATATGATCTGACCTGTTCCAGTCAAATGACTGGTGCCTGACACAGCATTTCTTTGATTTAGATGCTAATGATGATACTGAATGATTTTCTGCTCCAAGGCGAGGCTGTTCTCTAAATTCTGTGCAGTGTGTTGGCACTGTTATATGAATGTCTGAATTATAGTAATCTTGAAAGTCTTAACCCTGCTGGTTTAATTTTTATTGTTTCTTAGTGATCATTTTACTCTACAGCCTTCAAGAAGTGTTCTTTGTTTCTGAATTTTGACAGATTGCCTCTGAGATTTGCATTTTATGTTTGAGAATTAAAGAGAAACTATGGAAGTTTTGAATGTTGACTTTTGTTGTCTTTGCCTGTGCCAAATTATTCAAGTTTTTTTTGTTTTTTAAGATTTTATTGAAAAATTTTCCTTTGTATTCTAGGTGTTCATTGAGTAAATTTTACAAATCAATTGTGAGTACTATTAAAAGAGAGTATTTACTGAAACATTGCAGCTGCCCGCTTCTTTATTTATTTAGTACCTAGGCTCCAGGGATATAAAATAAACTAAATACAGTCCCTGTCCTTTAATGGTTTACCAACTATCAGGGAGGACCAATAAAGTCAACCAGATATTAGGGGTAGTAAGTTAGAAGTCTTTCCAGCATACAGCAGGACACAGATAAGTAGCTTGTTTCCAAGTTACAGCTTTTCTTTGCATTTGGTTTCTAAAGCAATGTTAAAATGCAGGTGTAGAGGCTTGGAAGACCCCAGGGAGTTTTAGGTTTTTATGTCTTTTTGTCTTTTGTTTCTTTTCTTTTCTTTTTTTTTTTTTTTTTTTTTTTTTTTGAGGTGGAGTTTTGCTCTTGTCGCCCAGGCTAGAGTGCAGTGGCATGATCTCAGCTCACCACAACCTCCGCCTCCCGGGTTCATGCGATTCTCCTACGTCAGCCTTCCGAGTAGCTGGGACTACAGGCATGCGCCACCACACCCAGCTAATTTTTGTATTTTTAGTAGAGACGGAGTTTCTCCATGTTGGTCAGGCTAGTTTCGAACTCCCAACCTCAGGTGATCCACCTACCTCAGCTTCCCAAAGTTCTGGGATTACAGGCGTGAGCCACCGCACCCAGCCAGTCTTTTGTTTCTTTATATTGCTAGAGAATGTCACAGGTTTGTATTAAATACAAGTGACTAGATGATCTGCAATCACCCATTTATCCTGATTGTAAAATATGTATTTTTACACACGCAGCAGGAGGATTCTTTGTTTGCATCTATGCCACCTCTTTGCCCAATTGGGAGTCACCCTAAGGTTCAAAGCCCCAAACCTATAACAGGAGGACTTGGAGCTTTCACAAAAGTAAGTATGTATTAGGACATTATCCCAGAAGTCATAGTACTTTTTGTGGCATGTTGGAGTTGATTGACACCACCCCTACAACATGTTACTTTTTTTTTTTTGAGACGGAGTCTCACTTTGTCACCCAGGCTGGAGTGCAGTGACACCGCGTCAGCTCACTGCAACCTCCACCTCCTGGGTTCAAGCGATTCTTCTGCCTCAGCCTCCCGAGCAGCTGGGATTACAGGGACGTGCCACCACGCCTTGCTAATTTTGTATTTTTAGTGGAGACGGGATTTCACCATGTTGGTCAGGCTGGTCTCGAACTCCCAAGCTTGTGATCCTCCCACCTCGGACTCCCAAAGTGCTGGGATTACAGGCATGAGCCACCTCGCCTGGCCTATCAACATGTTACTTTTTAGTAGGTCTCAGCTTCTCATTCTGAGATGTGCTTCTAGGTATTTAATGATGTCCTCAGGGCAGCCCTTGGAGTCCAGCAAGATGGGAGTTCATGGAGCACAAACAGTGTGTATGTGTTTCTCTCTGCTGTCATTTGCCACGGTCTCTAAAACAAGTAACTGTGTTACTACAGGAGCACAGAATCAAGTTCAGATCCTACTGTTGGTCCCTTTAATAGCTGGTATGGACTGTTTAAGTAGTATGTGTATTTACCCTTCTGGTGGAGTCATTCTTTACAGATAAAGTTTCATCAATTCATTAATCCCTGCAAACAGAAAAGATTCAGATATTAGCAGCTTTATAAAATGGGATGTTTATGGATGTTTATTCGGTGTCATTATCATGTTTGTTGCAAGGTAATCATCAAACAGGAACCTGGTGAAGCACCTCATGTGCCCGCAACAGGAGCTGCCAGCCAGTCACCACTCCCGCAGTATGTGACTGTGAAAGGGGGTCACATGATAGCTGTGTCCCCTCAGAAACAGGTCATAACTACTGGAGAAGGGATTGCCCAGTCAACAAAGGTTCAGCCCTCCAAGGTTTGTGTTGGGTAGAGGTGGGAAAGTTCACATGTAAATGATGATGTTTGCCTAAATAATCGACAGGTGCTGAAAAGATTCAGGGTGTCAGGGTTGCTGATCCCATAAGAACCTGTGGGTGAAAGCCCAGCTGGAAAAACAAGTCCATTGGTGTGAAACTCTTCTACTCCTGTAGTAATCATTGGCAAGAGCCGGGTTATGTATTACAAAGGATCCAGGAATGGTCCGAGAGGCAGGGGAACACTGCTGTCTCTGGCAGTGAAGGCAGCTGACTCATGGACACAACTTTCTACTTGATTCATCTCTAAAAGGGATCCGCTGTTGACTTGTTTATTTCTGATAGGAGAATGCTGTAGTTTATACCTCTGATGTTTGGGCTGTTATCTATTTAATGATTCTTAGCTTTTTGTAGAGTTCATTTTTTTTTTATAATTTGGAGGTACGGGGGAATTAATGTATTGAGAGAATTTTAAAATAGCACATAGAGGCCAGGCATGGTCACTCATGCCTATAATCCCAGCACTTTGGGAGGACGAGGCAGGCAGATTGCCTGAGGTTGGGAGTTCAAGACCAGCCTGACCAACATGGAGAAACCCCATCTCTACTAAAAATACAAAATTAGCTGGGCGTGGTGGCCTGTGCCTATAATCCCAGCTGCTGAGGAGGCTGAAGCAGGAGAATCACTTGAACCTGGGAGACAGAGGTTGTGGTGGGCCGAGATCACACCACCGCACTCCAACCTGGGTGACAGCAAGACTCCGTCTCAAAAAAATAAAAAATAAAAAAATGAAATAGCACATAGAGCCATGTTTTCCTGAATCAGTTGGAAATGTAGCCATGCATCACCTAATCATCATTCTGAGGTACATTCTGAGACATGTGTCATTAGGTGATTTTGTTGTGTGAACATCACAGTGTACTTAAATGTAGATAGAACAGCTAACTATACACCTAGGCTGTATGGTGTAGCCTATTGCTCGTAGGCTGTAAACCTGTTCGGCATGTTACTATTGAATACTGTAGGAAGTTGTAATAGGACAATAAGTATCTGTGGATCTCAACATATCTAACAAAGAAAAGGTACTGTAAAAATACACTGTTAACAATCTTATGGGACCACTGTTATATAGGGAGTCTGTCATTGACTAAAACATCCTCAGTGTGGTCGATGACTTTGGAATCAATATTGAGTGCTTTTGTATGCTTTGCTTGTATTTATACATTATCCGTAATCCACACACAACCCTGGAGGGTGGGGATTTTCACCCCTGTTTTACAAATGAGGAAACCGTGGCTCGGAGGTTAAACAGCTTCCTTGGAGCATTACAGCTAATAAATGACAAAGTGTTTAAACTCAGGCCTGCTAACTCCAAGCTCCCCATTCCAGAACTAATGAAAAGTGGTTGTCTCTAACCTCGGTATGCTTTTAGAATATCGGGGTTAAATTATCTCAACCTTTAGCGGGTATACTCTAAAGCTGTTAAGATATGGGCTGGGGGTGCGGTGGCTCACACGTGTGAGCCACCCAACACTTTGGGAGTCTGAGGTGGGCGGATCACTTGAGGTCAGGAGTTTGAGACCAGCCTGTCCAATGTGGTGAAACCCCGTCTCTACTAAAAATACAAAAGCCGAGTGTGGTGGGTGGTGTGCACCTGTAATCCCAGCTACTTGGGAGGCTGAGGCAGGAGAATCACTTGAACCCAGGAGGAGGAAGTTGCAGTGAGCCAAGATTGTGCCACTGCTTTTCAGCCTGGGTGACAGAGGAAGACTGTCTCAAAATCAAAAAACAATGGTCGGACGTGGTGGCTCATGCCTGTAATCCCAGCACTTTGAGAGGCTGAGGCATGCGGATCACCTGAGGTCAGACGTTGAAGACCAACCAGGTCAACATGGTGAAACTCTGTCTCTACTAAAAATACAAGAATTAGCTGGGCATGGTGGCGGGCTCCTGTAATCCCAACTACTCAGGAGGCTGAGGCAGGAGAATTGCTTGAACGTGGGAGGTGGAAATTGCAATGAGCCGAGATCACAGCATTGCACTCCAGCCTGGACAACAAGAGTGAAACTCTGTCTCCAAAAAAAAAAAAAGAATATTATATAGATGTTTTTCAGCTTGAAACCCAGCCTACCTATCTAAGGCAGATGAATTGTTTTGAGAAGAATCCCCCAAAATAGACAAAGATTTTAGATATTAGGTAGAGATTAGGATCAAGTTAAAAATTCATAGTGAGGGCTGGTCGCAGTGGCTCACGCCTATAATTCCAGCACTTTGGGAGGTCGAGGCAGGTGGATCGCCTGAGGTCAGGAGTTCAAGACCAGTCTGGCCAACATAGTGAACCCCGTCTCTACTAAAAATACAAAAAATTAGCTGGACGTGGTGGTGGACGACTATAATCCCAGCTACTCAGGAGGCTGAGGCAGGAGAATCGCTTGAACCCAGCAGGCAGAGGTTGCAGTGAGACGAGATCTTGCCATTGCGCTCCAGTTTGGGCAACAAGAGCAAAACTCCATCTCAAAAAAAAAAAAAAAAAAAAAAATTCATAGTGTTATCGGTGGTTCTAAAATCTGTAAGTTGATTAACTACTTTCTCAGACTTACCTGGTTATAAGAATCATCTGCTGATAGCTACCTAGGCCACCATCTCAAACTTAACGAATCAGAATCTTCTTGAGATCCCTGGAATCTAGGTTTTTAATAAGTGTCCCTGCTGATTCATCTGCTTAGGCAGCAGATTTAGGAATCAGGATGCTACAGCATCACATTTGATTTTGAGGCATTCATCGCCAGAATGACTAAGACAGGCACCTCAGCTGCTTCCTAGTGCTCCCACTGTGGTTCTGGCTTCAGGGGTAAGAAATCTGCCAAAATCCCTTAGTAAATCAGTTACTGTCATCTGAACTTCCTATTCAGGCTTGTCTTACATGTATCTCAAAATCTGTTTTGCTTCACATAGGGATATATGGTTTTACCGATTTCTGCTTTGAATCTACTTAGCATTGCTGTTTATGTTAGAAGCTCTTGGATAAGTTAGTTTCCATTTTCTGCACTTTGGTCACATGGCCACCTACTTAATGGTAAATGTAAGGTTGGAAGAAATAGTTGGGTCTGTGCCAGAATGGCCTAAATACAGTTTAAGGGCATCTGAAAAGAAAAACCACAGCAAAGTGTGAAAGAACTGCAGAGAAGCAGTAGGGCATGAGATGATACCACTGTTTATCCAGGAAGTGGAATCCATGATTAGCAGTTGAGATAAGGAGCTGTCTGCAAGTACAGACTGTTCCTGGTTATTGCTGAAGTGCATTCCTAGAAACTGCCAGAGAACAGGCTGGGTGTGTGGTTCATGCCTGTAATTCCAGCACTTCGGGAGGCCGAGGTGGGCAGATCACCTGAGGTCAGGAGTTCAAGACCAGCCTGGCGAACATAGTGAGACCTTGTCTCTACTAAAAATATAGAAATTAGCTGGGCGTGGTGGCGTGTCCTTGTAATCCCAGCTACTTAGGAGGCTGAGGCGGGAGAATTGTTTGAACCTGGGAGATCAAGGTTGCAGTGAACCGAGATCACGCCACTGTACTCCAGCCTGGGAGACAGCAAGAATCCATCTTTAAGAAAGAAAAAAAAGTATACCAGGAAACAGGAGGGTGGCAAAAAATGGCACTGTTTTACCCTCCATGCTACTTTGGGACAACAGAAACACAGCTGATCTTTTTCCTGAAAGTGGGAAGAGGTGCTACCTTTGCCATGAAAAGGGACAACTGAGGAATAAGTAGTTCCATATTGGAAGGAAGCAATGTGTTAAAGTAAAAGCAGCATGAGCTTTGCAGTTAGAGCTTGTTGCAAATCTCAGATCTCAGCCACTCATTACTAGTATAACCTGTGCAGGTTCTGAGCCCTGGTCTTTCAGGGTTGTAGAATTAGAGATTGTATATGAAGGACCTACCTAGCACAGCGCAGGTGCTCAGTAAATAGTAACTAATGTGAGTATCAGGGGTATCCATGCTTAAGTACCATGGTAAAGGTTATCAGTGAGCACTTAACTTGTAAACAGCCATATTTTTTAATATCTGGAGGGAAAATCTCAGATACAGACTCTTCCCCTTCAGTTTGCTGAAGTAAATTCTGACTTGCCAAAGATGTGTGTAGGAAACAGGGAGGGCAGAGATAAAAACATTTAATCAGGTTGGGCGCGGTGGCTCACACCTGTAATCCCAGCACTTTGGGAGGCCGAGGCGGGTGGATCACGAGGTCAGGCGATCGAGACCATCCTGGCTAACACGGTGAAACCCCGTCTCTACTAAAAATGCAGAAAATTAGCCAGGTGTGGCGGCGGGCGCCTGTAGTCCCCGCTACTTGGGAAGCTGAGGCAGGAGAATGGCGTGAACCCGGGAGGCGGAGTTTGCAGTGAGCCGAGATCGGGCCACTGCACCCCAGCCTGGGTGACAGAGCGAGACTCCGTCTCAAAGAAAACAAACAAACAAAAAAAACAAAAAACACTTAATCAAAGCATGAATTGAAGTTAAGTGTATAACAAATATAAAACAAAGGGCGTCTGCTTTCTCAAGTTAGAAGGAAATTAACAATAGAGAGAGGATTATTGAATGGGAAGAGAATGAGAAGAGTTGGTAGGTGAATTCAGGCTCTAGGCCGAAAGATGTCTTTTTGGTGGTTGTTGCTGTTGTGGGTTTTTTGTTTTGTTTTGTTTCATGACCATAACTCACCGTAGTCTCAGCCTCCCTGCGCTCCAGCAATCCCACCTCAGCCTCCCAGGACTACAGGTGACAGACACACCACCATACCCTATTAGGTTTTTTATTTTTGTTTTTTTCCCTATATTTTGTGGAGACTGGTTTTCACTATGTTGCCCAGGCTGGTCTTGAACTCCTGGGCTCAAGCAATCTGCCTGCCTCAGCCTCCCAAAGTGTTGGGGTTATAAGCATGAGCCACTGTACCTGGCCAAAGTATGTTGTTTAAAAAAACTAACAAACGGCCAGGCACGGTGGCTCAAGCCTGTAATCCCAGCACTTTGGGAGGCCGAGACGGGTGGATCGCGAGGTCAGGAGATCGAGACCAACCTAGCTAACACGGCGAAACCCCGTCTCTACTAAAAAATACAAAAAACTAGCTGGGTGAGTTGGCGGGCGCCTGTAGTCCCAGCTACTTGGGAGGCTGAGGCAGGAAAATGGCGTAAACCCGGGAGGCGGAGCTTGCAGTGAGCTGAGATCCGGCCACTGCACTCCAGCCTGGGCAACAGAGCGAGACTCCGTCTCAAAAAAAAAAAAAAAAACTAACAAACTAATGTTGGGTAATACTGTCTTATTTAAGAGCCCTTACACCTTCTTAATGGTGTTCATAATCAGCTGCAGAGTTTTTCCCAACAGAATGCAGACTTCTTCATTCTCCTGTTTTCCAGAGGAAGGTAGGGAGGTAGTGGTGGCCATCTCCCAGGCGATGTGCACATTGTGGATAAGCTCTGCTAGTAAAGACTGCCCTCCAGTGGCTGACTTGGGATACCAGGTTTCTTTTTGAGACAGTCTCGCTCTGTCGCCCAGGCTGGAGTGCAGTGGTGCAGTCTTGACTCCCTGCAACCTCTGCCTTCTGGGCTCAAGCTGTACTTCTACTTCAGCCTCCTCGGTAGCTGGGACCACAGGCCCGTGCCACCACGCCCAGCTAATTTTTTTCTTTTTTTTTTTTTTTTTTTTTTGAGCTGGAGTCTCGCACTGTCGCCTGGGCTGGAGAGCAGTGGCGCGATCTAGGCTCACTGCAGCCTCCGCCTTTTGGGTTCAAGCAATTCTCCTGCCTCAGCCTCCCAGGTACCTGGGATTATAGGTGCCCACCACCACACCCAGCTAAGTTTTTTGTATTTTTAGTAGAGACAGGGTTTCACCATGTTGGCCAGGCTGGTCTCGAACTCCTGACCTCGTGATCCGCCCTCCTTGGCCTCCTAAAATGTTAGGATTACAGGCATGAGCCACTGCGCCTGGCCATTTTTTTGTATTTTTAAATAAAGACTAGGTTTCACCATGTTCGTCAGGCTGGTCTCAAACTCCTGACCTCTAATGATTCACCCGCCTCGGCCTCCCAAAGTGCTGGGATTACAGGTGTGAGCCACCATGTCCAGCAGGATACTAGGTTTTACCAGGCTCTTGGAGAAGTTGTGTGTCATATCCTGAAAACTTTGAAGCGGTTGGCATAAGAACGGAAAAGCAAGTCAGGTGCATGTAATTTGAGGAAAGAAATTGAAGTAGGTCTAAAATGTGTGTATTGTTTTCCTTAAGTTCTTTCTTTGTTAGTTTAGCAACATAAAAGTAGATTCTGTGTAATTTAACTTGTGAAATAGGTTATTAAGTTTGATATGTTTAGGAGATAAGAAGACTGCTATCTTAGTTAAGAGAAAAGTTCAGCTACTACAGCAGAGAAACCTGAACACCAGAACCTTAAGTAAGTTTATTTCTCTCACCCAGTCATCAAGAATCTAGATTCCTCCTGCCTTTCCTTTTTTGCTCTGCCATTCTCAAAATTTGGCTTTCAGCTTGTGGACTAAGAAAACACTTCATCTCATGCCTCCACGTTCACACTTCTTGCCAGAAGGAAGGGAGCAGGGGGAGAACTGAGGGCAGACACAGCCCGAAAGTTACACTCACTTCTGCACACATCCCGTTAGCCAGAAACCATACGGCTACTCCTAGGTCCGGGAGGGCTGGGAAATAAGAGTTGTGATTCCATGTGGCCATTCCCCCAGCTGAAAACTGGGGGCTCTGTTACATGAGAGGAGAAGGAAATAATAGATATTGGGGTTCAACTAGCAGTTTCTGCCACACCCCCAAAAAGTTTTGCTATATTAAGGTTTTTTTTTTTTTCTTTTATAAATACACAGAAAAGTTCTTTATCAGTAAGAAGGGTTTCCGTATTTCCACATCACTAAGAGGATGACCTTGCCCTGCTCTGTGGCTACAGAAACTCTACAGGTCCCTGCAGAATGAAGTTCATGCAGTTAGAACAGAGATGTAGGCCAGGTGTGGTGGCTCATACCTGTAATCCCAGCACTTTGGGAGGCCGAGGAGGACAGATCACCTGATGTCAGGGGTTCGAGATCAGCCTGGCCAACATGGAGAAACCCCATCTCTACTAAAAATACAAAATTAGCCAAGAGGGATGGCGCGTGCCCGTAATCCCAGCTGCTCGGGAAGCTAAGGCAGGAGAATCGCTTGAACCCAGGAGGCGGAGGTTGCGGTGAGCCAAGATCGCGCCACTACGCTCTAACCTGGGCAACAAGAGCAATACTCTGTCTCAAAAAAGACAAAACAGAGATGTAGATGTGGGTAATATGTGGGTAATAAGGGATGTTTCAACCAAACTAGGAGAGCCAGGGGGAATTTGTCTTCATTCTAGGCTCACTTGCTTTTTAAAATTGGTTATTTTATTTTGTTTCTTCTTTCCTTCCCTCCTTCAACATACAGAAAAGTAGAGAGACTATTGTGATGAATCCCACTTGCCTATTACCCAGTTTCAACAATTAACAGCATTTTACTCATCTTAATTTCTCTTCCTGGAATATTGTAAAGCAGCAGGCAGATCCCAGTGTTGTATAATTCACTCAAGATTAATTTCTGTTTCACCCGCTGAATCCAGAGGTTAAGATCGAGGTCTCTGCCTAGGCCAAATGCGGAAGACAGCCACAAATGTCTGTCCTTTGGCTGTCCTTTGCTGGTCTCCACGTCCCCTTGTGGATTATTATTCTTCAGTTGAAATGTTGTGATGAACAACAACAGCTGTCTTGTTAGCTAGGCATCCTATTAACTTGTTCTTATTTTGCTTCATGATTTTGGGGGTAAATGTTATCCATATTTTATAGATGAGGAGGCTGATGGTAAAACTCAGAGAGGTTAAATAACTTACCTAGCTACTAACTAATAATAACTAACCTGGGAAACCAGATCTGTCTGCTTACCGAAAACTACACTGTTTCCTCTTTGTGACACTGTGGTTTATAATACTTGATTAAGGTACTGTTTTCTTTTTTTTTTTCTGAGACGAAGTCTTGCTCTGTCACCAGGCTGGAGTGCACTGGCGCGATCTCAGTTCACTGCAACCTCTGCCTCCTGGGTTCAAGCGATTCTCCTGCCTCAGCCTCCTGAGTAGCTGGGGCTACAGGCGCCCGCCACCTCGCCCGGCTAATTCCTTGTAATTTTAGTAGAGATGAGGTTTCACCATGTTGGCCAAGACAATCTCAATCTCTTGACCTTGTGATCCACCCGCCTCGGCCTCCTAAAGTGCTGGGATTACAGGCATGAGCCACCGTGCCTGGCCAAGGGACTGTTTTCTTTACATCAGCTGTATTATTTGAGTACATGGTAAATGTATTTTACTGTACTTACAGTCTTTGAACAGAAACCATGTATGATATAGCAATTTTTTATTTAAAACTTCCTACTTATCAGTTGCATATGGTTTATCATTTCATTCTACCTTCTGAATAATCTTATTTTAAAATTTAGAAATACTCTAAAATTCCATCAACATAGGTAGAGAATTAAGTAATCAGTATGCCCATATCCTCCATCCCAAATTTACATATTCATGTTTACTTCAGATCTTTTTTCTCCAAATAAAACATTTCTGATAAAGTTGAAGTCCACTTTGTTCTTCCCAGAGGCAGCAAGCACTGTCATGACTTTGATGTGTAGCCTTCCACTCCATGTGCTTAATTACATGAATACATGGTCATAGGAAACATGATGTTGTTTGTGTTTTGAAGGTTTACATAAAAGATATTTCTACTTACATTTTTCTGCAACTCCCTTTTCACTTTCTTATTCTTCCAGTCTGTTTATACCATTATATCCCTAATATATATAGTTCTAGTTCATTTATTTTTAGTATGACCTTTCATTGTCTGTCTTATGCCACAGTTTGTCCATTCCTCTATTTGTAGACGTTAAGAATGGTGTTGCATGCTGGAGACATTAAGGTTGCTAACAGCTTTTGGTAAAAATAATGCTGTGTTGGACATTGTTGTATACGTTCCCTTGAACACATGTCTGTTTCTCTAGGATATACGCCTAAAAACAGAATTCCTACTATATGGGGGTATGTGAATTTTCCGTTTTAACAGATAGGCCAGTGCCTCTCTGGAATGGCTGTCCAAATTTATTTTCCTACCAGCAGTGAGCAAAAATTCCTATTTTCCCCACAGCCTCTAGTAACTTCTTGGTGTTATCAGACTTTTAAGCTTTTTTTCCCCCCAATCTGATGGGTGATCCTGTTAGTCTTTTTTGCCTTAAGAAGGTAGATCATTTGCATTTCTTCTAACCTTGTGGAAGTCTGTTCATCTAGTTTCTGGTGAGAAGTTCTTTTTATGAAATACAGAGCTGGGGAGTGGGAAACACTGCTCCAATTTGCCATTGATTCAGTGTTTCCTTTAATTGAACATCCTACTGTTGACTGTTTTAAAAACACTCCTGAGTATTTTCTTAAAAGAATTCATTTTACTTTTGAAACTAGATACTTCTAATTTTCATTATTTGGATACTGGGGTCTTTTTTTTTTTAAACAGTTAAATATTATTATTATTATTTTTGAGACAGAGTCTTGCTTTGTCACCCAGGCTGGAGTGCAGTGCATCTCAGCTCACTGCAAGTTCCACCTCCCGGGTTCACGCCATTCTCCTGCCTCAACCTCCCCAGTAGCTGGGACCACAGGCGCCCGCCACCACACCTGGCTAATTTTTTATATTTTTAGTAGAGACAAAGTTTCATGTGTTAGCTAGGATGGTCTCGATCTCCTGACCTCATGATCTGCCCGCCTCAGCCTCCCAAAGTGCTGGGATTACAGGCATGAACCACCACACCTGGCCTAAATATTATTCTTGCTTTTTTCTTTTTTTTTTTTCTTAGACAGGGTCTTGCTCTGTCATCCAGGCTGGAGGGCAGTGGTGTGATCACGGCTCACTGCAGCCTTGAACTCCTAGACTCAAGGGATCGTCCCCTGCCTCAGCCTCCTGAATAGCTGGGACTACAGATGTGTGCCACTGTACTGGCTAATTTTTTTTTTTTTTTTTTTTTAGACAGAGTCTTACTCTGTCACCCAGACTGGAGTACAGTGGCATGATCTCCGCTCACTGCAACCTCCGCCTCCCAGGTTCAGGGGATTCTTCCACCTCAGCCTCCAGAGTAGATGGGACTACATGTGTGTGCCACCATGCCCGGCTAATTTTTATATTTTTAGTAGAGACTAGATTCCACCATGTTGGCCTGGCTGGTCTCGAACTCCTGACCTCAAATGATCCTCCTGCCTTGGCCTCCCAAAGTGCTGGGATTACTTAAAGGCGTGAGCCACCGTAGCCGGCCAAACTTTTTTCTTTATACTTCTGAATTTCCCAAATTTTCTATTAATGTAAGTTATAAAAAGTAGCTTAGGTAAGACAACAATTGTTAAGATTCTATTATTGTAATACCCAAGTGTAAGAAATATGGTTGCCGTTCACACTTGTGTAAGTAGGTTTCCTAGATGACTGAATTAGGCTGCATGTATCGTGTGCAGGTCTTTGTTTTGCTCTTTGCCAAAACAATGACTGCTGTTCTAAGAGCTCTTGAAGCACCATTGGACTCTGCTCTGTTTTGAACAGGTTGTCGGAGTACCAGTTGGGTCCGCTTTACCTTCAACAGTGAAGCAGGCTGTGGCGATCAGTGGTGGCCAGATCCTGGTAGCCAAGGCCAGCTCTTCTGTCTCCAAAGCAGTTGGTCCAAAGCAAGTTGTGACCCAAGGAGTTGCCAAAGCAATTGTGAGTGGAGGTGGAGGAACCATTGTGGCTCAGCCAGTGCAGACCTTAACCAAGGCCCAGGTCACTGCTGCTGGTCCTCAGAAGAGTGGATCCCAGGGTTCAGGTAAAACGGATCATCATTGGGAGCCCTTTCAGCAGAAGCTCTCTCCAAAATTGCCTTTGCTAGTGATTTTATTTGCTATTTGATCTTGTCTAGGAAAGCCTAGTTAGGTTGATGCTGTAAGAAGTGTATTGAAATGTTTGTTCTTTTTTATGGGGCATTTCACATAAAGGTCTGTAGGTATTTAGCTTTAAGTTTACACACACACACACACACACACACACACCCACCATTTCTCAGTACCGTGGGGGATTGGTTCCAGGACTCCCTACTGCAGGTAGCAAAATCTACAGATGCTCGAGTCCCCTGTGCACATCTTCTGGTGTACTTTTACATCATCTCTAGGTTATTTTAATACCTAATAACAATGTAAATGCTGTGTAAATAGTTGTTACACTCTGTTGTTTAAGGAATAATGACAAGAAAAACTCTGTACATGTTCAGTACAGATGTACTTATCTTTTTTTCTCCCAATCTATGGGGATACAGAGAGCCAACAGTACTTGCCAGTCAGGAGCACAAATTTGCCCTAACTTTGACTTTAAACAAATGGGGGAAAATATGTATTCCTCCATAGATGGGGTAATTATTTCATTAATTGTCCAAACCACAGTATTTTTGAGAGTAAAAAGAGTCACTGTTAATAATTACAGTGGGACGAGTGTAACCTAGAACTGTTTTAGGCAGAACCAGGACGTACGGTCACCCCATTATATACAAATATAAAGAGCCTCTGGCAGGCTTTTCTGGTCTGTAAATTATTTTTTAATTAGCAGGATATTTAAGAATATCAGTCTTTAAAGCACTGTGCATCTGGGAAACAAACTTTGAATTTATTGCTTGTTAGTGTTCTAAAATAAGATTTTATTGCCTTGTATTTTAGAGTGTTGCCCTTAGTTTCAATTTATCTTACAATTTTTTCTCCTTTACCATTTTAGTAATGGCAACATTGCAGCTACCAGCCACTAATTTGGCCAACTTGGCAAATTTGCCTCCTGGCACTAAACTCTACCTAACTACAAACAGCAAGAACCCTTCAGGAAAAGGAAAACTGCTGCTGATCCCTCAGGGAGCCATCCTGCGAGCTACAAATAGTGCTAGTAAGTGAAACCGTTGGGTTGAATCATTTGGTTGTTGGTTCTGTGTGTGTTCATCTTGTCCACCTGAGGGTAGTTCTTACCTGTTTCAGAAAGCATTTCCGTAACTCTGTTGGGTGGTGTAATGGTAGCATTTGCCCAGATGGATTTAACACATAACAATAATTTAACTAGAAGTGGGTTTGCTCCTCAGCGTTTGGGATCAGGAATGAATCACACTGGAGAGAGATGGCTAGTGAGGCTGTTAGGAGAAAGCCATCTACAGGAACCATGAATGAAGTGGTGTCTGAAAATTATCTGGTGATACCTGAGGGAAGATCCATCTACTCAGAGAAGCTGGAAGTCTATTTTTGGGGACAGGTTGGCATAGGATTAGAATCGAGTGCGTCCATTTGGCTTTGTTTAGATGGGGGTCCCCAACCCCTGGGCCGCACAGCAGAAGGTGAGCGGAGGGTGAAGGAGCATTACTGTCTGAGCTCTGCCTCCCGTCAGATCAGCAGTGGCGCTAGATTCTCATAGGAGCGCAGACCCTGTTGAGAACTGTGCATACGAGGGATCTAGGTTGCGCGCTCCTTATGAGAATCTAATGCCTGATGATCTGAGGTGGAACAGTTTCATCCCAAAACCACTCCCCCACCTCCTGCCGCAATTCATGGAAAAATTCTCTTCCATGCAACTGGTCCCTGGTGCCACAAGCTTGGGGGCAGCTGGTTTGGATGTATTCCTTACTTCTGCTAGGTTTGGAGATGGAAAGAGAAAGACAGACTCTGCCTAGGTGTGTAAGTCTTAAAGCCCCGTGGAAATGAGGCAGTTTATTTGCAGTTACAGAAACTTTTGCTTTGACGTATCAAGAAAAACAATTTGGGCAGTGTTGAAGAGGATAGGATAAAAGGAAATTATTTCTCTCTGAATCAGAAGTAGAAAGGTATAGCATTCAGGGTCATTAGAAGTTAACCACCCTTGCCAAAATGCAGTGTGTCAGCTAACTGTCCTTGTGTTCATTGACCATGATGGGTCAGTTCTACTCTCACGTGGTATTTTTTCCTCATACCTAAGCAGTGGTATGTCCAAAAGTTAAATATGTAAGAAAAGCACAGTGTAAATATAAGTATTTCAGAAGTCATCCAGGAAGCTACTTAGATTCTTGTGATATTCTTGGGGCAAAAATAAACCATTGGGAAGGAAGTTGTTGCAATAATCACTGGAATGAAGGTGGAGAAGGAAATTGGAAATATTCTTGAGTGAATATTCATAGTCCAGGTAGTTCAAATGCATTATCTCACCAAAGGAGAAGGAAAAAGAGTTTTGACATGGGATTTGAAAGGCAAAGAAGAATGAGGTCCTGGGGTCATTGTAAATGAAGGAAAGTCTTCATTTTTCCCAAGACAGGGAGACACCATTGAGCACTGTAAAGTTACACTAAATTCCAGCAATTCACTGACATTGAATCAGATGCCCAAAAGTTGGGAAGCACCTATCTGAGCACATTTAAGTGTTGATTAAAATACTTGGCTGAGGCTAGGTGCAGTGGCTCACACCTGTAATCCCAGCACTTCGGAGGGCCAAGGCGGGCGGATCATGAGGTCAAGAGATCGAGACCATCCTGGCCAACATGGTGAAACCCCCTCTCTAATAAAAATACAAAATTAGCTAGGCATGGTGGCACGTGCCTGTAGTCTCAGCTACTTGGGAGGCTGAAGCAGGAGAATCACTTGAACCCGGGAGGCAGAGGTTGCAGTGAGCCAAGATCTTGCCATTGCACTCCAGCCGGGCGACAGAGTGAGACTCCATCTCAGAAAAATACTTAGCTAGGAAATGTCAGTAGCAAGCCTTCTTTTGATCTCCCATGACCACATCAACGTATCTTCATTGTACTCAGAGCCGAAATACAGTCAGTTGTCATGCAGTTGAAAGGAAATAGATTCTGATCTAAAAATCTAGGAAGTTTTCCTCACTCTTGTCACAGGATAGGTAGATTACAGAAAAGAGGGAGGAAAATAGGAAAGGAGAAGGAATGGCACTAAAAGAGAAACATCTCTCTGGGCTCATTTTTATGTTAAAGCTTTGCTTGATACATTTTATGATGTTGCTGTCATTCATTGTATTTTTAGATCTCCAATCTGGCTCAGCTGCCAGTGGTGGGAGTGGTGCCGGAGGAGGAGGAGGTGGTGGAGGCGGTGGCAGTGGTGGAGGCAGCAGTGCAGGAGGAGGAGGAGGAACAGCAGGAGGAGGAACTCAAAGTACCGCCAGCCCTGGAGGGATATCTCAGCACCTGACTTATACATCTTACATCCTCAAGCAAACTCCCCAGGTCTGGTTATCTGTAACTGATATTTTAAATCATTTAGCTATTTGGTAACTATGCTTAATTATAACTGATTGACTTTTACAGCTCTGGGATCAGGATTCAATACTAACACCTTAGCCATGTTATCTATAGCTCTATCTTGGCTGGGTGTGGTAGCTCATGCCTGTAATCCTAGCACTTTGGGAGGCCAACGTGGGTGGATCGCTTGAACCCAGGAGCTTGAGACCAACCTGGGCAACATGGCGAAACCCTGTCTTTACTAAAAGTACCAAAATTAGCTGGGCATGGTGGTGAATGTCTGTAGTCCCAGCTACTCTGAAGGTTGAGGTGGGAGGATTGCTTGAACCTGGGAGGTTGAGGCTGCAGTGAGCTGAGGTCGCACCACTGCACTCTACCCTGGGTGACAGAGCAAGACCCTGTCTCGAAAAAAAAAAAATCTTTTTATCTTTTTGTGCTCGTTTTGAGAGAAGAGGAAATAGAGATTGAGAAATACTTTAGTAACTTATCCAGGATCTTCCTGCTAAGCTAATGGTAGAATTTGAGTTTAAGCCAGGCATAGTGGCTCACGCCTGTAATCCCAGCACTTTGGGAGGCCAAGGCAGGCAGATCACCTGTCAGGAGTTCAAGACCAGCCTGGCCAACATGGTGAAACCCCGTCTCCACTAAAAATACAAAAATCAGTTGGGTGTGGTGGTGCATCCCTGTAATCTCAGCTACTTGGGAGGCTGAGGCAGGAGAATCACTAGAACCCAGGAGACAGAGGTTGCAGTGAGCTGAGATCACTCCATGGTATTCTAGCCTGGGCGACAGAGTGAGACTCTGTCTCAAAAAAAAAAAAAAAAAAAGATTTTGGGTTTAAACCCAGATCTTCCTGCCTTAAAGATTTCTACTATGCTGATTGCCTCCCAAATCCATGAGGTAATAAACAGTATTAATGTACAGTTGAAAAGTTGCTCGTAGAAGGGAATGATCAAAGAGACAGTATCAAGTTGTAATATTTAGAGTTAGGTTAGATTTGATTAGGAATAGGTTTCCTCCTCCTCTCCTCTTGTCATTAAAGTCTTGGCTCTTTTCGAAGGAAAGTCATAAAATTTTGGTTCCAGATGTTCTTAATGATAAAGAGAAATAGTTATCAGTCTGAATGATTAAATCCAACTTTGAGGACTAAATTGCAAAACAGAGTTTTCAACAGACTGCTCTGTAACTACGGTGCAAAGTTTGAGAGGTGGGGATAACTGTTGGAAGTAATACTTAGAGGACAACTATTCTTTTGAATTATTTTGCCTACATCGCAGAATTAAAGGGGAGAGCGTTGTAGCTTGTAAGATGGGACGTTACATGTTATTTAGGGGATCAGAACAGTCCATTTGAATTTAACAAATTATCGGTTAGTTCTTTATATTTTTTTCTAACTTAGGGCACATTTTTAGTTGGCCAGCCATCACCCCAGACTTCTGGAAAACAACTCACCACTGGGTCAGTGGTCCAAGGAACACTGGGAGTCAGCACGTCTTCTGCACAAGGACAACAAACGCTAAAGGTCATCTCTGGACAGAAAACCACGTTGTTTACACAGGTAAATATGCCCATGCACACACCCCAAATATGGGGTGACTATGGCATTTATTTACATATTTACATGTGCTTTCCCTTTTTTCACAAAGAAATTAAGGTTACATAAGAAAATGAACAGTAAGGCCCGGAGTGGTCGCTTACGCCTGTAATCCCAGCACTTTGGGAGGCTGAGGTGGGTTAATTGCCTGAGGTCAGGAGTTGGAGACTAGCCTGGCCAACATAGCGAAACCCCGTCTCTACTAAAAATACAAAAATTAGGCGGGCGGGATGGTGCGCACCTATAGTCCGAAGTACTCAGGAGGCTGAGGCAGGAGAATCACTTGAACCCGGGAGGCAGAGGTTGCAATGAGCTGAGATCGCGCCATTGCATTCCAGCTTGGGCGACAGAGCGAGATTCTGTCTCAAAAAAAAAAAAAGAAAGAAAGAAAAGGAACAATAAAAAATATAGGAAAACAAAAATGAATCTTGAGGTTTGGGAAAATGTAAGTAGAATGAGAAAATTAAGGCCCCAGGTGTTATTCTGATATGTAAACAGTTAAGATATCTTGCACAGTTAATAAAATCAAAGTATAAATTTTATAGCAAAGACAAAATGAGAAGCATGTTCAGTTTTAAAGTCACATTATATGTGAGAAAGAAAAAACACATATTTCATTAGAAGAAACAAAGCTTTCTTGACACTTTGTTGTGAAATTTCTCCAGATGGACTTCACGTAGAAGAGGTGGGAGGAGCTGCCTGCCTCAGCTTCCCAAAGTGCTGGGATTACAGGCGTGACCCACCACACCTGGCCTTGTTTAGAATTTTTGCAAGGGATACTGGTCAGTAGTTTTCTTAGTAATTTCTGTCTGGTTTGGTATCAGGGTAATACTGGCCTCATAAAATGAAGTGAAAGCTTTTTCTTGCTTTTCTTTTTATTGGAAGAGTTTATATAGAATTGGTACTATTTCTTAACTGTTTAATTGAATATACCAGTAAAAGCCATATTAGCCTGGAGTTTTCCTAATTGACAAGGTTTTTATACTACAGTTTTAAATTTCAGTTTATTTACTAGGTATGGGACTGTTCAGGTCATTTTTTTTCTTTTCTTTTCTTTTCTTCTTATATATATTTTTTGAGACAGAGTCTTGCTGTGTTGCCCAGGCTCCTGGGTTCAAGCAATTCTCCTGCCTCATCCTCTCAAGTAGCTGTAATTACAGGAGCCCACCACCACGCCTGGCTAATTTTTGTATTTTTAGTAGAGACGGGGTTTTACCATATTGGTCAGGCTGATCTCGAACTCCTGACCTCGTGATCTGCCTGCCTCGGCCTCTCAAAGTTCTGGGATTACAGGCACAAGCCACCGCGCCCAACCCGTTTTCATTCTTGCTTTTGATAATTATGTGTCTTCTCTTTTTATTGATCAGTCTAGCCAGGGGTTTGTCAGTTGTATTGATCTTTTCAAATTAGCAGCATTTGGTGTCCTAATTTCTTTTTTGTCAGATGTCCTTACCCATGTTAAACAGATACAAGGCCCCGCAATTCACTGTAGGCAGTTCTTTGAAATCTTCCTCAGATTTCATACCTGCTTGTGTTGCAGCAGTGCGCAGGTGAGACAATTCCTGTTGCCCCTCCCTCCTTGCAGGGACTGGCTATCTTTAATCTTCAGGTTACTTGGCTACTTTGAGATTTCAGCCCTCCAATATGTTTCAGAAAAATAAGATTTTGTAGTGTATTCAGCCTTTTTTTTGTTAGAGTAGGAGCAACCATGCTTTACAGCCCTCTGTTTCCTATGTGGAAGCAAAAGTCCCTAACGGATTTTAACTTGACAGAGAAAACTTTATTTTTATTTGTGTATTTTTTTATATATTTCTTTGAGATGGAGCCTTGCTTCATCCCCAGGCTGGATTGCAGTGGCACAGTCTTGGCTCACTGCGGCCTCCGCCTCCTGGGTTCAAGCAATTCTCCTGCCTCAGCCTCCTGTGTAGCTGGAATTACAGGCACGGACCGCCATGCCTGGCTAATTTTTGTATTTTTAATAGAGATAGGGTTTCACCATGTTGGCCAGGATGGTCTCAATCTCTTGACCTCGTGATCTGCCCACCTCGGCCTCTCAACATACTGGGACTGCAGGTGTGAGCCACTGCACCCGGCCTTTACTTTTTTTTTTTTTTTTAATTTTTTATCTTTCTGACTCAAGATCTAACAGAAAAAACTTTAAATTGCTGTGGTTTCAGATTACATAATACAACTAAACTTGAAGAAACTTCCACTAGTTGAGCTTTAGTGTAGCATCAGAGAAGAGTAACAACAGTACTTGAAAGAGCTGTTAAAATACTCTTCCCTTTTCCAACTACATAGGGGGATATATCTCAAACCAAAACAGCAAGCACCGCAGGAAGGAGGAAGCAGGGGGCGCAGGGCATGGGGAGTACTGGAAACTGAATAGAACTGGCTGCTCTTGCTGCAGTACCCAACACATAACCCTTCTGGTTGCCTCAAGCTTCTGCCATAACCAGATGTAAAGCGTATCTAGCATTTTTCCACGCTTCTGTGGCAGATTCTCCTGGCATGTCCTGCATAAGGCTTTTATCACTTGGCAAGGCTTTCTTCTGCAGCTTCTTGTCTGTTTTTCATAGTTGCTTGTCCACTATTGGACTCCTCAACTAGTTCTTGAACACAACCAGGAGAATACATTTATTTATTTATTTATGCCTTTTCTGGTTTTTTTTGGATTTGGTCCTGAGAGGAGTATTGCTGTCCACAGTGAAGATAAAATGGCACAAATGTTTATGCAGTGAACTCTGTGGCAGCAAAATACATAAAGTGCAAAGACTATTAAGAATATGAGGAGAGGCCGGGTGCGGTGGCTCAAGCCTGTAATCCCAGCACTTTGGGAGGCCGAGACGGGCGGATCACGAGGTCAGGAGATCGAGACCATCCTGGCTAACACGGTGAAACCCCGTCTCTACTAAAAAAATACAAAAAACTAGCCGGGCGAGGTGGCGGGCACCTGTAGTCCCAGCTACTCGGGAGGCTGAGGCAGGAGAATGGCGTAAACCCGGGAGGCGGAGCTTGAAGTGAGCTGAGATCTGGCCACTGCACTCCAGCCTGGGCGACAGAGCGAGACTCCGTCTCAAAAAAAAAAAAAAGAATATGAGGAGAATTTGATAAAACTACAGTCACAGAGAAGAATTTTAACATGTCTCTCAGCATTTAGCTAATCAAGTGGATAAATCTTTTTTATTGTAAAGGATTTGTATTGGAATAACACTACTAACAGGCTTAATTCTGTATCATGGAGACACAGAATACACATTTTGCTTGTATATCTATGGAACATTAACAAATTGATTATATACTTCGCCACAAAGAGAATCTCTTAGCATATTTCAAAAGTAGCATCCAATGTGCTTCATGCTGTTACTCAATAAAAAAGTCAAATCAATAACAACCAAAAAACTTGAAAATTAAATACTCTTCTAAATTCTTGGGTCAAAAAAATCCAAATAAATTGTGGATGATTTTAGCTGTTAATACAGATGACAGTTTTATTAGGGTTCCCCAGAGAAACAGAACAAATATAATATACAGATACTAAGAGGAAATGTATTACGGGAATTGGCTCATGTGATTATGGAGACTAAGGAGTCCCATGACATGCTGTTAGCTGGCTGGAGAGCAGGACAGCTAGTGGTGTGATTCAGTCTGATTACAAAGGCCTGAGAACTGGCAGGGATGGGAGTGAGGGGCACACTGGCATTAAGTCCTAGAGTCTGAAGGCCTGAGAACCAGGAGCTCTGATGTCTAAGGGTAGGAGAAGATTGATGTCTCAGCTTAGGAAGAGAGAGAGAGAATTCGCCCATTGTCCGCCTTTTTGTTCTATTCAGGTCCTTGACAGATTGGATGATGTCTGCCCACGTTGGCAAGGGCGGATCTTCCTTACTCTGTCTAGTGATTCAGATGCTGGTCTCTTCCAGAAATAATATTTTATCAGGTATCTGGGCATCCCCCAGCCCACTCAAGTTGACATAAAATTAACCATCACAACAGTACTTCATATTAAAACCTGTGGAAACAACCCAAACCAGGCTCAAGAAAATTTAAAGCTTTAAATGCTTTTTCCTTTTAGCCCCACATCCTTTAAGATATAACAAAATAATGCATAAATCGTAAGTATACTGTTCAATGAGTTTTATACTCATGCAACCACTATCACAATCAAGATATAGGATAGTTCTAGCACTCTTTTTTTTTCCTGAGATGAAGTTTCGCTCTTGTTGCCCAGACTGGAGTGCAATGGCACGATCTCGGCTCACCGCAAACCTCCGCCTCCCAGGTTCAAGCGATTCTCCTGCCTCAGCCTCCAGGTAGCTGGGATTACAGGCATGCGCCACCACCCCTGGCTAATTTTGTATTTTTAGTAGAGATGGGGTTTCTCCATGTTGGTCAGGCTGGTCTCAAACTCCCGACCTCAGGTAATTCGCCCGCCTCGGCCTCCCAAAGTGCTGGATTATAGGCATGAGCCACCACGCCCGGCCCAGTTCTATCACTCTTAAAACATTCCCTGGTTCGGGCACTGTGGCTTATGCCTGTAATCCCAGTACCTTGAAGGTCTGAGGCAGGAGGATCACTTAAGCCCAGGAATTTGAGACTAGCCTGGGTGACATAGGGACACCTTGTCTCTACCAAAAAAAAAAAAAATTAAAAGCCGGGTCTGGTGGCTAATGCCTGTAATTCCAGCACTCTTCGGAGGCTGAGGCAGGTGGATCACGAGGTTAAGAGATCAAGGCCATCCTGTCCAGCATGGTGAAACCCTGTCTCTACTAAAAATACAAAAATTAGCTGGGCGTGGTGGCGTGCACCTGTAGTCCCAGCTACTCCGGAGGCTGAGGCAGGAGAATTGCTTGAACCGGGGAGGCAGAGGTTGCAGTAAGCCAAGATTGCGCCACTGCACTCCAGCACCCCCCCAAAAAATAAGAAATACATAATTTGTAAGTGGTTCTCCAGTACTAAAGTGCTAAGCCTATATCTAATTTAGAAGACCATTCACTTACCCATTTAAATCTGGCCCCGTCTAGGGTTGATTTTCACGTTTAAAGATTATACGTACATTTAAGAGCACGTTGTAATGAATTATTTTGAAAACAAGTAACCTATTATCTTTGAAGACACTGCTGCCAAATAGTAACTTGCAAATGCGTTTCTTTACTTGTTCTATATTGGGGTAAAGGGATATTTATAAGTGAAAGGTCATAAAATTTGGAGCTTGTTAGAAAGGTGCATAAACACCTCATGTGGGTTCAATTGGTAAGACTTTCCTGGATGGTCTCCAATTCTTGGGGCATATCTCAACTGTCAGTAAGGAATGAGTTAATGTCTATTATCCCAAGCAACATGATTATTTCTGCCCATTTTGTTTCTGCAGGCAGCTCATGGAGGACAGGCATCTCTAATGAAAATATCCGATAGCACCTTGAAGACTGTGCCAGCCACCTCACAGCTCTCAAAGCCTGGAACCACAATGCTGAGAGTAGCAGGAGGGGTTATCACAACTGCCACTTCCCCAGCTGTGGCCCTCTCAGCAAATGGTCCTGCACAACAGGTGGGAAGTAGCACGTCAGTAGAGAATCCTAATGAAACATGAAGGTGGTATAAATACACGGAAGATGTCCAGTAGGCCTTTTAAAAATACTGAACTATTGCTTTTTTTTCTTTTTTCTTTTTTTTCAAAAAAAAAAAAAAAGAAATATTCACATACCATAGAAGTACCCATTTTATAGTATACAGTTCAGTAGTGCTTGTTATCATTCACATGGTTGTGCAGCTCTCATTACCATCATCTAATCCCAGAATATTTTATCCCAGAAAGAAGCCCAGTACCCATCAGCACTCACGCCCATTCCACCTTCTGTAGTTCTAGGCAACCGCTGACCTACTTTCTTTCTCTGGATTTGCCTATTTTAGACATTTCATATAAAGGGAGTCGTAGAACATGCCCTTTTGGGTCTCTTCTGATGCTTAGCGTTACTTTTCAGAGTTCATCCATGTTGTGACTTGCATCAGTACTCCTTCCTTTTCATGGCTGGGTAATACCCAGTTTGATGGATATACCATATTTTGTTTACCCATTCATCAGTTGATGGGCACTGGAATTATTTTCTACTTTTTGAAAAATGCTGCGGTGAATATTTGTCTACAGGTTTTTGTATAAACACATTTCTATTTCTCTTGGCTGTATACCCAGGGATGGAATTGCTGGATTATATGGTAACTCTTTTTTTTTTTTTTTTTTTTGAGATGGAGTCTTGCTCTTGTCACCAGGCTGGAGTGCAGTGGCGAGATCTCAGCTTACTGCAACCTCCATCTCCCGGGTTCAAGCAATTCCCCTACCTCAGCCTCCTGAGTAGCTGGGACTACAGGCGCGCACCACCACGTCTGGCTAATTTTTTGTATTTTAGTAGAGACAGGGTTTCACCATGTTGGCCAGAGTGGTCTTGATCTCCTGACCTCGTGATCTGCCTGCCTCAGCCTCCCAAAGTGCTAGGATTACAGGCGTGAGCCACTGCTCCCAGCCTATAGTAACTCTTTTTGACATTTTCTGGAACTGCTAAACTATTTTCCCAAGTGGCTACATCATTTTAGATTTCCACCAGCAATATACGAGGGTTCCAGTTTTTCCACAAACTCACCCAAACTTGTTCTTGTCCTTTTTGTTTTTATTATAGCCATTGTAGTGGGTGTAAACTAGTATCTCATTGTGGTTTTGATTTGCAGTTCCCTGATAGTTAATGATATTGAGCATCTTTTCATGTATTTATTGGCTGTTTGTATATCTTTTATCCATTTACATCCTTTGCCCATTTTTTAGTTGGTTGTCTTTTAATCATTGAGGTGTAGGAGTACTTTATGTATTCTAGATATGTCTCTTACCAGATCTGCAAAAATTTTCTTGCACTCTGAGCTGTTCTTTCACTTTACTGATATTATTGAACCATGCCCAGCTAATTAAACCGTGCCCACCACTGTGCCCAACTAATTAAAAACAAAAGTTTTTAATTTTGGTTTTCATTCCTTTTTTAAAAAAATGTCAGTTATGATGGGTCTGTAATCAGTGTAGATATTCACAGGGTACACGTGATGTTTTGATGCAGGCGTACAGCACGTAATAACCTCATCGGGGTCATTGGGATATCTGTCACTTCAAGCATTTATCTTTTTTTAAAACCAATTCTACTCTGTTACTATAAAATATATAAGAAATTATTGCGAATTTTGGTCACCCTGTTGTGCTATCAAATACTAGATCTTACTCATCCCTTCTAACTATATTTTTGTACCCATTAACCATCCCCACTCCCTCCCTCCCTGCTGCTGCCCTTCCCACCTTCTGGTAACCACCATTCTTCTCTGTCTTCATGAGTTCAGTTGTTTTCATTGTTAGCTCCCACACATGAGTGAGAACATGTGAAATGTATTTTTCTGTGCCTGGCTTATTTCACTTAACATAATGTCCTCCAGTTCTATCCATGTTGCAAATGACAGGATTTCATTCTTTCTTATGGCTGAATAATATTGCATCATGTATCTGTATCACATTTTCTTGATCATTCACCTGGTGGTGGACACTTAGGTTGATTCCAAATCTTGGCTGTTGTGAATAGTGCTGTAATAAACATGGGAGTGCAGATAGCTCTTCGTATACTAATCTCCTTTCTTTTGGGTATATACCTAGCAGTGGGATGTGGATCATATGGTATTTCTATTTTTAGTCTTTTGAGGACCCTCTGTATGTTCTCTATCATGGTTGTGCTAACTTACATTCCCACCAGCAGTGCACGAGGGTTCCCTCTTCTCCATATCCTCACCAGCCTGTCTTTTGGATGAAAGCCATTTTAACTGGGTGGGATGATTTCTCATTATAGTTCTGATTTGTTTCTGTGACAATTAATGATGTTGAACATTTTTTTATTTGCCTGTTGGGCCATTTTTGTGTCTTCTTTTGAGAAATGTCTGTTCAGATCTTTTGCCCATTTTCAAATGAGATTATTTGACTTTTTTCTATAGAGTTGTTTGAGCTTCTTGTATATTCTGATTATTAATCCCTTGTCACATGTGTATGTAGTTGGCCAGTATTTCCTCCCATTCTGTGGATTGTCTCTGTTAATTGTTTTCTTTGCTGTGCAGAAGCTTTTTAACTTGATGTGATCCCATTTATACATTTTTGTTTTAGTTGCCTGTGCTTTTGAGGTATTACTCAAGAAATCTTTGCCCAAACCAATGTCCTGGAGAGTTTCCCTAATGTTTTCTTGTAGTAGTTTCATAGTTTGATGTCTTAGATTTAAGTCTTTAATCCATTTTGATTGCATAGTGAGAGCTAGGTGGTCTAGTTACATTCTTCTGCATAAAGATATCTAGTTTTCCCAGCACAAGTTTTAATAAAAGTCCCAATTTACCTGTTTTTCTTTTATTGCTTGTTCTTTTGATGTCACATCTGAAAAACCATTGCCTAATCCAAAGCCACAAAACTCAAGCCTATGTTTTCTTCTAAGAGTTTTATACATTTAGCTCTTTTTTTTTTTTTTTTTGAGACGGAGTCTCGCTCTGTCGCCCAGGCTGGAGTGCAGTGGCCGGATCTCAGCTCACTGCAAGCTCCGCCTCCCGGGTTTACGCCATTCTCCTGCCTCAGCCTCCGGAGTAGCTGGGACTACAGGCGCCCGCCACCTCGCCCGGCTAGATTTTTGTATTTTTTTAGTAGAGACGGGGTTTCACCGTGTTAGCCGGGATGGTCTCGATCTCCTGACCTCGTGATCCACCCGTCTCGGCCTCCCAAAGTGCTGGGATTACAGGCTTGAGCCACCGCGCCCGGCCCCATTTAGCTCTTATATTTAGGTTTCAGATTCATTTGAGTTAATTTTTTTTTTCTTTTTTCTTTTTTCTTTTTTTGCGATGGAGTCTCATTCTGTCGCCCAGTCTGGAGTGCAGTGGTACGATTTCAGCTCACTGCAACCTCTGCCTCCCGAATTCAAGCGATTCTCCTGCGTCACCCTCCCAAGTAGCTGGGACTACAGGCACCCACCACCATGCCCAGCTAATTTTTTTTTTTTTTTTTAATTCTTTTGAGATGGAGTCTTGCTCTGTTGCCCAGGCTGGAGTGCAGTGGCTGGATCTCAGCTCACTGCAAGCTCCGCCTCCCGGGTTCACGACATTCACCTGCCTCACCCTCCCGAGTATCTGGGACTACAGGCGCCCGCCACCTCGCCTGGCTAATTTTTTGTATTTTTAGTAGAGACGGGGTTTCACCATGTTAGCCAGGATGGTCTCGATCTCCTGACCTCGTGATCCGCCCGTCTCGGCCTCCCAAAGTGCTGGGATTACAGGCTTGAGCCACCGCGCCCAGCCTTTTTTTTTGTTTTTTTTTTTTTTTTTTTTGTATTTTTAGTAGACATGGGGTTTCACCGTGTTAGCCAGGATGGGCTTGATCTCCTGACCTCGTGATTCATCCACCTTGGCCTCCCATAGGCATAAGCCACCACGCCCAGCCACTCGAATTAATTTTTGTACATGGTGTGAGGTAGACACCAAACTTTATTCTTTTTTATGTAAATATCCAGTTGGCCTAGAAACATTTATTGAAAAACCATCTGTCAGCTGTCTTGGAAGCCCACAGACTTGAATGATGTGACTTGACTTCTCAAGCTTCATCTCCTGCAGCTGCTGCTTCTCCTCCTGTGCCTCTTCACGAGTCATACTACTCTGCTTTGCAGTTCCTTGAACATACAGTGTTCTTTCATGCCTCACCAACTTTCTACATACTCTCCTTTGCCAAGAAACCCTGGCATCTCTCCCTTTCTCTGTCTTGAATCTGGAAGACTTCCCTAAAGTGCCTGATGTTTTACCTGAAGCTGTTTCCTGTACCCTCCCCTTTCTATTCCTAGGCAGAAGCAGTACCTTTCTTCTTGGTTGTATTGGTGACATTTGCCTGTGCTTGCCATAGCATCATCATACTTAGGTGACTGTTTCCGTGGTAGCTTTTATCTCAGAGCCTTAGCACTTAACCATTATGCTGGCCATGCAGTAGATGTTTGTTGAATGAAGTGACAGACTTTAAACATTGTCATGTATTCTTAATAAAGCTCATTTTTAGTCCATGTGTATATTCTGAGAATATGTCCTCCTAATTTTTTGGTGATGAAATTGCCTTTTATAAAGGGATATAATAGGTGGTGAATTTTTAAAATATGATCACCCTATGATACTTCCTTGTTTTACATTTTTTAAATTTTCTTGGTCCATGAAATGTAAAAGTACAGGAACCATTGAACTACAGAAGTAATCTTTTTTAAAATGGTATGGCATTTACTAAGTAGTCACTAACACCTAATAGATGATACTTAGTGTGTGTGCTGTGTGGCCATCACTGCTCTTAGTCACTCACTCTGCTTCCTTCCTGAATTGTGTTGTTTCTGGCCCCATGGGTGAGCAGTCTGAGGGAATGGTTCCCATGTCTTCATCTACGGTCAGTTCTGTAACGAAAACTTCTGGGCAGCCGCAAGTGTGTGTGAGCCAGACCACCGTGGGAACCTGCAAGGCTGCCACCCCCACCGTCGTCAGTGCCACGTCCCTCGTGCCCACACCAAACCCCATCTCTGGGAAAGCCACAGTATCAGGTGAGTTTCATTGTGATATTATTTCTCTCTCTTTTCTCTCATAGGGCTAGAATATTTTTGGAGGATCTTTTTTGTTTGTTTGTTTGTTTGAGATAGCGTCTCACTCTGTTGCCAAAGCTAGAGTGTGATATCACAGTCTTGACTCACTGCAATCTCTGCCTTCCAGGCTCAAGCCATCCTCCTACCTGAGCCTCTTGAGTGTCTGGGACCACGGGCACACATCACACCCAGCTAATTTTTTGTTTTTGGTAGAGATGGGGTTTCACCATGTTGTCCAGGCTGGTCTCGAACTCCTGAGCTCAGGTGATCTGCCCGCCTCGGCCTCCCAAAGTGCTAGGACTATAGGCGTGAGCCACTGTGCCCAGCTATTTTTTGGAGGGTCTTAAGCAATATTTTGTATAATAAATTGTTAAAAGTAATCCAGCAGCATTTTTTGAACAGGTACTTTTTAGATAAATTATTTTTGTTTAAAAATCTATATATCAGATTTTGTCTGAGACTTTAAATTATCATTTGAAAGTTACTCTTTGAATTTTTGAATGATATAATAAAACCTTAGCCACGCAGACAGAACCCTACTGGGTATTTTAGCTTTTTTTATAATGTAATTTTGCAGAGAGCCAAGAGTTTGCTTTCCTTAAAGTACTAATTTCTTTTTTCCTATAATCAGTGTTGAATAGAATTCACTATAAAATGTATAGCTTTCTTTGCTTTCATAAACAAAGTATATAAAATATATCTTAGCCTTGGTGACTCCAAGTCATAATTTTTAACATTAGTTATTATCTTGGCTAGTGTTAGAATGATAGGCTGGAGATCCAGTAAGAGCTATGGTGTCTTTGTGCCTGCACTAGAGGGCCTCAGAAAAGTGTACCTTTTGCTTCTGAGTAACAGAGAGCATGCGTCCTGAGACCAGATGGGCTAGTTGAAGTGATTTGCTTCAATTTCTCAGCTGTAAATGAGATGGATGATAATACCTACTTCATGAGTTCGAGAGGTTTAAATGGGTTAGTAATATATCTGTGCTTAGAATACTGTCTGGCGTGTAGTGGCCATTATATAAACAATTGCCTCTGCCATTATTGTGTGTCATCATTCTTGTTGTTAGTCCATAGTCCTTTATCTGCAATTCTAAAATCCCTAAAGCTGTGAAAAGCAAAGATTTTATTTTTTTAAATTTTACTTTAAGTTCTGGGATGCATGTGCAGAACGTCCAGGTTTGTTACATAAGTGTACATGTGCCATGGTGGTTTGCTGCACCTGTCAACCCATCATGTAGGTTTTAAGCCCTGCATACATTAGATATTTGTCCCAATGCTCTCCCTCCCCTTGCCCCGCACCCCCCAACAGGCCCCGGTATGCGATGTTCCCCTCCCTGCGTCCAACTGTTCTCATTGTTCAGTTCCCACTTAAGAGTGAGAACATGTGGTATTTGGTTTTCTGTTCCTATGTTAGTTTGCTGATGAGAATGATGGTTTCCAGCTTCATCCATATCCCTGCAAAGGACATGAACTCATTATTTTTTATGGCTGCAAGATTATATTGTATTGTATTGTATTATTATTATTATTATTATTATTTTGATGGAGTCTTGCTCTGTCGCCCAGGCTGGAGTACAGTGGCATGATCTCGGCTCACTGCAATCTCTGCCTCCCGGATTCAAGCAATTTTCCTGCCTCAGCTTCTCGAGTAGCTGGGATTAAAGGCACCTGCCATCATGCCTGGCTAATTTTTGTAGAGACAGGGTTTTACAAGGTTGGCCAGGCTGGTCTTGATCCTGACCTCAGGTGATCCACCTGCCTTGGCCTCCCAAAGTGCTGGGATTACAGGCATGAGCCACCATGCCTGGCCAGAGATTTTATTTTTTATAACTAATTTTGGGGCACAATTGGACCTCCATTGACAGCATGTTTATATTATTTAATGTGAATATTTGTGTGTTTTGACATAGAATATTGATGTGTTTGATTACATCATACTGTCTCAGCTGCCAGGAAGCTGATAAAATACATGGCTTTGCTTCTCAAACTTGAATGATCAGTTTTGTTTTTGTTTTTCTACGATCTGGTACAGACAGATACTTCTGTAAAATATAATTAAAATGTCGCAGCACTATCAAACTGTTAAAAGTTTCTACTCTATTATCTTGTTGCAGATTGATACCAGCCAGCATACGGCTGGCACTGGTCTACCGGAAAAACTGAATATCACCGAGATACACACACGCACGCATGCACACACGCGTGCAGACACACCCCTTACTGCCTTTGGATAAGAGGCTGTGGATGTTGTTGTCATTACTATTATTACTTCATTCATATGTAGCTCCACACCAAGCCCCTCGTGTCTTGTTTTTTGGATAGAGAACAAAAAATTAAGGCTGATTATATTTTTCTCTTGATTTCTACCTCCCTGTTAAAA
The DNA here is from genome assembly GCF_007565055.1 of Rhinopithecus roxellana. NCBI lineage: Eukaryota > Metazoa > Chordata > Mammalia > Primates > Cercopithecidae > Rhinopithecus > Rhinopithecus roxellana. The sequence goes on along the minus strand of NC_044549.1, from coordinate 131,354,607 downwards.
TTGACCAACTTCTAGGATAGGGAGTGCTTGTTCTCTACTAACTGAATGTTTTATTTGAGGCCCTGCATTGGACACTGGAGTAGAAATTGTAGAAATAAAAGGAATTATTATAATAATGAATGCCCTTCCCTTGTCTCTTTTCTGATCTTGTTTTTGGCATGTAGTAAATGAAGTCTCCCTGCTGTAAGTTCTAGTTTCCTAAGATGCTGCTGCTGCTGGAACTTTCTGTATCACATTTTCTTTCTTTTTTTTTTTTTTTTTGAGGCGGAATTTTGTTCTTGTCGCCCAGGCTGGAATGCAGTGGAACAATCTTGGCTCACTGCAACCTCTGCCTTCTGAGTTCCAGTGATTCTCTTGCGTCAGCCTCTTGAGTAGCTGGGATTACAGGCATGTGCCACCACATCCCACTGATTTTTGTATTTTTAGTAGAGATGGGGTTTCACCATGTTGACCAGGCTGGTCTCGAACTCCCGACCTCAGGTGAACCACTGCACCCAGCCCACATTTTCATAAAAGGATCAAACTGTTTCCTACTTATAACCAGCAGTTTTTCAATTAAGTTTTTTGTGTGCATCGTAAACTGCATTAAACAAGGTCTCGTTGGGACAGAAGCTGCATGAGCAAGGGAGAGAGCACGAGGAGATTCCGTCAGAGCACACAGGGCCTGTGTGGGGTGTTGGAACTTTGACTCTGGGGGAAGCCACTGAAGGGTGTTAAGCTAAGGTGGAATATGATCTGCCTTACCTTTTAACAGGATCATTGGTGTAGTATTGACAGTAAGCTCTGGGGCACGAGGTAGAAGCAGGGAATGGACCAGGAAGTAGATACTAAGAAAGAAAATTTGGTGATGTATTAGGGAGCTCTGGCCAGACAAGGATCTTTCCCAGAAGTGAAGGGCATGAACTGCCAGTTTCAAAAGGCACACTGGTCTACCGGAAAAACTGAATATCACCGAGATACACACACACGCACGCATGCACACACACATGCAGACATACCCCTTACTGCCTTTGGATAAGAGGCTGTGGATGTTGTTGTCATTACTACTATTACTTCAGAATAATAAATTGATTTTATTATTTTTTTATAAAGAATTATAAAGAAATTTTTTATAAAGAATTATAAAGAAATTGAAAATTTCAGAAATTACATTATCATTGACCTTCTCAGTGGCAGTGCTAGAAGCTAGCATACTACTGCTTTTCAAAATGCAAGAACATTACTTTCAGTCTAGAATTCTCTAGTTAAGGAGATCATTACAGAGTGAGGGTAGAACTATTTCTGACAGGCAAAGTTTGAAATATATTTCCTGTGTACCCTCTCCAAAGACATTCCTAAAATATGGGATGGGGTTATGTCCCAGTCAGCTATTGTAAGGTGAAAATATTTTTTTTTTTTTTTTTTTTTGAGACGGAGTCACGCTCTGTCACCCAGGCTAGAGTGCAGTGGTGCGATCTTGGCTCACTGCAAGCTCCGCCTCCCGGGTTCACGCCATTCTCCTGCCTCAGCCTCCCAAGTAGCTGGGACTACAGCCACCCGCCACCATGCCCGGCTAATTTTTTGTAGTTGTAGTAGAGACAGGGTTCCACGGTGTTAGCCAGGATGGTCTTAATCTCCTGACCTCGTGATCTGCCTACCTTGGCATCCATAAGTGCTGGGATTACAGGCGTGAGCCACCACACCCGGCCATAAGGTGAAAATATTCTAAATGGAAAAAAATGCATGACTGGCCGGGGACTGTGGCTCACTGCCACTGCCCAGCATCACAAGAGAGGTACAGTTTCTACTGAGTGCCTGTGACTTTCATACCATGCCAAAGTAAAAAACTCCAATCAACCATTGTAAGGGAATGTCTGTATAGGGAAGAAAGGGTATATAAGTGCCTTAAAGGGGGAACTTTTTACACCTTTTCTGGGCCCCATCTAGGGGCTAGATTTGACTTTGACTCTGGGGGAAGCCACTGAAGACCCCATCTAGGGGCCAGGTGCTATGGCTTACAACTGTAATCTCAGCAGTTTGGGAGGCCAAGGCAAGCGGATCGCTTGAGGCTGGGAGTTTGAGACAAGGCTGGGCAATGCTGCAAGACCCCATCTCTTAAAAAAAAAAATTAGCTGGGTGTGGTAGTTGTGCCTGTAGTCCCAGCTACTCGGGAGGCTGAGGTGGGAGGATCACTTGACCTTGGGAGGTCGAGGTTGCAGTGAGCCATGATCGCTTGCATCACTGCACTCCAGCCTGGGTGACAGAGCAAGACACTGTCTCAACAAAAAAACAAAACAAAAAAAACAAAACCAACTACCCTAATAGTAAATCAGTAGGTAAAATTAAAAATTGATGCATCAAGGCCTATAATGAATACATTCCTTTTAAAATTATTTTTATTTTATTGTTAGAGCAGGGTCTTGCTCTGTTTTCCAGGCTGGAGTGCAGGGGCTTGATCATAGCTCATTGTAGCCTCTGAACTCCTGGGCTGTCCTCCCACCTCAGCCTCCCAAGTGGCTGGCATTACAGGGGCATGCCACTACATGGTACTAATTTTGTTTGCTTTTTTTTAGAGACGGGGTCTTGCTTTGTTGCCTAGGCTGGTCTCAAACTCCTGGCCTCAACCAGTCCTCCCTTCTTGGCCTCCCAAAGTGCTGGGATTACAGGTGTAAGCCGCTGCACCTGGCCCTACACATTCTTTTACATATACTGAGATAAATATTAATAAAAAGAATCAAAAGGGATTAAAGTAGATACCAGCAGGGAACTAGATGAAAATAGGGAGGTGGAATGGGGGTTGGCTATGTTTATATAAGCCTTTTAGTACTTTTTAACTTGTTAGCTGGTCAGCATGCATAAAAATACGGAAACTTCAGATCGTTGTTAAACTCCTCAACATCATGTCTCAGGAAGTATTACTACCTGACTGATTTAACACTCTTGTATTCCAAAGAAAGATTTTGTTTATTTAAGGCCTTGTTCTAGAAAGTATTTAAGATTATTCCTTTCCTTAGCTCAGACCAGCTGCTTTCCGGTGCCTTAAAGTATCTTTAGCTCCTGATGCTGGTTTTTTTTGTTGTTGTTTTTTTTCAGCGACGGAGTTCTGCTCTTGTTGCCCAGGCTGGAGTGCAATGGCATGATCTTGGCTTACTGAAACCTCCGCCTCCCGAGTTCAAGTGATTTTCCTGCTTCAGCCTCCCAAGTGGCTTGTTTTATAGGCACCTGCCATCATGCCTGGCTACTTTTTTGGTATTTTTGGTAGAGACAGGGTTTCACCATGTTGGCCAGGCTGGTCTCAAACTCCTGACCTCAGGTGGTCCACCTGCCTCGCCCTCCCAAGGTGCTGGGATTACAGGCGTGAGCCACCATGCCTGACCACTGTTTTTAAGTATTTCTTAAAACGTGTTTGTATTGTGCCTTGTATACTCCTTCCCAGTAAAGGCCCTTTGTGATTTTTTAAGTGGCCCTCTGAATGCCTAGAACAGTTTTACATGGAAATGGGAATATGGAAATCACCTTTAAAATAAAATGAGAGAAAGTGATCCTTTCTAAAACGATAGAGAACATCTGATGTTTGAAAAACAAGGGCTGCACAGAGCTAGGAAATGATGAGGTGTGGTGTGTAGACAGATGGACATACTAGATACGTAGGGACAGTGGGAAGGAGATGCGCATACATTGGGACCAGATTAAAATGGACCTTGAATGCTTGAAGCTAATTTTGGAAATATGTTTTAGGCAGTCAGGAGCCAGCATAGGTTTTTAAGTAGGATAATGACAATGTTTGACATCAAAACACGGAATTTTATATCTAGAACTGTGTACAAAATCCAAAATTTTGTACACATCAGAGCTATGTGCAAAACAAATTGTCATAGAAAACAAACATGGAAGAGTACTATCTGAAAACATTAGTATTGATTATCTCTGCGGTAGGATTTTGGGTGACTTTTTATCCTTTTTACTAGCAAAAATGTTACTTCATGGTTGTGGTACAAGGATACTTTTAATCATTATGGCCAGGCACAATGGTTCACATCTATAATCCCATTGCTGGCCAGGCGCTGTGGCTCATGCCTGTAATCCCAGCTGAGAGGCTGAGGTGAGTGGATCACTTGAGGTTAGGAATTCGAGACCAGCCTGGCCAACATGGTGAAACCCCGTCTCTACTAAAAATACAAAAATTAGCTGGGTGTGGTGGCATGTGCCTGTAATCCCAGCTACTCAGGAGGCCTAGGCAGGAGAATTGCTTGAACCTGGGAGATGGAGGTTGCAGTGAGCCAAGATGGCGCCATTGCACTCCAGCCTGGGCGACAGAGCGAGATACGACTCAAAAAAAAAAAAAAATCCCAGTGCTTTGGGAAGCCGTGGTGGGAGAATCGCTCGAGGCCAGGAGTTTCAAGACCAGCCTGGGCAACAAAGCAAGACCCCATCTCTACAGAAACAAATTAAAAATTAGCTGTGTGTCATGGCATGCCTGTAGTCCCAGTCACTCTGGAAGCTGAGACAGGAGGATCGCTTGAGCCCAGGAGTTCAAGGTTGTAATGAGCTATGATCGTACCACTACACTTTTCAACCTGGGCGACAGCCTGTCTCTAAAAATAAAAATAAATAGGGGCTGGGCATGGTGGCTCATGTCTGTAATCCCAGCACTTTGGGAGGCCGAGGCAGGAAAATCGCTTGAACGTGGGAGGTAGAGGTTGCAGTAAGCCAAGATCATGTCAGCCTGGGTGACACAGCGAGACTCTATCTCAAAAAGTTAAATAAACAATTATTGTCATGCCGATGTTTTATTGTGAAATCCACAGCATCTGTTGCCTCCTGCTTCTCGCTCTTTTGTTTACTGGAAGGTAACTTCCTCCATGACAAAATATGGGTGGCACAGAGGATAAGGGACTTTCCTGAAGCACCTGACCTTCAACGTGGCCTTGTCTTCCAATTTGTTCTAGGACTGTTAAAGATTCACTCCAGCCAAGCCAGTCCCCAGCAGGCGGTCCTGACGATTCCCAGCCAGCTCAAACCACTCAGCGTAAACACGTCTGGAGGGGTGCAGACAATCCTGATGCCTGTGAATAAAGGTGAGTGCCTTGCCCACGGGCCTCTGTGCTGTGGCCGCTTCCACGTATCCCAGCATTTACCAGGTGGTGACTGCTCTGCCCGTGTACAGCCGCCCTTCAGCTATCACGGTACTCCCTGCACCTTGAATGCTAGGGCACCAATGCCAGGACTCAAAACCCAAATGTTCATTGGCTTCTAAATAGCTGCCCTTATCTAAAGTTGAGTTGAAGGGGGAATGTTTTAAGTGTTTATAAGAATTTACATTAATTGGATTGTTGTTTTCCTTTCCTTTTTTTTTTTTGAGACAAGAGTTTTGCTCTGTCGCCAAGGGTGGAGTACAGTGGCGATATCTCGGCTCACTGCAACCTCCGCCTCTGGGTTCAAGCGATTCTCATGCCTCAGTCTCCTGAGTAGCTGGCTAATTTTTGTATTTTTTAGTAAAGACGAGGTTTCACCATGTTGCACAGTCTGGTCTTGAACTCCTGACCTCAGAAGATCCACCTGCCTTGGCCCCCCCAAAATATTGGGATTACAGGCGTGAGCCACCACGCCCAGCCTGGCTTGTTACTTTCTTAGTTTAGTGACAGGCTCCCATTTCTACAGTTGAAGATATACCTCAGTTACCCTCATATCTAATAATCGCCCACTAGTAAAAAGGGACTTTGCAATTCCTGTTGTCCTCAAGTTGGCTTTGTGCTGTTCGTCTCATGTGGGGTTATCACCTGGGAGTTAGATCACCCTCATTAAAAATAATCTCTGTATTTGTTATATCCGTCCGTCCTTTTCTCCCTTTAGTGGTTCAGTCATTTTCTACCAGCAAGCCACCTGCCATTCTGCCTGTAGCTGCCCCAACTCCAGTTGTCCCCAGCTGTGTTCCAGCAGCTGTTGCAAAAGGTACATAGGATCTCAGAGTTCTCGTCCAGAAGTTTTGTTATCTTTTTTGTTGTCGTTCACGTTCTCTTCTGATGTCCAGAAGTTTTATGCAGGACGTTACCATAATCTGAATCTTTTGAATTTTCAGCATTTGCAAATCAACCACTTGGCAAATATGTCCTAAATACTCATATGGTAGACTTAACATTGAGGGAAACACAGAGATGTATAAAGGATCATTTCTACCCTTTAATAAATTTATAATAAGGTTGAAAAGAATTGCTGTAGACAGCAAGCAATCATTGATAAACACAAGACATGTGGCCAGGGAAATGATTGCTGAAATATTGCAGCTTGGGATGTCTGATCAGGGTTGGCAGAGGGTGTGGAGAAGGGCAAGACTTTGTACTGACCATGGATTATAACCTGGACTTTAAAAGAGTAGAGGTTTTTTAGCTGTGGGGAGTCAAGGGGTATGCCAGATTAAGGGCACAGGAGAGACAAAGACTCAGCTTCCCCTTTGGAGAAGTGGCAAGTTAGAGGGACTCATTTGGGGAGTATAGTTGTGGTAAAGGGGGTTTAGGTAGGGGCCAGACTTTGGCGAGCTGGCAGTGGGAGACATTCCTGCCCACAAGAGTAGATCGGGATAGCATGGTGGATTAGAGCAACACGCTGACATTGATAACATCAATGTCCAAGCACAGGCATTCTGATTTTTGCTTTCTGCCTTGTGTCTCAGAACGCTAAGATAATGCTGAAAGTTGATAAACTAGCTGGAGAGATGATATTGGAAAGGTCACAATATTAGAACTTAGAACAAACCAGCATTGTACTTCAATGTAGCATTGTTAAATCACATGTGTGGGGAGGGGGTGAGGGATCTTACACAGCAGTATGGGTGGCCCTTTAAGAAATATCTGAGGAGCCATTTTATTGCCCCCGCCCTGTCATGAGGCTGGAGTTGTCCCCCCTGAGACCCAGGCTAACAGTTCTTCCCTTGTCTGATGACCCTGGGATGATAGGAGCCATCTCAGTCCCCTGGCTGTGTCCCCACAACAGCTGGAGTGGCAGTTTCCTTGCTGAGCTTCACTGCAGGAGCTTTGTTTGTGCCTGCACATGTCCTTCCACTGCTAACCCCTAACAGCTGCCTCTTTGTTGCTCTTGCCTTGTAGTGAAGACTGAACCAGAAACACCTGGGCCGAGCTGCCTCTCTCAGGAGGGTCAGACAGCAGTGAAAACAGAAGAAAGTTCTGAGCTGGGAAACTATGTCATTAAGTAATTCTTCCAATCTTTCCTAAAGGAATTCCGCTTTGGGTGTTTGTCATACCTGTGACAGCTGAGTATGTGCAGAGTTGTGTGTGTAGCTCTAAGCCCTTGATGGGAGGAACTGTCTGTGCCTGTGTAGTGGACAAGTGATGCACAGCTGAGGGTCATCATTTTATACAGTGATGTGACTGGAGGTGGCACTTGATTTGTAGCCTTAGAAGCCTCAGATGGGATTAGACCTCATTTCAGTTGAGGTTGCCAACGTGGGCTTTCTCTGCTGAGCCCTTGGGCACAAAATTTCTCCTGTTGCCATCACTCAGGTGTATACGTGCTTTGTGACTGGGTGTCCACATGCCTGCCTAATCTTAGCTGCCTCTTCATGGGCTATACACACTCTTTGCTTCTTCTAAAATGCTTCCTGAGGTTTCGTAATTTCTAAATCAGGAAGCCACTTCTGACCAGCTACTTTTAAGTATATCAAACTGCTGGGGACAATAGAAACTTAGCCCTTTAATATGGTAGATGGAGGCGTGAACTGTAATAACCCTAAGACGGGCATACAGAATTTTTCTCCCCTAGTAGCAGTCACATTGCAAAAAGATTATATTGCTATTTAATTTTAAGGTGTAGATTAACTGTCTGTAATATGCGCATAATCTTCCATTCCTGGAATCTTATTTAGTCTTGACATTTTCTTTTTAAGCATAGAACACCTTTCGTTTACAAAGAAGGTAATCTATGGAAGGAAAGACATGTTAATATGATGTTTTTACATTATAATTCCCTCAGAATGGAATATATCCATTAAGTATATGGCATATATATGGCTATGGAAACTGCTACATGTATTTAATTTATTGCCTTATTTTTTTTTTATCCTTCTCAGGATAGACCATTTAGAGACTATCCAGCAACTCTTAACAGCAGTAGTAAAGAAGATTCCATTAATCACTGCAAAAAGTAAGACAATTACACTGAATATAGGGGTGCATTTTTTAAAGCTGTGAATTTAAGGTATTGAGTCGACTGAAATCACTTGGGTTTGTAAATTAATATTGATAATGGCAGTTACCTTACAAGGTTTCAGCTAGAGTTACAGCTCATTTGCAAGGGTTTTAGCATTCACATGCAGTTAGTTTTTTATTCTTTTTACTGTGTTGTTCTTTAGAAGGAATGTTTTACGTTTTTCATATGTAAATCATAAATTGTTTTGTATGCAGTTAAAACTCTGTATTAGCATTTGACGTTTATGAATGAGGAAAGCGTTTAGTGTTTGGCTGCAGTGTACCAGGTCCTGTGCAGACTGGGTACGTTCACTGTCTCATATAATCCCAGCCTCCTGTATGGTAGCTGGTGTCATCTCCATTTACAGATGAGAAAACTGAGGATGAACAGGGTTGAATAACTTGCTCGAGATCACAGAGCCATGGGTGGTGAAACAGGATACAAACCTGGTTCTGTTTGACTCTTAAGACCATTCATCTTTCCTCTGAAACTCAGGATTGCACACTGTAGAAATGCACAGTTTTTAAGACCTCCCAAAGTGGTGTGCTGTGTCACTGCCCATCGTTAGCTAGATTGAGTAAATTGCTGCTTAGCCCCAGTTGTTTTGACAGAATCAATAGCCTTTGCTGAGGGGCCAGCAGCCTGCGGACACAGGAGCATGCTCATGGGCAAGACCACCATGCACACTGAGAGGGAAGCCAGGGGCAGCCTCCACGCCACTCAGATTTGTAGGGCTCTGAACACGTACGCCAGGTACAGACCACCTACTTATTTTTTCCAACTGTAATAGCAAAGCAGTAGTCTCTTTTTCTAAGGTAAAGTTTGGGGGATCATTTTGATGTATCTCAGAATAAACTTTTGGTGACAGTTTCCCAGCCTGACAGAAGAAATTCAAACAAAAAAATCTCTCTCATATATACGTGTTTGTGTGTGTGTGTGTATGTGTGTATGTGTATACATATACATGTGTATGTGTATATACATGTATATACACACATACATACACATATATGTATATATACACACACATATACACACACACACACATACATACACACACACACACAGTTTTCTCTCTCCTTAAAAATACAGAATACAAGAGCTGGAAGGTAGTTCAGATACTATCTTCCCAGCTTTCTCAATTTATAGATAAGAAAACCAAGCTGGTTGCAGTGGCTCACACCTGTAATCCCAGCAGTTTGGGAGGTTGAGGTGGGCAGATCACCTAAGGTCAGGACTTTGAGATCTGCCTGGTCAACATGGTAAAACCCCATCTCTACTAAAAATACAAAAATTAGCCAGGCATGGTGGTGCATGCCTGTAGTCCCAGCTATTCAGGAGGCCGAGGCAGGAGAATCGCTTGAAACCAGGAGGCAGAGGTTGCAGTGAGCTGAGATCGCGCCACTGCACTTCAGCGTGGGCAACAAAGTGAGACACCATCTACCATGGCCACCTTGTGAGTTAATGGCGGGTCCAGGGCTCCTAGTGGAGCGCCAGTTCCACAGACTTTAATAGCCTGTGGCAGTGATTACCTTCTCCACCAAAGAAGCCAAGTTCCCAAGAAGGTGTGTTGCTTTGAGTACACACGACAGGACGCCTTCTCTTCTGAGGAGACGCCCTCCTGGTGTTAGGCTGCATCTTGCCCAGTAAGGAACATACATGCAATAAAGAGATCTGAAGAAGTGACTGGCTTGCCTCCAGCAAATGATATGTGATTGGAATCGTAAGAGCTTTATTCAGGATTTGCTGGGTATGTGCATTCTAGGTGAAGATGCCAGCTGCTTTTCTGCGAAGTCTGTAGAGCAGTACTATGGCTGGAACATTGGAAAAAGGAGAGCTGCTGAGGTAACCTACGTCTCTGCCTGTTCATTTTGGCTGCCTGCAGAAACCTTTTCTTAGGGAACAGGGATACAGATTGCAGCATATTTTATTGAAATATTTGATGGCTGAATATTTTCCTCAGTTAAAAAAGTCTCATTTTTCAAAGACTTGTATCCAGCCGACTTTCAGGGCTGCCTTCTTTTCCATTACTGGTAGAAACATCCCTCACAGTTTCTAACTTTTTTTCTGAGTTTCAGAATTTTAAATGAACTTGCGTATCGAGTCCTTACAGTGGGAAGGTGCTGTGGTCGGTTTAGGGAAAGTTGGGATAGGAGGGGAAGTGGGAGGTCCTAGGTTGAGACCAGGTGAAAATCTTTAAAGGCCAAACCTAGGAGTTGCTGTTTTAGTTATAAGCATTAGGGAGCTGGTAGAAGTTCTACTTTTTTTAAGTGGGGAGTAACACAATCAGGTTTTTTTTCTTAAAAAAAAAAAATTCTAACAGGTTAAGTTAGGATGGTGATTTATGATTGCATGATAACGTAGTTGTGTTAAGTGGAAGGATTTGATTATGGTTCCAAAAAAAATTTTGTTTTAAGTGGCAAAGAGCAATGACAATGCGAAAAGTCTTACAAGAAATCCTGGAGAAGAATCCGAGATTTCACCACCTGACTCCCCTCAAAACCAAGCATATTGCTCACTGGTGCCGCTGTCATGGCTACACCCCACCAGACCCTGAGAGCCTGAGGAATGACGGGGACTCCATCGAGGATGTGCTGACCCAGATCGACAGCGAGCCTGGTAAGCCTTCAGAGCGCCTGGCAGCCTGGGGGCATTGGCTTAGAGAGAGGTGAGGATTTGGAAGAGGTGCTGTAGAGAACAAGAGCATTTCCTACCTCCTGCCATGTCCTCCCTGGGACTATGCAGTCCCCGTGGAGCTGTTGGTACCCAAGTATCTCAAGTGTTGTGCCCCAGCCACAAATGTTCCAGCCCTTGCCGTGCAGCAGGCTCACACTGTTCACTCCAGAGTCCCTGCTTGGCATCATTTCTTCTTTGAAGACTCCTGATCCATCTCCTTTCCTGCAGATCGAAGCAGCTTCCCCATCTTTTGTGACCTTAAGGACCCCCCTATGCCCCAGACAAGTCTGTGCTCCTTCTGTGAAGATGAGGCCTGTGTCTCATCTGTTACTTTATCTCCAAACCCAGCTTGGAGGACGCCACCCAGTGTGGGAGGCACTTGTGAAAACTAGTAATGTTGCAGGTGAAATGAATTGTTTTATGATAAAAAAGCACTACTAGGCCAGGCGCAGTGGCTCACACCTGTAATCCCAGCACTTTGGGAGGCTGGGGCAGGCGGATCACGAGGTCAGGAGTTCAAGACCATCCTGGCTAACACGGTGAAACCCCGTCTCTACTAAAAATACGAAAAATTAGCCAGGCGTGGTGGCTGCCCGCCTGTGGTCCGAGCTACTCGGGAGGCTGAGGCAGGAGAATTGCTTGAACCAGGGAGGCAGAGGTTGTAGCGAGCTGAGATTGCACCACTGTACTCCAGCCTGGGCTGCAGAGCAAGACTGTCTCAAAAAAAAAAAAAAAAAAAAAAAAAACCACTGCTGCAGGGCCATGGGATGTAGGACCAAGGGATTAAAGATACGTAGGGAGAAGAAGCATTTTGAGTTTCACCTTAAAGAATAAGAAGGGTTGGACCGGGCATAGTGGCTTATGCTTGTAATCCCAGCACTTTGAGAAGTCAAGATTGCTTAAGCCTCCAGGAGTTTGAGACCAGCCAGGGCAACATAGTAGGACCTTGTCCATACAAAAAATACAAAAATTAGCTGGGTGTGGTACCTCGCCTGTAGTCCTGGCTACTTGGGTGACTAAGATGAGAGGGATCACTTGAGCCCGGATTGCGGCTGCAGTGAGCCATGAGCACGCCACTGCACTCCAGCCTGGGCAACAGAGCCAGACCCTGTCTCAATAAAATAAAAAGATAGGTTGTTATCTGCCCCCAGCCCCATTTATGTAGAAAAACAGAAGCTCTGCCTCCCTGTCCAAGGAAACCTGGAGCATAGAGGTGGGGTTCCTTTAAGACTTAGGGCCAGGCTCAGTGGCCTCCCACTTTGGGAGGCTGAGGCAGGAGGACTGTTTGAGCCCAGGAGTTCAAGACTAGCCTGGACAACACGGTGAAAATTTGTCTCTACAAAAAATGCAAAAATTAGCTGGGCATGGCGGTGCACGCCTGTAGTCCCACCTACTCGGGACGCTGAGGCAGGGGGATTGTTTGAGCCCAAGAGGTTGAGGCTGCAGCGAGCTGTCATCATGCCACTGCTCTCCAGCTTGGGTGACAGCACAAGACTGTGTCCAAAAAAAAAGGGCAAGTCCCGTCTTTGCCATTAAGTTTCTTGAGAGCCTAATGCAGGATGGCCTCTCCTCTCATCTCCTGCAGCGCTTTACATCAGCAGCACAAGGGCTTGTCTGACTTCGCTGTCTAAGCTACTCGGAGAGCAGAGACCGTATTGATGTTTCCCGGGCTTCACTGACACTGTGTGGAAAGCACAGTCCTTCCTGTTAATCTGACTGATTACAGACAGCCCCTGACCTACAGTGGTTTGACCGTGATTTGATTTTGTGACTTTACAGTGGTCTGAAAGCTGTAGGCATCAGCACAGGCCTTGACTTCTGATGGGATTGCATCCAGATAAGGCCATCGTAAGTTGAAAATATCCCAAGTTAGGCCTGGCGCGGTGGCTCAAGCCTGTAATCCCAGCACTTTGGGAGGCCGAGACGGGCGGATCATGAGGTCAGGAGATCGAGACCATCCTGGCTAACATGGTGAAACCCCGTCTCTACTAAAAATACAAAAAACTAGCCGGGCGAGGTGGCGGGCGCCTGTAGTCCCAGCTACTCCGGAGGCTGAGGCAGGAGAATGGCGTAAACCCGGGAGGCGGAGCTTGCAGTGAGCTGAGATCCAGCCACTGCACTCCAGCCTGGGCGACAGAGCAAGACTCTGTCTCAAAATATATATATATATATATATATATATATCCCAAGTCAAAGAATGATGTTTTTCAACTTATAATGGGTTTTCCAGGATATAGCGCCATCCAGCATAACTTGAGCAGCTGGAGCGTGTTAGAGCCCAGTCAGTAAAACAAAAGACCAGAAGCTGGGTGCCCTTAAATCTTGTACCTGGTGTGGACCTCACACACTCATCCAGAAAGTGGAAGGGCGCTAGTGCCCTAGACCTGGCCTTAAGGTCCTCACACTCCTGATTAGGCTTTGTATAAATTACCTTATTAGAAACTGGACCCATAATATACATTGAAGTGTTAACAGTCCTGCTCTCTGAGCAGTGAGAATAGGGGTGATTCTTTTTATTTTCTTCACTCTGCATTTCTAAATTTTCCAAATTTGAGATGTAGAAAATCAGGTTAGTCCTTAATACTCAGAGGGAGGGGAGTGGCCTGGTTTTTGGTGGTAAAAGTGAGAATTCCGTACTCTTTTGTCTTAGATGGCAGTTGCTTTACATAGATCACACACAAGATGCCTGTCTTTGTGCCTTTCTCCCTCATGAATTACTAGCTGTCATTATTATAGATCCATAGAATATTAGAGCTGGAAAGAAGGTCAGCTCCGCTGATGCTTTTCCCCCTTCCTCAGACCATGGGTCTCTTGGAGATGGTAAGTCCTCTTCCGTTGGCCCCACAGCTGTCTTAACGCTGCTCGCTTTCATTTAGAGTGCCCATCATCGTTCTCCTCTGCGGACAACCTCTGCCGCAAACTGGAGGACCTGCAGCAGTTCCAGAAAAGGGAACCCGAGAATGAGGAGGAGGTGGACATCCTCAGCCTCTCTGAGCCAGTAAAGATAAACATCAAGAAGGAGCAGGAAGACAAACAAGAGGAAGTCAAGTTCTACCTGCCACCAACCCCAGGGTCTGAATTTATTGGGGATGTCACACAGAAGGTAGGGGTTGTGGTGTTAATAGTTCATGCAGCAGAACAGACTCAGAGCTGGACATTCAGACATTCAGCCTCACAGACCCAGACCCAGATGTTCAGCCTCACAGACCCAGACTCAGACCCAGACTCTTCTAGTGGTGTAAATGCTTGACTTCCTTCTGCCTGGTTGACCCAGGTGTGCTCTCTGGGCTCCCATCTTCCTGCATCAGAGCCCTTGGGCAGAAACGCTAATTACACGTGAAAAGGTTGCTTGTTGAACACAGACTTGAAGCAAAGCTGGCTAGATAGAAACGGTTGATTACTCTTCATCTCATTTTTTCTCATCTGCCTCAGTAGAAGCACCTTTCCCTCATGAGGCTTGTCGTATTTCTGAGTTGCGCGTCAGTGCGAAATCCCCCCCGATGTGTTGATAGGTCCTGAGTGCCCCGCCTGTGGTGCAGATGGCATGCACCTACCTTATTATACCGGAGAGAGGTACTTATCCACCCTGCTAGAGCCTAGCAGCTCTTCAGCATCTGTCAGTTGCTCAGGGCCCGAGGTGAAAGACAGTGTGCTTTCATTGGCTGCCATGAAAAATGGGCAAGATGCAGTTTCCAAGTGCAAACAGGACACTGGAGTCTTGATTCCAGAACTTCCAGAGTGGTGTTCGCTTATCAGAGCTCATGGCAGATCCCAACCAGGTTCTTCCACGAAGGAGATTTGAGAGTTAAAGTAGGATTATAGTCACATTTTAGAAATCAGCCAGAAATGTGGAAAAACAAGATAACATTCGTCTAGATGTCATATTCCGTGTTCCTTTCCAGTGAATTTTGCCCAGCATGTTTGCAGAGTCCTTCTTCCAACCAGGCATCTCTTTGGGTGTCAAAGAGTTATGCTTGGTTGGCGAGAGGCTGTTTTTAAAGCAGCGATACGAACAAACGGCTTTCTTCTGCTTTTCCAGATTGGGATCACCCTGCAGCCCGTGGCGCTCCACAGGAACGTGTATGCGTCCGTGGTGGAGGACATGATCCTGAAGGTGGGTGCTTCCAGGGGCCGCCAGCCAGGAAGGGTGGTTGCATCCCAGGCGGTTTGGAGTAAGGGGCAAGGACAGAAAAGGAACAAAGATAACATGCTTTAAAATTTCTCATCTTATTTGAGCTTAGGTTCTCTCTTTTTGTTTTTTTTCTTCTGATTTTTTTTTTTTTTTTTTTTTTGAGACGGAGTCTTGCTCTGTCACCCAGGCTGGAGTGCAGTGGCCGATCTCAGCTCACTGCAAGCTCCGCCCCCCGGGTTTACGCCATTCTCCTGCCTCAGCCTCCCAAGTAGCTGGGACTACAGGCACCCGCCACCTCGCCCGGCTAGTTTTTTGTATTTTTTAGTAGAGACGGGGTTTCACCGTATTAGCCAGGATGGTCTCGATCTCCTAACCTTGTGATCCGCCCGTCTCGGCCTCCCAAAGTGCTGGGATTACAGGCTTGAGCCACTGCGCCCGGCCTTTTCTTCTGATTTTTAAGTGGACTAAGTTATGTTTCCCCTGAGTACTCATGTCGCTCTGAAGATATTTTTCCACGTGGTTTCAGGTGCCTCCTAAGACATTCTGGAGGAGGGTGGTCAGTGCGCTCGTTGCTTTAGGAGGTGGCAGAGACAAAGCTTACGATTTTCTGTACATGTCACAACGGCAAACAGCCCAACTGTCCTGACCCTGGCAGGGGTGTGAAAATGCCGCAGCCTCCTTCCCCAGCCTGATCCTAGGTCAGCAGTTCCTTTCCTCGTGGATCCTCCCCAAGAATAGGGGTACCTCAGTAACAACTGCTTTCCTTAAATACAATGTCTAGAGCTGGGTGCGGTGGCTCACGCCTGTAATCTCAGCACTTTGGGAGGCCGAGGCGGGTGGATCACTTGAAATCAGGAGTTTGAGACCAACCTGGCCAACATGGTGAAACCCCATCTCTACTAAAAATAAAACATTAGCCGGACTTGGTGGTGCTCGCCTAGTAATCCAAGCTACTTGGGAGGCTGAGGCAGGAGAATCGCTTGAACCCAGGAGGCGGAGGTTACAGTGAGCCGAGATCGTGCCACTGCACTGCAGCCTGAGGAACAGAGTGAGACTCCATCTCTCAGTCAATCAATCAGTCAATAGAATAATGTCTGATTAATGAAAATCACTCCAATTCATAATTTCCCAGAAACATGGCCTTTATCAACTATCGTCTATTATTGAGACTTTTAATTTTTTCTTAAGGACTTTTCAATCCCTAGGTGCAGTTGTTTCAGACATTTGGGGTAAGGGATGGGGTTAGATGCGTCCCTTCTTGCCAGCAAGCAGATGGCCATTTGAAGAATAACAGCGCCTTCCATTGTAGGCTACAGAACAGCTGGTGAATGATATCCTGAGACAGGCTTTGGCAGTTGGATACCAGACAGCTTCTCACAACAGGTATTACTATCTCTGCAGTCCGTGGTGTGAGGCTTATACCTCTTTCCTAACAGTTGAATTACCCATGAAGGTATTTTATACTTACATCAATCCAGTAGGAGGTGGAGTGAGTGCTTAGGACACTCTTAGAGCCAGGTGAACTCAAGGGTCTGCTCTGTCATTTTTAGAGAACCTTGGTTGTGAAAGCTCACTCAGCTTTGCTCAGAGGTTTATATCCTCCTCCTCATTACTTCACAGACACCTAGGACCCTGTTTTATTACAGGGTTGAATAAATATTAGCTTTGCAATTAAAGATAAGTGTCCATTACATGTCAGACATGAGGGCCAAGCATTGCATATATTACTTGTTTTTCATTGCAGAACTATTATTCCCTTTTTAAAAATCAGGAAACCGGGCTTTGAAAGGTAATCTTACCCAGCTTTCCCAGAAAATACAGTGGAGACCTGGACTTCCGACTCAGGTCTCACTGGCTCTGAGGCTCCCGGGCTTGCCACTGCTCTTTGCTGACTCTCATTGTCTTTGATTGAGACACTGAGTTTCAGTCTTTTCCTAGGCCCTGAAAGAATGGTAGATAGGCCACATCTGCTTTTCTTGCAGAGGAAACGAATATTATTTTATTGCATTATGCTAAAGGCTGTCACAAATTTATAAAATTGTAGCAAAGTGCCTGAGGACATGAAGGGCCTAAATCAGAGGAATATTAGATGAAGCTTCACAGGAATATATCAGACAACATAGACGTCTTTAGAGAAAAGGAGGTGAACCAAGAGTTCCGGTCCTGCTGCCCGCTGTCCTGCTTGGACCCACAAGTGAGCCAGGGGCCTCCTGTGGCTCCTGCTCACCTCTGTGCTCCCTGTTCTGGAGGGGTAGAGTGACTTGGGTGCTTTTGATGGAACAATTAACATCACGCCTGGCCTGGCGTGACTCCATCTCCCATCTTTCCCGGAGATGGGAAATACAGTCCCAGAGTTTTGTGGTGCTTTGACTCAGCTTTTGGTCTGCTGAGACTCACTCACAAATGTGTCATTCCATTCTGCCATCCACTTTGTTTTCTTTCTCTTTTCTCAGTTCTCAGAATCTTTTTTCCTAATCATTCAACCAACTTGTTGACATCCTTCTCATGCCTATGACTAGGAAGGCAGCCCCCACCCCAGAGTGGCCCTAAGCTATGTCTGTGGCTCAGGAGCCCTCTCCAGGGGGCCTCTGCCTGGGATAGTCCCTGTGGTGAGTTAAGTGAATGAATGATGAGATACGTGTGAGAGAATTTCACCTGGTAACACCCTTTGTTTTTTGGACCAGGATTCCCAAAGAAATTACAGTGAGTAATATTCACCAGGCCATTTGCAACATTCCTTTTCTGGATTTCCTCACAAACAAACACATGGGAATATTGAATGAGGACCAGTGAGCGGAGTGAGGTGCCCTGGAGAAGCAGGCTTTGAAGGCGCAGCGAAGCTGTAACTGAGGACCCTGCTGCTCGGGAAGGAGGTGGTTTCCAGTGCGCCTCGGGATGTCATGGCTACCCAAGCATTGCTGCTCCTGTTCCCGCGTGCCACCAGCATGCTCCACTCCAGATGAAATCCTCTTGGACAGGAGTTTGTTTCCTGAGTGTGGAGTGAGGCTGTCAGTGGATACGTGCTTTGTCGGCCAACGTTTCTGCAGTCTCTGTAAAGGCCCCATGAGACTTGGGCCAGGCCATGTGCCTCAGGCCCTTCTCCCTGAGTGTGCTCAAGGGGGCTCCTTGGGCCCGCCTCCCCAGGAGATAGAAAATGAGTGGCAGGCTAGAGATTTGAACCATTTTGTGGGCTGGAGTTACCAGTAGCTCTAGCAGTTATCCTGAAGAAAGATTGGGCTTCAGCAAGTGGTTCTCTCCCCTGCCTGGCCTTGGTGTGGAGGGGCTGTACTCTGAGCCCAAGTGAGTCAGCTATAGGAAGAGGCCATACCTAGAGCAAAGAACCAGGAAGGCCTGAGAGACGGCAGACTGAGCAGAATTCCTGTTTTGAGCACAGGAGCATTACTAGAACCATTGTCAAAGCAGTGGCAAGAGACGGAGAGGTCCCAACGGGAGTCGGGAAGAGGTTTGATTATAACCAAGAAAACTCTCACTATGCTAGGAATAGACAGCGTGCACCAGTCCCGGACACTTGGCAGAAGCGTAGCAGTGTTACATATGTGTGCGAAGCAGATCGCAGGCTCCATGCCATCTGCATGGTCTGCAGGAACTTCTGCAGCTGACCCCATGCTGAGTGGCCAGCGGGGAACAGCCCCCAGCAGGCTCTTCTGGGCTGGTCTGTCCTATCCGTGGATTGTGTATCCTCTTCTCTGTTAAGGAGTTTTTCCCAGAAGAAAAGTATTTAAAAGAAGTACCAGTGAGTGCCTTAAAGTTGGAGAAGTAACTGCCTATGCCCAGAAACAGGGATGCCAGTGCCCGGAAGCAGTGAGATGAGGCTGTGTCCACAAGCAGAGGACCCCTCGATGGGAGGGGGCAGCAGGCAGGAGAAGGAAGGCAAGCAGTGGCGCTGTCAGGTGCCCGGGTCCACTGGAGGCGTCCCATCTCAGACTTCCTAACACGGCCTATGTGGAAGGCAGAACAGAGAACGCATGCTCAGTCAGAAATCTGTTTCCTGTTCTCCTCAAGAAGAATCGGCAACCATTTGTCAGCCAATGTTTCTGCAGTCTTTTTAAGGGCCCCATGAGAGCCGGGCCAGGCTGTGTGCCTCAGGCCCTTCTCCCTGAGTGTGCTCAGAGTGAGTGAGTCAGAATTACCCAAGCAACGTAATTCCTGTTTTCATGGGTCCTGTAGATGTTTGAGTCAGGAAGATAAGGCAGGGAGTGACTGAATAAACTCTGCCTTTTAAGTTGAGCATCTGGGCCGGTCATGGTGGCTAATGCCTGTAATCCCAGCACTCTGGGAGGTCGAGGTGGGTGGGTCACCTGAGGTCAGGAGTTCGAGACCAGCCCGACCAACATGGTGAAACCCCATCTCTACTAATAAAAAAAGTTAGCCGGGCATAGTGGTGTGTGCCTGTAATCCCAGCTACTCAGGAGGCTGAGGCAGGAGAATCACTTGAACCCAGGAGGCAGAGGTTGCAGTGAGCCAAGATCGTACCACTGCGCTTCAGCCCTGGTGACAGAGTGAGACCATCTCAAAAATTAATTAATTCAGCATCTTGAGGGCTGCAAGTACAGAAGGAATCTATTCTCAGTAGGGCATAGGGCATGCACTGGCTTAGCAGTTTAGTATATAAGGCTTGAATAGTCTATATGTGAACTGCTATAAGCAGGGTTGATAGGGAAGTGGATAGATTGCCTCAGCAAAAGTGAACTGTGTGATTTCCAGGATGGAGGGAGAAAGATCTGATCCAAATGAGAACAGATTTGTTTATTACAGGCATGACAGCCTAAAGAAATTATCTTTTTGCAAAAGAAATATTAAATGATTTAGCAGTCTCCACATGTGTTAATGTTTCAAATGTGTATCATTATGTGTATAATTGTGTAACAAAATTGTCTACAATAAATCTTTTGGTATTTGTGGTGGGTGTTTCTGAGTTTGAAGTGTGGTACTCAGGCAGGGTTCTCCTTGTACTGGGATGAGGTGACAGTATAGATTCTTGTTGGTATGTTTAAATTAATTCCTCGGCCGGGCGCGGTGGCTCAAGCCTGTAATCCCAGCACTTTGGGAGGCCGAGACGGGTGGATCGCGAGGTCAGGAGATCGAGACCATCCTGGCTAACACGGCGAAACCCCGTCTCTACTAAAAAATACAAAAAAAAAAACTAGCTGGGCGAGTTGGCGGGCGCCTGTAGTCCCAGCTACTCGGGAGGCTGAGCCAGGAGAATGGCGTGAACCCGGGAGGCGGAGCTTGCAGTGAGCTGAGATCCGGCCACTGCACTCCAGTCTGGGCGACAGAGCGAGACTCCGTCTCAAAAAAAAAAATTAATTAATTAATTAATTAATTCCTCTATTTCTTGCCAAAAAAAATGTTGCAACCATTAAAGGATTACAGTGACATAAAAGTCTAAAAAAAATTGGAAATGGACATAATTATTTCTGACGGCTTGGGGCAGAAGAAAACTGCATAAATGAGCTCAGAGCTTCCTTAAAGCCAAGGCAAAGAGAGAATCAGCTCCTGGTGTCTAACAAAGGAACATACCAGGTTATCTGGCAGGGTAAAATTGGACGGTGTTGAGGTCTGAAAGAAGTTACTCCTGTGACACGGTCCTTATGCTGTGACCATCTGCTAGCATATGGCTCAAAAATAATGAAAAATCCAGAAACATCAGAGCTGAACGATTTTGAAATCTTTGGTTCTTCAAAGGCATTATGATACAGTCCAAGTATGTAACTTTCTGGGGACCAGACTTCGCTGAGAGTCAGAATGGAGAGTCGGAGAGTCTGGCGGCTGAGAGTGAGGGGTGTGCCTAGGCTTGCCTTCATAACTGTTTACTGTCTTAGCCAGGGTTTTGGCAGAGCGACACAGCAGGCTCGGATCAGTGCCACAGGCAGTACCTTGAATGACTTGGACTCCAAGCTACTGATTGCAGGAGGCCTGTGTGACTCGGGCCGGCAGAGCTGGGTTTGAGGCTTCATCTTGACCCTGTTCAAAGGGGAGGTTCTTCCCTCTGTCGGGTGGGCTGCAGGGCCTGGCTTTTCTCAAAAGCTGCTTTTGGGAATGTGGCCTGAGTCCCGCAGTTCTGTACCATGGAGCACAGAGAGGCGAAACCTCGATGTAAATGCCTGCAAACCACCTTGACTTGTGGAAGGACCTTTAGGACTTTCCGCCTGCAGAGCATCATAGCACACCCGTGGCTGCTTGAAGCAGCTCCTGCAGTGGCAGCTTGAGTCATGAAATAAACTTAACATTTTCTTTTGTCTGGAATTTGCTAACAGGTTGAACTGCTTTTTACTTATTTTGAGACAGTCTGGGCCGGGCACGGTGGCTTATGCCTGTAATCCCAGCACTTTGGGAGGCTGAGGTGGGCAGATCACAAGGTCAGGAGATCGAGACCATCCTGGCCAACATGGTGAAACCCCGTCTATACTAAAAATATAAAAATTAGCCGGGCCTGGTGGCGGGTGCCTGTAATCCCAGCTACTCGGGAGGCTGAGGCAGGAGAATCACTTGAACCTGGGAGGCAGAGGTTGCAGTGAGCCAAGATAGTGCCATTGCACTGCATCCAGCCTGGGCGACAGGAACAAGACTCCATCTCAAAAAAAAAAAAAAAAAAAAAGGAAGCTGCTCTCCCACCCAGGCTGGAGTGCAGTGGCGTGATCTCAGCTCATTGCAACCTCCGCCCCCTGGGTTCAAACGAGCATGTCTGGCTAATTTTTGTATTTTTAGTAGAGATAGAGTTTCACCATGTTGGCCAGGCTGGTCACAAACTCCTGACCTCAAGTGATCTGCCTGCTTCTGCTTCCCAAAGTGCTGGGATTACAGGCATGAGCCACCATGCCCGGCTTAATTTTTATTTTTAAAAACTTTTCCTTTACAGAATTATTACAAAAACATTTATAGAAACTTTAGCAAGCATAAAAAATGTGTTTTAAAAGCTCCTCATAATTCCCCCTCTGAAAGATAATCACTGCTGACATCGCTCAGTGCCTGTCCGTCTGTCTGCTATGCGTATTATACATGTGTGAGAGATAGGTAGGAGTTGGGGCCACATGGTTGAGACTTGTCTCAGTTGCTGTTGGATCACTTGCTGAACATGTTAGGCATGATTATTTAGACCTAAGTGAGTGGGAAGGAGTTTCATCAGAACGCACATCTCCTCATAAATAAAGAGGCCAGGCTGGGTGCCGTGGTCACACCTGCAATCCCAGTGCTTTGTGGAGGCTGAGGCAGGAGGATTGCTTGAGTCCAGGAGTTCAGGGCCAGCCTGGGCAACCATAGGGAGACCCTCTTTCTACAAAATTTACAAAAATAATAATAAATGGCCAGGTATGGTAGCTCAATGCCTGTAATCCCAGCACTTTGGGAGGCCGAGGTGGGCGGAACATCTGAGGTCAGGAGTTCAAGACCAGCCCGGCCAACATGGTGAAGCCCTGTCTCTACAAAAATTAGCTGGGCATGGTGGTGGGCGCCTATAATCCCAGCTACTTGGGAGACTGAGGTGGGAGAATATCGCTTGAACGTGGGAGGCAGAGGTTGCAGTGAGCCGAGATTGTGCCGCTGCACTCCAGCCTGGGCAACGGGAAAAAAAAAAGCCAGGCATGGTGGTGGCATGCCTCTGTGGTCCCAGCTACTCGGGCAGCAGAGGTGGGAGGATCGCTTGAGCCCAGGAGGTTGAGGCTGCAGTAAGCAGTGATCACACCACTGCAGCCTGGGCGACAAAGCGAGACCGTCTTGGTGATGAGGATGGTGCACCCTCAGAGGAGCACTGGAGTTGGTGTTTGTGAAAAGCTGTATGCTGTGCATTGCAGAGGCTCTTGACCATTTGTTTGCCTTGCAGTCAGGCCTGTCTGGTGTGGTGAGGCCTCCACTGCGGCTACCCCACCAGCACTGCCAGGAAGGGGCAGGCCTGGTTGGTCCTGGCTGAGGTGCAGCAGAGCTGACCAGCCCATTGTAGGAAAAGAGCAAACGAGCATCCCAGGTGTTGTGCAGGGTGACATTGGCCAGGGGGTGGTGAGGGGCTGTGAGCACAGGGCATCAAGCTAGAGGACGCTGGGGGCAGCAGGTGGGAACAGAGCTGGCTCCGGGGAAAGTGAGGAGGGGGGACTAAGGCAGGAAAGAATAATCCTAACACCTGTGTCTTAGTTCCTGTACTGAGCACCCCACCCATAAACACGGATATTCTCGGCAAGTTACAACGTGTAGCTGGTAGTGTCCTCACTTTTTGGGTAAAGAAACAGAACCCCAGTTGCTCACAGGTAGCGAGTGGAGAAGCCAGGATCAGAGCCTGAGGAGCTTCAGAGAGCCCCTTTACCCGAGGCGCCTGGGTGAGGGTGGGGGACGGGGTGGGTTCTGTGGGCTGCACCTAACATGTGCCCTACAGCCCACACAGCAAGAAGTGCTCAGGATCAACAGGCCTCTGAGGTGTGGAGGCAGCTGGGCCCCATTGAAGTCCTTAGCACCAAGAGACCGGAGAAAGAGAGCATGAGAAGACTCATGTTTATAATTTAAGAAACTGAAACTGTACATTTTTGCATTTTAGTAAAACTGAAATTGTACAGTTTAATCTCATTTCCACAGACACCCAGCAGGCAGCCTCTTTTCTCTTAGAAAAACCAAACATGCAAGCCGTGAAGTCTGAAATAGCAGAATCCCTTGGATAAGCACACGGTTTGGACTTTAACTTTAAAGTGAGCCTCTCACCAAGAGCATTTCCTTTGCTGGCATGAGGGGAGGGCTATGCCTGCCAGGGCTAGCACCTGGAAGGGACGCTGACAGGCAGCCTGAGCTGGAACCACTGTCCCACCTGCACGTCTGGTGGCTCTGAGACCCGAGTGCCACCATCTGCAGCTTAAATGCTCGTCAGACTAGAGCCACTTGTGGGCCGGAGAGGAAGAAAGATCCAAAGGGAAATCCACAAATTTCCTTCCTGAAGACTGTCCCGAGCTTGTGCCTCTAAGATTTAAAAAGGGATGTAGACCCTTCAAATGTGTGAAGGGCTGCTGTGCAAAGGGACCAGGCGTGACCCATGTGGCCATGCTGGCTGGAATTTACGGAGAAAGTTAGGAGAGAGCTTTGCAAAGAAAATGAACTGCCGCTTCAAAAGGTGGTGAGTTCCCTGTCACTGTACATGTGAGCAGGGTGGACAGAAGGGGAAGGGTTGGCGTCGATGACATTCTAAGGTATTTCAGGGAATGAGACAATGCCACCTTCCCAAAAACAGTCCCCGTTCTTAGCCAGTGTGTACGGTAGTGTCCTTCTCGTCATCCTTATGTTAGGGGGGGAAATAATTAGTAATAAAATGTAGATTCAGTCTTTAGACACCTACCACAAGGTAAATGTGATTCATTCAATCCCAAGAAATGTTTTGTTAAAACATGAGGCTCATCTTGGCCATAAGGAGGTCTGTAAAGTGGAAGTCCGTGCCTGACGGTCTGTTTCTTCCGGAAATTTCCTCCTGGATACTCAGCATCACCATGAGTCATACAGGTGATTGCCCAAGATTCCTACAGCTTCAACTGCAGGGACCATTTGTAGGAAGAGCCAAGGGTCTCACCATAGGTTATAAAATTAATCAAGTGCTCACGCATCCTGGGAAATCCACCAAAAGTGGACATAACTGGTTCTTTCAAGGGCCGGATGTGTCCACATTCCTTAGCTTCCATGGACCAATTCGGTTCCCAACTGACTTGATCCTCAGGCTCCTCTGATTTCAAAACCCAGAGATGGCCAGATGGCAGTTACGAACGCGGGAGCCTTCCACAGGCTTCTCAAGAGGACGCTTGAGGCTGAGCTGAGCTGGGTATGCCAAGTCCATCGGTGCATCTGCCCTGCACCAGCACCTCGGCCCTGATGACAGGTTTGAGAGGGGCTGTGCCCTCCTGGAGGGGCCCATGCCATGCTCTCGCCCAGCCCCACGGTAGTGCATCCTGAAGCCACTCCCCAGCCCTCTCCTGTCAGCAGCCAGGGTGTCACGGTGCAGGCAGTCACACGTTGAGAATCCGGGGAGCTGAGGCCTGAAAGATGGCGGAGGGGTTAGGAGTGAACTTCTTCCTCACCTCTGGGACCTGAAAAATGGAGTGTGGCCACATATCAGCGGGACTTTTCCTTACCTCCCTACCCCCCAGGTCCAGGAAAAAATCCCCTCCCATCCTCTAGGAGTCGAGACCCGAAGGGTCAGAGGGGACTTGCTCACCGTGAGCTGTAGGCGTCATGGCATTAGTGGCTCAGTGGCACATGGACCTTCCATTCTGCTCCCTGAACCACCTGGGAATCGGGGAGCCGAGATGCCCCCACTCCCTCCCATCGCCTCTTTCCTCTTACATAAATGCTCCGGTACTTGGGCCAAGGGTAAGATGGGGGTTTAGGACGCAGACAGACGCTGCTCACCAGAGATGCCAACACTAGAGGGCCACCCAGCTGGCTAATGATGGAGTACCTTGGGTTTTTGTTCGGGACATCTGGTTGGCATTGCTCTCCCTGGTCATAATTCCATTTTACACCATGAAAATCTGGCTCCTAATCCCTACCCAGGTAAAGAGGCTTCTATACCCACACCTCTGCTGCACCAGCTTCAGGCTGACCTGGAAGCCGGCCCCAGGGCTGCTGTCCCATCCCGAAGTGTGGGTTGTGATGACTCGGGCTGGTTTTGCCTTTGTGGATCTTGAGGGCTTCACTCCAGTCCAAGCCTGGAATTCCTGCCTGGAACAGAGAACACGGTCACAATCTTGCACAGGGTCAGCCATCCCTTTACCTGACTCCCCAGGGGCTGCTGCTCTGCCCCATGCATGGCCCTGTCCACTGCTGAGACCCTCAGCTCCAGGCAGTCCTTATCCTCTTCCCAAAAACAGAACTGGCAAGGCAAGCGCACTCCCGCGCAGGCCCAGCTCTGGGAAAAAGTAGGTGTGTGGCCGCCCGGCCCCTCACCTCAGTGATCCACTGGGAAATCTGGGCTCACCCAGCCCCTAAGGAAGTAGGAAAGGAAGCTTATTCTCACACTGCAGGCGAGCGACAGGCGCAGGGCAGAGCTCATTCAGCACCTGCGTCTCATCCAGAACGCGCCAGCACCTGGTACTGCCGGGTCTTGGAGATGCCCAGCCCTGGTGCTCTCCCTGCACCCCTGCAATTCTCCCATGCCTGCTCCTCCAGAGCCAGGCTGCTCCAAGAGACCCAGGTCATGGTGGCCACTTATGCCTGTGGAGGAAATGCCTCCAGCACCAGGCACAGCCCTGGCTCACCAGACCCGCTTAGGAGAACTTAGTTTTTTATACTTTGTCTCATTAACTCATGCAGAAGAATGGATCGCAGTGACCATCTCAAAATTTTGACTCCAAGGTGGTCTGGCCTTTGCACAGCTCCGTGCATGGTGGAGGGAGGGAGTGGATCATGTGCTCCTGCTGAGCCTGTGGCGGGGAGGGTGGTGTGAGGGGGGAAGGCGGCCCCTGGAGGGAGAGGATGAGGCTGGCGCCGCTGGCTCCGTGTCCTGGGAGCAGCTTTTCTCCATGAAAAGACAGTGCTTCCATTGCTCTGAACACAAGGGACCTCCTTTAATCCTACCCACTCCTCTGTAAGACAGGGAGCTCAGAAGGCAGAGTCCTTGTGTCCCGGGAGCACCTGGCCAAGGTGGAAGTGTCCAGCTAGCTGGGCCCGGCACCCACATGAGCACGGGATTGCTCCTGCCCAGGCTGGGCTCTGCCGGGCTTTGGCTTCAGGCCCCGAGGTCAACAAAGCCGCCTTTCTCCTTGGCAGCTGCACAGCTGGGGCACCACTGGGCAGGCTGTGTGGGCAGGGAATGGCTATGTCCATGGCCATCACTGGGGTGCCAGGAGGAGAGCTGGGCCGGGGCCCCATCAGGTAATTTTCACTCCCGAAGCTGTGAGGTTCTAAAGACCAGCTGCCTAAACCATCTGCTGCCCTGTTTCTCCTGGGGAAGCAGGTCCTCCCCTGGGCGCGCCCTTCTGTCCCCAAAACACTTCGCGTGCCCATGCTGAGCCCTGGGTCTGGCATCCTGAGCCTGCTGCCCTGAGGTGGCTGCAGGGGTCCCAGAGCAGGAAGTGACCAGCGCCACAGACTACAGCAATCCTGGGGGCCGCCAGAGGAGGGACCTAGGGCTGGAGTCCAGATGGGAGAGGGGATCTTAATGGAATCGGCAGGACACAGTGACTGCCTAGAGAGAAAGAAAACAGACTAATGGCTCAGGCCAAGAAGACTAGTAAGAAATACAGGCCCCCTCACAATGCTCAAGCATGTCCCAGCATCAGCCCCGGAAGGAGGATTGGGAGGCCTGGGTTCTCAGCCCAATATGGTTTCAGACAAATTGCTCAACTTCCCTGAGCCTCAGTTTCTTCTGAAAAGTGGGACTGCTGTCCCATGTGCCTGAGGTCATTGTGAGTCTTTGTATCGGGCACTCAGTAAAGTGGGGCTGAGTCTTGTGGAAGTTGAACGATCAGCCCTCTGATTGCCCCGCCTAGGAAAGAAGGCCTCGGCCGGGCGCGGTGGCTTAAGCCTGTAATCCCAGCACTTTGGGAGGCCGAGACGGGCGGATCACGAGGTCAGGAGATCGAGACCATCCTGGCTAATATGGTGAAACCCCGTCTCTACTAAAAAATACAAAAACTAGCCGGGCGACGAGGCGGGCGCCTGTAGTCCCAGCTACTGGGGAGGCTGAGACAGGAGAATGGCGTGAACCCGGGAGGCGGAGCTTGCAGTGAGCTGAGAGCCGGCCACTGCACTCCAGCCTGGGCGGCAGAGCAAGACTCCGTCTCAAAAAAAAAAAAAAAAAAAAAAAAAAGAAAGAAGGCCTCTTTTTAACTTTTAAATAAAACATAATAATAACTTCTGTGATAAGCATCCTTACTGCTAAATCTTTGTTCATATCATCATTTCTTTGGGATAAATTCCTACCTGTGGAATTAAAGAGCCAAAAGGTATGAACTTTATCCCCCCAATTTTATTAGTTTTAAAAACCAAGCTGGGCACAGTGGCTGATGCCTTTAATTCCAGCACTTTGGGAGGCTGAGGCAGGAGGATCACTTGAGCCCAGGAATTTGAGACCAGCCCAGGCAACACAGACCCCATCTCTTAAAAAAAAAAAAACAGAGGCCGGGCGCGGTGGCTCAAGCCTGTAATCCCAGCACTTTGGGAGGCCGAGACGGGCGGATCACAAGGTCAGGAGATCGAGACCATCCTGGCTAATACAGTGAAACTCCCGTCTCTACTAAAGAATACAAAAAAAACTAGCGGGGCAACAAGGCGGGCGCCTGTAGTCCCAGCTACTTGGGAGGCGGAGGCAGGAGAATGGCGTAAACCTGGGAGGCGGAGCTTGCAGTGAGCTGAGATCGGGCCACCGCACTCCAGCCTGGGCGACAGAGCCAGACTCCGTCTCAAAAAAAAAAAAAAAAAACCACAGGTGTAGTGCCTGCCTGTGGTCTTAGCTACTCAGGAGGCTGAGGTTGGAAAATCACTTGAGCCTGGGAGGTTGAGGCTGCAGTGAACTGAGATCATGCCACTGTACTCCAGCCTGGGCAACGACAACAAACCCCCCCCCAAAACCCCAACCATATCAAGGCATTATTTCCACACCATACAATTCATCCATTAAAAACGTACAGCTGGATGACTTTTGAAAAATGTATCCACTTGGGTACCACCACCATTATCAAAACACAAAGAACATTCCATGTCCCCAGGAGGAGGCTCCCTCATAGGTCCTCACTTTGTAAGGAACTCGCTGGGGGACAGTGGTTGCAGGGTGGGTCGTGCATTCACTGATACGTGCTCAAGCTGAGCTGCTAAAGCTGGAGTGGGCAACACCGAGCCGCAGTGCTCAGGCCCTAGCCAGCTGGAGGGGCCTGAATGGCAGAGAGTCTGGAAGGCCAGAGGTCCTGAGAGTGCAGCTCATTCCAGTGGCTGAAGTTCTAGGCACCAGAGCAGGGCAAGGGGTGGAGCTTGCAGGGCGACAGCTTCAGCTCCGGGAAGGAAGCACTTTCTGTTAGTTACAGCAGTCTGACCATGGAGCGAGCTGATTTGCACGGCGCTGGGCTCCTCTTTACTAGGGATGTTCTAGCAGAGGCTTAGCTTTTATTTACTTGAGACAAGGTCTTGCTCTGTTGCCTAGGTGGATTGCAGTGGCACAAACACTGCTTACTGTAGGCTTGACCTTGCAGGCTTGAGGGATCCTCCCACCTCAGCCTCCCAAGCAACTGAGGACCACAGGCGGGCACCACCACACCCAGCTAATTTTCTATTTTTTGGAGAGGTAGGGTCTCACTATGTTGCCCAGACTGGTCTTGAACTCCTGGGCTCAAGTGATCCTCCCACCTAAGCTTCCCAAAGTGCTGGGATTACAGGTGTGAGCCACCCTGCCTGGCTGGCTTGGCTTTTTTTTTTTTTTTTTTTTTTTTTTTTTTTTTTTTTTTTTTTTGAGACAGAGTCTCGCTCTGTCACCCAGGCTGGAGTGCAGTGGCTAGATCTCAGCTCACTGCAAGCTCCGCCTCCCGGGTTCACGCCATTCTCCTGCCTCAGCCTCCCGAGTAGCTGGGACTACAGGCGCCGCCACCTCGCCCGGCTAGTTTTTTTTTTGTATTTTTAGTAGAGACGGGGTTTCACCGTGTTAGCCAGGATGGTCTCGATCTCCTGACCTTGTGATCCGCCCGTCTCGGCCTCCCAAAGTGCTGGGATTACAGGCTTGAGCCACCGCGCCCGGCCGCTGGCTTAGCTTTTAGAAGCAGTCCCTCAGCCAGGCACGGTGGCTCATGACTATAATCCCAGCACTTTGGGAGGCTGAGGTGGGTGGATCACGAGGTCAGGAGTTCGAGACCAGCCTGACCAACATGGTGAAACCCCATCTCTACTAAAAATACAAAAAATTAGCCGGGCGTGATGGCGCGCACCTATAATCCCAGCTACTCAGGGGCTGAGGCAGGAGAATTGCTTGAACCTGGGAGGTGGAGGTTTCAGTGAGCTGAGATCGTACCACTTTATTCCAGCCTGGGCGACAGAGTGAGACTCCGTCTCAAGAAAGAAAAAGATCAAAAATAAAAATAAACAAAAATTAGCTGGGCATGGTGACACAAGCCTGTAATCCCAGCTACTCGGGAGGCTAAGGCAGGAGAATTGCTGGAACCAGGGAGGAAGACATTGCAGTGAGCCAAGATTGTACCACTGCACTCCAGCCTGGGTGACAGAGCGAGACTCTGTCTCCAAAAAAAAAAAAAAAGTCAAAAAGATAGGTAATACATGGACATGTTACAAAGGGAAAAAAAAGCAATGGTTCAAAAGAGCAGAGTGAAAAACCTCCTTTCACCCCTGGCAGTCCCCATCAAGTTCCTCTCCCTAACGGTACCATCTCCTCAGACATCCATCAGAGGCATCTTGTGCTTATTTGAGCATATGTGTGTGTATTAATACCCCTTTTTAAAACACAAATAGCCTACGTGCTGCTGTGCACCTTGCTTTTTTGGTATGCATATATTTAAGATCCGCTGGGCTTCAGTATCCCATTCCATGGCTGTGCTATAATTAACCAGTTCCCTACATCAGCAGGACAAGGGGGTTATTGTACAATGTCTCCATGTAGCTTACACTCCTGAGCTCCCCCATTACCTTTTGGATACCTGTAGGGAAAATCCCTACTAGTGAAATAGCTGCACCAAAGGAAAAGTAGTGCTTTTAATAGCCCCACATTAGAAACACCCTAAATAGTCAATGGTAAGGAAGTAGATAAAACTTTAAGATATACAGGCATATCCATAGGATAAAATACTGCACGTTTATTAAAATTCATGTTGCAGAACATCTAGTAACACGAACAGACTTCTACAACCGGTGAAAAAAGTGTACAGTAACTCTAACCATGTAAAAATATATCAGTGCATATGCACCAAATGCACATTACGAAGTAGAAAGAACACGTCTGGGGAGGGATTAAGGAGATAATTATTTTGTTGTAATTTCTGTACTTTCCCATTTTTCTACAGTATGAATTACTTTTGTAATAAGAGGGAAAAAGGGAGACAGCCCTCCGTAGGAGCAGAGCTGGGCTGGGAGGCGCGGAGGGCCCGCAGACCCGCCCTTCCTGAAAGCCAAGTCAGCAGCCCCTGTCAGTCACAGTGGGACGCTGAAGGGCTCACCCACTCGGGACCCTGCGCTCGGTCCTCAGCACCAACGCCTCCACAGAAGGCAGTGACCGGAGGCAGTTGGGGGACTTGGCCTGCGCGCACGCCTCGCACGGCTAGGCCCGGCGGTGGGAGTTAAAGGGAGGCCGATTCCAACTCGGCTGAAGGCAGGCCATTCTGACGGCTGCCCCCAGGAAGGCAGCTGCGAGGGCAGCGGTGCGCTCCCGGCACGGGGGTGCTCGAGCAATGAGTCCGGGCACGCAGCAGCGAAGGCGACGCCTGCAGTGCCCACGGACCAAAGCGGGTGACCTCTGAGGCCGCCGGCAGCTCCCAGGTCGCGTGGGATCTGGGCTCCAGGCGCCTCCGCTCTCCCGCCCACCCCATCCCGCTGGCTCCGGGCCTCCGCGTCCTCCCACCACAAGGTGGGGACTCGCTGTGGTCCCTACCCAGCCCATACCTGTACGACGTGGTCGCTGCTCCAGCCGCGTCCGCGTCGCCGATGGGCAGCACGTACACCCCGCGGGCGCCGGGCGCAGGTGGCGCGGAGGACTGCGCGGAGGATTTGCTCCTGCGGCCGCCCGCCCCCGGTCCGCGCCCCGGCTGCTGATCCTTGGGCCCAGCGGGCGCCGTCCACAAGCCGAAGTCCCGCTGGTATTGAGTGAGCGGCACGTCCCGACCGGGATCCCGGGCGCCCGCGGGAGGCTGGCCCCTGCGCGAGGCGGCGCCGCCGGGACCCGGCTCCTCGCTGTCGAGGTCCGAGTAACCGTGAAGGGTCAGCGGCACCGCCACGTCGGAGCGGTCCAGCTGGTTCCAGCGCCGCGCCAGGCAGCACAGGCGGCTGATGCAGGGCCACGCCATGCCAGCCCCGGCGCCCGCCGCCCCGCTCCCGGCGCGCGGCGCTCCCGGTCGCGCCTCCTGCGCCCAGCGTCCCCGCCCCCGCGGCCCGCCCCGCGCCGCCGCAGCGCCGTCCCCCGGCACGGGGGTGGGCGTCCCGGGAGGGGGCGCACTCGCGGCAGCCCCACTTGGCCGGGGCCGGCTGCGCACGGCTGGAGCTGGAGGGAGCGGGGACGGGGGAAAGGCTGCACCGTCGCCAGGGGTCACCGGAAACCGCCTACAGTCATTTACAAGTGTCCATCTCGAAGAATGCCTCAGAATTGAATCCAAAGTTCCCTCGGTGTCATCTTATAAATGGCCCCGGCTTCGCAGAGGCCGAGAGCCGGATGGTCGCAGGCGGGCGCAGTCCGCCAGCTGGGAGGGTCTCCACGTGGCCTCGGGACGCCCGGCAACTGCTGCATTTGTGCCAGGCTGCACCTCAGGGACTCCGCGAGCACAGGGGCAGGTGCAGCAATGAGGGTATCAGGAGAGACTCGGGGCCCTGCTTCCTGGAGAACACGTGTTTCAGTCAGCCTGTGAGTCGCCGCCTATTTGCCTTTACAATGCTAGTCTACATTTGTGACAACCAATCCACTTTTCATTAGAATTGGCATTAGCCACCAATCGACCTTGTCCTAGGTTCTGAAATTCCTCATTTTAAAGCATGGCCATTTGCAAAGGCTTTAGTTTGATAAAGAGGCCACAGAACTGGCCACTAAGCTATCAAGTTCCTTTCCTCCTGCGCCTGCATGGCTCTGTTCAGGCAGAGCTGTTGAGGGATCCTCCAGCGTAAAGGCAGGTCTGTTCAATGCAGGACACGGCCTCAAACAACTCCCTGACCACCCACAAAAGACTTTCTGAATATTTGAACGTGCTCTCGGTATACACTGCAAACTAATTACTAATAACACTACTGAGACAGCATTAATTACCCAGAGCTCCATTTCAAGATTGTACTTGGAAGGTATCCAGTCTGCGCCTGGGAGAGGACTGCAGTACATCCCTGGCCAGTCAGAAAACAGATTCATCTCCCAAAACATTGCCTGCCTTAGCTTGAAGTTGTAGCAAAGTGACATGACGGCTGCCCTGAAGTGGCAGCAGGTCAGCTGAGCAGGCCAGGCCGTGGCTCAGCAGGCAGCAGGCAAGGCGCCACGTGTAGGGGGAGACCGTGGAAGATGACACACAGGCCCGCATAAGAGTGAACTGCCTTTGTGAACTGTGCGCCACAGCCCTGGGTTAGCCAGCCTGGCAGATGACGCTTGGCACTAAAATTCTCCGTCTCGCAGGAAAAGAGAACAGCTCTCTTTTTATTACTTCATTGATCAAACAACAGTCAAAGAGCACTTACTATGCGCTAGGAATAATTCTGCGTGCCTTCAGGAGGTGTAGTGTGGTAGTGATGGACGGAAGTAAGTGTAATTGAACTGATGAAGCCAGGTCAGCATGAGAGGGAGGCGGGTTGGGGAAGGCTGGACTTGCCACCTGTTGTGAGGGAGGGTGGTTGGGTCAGGTGGGAATGTAGGTCACAGGGAGGAGGGTTCAGCTGAGGTAGCAGATCATGGAGGGTCTTGGCAGCCACACTAAGGAATTTTTGTTTTTCATATGGCTGGATGCGGATGGCTCATGCCTGGAATCCCAGCACTTTGGGAGGCTGAGGCAGGAGGACTGTATGAACCCAGGAGTTTGAGACCTGCTTGGGCAACATAGTGAGACCCTGTCTCTACAAAAAACTTGTAAAAATTAGCCAGGCCTGTGCCTGTAGTGCCAGCTACTTGGAGGCTGAGGCTTGAGCCCAGGACTTCAAGGCTACAGTGAGCTGATTGCACCACTGAACTCCAGCCTGGATGAGAGAGAGACCCTGTTTCAAATAAATAAAAGTTTTTCACAGGTGACAACAAAGGAATGACAGACGTGTTGTTAGCACTCTGGCAGGCATATGGAGAAGCACAGGGACGCTTTGGAGACCAGATGGACGAACAGGCTCAACAGTCCAGGGACTAAGAGGTGAGGACCACCATGGAGGCACAGGCACTGGGAGCGCTGAGGGGCTGGATTCTAGAAATATGAGGCGAGAGAGGGAGATCTCGAACGGCTCCGGGTTTCAGACTTCACTTATCGCTCATGTCACTCCTTAAGCCGAGTGCTATTTGAGGGGCCTGTGCAGGGTGGAGGGTGGTCCCAGCACCTGGAACCGTGCACGTGTTGTGGTAGACACATTTACTAAGAGTACAGAGAGATTCTGTGGGTCTGGAGCTCAGAATCCTAACAGATAACTGAGGCTACGGGAAGTGCACCCACTCAAGAAGTGTGTGGAATGAGGGAGATGGCAGCCACGACACGTTCCTAGGTGCCCCACACTTCAGATGCTGTAGGCGGCAGCACAGCCCAAGAGGCCCATGGGCCAGGGAGTGCATGGCCTTGAAGGCAGCGATCGCAGGTCCCCGGAGAAGCCAAGAAGAGAAATGAAGCACCCTCGTGGGCAATCAGGAGGGGGGGCTGTGGATAGCAAGGCTCTTCTGGCCACAGCCAGGCTCTGGTCTCCCCATGCCACGCAGAGGCTCCAGCATCGAGGGGTTTTATGGACCAGGAGGTGCTACAGGGAGTTCTTTTTCCCAGTCACAAAGCAGCGACAGAGAAACATCTTCATTGCCTCTTTGCCTGGTCTGCCCAAAGCATGATGTCAATTAATGTTGGATTCTAGAGGGAATGTCCCTATGAACTCAGCCTCCTATCCCATCTCTGGAAAATGCATCTTAACTCATCTGTGTCGCAGAGTTGTTAGCAGATGTCAGAGCAAAGCAGTGTGGCCTTGGACACTGCCCCTACACCACATGTGCCCTGTTTCTTCACTGGCAAAATGATGGCTGGGTTAAGATAACTCTCTCCCCTAGAAGTGATACGAGTTCAGAACAGAATCCTGTGCCTGCGAAGAATAACTGTCAATCACAGTAGAAATCCAGCCTGATGGAAGGAGGATATGAAGGACTGCCAAATACTGGACAATTTCTATGTGCTGGGTGCATGCTCCCATGCAGTTCTCACCTACCTGGCGGTGGGCACCACTCCCACTCCTTTTCCAAAGCTGCCGTTCCCATCACCCCATGGCACACAACCTGAGTCAGATCGGCCGCATGAGGCTGACATCAGGGCCTTCACTCCTGCCAGGACAAAGGTGAAAGACTTGGCATAACATTTTGAGGCCATGAAAAGACTAAAAATTCTCCTGTAACTCACTTCAAGAAGAACAAACTCTCAAAATGCGTTTCCTAGATGTCATTCTCAATCACGAGGGTAACATGAATTCCCCGATAGTGAGGCTGTGATGACAACCACCACTATCTATTTCAGTAAGACGCTTCAATTAGAACATACTTTCAAACCGAAGATAAAATTCGGCTCAGCTTCAAGTCTGAATTTACCCAAATCACTTCCTTCTACCTCTTAATTTCTCTACAAATTCAACCTAGAAAGCAAAACCTGAAAATAGCTTTTTGTATGTGCCACTCACTGCCAGAAAACACTACCTTTCCTGGGAAAATTGAGAAAATACTGCAGCTGTTATTTCAGATCATGCCAGAGAGGGGATACTCTTGACTTTTACTTGCAGCCAACCCAGGGAAGGGGTAGGTAAGGAAGAGTGAAGGCTAAGCAGAGGCGCTGGAGGGTCCACAGACAGGCACCAGCGCCTTCATGTTCTGATCAGGCCTTTCAGCATGCACTCTCCCCAGGTCCTGACTCAAATGATGTCAATGCAATGACCAAAGCAATATGCCAGAGCCGTGTCCGCCCCTTAAAGAGAGAACGCACACATCTGCTTACAAACTAGATAGAAACCTTTATTTCACAACTTTATCATAATTCACTTTCTAAAAAGACAGACTGGGGGACACAGCTGAAAACACTGGGAGGCCAGATGCTGGCATCTTCCAGGCGGGAGCATAGCAGCCGTGGTCACTCTGGGGCCGGTGTCTCCTGGGGCTCTCAGGCGTCATGGACCAGATGCATCACTACTGTCCAACCCCAGTTTTACTTAGAGCCACCTCCTTTTTTGGGGCCATTAGTCCTTATTTCATGCCAGATTTTCACTAGAGGCTCCCTGTTCTTCCAAATCAGTTCATGACCATAAGTAACATACCATCTGGAGAAAAGAAAAACAAACCAGGTCTGACATTCAAACAGTGTGACATACAAATGGTAAGCAGCATGGTGATAGATACAAAGGTGACATTTTAAAAATCGAATGCCACTCACTATGTAGCCTATTAAAACTGACTCACTTAGAGAAATGATTGAGCTTTCACATTAGAATATGTAAAAGGCAGAAGTAGGATGGGACGATGGCTGAATGCTCTGCAATGTGTAAGTACTTCACATATACTACTTTTGATTCACCACTATCTGCAAGTTAAGTACCACTTTTCCCATTGGAGACATGAGGCAACCAGGTCTGAAAGAAAGTAGCTTGTCCAAGGTGCTAATAGTTTCTAAGCGGTCAATCAAGGCTCACTCGCAGGTCAGACTGACTCGATATTCTGAAGTGTCAGAATTAGCACTGACCCAGGATGGCTATCCCAGCTGACATGCCTCCATCATCTTCCTCCTAGCTATACGAAGGGTGGACAGCTCATCCAAACTCTGCCCCACTTTAAGATCCATAGTTCCAATCCCCACTCTCCTGTTCACAAAGCCCACTGCTAACTGTGGCCTGAAGCAATGAGCCTGGGAGGCTGACACACAGAGAAGTTTAGTAACTTCGCCTGCTCAGGCTCCACAATGAGGAATCAGCAGACTGAGACTAGAACCCGAATCTGCTGCTGAGGCCTGTGCTGCAAGCACTGGACTTTTCTGCAGCATGTAGGGAGCATCTCCTGTGAGCTGAGGAGCACACTGAGCTCTGGGAAGGGCCTGCCTCGAGAAGCTCCTGAGGGCACTGGGGGTGTAGAAAGGCTTCCTGGAGGATGTGGGGTGGATTTCCAATGGCAGTTAGTGAGAGCTGGCTATTGAAACCTTTATTTTTGCTCTGGCTTCCCCAAACAGATTTCATGTTTCCTGAGGCAGAGACCAGATTTTGTTATCTTGCATCTAGCTCCCAGACACCTGACTGAAAAAATGCTGTTTGACTTAGAGCAGATCAGAATAGCAGTTTAATGTTTTAATATTTTAAAAAATGTTTTGAATGTATATGTTTAATTATAAAGGGCTCAATTTGTACCTGAATATTAATATTCACTAAATATAGTTAAAATCTGATTATACACATTAATCAGCATGTAATAAAAATTCTGTGCTTAGTCTCTGAATTTAGAACAGGAGAAAAAGGAGCACCCTAATATTCCAATGCAATTGTAAAAATTCTCCCCCAAAAAATCACTTTGTCAGGAACTCTTCATTAATAAAGTGTTTTCCAAAATCTTTTTTGTTGTTAGACAGAGTCTCGCCCTGTTGCCCAGGATGGAGTGCAGTGGCGTGATCTCGGCTCACTGTAACCTCCGCCTCTCAGGTTCAAGTGATTCTCCTGCCTCAGCTTCCGAGTAGCTGGGATTACAGGCAAGCACCATCACGCCCGGCTAATTTTTGTATTTTTAGTAGAGACGAGATGAGGTTTCACCATGTTGGTCAGGCTGGTCTCGAACACCTGACCTCAAGTGATCTATTTGCCTCAGCCTCCCAAAGTGCTGGGATTACAGGCATGAGCCACTGTGCCCGGCCACCCAAATCTTTTTAACCTACTTATTTCAAGCAAAGAGTCAAATACTTTAATCTCACAGGTATACTGTCTGACTATACTCATAAATCCAAATGGAATTTTTCATTTGGCTAAACTAAAATAGGGAAATGCAAGATGACTGATTTCTAGGGCACTCTTTTCTGCAGCGGCAGCGCAAGCCAGTGCTCATCTGAAACTCCAGCTCTGCAATTCTTGTGTGACCTGGATAAGTTACTTTCTTTAAGCAGTTTCTTTTTCTGTAAAATAAAATACCTCACAGGATTTTAAGAGAATTAAATCCTTAGCTTAGGCACACAGAAAATATTCAGCATATTAATATGTTAGCTATTACTATTGCAACAGTACAATGTGAATACTATAAGGTTTGGTCAGAGGCAAAGTCAGGGAAATGTATAAGTGGATAATAATGGAGTCTTTACCACCAACAAAATCAGCGCACTTTAACGAAAAAAAAATATTTTAGATTTCTAAATCTAGATTAAAGCTTTTAGAAAAGATGAATTCTGGACATGACTGAGATCCAGTAAATGAAAAGGAGTTTAAATTAGAAACAGTAAAGAGAAAGGATTTCTCCGCCTTTCAGACCCTGGACTTTAAAATGCATTTCATCCAATTATTTTCAGAATGGAAAAAGGCCATCTAATTATAGTCCAGATGAATAAAAATCTACTGGGGAGAAGACCCTTGAAGTATACATGGAAGGATCCAGATAAATTTAGAGCTCATAAAACAGAACCCCTTCATGTTTCTTATACTGTAATATCAGGTCAGTTTCTACTATTTATACTGCACTGCTGTTAGAGCTAGACCTTGCATGTACTACACACTAATCACTTAAAATGATAAATGGCATAATCACATTTAGTCCTGCCACCTACTGGGAAAAACTGCTTCACTTAGAATAGATTTTTCTTTTCAGTAAAAAAATTAAGTTTTCCATTGTCGCGGAACACAATAAAAACCAAGTATGGGCAAAAGGCAACATTAATGAGGACAAGACAGGCCCTGAGGGGATCCAGCTCAACAGACTCCTGCAGAAGGGTCTCCCACAGTCAGATGGTTGTCAAGAGTCCTGACCGTGTTTTCCGTGATAGAGTTGCTAAACTACTAGTGTAGCCAAAACCCCATTGTCTGAAGCACAAGTGGTCTTGTAGCCACAATGCCATTTGCCGTGACCCAAGGAAGCAGTTTAGCAACCAATTCCACATGGTGTGATGGGGGTGGAAAGGGCTTATAGAGGTGGGTTTACTGCTCTGCTATTGAAGAGCTGTTTGGCCTGGGGAAGATAATGTCTGATCCTCAGTTTCCCATCAGTAAAATGGGAGTAGTAACAGTGTAACATAAGGGAACTAGCTTGGTGCCTGCATACAGCAGGTGCTCAGCAAGTGTCCACACTGGTTTGCAGTCACCGGCCTCTACTCCAGTCATGCAGAGTAATGGCTCCGCCAACTCAGCATGTCTGCACAGCACTGGTGAGACAGAGGTCGGGGTAACAGAGTGGGATGCCAGGCAGGGGAGAGGAGGACAGGAAAGTCTGAAGGGGAAAAAGGAGATGACAGCACAGACTGGGGGCCAGGCGACAGTCTTCTAAGAGGGGGCTGGGAATAACAGGCCAGGAGTTGGGGCAACTTAAGGTTAAGGGTAGGGTAAAGGCACAGACTGTCTCTACGAATAAGCCAGGTGGGCTGGGGAAGCCCAAAGCAAGCCATGCTGAGGTTTCCTGACCCTCCCAAGCCCACCTGCTTCTGCTTCTGTTGCATAGCTCAATGTTTCACTCTGCTGTGGGGACTGGGGGTAGGAGGAGGGCATGACCCAAGGAAGCAGTTTAGCAATCAATGACACTCAAACTTACATTCCAAAAAGAGCTCCCCCAAGATGTGCTGCATGATCAAAAAATTTCCATCCCAGGATCATTCCTGCTGTATCCATGGCGATAATGGCTTTCAGGGCCTGAAAGGCAGCAAGAAACAAGAGAAGCGGCACAACTGTGATTCCTCCAGCACTGACGTTTCTAACTTAAGGGCAAGAACCCACTCAACATAAAAACATCACCACTATCCCCAGAACTGCACTTCATAAAAATACTTACATTCCCTGCTGTGAATGTGAACATCGGAAGGAAAATAATGGCAAGCCTCCCTTCTGGGATCTTAGTGCAGACAGCTGCAAGGACCGTCATGATGGCGCCAGACTGCAAAGTAACACAGCAGGGAGAATGGGAAACGCAACATGCAGCTGCTTATGGCTACAAGGTCTCAAGAGCAGCACATTTTCTAGAAAGTTTATATGCTGCACATTTCTAGGTGAGCACAAGGCTGAGGCAGACAGATTATCTGAGGTCAGGAGTTTGAGACCAGCCTGACCAATGTGGTAAAACCCTATCTCTACTAAAAATACAAAAAAAAAAATTAGCCAGGTGCGGTGGCAGGTGCTTATAATCCCAGCTACTTAGGAGACTAAGTCCTGAGAATTGCTTGAACCCGAGAGGCAGAGGTTGCAGTGAGCCGAGATTGTACCACTGTACTCCAGCGTGGGTGAAAGAGCGAGACTCCATCTCAAAACAAAATGAACAAAAAAGGCTATATGGGAGTCCCTTGTACTATTTCCTTCAGCTTTCCGTAAGTTTTTAATTATTTATGAATGTTTAAAAAAAAAAAAAAAGACACCTAAGAGCAAAATAACTTTTAAAAGAAGCCCCTATCATTAAAAAGCAAGGTTCCTACTTCTGGAAAATAGCATCTACCTCTCTTAATCAATGTTTTCTTAATGTCTTCTATGTGACAGGTTGCTTCACAATACAAGATTACCTTACATTTGGTGAATTACTAAAACTTTAAAGAAAAGTATTATGAGTCCCAGAGATCTCAGATGTCCCCAGTCCCTCATATAACTGCCAAGTGGCCTCAACAAGGAAGCAAGCTCAGGTTGCAATCTTAGAAGTCAGGGTAATTTCAAGATGGAAGGACAGCATGGACACTCCTCAAAAGGAGAGCCCAAGAAGACCTGAATTTTGACCAAGCTGGCTTCTGTGCAAGAGTCTACAATTGTAGCCAGGTACAGTGTCTCATGCCTGCAATCCCAGCACTTTAGGGGGCCAAGGCAGGTGGATCACCTGAGGTCAGGAGTTCAAGACCAGCCTAGCCAACATAGTGAAACCCTGTCTCTACTAAAAATACAAAAATTAGCTGGGCGTGGTGGTGTGTGCCTGTAATCCCAGCTACTTGGGAGGCTGAGGTTGAGGTGAGCCAAGATTGTGCCACTGTACTCCAGCCTGGGCAACAGAGTGAGGCTCTGTCTCAAAAAAACAACCCCAAAACAAATCAAAATTACATTTTTCCCCAAAATGAAGCAAATATAATTTGATTAGCTGACATGAAAGAGCATTAAAATTCTATGAAGTTCTGCCAGGCGCAGTGGCTCATGCCTGTAATCCCAGCACTTTGGGAGGCTGAGGTGGGCGGGTCACCTGAGGTCAGGAGTTCAAGACCAGCCTGACCAACATGAAGAAACCCCGGCTCGGCCAGGCGTGGTGGCTCAAGCCTGTAATCCCAGCACTTTGGGAGGCCGAGATGGGCGGATCACGAGGTCAGGAGATCTAGACCATCCTGGCTAACACGGTGAAACCCCGTCTCCACTAAAAAAAAAAAATACAAAAAACTAGCCGGGCGAGATGGCGGGCACCTGTAGTCCCAGCTACTCGGGAGGCTGAGGCAGGAGAATGGTGTAAACCCGGAAGGCAGAGCTTGCAGTGAGCTGAGATCCGGCCACTGCACTCCAGCCTGGGCGACAGAGCGAGACTCCATCTCAAAAAAAAAAAAAAAACCCCGGCTCTGCTAAAAATACAAAATTAGCTGGGCATGGTGGTGCATGCCTGTAATCCCAGCTACTCAGGATGCTGAGGCAGGAGAATCACTTGAACCCAGGACGCAGAGGTTGCGGTGAGCCGAGATCGCGCCTTTGCACTCTAGCTTGGGCAACAAGAACAAAACTCTGTCTCAAAAAATAATAATAATAATAATAATAATTCTATGAAGTTCTTCTAAATTACCATTCCATAGATGATTATTCTCCATCTGTTAAAAAAAAATTGTCATTATCTGTACAATTCTATGTAACACTGGTTTTGTGATTATAATTTACTGTAATTATTGCATATTAAAGATAAAGAAGCAGTTCCATCATCCTTCTAGAATTTTCTCAATGTGGCTTTTATATAAATTTAAGTATTTATACATCTGAATAAATCACAACTTGTTTTTTGACAAATGTTTGGGCTTACTCCCATGCAGAGAGATTTTTTTCACTTTTTCTAGCCAGAAAGAAGAATTTAATGAAAACGAAACCTTATCTTCTCAGAAATCGTTCACATTCATACATAGTTTCAGTACAGTGAGTCATGAACCCTGATCCAACCAGACCTAAGAGGTGTGGGTCCATGGGAAGAGGTGAAGGTCTTTTGTTCTCCATCAGTATTTTTAGGTACACTGGTTATATACTTGTAATCAATACACACATCTGATTTTTTTTACTTATTTCATAAATATAGATATATTTTTTTGAGACAGAGTCTCGCTGCTACCCAAACTAGAGTGAGGTGGCACGACCTCACTGCAACCTCCGCCTCCCGGGTTCAAGTTATTCTCCCACCTCAGCCTGCTGAGTAGTTGAGACTACAGGTACACACCACCAAGCCCAGCTAATTTTTGCATTTTTAGTAGAGATGGGGTTTCACCATGTTGGCCAGGCTGGTTTCGAACTCCTGGCCTCAAGTGATCTACCCACCTCGGCCTACCAAATTGCTGGGATTACAGTTGTGAGCCACTGCGCCTGCGCTCATAAACATTTTTCTGTATCTACATAATCTTCAATTCTATCATACTTATGTTTTTTAACTTTGTTTGGTATTATAATTTAAGTGAATCTGCTCCCTCTGCTTACAAAAGCTAAGCAGAGCTAAAGACCCTGGGTGTTACATGTGAAACAAATGTAAGACGACTCTGAAAGGAAGAGAGAGGAAAGCAGACCAGCTAGGAAGCCTGAGATTCAATCAATGTTATGGTGGTGAGTTCCCTGGGCTTTCTTTTGGCCTCATACTGATCATCCCTCAAAATGTTCTCTCTAGTCAAGGACCAAAAAAGGATAGCCTAGCAAAATAGAGACCTTGGAGATAATATTTAGAGAAACGGCTGCCCTGCAAAGGCTGAGCAGAGCCTAGACTTCCACCCTTGCCACACTGTAATAAGGCATCCCAATATGCCTAACAGGCGGTGTCAGCGGAAAGAAGCACCCTTGCTCCTCCTAGCCAAAGTGACATTAGCAGAGGTAGGACACTAGGTAGCCTGCATGCCCTGAGCTCCCATCCCTGCCCTGCAGTGACAAGAGCCCCTATCCCTCAGGAGGCAAAGGCAGCTGAGTGAGCAACCTGGATGTCTACTCCTACCCAGCAGTAATGAGTCACGGCATCCCCTCTCCCCATCAGAACAGTGTCAGAAGAAGACTACTAAAACAGTAGATTTCAATACGATCCAAAGTCTCATGATATCCAAAATGATCAGGCTTCAACTGAAAAATCACTCATCATATCAGGAACCAGAAAAATCTCAACCTGAATAAGAAAACACAATTGGCTCGGTGCAGTGGCTC
Source organism: Rhinopithecus roxellana (assembly GCF_007565055.1). Classification (NCBI taxonomy): domain Eukaryota; kingdom Metazoa; phylum Chordata; class Mammalia; order Primates; family Cercopithecidae; genus Rhinopithecus; species Rhinopithecus roxellana. Next base: position 131,311,259 of record NC_044549.1, on the reverse strand, counting down.
ACACCAGTAATCCCAACACTTTGGCAGGCCCAGGTGGGAGGATCACTTGAGCCCGGGAGCTTGAGATTAGCCTTGGCAACATAGGGAGACTCTGTCTCTACAGAATGGTTTAAAAATTACCCAGGATAGTACCAATACAGTAATTTACAAACATATTTGAACAGTCCATTCAACTTTTTTTCTTTTGTTTTGAGATAGGGTCTCACTACATTGCCCAGGCTGGAGCACAGCGGTGTGTTCATGGCTCACAGCAGCCTCAACCTCCTGGGCTCAGGCCTTCCTCCCACCCTCCCACCCCTCCTGAGTAGGTAGGATTACAGGTGCATGCCACCATGCCCAGCTTAATTTTGAAATTTTTTGTAGAGATGGGATCTCACTATGTTGCCCAGGCTGGTCTCAAACTTCCTGGGCTCAAGTGATCCTCCTGCCTTGACTCTCAGAGTGTTGGGCCTACAGGTGTAAGCCACTGTGCGTGGCTATCCCCTTCATCTTATAACATCTCACTAAACCAAGAGGACTAACACTTTACATTTTGTAGCAACACAACTTTGTTAATTGAGTTTTTTTTTCCAGATTTCTCATTAAAAATGCCATTATACCTGGTGATTTAATTTCCTTGAATTTTAATCACAGATTCATTAAGATATTTGGGGATAATTTTATCCTGCCATGGTTCTATAGGATTTTGATGACTGAACAGGAACTACCATGTCCACATTTTTTACTATGTGCTTCTTACTGTGCTAAGCACTCTAAACGAACTTGCCTTGCACATCAGAAATAGATGGTGTTATCCTCATTTTATATGGGGAAACTGAGGTTCAGAGAAGTTCAGTAATATGTCCTAGAAATCACAGGTAAGTAGCAGAACCAGGATTGACCCCCACTCTAATTCCAAATACCTTACTGCCATACTTCATTAATTTTGCACTTCAGTTTCTTATCTGTAAGATGAGGACAAGAGTTGTCCAAGAGCACATCAAAAGGCCCTTGCAGGTCCTTTCAGCTAATGAGAAAGGTCTCTTCACCCTCAGAGCCCCCATAGTCCTCTAGAGAATCCTCATTCCTTTCAGTGTGTATTAGATGTGTGTATGCTTTTTCCCCAGCTAAATTCGAATTCTGAGTTTGATTCATCCTAGTGGTCTTCACTGGCTTCCTACATTAGCTGTTGAAGGAAGTAGAGAATATGATTCGAAATACATAAATTATACCAGAGCGAAATTTCTTTTTTTTTTTTTTGAGACGGAGTCTGGCTCTGTCGCCCGGGCTGGAGTACAGTGGCCGGATCTCAGCTCACTGCAAGCTCCGCCTCCCGGGTTCACGCCATTCTCCTGCCTCAGCCTCCCAAGTAGCTGGGACTACAGGCGCCCGCCACCTCGCCTGGCTAGTTTTTTGTATTTTTAGTAGAGACGAGGTTTCACTGTGTTAGCCAGGATGGTCTCAATCTCCTGACCTCGTGATCCGCCCGTCTCGGCCTCCCAAAGTGCTGGGATTACAGGCTTGAGCCACCGCGCCCGGCCCAGAGCGAAATTTCATAAAGAAAATAAACATTCCACGAAGGAAAAAGGGGGCTTAAGAAAGCGTGTCAGTCATAGGACAGAATACAGGCCTCACTAGGAAAATTAAGCGTAAACAAATTTGGGGAACAAACAAATTAGGAAATGGTTATTTTACATAAGAATTCTTTTTAAAATTGAAACTTTTTAGAGTTCCTTTAAATAGGAAATCCCCTATGTGAATGCATTTAAGTGAATTAGTATTTAAATATGTACAAACTGAATGTGTAGTTTAAAGAAATATTACATAAAGATTTCCATGTGCCTAGAGATCTGCCATTAAACTCAAAACACACTTAAAAAATTTTTCTTTTCTTTGAGACAGGGTCTTGTTCTGTCACCCAGGCTGGAGTGCAGTAGTGTGATCTCAGCTCACTGCAACCTCCACCCCATGAGTTCAAGTAATTCTCCTGCCTCAGCCTCCCAGTAGCCAGTATTACAAGTGTGCGCAACCACACCTGGCTAATTTTTGTATTTTAGTAGAGACAGGGTTTCACCATGTTGACCAAGCTGGTCTTGAACCCCCTGACCTTAAGTGAGCTGCCCACCTCAGCCTCCCAAAGTGCTGGGATTACAGGTGTGAGCCACTGCACTCGGCCTCAAAACACTTAAAAAAAAAATTTTTTTTTTTTTGAGACACGGTCTTGCTTTGTCACGCAGACTGGAGAGCAGTGGTGCAATCATAGCTTACTGCAGCCTCAATCATACCTCAGCCTCCTGTGTAGCTGAGACTACACGCATGAGCCACCACACCCAGTTAATTTTTAAAATTTTTTGTACAGATAGATAGGATCTTGGTATGTCACCCAGGCTGGTTTCGAATTCTGGGGCTCATCCTCCTGCCTTGGCCTCCCGAAGTGCTGGGATTACAGGTGTAAACCACTGCATCCAGTCTAAGAAAAAACGTTTTAGGCATCCAGAATATAAGAGCTCTGAGGGCAGGAACCTTTGTCATTGTTGTTGTTCCCCACTTTCTAAAACCATCACAAATAATCGTGATCATCTTGCTCACTGGCTGTATCCCCAGGCTCTGGCATAGTACCTAGCGGGCACTCCAATATTGACTAAACAGAAGGATAAAGCACCAGATTCAAACCTGTAATTAGAATTTTCCAATACTGGATTAGGCTCTTTGGTTTATGAGGATTGCATACTTACTGTTCTGAGACATACTCTATTCTGGTAAACATATATATAGAGAGAGCCAACGGTTAAAAGCCACAGCCAGAAATTTACAAAGCTTTATGAATGTATAACTGAAAATTAGTCAACTGTATTGTTTCAATGTTAACTTCTTGGTTTCCATGTAGGGTGAAGGACATATGAGAAGCCCTTATCAATTTTACAACATTCTTCTAATTCTAAACTTATTTCAAAGTAAACTTAAAAATTAAATTTTAAAAAATTAAATAGAAATACTTACTGCACCGAGTGATGGTCCGTATCTTCCTGTGGCAACTTTACCCACGTAACTGACAAAATTGGAAATAACACCTAAGAAACACGTCACATTACAATAACTTAAGTGAGGTATAAAAATGGTTTGCATTTTTTTTTTTTTTTGAGACAGAGTCTCACTCTTTCGCCCAGGCTGCTGAAGTGCAGTGGTACAATTTTGGCTCACTGCAACCTCTGCCTACCAGGTTCAAGTTATTCTCATGCCCCAGCCTCCAGAGTAGCTGGGATTACAGGTGTACGGTTTTCATTTCTGACTTCCACACAGATAAACAGTGTCAGGTTTCAGTCTGGATCACTGTGAGGATACAGGCATGAATACTTATGCTGCCTATCATTTCAGTGACTTTACAGGGGATGAAAAGTCTGACCTACTGCATGATCTGCTGAGCGAGAGTCACTCACTTCTCAGTTACCATTTTCCTCAACTGTAACATGAAGACTCATTCTCAGGAGTATATTCTCTGGGCTGTACTCCAGACACACTAAATCAGAATATCTGGGGTGGGACAACAGACTGGATAATCCCTTAAGTCTCTTTGGCTTCACTGTCATTTGAGTCAACTTGGCTCATTTTTTAAAACTTCCTATGAAGCAGGAATTAATGTATCTGAAACAGACCCACGGTAACTACAACATAACTAGTGCTTGGGAAAGCACTATACACTTACCTTACAAGCCAAAGACAATGCTCAGCTTTTTTTGAAGGACTAGATACACATAAGTATTCGATGAACACTAATTAAGCATCTACTCTGGGCCTTGTGGTAGATGCTTTTATTTAGTGCTTTCTTTAACCCCTTGTCATGAGGAGGTAAGTATCATGAGGTTTAGTCATTTTTGCAACATCACACAGCTGGTAGTAGAAATAGGATCTGAACCTGGGTCTATCTCCAAGCTCAGTGTTTTTCACTACAGCACAGCAAAACTGCCAGATATACTGTTTCTAAATGTAGAGATTTTATAAATTAATTTTTATATTGTATTAAGTAAGTACATTTTACAAACAGAGAGGTAAGTAAAATCTGACCAACTGTCACGTTAGCAGCATCTAGGGACCTGTCACACATGAGAATTTCCTAACTGAAATAAGAAAATACCATCTTCAAGACAATGGCTAGGAAGTGGTTCCGTGCCAACATACATTCTTGCAAAGAAAGACAGAACAAGCTCATTCTTGACAATCATATTGCCTAGCTCTGATTTAAAGCTTTCTGTGAACTGAACACACCAGGGGAAATGAGCTTGCTTAAGGTTATTTAACAAAGACCCAGGAGATTGAGGCAGCAGGGAAGACTGGGAACCACTATCTATAAAATGGTGGGCCTCAACTAAAGAAATCAAGGCCCAATGAGATTTAAAAAATGACGTGCTTAAATTCTATACTAATGTTTACTTAACTCCTGTTTATCCTAACTTAAAATTAAGCATACCCACATAATTCATATGTAAGAGGAAATCAGCAAAATGAGAAGCAGAAAGGCACACCTCCACCAATCTGTGGCACCCTTCTCTATGTACACTGTGAAAAACAAATACGTTCTCAGCACTCACTACATGTAGAATATGGCAGTAACCATTCCCTGTGTCCCTTCTGCAGATAGGTTAGAGTGCTTATACTTTCAAAGGCCCTGAGATTAAAGCATATTACCTGCAGATAGGTACAATGCCATGAACTGCTCTTGACCCAGAATGTTCACTATGCTGGAAGAGAAGCTCCACAAAACGTACATATTTGCCGCCATGTGAAATAAGGAGAAATGGCTGAATGTTGACAGCAACATTGGAGAACAAAGGACTTCTACAAGAGAAAGAAAAACACGGTCTGGTAATCATGGAACACACAGCCAATAAAAATTATCTATTTTAAACTTTTAAAAGTAGGCTGGGTTTAGTGGCTCACGCCTGTAATCCCAGCACTTTGGGAGGCCAACGCAGGCAGATCACTAAGTCGGGAGTTCAAGACCAGCCTGGCCAACGTGGTCAATCCCCATCTCTATTAAAAATATAAAAATTAGCCAGGCATGGTGGCACACGCCTGTAATTCCAACTACTTGGGAGGCTAAGACGGGCGAATCACTTGGACCCGGGAGGTGGAGGATGCAGTGAGCTGAGATTGAGCCACTGCACTCCAGCCTGGGCCATAGAGTGAGACTATCTCAAAAAAACAAAAAACAAAAAAACTATGAAACAAACTAAACATGGAAAACAAAACAGCTATCTTTCTTTTTTTTTTTTTTTTTTTTTTTTTTTTGAGACGGAGTCTTGCTCTGTCACCCAGGCTGGAGTGCGGTGGCGTGATCTTGGCTCACTGCAAGCTCCGCCTCCCAGGTTCACGCCATTCTCCTGCCTCAGCCTCCCCAGTAGCTGGGACTACAGGTGCCTGCCACCACGCCCGGCTAATTTTTTGTAGTTTTAGTAGAGACAGAGTTTCACTGTGTTAGCCAGGATGGTCTCGATCTCCTGACCTCGTGATCTACCTGCCTCGGCCTCCCAAAGTGCTGGGATTACAGGCGTGAGCCACCGCACCTGGCATCAACAACAGCTATTTTTAAGAATTTTCTTTTATTTATTTTTTCCTGCAGACAGAGTCTTGCTGTGTCGCCCCAGGCTGGAATGCAGTGGCATGAACTTGGCTCACTGCAGCCTCAACTTCCTGGGCTCAAGTGATCCTCCCACCTCAGCCTCCTGAGTAGCTGGGACCACAGGTACGCACTCCCACGCCCAACTAATTTTTGTATTTTTAGTAGAGATGGGGTTTCACCATGTTTCCCAGGCTGGTCTTGAACTCCTGAGCTCAAGCAGTTCACCTGCCTCAGCCTTCCCAAATGCTGGGATTATAGGTGTGAGCCACTGTGCCCAGCTTAAGACATCGTTTTTAAAAGTGGTAAAAAGCTGTCTTAGTAAATCTCTTTTCTACTTCGTAAGCAACCCATAAAGACTCTCAGTTCAATTAAAGCAACTTGTCCTTATGGCAAAAGTTGATAATAAAAAAATAAGCAGTCTGGGCAACATAGTGAGACCTCATCTGCACTAAAAACAAAAAAATGAGCTGGGCATGGTGGCATGCGCCTGTAGTCCCAGCTCCTGGGGGCTGAGGTGTGAGGATCACTTGAGCCTGAGAAGCAGAGGTTGCAGTGAGGCAAGATTGTGTCACTGAACTCCAGCCTGGGCAACAGAGCCAGACCCTATCTCAAAAAAAATATATAAAATAAAAAATGAAAAAGTAAATTATGTTAATTATAAAATTGTATGTAATATTTTCCTTAAAGAATAAACTTGTCGGCCGGGCATGGTGGCTCACACCTATAATCCCAGCACTTTGGGAGGCTGAGGTGGGCGGATCATTGAGGCCACGAGTTCAAGACCAGCCTAGCCAACATGGCAAAACCCATCTCTGCTAAAAATATAAAAATTAGCCAGGCACGGTGGCATGCGTCCATAATCCCAGCTACTCAAGAGGCTAGAGGCACGAGAACTGCTTGAACCCAGGAGGCAGAGGTAACAATGAGACAAGATTGCGCCACTGCACTCCACCCTGGCGACAGAGCTAGACTCTATCTCAAAAAAAAAAAAAAAAAAAGGCTCTTAATTTGTCAAAAAATATTTAGATATTTGCTATGGTGAGGTTCATTTTAGGCATCTAGGATATTACATTGAGAGAGATGAGGCTGGGCACAGTGGCTCATGCCTGTAATCCCAGCACTTTTGGAGGCTGAGCTGGGCGGATCACCTGAGGTCAGGTGTTCAAGAACAGCCTGTCCAGGCTGGGCATGGTGGCTCAAGCCTGTAATCCCAGCACTTTGGGAGGCCGAGACGGGCAGATCACAAGGTCAGGAGATCGAGACCATCCTGGCTAACACGGTGAAACCCCCTCTCTACTAAAAAATACAAAAAACTAACCGGGCGAGGTGGCGGGCACCTGTAGTCCCAGCTACTCGGGAGGCTGAGGCAGGAGAATGGCATAAACCCGGGAGGCAGAGCTTGCAGTGAGCTGAGATCCGGCCACTGCACTCCAGCCTGGGTGACAGAGCGAGACTCCGTCTCAAAAATAAATAAATAAATAAATAAATAAAAAAGAACAGCCTGTCCAACATGGTGATACCCTGTCTCTATTAAAAATACAAAAACTAGTTGGGTGGGGTGGTGGGCACCCCAGCTACTAGGGAGGCTAAGGCAGGAGAATCACTTGAACCTCGGAGGTGGAGGTTGCAGTGAGCTGAGATTGCACCACTGTACTCTAGCCTGGGCAACAGAGCAAGACTCTGTCTCAAAAAAAAAAAAAAAAAGAAAGAAAAAGAAAAAGAAAAAGAGAGATGAGGTCCCAATCTTCAATGAAGGAGCTTACAGCCTATCCTCTGTATTTTGCTTATAGCTATTGATAGGTAACTCGTCTTTTTTACAGCACTTTCATTAACTAAAGGATATTTCTTTCATATTATTTCTACCTTAAAATAAAATCAAACAAGTCAGACTTACTTGAGGCTGGATTCGATGTGAAATATCTGATCATTGTCCGCTGCAGAGAAGGTACTCTCCATAAACAGAATACAAGGACATTTGCAGCTATAATACCTACAAAATAAATATTTATAATTTAGGGAGGTTAAAAATAAAAGCAAAAAAGTCTGATCTAAATTACCGCCTTGTAAGATCTCTTCCACAATCATGTAACAGTACTGTATACTTGGGGGATGGGGGGTGAGCTAAAAAAAAAACCGAGTGAAATCAATCCTTTTAAAGTATCAGCACTGCCTAGGGTTGGTAAAGTCACAGAATTCCTGAGAAATCACAAATGCTCTAGGAGCTAACTTCCTTTCCCTAGATCCATATTTTACTTCTTTAGAACAGTTTACTCTTCTCAATAATAAGCAGATCAATAATTTATTGTCTATAATAGCCAAACCAAAGACAGAAGTAATATATAAAATTAGGTTCTTTGGCCAAGAGTAGAAAAGCTAACATTACTCCTTTTTCCTCAGGGCATGGTATGCTTCTTAAACTTAATGCCGGCTTATGGAAACATGTGAGTCAGCTGTGTAGGTGAAGGTCAACATGTTTGAGAAAAATACTCATGTGACAGGAATTCAGGGATAATTCAGAAACACTCTGCAACTACTTTTGAAGTCTGTTTACATGTGGGAGTTGGGTGACTTTCCTTTTTCTGTAAGTGTTGATGTTGTTAGTACTACTATGAAATTGAGGTTTATTTGATAATAGAATTAACTTGTTAGATTTTAGATAAGAAATTAAGTTATTCTTGAAAACTACAAACTTTAAAAAATATATTAATTTTATGAATTGCCACAACTCCTTCACATAGCAGGTATTCATCTACTTGTTGAATTAAAATAATTTAAACAATTTTCATTCCTCCAGTCTCTGTAAGCAACAGGCAAGTAGCACTTTCACCTTCTTCAATGCCAATAAGGACTGATTTCAATAACATTCTGGTAAGAGGATTTACTTTAGAAAGTATCATTTGTCTAGTCCCTGGCAGCTGCTATGTCTCGGTGTTACCTGTGGCTTCTGCACTTGCTCATTCTGTAAGGCTCTCAGCTAGCCCCTGGCATTTCTAGTCTGTCCAGTTTTTGCTCTTCCACTTGAGAGGTGGGAAAGGAAGCTACATTTTTCACAGATCTTAAGACTTTTTTTTCCCATTTTAATATCTGAAATCAGGATGCATCTTATAATTGGTGGTATGTGATAGCTTAATTGGTAGCATTTTTTCTTTCTCTGTAGTACACTAAATAAAATTTTATTGCATTTTGTTGAACTGATTCCATCAGTTGTATCAGATGTCTCACTAGTGGGGACTGTGACAGCCATTATACCATCTTTGGTAAATAATTACCCAGAACTCTTTTAAAGATGGTGAGAGGGACAGCATTTATGCAAAGATGGGAAAAGGGATCATACACCAGGCAATGAAGAGCGAAAAGCACTGTGTGCACCTCCCATTGTGGAGCCTGGAATCCTGGGAAGGGTAGGCAGGCAGAGCCTCCTCAGAGGGACTGGAGTCTTGGGAGGGTTATCCTACAGGAAGAGCAGTGATTCGTGTTGCCCAGGATTCTTTAGTTTCCTTTGGGAGAGTTAATCATCTTTACTACGCAGAGTGTACGCTTAGGTCTAGGTTGTCACACCCAGTGATTGATATCTTAGGGTAAAGAAGACCTGAGAATAGTCTGGCCATGATCATAAAGATCGGATTGCCAAGATCATCATCTGTCAGGGCTTTGGTGTTTTACTCTAATTGTGGTTCAAGGCAAAGCGAGCAAAATGGGGGCCCTGATCCTGCCTGCTAGGCTGAAAAATGGCAATGACTACTCTGCTTCCGCTGTCAGTTCTATAGGCAACTTCCTCAAACCACTGATACACAGCACACACAGCTTCTGGAAACCACAGGTACCACAGCACCATCAAGAGGAGGGTATGTCTCTGGATAAAGTGATTACAATAAAGGAAAATACATGAAAAAAAAAAAAAAGATAAAGGCCAGGCGCGGTGGCTCACGCCTGTAATCCCAGCAGCACTTTGGGAGGCTGAGGCAGACGGATCACCTGAGGTTGGGAGTTCGAGATCAGCCTGACCATCATGGAAAAACTTCGTCTCTACTAATAATACAAAATTAGCCAGGCGTGGTGGTGCATGCCTATAGCCCCAGTTACTTGGGAGGCTGAGGCAGGAGTGAACCCAGGAGGTGGAGGTTGCGGTGAGTCGAGATCACGCCATTGCACTCCAACCTGGGCAACAAGAACAAAACTCTGTCTCAAAACCAAAAGAGTGGGGGAAGATAACCAAAGACATCAAGGTTAACAGTGGACAAAGAGTTAACACTGCTGAGTTTTCAATCCAAATGCAAGAAGCTTTTCTGATAAATTATGGAGTACTGGCACTGAAACAGACTGCAGCCAAAACCCTTACTTCATAAGCCAGTGGTCATCAAACTGCTTTCATGAGGCACCCCATTAGTAAACACCATCCATTAGTAAGAGACACATCCCATGTATGTATACTTATTAACAAATTATGTACGTGAACCACTATGAATTCATCATAAGACACATTTAACAAATTTAAAAGAAATAAGAGAAGTGAAATGCACATACTTTCCTCTTTGTAAACCCTATTCTGAAGGCCAATTATAGGTAAGAAAAACTGAGGCTGTAAAAGGTACAAGTTGTCAGTCAAATTCAGTGGCCAAGCCAGAATTCCTAATCTAGTGCTCTTTCTACTATACACCAAGACATGGGGAGCCAGGAGGATTTATTTTGACCTTGGTCACTCTAGGACTTCAGACACCACATAAAAATGGCTTCCTTACTGGGAAAGAGCATATGCTGGTCCCCAGAAGCAGATAAGAATGAGAGGATTTGTGGCAATCCTAGGCCTACTGAGGCAGTACTGCATTTTGGCTAAAAGTATGGGTGAAGGAGTCCAGCAAAAGTGACTCTGTCCTACTTACATTATAACCTGGGGAAAAGGCCTAACCTCTCAGCTTGTTTCCTCTTCTGTAAAATGAGGACAATAAAATCTACCTGAAAGGGTTGAATGGGCCGGGCCGGGTGTGGTGGCTCATGCCTATAATCCTAGCACTTTGGGAGGTCCAGGCAGAAGAATCCATCCCTTGAGCCTAGAAGTTTGAGACCAGCCTGGGCAACATAGTGAGACCCCCTCTTTCCAAAAAAATGAACAATATCAGCTGGGCATGGTGGCACATGCTTGGGTCCCAGCTATTTGGGAGGCTAAGGAACCCAGGAAGTCAAGTCTGCAGTGAGACAAAATTGTGCCACTGTACTCGTCTGGGCGACAGAGAGAGACCCTGCCTCAAAAAAAAATAAATTAAAAAAAAGGAAAAAAAAGGGTTGAGTGATGATGAAATGAGAAAACATGATTAAATGTAGCAGTCACACAGTGACAACAAATTGAAAACATGGTGAAAAGAGAAAGGCCTTTTCAGGTCTGAATCCTAAGTATGTCACTTAGCAGTTTTGTGGCCTATGGCACTTTATTCCCTCATTTATAAAATGAGGATAATACCTCCTACCTCATAAAGGTTGTAGTGGGGCTTAAATAAGATAGTATATGCACCTAGTATGCAAATAATCAAAGAATAATGGTTTCCTCCTCTCTCCTCCTCTGAGAAATAGAAAGGCTTAAGTTTTGTATATCTCCACTTAGGAGGGATGTTACCTGCTTCTTCTGATTCTATGGTAACTCTTGGACAAGCTTGGCACTACTGATTCAGGAAGGCTGCTGCTGTCCTAGTGCCTATCCTCACACCTGTGTAATGTACTGGACTATGTCAGTGAAAAAATAACAAAATAAGGATCTCTGAAAACTCTCCTTCATAAGAGCAATGAAAGAACTGGCAAAAAAATGTCAGAATCAACTTTTTCAGAACTCTGGAAACTAATCAAAGGCTTATAGCAAACCAGGGCGTATTTACTTAAGAAAAACAGCTGAATCTCAAAACAGCTAGCTTTACAGCATTTGCCATTCTCCTGCCTCAGCCTCCCAAGTAGCTGGACCTACAGGTGCCCGCCACCACACTTGGCTAATTTTTTGTATTTTCAGTAGAGACGGGGTTTCACCATGTCAGCCAGGATGGTCTTGATCTCCCGACCTCATGATCCGCCTGCCTCAGCCTCCCAAAGCTTTGCAGCATTTTAACTTGGCCTAGTCCAATCCCCCGTTCTCTAGTTACAAGGTAGTCTTAAAAACTGAGGTAGCTGGTAGAATGGAGCTGGAGTTCTTTCAAAGCCTCATTCCCAAAGAATTGTCATTATTTGACCTGGCTGTTGATTCCATGTAAGACCCACTTTCAAGGCTGTTTAACCTGACTGGGAGCTCCCCAAGTACAAAACTTTTCACAGAGAGTGTTTGTCAAAAACAATGACAGGTAAGTGTTTCAAGTTTCAGACTGCCTGAGATGCTGGATAACACATGGGGGCAAATAAGAGACTAATCAAAAATCTTAAGAGGAAAAGCAGGGGAATAAGATTTCCACAGAAACTTTGAAAACCTCCAACATATTCCTGGACCCTAGAAGGCCACATGCATACTAAGACAAAATAGACCTTAAGACAAAATTCATTGCTAGAGAAAAAGAAGGATATTATACAATGATGAAAAGGTCAATTCATCAAGAAATAACAATTAGAAACACATGCACCTAACAAAAGAATCTCAAAAGACATGAAGAAAAATGGACAGAACTGAAGGGAAAAATAACTCAACAATAATAGCTGGAGACTTCAGAACTCCATTTACAATAATGGAGCGATTAATTAAATGATTAGCAAGGAAGTAGAAGACTTGAGCAACTCTATAAAACAACTAGACTTAACAGACACCTATAGAACACACAATCCAACAAAAGCAGAATATACATTCTTCTCAAGTGCACAAGCAGCATATTCTAGGATATGTTCAGTCACAAAACAATTATCAATAAACTTAAACTAGAACACTAAATTATACAAAGTATGTCCTCTGATCACGTGGAATGAAATTACAAATCAATACAGAAATAAATTCAGAAAATTCACCAGTATGTGGAAATCAACAAACTCCTAAATAACCAATGGTTCAAAGAGGAAATCACAAGGGCAACTAGGAAACTGAGATGAATGAAAATAAAAATATGCCAAAATTTATAGGATGCAACAAAAGTGGTGCTATGAAATGTCCACATTAAAAAAGGAGATCTCAACTCAATAACCTAACTTTTCACCTTAAGAAAGTGTAAAGAGAAGAGCAAACTAAAACCAACGCAAGGAGAAGGAAAGAATGAAGAAAATAGGTAAATGAATTAAAAAAAACAGAAAAATTAATAAATACAAAAGTTGGATCTGTTTGAAATGATCAATAAAACTGACAAACTTTTAGCTACAGTGACAAAGAAAAAAAGACTCAAATTACTAAAGTCATGTCATACAGGTCTGGGATTTGCTAAAAAATAAAAGGAAAAATAAAAACAAATTACTAAAATCAGGAATGAAAGCAGAATGTTACTACCAACCTTACAGAAATCAGAATTACTACAAAATACAATGAACAATATATACAAACAAATGAGAATAACTTAGATGAAATTTAAAATTCCCAGAAAGACACCAACTACTAAAACTGACTTGAAGAAATAGAAAATCTGAACAGACCAAGAATAAATACAGAGACTGAATTAGTAATTTTAAAAACTTACCACAAAGAAAAGTCCAGAGCCAGATAAGGTGTTAGGTGCCTATGTTTCTCATTGGCTTCACTAGTATTTGAGTTTCCTACAGCTGTTGTAACACAAACTTGGTGGCTTAAAACAACAACAATCTATTCTATTCCAGTTCTGAAAGCTAGAAGTCAGAAATCAAGGTGTCAAGTGTCAGCAGGGCCATGCTTCCTTTTGAAGGCTCTAGGGAAGTGTCCTTCCTTCCCTCTTCCTAGCTTCTGCTGGCTCCCGACAATTCTTGGCTTTGTTTGGCTTATAGGTGCATCACTCCAATCTTTGCCACCATCTCTTTGGTCTTGTTTTCTGTATCTTTCTTTGTCCTCTCCTCTTCTTATAAAAACATGAGTCAATGGATTTAAGGTACATCCTAATGTAAGATGATCTCTCTGTAACTAATCAAATCTGCAAAGCCACTATTTCAAGTAAAGTAACATTCTGTGGTTCTAGGTGGACACAAATTTTTGGGAAGCACACTATTCAACTTACTACAACTGGGAAATTCTACCAAATATAAAGGAGAATTAACACCAATCCTTCTCTAACTCTTTCAAAAAACAGAATAGGAAGGAACATTTTCCAACTCATTCTATGTAGCCAGTATCACCTCCGTATCAAAACCAAAGACATCACACAAAAAACTATCAATACCCCTTTATGAAAACAGATACAAAAATCCTCAAGAAAATTTTGGTAAACCAAATCCAGCCATATATAAAAAGGATTATAAATCATGACCAAGTGGAATCTGTCACAGGAATGCCAGTTGGGTTCAACATATGAAAAATCAATGTAGTATTTCACATTAACAAAGTTGGAAGACTCACAATTCATAGTTTCAGAATTTACAACACAAACCTACAGGAATAAAGACAATGTAGTACCAGAATAAGGACAGATATATAAATCAATGGACAGAACTGAGAGTCCGGAAATACACACCATACGATTATGGTCAACTGGTTTTTGACTAAGGTTCCAAAAAAATTCAATGGGGGAAAGAATAGTCTCGTCAAAAAACGGTGCTCAGAAAAGTGGATATCCATAAGCAAAAGAATGAGTTTGGACCCCTACCTCAAACCAAATACAAACATTAACTCAGAATTAATCAAATGTCTAAATTGAAGAGCTAAAATTTTAAAGCTCTTAGTAGAAAACACAAGTACACATCTTTGTGACCTTGAATTAGGTCACAGTTTCCTTGACATGACACTTAAAAGTAGCAACAAAGGAAAAAATAGATAAAATGAACTTCAGCAAAATTAGAATGTTTATGCTTCGGAAAACACTATGAAGAAAGTGATAAGACAACTCACAGAGGCCGGGCGCGGTGGCTCAAGCCTGTAATCCCAGCACTTTGGGAGGCCGAGACGGGCGGATCACGAGGTCAGGAGGTCGAGACCATCCTGGCTAACACGGTGAAACCCCGTCTCTACTAAAAAAAATACAAAAAACTAGCCGGGCGAGGTGGCGGGCGCCTGTAGTCCCAGCTACTCGGGAGGCTGAGGCAGGAGAATGGCGTAAACTCGGGAGGCGGAGCTTGAAGTGAGCTGAGATCTGGCCACTGCAGCAGCCCGGGCGACAGAGCGACACTCCGTCTCAAAAAAAAAAAAAGACAACTCACAGAACGTGAAGAATATTTGTGAATCGTATCTCTTAATAAGGGTCTAGTCTCCAAAATACATAAATAACTTTTACTCAACAAAAAGACAAATAGCTATTTTTAAATGAGGAAAACATTTGGAGAAACAGGCATTTCTCCGAAGAAGACTAAATATACAGTAAGACATGAAAAGATGTTCATTACTCATTAAGGCAAGACAAATCAAAACCACACTGATATCCCTTTACACTCACCAGGATGGATATAATAAAGGCAACAAAATGGGAGAAAATGTGCAAATCATATCTGATAAGGGATTAATATCCAGAATATATAAAAAGCTCAACAGCCCAATGTAAAAATGGGCAAAGGAAGTAAATAGAAAGTTCTCCAGAGAAGATATACAAATATCCAATAAGCACATGAAAAGATGCTCATTATTACTAATCACTAGCAAAATCTGTGGGGAAAAGAAAGATCAGACTGTTACTGTGTCTATATAGAAAGAAGTAGACATAAGAGACTCCATTTTGTTCTGTATTTGAGATGCTGTTAATCTGTGACCCTACCCCCAACCTTGTCCTTGCAAGAGACATGTGCTGTGGTGACTTAAGGTTTAATGGATTTTGGGCTGTGCAGGATGTGCTTTGTTAAAACAAGGGCCTGAAGGCAGTATGCTGGTTAAAAGTCATCAACATTCTCTTAATCTCAAGTACCCAGCCACACAAAGGTCACAGGGACCTCTGCCTAGGAAAGCTAGGTATTGTCCAAGGTTTCTCCCCATGTGATAGTCTGAAATATGGTCTTCTGGGAAGAGAAAGACCTGATTGTCCCCCATTCTGACACCCGTGAAGGGTCTGTGCTGAGGAGGACTAGTGTAAGAGGAAAGAAGCCTCTTGGCAGCTGACATAGAGAAAAGCATCTGTCTCCTGCTCGTCCCCGGGCAATGGAACATCTCGGTGTAAAACCTGATAGTATGTTCTGTTTACTGAGAAAGGAGAAAACCGCCTTAGGGAGAAAGGTGGGACTTGCTAGCGCAATGCTGCTCTTTATGCACTAAAAAAGTTTAAGAAGATGTTTGCATATGCATATCAAGGCACAGCACTTTTCCTTAAACTTATTCATGTCACAGAGCTTTTTATTCATATGTCTTACTGCTGACCTTCTCCCTACAATGATCCTATTATCCTGTCACTTCCCTTTTTCTAAGATGGTAAAGATCATTATCAATAAATACTCAGGGAACTCAGAGATGGGTGCTGGCGTGGGTCCTCTGTATGCTGAGCGCCGGTCCCCTGGGCCCACTTTTTCTTTCTCTATACTTTGTCTCTGTGTCTCATTTCTTTTCTCAAGTCTCTCGTTCCCCCTAACGAGAAACGCCCACAGGTGTGGAGGGGCAGGCCACCCCTTCAAACATGGAAATTAAAACTATACCCATTAGGACGACTATCATCAAATTTCAAAAAAAGGAAAACAGGCCAGGCACAGTGGCTCACACCTGTAATCCCAGCACTTTGGGAGGCTGAGGCAGGTGGATCACCTCAAGGTCAGGAGTTCGAGACCAGCCTGACCAATATGGTGAAACCTTGTCTCTACTAAAAAAAAAAATTAAAAACTTAAAAAATAAGCCGGGTGTGGTGGCGTGATCCTGTAGTCCCAGCGACTTGGTAGGCTGAGACAGAAGAATTGCCTGAACCTGGGAGGTGGAGCTTGCAGTGAGCTGAGATCATGCCACTGCACTCCAGCCTGTGCAACAGAGCAAGATTCCATGTCAAAAAAAAAAAAAAAGAATGTATGGTCGGTCTCAAAGAGATATTTGCACACCCATTTTCATAGCAGCATTATTCATAATAACAAGAGGTAGAAATAACTCAAATGTCCATTAATAGGTGAATGGATAAACAAAATGTGATATACACACAAAATAAAGTATTATTCAGCCTTAAAAAAGGAAGTAAATACTGCCACGTGCTCCAACATGGATAAACCTTGTGGACATTATGCTAAGTGAAATAAG
Organism: Rhinopithecus roxellana; assembly: GCF_007565055.1. NCBI lineage: Eukaryota > Metazoa > Chordata > Mammalia > Primates > Cercopithecidae > Rhinopithecus > Rhinopithecus roxellana. Next base: position 131,294,403 of record NC_044549.1, on the reverse strand, counting down.
CCAGTCCAAAAACCAAGTATTTTATGATTTTACTTGCATGAGGTATCTAAAGTAGTCAAATGCATAGAAAAAGGAAGAAGGATGGTGGTTATCAAGGGCTGAAGGGAGGAGAAAAAGGGGACATACTGTTTAATGAGTAGAGAGTTTCAGATATGCAAAATGAAGAAGTTCTAGAGATTGGTTTTACAAAAATGTGAATATACTGAACTCGATTGAACTATATGCTTAAAAATGATTAAGATGGTATATTTCATGTTATTTTTTTTTTACAATTAAGAAAAAAAAAAGGACGGGCGCGGTGGCTCAAGCCTGTAATCCCAGCACTTTGGGAGGCCGAGACGGGTGAATCACGAGGTCAGGAGATCGAAACCATCCTGGCTAACACGGTGAAACCCCGTCTCTACTAAAACTACAAAAAAATTAGCTGGGCGAGGTGGCGGGCACCTGTAGTCCCAGCTACTCGGGAGGCTGAGGCAGGAGAATGGCGTGAACCCGGGAGGCGGAGCTTGCAGTGAGCTGAGATCCGGCCACTGCACTCCAGCCTGGGGGCAGAGCGAGACTCTGTCTCAAAAAAAAAAAAAAAAAAAAAAAAAAAAAAGAGTTACCACATGACCCAGTAATTCCATTCCTGGCTATATACCGAGAAATGAAAACATGTGTCCACACAAAAATGTGCACATGAAAGTTCATAGCAGTACTATTAATAGCTGAAGAACGGAAACAACTCAAATGCCCATCAACTGATGAAGGAATAAACAAATGTAATATATCCATATACTGGAATATTATTTGGCCATAAAAAGAAACAGAAGTACTGATGATATATACTGCAACATGAGTGAACCTTAAAACATTATGCTACGTGAAAGAAACAGACACCAAAGGCTCCACACTATGTGACTTGATGTATACGAAACCTCCAGAACAGGAAAGTCCCTCAAGAAAGCAGCTTGATGGCTGCCTAAGGCTGAGGGGAAGGAAGGAATGGAGGAGTGACTGCTAACGGGAATGGGGTTTCTTTTTGGGATAATGAAAGGGCCCTGGGATTAGATAATGATGATAGTTGCACAGCCTTTTAATATAATAAACACCACTGAATTTACTTTGGCTTTCTATTTTTATTTGTTATTATTTTTAGAGAGGTGTGGGGGGTCTCACTATGTTGCCCAGGCTGGTCTAGACTCAAATAATGCTCTGACTTCGGCCTCCTAAGTGGTAGAATTCCAAGAGTGAGCCACCACACTCAGCCAATTGTACACTTTAAATCAGTGGTCCCCAACCTTTTTGGCACCAAGGACCAGTTTTGTGTTAGACAATTTTTCCATAGACCAAGAGTGGGGGGATGGTTTGGGGATGATTCAGGTGCATTACATTTATTCTGCACTTTATTTCTATTATATCATAATATATAATCAAGTAATTACACAACTTATCATAATGTAGAATTGGTGGGAGCCCTGAGCTTGTTTTCCTGCAACCAGATGGTCCCGTCTGGGTGTGATGGGAGACAGGGACAGATCATCAGGCATTAGATTCTCATAAGGAGTACACAACCTAGATCCCAGCCTGGTCAACATGGTGAAACTCTGTCTCTACTAAAAATACAAAAGTTAGCCAGGTGTGGTGGCAGGTGCCTGTAATTCCAGCTACTTGGGAGGCTAAGGCAGGAGAATCACTTGAATCCGGGAGGCAGAGATCGCAGTGAGCCAAGATCGCACCACTATACTCTAGCCTGGGCAACAGAGCAAGACTCTGTCTCAAAAAAATAAACAAAAAAAAGGAAACAAAACATAAATGAAGTTTCAAAACTCGTTCCCCTGCGCTCATCTCCTGCTGTGCAGCCCGGTTCTGGTACCAGTCCTTGGCCCAGGGTTGGGAACCCCTGCTTTAAATGGTGAATTTTATATGTGAACTGTATCTTAATTTTTAAAAAGGCAGATGCACTGATTTGGAAAGCATTACTTGGTTCAATGACCTCAGGTTATTTTCCTCCTCAGCCCAAGAAAGGTAGTATAACCCCTTTTTTCTTATTTTCCTATAAAGGACTTACCATACCACTTGGGGTCTAATAGCTACTCACAGATCCCCTCTGTTTCTGGGTGGGCCAAGTCACACCTCCACAGCTCCTTTATCTGAAGGGGCTACTATACCCACCCAGACCCGGCCAGTCCAGACACTGACAAGCATGTACATCCACAGCAGCCAAAGAACTGGGCTCAAGCCATCCTTACCTCAGGTTCTCTGGGAACCAGGCAGGTGTAAAGATCAACCTGTTGGCCTCACATAGTGGCTATCATTTCTTTTCCTAGGTAGCATCCACCAAACTAATTAAGGACTGGGTCCACAGCTACCTGGAATCAAGAAGAAACCCAGAGAGACTGTCCATCTTCCATCCTCCCACTGGGATAGAGACAGAAAGTTTGAAACTAATACGGGTAAACAGAAAGGGCAAATTCACAATAAGGGAGCCAAAGGCCCTTATAATTGTTAACCACAAAAAAGGGTTGTTATTTCTCTGTACTCTCCCTGCAGATGAGAATATCTAACCTACCCAGTGGGCAACTTTTAGAAATCAATCTGACGTATTTATACTCTGTACATTGTTGGAGGATATTTAAAATGGTACACAACTTCTTTTAAGACAACTTTGCAATACACAAAATTTTAAATGTACATATTCTTTGACCCAGCAATTCTATTTCCAGTAACTTATCCTAAAAATATGCTTGTACAAGGTACAGAGATCTGTATGTAAGGCAATTCACTGCAGTAATATTTATAGAAGCAGAAGACTAAAAGCCACATAAATATCTATTAATAAAAGATTTGTTAAATAATATTCAGTTACATGGAATACTACAATGTCATTAAAAAGAATATGCTGGCCAGGCACAGTGGTTCACGTCTGTAATCCCAGCAATCTGGAAGGCCAACGCAGGAGGACCACTTGAGCCCAGGAGTTCAAGACCAGCCTTGGGAGGTTGAGGCTGCAGTGAGCCGTGATCATGCCACTGCACTCCAGCCTTAGTGACAAGTGAGATGCTGTCTCAAAACAAACCAAAACAAACAAAAAAGCCTGGTGTGCTGGTAATTTCCATTTATCAATCCGGGTGCTGGTTACATGGATGTGCTCAGCTTGTGAAAATTAATTAGTTGAGCTGTACATTTGACATATTCACATTCTTCTACGTATATTATACCTCAATAAAATATTAAAAATAATGTAACAGACCTACTTGTACTGATATAGAATGTTCTTTAAAATATTAAGTGAAAAAAAATCATGGTGCAGAAGAGTATGTATTGCATGTTACTATTTTTGTGTTAAACCACAGATAGATATAAATGCCTATACATAAATAGATGCCTTGGAAGAACACACAAGTAACTAAACATGCAATGGTTATTATGGGAACGGGAAAGTGCAGAACTGGAAGTTGAGAGTGAGAGAAAGACTTATTTTTCCCTTTATGTATCCTTTATTCCAATTTTCATCTGTTACCATGCATATTTATTCCTTTTACAATGACAAAATCTAGTCTAGGCAGTCAAAAAGGGCTCCCTTTCCTCCCTGGGTACCAGGCTGCTACTCTGGAACAATTTGCTGCAATTTGTACTGTGAATCAGCACCCAGATACTTGACAGGGGGAGGCAGTGTGGTTTATCAGAAAGGTAATTAGTGGTGGTTTGCTATTCTAGAAAGTAAAAGGACATAATAAGCCTATTCTTTGAAATATGAAGTGGATTTGATTCCCAAATCCACCCAGTTCTAGCTGTGTGATCTCAGTTATTTGACCGCTCCTTGCCCCATCTGAGAAATGAGGATACCACTAACAGGGCTCTTATGATGATTAATAATAATATAAATGCATGTAAAGCACGTAGCATGATGCTTGAAGTGTGGTTGGCACTCAAGGATTAATTTTGCTATTCTTCTCCAAAAATAACTTGTTTGCAGACTGGCAAGTCAGGAGTTAGGAGTTACAGAAAAACAGTGACTGATTAAAAGGTAAAGATGGGCTATAAGACCAAGGAAAACGTTACCTTACCAGCAACATCAGAATAGATAAGGAGGCCTTAGTCTGGGAAGACAGCTCAAAACCTTGAAAAGGTACAAGGAGAGAGAGAACCGAAATCAAAAAGAATAAGCCTGGTAAAAACAGAACAGCAAAGAAAAAAGAATAGACTTTAGAAGTTGGGGCAAGGGGTCAAAGACTAGAGAGTAGTAGTGACTAAACTTTGATGCTGACAAAAAATACACTAGTAGAGGAACCAGGGAATAGTTTTCTTGAGATCTCTCTCCCTATCCTTTTCCATCCTCGCTCCTTCTTGATCAAAGATAATAATTTAGCTGATTCTTTCCCGTGGCTTTACCTGAATCTCAATACAGTAAAGTCAGCATTCTCTTGAACTAACAGGAAAATCTGGCAAGTGCCTCAAAGACAACCCTGAAAGCTAGAAAGGTAGGAGAAAATATTCTCTCTGGGGCTTGCCCGGGGACCTCCAGGACAGGCTTAAAAGGCTGACAGATCAGGGCAATAGAACAGAAAATTAGCTGAAATATAAAAGCACCAGGGATGACAAATCTAGCTTTGAAGAATGCCACCTTATACTCCCCATTTGCTCCACAAATACCCAGTGGGCTTATAAACACTTTTTCAGAGCAATATGAAGCCTGGGGAGATTATTTCTGTGTAATAAAAATTAAGACCAAAAAAAAAAATCCCCAAACAAACCAAAAAAAAAAAAAAAAAGGATTAAAACAAGTTTCCTAGCATAGCTTTAAAAAGGGATTTGCACAGACAGATTGAGACAGAACAGTCAAAAACTACAGACTCCAAACCTGGCATCAGCTGTAAGAAAGGGAGGTTTTTGTCGTTGTTGTTGTTGTTGTTGTTTTCAGACGGAGTCTCACTCTATTGCCCAGGCTGGAGTGCAATGGCATGATCTCGGCTCTGCCTCCCAAGTTCAAGCGATTCTCCTGCGTCAGCCTCCCTAGTAGCTGGGATTACAGGCATGTGCCACCACATCCAGCTAATTTTGTATTTTTAGTAGAGATGGGGTTTCACCATGTTAGCCAGGCTGGTCTCCAACTCCTGACCTCAGGTGACCCACCCACCTCGGCCTCCCAAAGTGCTGGGATTACAGGCATGAGCCACTGCACCCAGCTAGAAAGGGAGGTATTTTACCTCACCACCAGATGCCTCCTTAACAATAAAATAAATTACAGGTATGCCTTACAATCTGACTGTTCTTATCTACACCTAGGAACCAAAGGGACATGGATAAATTTGAGATACCCCTCATTATCTGAAACTCAGAAACTATGTATATTTGGATTAACACTTTACTGTCTGAACTTACTATATCCAAAATCTTCCCATCCAAATTCAAGAGCTCAACAGATTCAATAGCAAGGAATACTTACATGAAGTGCTTGGTGTAGTAGTGAGAAATCTTTAACTAACTAGAGCTTTCATGCTGCCGTTGTCTAGGTATGAAAACTACAAAGCAGAGAGGCACACTGGTCTCACAAAGCTTTAAAAACTCTCTAGGTGAAACTTGTCAAGTTCTTTCAAAATATAAAATGAAACAACAACAACAACAACAACAACAACAACAAACCCACATTCAGAAAACATCTCCAATCCAAAGAAAGAAAGTGGGACGGAGTAGACCTGTCACTCCATAAATCTATCATTGATTAAAACCAGGAGCTGAGCCAACTTCACTTTGCAGTCTACAAGAAGCAATCAGGAGTGCTCAGCAAGGAAAGCTGGACTAATTGGCACCCCAGGAAGGAGACAAGACATACTAAATAAACAGTTTATTCTTGAGAATCTCATATGTAGGTAATTGATTAAGCACCATTTACAGACATTGTAAAACTAGAATCACTATTACTAGAATAGTTACTTCCTACAAGGAAAGTCTGAGGTGACACAAAACAGTTCAAAGGGCATTTCCTGAGGTTAAAGTCACTTGGACAATCTAACAAGAAAGATTTAAGACCTGAAGCATGACCATTCACATTTATCTTGTTCAAAGCAGCTTACATTCAAGTTGCAAGACAGATCACAAGCATCTCTCTGTACTGCTATGTCCTTCATGCCAAATGGCTGATTTGATTTCAAAAAAGAAAAAGGCTGGAGGGAAAGAATTCTGATTTTTAATTACCTCCAGCTTCTTTGAAGAAAGTATTCACCAGCATGAGAAAAGGTTTTAAACTCTGATGCTAGGCTTCCTCACATGTTAAATGGCATAAAATCACAACCACCTTCAAAGAATGTGAGGTATCAACTAATAGCGAAATGCTTCGAAACTAGTGAAGGCAAAACCCTGCCACCCTAAAGAAATCTTAATTTCGTTCCTTTTTTCTTTTTGAGACAGAGTCTTGCTCTGTCATTCAGGCTGGAGTGCAGTGGCGCAATCTCAGCTCACTGCAACCTCTGCCTTCCGGGTTCAAGCGATTCTCCTGCCTCAGCCTCCCTAGTAGCTGGGATTAACAGGCGTGCACCACCACGCCCAGTAATTTTTTGTATTTTTAGTAGAGATGGGGTTTCACCATATTGGCTAGGCTGACCTAACCTCAGGTGATCTGCCCACCTTGGCCTCCCAAAGTGCTGGGATTACAGGCGTAAGCCGCTGCACCCAGTTTTGTTACTTTCATAAAAGCAGCAAGCAAACAATGTACATTAATCCACTGGAAACAGATGTGCTACTAAAGAGCTATCTTTCAAGTAATCAATTTAAGATGTCGTTGACCTATCAATTCTAAGGTCTTAGTTATGGCAACACTGAAAAATCTCAATCCCTTAGTTAAGATTCCATTCAACATTCATTCACTCAACAGATTTTAACTGAGTGCCCTTACTGTGCACATGATATATGCTAGGTGCTGTCACAAAATTAAAGATGTCATTGTTGTCCTCCAGATGCTTACATTGCTCTCAAGGATGTTACACGTACAATTATATAAGGCACACTGTATTATCAAACATAAAAACTGCAATAAGTTCAGGAAAAAAAGGAAGCACTTCCTAAAGGAAGCAATGTCTGAACCATAAGCCTGAAAGCTGGATCGGGTTCCAATAAAGTCAGAAAAATTAAGACCTCCAGAGAGAATAAACAGTTTGAATAAAGAAAGATAAACATCCTTTCTCCACTTATGTTAAGTACAGAAAATTAAGAGTACCAAATAAGTCTAATCAAATTTGAGCAAAAGCAATATTTTGCAATTCTCTAGAAATAATTGTTTCTTATCTATACAATCGTTACAAAATTTAAAAAAAAAAATTTTTTTTTGAGTCTCCTCTGTCACCCAGGTTGGAGTGTAACAGTGCGACCACAGCTCACTGCAACCTCTGCCTCCCAGGTTCGAGCAATTCTCCTGCTTCAGCCTCCCAAGTAGCTGGGACCACAGGCACGCACCACCAAACCCAGCTAATTTTTTGTATTTTAGGTAGAGATGGGGTTTCGTCATGTTGCCCAAGCTGGCCTTGAACTCCTGAGCTCAAGGGATCCACCCACCTTGGCCTCCCAAAGTTCTGGGATTACAGGCATGAGCCACTGTTCCTGGCAAAAATCTATTTTCAAGTTTCTCAAATAACTAAGTCCATAAAATACTGCAGAGGTGTTAACTTGAAAAGCCAGATCTGTCTTTCCAGAACAATTTACAAAGAAAAAAGTTATCACGGTGACATGCATGTCATGCTTACATTTAAACAGGGTTTTACAAATAGCATGGGGGGGAAGAGCAAAAACTGGTTTTAGAATGAGACAGACTTGGGTTTTGAAACTCAGCTCTACTGCTTACTAGCAGTTTGACTTTCAAAAGTTCCTTCTCTGAAAGCCGGTTTCCTTATCTGTAAAAAGGGAGACAACTACTCTGTAAGCAACTCCGCGTAGGGACAGAATGTGTATTACAGCATTCTTAACATAGAAGGTACTGGCCGGGCACGGTGGCTCAAGCCTGTAATCCCAGCACTTTGGGAGGCCGAGACGGGCGGATCACGAGGTCAGGAGATCAAGACCATCCTGGCTAACACGGTGAAACCCCGTTTCTACTAAAAAATACAAAAAACTAGCCGGGCGAGGTGGCAGGCGCCTGTAGTCCCAGCTACTCGGGAGGCTGAGGCAGGAGAATGGCGTAAACCCGGGAGGCGGAGCTTGCAGTGAGCTGAGATCCGGCCACTGCACTCCAGCCTGGGCGACAGAGCAAGACTCCACCTCAAAAAAAAAAAAGAAAAAAAAAAAAAATAATAATAATAATATAGAAGGTACTTAATGTTTCCATTAGTTTCTTTAATAAGGGAAGTAATAATTAATAATAAGCTATTCCACAAGCTGGAATTCTACAACAAAACTGATCATTCAATCAGTATCATATTAGATCAAAATTAAAAAGTAACTGACCCAGAGTATCATGTAAACCTTTATACCTCACCACTTTATATACTATTACATTAGCCTATAGGTACAGAGACTGTCTTCTAAACCACTGGTGAACATGATACAAAAGCCATTGCCTGTGACATACTGTACCTTTTGGTTTGATTTCTCTTCCCTTGAATGGTTAAAACGTGTAAGCTAACACAAACCTGTCACAGTCCGCTGGCCATCACTTAGGTTATTCCACCACTTGTTAATCTAAAACAGACGGAAAATTGCATATCACCATATGGGAGAAATTTCAGGCTACAAAAATGAAAAACTAGAAGAAAATGCCTTACACATAAAAGAGGAATTCCTCTTCTGTAAAAATCACTAGTGGCAACAGACATAATAAATACGTGGTAGAACGGAAAAGGCATGTGTTTTATAGTCAGGGAGCCCACATTCTCCACAAAGAACCACTGGATAGCTCTGGAACCTCAGACAATTATTTCTAAACTTCAGTTTCCTGACACATGAAATGGGACAATAGGTACACCTAGCAGTGTCGTCACAAGGAATAACAATAATGTAAAGCCCCTAGCACATTCGCAGATATAGACAGGTACCAAGGAAGTGATTATTCATACCAAGGTCCTATGTTTTAAAATTCTGAGAATATTGTCTACTAAACTGCACATTTTTAAAGATGCAGTAATGGTACTGGAGTTTAATAAATAGAGGAGCGTCCTAATTTTTCAGGGATACATGTTTAAAGTTTTATGGATGAAATATGCCTAGAATTTGCTTTACAATAATACAAGGGTGAAAAGGGAAGGGGAAAAAAGGGAAATAAATGAAAAAAAAATTGGCCCTGTGTTGGGGAACACTGAAACTGGATGATGATTCATCATACTATTCTCTCTACATTTGTATCTGCTTGAAATTTTCCATGATTAAAGTTTTAACATAAAAATATATTCTAACTATGAAATTAAACCAGAATCTGTTATTTTAAAAAAATCCAAGGTGAAAGAAACTACAGATTAGTATGTATAATTCCATTTCTTTTCTTTTTAAGAGACAGGGCCCCCCTATGTTGCCAACGCTGGTCTTGAACTCCTGGGCTGAAGCAATCCTCCCATCTCAGCCTCCCAAACTGCTGAGATTACAGGTGTGAGCTGCCACACCCAGCCAATTCCATTTCCATAATTATAATTACACTGTGTATGAGTTCCCAGATCTTACTTCATATATAGTGGCACGAAAGGGGTTCCCAGGGCTTTCATGTTTCCATGTTAAATTTATTTATTGTTTCAAAGTTCTTTAATGGGTATAGGTTTTATACATTAAACCTATCACTTAATTCTATTATAAACAAATCAATCTTTAAATGAAGATTATGTATACTGTTTGCATCATTTTTCACCATTCTCAAGAACCATTTGGGTACATTTGGATAGCAAAACTTCATGTGCAGACATGTGCTGAAAACCTATAGCTTTGTAAGAGATCCAGGATAATGGAATAGGTCAGTTTTACTATCTTCTCAAATACAAAGTTATTGTCATTTTCACCTGCAAATATTATCCACTGTTCTGGCGTGAAGCCTCTCTAACACAGACAGGGCTCACGCTTCTTGAATGTGCCCATGGAAAAACAAGGAGGAATGAATCCCTTTCCCTACTTAGAGAAAACTCAAAACATCATTAGTAAAAAGAAAATGCAAGGCTTCCTTCTCAGGCTCTTGCTGGCCGGGATCACATTGTTCCGAGGAAGGGGAAAAGTCAAGAAGATATCAACCCACTCGCCTGATTAGAAGGGAAATGAGTCATAAAAAACAAAAATGCTTGAAAACCAAACTTAACTAAAATCGCAGTGTTCAATATGTATTGACGAGTAAAAGAAATAAAATATTTGTATGTTTTATCCAAAAGCAAACATTTTTAAGAAATCAGTTAAGAAGAAAGAGAGCCATCAACTTGCATATAAAGTAAATAAAAAGCTCTAAAAGCTCCATATTTCTTTTTTTTTTTTTCGCATTTCATCTCGAACAGACACTTAATAGCAGGTATTTACCACAGGTGTGTAAATATGTCACTGAGAAACGTTTAAAACTTCTCTTGGGGCCAGGCACAGTGGCTCACGCTTGTGAAATTCCAGCACTTTGGGAGGCCAAGGTGGGAGGATCACTTGAGGCCAGGAGTTTGAGATCAGCCTGGGTAACAAAGTGAGACTCTTGTCTCCACAAAAAATGAAGTAACTGGCCCAGCGTGGCGACACATGCCTGTAGTCCCAGCTACTCAGGAGACTGAGATGGGAGGACTGCTCAGGCCCAGGAGTTTGAGGCTTCAGTGAGCTATGATCCCATCACTGCACTGAAGCCTAGGTGACAGAGTGAGACCCTGTCTCTTAGAAAAAAAAAAAAAAAAAACACTTGCTAGCTCTATCCCTAAGGCATACATATTTTGAAAAATTCCCTGCAGTTCAAACACGTACTCTAAAGCCGGGGTCCCCAGCGCCCCGGCTGCTGACCACTAGTGGTCCGCGGCCTGTTAGAAACTGGGCCACACAGCAGGAGGTGAGCAGTGGGAGAGCATTACCACCAGAGCTCTGCCTCCTGTCAGATCAGTGGCTGCATTAGAGTCTCATAGGAACGCAAACCCTACTGTGAGCTGCACATGTGAGGGATCTAGGTTGCATGCTCCTTATGACAATCTAATGCCTGATGATCTGAGGTGGAACAGTTTCATCCAATAACCATCTGCCCCTCTGCAACCCTGATCTGTGGAAAAATTGTCTTGCACGAAACCAGTCCCTGGTGCCAAAAGTTTGGGGACTGCTGCTCTAAAGCAATCCATCAAGGTGATCCAAGTAAAACAGTGCCCTTTAAACTTTAGTAGAGCTGAAATCCACTGAGATCCTTAAACTTTAGTAGAGCTGAGACATCCTCCACACAGAAACATTAACAACTATTAACATTAATTTCTTTTTTTTGGAGACAAGGTCTTGCTCTGTCGCCCAAGCTGGAGTGCAGTGACACAATCTCATCTCACTGCAACCTCTGCCTCTTGGGTTCAGGCGATTCTCCTGCCTCAGCTTCCTGAGTAGCTGGGGCCACAGGTGTGTACCACCACATCTGGCTAATTTTTGTATTTTTAGTAGAGATGAGATTTCACTATGTTGACCAGGCTGGTCTCGAGCTCCTGACTGCCTTGGCCTCCCAAAGTGCTGGGATTATAGACTTGAGCCACTGTGCCCAGCCAATATTAACTTTTTAAAATTTTTTATTTATCTTTTTTGAGACGGAGTCTCATTCTGTCGCCCAGGCTGGAGTGCAGTGATGTGATCTCGGCTCATTGCAAGCTCTGCCTCCTGGGTCCAAGCAATTCTCCTGCCTCAGCCTCCTGAGTAGCTGGGACTACAGGCGCCCGCCACCATGCCTGGCTAATTTTTTGTATTTTTAGTGGAGACAGGGTTTCACCATGTTACCCAGGATCGTCTCAATCTCCTGACCTTGTGATCCGCCTGCTTCAGCCTCCCAAAGTGCTGGGATTACAGGCGTGAGCCACCGCGCCCGGCCAACATTAACATTTTTAACAACTATCTGTGGTGATTTTTGATGCATGTGGGTGTAGGAACAGAATTCTGGAACACTGTTAAGTACAACACCAGACATATAAAACAGTAATAAATACTTACTATGAAGAATTAGGTGCACTGATTTGACATCTACAAATCTGATGTTGCCATTAACTAAAAGCAGTTCATAAATAACCAGGCTTCAAAACTTGAGATTACCAGTAGAGTAACTACAGTAAACTATAATCTATAGTGTATTTCAAAATATCTAGTGGAGAACAATTCAAATATACCTAGCATAAAGGATAAATGTTTAAAATGACAGATATTCAATTACTCAGATTTAATTATTACACATTATGTGAATGCACCATGTACACTGGAAACATGTACATCTATTAAGTATCAGTTTTTTAAAACTGTGATTAACTAGAAGAAAGAAAGCAGTGTTTATCTTTACCTCCTTTCTGAAGTCTCCTTCTTTTTGTGGTCTTATGCTATCCAACCAATCAGCTTTAATACCATCAAAATAACTCTGGACCCTGGATTTCAGTGATTCATATTGCCAAATAGCAGCTGATCCAAATGCACAGCCTGTAAACTATATAAAATTAGATATGTTACAAAATAGATTTAAGAGGGAAATAGATTTATACATATTTCCAAGGACAATACTTCATTGCCATTGCTTTTTACAAACCAACAGAAGGGAATACCTGGCACAGGAAAATCTAGTAAGTGAAAAGGGCTTTTTTTTTTTATTGAGATGGAGTTTCACTCATCTCCCAGGCTACACTGCAATGGTGCAACCTGGGCTCATCACAACCTCTGCCTCCCAGGTTCAAGAGATTCTCCTGCCTCAGCCTCTGGAGTAGCTGGGATTACAGGTACCTGCCCCTAGGCCCGGCTAATTTTTTTATTTTTAGTAGAGATGGGGTTTCACCATGTTGGCCAGAGAGGTCTCAAACTCCTGACCTCAGGTGATCCACCCACCTCAGCCTCTCGAAGTGCTGGGATTACAGGCGTGAGCCACCGTGCCCAGCCAAAAAGGACATTTTAATGTTTCCCATTTTATTAACTTCACAATACCCTGGGGCCTGTTTCCAGCTATAAATCCTCAAATAAAACTGAAAATACCAACTTAGCACTGCTTGAAATGCTGTACCAAATGAGGCCCATAAGTTTATTCTCTAGGGCTTACATAAGTGAGCCAGAATTTAATAATAAAAGCAATTATTAAATTCAGACTCCAGGCCAGGCGCAGTGGCCCACTCCTGTAATCCCAGCACTTTGGGAGGCTGAGGCGGGTGGATCACGAGGTCAGGAGATCGAGACCATCCTGGCTAACACAGTGAAACCCCATCTCTACTAAAAATACAAAAAATTAGCCGGGCGTAGTGGCGGGTGCCTGGAGTCCCAGCTACTCAGGAAGCCGAAGTAGGAGAATGGTGTGAACCCGGGAGGCAGAGCTTGCAGTGAGCCGACATCGCACCATGGCACTCCAGCCTGGGTGACAGAGCGAGACTCCGTCTCAAAAATGAAAAAAAATAAAAAATTCAGACTCTATAATCAGACTTCATGAGCCCAGCTCCTTCTCATGCCCCCTCCACCTGTCCTTACTTTAAGGGAGCCCAAACGGGACAAAGTACTTTAACACTGCATTTGTAGCAAGGTAGGTCATTCCTAGCAAAGTGAGCTCTTACCCCAACAGTAAAAAATAAAGGTTTTATGAGACTCCTTATAGGATAGGGAGACGGATAAAAGACTGTTTCTTCCACAGGAGGAATCAAAGCACTTCTCCTGTATGCTTCACCACTTGTCCCTGTGTCTGATCTTCGAGGTTCAACCTTCCTGGGTGCTTTTCTGAATCCGCATTTTTGCTGAATAAAGAAGTTAAACCTATGGGGCAAAAATAACAGATGAGAAACACAGTGGCATCTTGCAAACATCGACTTCTACGAACTTCCACTTGGCCTGCATCATCACCATCTCAGTTTCTCACTCTACAGTCCAAAAACAGCCAAGACTCCTACTCTCAGACAGAAATCAAAGTCACAAAATTCAACCTTTCTGGAAAAGGTGACACACAAACTACAGCAACTTCAGAGGATACTACTTTGGGCTATTACTTTATATCAGTCAGCAAAATAATTTGTATCCATCCTCCACACAGAAAGAATATGAAGAACTGGTAAAAAGCTAGAGAACTCTAAATTGTCCGTTTCTTTTTCTTTTCCTTTTTTTTGAGACAGGGTCTCCCTCCCTGTCACCCAGGCTAGAGTACAATTACTCCCTCCCTCTGTTGCCCAGTGGTATGATCATGGGCAGGTCTCAGCCTCCACGTCTCAGGTTCAACCGATCCTCCTGCCTCAGCCTCCCAAGTAGCTGGTACTATAAGCGTGGGCTACCACACTATTAATTTTTGTACATTTTGTAGAGTCGGGGTTCTGCCATGTTGCCCAAGCTAGTCTCAAACTCCTGGGCTCATGCAATCCTTCTGCTGTGGCCTCCCAAGGTGCCAGGACTACAGGCATGAGCCATGGTGCCCCACCAGTTGTCAGTTTCAATCAGAATGACTTCTGGTTTTTTTGTTTAAAGTTTGGTCAATTTCTGGAACAAATATTTAAACGTATTGTCCTTGAAGCCATTCCAAATTCAAATAATTATTTTATTTCTTAAGTATTGACCATTATAAATTAATATACTCCTCCCACCTCTCGCCTTCTTTATTTCACTGTTTTGGGGACATCCACCAAATTATTTGTGAGTTGTTACCCCAGCAGTAAAAAAAATTTGTTGTTTGAGTCTTTACAGCTTGACCTCCTCAAAACATCTGACACTACTGATGATGCCTCCTAATTCTAGCTTCTATAACAGCATTTCCTACTCTTCGAATTCGTAACTCCCAGTATCTTCCCCTTTTCCTCTACCCTAGTTCCTCTACCCCATTCAAACTCAACTCATATAAATTCTTGGAACAGTCTTCTTTTTCTTTTGTAAACCTGTAACTCTCGCAGGTCACAAAGCAAAGATCCCTTCCTGTTTGTACCCTGAACATATTATCCCTTCTTCTTCTTATTTTGAGACAGAGTCTTATTCTGTCACCCAGGCTGGAGTACAGTGACACAATCTTGGCTCACTGCAACCTCTGCCTCCAGATGCAAGTGGATTCTCCTGCCTCAGCCTCCCTAGTAGCTGGGATTATAGGCACACACCACCACACCTGGCTAATTTCTGTATTTTTAGTAGAGATGGGGTTTCACCATGTTGGTCAGACTGGTCTCGAACTCTTGACCTCAGGTGATCCACCCGTGTTGGCCTCCCGAAGTGCTGGGACTACAGGCATGAGCCACCACGTGCCTGGCTATCCCTTATTATTATAAGGGATAATAATGCATATTATTATGTAAGGGAGTAAGGGATATTATAATATCCCTTCTAGAAGGGATAGTATGTTGAAGAATATTATATATATAATACAACGAATAATATTCAGTGAGGAGTATCATAACATATTACCCCTTCTACTAGCCTCAAAGCTCCTCAAAAGCAGAGTTCAGGCAGGTCTTTTGTCTTTGTATCCCAGCCCCTAAAACAAGCTATTTGGTTGAATTTTTGTGGCCTCAATGACTTCTAAGCAGGTAAATGATTCACATTTATTTTAGTCCTAACCTCAACTTTCTACTCTGGTATTTCCAACTCTATATTGAATAATGGTACTTGGATATGCTCCCCATTACTTTAAAACCAACATATGCAAAATAGAACTAACTCATTCTCCTCTATAAACCCTTCCATTTTCTGACATACTCTTTCAGTAGGACCAGAGTTCTCTCAGTTACTGAGGTTAAAAATCTACGCTGGGGGCCAGGCACAGTGGCTCACGCCTGTAATCCCAGTACTTCAGGAGGCCAAGGCGGGTGGATCAGGAGGTCAGGAGTTTGAGACCAGCCTGGCCAATATGGTGAAACCTCGTCTCTACTAAAAATACAAAACTTAGCCAGGTGTAGTGGCACACACCTGTAGTCCCAGCTACTTGGGAGGCTGGGGCAGAAGAATCGTGTGAACCTGGGAGGCAGAGGTTGCAGTAGCCGAGATTGTACCATTGCTCTCCAGCCTGGGTGACAAAGCCAGACTCCATCTCAAAAAAAAAAAAAAAAAAAATCTAGGCTGGGCATGGTGACTCACACCTGTAATCCCAGCATTCTGGGAGGCCAAGGCAGGCAAATCACTTAAGGTCAGGAGTTCAAGACCAGCCTGGCAAACACTGGGAAACCCCATCTCCACTAAGAATACAAAAATTAGCTGGGCGTGATGGTGTGCACCTGTAATCTCAACTACTCGCGAGGCTGAGGCACAAGAAGTGCTTGAATCTGGGAGGTGGAGGTTACAGTGAGACAAGATCACATTACTGCACTCCAGCCTGGGTGACAGAGTAAGACCCTGTCTCAAAAAAAAAATAAAAATAAAAATAAATAAATAAATATATATATATATATATGTGTGTGTGTGTGTGTGTGTGTGTGTGTGTGTGTATCTATCTATATATATATGTCATTTTGGAGTTTTCCTTCCTTTATTCGTATTCAATTAAAAGCCAACTCCACCAAAAATACTTTTAAAATTCCTGGTCTAGTCCCTTATCTCATGCGTGGATCATGGCAACAGTTTCCTTTACTTCAAACACTTGAACCTGTTGCATGTTCTTCTAACCTCACATTGCTTTTCCTCAACATTCAATAGTTTCTCAAATGACCTTTTAGAAGGCCAAAAATCTCTTCCTAATTCTAATGCAACTCCTTAGTTCATCCCTTCTGGCCTGGAATACACCCACAATTTCCTAGCAGATCTCCTTGCTTCCAGTACTGCCCCACTCCAAGTGCATCCTTCACACTGTATTAAGAACAAATGTAATGTTCCCTGCAATAACTTTTCACCACCCCCATCAAACTCAGCACACATCCCTTAAATCTGACCCCTTCCTCTCTCTTGCCACTTTCTCCCTCCACCACCTCAAATTCTCTCTATACCTGTTATATTGACTTTCTCACAGTTCCTATGATCTGCTTTGCTCTCTTACCTATGACAATGCTACTCATATTTTGGTATATACTTCCTTTAACTTTTTTGGGCCCTTCAGATTTCAGTTAATATATCTCTTCCTCCAGGAAGTCTTCCCTAGCTGCCCCAGGCTGGGTACCTCTCTCCTTTGCACTTCTAGAGTTCCAAAGCAGTTTTTAAATACTTATCTCCATTACTGCCCATGCCTCCATTAGATTATAGTTTTATATTCATTATATCTCTACCACCAAGTCTAATCCCTAATAAAATAATTATGTTAGAATAAAAAAGGGATCAAAAAATGATTTAGTTTTATTCTGAATAACTCAAAGTAAGATGGTACTATACTCAAAGTAAGGTGGTACTACACTCAAAGGTGGTACTATACTCAAAGTAAGGTAGTACTATTCAATAAGATAAGGAAAATTGGAAGCCTGAAAATAGGCAACTGGGAGATAAGAGATGAACAATTCCATCTGGGGTACTGCTTAAAATGCTTGCAGTCATGGCAGCTTTATTCCTCTAGCTAAAAACTGAAACTTAAATTTCCATTAACAGGAGAAATTCTGTGGTATATTCATACAATGGAGTACTACACTTGGCCAAAAAAAAAAGGGGGGCGGGGAGAACTAATAATACATCATGGATAACTCCAAAAACACTTTTGGCAAAAGAAGTCAAACACAAAAGAGTGCATAATATGTGATTCTGTGATTTCCATTGCTAAGAAGTTGACAGACACAGGAACCTGTAATGACAAATATCAGATGAGCAACTGCTGGAATGGGTGGGGCTTGACAGGAAAGGAGCAAGAGGAAACTTTCTGGGATGATGGCAATCTATCTTGATTTAGGTGATAGTCACACAGGTGTATACATTTATCAGAATGCACTGGCTATGCATTTAATACTTATATATTTTACTATATGTAAATTACATCTCAATAAAGTATTTTAAAGATGCTCATAGGACATCCAGGTGGAGGTATCTTAATAAGCATTTTGGAAACAAATGAAACTCAGAATGATGGTATAGCTGCTACTACTATTACTTGCCTAGAATGCCTTTTTTTAAAATTTTTTTTTTTTTTTTGAGACGGAGTTTCGCTCTTGTTGCCCAGGCTGGTGTGTAATGGTGCGATCTCGGCTCACTGCAACCTCCACTTCCCAGGTACAAGCGATTCTCCTGTCTCAGCCTCCCAAGTAGCTCGGATTACAGGCATGCAATGCCACACCTGGCTAATTTTTTTTGTATTTAGTAGAGACAAGGTTTCACCATGTTTGCCAGGCTGGTCTCGAACTACTGACCTCAGGTAATCCACCCACCTCCGCCTCCCAAAGTGCTGGGATTACAGGTGTGTGCCACCATGTCCGGCCTAAGAATGCCCTTTCTTTTCAACACAGAGTCCACTCCTCAATTCAACTCAGAAATCACATAGTGAGGTAAGTGATGATAAAGTAATTTGACTTGAGATTTTAAATTCAGAATTTATACTTCCAAATAAGCGATATTCCTTTCAAAGAAACCTATTACAGAAAAAGCAGAAAAGGTCTGAGTAAGTTCATCTATCTTGGAAAGTTATGAACTTATTCAACCAATGGTACTGTTGCTCTAAATAGCTCTTAACTCCCTTCAGAGCCTGTTACCAGTCGTATAATGAATATCCTTTAGCAAACTCTGTTGAATAGCTCATCCCAAATCTATTTCCAACCCTTTCCCTTTGCCTGCTTTTTCTGTAATAGGAAATATCTTCACTTTTCCAGCCTCCCCTATAGCTAGTGGTAACCATATCACACAGAATTATGACCAAATGAAACGTAAGAATTTTTCAGGAGCCTCTTGCAAAGGTTTTGCTTACCTGATAAAAATGGACACGTCACTGATGTCAAGCACGCCCCCTTTTTCCTGCCTTAAATAGGGATATAATGCCTAGAGATGGAGCAGTCATCTCAAATGCCAAGAGAAAGGCCAAGAGATTCAGACACTAACCATAGACATTTTTGAGCCACTGAGCAAAGACACTAGCCGCTTACCTCCCATCATCCTATATTTGATAAATAACTCTCTCTCTTATTTAAACAACCACCAGTTTATTTACTGCCAAATGTATTCCTGGTATAATTTTTAAAGTGGCAGATGCTAACCTTCTGCAACCAGATTTGATTTTTTATTAAAGATCCCAAAATAACTTGGAGATAGGTCTAGTAAGTAAAGTTGCAATTAATTAATCAAAACAAGTAATGTCATTTTGGGGCAAAACAAAGGTGTATCATAAAGTAATAGGAATAAATTTACCATAAACAGGACAAGTTAACAGCCAGGCATGGTAGCTCACATCTGTAATCCCAGCACTTTGGGAGGCTGAGGCGGGAGGATCACCTGAGATCAGGAGTTTGACAGCAGCCTGGCCAACATGGTGAAACTCCACCTCTACTAAAAATACAAAACTTAACTGGGTGTGGTGGTGCACGCCTGTAATCCAAGCTGAGGCAGGAGAATCTCTAGAACCTGGGAGGCGGAGGTTGCAGTGAGCCGAGATTGGGCCACTGCACTCCAGTGTGACAGAGCTCCTGGGCGACACAGCAAGACTCTGCCTCAAAAAATAAATAAATTCATTAATTAACTAAAGATGGCAAGTTGTAACCCAGTAATGTTGGTTCCTAGCATTGGTCATGTACTGGACCAAGAAATACAGAGAATAAGAATCCTCTGTATTTCCAACAGCTGAATTCTACACAAACAATTCTAATAAAAAATTACTTCTGTCACCAATTCACTTAAAATTTTGAAGCACAAGTTTTAAAAGGAACATAAACACACTAGGTTGGGAATCTGGACTTGAAGCAAAGTCAGACCTTTTTGCCTAAAATATTTACCTCGAGGATCTCACCAGAAATGTGTGTCAAGCTGAGGACACTAAGAGTACATTACACAAGCTGGCCCCAGGGTTATCAGATGCAGTATACACATACTGAATACATCACACTCAGGCATACCTCGATTTACTGTACTTCACAGATGTCCCAAGTGTGTTACAAAAATTGAACGTCTGTGGCAACCATACATCTAGCTTGTCTTTTGGCACCATTTTTCCAACACCATGTGCTCACTTGGGGGTTCTGTGTCACATTTTGGTAATTCTCCCAACACTTTAATTTTTTCTTCTCTGTTATGGTGATTTGTGATCAGTGACCTTTGGTGTTACCACTGAAATTGTTTTGGGTGCCACAAACCACGACCATATGAAACACTGAACTTAATAATGCTGCGTAGGTTCTGACTGCTCTACAAACCAGCCATTGCCCTTCTTTCCCTCTCCTTGGACCTCCCCATTCCTTGGAACACAACAATATTGAAATTGGGTCAATTAATAACCCTATAATCACCGCTAAGTGTTCAAGTGAAAGGAACAGTCCCATGTCTCTTGCTTGAAATCACCAGAAATCTTTTTTTTTTTTTTTGAGATGGAGTTTCACCTATCACCCAGGCTGGAGTGCAGTGGCGTGATCTCGGCTCACTGCAACCTCCACCTCCCGGGTTCAAGCAATTCTCCTACCTCAGTCTCCCAAGGAGCTGGAATTACAAGCACCCGCCACCACACCCAGCCAATTTTTGTATTTTTAGTAGAGACAGGGTTTTGCCATGTTGGCCACACTGGTCTCGAACTCCTGACCTCAGGTGATCCACTCGCCTCAGCCTCCCAAAATGCTGGGATTACAGGCGTGAGCCACCACGCCCAGCCAACTAGAAATAATCAAGCTTAGTGAAGAAGTCATGTCAAAAGCTGAGATGGGCCAAAAGCTAAGACTGGCACAAATAGCCAACTTGTAAATACAAAGAAACAATTCTTGCCGGGCATGGTGGCTCACAGCTGTAACCCCAGCACTTTGGGAAGCTGAGGCAGGAAGATCACTTGAGTTCAGGAGTTTGAAACCAACCTAGGCACCATAGTGAGAGCCTATCTCTACAAAAAATTTAAAAATTAGCCAAGTGTGGTGGCTTGCACCTATAGTACTAGCTACTTGGGAGGTTGAGGTGGGAAGATTGCTTCAGCTCAGGAGGTCAAGGTTGCAGTGAGCTACAAATGCACTACTGCACTCCAACCTGGGTGACAGAACTAGACTCTGTCTCAACAACAAGAGCAAAACTACTGAAGGAAATTTTAAGTGCTACTCCTGAGAAGAGAAAAATAGTAGGCTGGGTGTGGTGGCTCACACCTGTAATCCTAGAACTTTGGAAGGCAGAGACGGGCGGATCACCTGAGGTCAGGAGTTCAAGACCAGCCTGGACAACAATGTGAAACCCCATCTCTACTAAAAATACAAAAATTAGCCGGGTGTGACAGCGGGCACCTGTAATCCCAGCTACTACGGAGGCTGAGGCAGGAGAATCGCTTGAACGTGGGAGGTGGGGGCTGCAGTGAGCCGAGACTGTGCCACTGTACTCCAGCCTGGGTGACAGAGCAAGACTCCATCTACCCCCACCTCCCCATCACACAAACAAAAAAAGATAAACAGTAAGAAAGCAAAACAGCCTTATTGCCAACATGGAGAAAATTACAGTGGTCTGAATAGAAGATCAAACCAGCCACAACATTCCCTTAAGCCACAGCCAACCCAGAGCACGATTAACTCTCTTCAATTCTATGAAGGCTGAGAGAATTGAGGAAGCTGCAGAAAAGTCTGAAGCTAGCAGAGGTTGCTTCATGAGATTTAAGGAGAGAAGCTGTCTCTATAATATACAAGAGCAACTTGAAGCAGCAAGTGCTAACGTAGAAACCGCAGCAACTTATCAAGAAGATCCTAAGATGAAGGTGGCTATACTAAACAGATTTGCAAAGTAGACAAAACAGCCATCTGTTGGAAGAAGACGCCATCTAAGACTTTCATAGCTATAGAGAAGAGGCAATGCCTGGCTTCAAAGCTTCAAAGGACAGGCTGACTTCATTAGACACTAATGCCATTGGTGACTAAGTTGAATCCAATGCTCATTTACCATTCTGAGAATTCTAGAACCCTTAAGAATGATAGTAAACTACTCTGCCCGTGCTCTATTAATCAAACAACAAAGCCTAGATTACAGCACACCTGTTTACAGCATGGTTTATGGAATACTTTGTTTATTTTTACTTTTTGAGATGGAGTCTCACTCTGTCACCCAGGCTAGAAGTGTAGTGGCACGATCTCAGCTCACTAAAACCTCCACCTCCCAGGTTCAAGTGATTCTCCTGCCTCAACCCTCCGAGCAGCTGGGATTACAGGCACCTGCCACCACGTCCAGCTAATTTTTGTGTTTTTAGTAGAGACGGGGTTTCACCATGTTGGCCGGGCTGGTCTTGAACTCCTGACCTCAGGCGATCCACCCACCTTGGCCTCCCAAAGTGCTGGGATTACAGGAGCAAGCCACCGTGCCCAAACAGTTTACCAAATATTTTAAGCCCAATGTTGAGACCACATGCTGAGAAAAAAAATTCCTCTCAAAATATTACTGTTCATTGACAGTGTGTCTGGTCACCCAAGAGCTCAGATGCACAGATACAAGAAGATGAATGTTGTTTTCATGCCTGCTAACACAATATCCATTCTGCATCCACACACACCAAGGAATAATTTCAACTTTCAAGTCATATTATTTAAGATTTAAGAAATACATTTTGTTTTTTCTTCCCCCCTATGAAATACATTTTGTAAAAAAAAAAGAAAGAAAGAAAGAAAGAAAAAGAAATGCATTTTGTAAGACAAGAGCCACAGAGTGATTCTTCTGATGGATCTGGGCAAGGTAAACTGAAAAGGTTCTGGAAAGGATCTACCATTCTGGATGTCATCGGGAACATTCATGATTCATGAGAGGAGGTCAAAATATCAACATTAACAGGAGTTTAGAAGAAGTTGATTACAACACTCAATTATGACTTTGAGGGGCTCAAGACTTCAGTGGAGGAAGTAACTGCAGATGCAGTAGAAATAGAAACGGAACTAAGGGCTGGGTGCAGTAGCTCATGCCTGTAATCCCAGTACCTTGGGAGGCCGACGTGGGCAGATCACCTGAGGTCAGGAGTTCAAGACCAGCCTGGACAACATGGTGAAACCCCGTCTCTATTAAAAATACAAAAAAATTAACCGGGCATGGTGGTGGGTGCCTGTAATCCCAGCTACTTAGGAGGCTGAGGCAGGAGAATCGCTTGAACGGGGGAGGCAGAGGTTGCAATGAGCCAAGATTGCCTCACTGCACTCCAGCCTGGGCGACAGGAGTGAAACTCCATCTCAAAAAAAAAGAAATAGCAAGAGAACTAGAATTAGAAGTGGAGCCTGAAGATGTGACTGAACTGCTGCAATCTCATGATCAAACTTGAATAGATGAGAAGTTGCTTCTTATGGATGAACAAAGAAAGTGGTTTCTTGAGATAGAATCTACTCCTGGTGAAGATGCTGGGAACACTGTTGAAAGGACAACAAAGGATTTAGATGATGACATAAACCAAGTTGATGAAGCAGCGGCACGGTTTGAGAGGATTTACTCCTACTTTGAAAAAAGTTCTACTGCGGATAAAATGCTATCAGGCAGCATCACATGCTACTGAGAAATCTTTTGTGAAAGGAGGAGTCAATTAACATGGCAAACTTCATGTTGTCTTATTTTAAGAAATTGCCACCACTACTCCAAACTTCAGTAACCACCACTCTGATCAGTCCGCAGCCATCAACAGAGGCAAGACCCTCCACCAGCAAAAAGATTACGGCTCACTGAAGGCTCAGATTATCATTAGAATTTTTTAGTAATAAAGCATTTTTAAATTCAGGTATCCACATCTTAACAAACCACTCTAAAATGCACTGGCTTAAAACCATAATTTATTATTATTATTATTTTTTTTGAGACAGTGTCACCCAGGCTGGAGTGCAGTGGCATGCTCTCGGCTCACTGCAACCTCCGCCTCCCAGGTACAAGCAATTCTCCTGTCTTAGCCTCCCGAATAGCTGGGACTACAGGTATACACCACCACATCTGGCTAATTTTTGTATTTTTAGTAGGGATGGGGTTTCACCATATTGGTCAGGCTCATCTCAAACTCCTAAGCTCAAGTGATCCATCCGCCTCGGCCTCCCAAAGTTCTGGGATTACAGGTGTGAATCACCATACCCAGCCTACTTTTTCTTGTTTTTAAAGAGATGGGTTCTTGCTATGATGACCAGGCTGGTCTCAAACTCCTGGTTTCAAGTGATCCTCCCATCTTAGCCTCCCAACGTGCTAGGGTTATAGGCATGAGACACCACGCCTGGCCTAAAACTGTAATTTATTATTTCTCATGATTCTCTAGGTTAGCTGCCCCCAACTGGGGACCGATTCCACTGGTCTCACCTGGATCACTCAACGCAGCCAGTACTCTTGACTGCTTAATCAGAGCTGGAGAGTCTAAGATGGCCTCACTCGTACCTGGAGCCTTAGAGCTGGCTGTCTGCTGGCTCTTTCTCCACCCAGTCCTTGGTGTTCAGTAGTCTAGCGGGGGCTTCTATCATGACAAAGGGAGTGTTCCAAGTGGGCAAAGGCAAAAGCTGCAAGGTCTTCTGAGGCTGCCTCTGGACTTTGCACAATATTACTTCCACCACATGCTACCAGCCAAACAAAGCCACAAGTCCAGCCCAGCTCCAAGGAATGGGGAAGCTGACTCCAACTTTGGATGAGAACTACAAAATATTGTGGCCATGGTTTTTTAACTACCACACTAGATGTGGCAGAGGCAGTCATGACTCCCAGTCTAGAGCAGTAATTCTCATTCTGGCTATACATTAGAACTGCCAGGTGAGCTCTTAAAAGTCCTACACCATGGTTCTACCTCATATCAATTAAATTAGAATCTCTAGGACTGGGCCCAAGGCCTCAGTAGTTGTAAGACCTCCCCGGGTGATTCTCATGTGCCGCCAGAGTCAAGATCTATTCATACCACAGGTTTGGGGAAACTTTAGTCTACATACAGATCACCTGGAAATCTCATTAAAAACATTCTAATTTAGTAGGTCTGGGGCAAGGTGAGTCTGAAATTTTGCATATCTAAACAAGCGCCTAAATTAGGGGTTGTCAAACTATGGCCTATAGAGTGGATTTGAGCCTCCAACTAAAAATGGTTTTTACATGTTTAAAGGGTTGTTTAAAAGGAAAGCGTAAGAATATGTGACAAAGACCACATGCGGTCATATTTTCTATCTGACCTTTTACAAACTAAGTTTACCAAATCCCTGTCCTAGATGATGCCCCAACTGCTAGTTCATGAACCACTTGGAATAGCAAGGAGCTAGAACCCGATTCCTCACTCTTCCAGCAATACTTGTACTTAAATTAGAATGGTTTGTTGTCCCACAGATTAATCCTATCTAGGTAATAAAACAAAGAATTCCAATACAAATGCTTCACTAGGACTGGCTCCCAGCATCTATGCCCTCTTCTCCTTTTCCAAACCATACCCTAGAATTTCCAGCCACTTCGTTTGATTAGAGCCCACGATTGACTTAAGCCAACTTTCACATCCCATTCCCTGGCAACTTCAAGGGATTCAAGGATGGGCACCTGTCCCAAGTTAGGCCAATCTGGTCCAGTGAAATTCAATTTCAAGATTTTGTTTGTGATAACGGAGAAGACAACTTTTTTTTCTGCCAGATTTGCATCTAAAAATGTAGAGCCCCAAGAGCTGCTGGCAGCCATCTTATAACCACAAGGAGAGAGCATGCTGAGAGAATAAAGCCAACATTTAGGAAGCAGAGACAAGCCATGGAGAAAATAGTGTCTGGTGACAATTTGAGACACTGGACTTATCTCACTAGAAGCCAGTCCTACCTCTACATTTTTGAACTGCATAAACCAATAAATTCCCCTAATAATTTAGGTCAGTTCGAGTTTGGTTTTCTATTGGCATAAGGATGCTTTTAGATGTAGTATGTTTATTACATATTATATAAGGTACATTTTCTTTATAGTGAGCTTTCATTTTAAATTTCCTTTTTTTTGCGGCGGGGGGGTGGTCCTCACTCTGTCACCCAGGCTGGAGTGCAGTGGCACTATCTCAACTCACTGCAACCTCTGCCTCTCGAATTCAAGTGATTCTCCTACCTCAGCCTCCCAAGTAGCTGGGATTACAGATGCGTGCCATCAGGACAGGCTTTTTCTTTTTTTTTTTTTTTGTATTTTTAGTAGAGATGAGGTTTCGCCATACTGGCCATGCTAGTCTCAAACTCCTGACCTCAGGTGATCTGCCTGCCTCGGCCTCCCAATGTGTCGCCCAAAGTGCTGCCAAAGGATTACAGGCGTGAGCCACTGCACCCGGCCTTAAATTTCTTTAAGTGTGAAACAAGGAAAAGCATAATATCTCTAATTGCAAATGTTTGCGATCTTATTCACAGGTTTAGGTTATTCACCTCTTCCCAATCGGATGGGTATATAAGATTGGAAAAATAAATTACCTACCGGAATAAGTTGGAAAACAAAGTGAAGTGCTGCAATAAAATGGATGGGAATGGGAAAGAGGGTCCCTTGAGGCATATACCAACTCACGAAGGCAGGCCTGCCTTGACCCTGCTGCTTTGGTCCTTCTGCCAGCAGCTGGTGATTTGTGGAAGCAATCAAATGTGCTCAAAGTGGGAGGGTGTCATGAATACTTAAGTTGCCACCAGCCACACAGTTATGGTTTAGTTTTTTTTGTTGTTTGTTTCTGTTTTTTTTTTTTTTTTTTGAGACGGAGTCTCGCTCTGTCGCCCAGGCTGGAGTGCAGTGGCCAGATCTCAGCTCACTGCAAGCTCCGCCTCCCGGGTTTACGCCATTCTCCTGCCTCAGCCTCCCGAGTAGCTGGGACTACAGGCACCCGCCACCTCGCCCGGCTAAGTTTTTGTATTTTTAGTAGAGACAGGGTTTCACCGTGTTAGCCAGGATGGTCTCGATCTCCTGACCTCGTGATCCGCCCGTCTCGGCCTCCCAAAGTGCTGGGATTACAGGCTTGAGCCACTGCGCCCGGCCGTTTCTGTTTTTTTTTTTTTTTTTTTTTTTTGAGACGGAGTCTTGCTCTGTCTCCCAGGCTGGAGTGCAGTGGCCGGATCTCAGCTCACTGCAAGTTCCTCCTCCCGGGTTTACGCCATTCTCTCGCCTCAGCCTCCCAAGTAGCTGGGACTACAGGCGCCCGCCACCTCGCCCGGCTAAGTTTTTGTATTTCTTTTAGTAGAGACGGGGTTTCACCGTGTTAGCCAGGATGGTCTCGATCTCCTGACCTCGTGATCCGCCCGTCTCGGCCTCCCAAAGTGCTGGGATTACAGGCTTGAGCCACTGCGCCCGGCCGTTTCTGTTTTTTAACACAGAGTTTTGCTCCTGTTGCCAGGTTGGAAGTGCAATGGTATGATCTCGGCTCACTGCATCCTCCGCTTCCGGGGTTCAAGTGATTCTCCTTCCTCCAACTCCCAAGTAGCTGGGATTACAGGCGCCCGCCACCACGCCCAGGCTAATTTTTGTGTTTTTAGTTGGGGGGGGGGTGTCACCACATTGGCCAGGCTGGTCTTGAACTCCTGACCTCAGGTGACCCGCCCACCTCGGCCTCCCAAAGTGCTGGGATTACAGGCATGAGCCACCGTGCCCAGCCAGTTCAGATTTTTTTTTAAAAAATACAATCCTATAACTTTTAAGTAGAAAAAGTTATACCAATATATTTGTTGACCTAATGGTGAGTGACAACACAGTCTCATAAATGTTTTGGTTTTTTGTTTCGTTTTTTGGGTTTTTTGAGACAGGGTCTCACACTCTTACTCAGGCTGGAGGGCAGTGGCACCCTCATAGCTCACAGCAGCCTTCACCTTCACCTTCCCGGCTCAAGCAATCCTCCTACCTTAGCCCCCCAAGTAGCTGGGACCAGAGGCAAGCACCACCATACCCACTAATTTTTTTAAATTTTTGTAGAGACAGGAGTCTCCCTATATTGCCCAGGCTGGTCTCAAACTCCTAGACTCAAGTTATCTTCCTGCCTCAGCCTCCCAAAGTGCTGGGACTGCAGGCCTGTGCCACCGCACAGCCATTGTGCATTTTTTTTTTTTTTTTTTTGAGATGAAGTCTCGCTCTTGTCCCCCACGTTGGAGTGCAATGGCACTATCTCGGCTCACTGCAACCTCCGTCTCCTGGGTTCAAGCGACTCTCCTGCCTCGGCCCCACCGAGCAGCTGGGATTACATGCGCCTGCCACCATGCCTGGCTAATTTTTGTATTTTTAGTAGAGACAGGGTTTCACCATGTTGGCCAGGCTGGTCTAGAACTCTTGACCTCAGGTGATCCATCCGCCTCAGCCTCCCAAAGTGCTGGGATTACAGGTGTGAGCCACCATGCCCGGCCTGTGCATTGTTTTTAAGAGTGCAAGGGTAAAGACCATACAACTTAAATATACAGGTCAGCGCTAATGTTTATGTTACTTAAGATTTTTATGAACAAATTAAGTAGAAATGGCCTAATGTTTAAATGGAGACAAAATGTGTCTAAGCATACACAACTGATTAGATTCATTCTACTTAAAACAAAATAGAGCCCGAGGCATGGTAGTGCGTACCTGTAGTCCTTGCTACGAGGGAGGCTGATGAGGGGGGATCCCTTGAACCCAGGAGTCTGGGGCTGCAGTGAGCTATGATAGTGCCACTGCACTTCAGCCTAGGTGACAGAACTCACCTCTTAAAAATACAAAAGATAGGGGCCGGGCGCGGTGGCTCAAGCCTGTAATCCCAGCACTTTGGGAGGCCGAGACGGGCGAATCACGAGGTCAGGAGATCGAGACCATCCTGGCTAATACGGTGAAACCCCGTCTCTACTAAAAAATACAAAAAAAAACTAGCCGGGCGACGAGGCGGGCGCCTGTAGTCCCAGCTACTCGGGAGGCTGAGACAGGAGAATGGCGTGAACCCAGGAGGCGGAGCTTGCAGTGAGCTGAGAGCCGGCCACTGCACTCCAGCCTGGGCGGCGGCAGAGCAAGACTCCGTCTCAAAAAAAAAAAAAAAAAAAAAAAAAAAAAAAAAAAAAAAAAAAAAAATACAAAAGATATTGGGTGGGAGGTTGGATTCTACATAAACTCTGGCATACCGAAATTATTTTCTTGACCCCATCTTGAGTTAATAGATGGTCAGTTAAAACAAAATATAACATACACGACTGACTAATATGTCAAGTATCTTACTTAAAAGTATTTTGAGGCTAGG
Source organism: Rhinopithecus roxellana (assembly GCF_007565055.1). Taxonomy (NCBI): domain Eukaryota; kingdom Metazoa; phylum Chordata; class Mammalia; order Primates; family Cercopithecidae; genus Rhinopithecus; species Rhinopithecus roxellana. The sequence continues at coordinate 131,265,182 of NC_044549.1, read as the reverse complement.
CATGGTGACGGAAGCCTGTAATCCCAACACTTTGGGAGGCTGAGGCGGGCAGATCACTTGAGACCAGGAGTTCGAGACCAGCCTGGCCAACATAGCAAAACCCCGTCTCTACAAAAAGCACAAAACTTAGCCAGGCATCATGGTGGTGCATGCCTGTAATCCCAGCTACTCGGGAGGCTGAGGCAGGAGAACAGCTTGAACCTGGGAGGCAGAAGTTATAATGAGCTGAGATCGTGCCACTGTACTCCAGCCTGGGCAACAGAGCAAGAGTTTGCCTTTAAAAATAAATAAATAAATAAATATATATATATAGAGAGAGAGAGAGAAAGGTAGACACTATATCTCAATATAAACTTTCCATCCAAATGGCAAGCTTTTTAAAAATATAAAATGTTAAGTATTACAATTCAACTACTTTCTTCCGTTGGATAGTTTCATACAATTGGTAAATTAAGCAGGTTTCCACTTTCAAGCCTCAAATCTTGGTAACAGTAAAGTTTACAAAGAGCCCAAATGAGATTTTTTTTCCCTTTTGTGTGAAAGGCCAGATAGAAGGTATTTTGGTCTTTGTGGAGTACTGAAATCTGTCACATGCTACTATTTTTGTTTTACAATCCTTTAAAAACGTAAACCAAGGCCGGGCGCGGTGGCTCAAGCCTGTAATCCCAGCACTTTGGGAGGCCGAGACGGGCGGATCATGAGGTCAGGAGATCGAGACCATCCTGGCTAATACGGTGAAACCCCGTCTCTACTAAAAAATACAAAAAACTAGCCGGGCGACGAGGCGGGCGCCTGTAGTCCCAGCTACTCGGGAGGCTGAGACAGGAGAATGGCGTGAACCCGGGAGGCGGAGCTTGCAGTGAGCTGAGAGCCGGCCACTGTACTTCCAGCCTGGGCAGCAGAGCAAGACTCCGTCTCAAAAAAAAAAAAAAAAAAAAACGTAAACCATTCCTGGCTGGTGGGCCGCCTTGGGCCTGCAGTAGTTTTCAGACCCTAGTATCTCCACCTAGAGTGCTTGTAAAATGCAAATTCCTGGTCCCACTTCCGGCCTATTATTAATATATCAAATGACAAGGATTGGGTCATTCTTCTGCACGCTAATTTCAGAACCGTAAGAACTCAACATACAGCTAATAAAGGTTATTATTAGACTCAAGTTATCTTCCTGCCTCAGCCTCCCAAAGTGCTGGGACTGCAGGCCTGTGCCACCGCACAGCCATTGTGCTTTTTTTTTTTCTTTTTTTGAGATGAAGTCTCGCTCTTGTCCCCCACGCTGGAGTGCAATGGCGCGATCTCGGCTCACTGCAACCTCCGTCTCCTGGGTTCAAGCGATTCTCCTGCCTCAGCCCCACCGAGTAGCTGGGATTACATGTGCTACTAATAAAGCTAAAAACCTAATAAAGGTTATTAGCTGTATGTTGAGGTAACTGATACTGTTAACTTTAAGAAGTTATTTCCAGAGGCAAATGCTCTATTTCAGGCCTCCATTCTCATGTATATTTTTTATGCAACCACGAAAATGTCATTTTCAGACTTTCTATACAAATGGCAAGCTTTTCAGACATTAAATACTAATCTTCAACATTTCATGTGTTTCTTCTTCACTGTTTCAAATGGTCTTCATGCTCAGTTTTTACTAGGGGCTCATTAGTTTTCCTTTGCTTCCCCTTCCTAAAACCAGCACGGTGATGTGCACATAAATCTTAAATGTTTCACACACTTCCTGTTGCTTCCTAATACACGTACAGTATTTATTTTAGATGGCGTCTCACTCTGTTGTTCAAGCTGGAGTGCGATGGCATGATCTCGGCTCACTGCAACCTCCACCTCCCGGGTTCAAGCCATTCTCCTGCCTCAGCCTCCAGAGTAGCTGGGATTACAGGCGCCCGCCCCGCTAGTTTCTTGTATTTTTAGTAGAGGCAGGGTTTTGCAATGTTGGCCAGGCTGGTCTTGAACTCCTGACTTCAGGCGATCCATCTGCCTCAGCCTCCCAAAGTGCTAGGATTACAGGCGAGTGAGCCACCACGCCCGGCCAGTATTAATCTTTCCCCCCCCCCCCCCTTAAACTACGCAATCTCAAACGGGATTACCACCTCCACCTGTCCTCACTTTCCACCTCCCCAGGAGTTCAAGATTAGTGCCTGACAGATCCATGTTAGTGTATGAAGATACAATGAATTGAGGTTTTCACAAGTCCCTGATAAAACTCACCTTTAATGCTTGTAGGTCATACAGGTTCTTCCACTCTACCCACCCCCTCCTGACTGTGATTTGATAGGGCTGGGGTGAGGCCTGGGACATAAAAATACCACACAAACTCTCCAGGTGATCCTTGTCCGCCACATTAGAGCCTCGATTATTTATCATTGACTATCCCATGTGTTGATAAACAATGTTTCTTATTACCAGCAATCAGGTGGATTCGAGGCACCCATCTAACCAAGTCAGAAATTGGGAGGAGTGAAGTTCTGAACAAAAGAGGAGAAAAATTTTCAAAGCCAAATGCACATCAGATTCTTAAACAGGTGAGGAATTTCTCTCTTCTCTCTCAAATTAGAAATGAATTACTGTGATGCAAAAATCAGCAATACTGATAGACCATACACTTCACACTTCTACTCGGAAGGTTCGGTAGTTTTCTTTCCGAATCAACCGGAAACCAAATCTTCCACTGTCTCAATTCAACAGTAAAGCCTCTCCCACGACTTTGCCAGACACAAAGTGATACCCTCCCTCAGACTTCGTCCTCCCTTAGCTCACTACAAGCTAAAGAAGGCGACTGGTTGTAATGGAACATAACCGTTATAATTAGATGGAAAAAGAATAAAAACCGCCATTCTACCAGCTGTACTAACTGCTTCACTTAGAAACTGGCTCAACAGTTTTCTCTCGGGATTATGAAGTGCGGCACGCATGAACCTTCAGCTTAGTTCCCCTTCCAGTCACGTCCTTCCCAATGGGAAAGGAGAAAGCGCAGGCTCGCGGAGGGCTAGGCTAGGATGCGCAAGGGGAGCGAGAAGCGAGGACTGGACGGAGGCGAGAGAGGAGAGAGAAGGGGCAGGTAAGGTGAAGGGGGTGAGCTGGGGGCAGCACAAGAGGCCCAGACGGCCTCCGCCCCCGAGGATACACTGCCAGAGCTCAGGGACCAAGAGGCGAGAAGACCAGAGCAGCTGCCCTTACCTGTGTCCCAGCAGCCGCTGCGGGGCTAGGGCCACAGTGAGCTCCTCGCAGCTGCGGCCGTCCACCGACGCAGCCCATGCCTGGCCACAGCCCCAGCCTCTCTGCGCCCAGCCTCGCCACGCCATCTTCCCAACCTCTGCCCCACCATGGCCTGACCTTACCCACCCCAGCTGCGCAACTACTTCCGGGGCGAAGGAAACACCATAGAGCGCGAGGAGCAGTCTAGAGCGCCCCCGCGCGGCTGAGTGGCAGCCGAAGCAGCCACGGTGCCCGGAGGAGTGGCTGGCGCCCTTCTCTACCACCGCTTCCCCTCCCACCGCTCAGTCGGCTCCCGGAGCGACCTGCGAGAGTGCCCCGGCCTCCCCTCATTTGTAGATGAGGAGGATGAGACCAGAGCGAAGAGGGACAACTGACATTTTTTTTTTGAGTAAGGGCACATACCAGGCGCTTTCCCTAAGATCGCATTTAATCGTTACAGCACTGCTAGAGGCAGATGTCATCACTGTTTCACTTTGCCTCAGGTCAGAGGGGACAGGACTTGGCCAGAGTTGCAGGAATGGTCCCTAGAGGAACCAACGTCGCAAGCCAAGTTTTCTTAAATTACTGCTCTTTTTTTTTCTGTATTTCTAACCACTTCGTGTTATTCTGTATGCCTTTAACAAAGTCCAAGCCTATCAGGTGGGGTGGCTTGTGGGGAAAAGAAAGAGAGATCAGCCTGTTACTGTGTCTATATAGAAGGAAGCAGACATAAGAGACTCCATTTTGTTCTGTATTTGAGATGCTGTTAAACTGTGACCCTACCCCCAACCTTGTCCTTGCAAGAGACATGTGCTGTGGTGACTTAAGGTTTAAAGGCTTTTGGGCTGTGTAGGATGTGCTTTGTTAAACAAGTGCCTGAAGGCAGCTTGCTGGTTAAAAAATCATCACCATTCTCTTAATCTCAACTACCCAGGGACACGTACACGGCCAAAGGTCGCCGGGACCTCTGCCTAGGAAAGCTAGGTATTGTCCAAGGTTTCTCCCCATGTGATAGTCTGGAACAATGCTGCTAAAAGGTTTATGGAGATGGTTGCATATGCATATCAAGGCACAGCATTTTCCTTTGAACTTATTCAAAGGCCAAAGGTCGCAGGGACCTCTGCCTAGGAGAGCTAAGTATTGTCCAAGGTTTCTCCCCATGTGATAGTCTGGAACAATGCTTGCTAAAAGGTTTATGGAGATGTTTGCATATGCATATCAAGGCACAGCATTTTCCTTTGAACTTATTCATGTCACAGAGATCTTTATCCATATGTCTTACTGCTAATTTTCTCCCTTCGATGATCCTATTGTCCTGCCACTCCCTTATCTTTTAGATGGTAAAGAGAATTATCAATAAATACTAAGGGAACTCAGAGACCGGTGCCTGCGTGGGTCCTCTGTATGCTGAGCGCCGGTCCCCTGGGCCCGCTTTTTCTTTCTCTATACTTTGTCTCTGTGTCTCATTTCTTTTCCCAAGTCTCTCGTTCCACCTAATGAGAAACGTCCACAGGTGTGGAGGGGCAGGCCACCCCTTCAGTGGCTCACCCCTGTAATCCCAGCATTTTGGGAGGCCGAGGTGGTCGGATCACCTGAGGTCAGGAGTTCGATACCAGCCCGGCCAACATGGTGAAACCCCGTCTCTACTAAAAATACAAAAATTAGCTGGACATGGTGGCGCGTGCCTGTAATCCCAGCTGCTCAGTTGGCCGAGGCAGGAGAATTGCTTGAACCTGGGAGGCAGAGGTTGCAGTGAGCCGAGATTGTTGTGCCAGCCTGGGTAACATAGTGAGACCCTGTCTCATAAATAAATAAGTAAACACAAAAATCCAAGCCTGAAATGAAAAACAGGCTTTCACTTTTTCATAATCCATCCCTAACCTACCCGTCAGTCAGCTTGATTCCCTGCCACTCCATTCCCTCCAACCCTAGCTGCAGTACTGTCATTGGCCATTACTCAAAGGCAGCATCCGAGTTCCCACTGCTGAGCATTCACGCTGCCGTTCTCACCGCTTGAAATACCTAACCGACTTGTCCTTCAGGTCAGCCTCAAGTGTCACCTCTTCCAGGAAGCCTTTCCCAGACTTCCACTCCGATTTAGATTCCCTTCTTTTGTACTCACATACCGCTTTATGCATATCTCTGCAATGGCACTTCATTCATTCCATAAGCACTTATTAAGCACTTATAGTGTGTCAGGTGATGTGTTAAACCTGGAGATACAATTGAGAAGACACTATATCTGACCTCATAAACATCCTATTGTATTGGGGGAGAAGGCTCTGTAGGAGTCTTGAGAGAGGGAATATAGCCCAGTTGAAGGAAGGGGCATGGAAGGCTCAGGGAGAAGGCTTCCCAGAGAAACTGAGAGAGGTCACCAAGAGAAGAGGATTGAAGTGTTCCTCAGAGAGAATAGCATTTGTGATGTCTCCCAGCACATGACTTGTTTAAAAAGCTAAAATAAATTCACGCCTTTTCCACACAACGCAGAGAGGGGCCCATATGGCATTGTTCTAGATTCCCGTTGTAACTTAAAGGGAAACTTTCACAATATCTGGAGCTTTTGATGTCCTGCAAATGAAGGAGGAGGATGTCCTTAAGTTCCTTGCAGCAGGAACCCACTTAGGTGGTACCAAGCTTGACTTCAAATGGAGTAGTACATCTGTAAGAAGAAAAGTGATGGCCAGGCGCGGTGGTTCACACCTGTAATCCCAGCACTTTGGGAGGCCAAGGCGGGCAGATCACAAGGTCAGGAGATCGAGACCATCCTGGCTAACATGATGAAACCCCGTCTCTACTAAAAATACAAAAATTAGCCAGGCGTGGTGGCAGGTGCCTGTAGTCCCAGCTACTGGGGAGGCTGAGGCAGGAGAATGGCATGAACCCGGGAGGCAGAGCTTGCAGTGAGCCGAGATCGCGCCACTGCACTCCAGCCTGGGCAAGAGAGCGAGACTCCGTCTCAAAAAAAAAAAAAAAAAAGAAGAAGAAAAGTGATGGCATCTACATCCTACATCTGAAGAGGACCTGGGAGGAGCTTCTGCTGGCAGCTCATGCCATTGCTGCCTTTAAAAACCCTGCTGATGTCAGTGTCATGTCCTGTAAGAATACTGGCCAGAGGGCTGGGCTGAAGTTTGCTGCTGCCACTGGAGCCACTCCAATTGCTGGCCACTTCACTCCTGGAACCTTCACTAACCAGATCCAGGCAGCCTGCAGGGGGAGTCAGCTTCTAGTGGTTGCTGATCCCTGGGCTGACCACCAGCCTCTCACAGAGACATTTTATATTAACCTACCTACCATTGCTCTATGTCACACAGGTTTTCCTCTGTGCAATGTGGACATTGCCATCACCTGCAACAACAAGGGAGCTCCCTCAGTGGGTCTGAAGTGGTGGATGCTGGCCCTGGAAGTTCTGCGCGTGTGTGGCACTATTTCCCGTGAACACCCGTGGGAGGTGGGAGAAGCCTGATCTCTACTTCTACAGAGATCCTGAAGAGATTGGAAAAGAGGAGCAGGCTGCTGCTGAAAAGACTGTGACCAAGAAGGAATTTTAGGGTGAATGGACAGCTCCAGCTCCTGAGTTCACTGCTACTCAGCCTGAGGTTGGAGACTGGTCCGATGGCATGCAGGTGCCCTCTGTGCCTACTCCTCAGGTCCCTACTGAAGACTGGAGTGCTCAGCCTGCCACAGAAGACTGGTCTGCAGCTCCCACAGCTCAGGCCACTGAATGGGTAGAAACAACTACTTAATGGTCTTCAACTGTTCCTGCACGGGCTCTTAAGCAACATGGAAATAACATTGATGGAAAATACACATCAGTTTCTAAAAAATAAATTTACTTTGGTTATATCAGAGGTGTTAAGTCTGGGATTTGATTTTACCCTATATGCAAGCTAAAAGATTGGATGTTGGCAAAAGACAGGAGATTCCTGGGTCAGAAACAAAACACTTTATATTACCACTGCATGTTCTCCAAGTCCCATGGTGGCAATGCCATGAGCCAGATGGGTGCTGAACATGCAGTGGATTTGCATCTCAACTGAAGAGCACTGAGCCTGGAGGACCTACTGTTTAATAGTAAGTTTTTTTTTTTTTTTTTTTTTGAGACGGAGTCTCGCTCTGTCACCCGGGCTGGAGTGCAGTGGCCGGATTTCAGCTCACTGCAAGCTCCGCCTCCCAGGTTTACGCCATTCTCCTGCCTCAGCCTCCCGAGTAGCTGGGACTACAGGCGCCGCCACCTCGCCCGGCTAGTTTTTTTTTTTTTTTTTTTTTTTTAGTAGAGACGGGGTTTCACCATGTTAGCCAGGGTGGTCTCGATCTCCTGACCTCGTGATCCGCCCATCTCGGCCTCCCAAAGTGCTGGGATTACAGGCTTGAGCCACCGCGCCCGGCCAATAGTAAGTTTTTATAGTAAACAAGTGAACAATCTTGGAAGGTAGAGATGTTTTCCTCAAGAGCAAAGGGCAGTTGGCTTATGACCTCGGAAGAAAGATAATATCACCCTAGAGAGCACAGGCTTGTGTGCTGCCCACCGTAAAAGATTCTGATTCCATGGCAGGGCATGGGGGCTCACGCCTGCAATCCCAGTACTTCGGGAGGCCGAGGTGGGCGGATCACTTGATGCCAGGGATTCAACACCAGCCTGGCCAACATGGTAAAACCCCGTCTCCACTAAAAATAGAAAAAGTAGCCGGACGTGGTGGCACATGTCTGTAATCCCAGCTACTCGGGAGGCTGAGACATGAGAATTGCTTGAACCCGGGAGGCAGATGTTGCAGTGAGCCAAGACTGTGCCACTGCACTCCAGCCTGTGGGACACAGCGAGACTTTGTTTCAAAAATAATAATAAAATAAATAAAAGATTCTGATTCAGCCAGGCATGGTGGCTCTAGGACTTTGGGAGACTGAGGTGGGTGGATCACCTGAGGTCAGGAGTTCGAGACCAGCCTGGCCAACATGGTAAAACCCCGTCTCTACTAAAAATACAAAAATTAGCTGGGTGTGGTGGTGCATGCCTGTAATCCCAGGTACCCAGGAGGTCGAGGCAGGAGAATCGCTGGAACCATGGAGGTGAAGTCTGCAGTGAGCTGAGATCACGTCATTGTACTCCAGCCTAGGCAACAGAGCAAGACTCTGTCTCAAAATAAATAAATAAAAGATTCTACTTCAGTTCAGCATTCCTCTCCTATAATGCAACCCACTGAGTGTGCAGGTACAGTCCAGCCCTCTTCATGTTGCTCCATGGGAATTGGGACTCAAGGAACCAGCACAAAAATTCTGATAGTCAGTCTGGCTAATGCTATTGTTGTGGGTAATAAATTGTCCTTCATTTCTGAACCAGGAGTCTTGTGCCAGCACCCATAAAACTAGACCAGGTTAACTTGTTAGTTTTCAAGTAGGGTAAAATATTAGACCCTTCATGGTTCTCTATAGGGATCTGTGAATTGACCATTTCAGAGGGTGAGAGCTTCTCTTAGGGGCTGACAAGAACTTGGGTGTGGCCATAGGGCTGATGGCGGAAGAGGAATGAGCTGAAAATCACTAAAGATGAGGGAGCCCAGAAACGGAGAGGTCCTGGGTGTCGACTGCATTGCTCACATGAACTTGGGGTCTTCAGGGTGATGGCAGGATTTGGAATGAAATCCTAACATTTCAGTGAAGAAGAGGATGACTAGAAGGTGATTAATAGTGCTGAAGAGACGCTAGAGATAAGGGAGGCAGTTTCAGCAGAGGAGACATATGTGCTCAAGGTGGTCTTTGGGCAAGTAACCTGGAAGAATTATGAGGGCATGAGGAGGATGCTTAACTCCGGAACCCAAGGGGCCCGAGGCTGGGGTGTGCTGAATATCCTCTGCTTGCCCCTCCAGCTCACTATCATATGCTGTTCCAGGCCACTGGAGGCTGACTTTTTTTTTTTTTTTTTTTAAGATGCTCTCTCGGCCGGGCGCGGTGGCTCAAGCCTGCAATCCCAGCACTTTGGGAGGCCGAGACGGGCGGATCACGAGGTCAGGAGATCGAGACCATCCTGGCTAACACGGTGAAACCCCGTCTCTACTAAAAAATACAAAAAAAAAAAAAATAGCCGGGCGAGGTGGCGGGTGCCTGTAGTCCCAGCTACTCCGGAGGCTGAGCCAGGAGAATGGCGTAAACCCGGGAGGCGGAGCTTGCAGTGAGCTTAGATCCGGCCACTGCACTCCAGTCGGGGCGACAGAGCGAGACTCCGTCTCAAAAAAAAAAAAAAAAAGATGCTCTCTCGTCCAGGCTGGAGCGCAGTGGTGCGATCTCTGCTCACTGCAACCTCTGTCTTCCAGGTTCAAGTGATTCTCCTGCCTCAGCCTCCCCAGTAGCTGGGATTATGGGCGCCCGCTACCACGCCTGGCTAATTTTTGTATTTTTTGTATTTTTTTTTTTTTTTTAGACAGAGTTTCACTCTGTCGCCAGGCTGGAGTTCACACTGCACTCCAGCCTGGGCGACAGAACAAGACTCTGTCTCAAAAAAAAAAATTAATTAATTAATTCAGATAATTATATCTACCCTGTCACTTTGGTATTTAAATTACTTCATCTATGTTAGGTGCCCAGTGCACTTCCTGGCACACGGTTGGCAATCCACACATGGCAGCTGTGGTCATATCATCATGAGGATATGGAAGCTGAAAGGGAAGCCTATCCACGGGGGGAGGGCTCCCTGCAGCGTCATCATTTTAGAGCTAAAAACAAAGGTGCGAGTGCTTTTGGATGCTGTCTAGGGGAAGGAGAGCCCTGCCAACATAAACAGATCATTCATTACCCTCCAGGTCCTGTGCTGGGCATTGTCACTCCCAACAATCCTAAAGGAAGCCTCCATTTGTCATATGAGGAAACCGAAGCACACAAGGACTGGGTTATTGAGAGCACAACTGGGATTTCAACCAAGGCCAAAGCCCAAGTGAGGGAAAGCTTCCTGGAGGAGTTGGCCTTTGAATGGAATAGCATGCAGAAGGCTGGACAAGATCAAAGATGGGAGGCTGGATGGTGGAGGGGGTGGGTGTTAGAAGGGGCTGCAAGCTCCAGACAGGGGCTCTAACAGAGAGAGAGTTAGGAAAGTGAGGCAGGAAGCAGGTGAATTAGAGCCTGACTTTGTTTTCTCCGCCTCAGAGCCTGCCTGGATCACAGACAGCTGCCAGCTCAGGGTGAACCCCAAGCTGTCTCCTGTTGTCTGGGACCCCACTTGCCTTGTGCTTCCCAGTCTGGACTCCCGAGGTCCTGGATATGGCACCACACAGAAAATAGGGTATCTATGAGAAAGCTCCAGGATGTCACAAAGCCTAGAGGAACATCTGAAGAAAGGCCAGAGGCTAATTCATACATCATGGTTTCTGTTTTTTGTTTTGTTTTGTTTTTTTGAGACAAGGTCTCACTCTGTTAGCCAGGCTGGAGTGCAGTGGCACGATCTTTGCTCACCGCAACCTCCGCCTCCTGGGTTCAAGTGATTCTCCTGCCTCAGGCACCTAAGTAGCTGGGACTATGGTGTGCACCACCACACCTGGCTAATTTTTGTATTTTTAGTAGAGATGGGGTTTAACCATGTTGCCCAGGCTGGTCTTGAACTCCTGGCCTCAAGTGATCCACTCACCTCAGCCTCCTAAAGTGCTGGGATTACAAGTGCAAGCCATTGAGCCTGGCCAATACGTCATGTTTTCTTATTTCTGGCTAGACTCCTTTCAGCCTGGTGTAGCAGTAATGATAGATCTCCTACTAATTAGAAACACTGGTTCATTCATATGTACATCCTTTAAATAACATGAAAGAGAGCAGTAAGGCAATTCCTTTTTTTTTTTGAGATGGAGTCTCACTCTGTCTCCCAGGCTGGAGTGCAGTGGCACAATCTCTGCTCATTACAATCTCCGCCTCCCAGGTTCAAGCAATCCTCCTGCCTCAGCCTCCTGAGTAACTGGGATTACAGGCATGCGCCACCACACCTGGCTAACTTTTTGTTTGTTTGTTTGTTTGTTTGTTTTTTTGAGACGGAGTCTCGCTCTGTCACCCAGGCTGGAGTGCAGTGGCCGGTTCTCAGCTCACTGCAAGCTCCGCCTCCCGGGTTCACGCCATTCTCCTGCCTCAGCCTCCCGAGTAGCTGGGACTACAGGCGCCCACCACCTCGCCCGGCTAGTTTTTTGTATTTTTAGTAGAGACGGGGTTTCACCATGTTAGCCAGGATGGTCTCGATCTCCTGACCTCGTGATCCGCCCGTCTCGGCCTCCCAAAGTGCTGGGATTACAGGCTTGAGCCACCGCACCCGGCCACTTTTTTGTATTTTTAGTAGACAGGGCTTCACCATGTTTGCCAGGCTGGTCTTGAACTCCTGACCTCAGGTGATCTGCCCACCTTGGCCTCTCAAAGTGCTAGGATTACTGGCGTGAGCCACCATGTCCAGCCCGAGGCATTGCCTTTTTAAAGCTCAGATTTGTTGAGGCATGGTTTATATACAATAACACTCTTTTAAGTGTACAGTTGTATGAGTTTTGACAAACACATACAGTTGTGTAGCCATCACCACAATCAAGATACAGAACATTTCTATTACCCCAGAAAGTTCCCTCATGTCTTTTTACAGTCAAACCATAACCCTACTCCCGAATCCTGGCAACCACTTATCTACCAAATATTTTCTGTCCCTATAGGTTTGCCTTTTAAAGAATATCACAGAAATTGAATCATATAATATGCATTTGTGTGAACATATATTTTCATTTCTTTTGGGTAATACCTAGGAGTGGGACTGCTGGGTTGTGTGGTGTAATGTTTAATTTTACAAGAAATTGCCAAACTGTTTTCCAATGTAGTTGTACCATTTTACATTTCCACCCGCAGGGTACAAGAATTCCATTTGCTTCACATCTTTTCCAGTACTTGGGATTGTCAGGGTTTCCTTTTTAGCAATTCTAATAGGTATGTAATGGTATTTCATTTTATTTTAGTTTGCATTTCCTTAATGCAAGTCAGTCTTTTTTTTTTTTCCTGAGACAGAGTCTCACTCTGTCACTGAGGCTGGAGTGTAGTGGTGCAATCTCTGCTCACTGCAACCTCTGCCTCCTGGAACCCACAAGTCTTTTTTTTTTTTTTTTTTTGAGACAGAATTTCACTCTTGGCACCCAGGCTGGAGTGCAATGGTGTGATCTTAGCTTACTGCAACCTCCACCTTCTGGGTTCAAGCGATTCTCCTGCCTCAGCCTCCCGAGTAGCTGGGATTACAGGCGCCCGCCACCATGCCCGGCTAATTTTTGTATTTTTAGTAGAGATGGGGTTTCCCCATGTTTGCCAGGCTGGTCTTGAACCCCTGACCTCAGGTGATCCACATGCCTCGGCCTCTCAAAGTTCTGGGATTACAGGCGTGAGCCACCATGCCCAGCCACAAGTCATTCTTTTTTAATAAACAAGTCTTGTCTGGAGACACAATGATTCAAAATTTAGGGACCCTTGTGTGGAAACTGAAGTGGGTCTTTGGTGAGGAATTTACTGGGAACAGTTATATGGTCTGCTGGCTTTGCTGGATTGAGATGGTGAGATCTTTCTCTGCCATAGGTCTGCAGAGAACTGCAGTTCTTCCTGCTGGTCAGCAGAGGGCAGGAGAGGGCAGAAAATAAGCTGCCCCCGCTTCACTTCTTTTTTTGGCTTACCTGTCCCCAGCATCGAGTATTTGCATTTGCGTGCATTATTATATTTATAATTTTGCTCAAAAGTTTGCCTTTTCCTCTGAACCTAGTTAGCTGCTGCCTTGTGGGGCTTGATTTTCCAAAATTAACTCTGTGGACTGATTTAATGCCAAACTTAACCAATCTTATAAAATCTTTCCCTGACAAAGCATAACTAACCTAATCTAAGGATTGAACTACCCAAACTGCGCTACCTCTGTAGAATCCTTGCTAAGTCTACTCTCCAGTGTCACCCCACAGAGCTTGTGTTAGGGGTAACCGTGAGCAGCTGAGCTGCATGAACCCCTGGTCCTCCTCTTCTCTAACTTTGCAGAAACCAAGAGACTGAGGAAGGACTTCATGGGGCACAGGCCGCCAGAACCCCCGTGGCTACAGTCCATCCTCCCTAGGACCAGGGCTGGGGCTGTTCAGGCGGGACACTGCGCAGATCTCCTGGGGCTGGGGTTGCAAAGTGCCCCCAAAGATGTACTCCAGCTTGAGCCCCGGGCTCCCTTCTGGCAGTTGGAACCGAAAGGTCCTAAGGAGGGTGGCAAACATCAGGAAGAGCTCCATTCGAGCCAGCTGGTCCCCTGGGCACACGCAATGCCCTGGAAACAGAGAGAAAAGTCAGAGGTGGCAGCTGTCTCTGTGTCTGTCCCACTGTAGCCCCACCCACTACCCAGGATCCAGCTCTGTGCCTAGTACCTGCAGAGAATGGCAGGAAGGCCTCATTGGCCACAAAGTTTCCATCCTTGTCCAAGAAGTGGCCAGGGTTGAACTGTGGAGGGGTCTCCCAGCACTCAGGGTCGTAGAGCACAGAGGCCACGTTGGGTAAGATGATGGTGCCCTACAGAGAGATGCTGGTGTGGATCAGGGAGCCTCAGATGGTGCCCAGTACCCAGCCCTGACACTGAGCCACAGTGAACTTGGAGAATATCCACTGTGCTGGTGGGAGTAGTCCAGGGGCCTCGAGGAGACTCAGCAGCCGGCCCTCAGGCTGCCCTTCCTCCAGGCTCACATCAGTGCAGGAGCCAAGCAGGACACCCTCCTGGCTAAGGACTGCCCAGCTTTGTCCTGAAGACTCCCAGCCACATCTGGGGACATGAAGCGGTTGCTTCCTACAGAGAAGGCCAGCAGTTGGTGGCATGTCTGGAAGGGGCCAAGGACAGCCCAGGACAGCACACACTGGGGCAGGGGGTATGTGTGCGCGTGGGTGTTGGAGGAAGAGACAGAGCGAGGAGAAACGGAATGGCAAACAGGCAGAGAAAAAGGAACTGAGCGATGGAAAGACAGAGAGGAGACAGAAAGCTTCACTCTTTAGGATTGGGAAGAGGAAAACATGAACCGTAAGCCCAACTCTAACCCTCAATCTAACCCTAACCCTCACATTCCCCCAAACCCAAACCAAATCTTCCCTCTCACCCTCATCCCAGCCCTCACTCTACTCAAAGGAGAAGTGAGTGATTAGAAAGAGAATCAGACCAAGCAGATGGGAGCAGGGTAACATCTGCTCTTTACCATGTGGGCCCTGGGCTGACTGGAAACAACATAAGGAAGTCAAAGTGGAGCCAGGATGGGGTCAGTTATGGTCCCCCGCCCCAGGACACTCAGCTCTGGGATTCTGGGGAAGGCCTCATACCCCAGGGCTCATTTACCAAATACCACAAAATTAAACCAGCTATCCCTGTGGAGACCAGAGGGCTGACTACAGAATTCTTGATTTTGACCAAAAAAAGGCTTGAAATTAAAAAAAAAAAAAAAAAAAAAAAAAAAAAAGCTCAGTGAATTTGAAGCCTGCGTTCCAAACAGAAGCCAATAAAGAATGCAGAAATTGAGCAGATGTTGGCCAGTCGTGGTGGCTCACGCCTGTAATCCCAGCACTTTGGGAGGCTGAGGAGGGTGGAACACTCGAGATCAGGAGTTCGAGACTAGCCAATATGGCGAAACCCCATCTCTACTAAAATTACAAAAATTAGCCAGGCGTGGTGGTACATGCCTGTAATCCCAGCTACTCAAGAGGCTGAGGCAGGAGAATCACTTGAGCCCAGGAGGCTTGAACCCAGGAGGCAGAGATTGTAGTGAGCCGAGATGGCGCCACTGCACTCCAGCCTAGGCGACAGAGCAAGACTCCCGTCTCGAAAACAACAACAACAACAACCCCCCCCCAAAAAAACCAGAATGCAGAAATTGTTTTCAGGGAGAATTGTTCTTTTATGCTGTTGTTGCAGTACGGTAGGCTTAGGCAAGGTGCCTCGTCCTAGCCACGTGTACCAATAGGGCACCCAAACTTGCTCATTCTGTGGCTTTAAGCAGAGGTGCTAGAGAGGCCTGTGTTCTTGCTGCTGCCTGAGTGAGCTATAGATTTCCCAATTCTAGTCATGGGAATTCCCCCATTTTCTCTGCCTGGGATTAAGTAACCCTCTGCATTGCAGCAGTTTTTACTAATCACCTTCAGAAGAGGAGGCTCCTAGCAAGATGCTCTTTTCCCTCCAGAATTATTTGTGTCCTTTTCTGGGTGATGTTCTGGCCTCCTCGCAAAGTGACTGACTGATCTTAGGTCATGGAACAGGTTCAGAGCACAGCCTATCCAGTATGCAAAAAGGACAGTCCCGTCCCCCCCCCAACCAACCACCCTCCACTTCCCCAGACTGTAAAACCATCTGCCTGCTGGGTACCTCCTGGGGTCTCTGTGCTAGCTTCTGCCCAGTAAATGGCAGTTTGGAATTCACAATCAAATAGAATGTCTGAGAAGAGAGACAGGCTGAAAGTGCAACCATCGTATCAAGGACTATTGCTGTTGTCATAATCACTCAACTGATGAAATGGTTAGGAACAGTTTAAGAATGTCTGTAACATTTAATGATCTCCTGTCAGGTTTTGATTCCACTTTCAGCAGACATCTCTCGCCCAAGCTGTAAAAGCTCAATATTGATTTCAGCTCATTAATGGGCCCCTGGAGCATTTATCACAGAACAACTCCTAGAATCAAATTGGCAGGAATGAGCTCTTAATAAGGAAATTTCTAATCCCAAATGGCATAACACAGAGCGGAACTCTGGCCCCCTCCTTTTAACTTGACTTAAGTTGGCACAGCTTCTAGACAACCTGGGCCTGGTCCTCTTGCCAGGCCAGCAGCAAGATGACTTGATGCCCTGGTCCTATCCACGTTCCCAGAGACTCTTGACAAACCTATAAACTTGCTGGCCAATTTCTGCCAAGGACAGAATGACAATGCAAAACATCTCCATTTAGCACATTGTTTCACTTTCCTAGAGTGGCATTTTTGTAGAAATACAGTTGGAGCTTATGGTAGAAAAAGAAAACACTTTAGAGTCAGAGGGGACATGCGTTTGAAACTCAGCTAAGTCACTTACTAGTTGTGTTTGGGCAGTTTCTTGAGCTCTCTACGGTGAAGTTTATCTATGGAAAAGAAACAGCAACAAAGTGTCCGAAGGATAGGGCTGCTGTGAAGAAAAAAATGTGTGGAGGCGGGAACCTCAAGTCTGGGCAAATTAATAATAAGTTAATAATGGGGCCAGGCACAGTGGCTCACGCCTGTATTCCCAGCACTTTGGGAGGCGGAGGTAGGTGGATTACTTGAGGTCAGGAGTTCAAGACAAGCCTGGCCAACCTGGCGAAACCCCGTTTTTACTAAAAATAAATAAAAAATAATAACAAAAATTAGCCGAGTGGGGTGGCACATGCCTGTAATACCAGCTACTTGGGAGGATAAGGTGGGAGAATTGCTTGAGCCCTGGAGGTGGAGGCTGCAGTGAGCTGAGATCACACCACTGTACTCCCGGGCAGTACTCAGGGCAGAGTCAAAGCTTTCCGAGGAACGTCTCAGGGCTCCCACCACCACCTCTATGTACAGAGGCATCACCCTGCACCAGGGCACCAAGACGAGCCACTCTGTTTTGTTTTCATTAAAATGGCAACCTCATCACCTACACATGTTGCTATGTTATCCCAATGAGCCTTGACTCCCAGGATACACACATTTGTGTAATCCCCTCCCCTTGAGGATAGGATGGATTTAGTAACTCACTTCTAACAAATAGAAAATGGGCCAGACGCAGTGGCTCACGCCTGGAATCCTAGCACTCTGGAAGGCCAAGGTGGGAGGATTACTTGAGCCCAGGAATTTGAGAAGAACCTAGGAAACATGGTGAAAATCTATTTCTACCAAAAATTTAAAAATTAGCCCATTGTGGTGGCACGTGCCTGTAGTTCCAGCTACTCAGGAGGCTGAGGTGGAAGGATCACCCAAGCCTGGGAGGTTGAGGCTGCAATGAGCCATTATTGTGTCACTTCACTCCAACCCAGGCAATAGAGGGAGACAGTGTCTCAAACAACAACAGCAGCAACAAACCCAATCAATAGATTATGGCAAAAGCGGCCGGGCACGGTGGCTCACACCCGTAATCCCAGCAGTTTGGGAGGCTGAGGCAGGCCAATCACTTGAGGTCAGGAGTTCAAGACCAGCCTGGCCAACATGGCAAAAACCCATCTCTCCTAAAATGTACAAAAATTAGCCAGGCATGGTGGCACACACCTGTAATCACAGGGAGGTTGAGGCAGGAGAATTGTTTAAGCCCGGAAAGCATTGGTTGCAATGAGCTGAGATTGTACCACTGCACTCAAGCCTGGGGTGACAGAGTGAGATTCTGTCTCAAAAAAAAAAAAAAAAAAAAAAAAAAGATTATGGCAAAAACAATGGGATATTACATCTAAGATTAGGTTACAAAAAGACCTAGGTGCCCTCTTGGTTGCTGTCTCTGATGGGGGTCAGCTGCCATGTTTTGAGCTGTCCAATGCAGAGGCTCATGTGTCAAGGAACTGAAGGTCTCCAGCCAACAGTTCATGAGCTCCTGGGTCCTGAAGACCTCCGTGTAAGTGAGCTTGAAGTGGAGCCTCCCCTAGGGGAGTCTTCAGGTGACACTGTAGCCCCAGCAACAACTTGATGGTAACCTCATGAGAGATCTTGAGTCAGAGGCATCCAGCTGAGCCGCACCCATTTTCCTGACCCTCAGAAACTGTGACGTGATAAATGCTGTTGTTCCAAAGCCACTAAGTTTTGGGGTAATTTGTTACACCATAAGATAGGTAAGTAACTCAACATCTGTCATCTAGGATCTGCATGGCTCCGTCAACAATACAGAGCACCATTGTACCAAATGACGCCGTGGGCACAAAGCTCTCAGCACGCAGCAAGCCTGGGCAAAGAGCAGGTGTCATCACGTTATTGTCCAGCTCATGTCAAAAATCTGCGCAGAAACCTGTTTCAAGCTGGATCACCAGAGAGCTGTCATCTTCAACTGTGCTCGAGACCAACCTGGGCAACATGGTGAAACTGCATCTCTACAAAAAACAAAACAACAACAAAAACCACGAAAATTAGCCAGGCATGGGGGCTCATGCCTGTAGTCCTAGCTACTCGGGAGGGTGAGGTGGGAAGATTGATTGAGCCGGGAGGTGGAGGCTGTAGTGAGCCATGATCACACCACTGCACTCCAGCCTGGGCGACAGAGCAAGACTCTGTCTCAAAAATAAATAAATATTGGCTGGACGTGGTGGCTCATGCCTGTAATCACAGCACTTTGGGAGGCCGAGGCAGGCAGATCACTTGAGGTCAGGAGTTCTAGACAAGCCTGGCCAACATGGTGAAACCCCATCTCTACTAAAAATACAAAAAAATTAGTTGCTTGTGGTGACACGCACCTGTCATCCCAGCTACTCGGGAGGCTGAGCCAGGAGAATCACTTGAACCCGGGAGACAGAGGTTGCAGTGAGCCGAGATCATGCTACTGCTCTCCAGCCTGGGCAACAAAGTGAGATGCTGTCTAAAAAAAGAAAAAAGCATTATTATGGAGGGGGGACTGTTGTCTCCATTTTAGATGGAGAAACTGAGGCTCTAACAGGACAGGTACTTTTGCCCAAGGTCACGAAACTTGTGGCATCAGATTTGAATTCAGGTCATGGTCAGTTTGTCCTTGAGAGAAATCCAGTTACATTTTCCCCTTCAGAGTTGTGATCTTGAGGTGGACATCAGCAGAGGGCCTGGCACGTAGTAGGTGCTGAATCAGTACTGAATGAGTAGAATAGTGTTGTCCATTGTACACTGGGTCTGAGAGGTGGAATGACTTGCCCAGCATTACACAGTAAGCAACAGGGTGGGAACTGAAGCCCCTCCTGTCTGACTCGAAGTCATGAACACTTCCTGTACCACAGTGGAGAGAGCAGGACCCACCCCTGGGGCCACAGAGCAAGGAGAGTGATGGGAGCAATGCCCATGGCCCAGGAGCCCCACGCATGGGACAGTCAGCCAGGGCGTGACCAAGGGCCCCTCACCCTGGACAGCTCTGTGCTGGATCATGTAGATGAGTGCCCAGTGCAGGGTGGTGGCTGTGGTGGCCCAGAAACAGGTCGATCACCACCTGGACCAGGTTCTCCTCATGGAATGTGGAGACAGGCTCATTCATGGCCTGGCAAGTGGGGGATGGGTGAGTGGGGGGGTGCAGCTCCAGGTCTAAAGTTCTCTCCTGACAGAGCCCTGGGGTTTCCTTGAAGCCTGATCTGAGACCTGTGCGGTCAGAACTTGAGGTTCCAACCCCTCGAGAGGGCCTGACTCTCAGGACTGCACTGATGTTGATGGGGGGCTGCCCTGGTGTTCTGGCCCTGACATCAACCAGGTCTTCTGCTTCCCACCCTACCCATGCCTGCAGAAGCCAGCCCTGCCCTGGGAAAAGGCAGGGAGGAAAACCCTGTTTTAACTCAAGCTTTCAGGGTGCTTTGGAAGCTTGTAGACAGAGCCAAAGATGAGAAACTGAGATCATGGCTTAGAAACGAGGTGCAGCCGAAAAAGATGGCCCCTCCTTTCCCGAGCAGCTGTTCCAGGCTCACCTTGGAGATCTGGGCCAGGGAGCAGTTGATGAAGTCCTTGGGGGCCTCCGGTGCTTTGAGTTTGCTCCCGGTGATCTCCCGGCGGATGAAGCTCCGCATGACCCCTTGGTACCTAAATATCTCCCAGTGGGGTCCTAGGAGGTGGCGGAGGGCCCAGGGAAACACGTCGTGCAGCTATGAAGAGAGAGGCCCACCCAGGGCCTACTCAGGAGCCAGCCCCTGAGTTGGGGGGCTCCAAAGTGGGCTGGGGCCTTTGACTTGAGTAACCCAGGGCTGCCTCTCATCTGGAGACCCCCAAAATAATCTGGACAGAAATGAGAGCTGTGGTCAGAGCAGTTGTGCTTAGGGCTTCGCTTGGATGTTGCAGGTCCAGAAAGCTGTATTTCTGAGGATATAACTGTAATGCCCAGACCCGCGATGACCCGAAAGCAACCACCAGAGTCCAGAGACAAAGCCAAGCGGCAGGGATCGCTTTATTTCGAGTTCGAACTCGGTTCCCTCCAGCTAGGTATCAGATCCTAGGGAGAGACCCCGAGCTCGGTGTTCAGCCGTCTTTTATAGTCAGACACAAACAAGTTACAGCAAGTTACAGAGTCACTGGGGATTTTTACAGTTGTAGGTTTACAATTGGCTGACATTTAAAGTTAAACATTAGTCAGTTGTTCATTGGTTCCCGCCCTTTGACCAAACCACAAATGGCCGCTTGCCCTGCTAGGGGCTTTCTAGATAACCTTGTTGTTTTAGCATTAAGGGGAGTTTCCTGACTTTTCTGACCTCTGATATTCAGTATTTTTCCACTCCTCATAACCAGCCTCTGATTCCTTGCCCATGCATTCATGCTGAACCACAACAAAGGTTTGAAGCTCTGAATGTGTCAGCTACCAGGCAGAAGCCACGATCTCCCTCCTGCCCACCTTGCACCCTCCCTGCCAGGACCTAGCTAAGGCCCCTGTCTGCCTTCGGCCCCCAGTCTAATGGCCTGCACACCTGCCTCCCTAGATGCCAATTACCCAGTGCCACACAGTTCTGACCAAGGCCAGGCCAAAGTCAATGGCTTGAGTCAGTTCCTGGAAGATGGGATCCTCTGAGAGGAAGTGGTGGCCAAACACAAGGGCCTCAATGACTCTGACTGTGGAGCTGACAATGGATACCTGAGGGTCGAAGGATCTACCTGAGGGCAGAGGGGCAGGGCTCAGGACAAGGAGGCACAAGAAGCACTGCCCTGAGCACCCATCTGATCTTATAGATAGTCGCTCATTTACTAACTCGGTCCTCCATTCCCATTCCTCACTCATGCGCTCAGCAAATGCTTACAAATGCTCATGCCTGTAATCCTAGCACTTTGGGAGGCTGAGGTGGGTGGATCACCTGAGGTCAGGAGTTCGAGACTAGCCTGGCCAATATGGTGAAACCCCGTCTCTACTGAAAATACAAAAATTAGCTGGGGCCGGGCGCAGTGGCTCAAGCCTGTAATCCCAGCACTTTGGGAGGCTGAGACCGGTGGATCACGAGGTCAGGAGATCGAGACCATCCTGGCGAACACGGTGAAACCCCGTCTCTACTAAAAAATACAAAAAAAACTGGCCGGGTGAGGTGGCAGGCGCCTGTAATCCCAGCCACTTGGGAGGCTGAGGCAGGAGAATGGCGTGAACCCGGGAGGCGGAGCTTGCAGTGAGCTGAGATCCAGCCACTGCACTCCAGCCTGGGCGACAGAGCGAGACTCCGTCTCAAAAAAAAAAAAAAAAAAATTAGCTGGGCCTGGTGGCATGCACTTGTTTTTTTTTTTTTTGTTTGTTTGTTTTTTTGTTTTTTGTTTTGTTTTGTTTTTTTTTTTGAGACGGAGTCTTGCTCTGTCGCCCGGGCTGGAGTGCAGTGGCCGGATCTCAGCTCACTGCAAGCTCCGCCTCCCGGGTTTATGCCATTCTCCTGCCTCAGCCTCCGGAGTAGCTGGGACTACAGGCGCCCGCCACCTCGCCCGGCTAGGTTTTTTTGTATTTTTAGTAGAGACGGGGTTTCACCGTGTTAGCCAGGATGGTCTCGATCTCCTGACCTCGTGATCCGCCCATCTCGGCCTCCCAAAGTGCTGGGATTACAGGCTTGAGCCACCGCGCCCGGCCTGGCATGCACTTGTAATCCCAGCTGCTTGGGAGGCTGAGGCAGGAGAATCACTTGAACCCGGGGGATAGAGGTTGCAGTGAGCCGAGATGGCGCCACTACACTCAGCCTGGGCAACAAGAGCGAAACCCCATCTCAAAAACAAAACAAAACAAAACAAACAAAAACAAAAAAACCCAAGTGCTTACCAAGCACTTTCTATGAGCCAGGTCAGAGAGAAGCATGGGAGACAGACAGCCATTTGAATGACAACAGAACGTGGGCAGCTATGTCACAGCAGGGAATAAAAAGGTTTGGGGGCCTGGCATTCAGGAGGATTTCTCAGGGCAGGTGACCACAGCTGGTCTGGAGGAAGGAGCAGTGGTTTCTCATGCGGAGGGAAGGGACATGGGCTAGGATGTTCTGGAAGGGGAACAGCATGTGCCAGTGGCTAGAGGTGTGAGACGCCTTGGATGATTTGTTTGTTAGTATTTTGTTATTTTATTTATTATTTATTTTTTGAGATGGAGTGTTGCTCTGTGGCCCAGGCTGGAGTGCAATGGCATGACCTCAGCTCACTGCAGCCTCCTTCTCCCGGGTTCAAGCGATTCTTCTGCCTCAGCCTCCAGAGTACCTGGGATTACAGGATTAGCCTAACACACCCAGCTAATTATATTTTTAGTAGAGACAAGGTTTCACCATGTTGGCCAGGCTGCTCTCAAACCCCTGACCTCAGGTGATCCGCCTGCCTCTGCCTCCCAAAGTGCTGGGATTATACGGGGGAGCCACCGCGCCTGGCCGCCTTGGATGTTGGTGGAGGAGACTTCCCCAGCTGTCAAGGAGGGTTCCGGCTTCCCAGTGACCTTGGCCATTCCTGGGCCTCTGTCCACCCATCTTAGAGAAACTCCTACTTGATGGAGCTTAAAATTGCTATTAATGTTCTGAGGCTTCCTGGACACACACACGCCTATGCAGTGAGGCTTGCCTCCTCTGCAGGGGTGTGTGTGTGCGTGGGGAGAGGGGGTGAGGGTAGGCCTGCCGCCAGCCTGCTACTTACCGAGTTCCTGGCGGAAGGCTCTGAAGTTCCAGCTCTGCTGCCTCTTTCTGCAGCTGCACCTCCAGCGCCAGCTTGCCTAGGCCCAGCCCTTGAAGCGTCACCAGGCAGAAGTGTCTCTGTTGCCACCACATGTGCCTTCTGCTGCAGATGATGCCTGGGTCCGGGGCAGAGTGGGGTGGACAGTCAGTAGCCATCCCAGCCTCCCAGACCAAGACCACTTGGCTCTCACGGGAGCCGGGCCTGGAGGGCATACCCCAGAATCACCTCTGGGATGATACTCTGCCCCGGGGATGAGGGGCATTTGAGGGAGTGGTCAGTGAGCTTGGTGCCCTCAAGGTGGTCTCAGCTATGCCCTCCCCCAGTCCACCAACACGATTTTTCCTTTAAGAGTCCCCACAAGAAGGCCGGGCGCGGTGGCTCAAGCCTGTAATCCCAGCACTTTGGGAGGCCGAGATGGGCAGATCACGAGGTCAGGAGATCGAGACCATCCTGGCTAACATGGTGAAACCCCGTCTCTACTAAAAAATACAAAAAACTAGCCGGGCGAGGTGGCGGGCGCCTGTAGTCCCAGCTACTCGGGAGGCTGAGGCAGGAGAATGGCGTAAACCCGGGAGGCGGAGCTTGCAGTGAGCTGAGGTCCGGCCACTGCACTCCAGCCTGGGCGACAGAGCGAGACTCCGTCTCAAAAAAAAAAAAAAAAAAAAAGAGTCCCCACAAGAAATGAAAGAGGAGATAAAGAATGCAGGGTGCTAGGCGCGGTGGCTGACACCTGTAATCCCAGCACTTTGGGCGGCCAAGGCGGGTGGATCACCTGAGGTCAGGAGTTCGAGAACAGCCTGGCCAACATGCTGAAACCTGGTCTCTACTACAAAAAAATTAAAACAAAAAAATTAGCTGGGCGTGGTGGTATGTGCCTGTAACCCCAGCTACTCGAGAGGCTGAGGCACAAGAATTGCTTGAAGCCAGAACGGGGAGGTTGCAGTGAGCCAAGATCGTTCCACTGCACTCCAGCCTGGGCGACAGAATGAGACTCCGGGTCAAATAAAAAAAAAAACAAAAGAACGCAGGGGAGGAGGGGTTCTGGGGAGAGGCAAGGCGGGAACAAGGCTGTTTGCTGAACCAGGCACTGAACGGGCACTATCAGGTATTTTGGCCACTTAATCACCTCCCCACATTCTCAGGATGTAGAGCCATCGTCATCCCCATCTACACAGGAGCCCACTGAGGGGCAGAGAGTGAGGCCGACTTGCCCGGGGTCATGGAGCTGGCCAGGGCTTGGGTTGAGACTTGAATCCAGATCTTTGAACCCCCAGAGCTGGTTCCTTGTCATACCACCCTCTCCCCTCACACAAGTCCTCCTGGCAGTCCCCTCTCTGTTAACAGCTCTGGGCTAGCCCCGATTCCCTGAGTGTAGTGACCATCTAGCCACCTCCCCCTCCCCAGCAGGAGGGGCAGCCCTGCCTTGTTCTCCAAACAGTCCTGGAAGAGCGAGGTGAGGGGCCTGCCCGAGAACTGCTCCAAGTTGGAGACCAGCACTTCCTTCACCGCCCGGAAGCCACTCAGCACCATGATGGGGATCGGGCTCACCCACACGGTGAACAAACACACTGCCGTGGGTCTGTGCCAGCTGTGGAGAGACGGGGTGACACTTACCGCAGGAGCACCTTCTCAGAGTGACTCCAGCCCTGTTCCCCAAGCAAGCCAAGCCAAGCCCTGGGTCACAGGCCCACCCGGTGCACTTGGAATAGTCAGGGCCCAGCACTTTCACCCCATTAATCCTGGGAGGTGGCAATGTTCTAACCAATTTACAGATGATAGTAAATAACCAGTTTCTCCAGAACTTGATGTCCCACGTGGGCTTTACATATTTTATTTGAGTCCACCCTCGGTATAAGTGTGCAGGTAGGCTCTTTATCTCCATTTTATGAGTTAAAAAACAGAGGCCAGACCAGGCGCAGTGGCCCACGCCTATAATC
The DNA here is from genome assembly GCF_007565055.1 of Rhinopithecus roxellana. Lineage (NCBI taxonomy): Eukaryota > Metazoa > Chordata > Mammalia > Primates > Cercopithecidae > Rhinopithecus > Rhinopithecus roxellana. The sequence continues at coordinate 131,240,283 of NC_044549.1, read as the reverse complement.
CCAGCACTCAGGAGGCCAAGGCGGGTGGATCACCCGAGGTCAGGAGTTTGAGACCAGCCTGGCCCACATGGTGAAACCCCGTCTCTACTAAAATTACAAAAATTAGCAGGGCGTGGTGGTGCAGGTCTGTAATCCCAGCTACTCGGGAGGCTGAGGCAGAAGAATCGCTTGAACCTGGGAGGCGGAGGTTGCAGTGAGCTGAGATTGTGCCATTGTACTCCAGCCTGGGCAACAGAGGGAGACTCTATTTCAAAAACAACCAACCAACCAACAAACAAAACCCCAAAAAACAGAGGCCAAAAAAGACAGTAAAAGATGAGGACCTTGAACCCAGGTCTCCTGAGTCCCAGTACAGTGCTCTTTCCACTGCGTGGGAAGCCTGAGGATCATAATTGTCTGACAGCGCCAACCAGATATTTTTTTTTTTTTTTTTTTTTTGAGACGGAGTCTCGCTCTGTCGCCCGGGCTGGAGTGCAGTGGCCGGATCTCAGCTCACTGCAAGCTCCGCCTCCCGGGTTCCCGCCATTCTCCTGCCTCAGCCTCCCGCGTAGCTGGGACTACAGGCGCCGCCATCTCGCCCGGCTAATTTTTTGTATTTTTTTTAAGTGGAGACGGGGTTTCACCGTGTTAGCCAGGATGGTCTCGACCTCCTGACCTTGTGATCCGCCCGCCTCGGCCTCCCAAAGTGCTGGGATTACAGGCTTGAGCCACCGCGCCCGGCCGCCAACCAGATATTTTAAAAAATTTTGTTGAGTGTGATTAAGAAGAGGGCTGAGCATGGCCTCAGGAAAGACAGTGTCCTGCCTGCCATCGTTCTCAGCAGCAACCCAGCTCCACCCACTCAATCCAACAGCGCCCTTCAGCTGAGGCTCCAGTTACCCTGGTAGTGACTTTGTGCAGTGATTCCTTGAGTAACATCACTTGAATGTGCCCTTGTGGGGGTCCCATTTCCCCCAACTCCCATCTCAAGTGGTTTTGCAGAAAACTTCTTCCAGCCACACACAGTGCTCTCCTGGAGTCGAATTCTGTTCAGTGGTTTTTGCCATCCTGTTCCATTGGCAGTGGACTTCCACTGCACTCAGAATTTCTTAGATTAGACTTCTTAGATTCTGCACAAAGTCCACAATTTTTGCAATCCCCCTACCACCCTGCATTTGACAGGTGAGGAAATTGAGGCTCAAAGCCTCCCAGCTAATGAATGGCAAGACCAGGATTCACCCCACACGTGTCTGACCAGTTCCTTCTTTCTGTCTCCAGTGCCGCTGGGCTGAGAGAGAGGAGGGGTTCATCTGTCCACCCCTTTAGGGCCTGCAGCTTTCGCACAGACTTCCTACCTGGAGCAGTGTCTCTGGGTGCAGCTGAAATCGCAGCTGCCACAGGTTTCCAAGGATGGGGAAGGGGAGTGGGCCAGGAGGAAGGCGGTTCCTGTCCCAGCAGAAGGTGCCAAGTTTCAGGAGCAGGAAGGAGATGGCAAGTAAAGCCAGCCCACTGAGCAGGGAGAGCATCTCCTTGGTCCTGTGTCTCCTCTTCTCACTTTTGCTTCTTGGTCCCGGCTCTCCCAGGCGCCTGGCCAGGCTTTTATGGCGGTGCTCCCAGGCAGCGTCGTGGAGGGAGGTAAACCCAGGAGCCCTTCCCCAGTAGAGTAAATCCATTTGGTCACACCAGTCACACCTGGGCCAAGCCACTCACCAGGGTGGCAGGGCTGTGGCCTGGAACAGGGTGGGACACCTTCACTCCTATGTCAGCATCATCCTCACCTCTGGCCCTCGCAGCTCATCCCTGGTGAGGCTCTTCTCAGCCTCTTCCTGGCAGGGTCAGCTAACTGCATGGCTCAGCTCAGAAGGGACAAGGGGCAGGCAGCCGCTAGCAGTGGCAGTGTCTCCCATCAGGACATTCTCTTCCGCCTCAGCGTGCCTGAGGCTGGGCTCCTATTCCTGCTCTCCTCTGCCCAGATGCTGCAGCAGCCTTCCTGAGGTCTCTTCAGCTTGCACTGAATCCCCATGTTCCTCAGTGGTCAGTTCTGTAGCCTTCTCTCTCTCTCTCTCTCCTCTCGCCCCCCTGCCCTCTCTCTCTCTCTCTCCCCTCTCTCTCTTTCTCGGTTCTTTCTCCTGCCTCAGCCTCCCGAGTACCGAGTAGCTGAGATTACTGGCGCCCACCACCACGACCAGCTAATTTTTGTAGTTTTAATAGAGATGGAGTTTCACCATGTTGGCCAGGCTGGTTTTGAACTCCTGAACTCAGGTATCCTCCCACCTCAGCCTCCCAAAGTGCTGGGATTATAGGCGTGAGCCACCATGCCTGGCCTCCTTCTTTCTCCTTTCTTTTCTTTCTTTCTCTCCTTCTCTTTCTCTCTTCCTTCCTTCCTTCCTTCCTTCCTTTCTCTCTCTCTTTCTCTCTCTCTCCTTCCTTCCTTCCTTCCTTCCTTCCTTCCTTCCTTCCTTCCTTCCTTCCTTCCTTCCTTCCTCCCTCCCTCCCTCCCTCCCTCCCTCTCTCTCTCTCTCTCTCTCTTTCTTTCTCCCTCTCTGTCTCACTCTCTCTCTCTCTTTCTTTCTTACTTTCTTTCTTTCATCAGTATCTCACTGTGTCACCCAGGCTGCAGTGCAGTGGCGTGATCATAGCTCACTGTAACCTCAAATTCCTAGGCTCAACCAATTGTCCTGTCACAGCCTCCTGAGTCTCTAGAACTACAGCGGTGCCACCATATTCAACTATGTAGCCTTCTCTTAGGTTTCAACTATCTTGGAACCAGACTGCTGGAGTTTAAATCCCAGTTCTACCTCTTACTGGTTTTGTGACCTTAGGCAATTATTTAGCCTCCTCTTGCCTCAGCTTCTCATTTGTACAATGGAGATCATTTTAGCAGATTGCCTCATAGAACTACTGTACCAGTGCCCAAACAAGAGAAAGATGTCACAGTCCAGTTGGGTACACTGAGGATAATTTAATTAAGAGACTGTTTGCAGGCCTGCCACAGTAGCTCACGCCTGTAATCTCAGCACTTTGGGAGGCGGAGGTGGGCAGATCATGAGGTCAGGAGATCGAGACCAGCCTGGACAACATAGTGAAACCCAGTCTCTGCTAAAAATACAAAAATTAGCCAGGTGTGGTGGCGGGTGCCTGTAGTCCCAGCTACGCAGGAGGCCGAGGCAGGAGAATCGCTTGAATCCGGGAGGCAGAAGTCGCAGTGAGCCGAGATGGCGACCCTGCGTTCCAGCCTGGGTGACAGAACGAGACTACATCTCAAAAAAGAAAAAATTAAAAAGACTGTTTGCAAAGGTGTGTTAGGGAATCCACAGGCATAATGCCAGTCATGAGGGAGACCCATTTCCACTTGAGGCTTAGACAGGCAAGGGACAGTGTTCAATGGGTTCAGAGTTTCAGTACAGAAAGACGAAAAAGTTTTCTGGAGGTGGATGGTTGTGATGATTGCACAACAATATGAATGTACTTAATCCCACTGAACTGTTCATTTAAAAATGGTCAAAATGGTAAAATTTATGTTGCATCTATTTTACTAAATTTTTAAAAAGTCAAAGGACAGAGATATCAGAGGTCGGGAGCCCCTACCCGGGTGGAGAGGTTGTTGACAAGCGTATGCAGTTCCCTCTGCTCAGAGCGCCTCACCCCTGCATCTCCATCTCTAGAATTTCTACCTACCTTATCTCAAGTTGATGTGATGATAACAATGCTTACCCCACAGGGCTGTTGGGGAATAAGCTGAGCTGGTGTGGCGTGAAAGTGCTATGGATTGTGCTATGGAAGTGCTATTTGTACTACGCTTGTGCAAATAGTAATACTGCTGTAATTTCCACAAACCCCTGCCTTCTATTTCCAACAAATCACGTTCCTCCCTCCTCAAAATATTGTTGAAGAGACTGCAGGCCTCTGAAAGCTTCACTCCACCAATCTCTACTACCTCCAAACACACCAACCATCTCCCACAGTGGTCCTTGCTTTGTTCTGGGCTGAGACTGGCTCTATTATCACTGCATTTGCCCCATCTTGATTACATAGCACGAGCAGTTCAAGGGCAGGCGCTGGTTGTCCCTTTCTTTGGATTTCTCTAACAGTGTCAGCGATTGCTTGGAGCCTGGAGTTGCCATTGAGTGATGTGACTCACTGATAGAAGGACCTGGTGGTCCCCAAGTCGCTGTCCCATGGTGCTTAGCACTCCTCTGTGTGAGCCACCAGTGAGCCCTTTATGATGGCTCCTGATGCTGCCTTCATACCTGACCCGGCCATTGTTTGACCTCCTCCTCTCTCCACTGCAGTGAGAGCTACTTGAGGCCAGGGACCCTTCTTAACAGACTATCTTGCGTGTAATCTAGTGTACTGTTTTAGGGATCAATTTAATTCCAATGATTTTGGTAATTTGGAGGGTGGCTGTGATGGGTGGTGCTCGAAGACACTGAGGTTCTAGTAGAGGCTTTAGCATGGTTGAAGGTAGTCAGGCACTGGCTGTGATGGTAACTATGGTTTTGGAGATGGAGCTAGGACAGAAATATGGATCTGTCATCTGCCTTGTGACCCACCGATCACACTCCATTTGGGCTGCAGCTGTTATCTGGTTATCTTGGCCAGGAATGTTACTCGGAGCTTCCTTAAAATCAGATAGTGTATTTGAAGACTTTTTTTTCCTTTCTCTCTCTCTCTCTCTCTCTTTTTTTTTTTTTTTTTGAGTCGGAGTCTCCCTCTGTCACCCAGGCGGAATGCAATGGTGTGATCTCAACTCACTGCAACCTCCACCTCCTGGGTTCAAGCAATTCTGCCTCAGCCTTCCAAATAACTGGGATTACGGGCACAGGCCACCATGTCTGGTTAATTTGTGTGTTTTTAGTGGAGACAGGGTTTCACCATGTTGGCCAGGCTGGTCTCAAACTCCTAATCTCAAGTGATCCACCCGTCTCGGCATCCCAAAATGCTGGGATTACAGGCGTGAGCCACAGCACCCGGCCTGTAGCCTTTTCTTACAGTTTATCATCCCAAAGGGAGATTTACCTGCTCAACATTTCCAAGTATGTTGAACTTTGACAAACTTGCTCCCCTTCCTCCGTGCCCAAGGGTGATAGCATGCTGGCAGCTAAGGCTGGGACGTGGTACTGGGAGCAGAGACACACCCAGCACACTGGGCCAGGATGCGATCAGATTCTAGGGTGGCAGGTCACAGGAACACAGATTTGGAGGGGAGGCCCTGGGTGACCAGCCCCTCCATCACCCAGCCAAGGCCCTCCATGTCTGATTGTGAGCTGCGGCCTCCTCAGTGAGCAGGTGGAGGTAGGCCACACGGTCCCTCTTACAGAAGTCCCCATGCAGAGTGGCGGACCCTGTGGCAGCCCCTGTCCAAGCTGCACCTTCCCCCTCAGTGGTATCCCTATGATTTCAGCCATGCCTATCCCCCAGGCCATGGGCCTCTCTGTTTCCTTGTTTGAATTCTAGGCCAAGAATGGACAACACTCAGCCTCTGCTCCTCCGTTCCTCTAAGAACAACTCAGGCTGGGCGCAGTGGTTCACGCCTGTAATCCCAACACTTTGGGAGGCTGAGGGGGGCAGATCACCTGAAATCAGGAGTTCGAGACCAGCCTGGCAAACATGGTGAAATCCCGTCTCTACTGAAAACACAAAAATTAGCTGGGCATGGTGGGCACCTGTAATCTCAGCTACTCGGGAGGCTGAGGCAGGAGAGTCACTTGAACCTGGGAGACGGAGGTTGCAGTGACCCGAGATCATGCCACTGCACTCCAGCCTGGGTGACAGAGTGAGACTCCATCTCAAAAAAAAAAACCAAAAAAACAAAAAAACAAAAAAAAACAAAACCCAAACCAAACTAAAAACAACTCAATTCAACTAAGATGACAGATGACGCAGCTGCGCCCCTGCCCTGTATGAGGTATTTCCACACCAAATTTCTAAACCCGTCCCCTCTGCAACACGGTGAAGGCTGTTATGTGAAGGCTTCATCCCCTTGCAGATGAAGGCAAGGCTCAGCAGGTGGAGTGATTTGCTCAAGGAAGTGGGAGGGCCACAATTCTACGCAGGCCTCCAAGTTCAGGGTTCTCTTTCCACAGCTGCCTCCCAGCTGGGACAGGTTGGCATTCTCACAAGGAAGGTTCCTATAGGCTAAGAGAACACACATGAGGAACCAGAGCTAGTCACACTTCCAGAGGTTCCGGCCTGGACTCAGAGGCCTCCTTGTGGCTCGGGCTGCCCCCAGGCCTGGCGTGTGCTTCTCGCCTGAGGCTGCCCCCAGGGCCTCAGAACTGGTGTACTCTTTCTTCTCCCTTGTCTGTCTGCATACCGCGTCCAGGGGAGAGCCCCTTCCATGGCCCTTGGAGAAACAGTGGCTAAGGATTGCTGAATGGACAGCTTCAGCCAAGGGCCTGTGCCCAAGCAGGGGCCGTTTCCCATAGCAGACCCTTATTGTAGATCCTGCAACACCCCCTCCTATGGATAGATCTCAGAACAAAAGGACACTCCTTTTCCCTTCTAGAGCAACCCAAACCCAGCACCCACTCCACGCTCAGTGCCTGAAAGTTGCTCCATCCCACACCTCCACTCCAGCAAGGGAGGCCCACCCCCTACTTCTCCCTGACTAGGAAGGGGAGTAGATAAAAATAAGGAGCTACAGAGACCACTAGAGATGGAAGAAATGAGAACCAAAGCAGAAGAGACCCCCCAGTTACCTCCATACACCTGAACACAGAAGGAGAATTCCATTTCTTGCGTTTGCGTTTAACTTGTCCAGTGTGCCCCAGTGCCCATGGGAGTGAATGGGAACAAATACAGGGGGCCTGCCTGCCTCTAGACATTGTGTGAAGTCCCCAAAGGACAGGAGCTATTTCTGGGGAGGGCTGGGAGGCCCAGGAATCCCCTAACTGAAGGAGGGGCAGACTCAGGGACCACTTCCAGGCAGCCAGGGCACGGGCCAGTGCTAGAGGACATAGCCCTGCTTTGCATATTTTATTATCAATAGTTCCTTCTTTCACTCTTGGTGTGACTCTATGCTCTATGACCAGTGGCTCTGCCCAGGTTTCGTAGATGAGGAAAGGATGACGTGATGCCTGACAGTTTGTAATGAACTCAGCATCTAGAATTTTGCGGAGTATTCCAGTGGAGTTCCCACGGGGAGCTGCTTTCCTTCAAGCCCAACTTTGAGTAAGGGGAGAAGAGCAGTGAGACGCGCCACTGCCATGCTGTGCTCCAGTCAGGATGGGGGCACAGGGAGAGGCTTCGTGTCCAAAGAGTGTGGCAAAGGGCAGCCAACGTCCTCCCCCTCCCTGCCCCCAACACACATACCCACATCCTCACCCCATCAAGGGCCGTAGAATTAGCCATCCAACCAGAATGATGCCTTTAATGCTCCCAGGATATTCATCTTATCCGAGAATGATTCATGGCAGCTATTATTTAAAATAATAAAAATATTCAACGCTGGGCACGGTGACTCATGCCTGTAATCCCAGCACTTTGGGAGGCTGAGGCAGGTGGATCACCTGAGGTCAGGAGTTCGAAACCAGCCTGGCCAACATGGCGAAATCCCATCTCTACTAAAGATACGGAAATTAGCCAGGTGTGGTGGCACGTGCCTGTAATCCCAGCTACACTGGAGGCTGAGGCAGAATTGCTTGAACCTGGGAGGCGGAGGTTGCAGTGAGCTGGGATCGTGCCACTGCACTCCAGCCTGGGTGACAGAGCAAGACTCTGTTTCAAAAAATAAATAAATAAATAAAAAATATTCAAGACAGTCAAAAGGAAAGATCAAAATGTTACGAAGGATGAGGGAAACAAGCTGAGATAAACATACAGGGCCCTGAGCTTCCTGTCAGCTAAAATAAGAAGGGGGAAACAATGTGTTCTAGAATCCTCAACGAGAAGCAGAGAATTTTCCCGAGATCAGATTCTGGTTTTTTTTTTTTTTGAGACAGGGTCTCGCTCTGTCGCTTGGGCTGGAGTGCAGTGGCGCAATCTTGGCTCACCGCAAGCTCCGCCTCCCAGGTTCACAGGATTCCCCTGCCTCAGCCTCCGGGGTAGCTGGGACTACAGGCGCCGCCACCACGCCCGGCTAATTTTTTTTGTGTTTTTTAGTAGAGATGGGGATTCACAGTGGTCTCAAGCTCCTGACCTCATGATCCGCCCGGCTCGGCCTCCCAAAGTGCTAGGATTACAGGCGTGAGCCACCGTGCCCGGCCCCAAGATCAGATTCTGAAAGGGATTTCTTGTGTGGACACACATGCCAAGAGAGATTTTTTTTTTTTTTTTTTTTTTTTTTGAGACGGAGTCTCGCTCTGTCGCCCAGGCTGGAGTGCAGTGGCCGGATCTCAGCTCACTGCAAGCTCCGCCTCCTGGGTTCACGCCATTCTCCTGCCTCAGCCTCCTGAGTAGCTGGGACTACAGGCGCCCGCCAGGTCGCCCGGCTAGATTTTTGTATTTTTAGTAGAGACGGGGTTTCACCATGTTAGCCAGGATGGTCTTGATCTCCTGACCTCGTGATCCGCCCGTCTCGGCCTCCCAAAGTGCTGGGATTACAGGCTTGAGCCACCGCGCCCGGCAGTTTTTTATATTTTTTAGTAGAGACGGGGTTTCATCGGGTTAGCCAGGATGGTCTCGATCTCCTGACCTTGTGATCCGCCCGTCTCGGCCTCCCAAAGTGCTGGGATTACAGGCTTGAGCCACCGCGCCCGGCCTTTTTTTTTTTTTTTTTTTTTTGAGACAGAGTTTCACTCTTGTTGCCCAGACTGAAGTACAGTGGTGCAATTGGCTCACTGCAACCTCTATTTTCCAGTGATTCTCCTGCCTCAGCCTCCTGAATAGCTGGGATTAGAGGTGCCTGCTACCACGCCCAGCTAATTTTTCTATTTTTGTATTTTTAGTAGAGACAGAGTTTCACCATGTTGGCCAGGCTGGTCTCGAACTCCTGACCTCGTGATCCGCCCACCTTGGTCTCCCAAAGTGCTGGGATTACAGGCGTGAGCCACCGTGCCCGGCCTGCCAACAGAGATTTTATGGAAGATGAAGAAGCAGCTTTTTTCGTGTGCCCATTTCTGAGAGTTATTCCAGGACTCACCAAGGGTATTGAAACTGAAGGAGTGGTAGTCTTTCTCCGAGTACAACATGGCTCGGTGGGGATAGAGGGGTAGAACCCAACCATACGTAGGCATAGAGGGATGGCATGTATGTTCCCAAGGTGTCACTTCTCTTAGCCAAACATTGTTTTGCTTATCTAAGTATGAATGCCAGTGATGGTATCAAATGGTCGGTGGCTGGGATCCAGCCCCTGTATTTTTGATCAGCTGATAGGATCCCAGAGGAAATATACACAGAGGCCGCCCTAACAAAACCCTTCTGTTGATGACTTCACACCTTTGGCACCGTGAGGCAGCGTGGTGGGCTAGTCTGGAGAGTCTGGTGCCTGAGGACTCCTGTGGCTGGAGAAGTGGCCCAAGGCCCGGAAACTTCCTTGGTACCAGCCCTGGGTCCACATCCTTATTACAATGGCCCTTTAGATCTTACCACATTCTCGGTAAGGAAGGGAGATCGGAGGCAGGGAATACCAAGGACAAGAGAGAAAGGGTGTCTCTGAATGATCCAGGGCAGAACTGGCCAGGTGCCATCCCTGGACTCCTAGGTCATGACCGAGAAACTCAGAGGAGGAGAAAGGGTGAGAAAAAGTGAGCAAGTTACTTAAAGTTTCTCTTCTCCTTTGGACTATAAGCTCCCTGTGTCTGTTTCTGGTCTCCTGTGCCCAGCAGAAGGTATGGGACCTAGTGAATGTTCAATAAATAGTTTTTGGGAAAAGAGCCCGAGGGGGCTGGAGTCCAGGTATTGGGAGGCTGTGAGGGAAGAGGCGGTTGGATCAGTAAGTCTGGAAGGAGAAGTGGGGAGCTAAAGTTCCCGGAAGGCAGGTCACTCTCAGAGGCCCATGGGAATGACATCAGGGGGAGACTCCCAGAGTGGGCCTCATGGCACCTTTCTTCTCACCAGTGGTCAGAATGGCCCCAGGACTGCAGCCCACCAGATTTGTCAAGGACACAAAAAATGGAGTCAGAGAAGTCTCCCCCAGCCCCTAGCCCTGTGAACCCACCATTCCAGGCAGTGTCAGTGTCTCTGCTCCAACAGGTATGTGCCCATGGTCCTAACCGCCTGGCACTGGTCAGTCCTAGCTGGGTATGGAGCTCCCCTTTGAGAACAGGGCTGTGCCAGGACTGTGGGAGACCAAGTAGTAGCTCTGATGGTTCTCACTTGGACAGCAACCAGCTTAGTCCTACTAACCTGGGTCGTCCACCTGAGCGGGTAGAAGGGAGCTTCCCTGAGCCAAGGAAGAATGCTGAGTTCAGGCCACAGGCAGAAAGAAACAGAACACAGAGAAGATTCCAGGAAAACAGGAAATCTGCTCCCAGTACACACCACCTCCCTCGTGGAAGCAAAGAGGAAGAGGCAGAGTTCTAGAGCCATGTCCCAAATGAGGTGAGCAGGATCCAGGTTTTTCAGGTCCTATTTACGGACTCACAATAGTCATGGAGTTAGAGCTGGAAGAAACCTTAGAGGCCATCTAATCTAGCACATGCATTTGATGAAACTGAATTTGCTGATGAAATTGAAGCTCAGGTCATGAGATGAGGAACAGCTTGAACTCTGGGAGTAGGCTGTTTGGGTTTGAATTCTGTGTGACTCACTTCATACTGCATATTGGCTTGAGACAACTTAAATCTTCATGAGCCTTTCCTCATCAGCAAAATATGCTTAATTATAGCTACCCTGTAAAGTGGCTGAGAAAATCAAGTAAGGCCCATATGCTAAAAGTACCTCGTACAGTGCTTAGCATACAGGTGCCCCTGACCCTGAGTTCTAGCCAAGAAAACGAATACAGAAGAAATGTCTACTGTTTTCAGACCTGGCTCATAACCCTTTCTGCTCAACATTCTGTGCTCTCTTCTCTGATCAGCACAGTGGATCCAGCAGAGAAGCTCAAATCTAGAAGAGGTTTGCGGGGTGACCAGGAGGGAGGGAGCATGGGTTCCTGAACGCACAGGCAGAACTTCATTCACCCCTCCACAGACCACACTGCTTTGCTACAGGAGTTTGGTGACTGTGGTAAACTGCTGAAAGTCTGGGCTTGTTTCTCACAGCTGTTAGCCTACTCTACTTGGCAACAGAGAATTATGAGCTGGGAAAGCACAAAATGGCGATATGGAAATTGCTTTTAAAAATTCAATTTAGGCTGGGCATAGTGGCTCATGCCTGTAATCCCAGCACTTTGAAGGGTCTCGTTCTGCGGACCTTGTTACCTTCTTGGAAGATAAGTCTAGTGCCTCAGTAGAAGCGGTTACCGTTTAGATTGGTGCTGCCCAACAGAACTTCCTGCAATGATAGACACGTCCTATGTACCTGCACTGTACATTACTATGTGTACAGGTCGCATACAGCTACTGAGTGCTTGAAATGTGACACCCGAGGAACTAGATGTTTAACTTTAGAGTTAAGCCCCTGGGTTCTCACGCCAGCACAGGTACTTTAGAAAAATTTGTATAATTTCTACTGATGGTCAATGAACTCATACCAGTTTAAAAGCTTTCTTGGCTGCATTCAACACAATATGGTCAGAAATTTTAGAACGCGTACCTTTTTTTTTTTTGAGATGGAGTCTCACTCTGTCGCCCAGGCTGCAGTGCAGTGGCGCCATCTCAGCTCACTGCAAGCTTCGCCTCCTGGGTTCACGCCATTCTCCTGCCTCAGCCTCCTGAGTAGCTGGGACTACAGGCGCCCACCACCATGCCCGGCTAATTTTTTGTGTTTTTAGTAGAGAGGGGGTTTCACCATGTTAGCCAGGATGGTCTTGATCTCCTGACCTCGTGATCCACCCGCCTCGGCCTCCCAAAGTGCTGGGATTACAGGCGTGAGCCACTGCGCCCGGCCTTTTTTTTTTGAGACAGAGTCTCACTCTGTTGCCCAGGCTAGTGTGCAACGCCGCGATCTCGGCTCACTGCAACCTCCACCTCCTGAGTTCAAATGATTCTCCTGCCTCACCCTTCCGAGTAGCTAGGACTACAGGCGCCCACCACCACGCCTGGCTAATTTTTGTATTTTGAGTAGAGACGGGGTTACTAATTTTCAGTGGGTGAATCTGAATGAATTGGCTGAAAGGGTAATTATATTGTTTGAATTGCTAACAATCCTCGACAAACTATTCATTTTTTTTTTTTTTTTTTTGAGACGGAGTCTCGCTCTGTCGCCCGGGCTGGAGTGCAGTGGCCGGATCTCAGCTCACTGCAAGCTCCGCCTCCCGGGTTTACGCCATTCTCCTGCCTCAGCCTCCCGAGTAGCTGGGACTACAGACGCCCGCCACCTCGCCCGGCTAGTTTTTTGTATTTTTTAGTAGAGACGAGGTTTCACCGTGTTAGCCAGGATGGTCTCGATCTCCTGACCTCGTGATCCGCCCATCTCGGCCTCCCAAAGTGCTGGGATTACAGGCTTGAGCCACCGCGCCTGGCCACTATTCATTTTAAATACATCTCACCACAACCACCCACCTCACCACAACCACTCACCTCACCACAACCACTCACCTTTCCACTCCCCACCCTCTTATGGGCAGCCAAGGAGCTTTATTTGGGGACCATGCTCAGGAACACAGGCAGCGGGACTAAGGCCCACAGAGATGATTCCAGGCGTTCAGGGCCCCATGGCCCTTGCAACCAACCAGCTTTGCTACCAGCCCTTCCCAGATGCAACTCCATCGCTGGATATCCAGGTCCCAAAGCCATTCCAGGATATCTCACTCCCTTCCCAGAGAACTGTTTGATACACGAAGAGTTTTACAAAATCCAAAATAATTTTATTCACATTTTCAGATTTTTGCTTCCACAAGGTGTTCAGCAAACATGCTAAGGCGACAGAATGTCTAGTTGGTCACGACATGCAACGCTGACCACTCAACTGATGACAGCAGTGACCACGCCCACCTGAGCTACCAGCCCCACAGCACAAAGGGGGTTTGCGGGAACACACCAAACCACACAGCAACCAGCAACCTGAGGTAGGTCTCTTTACAGTACAAAAACTTCTACGCCAGTGTGAGACACTGATTAGCAAGAGCTGCTTCAAGTTGCAGACTTTGGGGGGAGAGAGAGAGAGAGACTGTGCGACAACTGCGGTGAGAAAGGAAAACAGACCCACGGAATCCTGAGCCCTGCCACTGAACTGTGGAGGTGTGGGAAGAGGCAAATGAAAAAGTGCCACCTCAAAAAGCAGCAGTTGGCTCCAGGGCTTGGAACCAACAGGTCTTGGAGCTGGAGAGCTCTGTGCAGTGGCCAGCTGTAGGAACCTGAGGCAGTGGGACTCTCTGTGGATAGACTGATTCTTGTTTAGAAACAACAGCAAAAAGAAGAAGGCAGGAAAGAAACTCCCTGGCTTGGAGGAATGTCTCTGTGATTCCCATTCCCAATGGAGGGAATGAAAAGGGGCCCGGGCTTCGCCCCGCTGCTCTCCTGACAGGAACAGTAAGTGACACCAGGACAGAAGGCAGGAGCCCTGAGAACTCACGGCGCTCTGCATGGTCTCCCGCTGCCCACCCCACTCCACCCACCCCTGGAGTGGCCATGGGGAGGTGGCAGAGGGGGCTGTCGGAGGGCCCACTGTTGCCACACGTCTTCCTTTGGACACCCAGAAAACCTGGCACCGTGAAACCACCAGCTAGAGAAGAATGAAATTCTACCCTTCCTACAGTCTAATAGCAAAACCAGATCTCTAGTACAGCAAACTGTACAAAAATGATAGAAAGGAATATGCACTGTTATTAGCACAGTGCTTATTTTAATATAAAATAAACAGCTTACATTTTCACTGTAAATATAGGCTATGTACAGAATTATATATAGATATAGCTACACGTATAAAGCTTCATTATAGGCCTCTGATACAATTATAATAACGGTTCCCTGAACCTTTTAGAGTGCAATTAAGAACAAAAACTAAATTTTGTTTACATGAATATGGAATAAATACAATAATCAAAATATGACTCTCCCTAAAAGTGAAACACACAAGCCAATCCGGAACTGCTGTGCGAAAGATAAAATCGAGAAAGGCAAGGTTTCCGTAGGAGGACGCGATGAGGGGCCCGCCCCAGGCAGGGAATGGCAATGCTCTAAAGAAAAGAGACTTCGTCAACAGGGAGGAGTCAGCCCTTGACAGCGACCTTGTTCTCTGCAGCAGCAAACATGGCATAGAATCGGGAACTGTCGTTGGACAGAAGGACCGATGGGGTGTCAAACTCCACCACCTGCAAAAGGAGACGCTGTCAGGACGCAGCTCTGGGTCATGCAGGGTGATTCAGAGGATCCACTGCTCAGGAAGGGAGGGAAGTCCCAATGCCCCCTGAGGGTAGAATCTGGGGACAATTCAACAAGCCCTGAGTGCACCTCTCCCCTTATTTTTTTATTTTCAACTATCCAGGGTGTAAGGGAAAGGACAGAGAAAACGACTTCCAGCATTTTTACAGTATGTGGTTTTGCCTAATAAAGTATTCTCATAGCAAAAAAAAAAAAAAAAAAAAAAAAAAAAGAGAAAACGACTTCCAGACCTCCTTCACATAAATCCAAATTCCTTCAGCCTTGGGAGTGAAGGAACCAACCAACCAGGTCTATAAACTGCAGGAGGCTGGTGGCTCACACCTGTAATCTCATCACTTTGGGAGGCTGAGGCGGGCAGATCGCCTGAGGTCAGGGGTTCAAGACCAGCCTGGCTAACATGGTGAAACCCTGTCTCCACTAAATATTCAAAAATTATCCTGGCATGGTGGTGGGCGCCTATAATCCCAGTGACTTGGGAGGCTGAGGCAGGAGAATCGCTTGAACGCAGGAGGTAGAGGTTGCAGTGAGCTGAGACTACACTGCTGCACACCAGGTCTAGGCAACAAAGTGAGACTATCTCAAAAAAATAAAACAAAATAAAATAGAAAACAACAGGCTGGGTGCGGTGGCTCATGCCTGTAATCCCAGCACTTTGGGAAGTCGAGGCAGGTGCATCACCTGAGGTCAGGAGTTCGAGACCAGCCTGACCATCATGGTGAAACCCTGTCTCTAGTAAAAATACAAAAATCAGCTGGGTGTGGTGGCAGGCACCTGTAATCCCAGCTACTGGGGAGTCTGAGGCAGGAGAATTGCTTGAACCTGGGAGGCAGAGGTTGCAGTGAGCAGAGATCGTGCCATTGCACTCAAGCCTGGGCAACAAGAGCGAAACTCAGTCTCAAAAATAAATAAATAAATAAATAAATAAATAAATAAATAAAATAAAATAAACTGCAGGGGAGAGAAGTTGCAGCTGAAGTCAAGGGCACACCAGACAAATGTCATTTTGTTATACAAGCTGATCTAACCCTGTAGAGGGAAATGGAAGAGCTCAGAATGTCTAGTTGTCAGGGAAAAAAAAGGAAGTCAGGGAGTGACTTAGTCAAGTGGCCATTCCTATGATGGACATCTATGCAGCCACGGAAAATCACGTGGCAGCAGAACCCTGAATGATATGCTGGCAGAACCCACCTCCTGTGACAGAGGCTGAAATGCATATACCCAACTATCTCAGCCTCCCCCGCCACAGGGCAAAGGCATGGAACATAACGTTGGTTAAGGAGATGTAAGAGGAAGTCTCCTTGGTGCTTCTAGGAGAGGGTGTCCTGCCCAGTGGACACGCCACGAGCAGAACGTGAACGTGTCCTTTCTTTGGACACATGTCCTTCCTTTGGTTGGGTACTTGAGCAGGCATCCTGTACCAGCAGGGGAAGGTGAGTACTGGCTGAGAGTGACGCAGAGCCCCACACTGCTGGGCTGCACAAAAACCAACCCTCCGCCCTCCCGTTTGCCATGTGGGATAACAAAATCCTATCCTCCAAACCCCTTTTAGTCTGGTATTTTGTGTCTACAGCAGAGAGCATCCCATCTGTTGGAGTCTGTGTGCAGATGCATGAAAAACACAGGGTAAGTCAGTGTATTACAATGCTCATCTCTGGGGGCAAATGGCTTACCATCCTGTTTTTGCCTTTATGCTTTTTTGGTGTTTTTTTTTTTTTTTAGGCTTTCCTAAAATTACAAGAAAATTTTAATTAGCAAGAAAAAAATTAGGGAAAGAGAAGGATAGAGTCTCTCATAAAGAGTGAATCGGCTCCCCACTCCAAAACATCAAGCCAACTATAGAAAGAAAGGGATCTCAATTTGTGTCCTTAAGAAATAATTTCTGGCTGGGCATGGTGGCTTGTGCCTGTAATCCCAGCACTTTGGGAGGCCGAGGTGGGTGGATCACCTGAGGTCAGGAGTTCAAGACCATCCTGGCCAACATGGTGAAACCCTGTCTCTACTAAAAATACAAAAATTAACCAAGCATGGTGGCACATGCCTGTAATCCCAGCTGCTCGGGAGACTGAGGCAGGAGGATCACTTGAACCCTGGAGGCGGAGGCTGCAGTGAGTCGAGATTACATCACTATACTCCAGCCTGGGCGACAGAGCAAGATTCTGGCTCAAAAAAAAGAATTTCCCAGAAGATGTGCTTGGTCCCATCTATTATACCTTACTAGGCTCTATTTTAATACTTACGTACAAAGTAGTAGCTCAATATATCTTATGTATGACAGAATCTCAGTAAACACTTAGTTTAAGGCAAACAAAGATAGTCACAAAAAACACTAGTGTGAAAATAATTTCAAGATGAGGAGAAAAATCCTTAGCCCCCAATTTCTCTCAATTCAGCTTTGAAGCCCAGGCTGAACCTGCCCTGTTTAACACTTTCTCAATATTTCTCCACAATTTAGACAGTGTGCTGGCAGTGGGGTTGCTGGCCTGTGGCTGAGTCCTGTCCCATCTCCTCCACTTCCTTTTTTAAAATCCCATAAATTTTTATCAATTTTTATTGTTTCCTTTTTTTTTTTTTTTTTTGGAGATGGTCTTACTCTGTCACCCAGGCTGCAGTGCAGTGGCACTATCTCGAATCACTGCAATCTCTGCTGCCTCCCAGGGTTAAATGATCCTTCCACCTCAAATTCCTTAGTAGCTGGGATTACAGGTGTGTGCCACCATGACTGGCTAATTTTTTGTATTTTTGGTAGAGACAGGGTTTTGCCATGTTGCCCAGGCTGCTCTCGAACACCTGAGCTCAGGCAATCTGTCCACCTCGGCCTCCCAAACTGCTGGGATTACAGGCATGAGCCACTGCACCCGGCCTACTCCACTTCCTATGGACTTTCCCTGAGACTTCGTCTCCTCATCTGTAAAGTAGAATTCACGCGGCCGGGCGCGGTGGCTCAAGCCTGTAATCCCAGCACTTTGGGAGGCCGAGGCGGGCGGATCACGAGGTCAGGAGATCGAGACCATCCTGGCTAACATGGTGAAACCCCGTCTCTACTAAAAAATACAAAAAACTAGCCGGGCGACGTGGCGGGCGCCTGTAGTCCCAGCTACTCGGGAGGCTGAGGCAGAATGGCGTAAAACCCGGGAGGCGGAGCTTGCAGTGAGCTGAGATCCGGCCACTGCACTCCAGCCTGGGCGACAGAGCAAGACTCTGTCTCAAAAAAAAAAAAAAAAAAAAAAAAAAGTAGAATTCACGCTATGTCTCTCTCTAGGTTGTTGTGATGACTGATTGAATTTTGAGAGACTGTATGTAAAGCACTAAGCATAGTGCCTGATACACAGTAAACATTCAATAGAAGTAGCCATTGTAGTAGCTGTTGTTGTGGTAGCTTCTACAATAGAAGACATGTTACCCATTATAAATGCCTTGCTATTTCCTCCAAATTATTAATTTACTTTTATCCTAGGGGCACACAAAGGAGGTATTTGTCTAACATAAATGTACTTAACATCACCTGTGCAAAGAACTGTAGTGCTAAACACTGCTGGGCCCTAAAGATGAACGAGCAGTGACTCTGCCCTCAGAGAGCGTTCAGGGAGTTTTCTAGGGAGACAGGGCATTGCACAATTCCTATCACCTGAGGCAGAAGAGCTACAAGAGAGGTACAGATACAGCCTAGGGCAGCTGAGGCAGCCAGGAGGGTTCATGGAGGCTTTGGCATCTGGGCCATGTCATTCTTCAGGGACAGGCAAGTTGTGAGCAGGTGGATATGGGGGAGAGAAGGGCAAAGGGCCTTTTAGGTAGATGGAACTGTCTGAGTAAAGACAAATAAAAAGCTTGGAGAATGCAAGATGTCCATAGCCAATGGCGCCTGTAAGGGAAGAGTGGAAAATGAAGAAGGCAAGGCTAGGGCCAGGCTATGGGAACGCCTGAAACAACAGGGTAAGAAGTTTGGCGCCGCTACGTGATTGCAAAAAAGCAAACATGTGCTGGCTGGTCTCAACAGGCCTCTGTGGGGGTGATCATTGTGTATGTGAATGAGTCACTGAGTATCTATACTCTCTGACCCAAGTATGCCAGGGGTGATCATTGTGGATGTGAATGAGCCACTGAGTACATGTACCAGGGATAATTGTGTATGTGAATGAGTCACTAAGTATCTGTACTCTCTGGCCCAAGTATGCCAGGGGTGATCATTGTGGATGTGAATGAGTCACTAAGTACATGTACTCTCTGACTTAAGTCAAAGTGTCACTACTCACAAGCAACAAAAGGACAAATAGTAAAGTAAAATGAGAACCCCATCAGAGTGTGCCTGAGTAATCTTGTGATTAGGAGGCTGCATCCTTCCCAATAGCAACTAAATAGAGTTGCTGCAAGTGCTTATCTGAATGCCCAGAACGCTATCAAGATGGCAATCAGTCCATCCCTGCCAGGAGCCAGTTTCCTCCCAGATGTGCCAAGCCAAAGTCCCTGAAGGACTCGGTACCTGTCCCTGGGCCAGCACCATAATCCTATCGGAGCCTAGAACCGTGTGCAGGCGATGGGCAATGGTCAGCATGGTACAGTCTGCAAATGCTTCTCTGATGGTCTCTTGAATCAGTAAGTCTGTCTCTGTGTCCATGGCAGCTGTGGCTTCATCTAAAATCAGAATCTGCCAGAGAAGCAGAAGAGAAAGAAACTCGATTAAATTCCTTAAGCTTTCTGGTTAATCTAGATTTTACTAAAATGTATTTGATTATTAAGTTTTATATCATCTACTGTTTTTTTCTAAGTACGCATATATGTAAAAAAATCCTTTTACTTAGAAGTGATACAACTTCAAAACCATGTTTGCCTTGATTTCCATAACAGCATATTTGCATAATACTGATCTAGGCTGGGCTCACGCCTGTAATCCCAGCACTTTGGGAGGCCGAGGCAGGCAGATCACGAGGTCAAGAGATCGAGACTATCCTGGCCAATATGGTGAAACCCTGTCTCTACTAAAAATACAAAAATTAGCCAGGTGTGGTGGCGCGCACCTGTAGTCCCAGTTACTCAGGAGGCGGAGGCAAGACAATCGCTTGAATCCAGGAGGTGGAGGTTGCAGTGAGCCAAGATCACACCACTGCACTCCAGCCTGGGCAACAGAGCAAGACTCTGTCTCAAAAACCAAACCAAACCAAACCAAACAAAACTAATCAAATACTTGCCCCTACATGCTCTGTGACAGTGAGTATGTGCAATTAATCCTTTTTTTCCCTTGAATCCAGTATGGCTGGTAACATTAATCTTTCTGGACATTCCTTTTCCTGTTTGTAAATGAAGGGGTTGGATTTGATGACCTTAAAGTCTCTTGCAGTTTTAAAATCTATATCGGCCGGGCTTGGTAGCTCATGCCTGTAATCCCAGCACTTTGGGAGGCCAAGGCAGGCGGGTCATGCGGTCAGGAGTTCAAGACCAGCCTGGTCAACATGGTGAAACCCCGTCTCTACTAAAAATACAAAAATTAGTCTGGCATGGTGGCGGGCGCCTGTAATCCCAGCTACTCAAGAGGCTGAGGCAGGAGAATCGCTTGAACCTGGGAGGTGGAGGTTGCAGTGAGCCGAGATTGTGCCACTGCATTCCAGCCTGGGGACAAAGCAAGACTCCGTCTCAAAAAAAAAAAAAAAACTTCTATGTCTATGGTTTGCAGTCGTACAAAACTACTCAATGGCCAGAAACAAAAGTCAGTCTTGGATGAAGTTAACAACAAAGCAACCCCTGTTCTCCCTCCCCAAAACCCGATATACCCAGAACCAATATACCCAAACTCGATATACCCAAACCGATATACCCCAAAACCGACACACCAGAACCCGACCCTGACATACCCAAACCCAACATACCCGAACCTGATATACCCAAACTGTGTCAGGGTTAGAGTTCTCACTGGCCATGCTCTTAGAAAGTGCCAACAGGGTTCACAGCCAGGAATACCTTTGGACCCCACTGCGTCAGGGAAAGGCTGCACTAAAACGTTCCCATTCTCTGCTGCCGCCCCTTCCCTGCCAACCACGAACTGCCTTACCTTACAGTGGCGGAGCAGGGCTCTTGCTATGCACAAAAGCTGCCGTTCCCCCACTGAGAAGTTATCCCCGTTCTCCATCACTTCAGATTCAAGTTTCAGAGGTAGCTGAGCAATCTAGGGAAAAGGAAAGTAGAGATCAGAGGGGTAAGAAACTAAGCTGAATTTCCTGAAAATCCAAGGACAACAAGAAATTATTCTGAAACAGATGAAAGAACTATTAGCCAAGAACCTGTCTCATCTGGAACGAAGGTGCAGGTGTACTGATCATGCGCACTAAGACCCACTTCCAAGGCAGTCCATGATTTCAATAGACTATTCTGTTAGCTTTATACCATTAAAACATCCCAGAAATTCCCATGATTTCATGTCCCCAAAATCCAGTCAGATAGTGGGCCTTGAGTTTTGGTTCTGAAAATACGGTCATGCAATAGGAAATAGAGTAAGGAAAAGTACTCTCCTTTTGAAGTCCAAAGCCGTAGGCCCGTGACTGTGAAACATTTTTTGTAAGCTGCAGAACTTACTCTTCAAATGAGAGGAATCCCGATAGAGGAAAGGAAAAAACAGAGCTCATCTACTAATAGTTGAATTAGGGCAGGGGATCCTGGGCCTGACTCAACCCAGGCACACCAGAGACCTCACCCCAGGCCAGGGGTATCAATCTGTACACTACAGCTGCTCGTGCGGGCCTACTGAGTTATCCCAAAAGGTCTGCGGTCCTTATGCATACTGTGTGCTTTCTGCAGACTCAATACATTATGTATCATTTTTTTTTTTTTGAGACAGAGTTTTGCTCTTCTTGCCCAGGCTGGAGTGCAGTGGTGCGATCTCAGCTCACTGAAACCTCTGCCTCCTGGGTTCAAGCGATTCTCCTGTCTCAGCCTCCTGAGTAGCTGGGATTACAGGTGCATACCACCACACCCAGCTAGTTTTTGTATTTTTAGTAGATACAGGGTTTCATCATATTGGTCAGGCTGGTCTCGAACTCCTGACCTCAGATGATCCACCTGCCTCAGCCTCCCAAAGTGCTGGGATTACAGGTGTGAGCCACTGCACCTGGCCACGTTATCTATCTTTTGCATACATGTGGATGCTTCAAAGTATGTTACACTGTCATGACTAATAAAACAAATTAAAAGCATCACTTAATTCTAAGTAGTTGTCATTACTATCTTCAATCAATGGATAGTGCAAGGCCAAAATGACCGTGGGCAGTGTGGGAGGTGGGACCGGGAGAGATCAGTTTTTCCCAGGTGTCTGGAAGACTTAGAGAACCCTGCCACGAAGCCTTCGTCCACAGGCATCCTGGCGGCACAGCCAGACCAGACAGGGTGTGGCAATGGCACCGCCGTGCTTCCACCCTCACCATCCCAGCACGGCTCCCCCAGGCTCTTCACTTACACATTCTTTCATGTGTGTCCTCTCCAGGGCATCCCAAATCTGGTCTTCAGTGTACTGGTTGAAGGGGTCCAAATTTGATCTAGGGAGAAACACAGGAATTTCTCAGTGGTCCTGTCCTGAAGTGACCTACTGGCAAAGGCTGTCTGTGGAAGATGTTTAACACACATGCACAGGGAGAGAAGACTCCAAACCCTGACGAACACAGACGGCTCATTCCCCAACCAGCCAGATGGGAGCTCTGACTGCACACTGGGCCACCTCCTCATCTCCATAAAACTTGATTTATTCTTTTATTATTTTTACTATGTAAATAATACTAGTTATAGAACAATTTATAAATGCAAATATCGGCAAATATCCTTCTAGATTTTTTCCTGTGCATGTATTTGTTAAAATACATCTTTCAGGTGGGTGCGATGGCTCATGCTTGTAATCCCAGCACTTTGGGAGGCCAGGGCAGGTGGATTACTAGAGGTCAGGAGTTTAAGACCAGCCTGGCCAACATGGTGAAACCCTGTCTCTACTAAAAATACAAAAATTAGCCAGGCGTGGTGGTGGGCGCCTGTAATCCCAGCTACTCGGGAGGCTGAGGCAGGAGAATTGCTTTAACCTGGGAGGCAGAGGTTGCAGTGAGCTGAGATCACACCACTGCACTCCAGCCTGGGCGACAGAATGAGACTCCATCTCAATAAACAAAACAAAACAAAACAAAATAAAATAAAATAAAATAAAATAAAATAAAATAAAATACATCTCTCCGTACATACAAACTTAGAAAAGCACCCTCTTTCTCTTGGTCTACTGGGTTCACAGCCCTGTCATTGAGCATGGGGCTCCACGACAGCTGGCCTGACCAGGAAAAGAAACGGATCCAGTAGAAGGGTAGAGGAAGAAGGAGAGAGAGAATAAAGGACAAGTCAAGAAAAAGGCAATTTCCTGGCACAGAAGACCAGTTTGGGGGCCATTTTTGCTTACTGTGCCAACAGTATCTACCTCAAGGAAATCAGAGGCGATACCAAAAGAACGAGACTATTTTTTTTTTTTTAGTCTCTGTAACCCAGACCGGAGTGCAGTGGTATAATCTCGGTTCATTGCAACGTCTTCCTCTTGAGATCCAGCTATCCTCCCACCTAAGCCTCTTGAGTAGCTGGGACTACAGGCGCACGCCATGTAATTTTTGTATTTTTTTGTAGAGATGGGGTTCTGCTATGCTGCCCAGGCTGGTCTCAAATTCCAGCGCTCAAGCTCAAGTGATTAGCCTACCTTGGCCTCTCAAAATGCTGGGATTACAGGCATGAGCCACTGTGTCCGGCCAGGACTAGAAATGTTTAGGACAGGAGAAAATTATCTTTGCCACTG
Organism: Rhinopithecus roxellana; assembly: GCF_007565055.1. Lineage (NCBI taxonomy): Eukaryota > Metazoa > Chordata > Mammalia > Primates > Cercopithecidae > Rhinopithecus > Rhinopithecus roxellana. The sequence continues at coordinate 131,217,141 of NC_044549.1, read as the reverse complement.
AGGATGAGGGTGGAGAGCTGGTGGTAGAACAGGTATTTGGTGGAAAACTGGGATGTTACAGTAATTGTGGCTGTCTTGTCTTGATCTACACATAACATTTGGAGGTCTAATAATCTGAAAAGTATTAAGAATAATTTGCTTTGCTCATAAAATTATGTCTGGCATGTGGGAAACAGGAAAATCTCTGGGAGAAACATGGACTTTTGCTCTATGCCACACACCTGTCTCCATACCTGGGGTTACTAATTACAGGCATGCAAATACAATCACGTCATTATCACAGAACTCTGGTGAGAGGGGGAGAGCAGGCCGGCACTGCCTCATTTCTGCTTTTTGGGCGTCTCTCGATCTCCTGGGAGATTCTGACCCGCCCTGCTCTCCGGTGCCTCTTGCCCTTTGCACAGCACTTTTCCCGCGTGGAACATGCTCGCTTCTCACTAGCCCTGGCCTAGGAAGTGTTGTTTAATACTGTACAGTTTAATGGGTTGAACTGTGTCTCCCCAAAAGACACCTAAGTACCTAAGAATGTGACCTTATTTGGAAATAGGGTAATTTGCAGATGTAATTAGTTGAGATGAGGTCATACCACAGTAATAGAGAAGGGTGGGCCTTTAATCTCATATGACTGGTCCTGATGAGAGATGGCCATGTGAAGGCAGAGAAACACTGGGAGGGCATCATGTGACAATGGAGGCAGAGGCCAGAGGGTGCATCCGCAAGCCAAGGAATGCCAAAGATGGCCTCAACTACCAGAAGCTGGAAGAGGCAAGGAAGGGTCCTTCCCTACAGGTTTCACTGGCAGCATGGCCCAACTGACACTTTGATTTTAGACTTCCAGCTCCCGGAACTGTGAGATAGTAAATTTCTATTGTTTGAAACCATCTAGTTTGTGGCTTAAACTGTTTGTGACAGCCCCAGGAAACAAATATAGCGAGTAAGTCCATCAGATGCCGCTGGATCAAACAGCAGACATGGAGTCCCCCGTCATCCACAAGGGTATGCTTCAGGGAGCCCCGGTAGATGCCTCAAACCACAAATAGTACTGAACTCTATAAATGCCAAGTTTTTTTCCCCTATATATATATATACCTATGATAAAGTTTAATTTATAAATTAGGCACAGTAAGAGATTAACAATAATGAAATCAAACAATTATAACAATATGCTGTAATGAACATGATTTGACTGTGGTCTCTCACAAAATATAGTATGTAATATTTTTGGACCCTGGTTGCTCATGGGTAACTGAAACTGCAGAAAGTGAAACCACAGAGAAGCAGGAACTGCTGTACACAAAAGTGCAGTCTCCTGCCCACTGAGTAGCCGGCCCTATCAGATTTTCTATGGGTGAATATGACAACAGGCATAACATTCTTATTTTTTGAGCCACAGTCTTGCTCTATCACCCAGGCGCGAGTGCAGTAGCATCTCAGCTCACTGCAACCTCTGCCCCACCCCCCAGGTTCAAGCAATTTTTGTGCCTCAGCCTCCTAAGTAGCAGGGACTACAGGTGTGCGCCACCACACCTGGCTAACTTTTGTATTTTTTGGTAGACACGGTTTCCCCATGTTGGCCAGGCTGGTCTCGAACAACAGATCTCAGGTGATCCATCCGCCTTGGCTTCCCAAAGTGTTGGGATTATAGGTGTGAGCCATTGTGCCCAGCCCAGGCTTAACATTCAATTCACCCAGGTCCATCACACCAGCTGAAGGAGCTTCAGACCACTAAACAATGGGTTCCAGATAGAAAAGGAATGTTTGCATACACTCATAGGTGGTACACAGTAAGGCAGACCAGACCCACCTCAACAGGGAGCTTAATCAGGAATGAAAAAATATCTTCCTTCATTAGAGAAGCCAGATGGTCCTGGGTCTGACCCACAGACAGAAATGAAAGTAAAGTTATGCATCCACTTAATCAAATGGTTTCAGTTAAGTGATTGGATAGAAAAGTGTCTGAACATGAGGGCAGTTATTTTTAACAATCAGAACCCCTGAAGTCCTATCTTGCCAAAAGTACATTTTCATCTTTGGTTCTTTATATTTTATTTTAGCAATAGTCAACACTGACCACTGCTAAATGAAGCCAAGAATATCTCCCAAAGTGTGAGACAATACAGCAATTCACCCTGGATATAGTAGAAAACACTGTAGTAAACCACGCTGCCCTGTCATCTGCGCTGGGTGCTTCTAGCAGCCTCAGTCTTCACAGCAGGAGATTTTGGGACTCACATACCTTCTTCTATCAGGAAGCTAAAGGAAACCTTATTTTGAGGTATGCAGAAATATGGACTGATTGTGGCTTTTAGTTGTTAAGAGTCAGATTAGGTGAAAAAAGTTAAGAGCAAAAGTAGAGCAAATAAAAAAGACTAGAGAGAACGGCATAGATTGGGTGACTTTCTTTTTTCGTTTTTGAGATGAGGAAGGCAGATGAGACTTTGAAGATGCTGGGAAAAGAAATGTAACTAAAGGTCAAGATCCATAAAGAGGCAAGTCTAACTGTTTTCTGGAGAGATGGAATATCAAGGTTGTGGTTAATAGTGGGGTCGTGACACATGCTTCGGGAGGCAACACAGTGAGTGTAGTGAGTAGAGCCAGCCAGCCAGCCTGGGTTCAAATCCTAGCTCTACCACTTTTAGCTGTGTGCCTTTGGGCAAATTTACTCTCACTCTCTGGATTTCAGTTTCATCATCTATATAAAACAGGCATAAAGGCCAAGGGCGGTGTCTCATGCCTATAATCCCAGCACTTTGGGAGGCAGAGGTGGGAGAATCTCTTGAGCTCAGGAGTTTAAGACTAGCCTGGGCAACACAGTGAAACCTCACTATTTGGTAAAATAAAATATGCATAACAATGGTGTCTGTCTCATGAAGTTTTGAGCATTTGTTAAATACAATTAAGACGGTTATGACAGGTGGGACACGGTGGCTCATGGCTAATCCCAGCACTTTGGAAGGCCAAGGTGGGCAGATCACCTGAGGTCAGGAGTTCAAGACCAGACTGGCCAACAATGTGAAACCCCATCTCTACTAAAAATACAGAAATTAGCCAGGCGTGGTGGCGGGTGCCTGTAATCCCAGCTACTGGGGAGGCTGAGGCAGGAGAACTGCTTGAACCTGGGAGGTGGAGGCTGCAGTGAGCCGAGATCATGTCACTGCACTCCAACCCAGGTGACAAAGTGAGACTCTGCCTCAAAAAAAAAAAAAAAAAAAAAATTAATGAGCAGATCAAAAGGAGAGGGCACCTGAAGAAGAAATGCGAACACTGTTTCTTGCTAATGAATGGGCACCAGGAGAAGTGCTCCGGGTAGACAAGGTACCTGTCACTCACAGGGGACCAAGACTCAAGAGAGACCAGAGTGACAGCTGGGGACAGCTCATCGTCAGCCTAGCCAGGCTCCAGACAGTCCTCAGGATGAAAAACACTCCAGCTACGGGGGACAGGACAGAGGCCAGGGCTGGGTTTCCTGGGTCCAGGAAGCACAGGGAGCTCTGGGAGAAGGTGGGGAAAGCTAGGGCCATGAGACAGAGGCCAGCAAAAGTGTTTTAAGGCCTGGATGAAAAGGGGCCTCTCTTCTTGGAGCCAATCATGAGGGCAAAACAATAGAGATCTGCAGAAACACAGGCTGGAGAGCTCAAGCCCACACAGGCAGATAAGGGAGGGCTGGGATGCAGGTACTAGAATGGATCAACATTCTGGCTAATCTAGGAAGGGGTGTGGTCCCACACTGATCTGGCCTATGATTTAGATTAATTATATTTGTACACAGAACAACTCAGAAATTTATATCTTGTGACTTTCTGAGTTTTGTTGGTTTGATTTTGGTTTTACCTTGCTTTTCCTCTAAGAGTTCCTTTCAAGTTTTAATTGTTTGCAGGTATCTCAAGAAGAGGTACCCACCCTCAATACTGGCTAATGGTGGTGGAGGCGCAGTTTCCAGATTCAGAGTCTCTAGGAAGTAGCTGAGGAAACAGCTCATGTATCCTGCCTTTGCCTTGGGAAACTCATCATAGGCTTTCTATCTTCTAAGAAAAGCAAAAGAATACCGGCCGGGTGTGGTGGTTCACGCCTGTAATTCCAGCACTTTGGGAGGCTGACGTGGGCAGATCACCTGAGGTCAGGAGTTCGAGACCAGCCTGGCCAACACGGTGACACCCCGTCTCTACTAGCTGGGCATGGTGGCCTGTGCCTGTGGTCCCAGCGACTCAGGAGGCTGAGGCACGCAAATCACTTGAACCCAGGAGGCAGAGGTTGCAGTGAGCTGAAACTCCAGCCTGGGCGACAGAGCGAGACTCTATCTCAAAAACAAAAGAATACCAAGAGCTGAACATTTTCTGGGATCCATAAGAAACCTGACAGGATAAAAGGAAACCTTAGGGGATAAAGGACAAGTCTGGCATTTAATTTTTCCTCAGTGTCTACTACTGACTAAAAAGCCAGAATTAGAGCTGGCAGAAAATTTAACTGAAACGATTTTCTCACTTTGCACAGCTGACTTCCTAAGCTGCACTCTAAGCTCAGTAGCTACAAACCCAGGACAGCAGTGTACCAACTACTGAGTTAGCCGCAAAGCAGCCAACATTTTTTCTCTGGAGATAAATGGTTCCAATTTCACTAAAGCTACAGGTCTATGATGTTCTACCCACACCAGCTGCACGTGCCCATGGTCAATTCTTTCTTTTTTTTTTTTGAGAAGGAGTCTCGCTCTGTCACCCAGGCTGGAGTGCAGTGGCCAGATCTCAGCTCACTGCAAACTCTGCCTCCCGGGTTTACGCCATTCTCCTGCCTCAGCCTCCCGAGTAGCTGGGACTACAGGCGCCCGCCACCTCGCCCGGCTAGTTTTTTGTATTTTTTTAGTAGAGACGGGGTTTCACCGTGTTAGCCAGGATGGTCTCGATCTCCTGACCTCGTGATCCACCCGCCTCGGCCTCCCAAAGTGCTGGGATTACAGGCTTGAGCCACCGCGCCCGGCCAATTCTTTTTCTTTAAACATTTTATATTATTTTAAAAAGCAGAGACGCGGTCTCACTATGTTGCCCAGGCTGGCCTCAAACTCCTGAGCTTAAGTGATCCTCCCGCCTCGGCCTCCCAAAGTGCTAGGATTATAGGCATGAGCCACTGTGCCCGGCATCATGGTCAATTCTTAACCACTAACTCTAGAAGCCCCCAATTCACAAACCCAAATGAAATGCTATAAAATTTTTAAATTAAAACTGAGGCTTATTGGTGGCAGCATTTTCTCAAATTTAACATGCTTTATTTCTTAATTCTCTTCCAAATGATGATTAAAAAAAAAATAGTTCTTATGGCCAAAGGCAAATATCGTAAGGCTAATTTTTTTTTTTCAAGGTGTTCCTATGGCATTTAAAAATAGAGAGATTTATGGTAAAAGCCAATTAGGCAACATTTTCCTTATTTATTTATTTATTTAGAGATGGAGTCTCACTCTTGTTACCCAGGCTGGAGTGCAATGGCGTGATCTCAGCTTAATACAACCTCCGCCTCCCGGGTTCAAGCGATTCTCCTGTCTCAGCCTCCCAAGTAGCTGGGATTACAGGCATGTGCCACCATGCCTGGATAATTCTGTATTTTCAGTAGAGAGGGGTTTCTCCATGTTGGTCAGGATGGTCTCAAATTCCCGACCTCAGGTGATCCACCCGCCTCAGCCTCCCAAAGTGCTGGGATTACAGGCACGAGCCACCACGCCTGGCCAATAAATTCTACTTTTCTTCTGATATCGCTTGTCTGACCTTATTACCTTAATACCCAAAGAGAATGGTTTATTATCAACCACAGATACAGTGCACGCTGTCCAGATTCAACTACAGAAATACCAAAATAAACATACCCTAGGGTGTTGACTCTACACAAACACAGGTTCTCACCTGTGTATATTCTGCTGATATACTACTATGGACTACAGGTTTGTGTGCCCCTAGAATTAAATTGTTGAAACACTGACCCCAATGTGATGGTATCTGGAGGTGGGGCTGTAAGGAGGGATTTAGATGAGATCATGGTTTAGATGAGATCATGAGGGTGGGGCCTCAAGAAGAGGAGACACAAGAGCTCTCCTTTCCGAGGGCACATACCACAGGCACACACCAAGGAAAGGCCACGTGAGGACAGAACAAGATAGCCATCTGCAAACCAGGAAGAGGGCCTTCAGCAGACACCCATCCCAGCCTTCCCAGCCTCCAGAACTGAGATAAATAAATTTCTGTTGTTTAAGCCACCCAGTCTATGGTATGTTGTTATATATAGCAGCCTGAGCAGACTAAGGTATCTACCAAAGTTCCTTGAGTTCAAATGCCATTTCCAAAGGTGGAGGGGATAGTTTTAAAACAAGTCTGAACACTGCCTATGATTATTTGAAATCTGGTTGGTACCAATTTTTCTGAAAACGGCTAAAAATTACTTTTAGAATGATTTTTTAATAGACAGGGACACAAATGATGGAAATCCACTGTTTTTAGGAGGGAGAAGCTTAAGGGTAAAGGTAGGATCAGGTAAGCTGAGGAAAGATAATGTGATGCTTTCTCCTTGGTCTGTTTTAATAGGCCAAGAAAGGGATTTTATCTCTGGCATCTTGGCAGATTTCAGAAAGCGACATAATTCCAGAGTATCAAAGAAGACACTAGAAAACGAAATAACACGAGGAGTAATAACGCCTGAAAGCCACCATTGGAACTGGAACTTTTGGCCGGGTACAGTGGCTCACACCTGTAATCCCAGCACTTTGGGAGGCCGAGGTGGATGGATCACTTGAGGTCAGGAATTCAAGACCAGCCTGGCCAACATGGTGAAACCTCATCTCTACTAAAAATACAAAAATTAGCTGGGCATGGGGGAGGGCGCCTGTAATCCAAGCTACTCGGGAGGCTGTGGCAGGAGAAATCACTTGAACCCAGGAGGCGAAGGTTGCCTTGAGCCAAGATCGTGGCACTGCACTTCAGCTTGGGCGACAGACAGAGTGAGACTCCAACTCAAAAAAAAAAAAAACAAAAAACTGCAACTTTTAGTGCACCTAGGAGAAATGACAGAATGGAGTGGGAGGCAGGGGAGGATGATGTTGTTGAGGCTGATGACAGCAGCCACCATTTGCCGAATGCTTACCATTTGCCAATGCTTACCATTTGCCAGGCCCTGTGCTTATATAATGTACATGAACTTACTCAACCTTCACAGCAACAGATCTTTAAAGCATCCCCATCTTATGGGTGAGGAAACAGGCACAAGAATGGTTAAATAACTTGTCCGAAGTCACGGAGCAGAGCTCTGAGCCCAGATCTCTCTGGCCTCTTCAGCGCTGTGGTGCAGGCCTCCCTGTCCCCTTTAGTCAACCAAGTGGCGTGTGCAGTGGGGCTGCCTCTCCCTTCTGCACCAGCAAGCACATGGTGTAGTGGGAAAAGCACCAGACTAGAGATGGCGAACTCATGGTCCCAGGGTGTGGTGCTAGCATCGTGTGGTCCCACGTGCCCACCCAGCCTCTAAGCGAGGCACGAGGCATGCATGTGCTCAAGTCCTCACCTGACAGTGCCACTAAACAGCACTGGCTCTTGAGGAATAATGGAGAGTTTGCTTCGGAGGTCGGCAAGGCCAATATCACTGATTCTCACTCCATCAATCTTGATGCAGCCTCCAGATAACTCCACCAGACGGAAGAGGGCCATCCCCAGCGAGGACTTCCCTGATGAGTCAGAAGACATGCGAGAGAGGAGCTGTTAGCAAATTCTGTGAGGACAATGCTGGTTTAGCCTCAGGGCAATGCCAACTGTTTTTCTATTTCTATTCAGTTGTTATTTCAACTGATTAACTGAGATAATGTATAAAATGATAGAAAAAAGTGATTAACTTTCCTGAGATACAAGGCAGACACCTTCAAATGACACAGCTTCAGCCTGAGAAGGAGGGGAAGGGACCATTCCATTTTCACTTTTTTTGAGACAAAGTCTCCCTCTGTTGCCCAGACTGGAGTGCAGTGGCACGATCTCGGCTCACTGCAACCTCCGCCTCCTAGGTTCAAGTGATTCTTCTGCCTCAGCCTCTCGAGCAGCTGGGACTACAGGCGCGTGCCACTACGCCCAAATAATTTTTGTATTTTTAGTAGAGACAGGGTTTCACCATATTGGCCAGGTTGGTCTCAAACTCCTGACCTCGTGATCCGCCCACCTCGGCCTCCCAAAGTGCTGGGATTACAGGCAAGAGCCACTGCGCCTGGTCGACCATTCCATTTTCATGAAAGTAAAATGGAAAAATGCCTCCTGGTTACCTTAGGAACAGGTGCACAGAGCTGAATGCTTCTTAGGCAAAGTCAGGAGAACAGAGATCTTACAGCAAGCAGTTGAGGGGCAAACCAGAGGACAAGATGCCTTTTCTCTCCCTATCCCCTCAATACAGCTGAGAGAGAGACTAAGACAAGGCCTCTTGTTGCCACGGCAGCAGCTGGGGAATGAAAGAAGTTCCAGGGATAAACAAACACGCACGGGAAGGAGGTTTTGCCTCGGACTCAATGAGTGGCTGTCAATGGCTCTACTGTGACAGGAAACTATGGCAGAGAACAGGTTTGGGGGACCAGTGTTATTACAGTGGTCAGCAGAACCGGTTAACTGAATCTTCATTCGAAAAGTTTTACATGAGTAATATGAGACGACATCATCAATCTCCCATAATCTTACTTCTATCATTTTGGGCACACTTCCTTTCAGTCTTTCCTCAGAGTGGAGATCATATCAGAAATGCAATATTGTAATTGCTTTTTTCACTTAACACTGTATTGGCCAGGCACGGTGGCTCACGCCACCCAGCACTTTGGGAGGCTGAGGCGGGCGGATCACCTGAGGTCAGGAGTTTGAGACCAGCCTGGCCAACATGGCGAAACCCTATCTCTACTATAAATACAAAAATTAGCCAGGCGTGGTGGTGTGTGCCTGTAATCCCAGCTACTCAGGAAGCTGAGGCAGGAGAATCGCTTAAACCTGGGAGGTGGAGGTCGCAGTGAGCCGAGATCACATCATTGCATTCCAGCCTGGGCAACAGAATGAGACTCTGTTTCAAACAAAACAAAACAAAACAAAACAAAACAAAACAAAACAAAAGCATTGTATAACAGGCAGTCAACCGTTTTAAAAAACATTTTCAAGATACAATTTTAGTGGTTGCAATATTCTATCATGTGGACATATTCTTGATCAATCAGCCCTCTTAGGGTGAACATTTAGTTTATGTAAAACTTATAATAACGTTGTGTCCTATATCTTAGTGCTGAAACTTTACTGCTACCTCAGATGATTTCCTTGGGAAAGAATCTTAGAACTGAAACTACTATGTCAAAGGATATAAACATTTAAAAGGTGCTCTCTCTATAGTGCCAAAAAGAAAATAAGTTTGCCATAGTCCTGTCTACCTTTCTGCAACTTGGTTCCATGGTTTAGATTTAGAACTACGGTGTTTTAGCTGTTGCATCATTTTCCTTGGCTGAACGCCTGGTTCTTGACCCTCCTACCCTTCTTTTGCCTCCATGTCATAAAAGATCTCTCATGAGGGCCTCATCGAGATCACAGTGATGCTGTCTCTTCAGCACTCATGGAGGGCACAAACAGCCCACCTTGCCCCAGTGTCTACAGCCACAACCCCACTGTCGGGATCTGTCCCCTGGGCATACTTCTGTCTTACAGCCTAATGGGAACCTGAAAACACCCATAAAACTTGGAAGAAGTAATGCCCAGGAACTTGGAAAAAGCTGTATTAGGAGAGTATATTAGGACCCATCTTCCTAATGCAACAATCTCCACATCCTTCTACCAGAAACAAGTTAGGAAACCTGGTTTGTCTAGCAGCATAGTTCTTCTCCTAGAAATGAATGACTCCAGGCCGGTGGGCGCAGTGGTTCACTGTAATCCCAGCACTTTGGGAGGCCAAGGTGGGTGGATCACTTGAGGCCAGGAGTTTGAGACCAGCCTGGCAAATACGGCAAAACCTGGTCTCTACTTTAAAAAAAAAAAAAGAAAAATTATCTGGGCATGGTGGCATGTGACTGTAATCCCAGCTACTCCAGAGCCGAGATCACACCACTGCACTCAAGCCTGGGCGACAGAGCGAGACTCTGTCTCTCAAAAATAAAAAATAAAAAAGAAAAGAAAAAGAAATGAATGACTCTGAGAAAAGAAAAAGAAATGAATGACTCTGTTCAGAGTTGGGGGACTCAGTTCCTGGCCCCTTTCCCAGATAGAAGAAGGGGAGGGAGACACCCCCTCTGGGCCAAGGCAGTGCTTTAAGAGCTAAGCTAAGGGAGCAGTGCTTTAAGAGCTAAGCTAAGGGTGCAGTGGCTCTTGCCTGTAATCCCAGCACTTTGGGAGGCCAAGGCGGGTGGATCACCTGAGATCAGGAGTTTGAGACCAGCCTGGCCAGCATAGTGAAACCCTGTTTCTACTAAAAATACAAAAAATTAGCTGGGTGTGGTGGTGGGCACCTGTAATCCCAGCTACTAGGGAGGCTGAGGCAGGGGAATCACTTGAACCCAGGAGGCAGAGGTTGCAGTGAGCCGAGATCACGCCACTGCACTCCAGCCTGGGCAACAAGACAAGAGTGAAACTCTGTCTCTAAAGAAATAAATAGTTAAAAAAAAAAAAATCTAAGCCAAGGAAGGAATGGTGCTCGAAGCAATGGTTCAAGTTGTTCCACTTTAACAAAAGGTACGTAGATTTGGACCACCTGGACTGGAAGACTTTAGAGTCCTCTGTATCTGACCATCTTTGCATTGATGGAATGTGCTGGTAAGAAAGGCAGTGAAGTCCTCGACTGACATGAATGACCACAGAAGAGTTTCCAAGTTTCCCGTGAAACTTGGAAGAAGCTCTGTTAAGACAGAGTGTAAATCAGGCTTTTTTTTGAGACGGAGTTTCACTCTTGTTGCCCAGGCTGGAGGGCAGTGGTGCAATGTCGGCTCACTGCAACCTCCACCTCCCAGGTTCAAGAGATTCTCCTGCTTCAGCCTCCCGAGTAGCTGGAATTACAGGTGTCCACCACCACACCCGGCTAACTTTTTGTATGTTAAGTAGAGATGGGGTTTCACCATGTTGGCCAAGTTGGTCTTAAACTCCTGACCTCAGGTGATCCACCCACCTTGGCCTCCCAGAGTGCTAGGATTACAGGTGTGAACCACCATGCCCGGCTGCTATGTTCTTTTTCTTGTTTATTTCTCTTCTGTCACTAACTACTGTTTAATGAAGTTGTGGTGCCTGTTTTGCCTGTCTCACCTGTGTTAAAGGGAAATCATAACAAGGGACATCGGTCAGCTTTCAGAGGAGCCGTGTACCCCTGGGGACCAATGCAGCAGAGGGGCTCAAGGCAGAGAACAGTAAAAAGGCTTGTGGACAGCCATCCTGCTTGGCTGAAGATTCCCTTCCAGCATGAAAGACCTGGAGCAATGTCTTGTTTTGACATGAAGTCATTCCCTCAAACAGAGAGGAGGAAATGGCTTTTTTCTTTTCTTCCTTAGAAAGTTCTTTAAAATAAATTAGCCAGAAAAGATAAAAGCGTTTTTCTTTCTTTTCTTTTAATGGCAAGGTAAAAAGCTAGAAGAGTTTTGATGCCAAAGAAGCATACAGCCTAGAAAGTTAATGAAAACTGAATCAAAGACCTCTTATACAAGGATAAAAAGGCAGTAAAAGAAGGTAAGTTCAATCTTTGAAATGCTATTCAGGAAAGAAAGTGAGAAAAAAGGGGCCAGGTGTGATGGCTCACACCTGTAATCCCAGCACTTTGGGAGGCCAAGGCAGGTGGATCATGAGGTCAGGAGATCGAGACCATCCTGGCCAACATGGTGAAACCCCATCTCTACTAAAAATACAAAAAAATTAGCTGGCGTGCCTGTAGTCCCAGCTACTCGAATGGTTGAGACAGGAGAATCGCTTGAACCTGGGAGGTGGAGGTTGCGGTGAGCCGAGATCGCTCCACTGCACTCCAGCCTGGCGACAGAGTGAGACTTCGTCTCAAAAAACAGAAGTAAATCACTCAAGTCCTGACCCTAGAAATCTAAAGGATCTACAGTTACGCGTTTCCTTTTTTTTTTTTTTTTTTTTTGAGACGGAGTCTCGCTCTGTCATCCAGGCTGGAGTGTAGTGGCATGATCTCGGCTCACTGCAACCTCTGCATACCGGGTTCAAGCAATCTCCTACCTCAGCCTCTTGAGTAGTTGGGACTACAGGCATGTGCCACCACACCTGGCTAATTTTGGACTTTTAGTAGAGACAGGGTTTCACCATGTTGTTCTGGCTAGTGTTGAACTCCTCAGGTGATCCACCCGCCTCGCCCTTCCAAAGTGTTGGGATTACAGGCGTGAGCCACTGCACCTGGCCTACTGATAGTTTTAAAAGAAGGCCATGAAACAGCATGTGTCAATGACCTCATTTTTGTAAACCTACATATTACTAGAGGAAGCCTAACAAGATAGCTACCAAAATGTTACCAGTGCTTCTCTCTGGGTGGCAGAGTTGTGGGTGCTGCTCCTCTTTCGTGCTTGGCTGTGTGCCCCAGTGTTTTGCATTGAGAATGTGTACATTTATGACTGGGAACAGCACTCAATGTTAACAAAGCGGGGTCAACAATAAACCTAGAAAATTGGTTTCGGTAGGGGGCTGAGACACTAATGGCTTATCAAACAAACAAGGATCTGGTTTAAAGGGATGAAAGTGGTATTTCATAAACTGCTACGTTCCAATGGATTCAAAGAAGGCTTTGCACATCCTTACCGGATCCTGTCCGCCCCACAATGCCAATCTTCTCTTTAGGTTTGATCGTGAAGGATACTTTCTTCAGGACGAGAGGGAGGTTTTCTCGGTACCTCATCTCTGCATTCTCGAAGGTCACCTCTCCCTCCTGGGGCCAGTCAGGGGAGGGAGCCTTGTTCTTAATTCTGGCAGGTGCTTCCAAGGAGAGAGTCTGGGGAGACAGAAGTGGCCAGTTCAGACTGACCACAGATTCTTGGGAAGCTGCAGGCTTTGTCACAGAGAAATAAAACCAGGAGAACCATAGTAGCCACACCGAGGTAGCTGCCACCCTGTCACCTTGCTAGGAAAGAATCCCTTGGCAGTAAATGCTTATTATCACTAAACCAGACAGAGACAGAGCACAATGGCTACTAAGTGTTATGGCTACTAGCAGCAGCCTGGGGAGGGAAGTGGTGTTTGGACTACCTTTTGTCTCAAGGAATTCTTCCACAAAGCTGCCTTGGGGGCCAAGGGAAAACCGACACAGGCAGACACGAGGTCTTCCACCACTCCACCATAGCAGTTTTTACTGAAATTCTTTGAGATAGGATTCTACCATTTGATAATCATTGGCTTAAATCCGATGGAAGAAAACTAATATTTACTGAACATCTAATTGGATCCTGGCATTCTGGCACATCTTGGTCAATCCAGGAGACACAGACTCTAATTCTAATTTTGCCACTGTGTGACCTGGACAGATCACCACTTCTTCTGCATCTTAGTTTCTTATGCAAGTTGTGGAGACTGGATTAGATGATCTTGAGAATCTATTCCAGCTCAAAATGCTGTGATATAACTGCTTGGGTAATTTTTGTCATCAACAATCATATTTCATGATCTTTTAAAACTCTCTGGCAATTGTCCATGGAGTATATAGCCTTATGGGGGAAGTAAGGGCCAAAGACTGTAGCACTCTGGGGGCTTAAGCCTGAAGTCCAAAACTCCAAGCTGGAAGGACTCTGTGTTGGGACAGTCAGTGGGAGGGCAGGCCTCTGAAATGTGACCGGTTTCAGCAGAGTCCACTTTGTACCACCACTGACCGTAATCCTGACCTCTCCAGCATGAGGCTCTCACCAACCATAACATTTAACTCAAACACTGCACATATGGACACACGGGTCATCTACATATCAGGACAGTGTGCAAAGAGGCTAATTTCTAAATATTAAAGAAGAGCTATTACTAGATACACTGGGCAGCCACCTGCCATCCTTTCTGAGAATAAGAAAGTTACTCATTTGTAAGCTTAAGAAATATTCCACCACTAAGGAGGTTCACTGTCAAAGCAAATCAGTGAAACACATCTCTATTAGAAAATCCAGTTTACATACACTCAGTTCCCAAGTGAAAGAGAAATTTTTCAGGCTGGACACTATGGCTCCTGTCTATAATCCCAGCATTTTGGGAGGTTGCAGGCAGAGGCAGATCGCTTGAGCCCAGGAGTTTGAGACCAGCCTGGGCAACATGGCAAAACCCATCTCTACAAAAAATACAAAAATGAGCTGGGTCTAGTGGTGCATGCCTGTAGTCCCAGCTACTTAGGGGGCTGAGGTGGGAGGATCACTTGAGTCTGGGAGATAGAGGCTGGACTGAGCCGTATTCACACCACTGCACTCAAGCCTGGGTGACAAAATAAGATCCTCTCTCAAAAATAAAAAAAAAAGGAAAAAAAGAAAAAAGTTAACTTTTCAAAACTATGTTTCAAAGTCAAGTGTTGGGAACTCAGAATATACTCTTCACATATAAATAATGACACAGATGCTTGTAAAGTCTCACAGCAGTTCAATAAAACAGATAACTCTTAAGAATTGAGTTCAATTTGAGAATCTAACTACTTAAAATGCTGCTTCTTTATAAGCAAATTTGTCCAGTCTGCAGCCCCTGGGCTACATGCACCCCAGGACAGCTTTGAATGTGGCCTACCACAAATGTGTAAACTTTCTTAACACATTATGAGACTTTTTTTGCAATTTTTTTTTAAGTTCATCAGCTATCATCAGTATTATTTTATGTGTGACCCAAGACAATTCTTCTTCCAGTGTGACCCTGGGAAGCCAAATGATTGGACACCCCTTGATATGGTTTGGCTCTGTGTCCCCACCTAAATCTCATCTTGAATTGTCTAATTATCCCCATGTGTCAGGGGAGGGGCCTGGTGGCAGATGACTGAATCAGGGGGGCGGATTACCCCCTTGCTGTTCTCGTGATAATGAGTTCTCAGGAGATCTGGTTGTTTGAAAGTGTATAGCACTTCCACCTTCTCTCTCTCTCTCCTGCTTTGCCATGGGAAGATATGCTTGTTTCCCCTTCACATTTCGCTATGATTGTAAGTTTCCTGAGGCCTCCCAGCCATGCTTCCTGTTAAGCCTGCGGAACTGTGAGTGACTTAACCCTCTTTTCTTCATAAATTACCCAGTCTCAGTTAGTTCTTTACAGCAGTGTGAAATGGACTAAGACACCCCTGTAGGAAATCACTTTAAGAGTTCCAATTAGGACAGCAGCAAGATGCCTGCCACCCATGGTGAGACAGAGGGGTTCCTGGGGAAAAGTGGGAAGAGCTGGATAGTCTCAGTATCAATTAAACTTACTTGTTTGTAATCTGGGAGAGCAGTTTAGAATTAGCTAGAGTTTTTCAAACTACAGAAGCCTGGGTCCTACCCCAATCCACTGCAACAGAATCCAGAGTTGAGGCCACGTTTGTCCTGTCAAAAGCTCAGGGGTCCTGATGGCCATCCCAATTAAGAACAATTGGACTACAGTAAGAATTAAAACAATACATGGTTTTAAACAGTGCTAGGAAAATGCTCCATTAGTCAGTTAAGCTGAACTGACAAGATTCTGAACGTTCTGGAAATTAGGCAATGAAGTTCTCAACTCGACATAAATTACAAATATACTTAGAAACTCTTATGGTAATCTCTTCCCTATTCCAAGCACGGTGGAGAGACTGCTGGAGATTCTGTGGGATTAGATACGCAGAGAACACAAGCCTCCTCCTTGTACACCCAGCTGAGGCAGCAAAGGGTAAACCGACTCCAGGAGGAGTCAGATCACAGTAAAAGGCCTATAGCAGTCTGACCTTAATGTAGTGATTGATCCTCTCCACCGAGGTGAATCGAGCTTCTGTCTCGGATGCCAGTCTGACCGTAAACTGGAACAGCCCCGTTAACTGATAATGGAAAACAAAATCAAAGAGATAATTCATTTTCAATATGTGCCAGGCCAATGCTGGAGAACTTCCTTCATCTAGAGGATCACTAAGAACTGAGCACATGCAGCAGCTGGTCTTAGGGACCTAGTCGTTCTCTTAGCTTTGAAGACATACCTGTTACCCCATCAACTGCAATGCTCAGTGAATGCAGGCAGTATTATGGTGCTGCTGGAACCACTTTCTTGTACCCAAAGGCTTTCTATTCATCTTTACATTTCCAGTAACACATATCTGCAGCTGATTCACTTCCGGACTTCCTACTTGTATCTGAGCCCGTTTGTGGGAGTCACAACAAATGGAGATATCAACCTATGAGCAACTAGTAAGAATGCTTCCAGGAAAGTCAAATCAGATACATAATGCTGGCAAATGAGTGAATCTGGAGCCCCCGTGCTCCACAGACTGGGGAGTCTAAAAACAGTCTATATAACGCACTGTCTTCCCCAACCAAATTGTCAAATAAATATTATAGTCTATAATATTTCTTAGAAGACTAGAAAGAGGCCAGAGATGAAAATGGTGGTGAACATAGAAACCCACAAGTAAGAAACTATTTTCAAGATCATATTTCTTTTTGAAGAAAATAGCAACTATTTCTTACACACATGCAACAGAGTTTAATGCCTTTATTCCTGGATTCCACACTTACCTCTCTCCTATCCCTACCTGCCCCAGTCAAATCCAGATTGTTACTGTCAAATCAGCCCACAAGCAACTCTAGGGGTCTAGAGGTGAAATAACGGCTCAGGGTGGAGCCTCCACCAATCATGCCTCTTTTACGTCAGCACAGGAAGAACTCAATAAGCAAAGATGACGCTCCTATCCCAGAGACTGACCTGGACAGCATAAGAGATGGCGAGACCCGCGTAGGCTGGGGGAATCTGCCCATGCATGAGAACGATCATCAGCCCCGTGGTGGTGATGAGGGCGATGCTGATGAGGTCCAGCCGCACAGCCAGCCACCGCATCGCACACGTAAACAAGAAAAAAGGAGCTTGGTTGTCATCCAGCAGCTCCTGGTACCTGTGAGAAAGACAACACCTAATAAGCAAAGAAAGTACCACACAACCCCGCACACGGTCAAAGCTTCAGTGATCACAGGATGGAAGGCACATGTTTACATACGTCCTGTTGCTAACTGAGAGAATGCCCTGGAAACTCAAGGAGGGTATTCTAGGAATTCTGGAGGTATTCTAGGCCACATGCACAGGAGGACATTAAGTTTTTCTAATCTTAGTTACTCTTTAAAAAAAAAAAATCCTATTAAAGATGTTAGGGAAAAACATCTACCTCAGCACAGAGTAAGCATGGGAAAAGAGACTGAATGAAGAGGCTTGTGTCACAGTTTAGAAAAATGTCTTAGGTGAGAGGGCATTTTCTGAAAGAAAGAAAGGTTATAAACGCCAACAGCAGAAATGGTTCAAGACCAGGGAAAAGAAACTCAGAGTGAATATGGGAACACCGTAAGTGTGTGCACACACCGCCACTGTGCAGAATGGCACTTGTTCCCCAGCTGTGGAGCCAAGCACCAGGAGAAGCGAGCTAAACCACAGCAAAAGGGACTCAGGCAACCTTGACTGCTACTGAAGGTGCATGGCACGGCCATCAATAGGGGTCCCAGAGAGCAGACCAGACCCCTCTGAAGGCTCAGTGCACCATGTACAACTAGAACTCCAGAGTAGGAAGTTCTGCTGCGCAGATGTGCTTTGCTTTGAAAAATCACTTTTCCTCTTTCCAATAAAATGTGTAATCTTTAGAGAAAATTTAGAAAATGCAATAAAAATAGGAAGATGTAAAATTCCAATAATCTCATCACCCTGTTAAAACCAGAGTTGATATTCTGCTGCATTTCCTCCCAGCAGTTTTTTTCAATGCACTTACATTTACTGTGTGTAGGTATGTACACATGTATGTATTTAGTACATTTCACTTTCCTTTCTGCTTAAAGTTTAGGAATTATTTTTCTGAGTCATTTAACATTCTGAAAATATTTTTTTCTAAACTTTCTATTCTAAATTTTCTCTCTAAAAATAGTTACCTAACTTTTGCAATAGGCAACATATATACAGAATAGAAAATTTAAAAGTTACAAAAGATTTACCATGAAAAGTCAAGTCTGTCTCCTTCCCATCTTCCAGCTACCCAGTTCTCCCTTCCAGTGGCAACTAACAGGTTTTCTTAAATCCTTTCAGAGATATTCTAGGCCAGGCGCGGTGGCTCAAGCCTGTAATCCCAGCACTTTGGGAGGCCGAGACGGGTGGATCACGAGGTCAGGAGATCAAGACCATCCTGGCTAACATGCTGAAACCCCATCTCTACTAAAAATACAAAAAACTAGCTGGGCGAGGTGGCGGGTGCCTGTAGCCCCAGCTACTCGGAGGCTGAGGCAGGAGAATGGTGTGAACCCGGGAGGCGGAGCTTGCAGTGAGCCGAGATCGCGCCACTGCACTCCAGCCTGGGCAACACAGCAAGACTCCGTTTCCAAAAAAAAAAACAGAGATATTCTAAATTTTTATTTTTATTTATTTATTTATTTATTTATTTATTTATTTATTTTTTTTTTTGAGACGGAGTCTTGCTCTGTCACCCAAACTGGAGTGCAGTGGCCAGATCTCAGCTCACTGCAAGCTCCGCCTTTCGGGTTCACGCCATTCTCCTGCCTCAGCCTCCCGAGTAGCTGGGACTACAGGCGCCCGCCATCTCGCCCGGCTAGTTTTTTTGTATTTTTTAGTAGAGATGGGGTTTCACCGGGTTAGCCAGGATGGTCTCAATCTCCTGACCTCGTGATCCGCCCGTCTCGGCCTCCCAAAGTGCTGGGATTACAGGCTTGAGCCACCGCGCCCGGCCGCTTTATTTTTATTTTTTTGAGACGGAGTCTCACTCTTGTCGCCCAGGCTGGAGTGCAGTGGCAACGTCTGGTCTCACTGAAACCTCTGCCTCCCAGATTCAAGCGATTCTCCTGCCTCAGCCTCCCAAGGAGCTGGGATTACAGGCGCCTGCCACCACACCTGGTTAATTTTTTTGTATTTTTGGTAAAGACAAGGTTCCACCATGTTGGCTAGGCTGGTCTCAAACTCCCGACCTCAGGTGATCCACCAACCTTGGCCTCCAAAAGTGCTGGGATTACAGGCATGGGCCACTGTACCCAGCCTGATATTCATTCCCTATCAGTACCTATAGAGCTGCCTCATTCTTTTTAAGGGCCACATAGTACTCTGGATATACCATAGCTTATTCAACATGTCTTATATTGAAGAATATTTAAGTTAGTTCCAATCTTTTATTAATACAAAGCTCCACAATGAAATGTACATAAGTTTCACAAATAAACAATACTCTATGCTTAAATAAAATCTACTCAAATGTCAATGACTACCTTTTACTACTTAAAAGAAAAAGCAAAACTCTATGAAATATAGCTTTTCAGGACCAAAGGCCAATACACTCCTGATCTGTGGGGTTTTTTCTTTGTATTTTGTTTTGAGATGGGGTCCACTATATTGCCCAGGCTGGACTTGAACACCTGGGCTCAAGCCATCCTCCAGCTTCAGCCTCCTGAGTAGCTGTGACTATAGGCACATGATACCACATGCGGCCCAAATCTGTATTTTTGTTTTCTCACTTGCTCAGAAAGGAGTTCCACCAAACAACTGGATTTTAATCAGAGATTATTCCATTAAATCATGAATACCCTTGGTAATGAGCTTTATAATCTCCATCTCCGGCCTTGAAGAGCCTCACAGACATGTATCAAGTGCTGGGATGCTGACTCCCCCTTGAGGCCTCTAGCCCCCATCAGGACAAACCTGTGCAGAAACTCCTGCCCTTTATTGTAGGCGTGGATGGTGGCAAGGCCCTGTATGCTGGACGTGATGTGGGAGAGGAAAGGTGACTGCGTGATATTGTCCAGACGCTTCAGCTCCCGAATCAGGACCCTGGAGAGAGAATGAGCTCCGTGTCACAGCACTTCCCAGCAACTCAGGCTTCTCCGTGACCCCAGCAGACATGAATGCTTCCTCTTTACCTGGAGACAATGTGCAGGACTGAAAAGAGGATGACGAGGGGCCCCACTGCCACAAGGAACCACGGGAAGACTCCTGCGATCATTCCCACGCAGAAGAACACCAGGATAACGTTCTGGATGAACATCTCAGCCTGGAATGGCAGCCGTACATCAACTGCAGAAACCAATAAAGGAGCAAGTGTCAGACAGTTTGGAAAAATGGAACTGAAAATGGAAAAAACCAAAAAGAGGTTCCACAAAATCTCTATTTGAAGTTTGTGTTGTCTTTAAACAGTCTGATCAAAGAAAAATTTAGAAACCTGGATGCTCTGAAATGTTTTTTTTTTTTTTTTGTCTCAAGAAAATCCTCTTACTCCACTCCCTTTTCTTGGTTCGCTTCCTGCCCCATGGCTTTAAACATTTTCCCCCTTTACAAAGTAACATATGCTTGTTTTAAAAATTTGGAATATAAATATGTGAAGAAGAAAACAAAAACTACATTCTTACCAATACCAGTGAACTGCCGTTAACATTTAAGACATTTTTTGTCTTGCAAAATTTTTAAAGATACACAAAAGTTAAAGGAAGAGCACAGACCCTTCAACAGTTAATCAACTTTCATCTCTTTTTGGCTGTCTCCCCACCACACCCCCTTTTTTCTTTTGGCTAAAGTATTTTCATGCAAATCTCAGACATGCTGCTATTATTTACTTTTTTTCTTTTTTCCATTCATGTGTGAGCACATATGTGTGTGTTTAGCAGAAATGGGAACATGTTATGCATCAGTTCGAATATCAGGGATAGTTCTGATTCCTTGTTACCTCTGGCCATGGGTTTACAATGGCCTATCAATGCCTGAAACACACTCCTTCTATGAAGGCAGCTATAGTGCAGCAATTAAAAACATTAGCTTTGGGGTCAAAAGATCTGGGCTCAATTTCCAGCTTTGTTACTCAATAGCTGTAGATCTTGGGCCAGTTCCTTGACCTTTCCAGATAGCAGCTTTCTCATGTATTCAAGGAGTGAAACAACACCCACCAGACAGGGCTGCTGCAGGGATTAAGATAACATGCATAAAACACTGAGCACGCTGCTCGCTGCACAGGAAGCCCTCCGTCAACGTCAGGGGCTTTACCGTTACTCTGAACTGTGGGGGTACAGTATTTCAGTTCTGGTGCAGGCACAGCCCATACAACAGCCAGAAAACCTGCCAGGCTGTAGGCATCCAGAAACCAATGCATTGCTTTAACATCTGTGTGTTTCAGAATCTCAGATGCGTCTGTCCAAAGCCTTTCTGCTAACTCAAAACCATTGAATTTGTTTTCAGGTCAAACAAGACAGAAAACGCAGATGCAATGTTCCTGGTGAAAACACCAGCAGCCACCGTGCTCTCAGGATCTACAGACAGACAGATCTGCACATTTGGAGAATCATCTAGAAGGCTGGAAGCACAGTGAGCTCCAGAGCATTAAAAAAAGGCTCAGTGAGAAATACCTTCATCCATATCTTTGGAAAACCTGTTGAGAATCCTCCCTGTGGGGGTCGTGTCAAAAAACTTCATAGGGCTTCGAAGGATCCTTCGGAAAAGCTCATCATGCAGCCGGGAGGAAGCTCGCAGTGTGCCCTGAGGAGCAGAGCACAGAGTGGTCAGGGCCCAGGACGGCTCTGTTCCTACTGGTCCAGAGAACCGCTCCACAGCACATCCTCTCCCAAAGCGGGGAGGTGTGAGGGGTCAGGAGGGACGGGTGGCAAGTGAGAAAAGGCAAAGGCTAATGGAATACGCGTCATCTCAGCTAGGGCCATCCTGCTTAAGGGAGCTCTCCTACTCAGCATGAATTGAGGGATGCCACACCAAAGCCTGACCACAGGTCACCAGGGAGGAGGGCAGACACCACCCACCACTGCATACCTTGACAAAGACAACTCCTCGAATGGCTTTCAGGATCAGCATGACTGCCATGGAGAGGGCGTAGATGCTGGCATAGTACTGCATACGAGGATTGTCCTTCATGCTGTCACTCACCGAGGTCTCGTTCCCTCGAGTCACAGTGGTGTTCTGTTTGGAGCCAAAGCTCTATGAGGCAAGACTCCTAAAGACTGCCAAGAGCCCCTGCTCAGCGCCATTCTTAGCTCAAGGGCAGGGCAGGGTACAGGATAATGACCCTGAGACCTGGCCATGGTTTTGTCCACCTCTTTATCTTTTTTTTTTTTTTTTGAGACAGTGTCTCGCTCTGTCACCCAGGCTGGAGTGCAGAGGCGCAATCATGGCTCACGGCACCCTCTGCCTCCTAAGTTTAAGCAATTCTCATGCCTCAGCCTCCCAAGTACCTGGGATTACAGGTGTGCACCACCATGCCCAGCTAATTTTTGTATTTTTAGTACAGACGGGGTTTTGCCATGTTGGCCATGCTGGTCTCGAACTCCTAGCCCCAAGTGATCCGCCTGCCTCGGCCTCCCAAAGTGCTGGGATTACAGGCATGAGCCACCACACCTAGCCCTCTTTCTCACTGTTCTAATGTGATATGGTTAGGCTTTGTGTCGCCACCCAAAGCTCATCTTGAATTGTAATCCCCAGGTGTTGAGGAAGGGACCTGGTGGGAGGTGACTGGATCATGGGGTGGTTTCCCCATGCTGTTCTCGTCGTGACAGTGAGTTCTCACGAGACCTGATGGTTTTAGAAGTGTTTAAGATGTCCTCCTGCACACACATGCTCTCTTCTCTCTCTCCTGCCACCTTGTGAAGAAGGTGCCTGCTTCTCCTTTGCCTTCCACCATGATTGTAAGTTTCCTGGGGCCTCCCCAGTTATGTGGAACTGTGAGTCAATTAACCCTCTTTCCTTTATCAATTACCCACTCTTGGGTATTTCTTTATAGCAGTGCAAAAATGGACTAATACATAATGGATGAGAGCAGAGAGCCTGCAGGTGTCCTACTGACATGCCCTACTGCCCCGTGGGTTGGTCAGGGTTTTTTTCTTTATAGTGAGGCTACATTAGGGACTCATCTTTTCATCCTGGAAAAATCTCTCTTCATGGCTTTTAAGTGAAAACTAGAACAGTTTCCCTAAGAATAGCCAGGGAACAGGGAGAAATAGCCACATTCTTAGACACAGAACTTTCCCATTTATAAGTAACCTTACCCCACTTCCTTGCTTGATCCAGTAACTCAGCCACCAGGTGCTGAAGGCAGTGCTGCCTACATTCAGCATGAAAAGGGCCATAATAACCAGGAATGCCAAGGGGCCTCCAGCAGCCTGGATGTAGACACCATATACTGACCAGGGCACTGAACCCTGCCCTTTCTCTTCCAGCTGCACGAGCTGTCCTAGGTAAGGAAAAAAGAAACATGGACTCGGAAGGGAAGAACTATTTCCACAAAACTAAGTCACCTGCAGAGCAGCAGAATCGGAGAGCCTGCAGCTTCACAGGGCTCTAGATTCAATTTCCTCTTTGTCAGAAGCATTCATTCATCTATTTAACATTTACTGAGCACCTACCATGAACCAGGCCCAGGATGAAGCCCAGGAGCAGCAAAGAGGATGAAGACCAGGTCCCCACACCTAGGGACCTGGCTGAGGAACCTACCACAGACTGGTAGGATGGGCAGATCAATAATCACATAATTATAGTAAAATGTGCTCAATGTGATGATAAGAGCTATACACAGGGCAGCATGAGAACCCCCGGGGAGGTATACTTGACCTATTTGGCTTAGGTGGGGGTGGTTGGCAGACATGTTTCAGGTAAGACTTTCTGTATTGCTTCTCAAAAGGTAACCCACAGGTGACTGGGTGGGGAGAGGAGAAATACCAGGCAGAGAAAACAACATGAGCACAGGCACAGGGGTAGCAAAACACACAACCACAGTGATTTGGCACAGCTGGAACAGATGTGCACTTAAAGAGTGGCAAGAGATGAGGCCGACTAAGCAGGCTGTGGTCGCAGAAGGCTTTGAATTTTGGCCCCACAAAGAACTTCTCAAGAGAAAGGGTGACAGGTTTGTCTGACTTCCGTTGGGCTAGGATGGACCTGGGATGGCTGATACTGCCAGAGCAGCTGCCTCTGGGAGCAAGCATTCTCTTTCATGCCTCCCGTGTTCCACACAAAGAGCCTTTTCTATGTGTGCCCTATCAGGAAAAATATTAGAAAATGCAGCTTTGAAAATGGAAGGTTACTGAAAGACTCCATGCAGAAAAGTTGGTTGGTCTCATGGTTTTTGCTTTTTTTTGTTTTTTGTTTTCTTGAGATGGAGTCTCACTCTGTCACCCAGGCTGGAGTGCAGTGGTGTGATCTCGGCTTACTGAAACCTCCACCTTCCCAGGTTCAAGCAATTCTTTTGCCTCAGCCTCCCAAGTAGCTGGGATTACAGGTGCCTGCCACCACGCTTGGCTAATTTTTGTATTTTTAGTAGAGACAGCGTTTCACCATGTTGGCTAGGCTGGTCTCGAACTCCTGACCTCAGGCGATCCACCTGCCTCAGCCTCCCAAAGTGCTGGGATTACAGGAGTGAGCCACCGCACCCAGCTGGTCTCATGTTTTTAACTAGATCTCGCAGCTGACAGTGTGGAAGACAAGTTCAAAAGGAGGCAGCTGTAACACTGTATGTACAAGATGATAAAGGCCTGAACTAGGGTTGTGATGGTGGGATGGAGTTTCGGGAGGTAAATTCAGTAGGACATAGTAACTGGCTGGCTGCTGGAGGACAGAAAAGGTTCAAATATATTCCTGAGGGTTTCCCTGGCGCAGTCAGATTCCTGACACTAATATGAGAATACAGAGTGTAAACCAGCCAAGTATCTTGAGACGGGTCTCAATCAATTTAAGAGTTAGTTTTGCCAAGGTTAAGGATCGTGACCAGTGAAGCAGCCTCAGAAAGTCCTGAGAACAGGCCCAAGGCAGCTGGATTACAACTTGGTTTTATATTTTAGGGAGACATGAGACATCAATCAATGTAAGTGGGGTAATCATTGGTTTGATCCAGAAAGGTGGGGCAACATGGGGCAGGGAGGTGCAGCTTACAGGTCAGAGGTTAATTCAAAGATTTTTTCTGATTGGCAATTGGTTGAAAGGGCTAAGCTCTGCCTAAAGAGTTGAAATTAGCTTGAGGTAAGTAAGTCGGGGAGTGGTGGGGGACAGGGTGTGCGCGCCAAGGTTCTTGTCATGTAGATGAAGCCTCCCAGTAGCAGACTTCAGAGAGAATAGATGTGAATGTCTCCTATCAAAGGTGTCAGACCCTCTGGAGAGACCTAGTAAAGGAAGGAGATTCTCTACAGAATGCAGAATTTCCCCTTCAACAGACAGCTTTACAGGGACATTTCAAAATATGCATTTCTTCCAGGGCCCTGCTATCTGTCATGTGATGCTCTATTATTTTAACAGAGTCAGGTTGGACTTAGGTATCTTATAGCTACAAAGAGACTGTTCTGTCAGTCTTAGGATCTCTATATAAATGTTAATGCGTCTTAGGATCTCTATATAAATGTTAATGCGTCTTAGGATCTCTATATAAATGTTAATGTTGGTCAGTTGTGTGCCTGAACTCTAAAGGCAGGGGAGTATAATAAGGCACATCCAACATTGTCTTCCCTTCATGGTCTGAACAGATTTTCAGGTTCCATTGGGTACCCTTGGCCTAGAGGAGAGTTTATTCAGTTAGTTACAGGGCACAGAATTTAATTTTTCATTTGCAAGAGAAACAGCTATACAGTAAGCTTTTCTCTGTTTTGTTTTTGAACTTCCATTTTAGATTTAGGGAATACATCTGCAGAACTGTTACATGCAGATCCGTGTGTATATCACATCTGTTACATGCAGATCCATGTGTATATCACATCGGTTACATACAGATCCGTGTATATATCAAATCAGTTACATGCAGATCCGTGTGTAAATCACATCGGTTTCATGCAGATTCGTGTGTATCACATTTGTTACATACAGATCCGTGTACATATCACGTTACATGCAGATCCGTGTGTCTATCACATCAGTTACATGCAGATCCGTGTCTATCACATCGGTTACATGCAGATTCGTGTGTCTATCACATCGGTTACATGCAGATCCGTGTGTCTATCACATCGGTTACATGCAGATCCGTGTGTCTATCACATCGGTTACATGCAGATCTGTGTGCATATCATGTTACATGCAGATCCGTGTGCATATCACGTTACATGCAGATCCGTGTGTATATCACATCTGTTACATGCAGATCTGTGTGTATATCAAATCAGTTTCATGCAAATCTGTGTGTATATCACATCTGTTACATGCAGATCCATGTGCATATCACGTTACATGCAGATCTGTGTGTATATCACATCTGTTACATGCAGATCCATGTGTATATCACGTTACATGCAGATCTGTGTGTATATCACATCTGTTACATGCAGATCCATGTGCATATCATGTTACATGCAGATCTGTGTGTATATCACATCTGTTACATGCAGATCCATGTGCATATCACGTTACATGCAGATCCGTGTGTATATCACATCTGTTACATGCAGATCCGTGTGTATATCACATCTGTTACATGCAGATCTGTGTGTATATCAAATCAGTTTCATGCAGATCTGTGTGTATATCACATCTGTTACATGCAGATCCATGTGCATATCACGTTACATGCAGATCTGTGTGTGTATCACATCTGTTACATGCAGATCTATGTGCATATCATGTTACATGCAGATCTGTGTGTATATCACATGTTACATGCAGATCCATGTGCATATCACGTTACATGCAGATCCGTGTGTATATCACATCTGTTACATGCAGATCCGTGTGTATATCACATCTGTTACATGCAGATCCGTGTGTAAATCACATCAGTTACATGCAGATCTGTGTGTGAATCACATCAGTTTCATGCAGATCCGTGTGTCAATCACATCGGTTTCATGCAGATCCGTGTGTAAATCACATCGGTTGCATGCAGATCCATGTGTAAATCACATCGGTTTCATGCAGATCCGTGTATCACATTTGTTACATGCAGATCTGTGTGTATATCACATCTGTTACATGCAGATCTGTGTGTATATCACATCAGTTACATGCAGATCTGTGTGTATATCACATCAGTTACATGCAGATTCGTGTGTAAATCACATCGGTTTCATGCAGATCCGTGTATCACATTTGTTACATGCAGATCCACGTGTATATCACATCAGTTTCATGCAGATCTGTGTGTATATCACATCTGTTACATGCAGATCTGTGTGTATGTTACATCTGTTACATGCAGATCTGTGTGCATATTGTGTGACGCTGAGGTCTGGGTTACTAATGATCCTCTCATCCAGGTACTAAACATAGTATCCGGCTTTTCCCTCTTTACCCAAATAATGTTTACAAATCTTGGAATAAGCCTCCCTCACACATGCCTTGAGCACTTTAAGAGTTGTGAGTAGCCAGGTTAGTGACTATGTAGAGAAGAACAAATGTTTGCTAATGATATTCTGATTTTTACTGCCTATGGTAAGAACTAACAAATGTCTCAGCCTTCTGTGCTGTTTGTTTTCTGGGGTGTGTCAATAAGGTATCATAAACCACATCTGAATTCAAAATCCCATACCTTTTAAAAAAAGAAATAAAAGAGGCAGTAAGTCAGAATGATCAACTCCTGATACCAAATATCTCCTGCAGTTTCCTTTTTTTTTTTTTGGTCATGATCTCACCCGGTCCCCCATGCTGGAGTGCAGTGGCTCATCTCGGCCTCCCAAGTAGGTAGGACTATAGGCACGCACCACCACGCTTGGCTAATTTTTATATTTTTTGTAGAGAAGTGGGGCTCGCCATGTTGTCCAGGCTGGTCCTGAACTCCTGGGCCCAAGCAATCTTCCCACCTCAGCCTCCCAAAGTACTGGGACTACAGGTGTAAGCCACCTATGCCTGACCTCCTGCAGTTTTAAGGATAAGGAAGTGGCAACAGGCCCTGTCTCCAAAGCAATGGCAAACCCAAGAAAGTCCCTGGATTCAAAACGGTGAGGTGAGGAGGTGAAGTAACAGAGAGATTAAAACAAGACCACACATATCTACATCTATACAGTAAACACACACACACACACACACACACACACACAGTGTGTGTGTATTTAAATTGACATGCAACTTAAAATTCAAAGGTGAAAATGCCCACATTATTGCAAATAGCTTCCCTTAACTCTCAAGATTTGTTACTGTTGATAACATAAAGGGCTTAAGAAACAGGATCAAGGGCTCTGGACAGGAAACGCCAAGTAGGAAAAACCCCTCTCTGTCACTCTTACTCATAATCCTGGTGCTATATTGTCAGGACAAGGTGATGAGTCTACTGTTCTAACACGGGCACTTCTGAGGACACAGGTATTCTTAGAGCCAGAACACCTCTGATTTGGTTGGGACTTTCCATGAGCAGAGGTGAATCACTGGATGGAAGGGTGAACCTGTACCCACCATTCGATTTTTCCTTACTCAGGATGACTCAGTTCTAATGACCTAAACCTGACCCCATCCTGCACAGGAGGAGAAGGCATGGGTCTGAAAGTGACTCTTACTGCCCTGGTCTGTTTAAGCAAACAGAAGGTGCCTCGTGGTCTCCCAGTATTATATAAGAACTTTGTTTTCCAGAAATGTAAGACCAGGTATTTATATTGTACACATACTGCTATCAAACATCATGGATTACTTACCACACGAGTAATTTCTGATAAACTTCGATGACAAATCTAAAAATTTCAAAAAAGCCATTACCTTCCTCTGGCTTTACTGCTTTCTCCTTCTTTACTGATCCTGTTTTAGGACCCTTGTCTTGTGACTTCTTCTGTGAACCACTGGTTTCCTTTTTTGAGTTGATCTAATAATATTAAAAAAAAAAAGTCTCCAGTCACGTTAGCCATCCAGATGAATGTCCACAGGATACACATTAGGAAATCATCAATCAAGCTGCTATTACTGAAAAAAGATCCATCCAACTTTTTAAAAGGGTCACCTATACTCATTTCTTGTACTTCCTCATCTCCTTAAATTTTTAAGATTTAAAATTTAGTCCACTGACATTTGCTCTCCCCAGCCACTAAACTCCAAACGCAGTAACCTTTATATTATGTTCTTGTCCATTCCAAGTTGTCCAAAGTATTAGGGGTGGGGTCATTTCTACTCCTACTATCTCTGAGCCCCCACATCACTAAATCAAATCTATAGATCTGATCATTTCCCACTGCTACCACAGGATAAACATAAGCTTTTCCACCTGGTTCTGTAGGACCTCCATATTCTGGCCCTACCCTAATCCTGCAAGCTCCTCTCCCATCTCACTGGTGTCCACGGCCCCTACTCTCAAGCCACACTGAACTTCACACCATTCTTTTTTTTTTTTTGAGACGGAGTCTCGCTCTGTCACCCAGGCTGGAGTGCAATGGCTGGATCTCAGCTCACTGCAAGCTCCGCCTCCCGGGTTTACACCATTCTCCTGCCTCAGCCTCCCGAGTAGCTGGGACTACAGGCGCCCACCACCTCACCCGGCTAGTTTTTTTTTTTCGTATTTTTTTAGTAGAGACGGGGTTTCACCGTGTTAGGCAGGATGGTCTCGATCTCCTGACCTCGTGATCCGCCTGTCTTGGCCTCCCAAAGTGCTGGGATTACAGGCTTGAGCCACCGTGCCCGGCCTTTCACACCATTCTTTACACCACATTGCAATTTCCCATTTCTCTACCTTTGTCCACACTTGTTCCTCCACTTGGAATGCCCCTCCCCTTCTCCCAATCACAGTCACAGTTGTCCCCATTCAGATAGATTCAAGTCTTCCGTTCTTCATGAGGCAACACTCCCTGGAAAGCTCACCCTCCCATTTGCCCTTAGGACTCCATTAGTGCTATACATGTGACATAGTGTTCTAAGCCACATCTGTAAGTGCTTGTAAGAGCATAAAAACATTGGTCTTCCCTAGAACACTGTGAGTCCCTCAAGGACAGAGATGATGTCTCACATGGTGACAACTTACACATGCCCTACCCCTGAGAACTGCCTGTAACAGGGCACACAGGAACTCAATAAACAGCCTCAGGTTCTACCTGAGACAACAGAAACTACTTAGTGCTCCCCTTTCCAAGTTTCTCTTATGTCTTTTTTTGTTTTTTTCTTGAGATGGAATTGCTCTCTGAGCAATCTCAGCTCACTGCAACCTCCACTTCCTAGGTTCAAGTGATTCTCCTGCCTCACCCTCCCAAGTAGCTAGGATTACAGGTGCCCGCCACCATGCCCAGCTAATTTTTGTTTTTTTTTTTGTAAAGACAGGGTTTCTCCATGTGCATTGCCCAAGTTGGTGTCAAATTCGTGGGCTCAAGCAATCTGTCCACCTCAGCCTCCAAAAATGCTGGGATTATAGGCAAGAGTCACAGCGCCCGACCTGAGTGCTTTTTTCCCTTCCTTGGCACTTTATTCACTTGTTTATTTAAAAAGAGCTTTATAATGCTTCAATCAGGGGGACGGAGCTTATGAAACTGTGACTGAACAGCAGCACATATCTTCTCTGCCCTCACTGGGCCCATATCCTTCTCCCTGCCATTGTCATATTAATAAGTTCTTCGTGACAGAAGACCTCAACTCACCAGCCCTACAATCCTGCTCTCCTAGAGCAGAATCAGTATGTGAACTAAGGCACAGCAATCTGTTCACCAGAAAACAGAGCCCCTGCCAATAAGACATAGACACTGGATTCAGCTGAGATCTCTCCATCACTCACTCCGGCTATGTTTCCCTTGCAGAGAGAGAAGGGGACACACGCAAACACCACCAGATCTTACCTCAACTGGCGGTGTATCTCCCAGCAACAGGTTATTAAAAATGGTAGCATAGTCACCATTTAAATTCATCAGTTCCTCATGGGTGCCTCTTTCCGTAATACAACCCTCTTTCATGAAGATCACTTCATCACAGTCAACCAGGTACTGAAGGCAAAGGCGGAGACAATACAATACGCTATTTGTGCAAATACATTCAAACATCCATACCTTAGTTCAGTAGTTCTCTACAGGAGGCGAGTTAACCTCCCAGAAGACATTTGGCAGTATCTGGAGACTTTTTTTTTGAGACAGTCTTGCTCTGTCCCTCAGGCTAGAGCGCAGTGGCGCAATCTCAGTTCACTGCAACCTCTGCCTCCTGGGTTCAAGCGATTCTCCTGCCTTGGCACGCACCACCATGCCTGCCTAATTTTTTTGTATTTTTAGTAGAGATGGGGTTTTGCCATGCAGGTGATCCACCCGTCTCGGCCTCCCAAAGTGCTGGGATTACAGGTCTGAGCCACCGTGCCCAGCTGGAGACATTTCTGGTTGTCACAACTGGGGGGAGAGGTACACAGATGCTCCTCAATTTACGATGGGCTTACATCCTGATAAACCCAACGTAAATTGAAAATATCAGAGCTTAGCCTAACCTACCTTAAACATGCCCAGAACTCTTACATTAGCTTAGAGTTGGGCAAAATCATCTAACACAAAGCCTATTTTATAATAAAGTGTTCAATATCTCATGTAATTTTTTTCAATACTATGCTGAAAGTGAAAAACAGAATGGTTGTATGCGAACCATCATAAAGCCAAAAAACTGTAAGTTGAACTATAAGCCAGTGACCGTCTGTATTGGTATCTAGTGGCTAGAGGCCAGGGGTGCGCAAAGTAGCCCCGTACAACATGGACTATCTGGCCCAAAACGTCAGTGGTGGCAACATTGAGAACCCCACTTTAGTGTATTGTGCCTTGTGACATAGTACAAGGAGCAGTTTCTCCAGTTTTTCTTTTTTTTTTTTTTGAGATGGAGTCTCGCTCTTGTTGCCCAGGCTGGAGTGCAATGGTGCAATCTCAGCTGTAACCTCCACCTCCTGGGTTCAAGGGATTCTCCTGCCTCAGCCTCCTGAGTAGCTGGGATTGCAGGCATGTGCCACCATGCCCGGATAATTTTTGTATTTTTAGTAGAGACAGGGTTTCACCAGTTGGTCTTGAACTCCTGACCTCAGGTGATCCGCCAGCCTTGGCCTCCCAAAGTGCAGGAATTATAGGCGTGAGCCACCATGCCTGGCCGAGTTCCTCCAGTTTTTCACATGAATCTGCTGATGGAGCCACATGAGCTCTGCATTAAATTTACACCCTTTCACTGCACTCACAAATACACATAATTATGACTCTCTTTGGCAGAATGGAGGGTTTGCCCCCCAAACGTGACAACATATGTGAACCAGATGGCAACATCTTTGAGCTGCTCTCCAAAGTGGCTACTTATCATGGAATGACAGAGGGAGAGAAGCTTGTTTTCCCAAAACAGTTCCCACTTGCATAGAGATGTTAACACAATGCTTTCCAAACTATCTTATACCCAAACTCCATTTTTGGCCCGCTGCTCTCAGCCCTTTTACTTGCGGATCTATATGCAGAAGCTGATATGCTCCAAGGATCTCTGATTTAGATGGCCATCTGTTACACTGGTACAGTGAGCTTTATTGGTACAGAGGGTTAATTTGCTAAGAAAATGAAACCTTGATTCCAGGAATTTCTAGTTATAACACAAGGACACCTGGAGCAAACCTACCTCCCTGTTTCTGATTTCCCAAAGTAAGGTAGGCAGCCGAGGGAAGAAAGCACCATACCTGTAACTGGTGGGTAACAAACAGAACCGTCTTGGACTTGAGATGTTTCCGGATAGCACTATTGAAGATGTGGTTGCCCACATGGGCATCTAAGGCACTGAGGGGGTCGTCCAGGATGTAGATGCTCCTGTCACTATACAAGGCCCGGGCAAGGCTGATCCTCTGGCGCTGCCCACCGCTCAGGTTGGCTCCTCGCTCTCCAATCTACAAGAGCCCAGAAGTGTGGTGAAGCCTCCAGCACAAGTCAGTCCAGAACAGCGCGTAGGGGTCACCCAGTCACTTCTCTTCTTTCCCACCCAGACCAGCTCCTTCTCTCAATTCCCCGCAGATGAACTGCCACACTGATCCTTTCAGAAAGTGGGGGAGTTGGCCCAGATGCCTCTTCCTCTACCACTGCCATCTGGGTACCAATCAATCCTACATCTGGTCTTGCCACTCCACCCGGATGCCCCCCCTCCAATCCATTCTCCACATGGCAGGAAGAGCTTTCCAGAACACAAAGCTGACCATCTCCCACCCCTGCTTAAAATTCTTCAAGAGCCCCAAAGGATAAACCCTGACTATCTAAACATGGCATACAAACCGGACCCTTTGCCACCCAGTTCCCCAGCAATTCTCAGCCTCTAGTGCACAATCCCCCTTCCACATCCTGGGACCTAAGCCATTTGAAATTATGTGTATATTATGAACACGACAATGTCATGTGCTTGCCTCTACTTGGTCTGCTCAGTTCTGGCATCATCTCCTCTGAAATCTCCCCCAACCTCCTTCCCGCTAGTACCCCAAAGAGATGGGGCTCTTTTCCATCAGATTATTTTGTGCCTGTTTGTTTGGGTATCTCATCCTCTTAACTGTACACTTCTTTACATGCAGATTATTGTCTTATTCCTTTATATTCTTAGTGCCAGTGTCTGCACATGTCACTGGCACATGATAAGCACCTAATAAATGTTACTAAATGATCAAATGAATGAATCAGTTGTCAAATATTCAATTAATTCAGAGGTTTTCAAACTGGACGTTGCATCAGAATTACCTGCAGGGTTTGTTAAAACAGACTTTTGCACCCCACCCCTAGAGTTTCTGATTCAGTAGGTCTGGAGAACAGCCTAAGAATTTGTGTTTCTAACAAGTTCCCAGGTGATGCTGATGCTGATGCTGCTGATCTGGGGACATGGATTTAAGGATCTCTAAAGTAATGAAACCATTCACCAAATCTGGTTTGAGGGATTTAACTGAAGTCAGTTAAATAAAGATGCCAATCCCAGAGACCTTCAGGGCAACTCACGGGAGACAAGTTTTAACACTGAAGAGCACAAATTAGTTCCAAAGACACGGCTCTGGAAACTGCTGCAGGGCAGAGACCCAAAGAAATGTGGATTTGTTCTAAGGGCTCTTTGTAATAGAAAAGGGCTCTCTACAAACTATCTGAGTTAAGGAGATTGGCAAAATCAAGTTCAAGGAAGAAGCTCAACGTGCACACGCTTACTTGTAGTTTTAAAAATATCTGGATAGAGTAAAAAACAACCCTGAGTCAACAACGGGATTTTGTTCAAAATCCCCAAGACATAGAAAACGCTTACAACCTTAAAACAAGCAGTGTTAACATCCCTGCCCTAACAGATGCTTTCCTAACACAACGGCCTAATGACAGCCTAACCGCCTGTGAGGCTCTTCTCCCAAGCACTTCAGATGCACTCCCAGGAGCAGCTCTGGCCCAGCTCCGCCACTCTGCTAAATGCCTGATCAGGGGCAGAAGGCCTGTACCTCCGTCAGGTCGCTGCTGGGAAGAATGGCCAGGTCAGGCCTCAGGCAGCAGCTGTTCAGCACAGAGTTGTACCTGGAGGACACAAAGAGATAGCGTGAGGGACACGGCAGGAGCAGAGCCTGCTGACTAGGGCTGCGTTGCATCTCACATGGCCAAGATGGAAAGCATGACAGAAGCCAAACATTCCTTGCCTTTCTTCATCATATTCCTTCCCAAACAGGATGTTGTCTCTCAGAGTAGCATTGAGGATCCAGGCCTGCTGGGCCACATAAGCGAAGGTTCCACTGATGGCAATGCTGCCCTCTAGAAGTGTCATCTAGGGAGAGAGACACCATCCAATGACATCATAACTCAAAACCATCACCCTATGCCAACAGAACTCCCACCTTCCACAGTGGAATCTAGCTCTGGTAATTTCCCTGGATGCTTTTTGGACCCAAATCTAGATCCCACCTTTATTCCAAAGAGAGCTACAGAAGCAAAAAAAATCAAAGTTCTCCTTGTTTATGTGTGATGGGAGCCCAGCATAACCCGTAACTTGAAGGAGCAAATACTTCCCTCTGCAGCCATTTGCTGTGTGCAAACTGTTTAAATTAGGAAAAGCATAAGCAAGAGGTTCTTGCAGAATTCTCCTGGAGAGGATGCTGTAGGGGTTTCCAGCTAATCCCTGCCTCAACATGGGGGTAGGCCAACTCATCCACGGCAATTATCTAGGATGCTGGCTAGACCAGTTGTTTCTATGAAATGAGGACCAAGGGGAAAAAAAAAGTCCAGGTTAGACATCACCTAGTATTTATAATATTTACACAGTGTCCATTTACCAATGATGGACCCTCCCTGCCCACAAGCAGTGATGAGCCATGTGCTTTGAATTTTGTGTTCAGTTGCAATGGTTGATACGAATTGACTTATCTATTTTACCCTCTTCCATGATTTCTTTCGTTTGGGAATGATAGTAGACATTTGTCTTGGTTTAGGGATGCTACAGCTTTGAAGCAAAGTTTCACTAACCAGCCTGTGCAGTGCTTGTTCATATAAGCTGGTCTTCTCAAACACCCTCACACAGCATGCACACACACAGGTGTACCTACGTACACCACAAACTGGTAGCACTCTGATGTGCACTTTAAAGGGTTCAGAAGCCCTCAGAGGGTCTACTGTGGAAAGCTGGCACTTACGACTGCTGCACAAACACCCCACACTGCAGCACCATCAATGGAGGTAAACTACAGTTAAAGTAGGGCTGACCAGCACAACCCGTTTCCCTGCCAGAGACAGGGCTGCCAGGATTTGTCCAGAAGCAAAGCCTGACTTGGTTTTCAACCTAACCACTGCCTAATCAACCCTGGAAAACGGAGCACATAGGTAGATGGCAGAGCAGCACTTACGAATTGACCTTTTCTTTCCTGTTCCCCCTCCCCCCATCTCTGTCTCTCCTCACTGGCCCTCCAAATCTGGTTGGTCATCAGAAATCACCTAGGAAGTTTGGTGCTTTTTACAAGACCAAAGGCTGGGCCCCATCACTGGAGAGTGTCATAAAGCAGAAGGTGCGGGCGCTGCCCGCCATGATCCGAACTCAGACGGCCCCAGGCACCACCACCCTCAAGGAGGACCACAACTCAACAACTGTGACAGCTGATGCCAAACAAGACAAGAAAGTAAGAGACTACAAAAGCATGCCTGCTCCCCATGTGTTTCATTTCAATTCAGCGGACCTTATCCATCAGGATGTAGAGATAATCATAAGTTTACGCTCATCTCAACCATCTAAGTCAAGTTAATTTAATTCTAGTTTAAAAGCACGTGGGCACCTTGTTTTTTTGTTTGTTTGTTTGTTTTTTCTGGATTATTTGGTTCTAAAACACAGCAATGATAATGTGTCTCAGCGGCATGACTCCAGCCCCATCCTGTCCCTCACTCTCAGTACTGGCCACCGTGTGCTGGGCCCTGCGTGCTGTTCACTCCCTGCCTGGAGATGTGCTTGTGTGTCCTCAAGGCCTTGCTCCCCACTGGACCATGAACTCGCCAAGGGCATGACTCTTTCAGGGATTAGGCAGAAAACAAAGCGGCTCTGCTTCTAGATCAAACCCTGACAGTCCTGTCTGACAGACAGGCTGGGAGTGCTGTCAGCCCTGTTTCTTTACAGGTTAACTCTCCTGGCAGCACTGCAGTGTAGGGTGTCTGTTCATCTCTTATCTCTGCCATTTTCAACACACGGGCATACCTGTGACATTCAATAGATACACGCTGAATGAAAGAAGGCATGAAACCAAATGGCTCCAGCTGAGGCAACAGTCAGTCATCCATCAGGCGCCCACCAAGCCTCCTTCCAGGCAGAAGGCTGTGAAGGGGTGGAACTGGGGGGAATTGGGGGAGTACAATGCAGGCTGAGGGTTCATTTGTTTCCACCTTTCCTGACTCTCTTCAGGAAATTTGTTCATTTTTTCCTGAGACTCTTGTGAATCAGACAAAGAAGCAGAAAAGGACAGTAACAAAAATCTTACCTGGCCTAAAATGGCTGAAATCAGAGAGGTTTTTCCACTTCCTACACTGCCGCAGATTCCAACCAGTTTACCCTGGACAAGGTACACAGAGAGGAGGGTCATTGAGATACTACTGACCATTCATCTCAAAGGACTTGAGGAAAAAACACATTAACTGTAGTCTACCCATACAGAACTGTCACCCTGATAACTCAGCAGGCCACTTACCTGTTTTCTCACTCATTAGCTGCCTATCTCATGGGTTTCTGTAGAGACACAGAATGGAAGCCCTTTGGGGAAAGTAAACACGCTGCCCACTCCAGTATCCCACCATCATTCTCACATTCTGGTAGCCCACCATCATTCTCGCACTCCGGGCCAGGCTGGTCTCAAACTACTGGCCTCAAATGATCCACCCGCCTCGGCCTCCCAAAGTGCTGGGATTACAGGCATGAGCCACCGCACCTGGCCACCCATATTCTTTATTTACTTGTTTTTGCTGTTTTCCAGAAGAGAGGGCAGGACTCTTAAAAAATCATTTTATTATGATTTTTCTCTAAGGTGTAAACATCATGTATTTTCCATAAAAACCATGGACACTGTTGCTTCCATTTTTCTGCAAAACATTTCCAAAAATCTGAGGACTATTTATATCATCAATCCCACACAAAAGTAGAAAACCAAGTCTATGACTAACTGAGTATCCTTAGGCAAGATACAGAGTTCTCAAAGTCGCACTGAAAGTTTTCAAGGGACAGACAGATGACTTCAAAAGGGTCACTTGTTTACAGCCCTGTGCTGGTTCAAGCATCCCCAGGAAGGAAGGGAGAGTGGTGGTATGAACGGAGCATGGATTCTGGAGGCAGATGGGTCTTTATCTGAATCCCAGTTTCACTAGCACTTTCTAACTGTGTGATCCAGGCCCGGGACTTAACCTAATACTGTGTCTGTCTCCTTCTTTGGACTCTGAGCACCTTGAGGAAAGGCAGTATCCTTGTAAAACTAAGGACAGTATCTGATAGTTGAACAAATAGTTTTTGACGTGGTCCAGGAGTACTGAATGGTTTACTGCCTGGTGGCAACAAGGAGGTCAAGTCAGAGGTTCAACCTCTGCTCAGGCCAGTTAGGTTTACGTGAGAAAAATGCTATTTTGATGATTAAATGATGACTAAATGAGACACCAAAAATGAGAAAAATGCCTGGTGCACAGAAGACACTTGGCAAACATCACCTCCCCTTCCCTTCCCTAAAAAGAAGGCCCAGGGAGAATTAAGGGATCTCTCTTCAAATGGCTAAAGGTCTCCCATGTGTCTGTGGGCTCTGAAGGGCAGAATGAGGGTTAACATACAAAGTAAAAGAATACATTTTAGCTGCATGTGTGGAATCATTTTCTAATAGAGCTGATTAGCAATGTATTAGAGCTGCCTCAATAATCAAGCTAATAGTTACTAAATGAAAAGCCTGTTAGGCGTTAACTGAAGTAAGGCCAGGTGCAGTGGCTCACGCCTGTAATCCCTGCACTTTGAAAGGCTGAGGCAGGTGGACCACCTGAGGTCAGGAGTTCGAGACAAGCCTGGCCAACATGGTGAAACCCTGTCTCTACTAAAAATACAAAAATTAACCAGGCACAGTGGCACATGCCTATAATCCCAGCTACTCGGGAGGCTGAGGCAGGAGAATCACTTAAACCCGGGAGGCAGAGGTTGCAGTGAGGCGAGATCATGCTACTGCACTCCAGCCTGGGCGACAGAGCCAGACTCCATCTCAAAAAAAAAAAAAAAAAAAAAAAAAAAAGAGTTAACTGAAGTAAAAAAACGGACTTGCATGCCCTTCAATGACACTAATAGTTTCAAGTGGTGTCACTAAAGACTCTCTCCCCTTCTTGCTCATAGTTTTCAAAAGCTAGAAGCTTTTTCTTCTCTTCTCAGTCTAGTTCTGGATCGGCTTACCATGCCTCTGGTCAGTTGCTGATTTTGATAAACACTGCATTCAAACCTCCTCCTCCCTACTTCCAGTTACATGGACAAACATTTCTTACCACCTCCCACCAGCAACCTTGATCTAAGACATCCTCATCTTTCTCCTGGTTACTGTGGTAACAGAGCCTTGACTGTTCTCCTTGCTTCCTTGTCTCCCCCTGCAGCAACCAGAATGATCCTCTTCACACATAAGTCTGATCATGTCATTCTGCTGTGAATCCTCCAAAGGCTCCTCTTCCCACTTGGAGTAAAGCCGAAGTCTCACCAGAGGCTCTGGCAGGCACCACCTCTGCCCCTGGCATCCACTACTCTCTCCCACGCTCATTCCACTCCAGTAACAGGCACACTCACCACTTGTGGTCTCTGTGTTTCTGTTCCTTTGGCCTGGAATGTTCTTACCCACCCACCCCATACCCAGGTAGCTCTCTCCCTCATCTCCTTTGATCTTTGCCCAAATATTACTTTTTAAATGACGCCTTCCCTCAGGCAGCTATTCAAGTTGTAACCACACTTGCTCCCTGCCCCAGCACACTCTCTCCCTGTCCACCATTTTTTCTTTTTTTTTGAGACTCACTCTGAGTCTCACTGAGTCTCTCACTCTGCCACCCAGGCTGGAGTGCAGTGGTGCGATCTCAGCTCACTGTAACCTATGCCTCCTGGGCTCAAGCAATTCCCCTGCCTCAGCCTCCCAAGTAGCTGGGACTATAGGCGTACAGCCGGCTAATTTTTCTATTTTTTGTAGAGACAGGGTTTCAACATGTTGGCCAGGCTGGTCTTGAACTCCTGGGCTGAAGCGATCTGCCCACCTTGACCTCCCAAAGTGCTGGGATTACAGGCATGAACCACCATGCCCAGCCTCTGTCCCCTTCTGTCATAGCCCTTATCACCATCTGATATGCAATATATTTTATTTGCTCACAACCTGTCTGTGCCTGCTAGAATGTAAACTCCACGAAGGACAGGATTTTTGTCTGTTTGGGTTTTTGTAGCTCTATGCCCAGCCCTACCACAGCATCTGGCATGGAATTTGATACTCATAAAATGGCTGTTGAATGAATGAATATATACACATCTGGGGCCCTCTAATGACACAGACCTGTGAACATGGTGCTGGTTCCAAAATACATAGTCTATATTTTAAAAGCCTTGAACCTGGCATCTCTGTTCCACCATTCCCTATGGGAGGCCCTCTGAGACTAATCTTATGCTACCTGGCTGTGACATCATCTACTGTAACGATCCTTAACTTATATTAAGAATAAATAATTACAACACGACTGTTGTCACAGTAGCCCTGAGACTACCTATGACGCGCCAGGTATGATGCACAGCCTCCTGCACAAGGACCCTCACAGAGTGGTAACAATCAGAAATAGCTGTCACAGCTCACATACAACTAAAACTGAATCCTCTTTAGGGGAAAATCCTGGAAAATCCTCTTGAATGTTTCATTTCCTTGCTTATAAAACAATCACCTCATAAGATCAGTTGTTATTCATTTCTGCTGCAAAATGCTTAATTGGTTTTTTTTAGAGTTAGAGCTGGTCTAATTTGCTCTTTAGTTCAAAATCACTTCTAGCCACAAAGCACTTTGTGAAAAGGAACAGCAGCCGCCTATTGGTGGCAGATCAGCACGGGGTGGCGGGGTGCGGGTGGGGAGGCAGGGGGCGGGCTGCTTACCTCTTGGATCTCCAGGTCGATGCTGTGCAGCGTCCTCTGTAAGCGCAGGTGGCCCAGGTGGATGTGCTTGCCTTCTTCCTCTTCGGGACTGGGCCGCTCGTCACTGTC
Source organism: Rhinopithecus roxellana (assembly GCF_007565055.1). NCBI lineage: Eukaryota > Metazoa > Chordata > Mammalia > Primates > Cercopithecidae > Rhinopithecus > Rhinopithecus roxellana. The sequence continues at coordinate 131,176,501 of NC_044549.1, read as the reverse complement.
CAGGAGGAGGTGGCCTTTCTGCTCTGCCAGCACCGCCTGATGCTCAGTGCGCTGCAGCTGCCTCACCTTCTCTTTCTTGCCCCTGGAAGCCCTCTTGTCTTTTTTCATTTTGGGGGTCAGCTTGGGCGAGTTCTGGATACTGGAGTGGGAGGAGTCCCATGCCAAGGTGGCATTTTTCATCTCTATCTTGATGTGAGGACTGGCTGGTTTGTTCTTTATCATGTGAACCTCTTCCATTAGAAACAAACTCTGATAGGAGTTGTGAGAGAGGTGCAAAGATGAGACACTGGATCAAGACCAGGGAGACAAGCCTAGGGCGCACACTCACGTAGCAAAACACATCAGGCTATACAGTGGAAGGAAGCTGAAGGGCAAAAGGTAGCTCATTAGTGCAGCCAGTCTCAGGCCCATCAAGGGGTCATGGGAGTGTGGGGGCAACCTCAAGAGGTCCAGGGGCCTTGTCAATGACCCAATATTCTACATGACAAATTACATGCTAAACTGCCTTTCCCCCTCAGCCAGCCTAACGCGGACCTAATGACATTTAACTGACTGGCATGTAGCCCCTTGTTCTAAGGAGTAGTAAAAAGCAGGTAGGAAAAGCAAAGGGCATGCTGACCTCCAGTACAGATGCTCACTATGTGTTTTCCTTCCAGACCCCTCCTGCAGAATCCCAAAGCCTGCCCACTTCCCACACTCACAGCACCGCACGTATCTAGAAGTAAAGACTGTCACAGGCTTACATTGCTACTGTCAGAAAACAGTATCTAAAAATTTCATCTACCACAGAGAACATCTTCTTGCCAAGAAACTCTCATGTCTTCAAAGCCTTGCCTTGGAACTTGAGAGTTCAACAACCAAAGGAACAGGCTTGCATGGAAGTGAAGGGTATCTCCCAGAGAAACATCCCTTGGGAAGAGAACAAGACACTTTCCTCCCACTCATTCCCAGAGACCCCTGAGTTACATTAAAATAAACAATTTTTTTTTTTTTGAGACAGAGTCTTGCTCTGTTGCCCAGACAGGAGTGCAGTGGCACAATCTCAACTCACTGCAACCTCCACCTCCCAGGTTCAAGAGATTCTCATGCCTCAGCCTCCCAAGTAGCTGAAATTACAGACATGCGCCACCATGCCGGCTAATTTTTGTATTTTTTTGTAGAGATGGGGTTTCGCCATGTTGGCCAGGCTGGTCTTGAGCTCCTGGACTCAAGTGATCTGCCTGCCTCAGCCTCCCGAAGTGCTGGGATTACAGGTGTGAGCCACCGCACCCGGCTGAAGAATGAATTCTTGAAGAGGGAAATGTTTCTGAAATGAAGACGTAAAACACTGATCATAATATATCGCAGCCCAGGATGTTCCCATAAGACTTTGAATCCACTTCTAACAATTCTCTTAAGCCAGTGATCTTCTCTACAGATTGTTATACCAGTTGGATTCACAGTATGATTTAAAATATATTTATCTTAATTTTTAAAAATTTTAAACATTACAAAATCTTTAGAGAAAAGATAGCTTTTAGGGTCAGGACTCTGCTTAGTTACTGAGAACCCCGCAGCTATCTTAAATTTTGCCGGTGCTATAAAATATCATACATAATCCCTCTCCCCAAGAACAAACCCTTTCTCTCTTGGATTCTAAACTTCTAAGCTCTCCCTTAAGCTCCCGTCTCCCATTCATCCCTGATCCTGTCTTCCCCGCAGTGTCATGATTCTAAACTTCTGAGATAATCTTCACTCTTGAGTAACATTAGGTGTAGCCCCTGCTTGCTGAAACGGCTGCTGGTTTCATTTGTTCAAAGCCTTCCTGAGAGACTGAGCTAAGAGTAACATGCCAAACATTTTGATCACCTTCACAGAGTAAAACCACATGATGACAGAATTTCCATCATTTCTCTCCCCTACAGAGTTATTCAAAGAACAAAGGTCTTTTAGGCCTCAACGAACTATTAAGAAACATGCCAGTATCTACTGGTTTTCACAGCTCCAGCCCCCATGTTTCCTTCCTACTCCCCGCAGCCTTACCCTCCCTTCTACCAGGAGAATTTTGGCTTCAGATCACTCTGTCCTGATGTGCTAAGAGGCAGACAAGGGCCTCCCCATACTTGAACTTGTATCTACTTGAATTTGCACCTGTCAGAACAACAGAATCTTAGATATAACGTAAACCTATAACCATATAAACCTATAAACCATAAGCCTCAACTTTATCACAGGACACTGACCATGAAAACACTATTCATTCACTAGAAGAATCAAATCAGAATGAATCTGTTGAGAGCAGAAGAGGGGACTACTCACAGGGTTGCCAGATAAATATAAGATGCCCAGTTAAATTAATTAATTAATTATTTTTTTGAGACAGGGTCTCACTCTGTCACCCAGGCTGGAGTGCAGGGGTGCAATCTCGGCTCACTGCAACCTCTGCCTCCCAGATTCATGCCATTCTCCTGTCTCAGTCCTCCCGAGTAGCTGGGATTACCGGTACCCACCACCACGCCCAGCTAATTTTTGTATTTTTAGTAGAGACGGGGTTTCACCAAGTTGGCCAGGCTGGTCTCGAACTCCTGGCCTCAAGTGATCCACCCACTCAGCCTCCCAAAGTGCTAGGATTACAGGCGTGAGCCACCATGCCCGGCCCCAGTCAAATTTAGATTCCAGAAAAACAATAATAATTTTTTAGTATAAGTATATTCCATGCAGTATTTCACTGGGTGTCCTGTGTCTGTATTTGCTAGAACAAGCCACCCTATTCCACTGGTGACAATCAGTGCAGCTTCGCACTGCCTTTCTACAGGTCATCAAATCAATAAATTACAGGTTACATAAATAAATTTTATATCTCTTTTCCTATTCTTTATGCATACTACCCAACAGGAAGCAACAAGTTCTCCTGCAAGATGCACTTGCAGGGTAGGTGAAATAGAGAAAACACTATACTTGCCAATCTATCAGCTCTCCAACTCCAATTTAAAAAAGAAAGAAAGAAAATGATGTAAAACAAGACACAGGGTGAAAAGCAGGGCTCTGCAACATCGTTAATGAGTTTCAAGGTCTGTAAAATGAATCAAAGAAGCAAGTCCCATCCTTGTTATTCTATATTCCATCTTCTAAAAATGATGGGAGGGCAGACGCTTTTGGGGAGATACAATCCCAGGAACGGTTTTGTTGTTTTCAAAAGGCTGCCTTAGATGGTTCCCCAATTGTGGCAGACTTCCTTTAACGTACTCGGAAACATAATGAACAGTTGCCTTACACCTAAAAAACAGCCCTTCAACCCTCATAAAGTCAATATAATTCTAATTAATAAACATCCGAAGATAAGAAGAAGAAAGAACAGGCTTAGAGTTGGGGAGGGATTAAGTAATAAATACTTGTTATCTTCTTTTTTCTTTTTTTTCTGAGACAGAGTCTCTCTGTGTTGCCCAGGCTGGAGTGCAGTGGCGCGATCTCGGCTCATGGCAACCCCCACCTCCCAGGTTCAAGTGATTCTCCTGCCTCAGCCTACTGAGCAGCTGGGACTACGGGCGCGCACCACCATGCCTGGCTAATTTTTCGGATTTTTAGTAGAGATGGGGTTTTACCGTGTTGGCCACGCTGGTCTTGAACTCCTGACCTCAAGTGATCCACCCACCTCAGCCTCCCAAAGTGTTGGGATTACAGGCGTAAGCCACCATGCCCGGCCATAAATACTTGCTATCTTGTGCCAAGCATCTAATTAAAAAAAGAATAAGAAGGAAAAAAAGAGACTGAGACTGCCAAGAGGAATAAGATAGCAGGGTTCTAAAGTCTCATGGGGCATCAAATAGAGCTGTGGGTGGTGCTGCTTCTACTATTAACTCTGAAGCTTCCTGGAGAGAGGAGGGACCTATGATGTGAAAGCCACCTGCTAATCCAAGTCCTCACTACTAAGCAGGAGATGAGAGCCCTCGAAAAACAAGGGGAGGACCAACCTACACTACAGGCCCTTACTTTATTCAAAGTGCTACCAAATCCATTCACTAACAAGAATACAGAAATGAACAGCAGGGAGAACTTATAGTCAAACATTTGCCTTTCATCCACGACCGGTTATTGCGGATTCAGCAAAATAAAGCTCAGAGTCCCATTAGGCCATTTTTTTTCATATGACTCTGGCTCTTGGTTTTCTAAATGGCCACGCTGGGGTCAGGGAGGGGCACATTAGAAGACTAGCTTTCTTCCCCTCCCTCTCCCCCTCCCCCTCACTCTCCCTCTCCTTCCTTCCTTCTCTCTCTCCCCTCCCTCCCTTCCTTCCTTTTTCTTTCTTCTTTAAAAAAAAAAAAAAAAAGATAAGAGTCTCACTCTGTTGTCCAGGCTGGAGTGCAGTGCCATGATCATAGCTCACTGCAGCCTCTACCTCCTGGGCTCAAGCAATCTTCCCACCTCAGCCTCCCGAGTAGCTAGGACTACGGGCGCACGCCACTGCGCCTGGCTATTTTTTTATTTTTTTGTAGAGATGGGGTCTTGCTGTGTTGCCCAGGCTGGTCTTGAACTCCTGGGCTCAAGTGATCCACCTGCCTCAGCCTCCCAAAGAGCTAGGACTACAGGCACGAGCCACCATGCCTGGCCAGGACTGGCTTTCTTGACCAAATAAAAGTCACCTGGTCAACTGTAAACAAGCAGAATATAAACAAATCCCAGGAACTGAGTTTCCACGTTTCTTAAGAAGAAAATCCAATTTGTTTTCTCCTGAACCTCCAAGATGATTATATCCATTCCTCAAACATGTGAGCTTCAAGCCTTCACATCAGCAAAATTGCTTTCGTATTCTTCTCACCGGCCAATAAAGACAAGCAGGGGCATAGGAGCTAATCTATGCAGTGGCAATGTCAAAGAATTCCAGCCCACATGGCGTCCCCTTTTTTTTGTTAAGTATTAACCACTGTCAAATATCTATTTCTCTCCACCCTCCCAAATATACTCCCTTTCATATCATGTATGTGTATTATCCTGAAGGAACAAGGAACACAGCCAAGGTATGATCAACTAACCACCTGCAAAAAAAGAAGCTGATACTGGGGCCGGGCGCGGTGGCTCAAGCCTGTAATCCCAGCACTTTGGGAGGCCGAGACGGGCGGATCACGAGGTCAGGAGATCGAGACCATCCTGGCTAACATGGTGAAACCCCGTCTCTACTAAAAATACAAAAACTAGCCGGGCGAGGTGGTGGGCGCCTGTAGTCCCAGCTACTCGGGAGGCTGAGGCAGGAGAATGGCGTAAACCCGGGAGGCGGAGCTTGCAGTGAGCTGAGATCTGGCCACTGCACTCCAGTCCGGGCGACAGAGCGAGACTCCGCCTCAAAAAAAAAAAAAAAAAAAAAAAAAAGAAGCTGATACTTACTTAACTGCACTTCTCAACATGATCTAGTTTTACGACTATTTCCATGTCACTGCTTTCCCTGCGTCGTGAGTAGCAACCACAGGGCAGGAAAAAGAAAGTATCAAAAAGGATTCAGCGTGTCAACCCATCAAAGTGACAGTAACAAAGATCAAGGGGAAGATGCCCCACAGTGCTGGTCTTCTAGGTTTAAGCCACTTCAAGGCCCAGTGAGTTGCGACACATCCATGTCAGGACCAGGTGGAAGGGGCTAGCTCTAAAGGGGAACTCTGCAATCCTGGGAGCTCAGATCATGGCCGTCCAGAAAAGGTAAAAATTCACATTAATTTAAAAAGGTGGTAAGTCTCATCCCTCAATTCAGTCTCCTCCACTGCCCCCTTTTTCTTACCGACTTGCCAAAAGGCCAAAGCCAAGCTTAAATCCAGTGAGGCCAGCCTGTATGGCCCCTTGAACAGAGCCAGCAGTTAGTTGTGTGGGGAGGGCTCCTGACACTGGGGCAGGGAAAGGAGCCACTTACCTTAAATCTGTCAACAGCCACCGAGGCTTCTGAGAGGGACTTTACTGAAAACGGTGTTACTTTCAAAGCAAAAGTCATGGAATTGAAGACTGTCACCACTGTGAAAGCCTGAAAATAGAAGAAGAGAAGAAACTGTGCCTAATTATGCTATGCAACTAAAGTAACCTGACACCATCAATTTCCTCTCAGGTGCTAGGAAGGCTGCAGCTTGACTGTCAGATGTTATTACAAGTCAATTACTTTTTTTTTTTTTTTTTGAGACGGAGTCTCGCTTTGTCGCCCAGGTTGGAGTGCAGTGACACAATCTCGGCTCACTGCAACTTCCACCTCCCAGGTTCAAGCAATTCTCCTGCCTCAGCCTCCCGAGTAGCTGGAACTACAGGTGCTCAACACCACGTCCGGCTAATTTTTTGCATTTTTAGTAGAGATGGGGTTTCACCATGTTTGCCAGGCTGGTCTCAAACTCCTGACCTCAAGTGATCCGCCCGCCTTGGCCTCCCAAAGTGCTGGGATTACAGGTGTGAGCCACCATGCCCGGCCACATTTTTTTTTTTAAGTAGAGTTTTTGAGACCTTCAATTAAAATTTCCAGTAAATATGAACCACAGGATGATCTGTAATTTCAGAATTAAACTCAAATTTAGGTTGACTAAAAACAACTCATACACTATTTGTGCATAAGGGCTGGCTCCCCACTCTTCTGCTTCTCAGCTTAATCCCATGAATGAAAAAATATCTACTAATTCTTGGGGAAACCTCCAGGTCCAGTAAGAAGATCAGAGCATCATCTCCATATGTGGTATTTTTTTTTTTTTTTTTTTTTTTGAGATGGAGTCTTGCTCTGTCACCCATGCTGGAGTGCAGTGGCGCGATCTTGGCTCACCATAACCTCCGCTTCCTGGGTTCAAGCGATTTTCCTGCCTCAGCCTCTGGCAAATGTGGTATTTCTAAAATGTTCCCCATCCCTGAGGGTTCCCTGACCTGTGCTGCTGTCAGATCGAAGCCCAAGGTCATATGAACAGAGAAGGTCACTACACTGGCGATCACCACCACAATGGGAGCCACACCCACAGTGATGCTCTGGAAGTACCCGGCTTTTTCCAATATCCGACGCTCCTCCTCACGGATTTCTACGAAAAAGCAAGCCAATTTCAAAGCAAGTTAAAAGCAGCCTAGGGATGTTGTTCCTTCACCTCCAAACAAGACTCCGTAGGTCTCCAGCCACTCTTCAACACCTATGACTATCAACTTTACCACTAAAGCTGGTATAAAAGGCTGAGGTTTGAAATGGATCAAGTGACAGGAATGAATCTAACAGAAAGCAATCACTATATATGAACACAATGATCACCTTCTATGATAGCTTTTTCTGATTTTTCTTGCCAGTTTCTTAGGTTTAGAAAGAATGAACACATTAATTGTATCTGTAATTGGCAGTTGCGTTTGCTTACCCGGTTGTTGTTTAATTTTTGCCTAAGGAATTACTAGGAAAGACAACACAATGACACTGGAGAATTAAAAAGGGACTAAGAGGCTGGGCGTGGTGGCTCATGCCTATAATCCCAGCACTCTGGGAGGCCAAAGCAGGGGGAATCACCTGACGTCAGGAGTTCGAGCCTGGCCTGGCCAACATGGTGAAACCCCATCCCGCTAAAAATACAAAAATTAGCTGGGTGTGGTAGTACACGCCTGTGATCCCAGCTACTTGGGAGGCTGAGGCCGGAGAATCGCTTGAACCCGGAAGGTGGAGGCTGCAGTGCGCCAAGATTGCACTACTGTATTCCAGTCTGGTTGACAAAGCCAGACTTTGTCTCAAAAGAAAAAAAAAAAGGGCGGTGGGGAGGTAACTAAGACTTCGTAGAGTGCCTGCTGTATGTTGGCAGTGGCATAGAAGCTTCCATACAAAAACGCAGTAACAACAACTGGAAGATAGGTGAAATATAATTTCTACAGGCAGAATGATTTTTCTTAAATATTTGCAAAATCAACCCCCTTATTAGCAAAGCAACCATACAGTACTGAAGACCATGGAGCAGGAAGCAGAACAATAAGATACTTTTTTTTTCAGACGAGGTCTCACTCTGTTGCTCAGGCTGGAGTGCAGTGGCACAATCATGGCTCACTGAAACCTCAACCTCCGTGGCTCAAGTAATCCTCCCACCTTAGCTTTCCAAGTAGCTGGGACCACAGATGTGCACTACCATGCCCAGTTAAGTTTTATTTTTTGTAGAGATGAGGTCTCACTATGTTGCCCAGGCTGGTGTCGAACTCCTGGGCTCTAGTGATCCTATCTCTCCTTCCAAAGCGTCGAGACTAAAGGCATAAGCCACCTCACCTGGACAATACTTTTTTTTTTTTTTAAGATAGAGTCTCACTGTGTTGCCCAGGCTGGAGTGCAGTGGTGTGATCTCAGCTCACTGCAACCTCTGCCTCCCAGGTTCAAGTGATCCTCCTGCCTCGGCCTCTTGGGTAGCTGGGATTACAGGCTGTGCCATCACGCCTGGCTAATTTTTATATTTTCAGTAGAGAAGGGGTTTTGCCATGTTGGCCAGGCTGCTCTTGAACTCCTGACCTCAGGTGATCCACCTGCCTCGGCCTCCCAAAGTGCTGGGATTACAGGCATGCAACACCGCACCTGGCAAATACTTAATTCTTCTAAGAGGCTATGCACTGACCTTAAAGGTGTTACCACTGTCTAAGGCATTGGGGAACTATCTTCACAGCTAGTTTGTAAGTCACATAAAAACAAATAACTCTTACTTTAACATTTATTATATACCTTGGCCATGTCTATAATGAGTAAGAACACTCTTTTCAAATTAATACCTATAGGTAAAGATACCAGTCAGGGGCTGATGGATGAGGGGAATCTCAGAAAAAAGACCATAAAACTATAGAATCAGAGAGCCAGAAGGACCACTGGCAGCCATCCTGCCATCAACCTGCTGGCAGCTGTCCATTCAGAATCCATTTGTTCCACTCCAGTAGAAACAAACTCACGCTTAACAAGGCAGCCCCATCCACTGGGGGGCACCACTTGAGTGGTCACCTCCTCTGGATGCTTCTTAGCTTAACAGCCCTCATAAATCAAATGCAGATTCCAGAACTGGACATCATGTTCCTGAAGGTTACTCAATGAAAGGAAAACAGCTGCCTTGCTCTGAACACTTTTTCTTTTTCTTTTTTTTTTTTTTTTGAGACAGAGTCTCGCTGCAACACCCAGGCTGGAGTGCAATGGCGTGATCTCAGCTCACTGCAACCTCTGCCTCCTGGGTTCAAGTGATTCATTCTCCTGTCTCTGTCTCCCAAGTAGCTGGGATTACAGGATCATGTCACCACACCCAGCTAATTTTTGTATTTTTAGTACAGATGGGGTTTCACCATATTGGCAGGGCTGGTCTTTAACTCCTGACCTCAGGTGATCCTCCTCCCTCAGCCTCCCAAAGTGCTGGGATTACAGGTGTGTGCCACTGGTGCCCGACCTGAACACTGTATTTCTACTCCACCTATAACGTATTGACTGTTTTACAGCATTGGACTCAGCTCCTGATGAGGTTATGGTCCACCAACAGCCCCATCTCTTTTATTTAAATTAAGTATCTATGTATTTGTTTTTAAGTATCTCCTGCTTCAATTTCATCTGTTTTAAGGCACACTGGTTCAACTTGTGTTGAGATCTTTCTGAATGCCCCATCTGTGCTATTTCTCCTAGCTTTATTGGCACTTACATATTTGACAGAGCTAGGATCAGCATCCAGCCATCCTGACTCCCAGCTTACCTCAAAGCCTCATGACCAGGCTGGAAAATCATGGGCAGGATGAGAATACACACAGGGGGCTTTGAAACTGAATTATTCCTAACTAGCTGTGTATTAACTGGGAAAAATCCATTTTCCCAGGTCTCAATTTCCTCATCAGTGAGATGAGGTTATGGGTTCAAACCTCTAAGATCCCTTTTGAACACAAAGATTCTATGATATTATGTCCTACAATACTAGACACTAGTCCTAGTATATAATGTGTTCAGAAAGCCAAGTGTGTGAATAAGACCCAAAGAATCCAGAGTCCTTCCACCACATGCACATACGAAATCTTTAAACTCACTTTGAACACTCTGAGAAAATGCTTTGACCCAGGCATACATTTTAATAAATTTAATGTAGGTAAGAACTTCATTCATCTTCTGGACACGTTCATCCGTGGCAGCCACGCATTTTCTCCTGAAATATGCTGTGAACCGTGATGCAAACATCTGAAAGGAAAAGTGATGCCACACCAAATTAAAGCTCATTCAAACTTGATAACTACCTAATCTGCTTAAGGTCATTCTCAATAAAATGAGCATATAATCCTGTTTGCTAGGATGTTATGTAGTTGTACTGTATTTAATAAAAGTGACCTACTGAATTGTAACAAAACATTACTGAATTCTTATCTCTTTGTAAGGCAATGAAGACAAGTAAGTATTTATTCTCAATAGTGACCACATATACTGCATGTTTCCAAAGGGGAGGCAGGAGGGCCCTATCACTTAGCACCAACTCCAGCGCAGTGACTCAAACACTCCTACGTCAAGTGAGACAGGGCTCACTGGCTGGCCTTCTCATTCAGACTCTTTTTCATGCAAGTGACACCTTACCTCCTCTCAAGTCAAAATTCTGTCCCAACGGAGCAAGCACTATCTAGCTCTAGATTTAATCTGCTTTGAGGAAATTTCCAATCAGAGATGTGACACTTCAGCAATGCCTACTATAACCCAATGGAAGTAACTCATTTCCTAAAGAGAAGCTGCCAAGATTCAGCTGGGAGGCTTACTCACCATTGCTGGGTAAAACAGGATAAAAACAGCTGATCCCAGGAAGCCTGTTGGTCCCAGAATAATTACATTATAAATCATGCCTAAGATGGCAACAACGGGTCCTCCAGCCAGCAGGCTGCCAACGGCTGCTGCCTCAAACATCCTCTGCCCGTCGTTGGAGCAAATGTTGATGAGCTGTCAGATACAAAGAGTAGTGAGGGGGCCCTGCAAGGACATGGTTCATTCATCTCAGGAGGCAGGGCCCTAGAGGAACGAACCTCAAGCTAGGAAGTTGCCCTCTGCTGTGAAGCAAATACCCCTCACTCACCTCACCCAGGGATTTCTCTTTAATGTTCTTCAACTTAAGGATCTTCTTAAATGCCATGGTTAGGATGGCCCCCCGCAAGCGGACACCGGTTCGGTAATTCAATGCCCAAGTCAGTGCAAGCGACCAAGACCGCACGATTTCTGTCAGAAGGAGGCCCAGGACTAACAACAAGCTGTACTGCAGGTTAGACTCTGTTGCCTGGGTATACTCCAAGAGGTGTTTCACCATGAAGGCCTACAGGGAGAGATACACACCAATGTCAACATCTCCACGGCACTCATACACAATGCCATAGTTTTATGTTAAGTTAGAAAGAGTAGGCAGCTCCGCTCAGGGACCAGTGTGCAAGCAAAACAAAACTTTGGAGGACCCAGTTATTACAAGCTGCCTGCAGTAATTTACTCAGGGCATTCTGCAGGAGCTAGGTCTAATTGAAAACTTTCTTCCTTTCAGGACACCATCAAAACCATTACTCTTTCTAATGTAACATAAACCTATCAATGAGCTGAAGTTAACTCTAAACACATGGTCATTCAAAAGTACAGCTTTGACCTTATTCCAGTATCTCCACACATGGATACATTTCTTTACATGAAATTAAGACCTTTTTTTGGATCATTTCAAACGTGCTTATTTGATAAAAAGGAACAGTGTACCTACAGTTGTACTGGGGAAGAGTGAGAAGTGCATTTGCAAAACATTCCTGAAAATAAACATCAGCAGTTTAATAGTACAGAAGAGAGCAAACAAAGCAGGCTATCAAAACTCCAGAGACCCTCCCATGGGCCCACCCCACTCCCAACTCCCTCCCAAAAATGAAAACATGTTACCTCAGGCAGTATATGTCTAACACCACCTGCAGAGGGAAGGCGGCCAGCCCCCAAGAACCACCGAGTGCCACCTCCAGCTGAGGTCCTGCAACGCCGGAGCACACACTCACACAAGGCACATTCAGCAACAGTATTAAATACCAGGAAGTGGGAAGGAATGTACTTTTATTGAAAATGAAAAAATATAAAAGTACCATCTTCAAAGAGCATCTCACAAACACTGTACAGCAGGTGAAGCATTGCAGTAACATACATTGAAACATACAGAGTCAAATTATACAGGACTAGCCATCTAACAGGTCATCTGGCCTCCGACGGTTGTTTAACGACACACAGTAGAAATAGAGAATAAAACCCATATCTGTTTCCAGAGTCCAAAGTAGTATATCAGGCTGACAGCACTCAATCAGTGAGGGCTCCTGAGGTTGCAATGATTCTGCAATGGAGTAGATTCTCTAGAAAAAAGACCTTGCTGCTAAGGAAAGAGAATTAAAAACAAAACAAAACGAAAAGCTCCCCAAAGAGGTGCTCTGCTCAAAATGGCTGGTGCCACTGGTGCACTAAGCTGTGAGGAATTACCTCTGCTCGGGACAGAATAAAAAATCCTAGGCCTCAAGGAAAAACTGGTGGCATCCTTCTGGGTCTTTTCAAGTCCTTGCATCTAAAAATCAATCTTGATTGACAAAAATAAAACAAAAAACAACAACAAAAGAAAGCCAAACCAATCCCCCACCCTAAAGGAAGAAAAAAATTAACGTGAAGCCCATCCACCCCTATACCCAGGTTCCTTATAGCAAAGGTGACTGCAGCTGTAAGTCAGAGCTGAATGACAAACAAAAATGGAGGCCAGACACCATGGTCCGGAGGTAGCTACGCTGAATTCCAGAACCCAGAATCTCTCTGGGTTAATTTCTTGTTTTTCCTGAGATTAAATTAATACCAGATGTCCACTAGGTCCTAGGAGATCCCCACCAATCAGATTTTTGCCAAGTCCCAGGAAATAACCTGATCAAATAGGAGACTTCAGATTCCAAGAACTACTGTATTCCACCTCTCCCCTCCCTCAGACTTTTAGATTTATATCCATTGCTTGGGTCACCACTGTATACAGCCGGGTTGCTGGTTTACTAGCAAGAAGATTGGCTTCTTTTCCAGTATGCAATCCAAAATGTGGAACTGAGTCACAGGGCCAAAGCCCCCTTTTCCTCACGTGAAGCAACTCAGTAAGATGGCGGTGCAGTGAAGCCTGTTCCCACACACCTCAGCACTGATGGAGCAGTCTCCAAAGGAAGGCTGAAAGGACAGCAGGTGGTTGCCTTGGGCTCCTTCCTTCCCATACCTTTAGAGTGCCATTTTTCAGCACCAGATAATAGCATCAGCGCCTCCCAGAGGGGAGGAGCAGGGAAGGTAAAAGACATAGTGAATGTTTATACTATGCAAAACTTTCAAAGGGGGGGAAAAAGAGGAAACAGCAGATTAAAGAAGTTCCAACACATCGGGTTTTTAAATAACAATGACATTTCAAACCATTTTTTAGGGGATAAAGAAAAAAGAGATTTCCACGAAAAATCCAACCAAAATTTAGTTTTTAAAAAGTTACAAATGTATCATTTAAATCTAAACAAACTGGAAGAAAACTTGAGACTGTTAGCATAGCTGTCTGGCTGTGGAAAGCATTCCCAGTGAATAAACATTACCTTACCTGAACTCTTGGCGAGAGATTCTGCCCAGCTTGACTCTCTCATTCTGACCGCAGAATACAGCCATCCTGAAAATTCTAAAGAACAGCTTCTGTCACTGGTTCCACTACAGAGAGACTCCCCCCAAATCCAGATCCTGACAGCACCAAGCAAGCTGCAGGTGGAGAGAGGTTGGAAGGGTGGGAAACTTACCTCTCTAAGGGTTTTACACTGTCCTTTCCCCAAAAGGCCCTCGGGCAGAGTTAGCATTCACCAAGAGATAGCACTGCAGGAGGCGGCCTTCTCTTGCAGATCTAGGTGCGATGCTAATTCTTTATACACAGATCACAGGTGAGGCCTGGTCTTTTAGAACTGTCTTAATCCAAAAAGGCCCCAAAGCATCTCTGTAAGTGTAGCAATCTGGCTACACAGGACCATACTGTTAGAGAGTCTGATACTCCATGAACATTATTATGACCCCCAGGCACCCTGCACATATGGCACTAGTCCACTGGCATCACCAAAGCCTTGGATCATCTTGGTGTATAAATGTCAGCATCAGCTGGCCGGTAGGTAAAAACAAACACAGCACAACAACTTGATTGTGTTTCATTTGTTCTGTGTATGGCTACCAAGGTTCGGTGAAACCCGAGCAGGGACAAGAAATAAAAATGCCGTTTTATTCGGGGAGCCCGTATGTGGGCAGTCTGTCCTTACACAGGTTTCTGTAAGGACAGATTAAGCTAGTTTGAAAGTCGTGCCAGATTAGGAAACTTGCAAAAATCTAAAACGAATGTTCCTCAAAAGGATTTAAGGCCACAGAGAGGAGGTTTACTCACTGCTAGTACTAATCTCAACACCAGCCTGGTTTTTCAATTTCCAATGGAAATGAAACATATTAGAATTGGAGTTCCAAAAAAGGAAGTGTGTATTATTTACACTTTTAAATCTATAAGAGACTATGGATGAGTCCATTGCTTTCTCAGTTCCAGGACAGAATCCCATGAAATAACACTGGCCTTAAGATGCTCTTCCCTGAAAGGGCAGAGAGAAGAAAAAGCACGCTGCTGCTTTCCTATGAAACGAGGGCTCTTAGCTTTCCCTGGCAGCTAGAACAGTTTCCTAGAGGTTAGTATCCCAGTGTTCTGCACCATAAATGAGAGATTACGGAATATACGAATGTTCGGGGGAGTGACCGCGAAGCCACCAAGCTGAATATGGATAGGTAACTTTTTTTCAAAAAATAAAAATAAAAATCCCAACAATCCATGGAATTTTTTTTTAGAGGGGAGTCAATGAAGTTCTTGCATTGGCCAAATGGAATCAAGAAAGCCCATGATCACTTTATTCGGAAAGCCTGCATAGGGTGCTACCCAGAGGAATGAATTCTATGAGGTAAGAGCAGCCACCAGCCCTGTAGTGAAACAATGACAGAAGCTCTTCTTGGGGGAAGCTGGCTCTATGAAAGTGTTTGCCATTTTGGTAAATTACGTAACACAACATTTCAGTTACATGGTCCTTTTTACTTAAAACTTTTATATAAAGTATGTTAGTTGGTCAATTATTAATAATATAGAAACCCAATACCAGAAAAGTAGCGTTCTCTGCTTCAGAAAAGAGATCAAAACTTTAACAAGAGGCATCAAACGTCAAAAAAACAAAAACAAAAACAAAACTGCAAATTAGTTTTACCTAATCGCCATGCATCTGAGGCACATACTTACCGAAACCATGAACCTCCAGCTTTACCCACACACGGAAAATGCACAGTACAAGCAGTACTACTGCTCCGATGCCTCAAGGCAAATGTGTAGAGAATAGATTTAATCAAGGTCTCAAGTGTAAGGCAGCACAGCAAGTGTAAGAAACAGGTGCCCAGGAAACAGAGTGAACGTCAAAGGCTCTCTTGTCTACTCTGCATCAGTACAGACTGGGGAAAACCACAGCTGCCACCCCAACGCTTGCCACACAGTTACACTATAAGTCAAACTTAAACGGACTCCAGGTAAGACTCTAAAATCCTTGACAGTCCTCTAGTTTCCTCAGGGCTTATTTGCCACGGACCCGCCAAACATGTGATAACTCTGCCTCCAGGCACTCGGTATGTCCCCGGCGCTGGCTCACCAGCCCAGGCCACATAATGTGCTCTCACTCACTCACAGCACTGCAAGACACACCTGCCCGCACCGACTATCATTTCATATCAACACACAACCGAGAGGCACAGTCCCGTGCAGAACTGGAGTCAGTTCCATTTTACCCCCGCCCAGAAATCAAGCCAGTTCCATTTCTTCTCTGGCAACACTGCCCTTTCATCCTTCCAGCTGTTGCCAAGCCACCATTCACTCCAAAATCCATCGACCCCTTTCAACAGTTCTGAAGGCATCTCTAAGACTGCTACCTAGCCCAAAGCTGAGCACAACCCCTGGAACAGAATAAGAGTGTTAGAGCTGGCCGTGGCCGGGCCCCTGGAGACTGTCGGAAAGGATGGTTAGAACTTACTGGTCCACTGAAGCCAGCCAGCTGCGTGATCATCAGGCACACGATGGACAGGATGAGCCTGGTGCGGCAGAAGATCCACACAACCCTTCGCAGGGAAGCAGCGTCTGGCCCAACTTCATTCAGTTCTTCTTGCCACAGTCTCTCTAGTCTTAATAAGGGCACACGTCCTCGTTACACATCTCCCCGGGGGAAAGGCACACCTAGCTCCCCGCTTGCCACCACTTTTTGTCTCCAGGTTTTGCCACCACTCACATAAGTCTCTCCTTTAAAATTATGTACATAGTCTTCACCTTCTGGGAAAAAATACCATTCCTGGGGAACTACATATTTACCCTGTACAGGGAGCCTCCCAGGATACAGAAAATGATGAGAGCAAAAGCCTTTCCACCCAGGAAAATGATCCCTGAATGCAATTTGTGAATAAGAACTTCCTTTTTCAGGGGCCCCCGACCCTTTCTGAAGGTTCCTGTGGTAAAATGTGAAGTTGTAAACTAGATTTTAATCATGACAATCAGCTACCACAAAAATGTATTCTGTCACAAGGCAGCAACATAATCTCCCTGCAGACTCAGGAAGAGAAGCGGGGCTGAGAGAGAGAGAGAAAGCCCGTGGTTAAAACAGGATCAAAGGTGAAATAGGAGATAAAGCAAAAGAGCAAAGAGAAAGTCATCCCCAGGCCGCCCACCCTCCACTGGACAGCTTGGCTCTTTAAAGACACAGAGCTGTGGACTTCACACTCCTAGCTCAGGCCCTGCCCACCCAGCATGGGGGAGATGAGGGTGGACCAGAGGCACCTACCTTCTGCAGTTCACGTCAGAAGACTCGTGCTTGGACAGAGACCACACGTCTTCCATTGAGAGTTCCCCCTTCTTGTGGGCCACACGGGCCAGAGAAGAAAGCCACGAAAAAGTCATACAGGAAAAAAGCCCAGCATTGTCCACTGGGTGCTGGTGTCTAAGGAGAGAAAACCGAAATCACAAAGCTATCAACATGCACGGAGAGGGCAGCTCGTGTTTAAAAGACAGAGTTTAGTGAACAGAGCTCTTAACTAAAGACAGGTCTCCCCAGCTGATCTAATCTTGGCCTGAATGTTCTAAAACGGCTTTGATGGGCCGGGTGTGGTGGCTCACACCTATAATCCCAGCACTTTGGGAGGCCAAGGCGGGCGGATCATGAGGTCAGGAGATTGAGACCATCCTGGCCAATATGGTGAAACCTCGTCTCTACTAAAAATACAAAAAAATTAGCTGGGCTTGGTAGTGCACGCCTGTAGTCCCAGATACTCAGGAGGCTGAGGCAGGAGAATCACTTGAACCCAGGAGGTGAAGACTGCAGTGGGCTGAGACCGTACCATTGCATGCCAGCCTGGCGACAGAGCAAGACTCTGTCTCCAAAAAACAAACAAACAAACAAAAAAAAAGCCTTTGATGCTTCATGTCATCACCCGGCAGGGCGTCTTACTTGGAAGTAGTCCGGATGGGCTTCAGAGCACTCAAGCCGTGGTGGTACTTTCCCTTGGGATGCTCCTCGTCCAGGATTCTGAGCTGAGAATGCATGGAGACATCCAGAGAGAGGCCCTCAGCTCGGGCGGCTGTTTCCAAGGCATCTTGGCATTCCAACTATTCCAGCAGATAGGGAGAAAGGCAAGAGCACAGTTAATACACAGGCAAGAGGCAAACGGAACTGATGAAACGGGCTCAAACTGCAAACTGGACTCATCTTAACTGAGAAATCCCAAGCAAGGGTCAGGAGGTTAAACACTAACTTTGTATGATTTGAACCCACTGGGGAACAGTAAGCTAGATATTTAAAAATTTTAAACAGTTTTTTTTTTGGCCTCTTAGGTTCTACAGAAAAACTGATCAGATAGTACAGAGTGTTCCCATATACCTCTGTACCTCCCCCATCCTCCCCATCTGTTTTTCCTATTATTAACATCTTCCATTAGTGTGGTACCTTTGTTACAATTGATGAGCCGATGCAGATTCATTATTAACTGAAGTTCCATAGGTTACATTAGGGTCCACTCTTTGTTTTTTTGGGTTTTTCTGAGATAGAGTCTCGCTCTGTCACCCAGGCTGGAGTGCAGTGGCACGATCTCAGCTCACTGCAACCTCCAACTCCCACGTTCAAGCCATTCTCCTACCTCAGCCTCCTGAGTAGCTGGGATTACAGGCATGTGCCACCACGCCTGGAAAATTTTTGTATTTTTAGTAGAGATGGGGTTTTACCATGTTGGTCAGGCTGGTTTCGAACTCCTAACCCCGTGATCTACCTGCCTCGGCCTCCCAAAGTGCTAGGACTACAGGCATGAGCCACCGTGCCCGGCCCTGTTTTTGTTTTGTTTTGTTTTTCTTTTGAGATGGAGTCTCGCTCTGTTGCCCAGGCTGGAGTGCAGTGGTGTGATCTCGGATCACTGCAATCTCAGCCTCCCTGGTTCAAAAGCAATTCTCATGACTCAGTCTCCGAGTAGGGGGGTTAGAGGCGTGCACCACCACACCCAGCTAATTTTTGTATTTTTAGTAGAGATGGGGTTTCACCACATTGGCCAGGACGGTCTTGATCTCTTGACCTCATGATCCGCCTGCCTTGGCCTCCCAAAGTGTTGGGATTACGGGTGTGAGTCGCAGCACCCAGTTTATGGTCCACTCTTTGTGTTCTATGTTCTAAAATTTACATTTTTATTACCAACGTTTTATCTTCTGTTTCCCAATATGGATTGAGAGTCAATTATTTCACTACTAACTGCAAATCTGATTGCCCATTTTCTATGACAAAAACTTCCATCAGCCCTAATTAAACAGCCCTGCCATGCAGAAAGAGCCTGGATGTACATGTGCCTCCCCTGTCTCATCAGTAGCAGGAAGAACAGAACATGAGTTCTCATCCCGGCTGCACAGCTGAAGAGCTATACACTTCCCTGCAGCATAGGGCAGAAGCTCTCATGAGCTGAAATATAAAGTTACACGTATTGACTAACTAGAAAGCATATAAATGTTCATTAATTAGATTAACAAAAGTGCGTGCAAAAGTGTATTCTAAGGCTGACTGTGGCAGAAGAGGGTGGATCAAGAATCTAGACATGCTTATCCCTGTTTACTCTAAAAGTAACTCAAAAGTTTATGCTTTCCTGTTATAGAAGCAGAAGCTTCATTTTCCTCAATTTCCTTATCTTCCTTTTCTGTCTTAGCAGTGAAAGTCACATTATTACAAATATTTCCAGCAATTATTGTGAAATAGTAAAAAACAGATCTCAGCTGGGCATGGTGGCTCACACCTAAAATTCTGACACTTTGGCTTTTTTTTTTTTTTTTTTTTTTTTGAGATGGAGTCTTGCTCATCACCCAGGCTGGAGTGCAGTGGCGTGATCTCGGCTCACTGCAAGCTCTGCCTCCCGGGTTCACGCCATTCTCCTGCCTCAGCCTCCCGAGTAGCTGGGACTACAGGCACCTGCCAATGCGCCCGGCTAATTGTTTGTATTTTTAGCAGAGACGGGGTTTCACCGTCTTAGCCAGGATGGTCTCAATCTCCTGACCTTGTGATCCACTCGCCTCGGCCTCCCAAAGTGCTGGGATTACAGGCGCGAGCCACCGCGCCCGGCCTAAAATTCTGACACTTCGGAAGGCCACGGCAGGAGGATCGGTTGAGCTCCGGAATTCAAGACCACCCTGGGCAACACAGCAACACACCGTCTCTACAAAAAGTAAAAAAATCAGCCGGGCATGGTGATGTGTGCCTGTAGTACCAGCTACTTGGGAGGTGGAGGCAGAAGGACCACTTGAGCCCAGGAGTTGGAGGCTGCAATGAGCTATGATCGCACCACTGCACTCCAGCCT
The DNA here is from genome assembly GCF_007565055.1 of Rhinopithecus roxellana. NCBI lineage: Eukaryota > Metazoa > Chordata > Mammalia > Primates > Cercopithecidae > Rhinopithecus > Rhinopithecus roxellana. The sequence goes on along the minus strand of NC_044549.1, from coordinate 131,156,657 downwards.
GGGTGACAGAGCAAGACTCTCTAAAAGAGGGAAAAAAACAAACAAACAAACAACAACAACAACAAAAAACCAAGGAGAATAGATCCCCAAATCAAGAAAAAGTTAAGTGGTTTAGCACCTAACACACCAAGCCTTATACAAAGCAGTCAATTTTTATACATCACCTCTTTTTCCACCAAAGAACAGAGGCAACTTAAACATTAACAGAACTGAACAGGTAGAATTTTGTATACAGGGGTCAGCTGGATGGCTGGGCAGATCAAACACAATAGCTTTAGTTCACAGCACAGTTAAGTTTTATCTTTAGATAACTTCTTGGTATTAGGAAAGCACACAGCCCTGCAAAGCACACTCCCTTCCTTTTGTCAAAGGCAAGTGAGACCAGTGTGAAGAGAACAATGGTACAACATGACAGGAGTCAACAACAAGAAACGAACTCATTCCTATACGACGTCCTTATGTATAATGTCAACACTTAATTTAATGGTTAGGGACTATGGCACTTGATAATGAACTGAGGACTGCTGAGATTCAAGTACATTACAAAGGTTTTTCTTACCTATAAGCTGCATATAACCACAAGGGGAAGGAAAAAAACTCCTGGGTTGAGAAAGCAGAAAGATACACTAAAAATACAAGCACACCTATTTTAAGTGAGTAGAAACTGGGAATCTGTACGGAGTAGGTACAGAATGTTACAGGGACCAACCTTATTTGGATATCCAAAGCTTCAGAAGATGACAAAAGATCTGAAAAATGTCACTTCAAATATACATTGGGTATCTGCCAAAATGGACTATACGCTGGGCTATAAAGTAAACCTCAACAAATCTCAAGACTGACATCATGTATACATGCACTCTGACCACTTTAGGATTTAATTAGAGCTCAGAAACAAAGATTTTTTAAATCTCCAAATGTTCAGAAATTATGCAATATACTTCTAAGTAATAATGTAAGTGAAAGAAGACATCAAATAGGTGTGACAATTTGTACCTATATAATCTCAACTTCTCAGGAGGCTGAGGTGGGAGGATTGCTTGAGCTCAGGAGTTTGAGGCTACAGTGAGCTATGATCTCACCACTACGCTCCAGACTGGGCAACAGAACAAGACTCTCTTTAAATAAATAAATAAAAAGAAGGCGTTAAACGGAAATCAGAATATATTCTGTACTAAACAGTATGAAACTGCAATACATCAGCATCTCTGGGATACAGTTAAAACAGAGAATAGAGTGAGATTTTCATTGCCTTTAAAGCATATATCAGAAAAGAAGAAAAAGAGAAAAATTAATGTTTTAAGCTACGGGTTGACGAACATTTCTGTAAAAGGCCAGAGGTAAATATTTTAAGTTTTGTGGGCTAAGAGGCAAAATCAAAGATATTAAGTAGGTACTCCTATTACAAGAGAAAACAAATCTCCACAAAATGTTGACACAATTCAGATTGTAATAATTGAGTACAATTTTTTGTAATAACACATCTACTGATGAGAAGAATGAAATTCTTTTATGGGGGAATAACATTTCACTTAACTGAGGTTTAAAATAGTTTTCCCTTTCATCAAAATTGATTGCAAATATTCATCTATGAATACTGATTTGCAATGAGATTCTACAATTCCACTTTTGCAAATGTCTTCATGAAAGTACACTGCTGGGCTGGGTGCAGTGGCTCACACCTGTAAGCCCAGCACTTTGGGAGGCCAAGGCGGGCAGACTCCTTAGGTCAGGAGTCTGAGACCAGCCTGGTCAACATGGTGAATTTCCATCACTACTAAAAATACAAAAATTAGCAGGGCATGGTGGCACACACCTGTAGTCCCAGACTTGGGAAGCTGAGGTAGGAGGATCTCTTGAACCACGGAGGCAGAGATTGTCATGAGTTAAGATTGCGCCACTGCACTCCAGCATGGGCAACAGAACAAGACCCTGTCTCAAAAAAAAAAAAAAAAAAAAAGGAACTGCCAAATACTGAGCTAAATCCAGGAATATACACTTTTAATTGAGCCTTTTATCTCATGGAAGACATTATAGAATTCTATTAGATTCCTCTCTTGACATTTACCTTTATCATGTTATTACACTGCAGATTAATCACTTTCAATGGAAAGTTATGTGGAAGCTACTAAACGCCGCAGTTAAATGGATTATTTCTACATGGCAAAATATATATAACATAAAAGTTGGCATTTTAGCCATTTTTAAGTGTATGGAATTCAGAAGCATTAATTATATTCACAATACTATACAACCATTGCCACTAATTCCAAAATACATAGATCTTGAAATATGGAAATTGGCTTCGTATATCATTGAGGTCTAAAAATCACTGCTAGAACTGTAACTGCAGTTTGAAAAATACATCCACTATAAATTTGTATTGGAACGGAGAGCTCATTTTTTTTTTTTGAGACGGCGTCTTGCTGTCACCCAGGCTGGAGTGCAGTGGTGCAATCTTGGCTCACAGCAAGCTCCGCCTCCCAGGTTCCAGCAATTCTCTTGCCTCAGCCTCCCAAGTAGCTATGATTACAAGTACCCACCACCACGCCCAACTAATTTTTGTATTTTTAGTAGAGATGGCATTTTGCCCAGGCTGGTCTCAAACTCCTGACTTCGAGTGGAGATCTCACTTCTTGTTTAACTTTTGACAGCACAAGAAGTATATAAAGCAGCTTGACATTATTTACGATTCAAATATTAGTTGTCATTGAAATTACTTGACCACAGTACCATTTTACATTCTTACTAGCAATGGATGAGAAATTTAGTTTCCCCACATCCTCACCAGTGCTTGGTATTGGCTTTTTTTTTTTTCTCCCCAAGACAGAGTCTTGTTCTGTCACCCAGGCTGGAGTGCAGTGGTGCAACCTCGGCACACTGCAACCTCTGCCTCCCAGGTTCAAGCAATTCTCCTGCCTCAGTCTTCCGAATTGCTGGGATTACAGATGCCCGCCACCATGCCCAGCTAATTTTTCTATTTTTAGTAGAGACAGGGTTTCACCATGTTGGTCAGGTTGGTCTCGAACTCCTGATACTGTGATCCACCTGCCTTGGCCTCCCAAAGTGCTGGGATTACAGGCGTGAGCCACCGTGCCCGGCCAGTATTGGCATTATATTTTATTTTAGCCATTCTAATAGGTGTGGTATGGAATCTTATTGTGGTTTTAATCTGCACTACCCTAATGGTGAATGAATAATGTTTAACATCTATCTGTACTTATATGTCACCCCTACATTCTTTTTGCTGAAGTGTCTGTTCAAGTCTTTTGCCCATTTTCTATGTTTTTTTTTTAAGACAAAATCTTGCTCTGTTGCCCAGGCTGGGAGTGCAATGGCATGATCATGGCTCATTGCAGCCTCAACCTCAAACTCCTGGGCTCAAGTGATCCTCCCACCTCCCAATTAGCTGGGACTGCGGGCACATGCCACCACACCCAGCTAATTATTTTTATTTTGCAGAGACAGCACTGTGTTGCTCAGGCTGGTCTTGAACTCCCGGGCTCAAGCAATCCTCCCACCTTGACCTCTCAAAGTGCTGAAATTACAATTTATTTTCTAAGCGAATTTTTTTTTAGTGTTGAGTTTAGCAAGTTCCTTATATATTCTGCATTAAAGTTCCTTGTCATATGATTTGCAAATATTTTCTTCCATTTTATGGCCATGTTACATCCTAATTAGGGCCATTCATGCAGCAAAAGTTTGTAATTTTGAAGTCTAATTTACCAATTTTTTTCTTTCACAATTGTGCTTTTAGTGTCACGCCTAAGAACTCTTCTTCCAACCCCCAGGTCATGAAGATTTTCTCCTATGTGCTCTCTTAAAAGTTTTATAGTTTTACATTTTACATTTAATTCTATGGTTCATCTTTAGTTAATTTCTGTATGAAGTGTAAGGTTTCGGCAAAGGTTCACTTTGCCACCTACAGATGTCCAACTGTTCCAATATCATGTGTTGAAAAGATTACCATTTCTCCTGGTGCTCTGCACTTATGTCAAAAAGTTGGCCATGCCTGTCTGAGTCTATTTCTAGACTCTATTTCATTGATCTATTTGTCTATCCCTCCACTGATACTACTGACTTGATTACTGTAGCTACAAACTAAGTCTTAAAATAGGATAGTGTGATGCCTTCAACTTTATCCTTCCTTTTCAAATTTGTTTTAGCTATTCTATTTCTTCTGCTTTTCCAGGTGAACCAAGTTCAAGAGTTAGAAGGGTTTTATAAACATCATTTGATATTTGAGAAGCATCAGAAGAGGAAAACTTGGCATGCAATCCATCAGTATGTTTACAGGAGCATGGCATATTAACATTAATAGGAAACCAGAATCTTCACATCTTTCATCCATTCTTTCAACAAATAACTTGCCAAGTGCCTCCTCCTGTAAGACTATTCCAGATGGTGGGAACAAAACAAATGCCAATTCCTATGTGTATAACACACTAATTTCATTTTCTTCATTTCTAAAATGCCTAGTGACAGTTTTCACTAAAACCTATTCATAGAAAAGTAAATAGACTTGATAATTTTTTTTAAATCCTCGGATTGCATGGTTTTTGTTGCTTTTACTATATATAACTATGTCATGTTTCACCACCACCTAGGTAGTAAGTTACTTCCTATATTGGAAAACATCAAATTCAAAGGCTCTTTTTTAAAAGATTCAAATGAAAGCTGCCAGGCAAGCCTTCATTTCCCAGGTTTCTCCTGAATGCCGTAGTGGCACTACTGATGGCAGATACTCAGGGCTCTCCTGCTGCCTTTGGTTTTAGAACAAGGCACTTGGTGCAATTTTATCCTGACAAACCCCCTAAGAGTGGTTGAAATAGCACTAATCTCAGAATTCTCATGTAACAAAGCATGGAGTAGAAATTCTCACAGTAAGAGTATGGAAAAGTCTATATTGTTGATCTAAAAGAATCAAACCTTGCTACTCCAAGCAACGAACTTTCCAAGTCACAACCTGACCCTACTATTCTTCTTAAACGTTTTCCCAAACTGTCAATCTTGTTGTCATATCTTTACACATTAACCAAGTCAGGAAAATGAACCATCTGACGGAAATACAGATATGATACAGGATCTTCTCCTTTGAAGAAACCACTGTCCCACTCCGTATCTGCACCTAGCTCCTTCAGAGACAGGTCTCTCAAAACAATAAACAACAGACATTCAGCTGTTGGCAAGAACTCTCAAATGTTAACATGAAAAATAAACAAATAAATAATAAAAACAAGAGAAAAGAATTCTCTTACTCCAACAAAACTATTTCTTTCTTATGGCCTTAAAGTATGAAGATCTCCATAGGCAGAATTTTCCCACAGCTGGGGGCCATAGTAATTTCAAACATGAATTTTAGAAGACAGATACAGATTTAAGTTTCAGTTTACTCATTTTTACAGTGGTACATGCACCTACCACATAGGGATGAGAGGAATTAATGTGATAATTAAAAGTGCTTAGCAAAACACTGGGTATATAATAAACATTCAATACATGTTAGCTATATTATCCCAATTTACCTAGCCAATAAACCTTAGGGTCTATCTCAACTATTTCTTCTTTCCTTTAGTTTTCTCTGACTCTTTCAAGGTTGGGGCATTCATTTCCTTCCTCCTATGCCTTCCCTGCACCTATACCACCACAGCAGGATGCTTCTGGTAAGAGGTCCTAGAGGGTAAGCTGTCTTCCTCTTGTTTGTATCCCTGGCCTCTGGCATAGTAGAGAGTTTGGCACCTAGTAATCACACGTCAACGAAAATACCTTCAAAATACCTTCTTTACCTTACATTCTACATATCGCCAATTAATGCTACATGATATACCACTGAGGCAATCTTACCCATTCCACTTCTGTTTAGATTATCTAGCTGTTTTGCTTATTATTATTTTTGTCTGAAACAGGATTTTGCTGTCACCCAGGCTGGAATGCAGTGGCACAATCATAGCTCACTGCGGCTTTGACCTCCCCGGCTCAAGCAATCCTCCTACCTCAGCCTCTAGAGTAGCTGGGACTACAGGCATGCACTACCACCACGTCTGGCTAATTTTTTTATTTTTTGTAGAGACGTCTTCTTACTATGTTGCCAAGGCTGGTCTTGAGGTCCTGGGCTCAGGCAATCAGTCTTCCATTCTTGGCCTCCCAAAGTGCTGGGATTACAGGTGTGAGCTACCACACCCAGCTTTTGCTTATTATTAATAGTATAACATACAATTAGTTTTATTTTTCTCCTTCTGGATTATTTAAGATAAATTCTATCACTGGGGTTACAGGATTTAAAAAATGTAGGTCCTAGCAATTAGACTTCTACCCAGTTTGCTCCAATTAACTTTATTACAGGATATGTGCTCCAGGATTATTGCAAAAGAGAACTGCTATTAACTTTAGTACTTTCACTTCTATTTTGTGGACCTCAGGTTGTCTTGACATCAGCAAGAAATAAAGGAAGCTATAGCAATCTTCCTTGTGTACAGCCAAATCTCATGACTAGTATGCATTTATAAAGGCAAGCTTTTCACTTAAAGGTAATTCAGAAAATGTATACAAATTTATAACAAACCAACATAGTGTGTACTATGTGCCAGACACTGTTTTAAATGGTTTACAGATATTAACTAATGTAATCCTCATAATAACCCTTTGAGGTAGGTACTAGTATCCCCATTTTACAGCTAAGGAAACTGAAGCACGCCAATGTTAGGTCACAGCAGGGATTTCAATCTAGCCTTGAGCTAAGGCTCTTCATCACTCTGCTATGTGCCTGTCAAGAAAAAAACAAAACAAACAAACAAAAAACAAGCAAATAAACCATAACGGTACAAAATGATCCCAGGTGTACCTCATAAACGGCTCTTCTCTATTCCCCGGGTGAATACCAGATTAAGATAAACAATGACTCAGGGCCAGGCACAGTGGCTCACGCCTGTAATCCCAGCATTTTGGGAGGCTGAGGTGGGCGGATCACCTGAGGTCAGGAGTTCGAGACCGGCCTGGCCAATATGGTGAAACCCCGTCTCTACTAAAAATACAAAAACTAGCCAGGCATGGTGGCACATGCCTGTAGTTCCAGCTACTCGGGAGGGTGAGGCAGAAGAATCACTAGAACCTGGGAGGTGCAGGTTGCAGTGAGCTGAGATTGCGCCACTGTACCCCAGCCTGGGTGACAGAGGGAGACTCTGTCTCAAAAAAAAAACAAAAAAAGGAAACATAACAGCATCTTTATACTAACCTGCCAGTAACCGCACAGATGTCTCCCACATGTAACTAACTATATGCTTGGATGTCTAACTTCTCTTCCTCTTTAGGCTTCCCAAAAAAGCTCATATGCCCGAGCATGTCAGGAAAAAAAAAAAGTATGTCTATTTCAAGGTAAAAATAAATATTTTCTACCACAGTTAACATTCCATGAAGTGAGTTATCAACATTCTAAGGTTGAATGGATAGAAAATGGCAACGAACCAAGAGAAAAGACTTAATATATTCAAGCTTTAAGGGCTTACTATACAAAAGCATAAATAATATAATAAGGTAGGGAATCATGAGTCAGTGAATATTGTTGGAACAAATAAATAGCAGATTGGGCCAGGTGCAGTGGTTCACACCTGTAATCTCAGCATTGGGAGGCCAAAGTGGGAGGATGACTTGAGCCCAGGAGTTCGAGACCAGCCTGGGCAACAAAGTGAGAACTCGTCTATATACAACATTTTTTTAAAACTAGCTGGGCATGGTGGTGCACACCTGTGGTCCAGCTACATGAGAGGCTAAGGTGGGAGGATCGCTTGATCCTGGCAGGTCGAGGGTGCAGTGAGCCATGACTGCACCTCTGCACTCCAGCCTGTGTGACACAGTGAGACCGTCACTCACATCCTACCTACCTACCTTCCTAACAACCAGATTGGAGATGAATTAATTGAGATCCAGGTTTCATATCATACATTAATCCATCTGGAATTAGCCTCCCAAAAATTACATTAAAAATGATGACATAAATTACATAGCATACTTAGTCCAGCTATGATGGGGGACAGCCTCCATTTACCCCCAATAATCAGAAATGTGTCAAAAGGAAGAGAGGTTCGAACATGAGAAGGAAACTTTTTTGAATAAGGAAATTAGCATTAAGAGAAGGGAAGATAAAGCTAAAGAAGTGCTCAAGTGGTGGGGCGTGGTGGCTCGCACCTATAATCCGAGCACTGTGGGAGGCTGAGGCGGGCAGACTGCTTGAGCCCAGGAGCTTGAGACCAGCCTGGGCAACATGATGAAACCTCGCCTGTACAAAAAAATACAAAAAAGGTATGCTATTAGCCCCAGCTACTTATGAAGCTGAGGTGGGGAGATGGCCTGAGCCGGGGCCATCGGGCTGCAGTGAGCCAAGATCATGCCACTGCACTCCAGCCTGGGTGACAGAGTGAGACCCTGTCTCTAAATAAATAAATAAATAAATAAAAATAAGAAGTAACCAAGTAACTAACAGAATAATATATTTCAAGTAGTGGACTTTTACTGAAAAAGTAAAATACAGTATTTTTTTCATCCATTCATTCAACTAGTCCTTATTGACAGCCTACTATGTGCCAGGCACTGTTCTAGATACAGGAGAGAACACACAGACCCAATGTCACCAATTAAATTTAAGATACAACCATATATGCCTTAAAAGAGATAAAATCCAATATGGAAAAGAAAATGCAACATGGAAAGGAGGGAAATATAGACAAACATACACGGTCTGAACATTAAACTGATTTTTAATATGCTACCAGCAGGAATTCAGGAGAGCAAACTGGTAATATGTAATACTACATACTCTGGGTCTCCATAACTTTACTGCATAAAGGAAAATCTTCCAAAGGAAAAAACCATTAAACCCAACAGTTTACAGAGATCTAAATGCCTAATACAAAATCAATGGCTAACCTACAGTAGATCAACACTCTAGCTCAGCACTGTCCAACAGAAATATAACGCAAGCTGCAAATGTAAGCCACATAATGTAACTTAAATTTTTCTAGTAGCCATATTTAAAAAGTAAAAAGTAGGCAGGGTGCAGTGGCTCACGCCTGTAATCACAACACTTTGGGAGGCTGAGGTGGGAGGATGGCTTCAGGCCAGGAATTTGAGACCAGCCTGTGTAACCCTCCAAGACCCCATCACTACAAAAAATTTGAAAATTAGCCGGGCATGGTGGCACGAGATTGTAGTCCTAGCTACTCAGGAGGATGAGGCAGGCGGATCACATGAGCCCAGGTGTTTGACACTGCAGTGAGTCATGATCATGCCACCGCACTACAGTCTGGGTGATGGAGTGAGACTCTGACTCTAAAAATAAAAAGTAAAAGGTGGATTAATTTAAATAATGTATTTCATTTAACCCAATAAAAAGTATTATATCTTTTTTAACATATAATCAGTGTGAAAAATTATTAGGTATTTTACAAATGAAGTATTTCTTTTTTTGTACTAAGTCTCTGAAATCAGGTATTTTATGCTTACAGCACATCTCAGTTCAGACTGGCCATAGGTCAAACGCTCAATAGCCACAATAGTACTGTGTCGCATGGTGCAGCCCAGGAATTCACAAGTGAGGGTGTTTTGCTTGCCCAGAGGACATTTGGCAATATCTGGAGACGTTTTTGGTTGTCCCCACTGGAGCGGTGCTACTAGCTCTAGTGGGTAAAGGTCAGGCATGCTGCTGAACATCTACAATGCACAGGATAGCCCCCACAATAAAGAATTATATGGCCCAAAATGTCAATAGTACTAAGGTAACCCTAGATAGATAAACAGCTGGTACTGATATAGGCTGACCTAGGGGAATGTATTTTATGAGGCCATTTGTTTTTTGTTATGATGCTTTCAATCCCTTTTACAAGTAACTTTTTAAAGCTTCCCCTGAAACAAGATGAGGGGACCCATTTCTCTTATTTATCTTAAGGAGCACGGCACACTGAAAGGCTGTCAGTGGCCAGACAGCCCGACCACACAGAAAGGCATCTACACCAGCTGCTTTGTCTCAAAGGGAAAAATACTGGCAGATCTAGGAGCTGAGAAAAATATTAAATGAGGAAGTATGATTGCCATTTATATCTTTCCCATGACTATGTGACTAGGAGACTTAGCATTTTTCCTACCAAGGTAATGGCAATGGGGCAGGAGCGGGGTCACAGGGAAGCTAAAAAGGGACAATGAAGTTCAGATTCTGCCGGGTGGGGTGGCTCATGCTTGTAATCCCAGCATTTTGGGAGGCCAAGGTGGGAGAATCACCTGAGGTCGGGAGTTCGAGACCAGCCTGGCCAACATGGTGAAATCCTCATCATCTCTACTAAAAATACAAAAATAAGCCGGGCATGGTGGTGCATGCCTGTAATCCCAGCTACTCGGGAGGCTGAGGCAGGAGAATTGCTTGAACCAAGGAGGCAGAGGGTGCAGTGAGCCAAGACTGCACCACTGCACTCCAGGCTGGGCAACGGAGCCAGACTCTGTCTCAAAAAAAAAAAAAAGGAGAGAGAGAGAGAGAGAAATAAAAACAACAACAACAACAAAATGCAATTCAGATTCTGTCAAGGTTCAAACAAAGGTCAGGGAAATACATATTCATAAACACCTCCGGTACGAAAAACAAGTAACATTCGATCCATAAGCAGACAGATCTGCTCTTGCAAAAGACGCCTCTCTGCAGGCCCTAACACCATCCTCCGGCCTCAGATAATCAGCACACCTATCACACCCCATGGCCACCACTTCTCCAGCTGTCCCATCTCATTTTAACAGGCTGCCAGAGTGAATGCCTACTGACAGTGCAACCAAGGGCTTTTCCCCTGCACGGAGGCCACTGGGACAGATACCAGGGGCCAGAAATCATTCCCCGTCTGAACAATCCAGTCCCTTCCTGACAGCCAGACAACAGCAGGGTAGCCTTCCTAATAAGCCTCAGGCTGAGGATTCAACCAAGTTCTTCCTGAAGGCAGAGACTGCAGGCATCAACTGGCCACACAGAGGCACCTCGGTTTCCAAGGGGGTTAAAGGCTGCCTGCTCCTGTCTGGCACACCCCTCAAAGAAAGTGGTATCTGGGGCACAATTGGAATCAACAGGCCTCAGATCTCACCTCTCCTCATTCACAAGACCTTAAGACAAACAAGAGAACGGGCGCCTCTTCTAATACATCCTTCAGGCCAAGAAAAGCATTTCTACAGATGTCCCAGGCCCATGCAGCCTTTATGACAAACATCTAGAAAGACAAACTTTTAAGGGGAACTGTTGTGCCACCAGATACAGTTCTTAAGGGACTCAGAATATTAGAAATTAAATTTAAAAGAAATTAAAATTCACTTTTAAATTTAAAAAGATCAAAAACTGATGTCCTCCCAAGACCGGCTGACTTCAGGCTTTCCCACCCTTCCTAATCTCCAACAAGTTAAAGAAACCTACCAAGCACGTTTCCTCTCCTAATTCCCACCACATCCTTACTCCCCAGTGGGTTGTTAACATGACCCTGACCATCTTAAGCTCTTCCCTTAAGAACTTCCAAATAGTAGCCATTTCAGTCAAGAGGATCAGCAAAATTCTAGAACCCAAACTATATGGGGAAGAAGCAGAATACAAAAGAAAGAGCTATTAATCCAAGTCAGGGAAGCTGCTAAACTCAGTCCCATCACCAGCAGCTATGCTACACAGAGAAAAGAATTAACTTGAGCATCAGCTCACTTACCCGCAGCTGTGCGGTTACTCTGAAGCCAATGATCAGCTAGCAACACAATTCACAAGCATCCCTCCACCACCACGGTAAAACAGGTATTTGTCTGCAGTTGATAATCTAGCATTACTCCATAATCAGCAGGAATTTGAGGGTTTTCAGTTGTTTCATAAGCTAAATTCCAAGGAACTTATTCAAAGTTTCTATTACGTTGGGTCTAAGATTAACTTCGTTAATACCATGGTAAAGTTTCAAAGGATAAACTGAAAATGAATCACAGGGGTAAAGGGGGATTTACAGGAAACACTTGGAGCCACTGGGTGAGGGGAGAGAATAGACTTTATTCCATGAGATCCAGACTAGAGATTCTCAGCACTGCCTACCTACAAGAATCACCAGGGGAGTTTTAAAACAATACCAATGCCTGGGTTCTATCCCAGAGACTGATTTAATTGGTCTGGAATAGGACCCCAACATTGGTATTTGTTGAACATTCTTCAAGTGATTTTAACATTCAGCCTGGCTTAAAAACCATTGATTTAGAGAGTTGTGAATATTGTTCTTTTGCATTTGACAAAAATCCCTTCAACAAGATTTTCAGGCTTTAGCTAAAAAAAAAAAAAAAAAAAAAGGGCCCAGTGCGGTGGCTCACACCTGTAATCCCAGCACTCTGGGAGGCTGAGGCAGGTGGATCACTTGAGGTCAGGAGTTTGAGACCAGCCTGGCCAACATGGTGAAATCCTCTCTACTAAAAATGTAAAAATTAGCCAGCCATGGTGGTGCACACCTATAATCCCAGGTACTTGGGAGACTGAGGGCAGACTTGAACCCAGAAGGCAGAGGTTGCAGTGAACTGAGATCGTGCCACTGCACTCCAGCCTGGGTGACAGAGAGAGACTCCATCTCAAAAAAAAAAAAAAAAAACAAAGGCTAAAATATAATTTGTAAATAAAACTTCCTCTAGTGCCTAACACAATGTGTGTTAAATGCATAGTACAAGGCTTTCAGGGTTCCATCATGTGACCGCCGTACTGCAGAGCCGGCCAGAACTGCTGACCACGGTGAGAAGCAAACACAAAAGGTTAGGGGCTGAGCGGCTTGGCTATTTTTCTACTGGGAGACACAACATTTAAGAAAACTAAGTGACTGCTCAACATCATACCTGCATAATACCAATTAAAAGTAAACAGAAGGTTGTCAAGTTCACAGGATTCTTAAAAAAGCCAAACAACTACAGCCATTTATTGGAACCCATTCTGTGTAGTTTATTTATCTCTAAAAGCCTGAGTGTGTCTATTTCCACCACATAAATACAGATTTCATAATAACATATAAATCCTTTTTAGTGAGATTCGCTTTTGAAAACATACCCTGAACTCTAAGGTCAGGTACAGCTGTCAGTGTCATGGCATCTCCTGGCTGGTTCCATGCTCTTTTTGGCAGCCCAGCACACTGGGCCAGAGACAGGCAACAGAGCCATCATGCTTCAAAGAGGAGCCAAGTACTGTGTTCTGAGCCACCGGATTCCAGAAAGAACATCCCTGGAAGCTCACCCAGCCCCAGCATAGTCTGCCGAGTAAGTGTCTCTCCTGGACCTCACCTACAGAGAGGTGAGGCTAAATGGGGACTGGGCAGAATGGCCTTTGAGGTTCCATCCATCTTTTAAAGTACACATGTCAGTCTTGCTTTCTGCCTCCACGAGCAGGCTTTGTTAAGTGGAAGTTCTCATCTGATATCTAATAACAATTGATTCTTTGAACAGCTAATTCAGAAAATAATCTTAAGCAGTTAAAACACATATAACATCTAATCATCTAAATTGGCTAACTCCTTAAAAGGGGGGCAGGGAGGGAAAGGATAAATTTAATTCTGCTCATTAGTGGACTTCAGTGCACCAAATTAACTTCACTTTAGTCTGTAAGCTTAACAATGACAGTTGCAAACCCTTCCGGAGGCCCTGTTTCTTGCGTTGACCTTTTTATTTTTGACTAAGAGAGAGGGAAAAATGGTAAGACATTAAAGAAAGCATTAACAGAAACCACCTAACGGTGGAAACAAGATTTCATTGAAAAAGTTTCCATTAACCATTTGTAACTTCCAAGTCATCTTAACAAAGATTTAGGTACTTAAAAAAAAAAAAAAAAAACCAGGAAGCTAATTCCAACACTTTTCTTCCCCTTTGACAGAAACCTCCTTTAACTCATGCCAACAGGCTATATTTATTTCCCTTAAGCAGCACTTCCTAGGAAAGCTGCGGCAGTCTTGCAGCAGACCGCATAAGAGAGCTCATGATCCGGCAGCAGCCCAACCTCAAGAGCCCCAGCGAGCTGTCGATGCAGTTACCAAGCATGAGAGCCACCTGGGCTCTGCACCAATCGCAGCACTGTTGTTATCTCAGCCCGAGAGCTCTGGGCTGCTATTGGAGACCAATACCTGGCACCAGACCAGATACGGTGTCACACCCAGCAGTGCCTAAGAGACTACTGAGCCTCATAAAGCTTTATGGATGCCTACAGGGAGAGAAAAAAAAAATGCAGGTATTCTTACTCATCTTAACCCTGTCCAGAAAATCTGCTGAGTCACTGAGTATCAATCAAGAGAAAAATAATGCAGAGCTGCAAAATGCTAATCTCCTTCCTCCTGCTCTCCTTCCTAACAGCAAGCCGACTCACAGGTAATACTGTTGACTCGGAAAACACAAGGGCATAAACAAATTTACACGTCCTTAGTCTGTAAAGAAAAGCTTTCAAACTCTAAAAGTACAATGTACTAGACAAAACTATTTCATGAAAACAATGGTTGTCTCTGGGTAGAGGAATTAAGGGTGGTTACTTTTTTCCCATAACTTTACACACTTTGTACATTTTCTATAATGAGCCCTATTTCTTTCCTAACAATACATCTTCGAATCATTTCTGGTAAGAGATTAGACCCACATCTTTGATCCCTAACATATAACTTGAGCTCACCAAAATATTTCAAATCACTAATTATGAAAACTCCAACCAAGGTTAAAGGGTCAGCCTACCACAGAACTAAGGAAATACTAAGTAAGAGCCCTGGATTTTATGAATACTTGCTTTGTTACCTTTCCTAGACACAGAATATTCTAATTTGGTAGGAAGAAAATCCCACCAATGACACATTTTTGAGAGAAGGGGAAAAAATAACTAAAGATCATGTGCCAGTAATAAGGGTACATGAACTTTAGTTTACTTCTGCTTTTTTTTTTTTTTTTTTTTGAGACAGAGTCTTGCTCTGTCACCCAGGCTGGGGTGCGCTGATGTAATCTCAGCTCACTGCAAACTCCAGCTCCCAGGGTCAAGCGATTCTCCTGCCTCAGCCTCCCCCCAAGTAGCTGGGACTAACAGGTGCATGCCACCACGCCCAGCTAATTTTTTGTATTTTCAGTAGAGACAGGGTTTCACCGTGTTAGCCAGGATGGTCTCAATCTCCTGAACTCGTGATCCGCCCACCTTGGCCTCCCAAAGTGGTGGGATTATAGGCATGAGCCACTGCGCCTGGCCCACTTCTGCTTATTTTTCCATTCTTCCTCCTTTCCCAGATTAGACATGCTAATAAAAAACAAGGCACCCTTAGCTTTGCCTGAGAGCACTAAGAAAACAAACCACCACCCCAATAAAATAAAGCTCATAAAAGCATCTGACAAGCTTTGTCTTGCTTTTGCTTAAATATTAAAGCAATTAAAATCCAAACTCCTTGGCTTGTTATTCAAGAACACACATGCCCAGGCGTGATGGCTCATACCTGTAACCCCAGCACTTTGAGAGGCCAAGGTGGAGGGATCACCTGAGGTCACGAGTTCGAGACCAGCCTGGCTAACACGGTGAAATCCCACCTCTACTAAAAATACAAAAAATTAGCTGGGTGTGGTTGCATGTGCCTATAATCCCAGCTACTCGGGAGGCTAAGAAAGGAGAATCGCTTGAACTCGGAAAGCAGAGGTTGCAGTGAGCCAAGATCGTGTCACTGCCCTCTAGCCTGGGCTACAGAGGGAAACTCAACCTCAAAAAAACAAAAATAAAAAACAAAACAAAAAACACACATAATGTGAAATTCACTGAGGTATTGTACTATAGCTAAGACTTCATACATTTTATGCTCAATACCAACAGGGACTAGGTATCCCTAAAACCCACAACTCTTTCTTTTGCCTGGCAAGTTCTTCATTTCTCCAAATTCTACCCATTCCTCAAGTTTCCAGTCAAATGATACCTCCTCCTAAAGTGTTCCCTGAGAAGCACTTTCTCGTTTTACTAATTCCCCCAGCACCTAAATTACAGTCATCTATGTAGAGTACATGTTTGTGAGTTTAAGCTTCTATTGGTGGACAGGCAGGCCCAGCACCAATTTATCTTTATCTGCACCAGACTACTTGGTTCAGTGCTGTGCATGCATCTTGAAGAGTGTTCAAATATTTGCTAAATTAAAAAAATGAATAAACACTACATCTTAAAAAAAAAAAATCAGGGCTTGTGCAGTCATATGAGCTACATGTGCATACACAAATAGGATAAAAAAAGGAACCATGCCTGAATAATCATGCCTCAGGCACAGGAACAGTGTTTAGGAGTAGCCTAGGTATAAATCTTCATGTTAGCTGAAATAACGCCAGCCTAATGCCAGCCAAAGTTAGTACTCAGGCTCAAAGAACTAACAGCAACAGAAGCCACCACTTTATTAACACTTCAGGATTAAAGGATGCCTGCTAAGCCTCAAATTGTGTCACAAGTATTAACATTATAGTCCCAAAGAAAGTGTGTAGGTGTGCGAATGCTTTATTTCAACCCTAAGCATATGTGAGAAACTACAAATATTTGAAGATGTGACTATTAGAGCAATTTTTCCAAATCATATTCCAAGAGAATGATTTGGTCACAACACTAAGAAATGGACAAACCATGTAATCTGCATCTTCACTTCTTCACACCTTGAAGAAAAAAGCACAGCACTGGCCTGAAGTCAGAACTTACTCTTTGGTACTTTGCTTCTGACTTCTGTTTGACACCATTTCTTTTCTTTATTATTTTTTTTTTTTGGTGAGACAGGGTCTCGCTCTGTCACCCAGGATGGAGTGCAGTGGCACAATCACAGCTGGACCTCCTGGGTTCAAGTGATCCTCCCACCTCAGCCTCCCAAGTAGCTGGGACTACAGGCACAAACCCCCATGCCCAGCTAATTTATTTTTATATTTTGTAGAGACAGGTCTCACTGTGATGCCCAGGTTGGCTTGTGAACTCCCAGACTCAAGCGAGTCTCCTCCCTCGGCCTCCCACAGTGCTGGGATTAGAGGCATGAGACACCAGCAGCATAGGTCTCCTGCTTCCCGGTTAACTGGACATATCAAAGGCTAATAGTGGTGAATGAAACCTTGCTTTCCACATAAGAGCCACAGATGTATCCTTATCTCTTATTACTTAGAGGCATTTTTTTGTTTGTTTTAAATTTCTGACGGGTAGTAGGCATACCTGGCATCCTGGGAGATCCTGTCCCAGATTTCGTCTCTAACAACTAATACAAAAATGATGGTTATCATGATGTGACATGAAATTGCAATCTCTGCCCAATTAACTGCTTACTTTAAAAAACAAAACTATATGCTTATATAGGAATTCTGCTTCCCAACTACTTACATTATCCATTTTTATACCATCTCAGGCCAGAAAATTTTTTGTCATCTTGCTGGTTCCACCTGTCAGCAAACTTGTATCATAAGACAAGTTAAAGATAAATATATCTGAGAAATTTTGTTTTTTGACAGGTAATAGTCAAGCAGGTAATGGTGTCTGAACTTACAAAAATACTTAGTAGCTATGCATTCATTTTAATGTATATACAAAAATAGATTGAATAAACCTATGGGCTTATTGTTGTTGTTTTGCTAGGTCTAGGCTAAGTAACAGAAAGAGAGTGGAATAAAAGAAATCTTTTAAAAAAGTTCAGAGATTACAAGGATACAGTAAAATCAGGAAAACAGTACTCAAATTTCAAAGTTTAGGAGCAGGGTATGGTGCCACATGCCTGTAATCCCAGCATTCTGGGAGGCTGAGGCGGGAGGCTTGCTTGAAGCTGGGAGTTCAAGAACAGCCTGGCCAACAGTGAGACTGTCTCTACAAAAAACAAAAAAAAATTTAATAAAAAATAAAAGTTCATGGCCGATGTGGTGGCTGACGCCTGTAATCCCAGCACTTTGGGAGGCCAAGGCGGGCGGATCACTTGAGCTCAGGAGTTCGAGACCAGCCTGGCCAACGTGGTAACAGAGAACAGCAGGTAGGCACCTGCTGTTCAGGAGGCTGAAGCAGGAGAATTGCTTGAGCCCGGGAGGCGGAGGTTGCAGTGAGCCGAGATCGGAACACTGCACTCCAGCCTGGGCAACAGAGGGAGAGTTCGTTTCAAAAAAGGGCGACAGAGGCAGAGTTCGTTTCAAAAAAAAAAAAAACAAGTTTAGGAAACATGAAAGAGTAATAAAAATAAAATTCATGTGGATTCCTGAAATTTTATAAAAGTGGTATTAGCCTTCGTATTTCTCTGAGATAAGGCTTCAGTGATGGCTGACTCTGTATCCTTTAGGGTACGCAAGGCCCAGCGGTGCCTAACTGCTGTTCTTCTCCACTTTGTAGAGGAAAAGCTCACTGCTGCCACTGCATACCCTGATGTCAACTCTACTCTAACAAGCTGGGGACACTGTCCCCAGAAATTTCACAGGACCACATACCAGCTCCACAGCCTCCACCGTCTGCTCTGCAAGCCATCCTTTGGTAAGCCTGCTCACTCTCACAGCTTCACCTACATGGACACACTAAAGGCTCTAAATGTTTTTTCCTACCCTACTTCTTGTCTATGCTCTACCTACTGATAATTTTACCCGTACGCACTTCAAATTCAACATCTTCAAACTCAAAATCATTCTTTTTTTTTTTTTGAGACGGAGTCTCACTCTGTTGCCCAGGCTGGAATGCAATGGTGAGACCTCAGCTCACTGCAACCTCCGCCTCCTGGGTTCAAGAGATTCTCTTGCCTCAGCCTCCCAAGTAGATGAGGTTTCACTGTGTTGCCCAGGCTGGTCTCAAACTCCTGAGCTCAGGCAATCCATCAGCCTTGGCCTTCCAAAGTGCTAGGATTACGGGCGTGGGCCAACGTGCCCGGCCCAAACTCATTCTTAATATCTCCCTAATCTCCTTTTCTTCCCTTATGTCCATGAATAGGTTTAAATCCTTACCATCAATCCCAGACACCCCAATGCCTCCCTATCTTCTAGAAACACCTTTCCTCCATCCTCATTTCTATGCTTTACAACAGAAGCCTGGCCTGACATGGATGGGCAGAGCCGCTTCCTGACTGCTCCCTATATTTGATCTCTTTCTCCTGTACAGGTTTTTTCTGCATTGCTTCAAGACTAATCTAAGATAAAAATCTACTCTCAAACATCAGTAGCCATTAGGGAACTACAAATTAAAACCACAATCAGATACCAGACACATCTATAATAATGGCTTAAATAAACATTATAACATTGAGTACTGGCAACAATGTGGAAAAACTGGATCATTGCTGGTGGGAATGTAAAATGGCACAGACACTCTGGGAAAGAGTACTGCAGTTTCTTACAAAACGAAATATGCACTTACCATATGACCCAGCAATCGCAGTCCTGGGCGTTAATCCAGAGAAATAAAAGCTTATGTTCACACAAAATCCCGTAACTGAAGGTTCAGAGTACCTTTATTTATAATTGCCATTAACTTACAGTTAATGGCAATTATAAATAAAGGTACTCTGAACCTTACACTAACTGTGTCTAGCACTCAGAGGGTATTCGATAGTGTTTAATCAACATAAGGTCTAGACAAAAGGACATGAGGAAGTTATAAAACTGGCACCACGAGAAGTATTTGACACTGATTACATTGAGCCTGTTTCTTTGAAGTTAAATCTGAACGGAAAAGCATTCTATAATACACAGTAGGGTACAGAGAAGACTCATTAGCAAGAAAATGTTAATTAATAAAGCAATGGCTTTAACACAACCAAAGAGGGAAACATAGTATCAGGCTAAAGAAAGGCCAGTGCCAGCTGCAAAGTCTGTACTTTTCTCAAATTTTCACATAACAAATACACCAACATAAACCTCAACTTCCTAAACCTAGTCCATTCTGCTTTATTAGGTACTTTTGTAAGAAAAGATATGCTTTTTTTCCTCAGGAAAAAGAACATTTTCTCCAGGTGAAAATGCATCTTCATTATTTCCCTTGGAGGAAACTAGATTATTATCTAAAGACTGCTTAACTTATGAATTCGCTTGAAAAACATACTGATTATCCCACAACTATCTAGAATTGTTCTGAAATCTGAGTCTCTCCAAAGGATTCACATTTTATTTTATTTTTCATTTTTTTTGGAGACAGAGTCTCACCTGTTGCCCAGGCTGGAGGGCAGTGGCGTGATCTCGGCTCACTGCAACCTCCGCCTCCTGGGTTCAAGTGATTCTCCTGCCTCAGCCTCCTGAGTAGCTGGAGTACAGGTGCCTGCCACCACACCTAGCTAATTTTTGTATTTTTAGCAGAGACAAGGTTTCACCATGTTGGCCAGGCTGGTCTCGAACTTCTGACCTCAAGTGATCCACCCACCTCAACCTCCCAAAGTGCTGGGATTACAAACGTGAGCCACTGCACCTGGCCAGATTCACATTTTAAACACGGATGACAGAAAGTACAAGAAAACACCAAGTTTGTTTAGGTACATGAATGAAGCTTAATTGGCTTTATATTCTCTGTCGTCGCCCCCATGACCCCCTCCTCCTCAATAAGTTGTCTTCTCTTAAGCACAGCCTTTTCAGAAGGCACCAACATAGAGTAAAAGCGAAAAAGAGGAGAATGCTCAGCACCGATCAGGTGGGAAGCTGAAAGCCAGCCTCTCTTCCACGTATTGAGTGCTTACTATGGACCAGAGACTCATAAATAACCATAAATTCTTAACAGTAACCTAAAGTCAAAAAAGAAAATTACTTTTTTTTTTTTTTTTTTGGAGACTGAGTCTCACTCTATCACCCAGAATGGAGTGCAGTGACATGATCTCAGCTCACTGCAACCTCTGCCTCTGGGTTCAAGCGATTCTTGTGCCTTAGCCTCCCAAGTATCTGGGATTACAGGCGCCTGCCACCATGCCTGGTATTTTTGTACTTTTGATAGAGACAGGGTTTTACTACGTTGGCCAGGCTGGTCTCGAACTCCTGACCTCAGGTGATCCACCCACCTCGGCCTCCCAAACTGCTGGGTTTATAGGCGTGAGCCACCATGCCCGGCCAAAAAACAAGTTTCTAAATTACGCATTATATGAAAAACAGAAGACGTGTTTTAGTACAATAAGCAGATAAGAGACTCGCAGGAAAGGAAACTGACCGGTCGAGTTCTCCTGAACTTGGAATCTTCGCGGTCCCTGTGCGGCCCAGAAGTGCTGGTTCTCTCCCTCACACTTCTATACCCAGGACTGGGGATGATATACTCTTTTCCTATGTCAATATCCTTCATCTTCTCTGAGTGGAGGTTCCAGGGCTCACAGACTCTTAGTTTCACATCAGAATTCCTGAAATTAAAAATTCATCAAGAAATAGATTATTTCCTAAACAGTACTTAACCATATGTTCAAGTGCCTTAAAATACGGAAAAACAAACCAAAAAAAAAGGCAAAAGTACTAAAACTTTCTACTGTTATAGCTACAAAAATTAATTTTCAAAAAAGTTCAAAGATTTTCATTTCATTTTTTTAAAGAAAAAGAATCAGTATAAGAGAATCAAGAAAAATTACCTTCTCCCACTTCTAAGGGAAAAAAATTTAGAAAAAGTAAACACACTACTAAAGAGACACTCACTCTCTTCAACTAAGCTCAAATCCAGTGTATACAGCATATAGATAGGTTGGTTTTTTTTTTTTTTAAAGACTTCATAGAAACAATTTCAGTTTGTCCCAAGTATTAAAAACTCCACAATTTTAAGTGGACATCATTTCTCCCACTAAATTTTACTAAATAAAAACTTACCAAACACTTATTCTACCAATGATATATTCCATCTCTGCCTTTTTATAATTAACTAATGGGTTAGCTGGTGTTATTTTAAAGCTCCATGAAGTTATACAGTTAAAACAATATTATAACTTCAAACACAAATTCCCTGGGTACTGAAAATGTTCTAAAACTAGATAGTGCTAATGGTTGCACAATGCAGTGAATACACTGAAAAAAACCCACTGAATTGTATACTTTAGAAGAGTGAATTTCATGGCATATAAGTCCTACGGCAATAAAGCTGTTATTAAAAAACAATAACAAAAACAAATTCCCCATCCTGTATTACTAAGTCTTACCTAGTTTTTACCTGAAACTCTGTTCTAAACCACTGCCTGCCTGGCTAAGTCTAATCAATATCCTGTATCAACTCAGGTCACTTTTTAAGTTTTTTGTTTTTAACAAAAAACACATACATACTTCTCTAAAATGTTTCCTCCCCCCTCTAAGAAGGGTCACAGCCTCCCAGAGACAAGCTGAGAAAACACCTTTCAGACTAGCCTCCAACGGAAATTAAAAACGTGTAGCCGTGTTGCTTTCTGGATTCCATAAATCCCTAGCTATTACTGTGACTTAAAAGTACTATTTCTGCAGCACAAAATTCTAACCATTATAATGCATTTTTTAGGGTGTCAGATAAAAAGAGAACACTTAGTAATCCTCTAAATAAAAAAGACTAACTCTCCTCCACAAAAACAGGTTTCCAGTCCAAAGAAAGCTTGACTTCTTGCCTTTCAGAATTCTGGTTCAAGTACCCTAAGTTGATATAGCTGTTACTTATCTTTAAAAAAAAAAAAAAAGTCACCTTGTCCAATGACAAACTACACCATAAAGAACAGCGACTCACCAAGCCAGAGCGCAGCAATTCACGTCATTGAGACCTCATTAAGGCTAAACTATAAACAGACCTGGCATCTGCCAGTGTCCCCAGTGTTGAGCTGTAGCTGTAGATCAGAGTAACCTTCTTGTTACGAGAATCACGGAAGTCTAACCTTCCCCTTCAAGGGTTCCCTAGCTTAGCTGATTATCTGGAAAAGGAAAAGATTAGTGCTACCTTTTTTAAAGGTGGGGGTTGGGGTGCTGAGCGGTTTGAAAGAGAGGTGGTCATTGGAACTCATCCACTATACGAAATGCCATGTCAAGAAGAACACGAACATCATCTCAATTATCTAAGCACCCATGATAACCAAAGATTCTTTCAACCACTTTTATTTCAAAGGATAAGGCAGAATCAGTGGAGCACAGGAGCAGAGAGGGGCAGGGAAAAAACGACTTCCCTGTTATGACACAAATAATGACTGTTTTGTGCCTGGAGTGACTGCTGTGGTAGACACTGCTAAACTATCCTAAGGGACCAAGTTATCCTATGTATGAAGGGTGTGGGGAACAGTGTTCCATTATCTCTAACACACTCATCTCTACTTTCCTGGAAAAAGAGGCACAATCAGGGGAGCAGGCAGGCCCAAAGTAGGCACAAAGTTACTGTCTATGGCCTTGAACATAAGGACACCGTCGTCTGTGAATCTGGAACATAAAAGAGGGCACCCCACGTGGAGGCCGGCGAAGAGCTGGGAATCCTGACAGGTTTGGAAAGAAACAAAGCCCCAGTCTGAAGCAAGCAAGCAAGGATGGATCCCCAGGTCAGCCTTTTTATTGATACTATTTATATTTCCCTATCTTCTCGTGTTCTCCTTTGAAGTTGTTGGAAAATCTTTTTTTAAATGCTCACTTGCCTCAGCTATCAAGAGAGGAAGAAAGAGAAGGGATTTTTGTTTGTAGAAAACAAACCTGTTGTCCAGACCTGTACAAGGGTAGAAGCAGAATAATCAAAGTGGGAGGGCCCCAAAGAAGTCCCAACAGGGTTGAGGCCACTTAGCTGACCTTTTTTTACCAAGATTCTCTTTCCACTGATTAAAGTGTCGACAGTCTCCCTACACAATGATACTGATTCAACTGCATGGCAGGAGGAGAGTTGCACGGGACTACACGAACTGTTGCCTGGCCAGACTGGTGTGTGCAAGCTGCAGTCATCCCAACACTCCTGAGTAGGTTTCCATCACCTCCAGGCCCTCAAGCTGCACAAGGAAGACACCACGCTAAAGGGATACGTATTTACCACACCCACTGTAATCCACTTGTTGCGTCTCCAAGCAACCTCACCTTTCATGCACGCTGCAGGCCCCAGTAAAACCTAGCCATCTCCTCCTCCAAGACCTCCTGAAACTTTCCCGGTCGTTCATGTGCCCACCTGCTTCCAGCCCCTCCGTCTGTGCAGAAACCAAATGACCCGTGTGATAAACACAAAGCCACCCGCAGCTCTGTGTGGCAGAAGCGAAAAGAGCACTGGATGACCGTGGAGAGACCTGGGCTACGTTCCCGGCTCAGCCACGGGTTTGCTGCGCGTGCTTATGTCACGTACCTCCATTTACCCGCTTGCAAAAACGAAGGGGATGACTTACTTCGAAGGTCGCTGGCGGCTCCGCTGCGGGTTGAGCAGGGTGCCCCGAGCCGCCCGCTGCACAGCCTCCCGGGTGGGCGCTTCTCTCAGACTGGCTTCGCCTGGGATGCCCGGGCCCTAGGGCGTTTCCACAGCCCGCTCCGGCCTGGCCAGGCGAGCGCGACCCACACCCACGGCCCACGGGCGCAGCGCCCCCTGGCGGCTGCGGCCAGAGACGTAGCCCGCGACCCTGCCCGCTCATCCCGACCCTACCTGCCAGTCTTCCAGCAAACGACCCCGTCACCAGACCCCGAGCTCACAGGCCTAGGAGGCAGCGGCAGGAGACCGGGGGAGGCCATATCCCGTTCCCCAAGTCTCCAGTGTCCCCCGAACTGCTCGTAGCCCTGGCCACATCTCGCCACGCCCCGAGGAAATGCAAAGGGGTGATCCCCGTGACAACCGAGCTGGAGGGCAGGGGTGCGGCAGCAGCCATCACCTACCTGCGCCCCTGCTCCAGGACAGCCGCGCCAGCCGCTCAACCACACTCCCGAGCATGAGCCCCGCAGCAAAACAAGCCTTTATAGCGGCATCGGCCGCCACACCGCGCAAGCGCGCTGCACAAAGCATTCCCTAGGCTGAAGGGAACTGTAGTCCGCCTTCCGAGAGCCCGGGGCTGCGGATGCGGCTAAGAACTACATTTCCCAGAAGCGCCGGTGACATCCCGGGGGCGGTGCGGGCTTCCCCTCTTCCCACCGAGCTCCCGGCTCCGTTCCATCCTTGCCCGTGCCTCTGCGAGCCTGTCTGGAATCTTCTCCGAGGTTGTGTTTCCGGGGGGAGTCGGCCGGGAGGCTTAACCGTGGTCCTGTGTTGGCACACAGTGCTGTTCATAGGCAGGGCAGTCCCGACCCTGCGTGGCCGTGCAGCTGCCAGAAAAGATCGTGAAGGTCATCGTAGCCCGCGTCTAACCCGTTGAGAGTCGTCAGGCCGGCCAGCCCCAGTTCTTATCTGTTGTGGCAGATATGATTGCTTGCTCATGGTTCGACTCTGCATTCTGCGCAGATACCGACTTTCTCACTTTAACACCAACTGCCCATCAATGTCTCGCTGCCTGGTCTCTAGATAATAAAATGCCAGGATCACAGTCTTAGAAGTGGCAAGAGCCTTAGAAATGGTATGCTAACTCATCCTCTTCTTTTTATAAATGAAACTGAGGCTCCCGGAAAGATTGATCCCTTTATCAAAGATCGATCCCTGTTTCATCAGTACGTTCAGCATCATTAAATAAAAGCCACTGTTGAGTTCTTCCCTACCCTGTATCCGATGCTTTACATACCATTCTTGTTTCCTTTAATCTCCATTACAGCCCTATGAGTAGGTATTATGAGGTTTTGTTTGTTTGTTTGTTTGTTTGTTTAAGAAGGAGTTTCGCTCTGTCGCCCAGGCTGTAGCGCAATGGCGCGATCTCGGCTCACTGCAGCCTCCGCCTCCCGGATTCAAGCAATTCTCCTTGCCTCAGTCTCCCGAGTAGCTGGGATTACAGGCGTCCACCACCACGCCCGGCTAATTTTCGTATTTTTTTAGTAGAGAAGGGTTTCGCCATATTGGCCAGGCTGGTCTCGAACTCCCGACCTCAGGTAATCTGCCCGCCTCGGCTTCCCAAAGTGCTGGGATTACAGGGGTGAGCCACCGCACCCTGCCGTATTTTTTGTTAATTCAAAGATGAGCAGGAGGAGGACGAGGAGGAGGAGGAGGGGAAGGTGGTAAAGTGATTTGTCCATCTTTATAACAACTAGCTAGTTAGCTAGTGTGAAGACACTACTGTATCATAAAGCAGTGTATTCTTGCACACGAATTGATAGACCAATGCAATAGAATGAAGAGCCCCCAAACAGACTGTTGCATACATGTAACTTGATCTGTGACCGAAAACCTTACAAATCCGTGGGAAAGGAAGAACAGTCAATCAATAGTACCGGAACAATTGGTTATACATATGAAAAAACAATCAGGGATTACCGCTTCATACTGCACAGAAAAAAACCCATTTCAGGTAGCTCAAACGCTTACATGTGAAAGGGAAAACTTAAAAACTTTTAGAAGAGGACAGGAAATATCTTTATGAACTTGGGAGTAGGAAATAAATTTTTAAACAAGAAACAAAAAATAAAGGAAGAAAGGTTGATAATTTTTCGTATATTAAAAGTAATACCTCTGTATAAGATGGCATAAATTGTAAAGATAAACCACAAGTTATAACTGACAAAGTTTTTGAATAGAAAATACTCAAAATAATGTCCAAGTTCAGTAAGAAATGGCAGATAACCCAGTAGGAAAATAGGTAAATAACCTGAACAGACAGCTCACAGAATAGGAAACTTGAGCAGCCACCCAGATATGAAAAGACACCCAATCTCGTTAATAGGGAAATGGAATTTTTTTTCCTTTTTTTTTTTTTTTTTTTTTTTGAGACAGAGTCTTTCTCTGTCCCTCAGGCTGGAGTGTAGTGGTGCGACCTTGGCTCACTGCAACTTCCGCCTCCAGAGTTCAAGTAATTCTCCTGCCTCAGCCTCTGGAGTAGCTGGGATTACAGACACCCGCCACCACGCCCAGCTAATTTTTGTATTTTTAGTAGAGATGGGGTTTCACCATATTGGCCAGGCTGGTCTTGAACTCCTGACCTTGTGATCCGACCACCTCGGCCCCCCACAGTGCTGGGATTACAGGCGTGACCCCTGTACAGGTGTGAGACCACGCCTGGTCCAGAAATGTAAATTAAAATAGTAATGAGATACCATCTCACCAAAGATTCTAGTACCTTCCAACAATGCCTCAAACACTGTAACACCCAAAACTGCAGATCTGATATGATCATATTTTTTAAAAAGCTTCTAAATCCCCCTGAAATACTTCATATATGTTGATTATAGTTTGTTTTTTATTGAAAAAGAATAGATGGACACCAGACAGCCCTGGTGGCAGGCTTCAATACACTGTAGTACTGTCTTGGTCTGTCCAAGTATAGTCTGAGTGAAAGAATTATACTTATAAAATTACCCCCTCAAAATGTTTGTATTGTGAAATGTTTAGAGGGGCGATATTTCCCAGACCTCAGGCAACAGGGCTAGAGAATCTATGTTGCAGTGTAAAACTGTGTGTATTTCTTTTCTTTCTTTCTTTTTTTTTTTTTAGGTCTCGGCTCACTGCAACCTCTACCTCCAGTGTTCAAGTGATTCTGATTCTCCTGCCTCAGCCTCCGGAGCAGCTGGGATCACAGGCGTGTCCCACCACACCCGGCTAATTTTTGTAGTTTTAGTAGAGATAGGATTTCACCATATCGGCCAGGCTGGTCTCGAACTCCTGAGCTCCCAAAGTGCTGGGATTATAGGCGTGAGCCACCGCGCCCAGCCAGAATTGTGGGTATTTCTAAACAATATTTATGTTGTGCAATGTACTAAATATATTCATTAAGTATTTGATGGAGATGCAATGGAGCTAAAACAAACACATTTCCAGCCCTCATGGGGCTTAGACTCCCAAATAAACACTAATCAAAATTTAAATAACTGTAGTAAGTGCAAGGAAAGGAGGTGTGTGTTTCATCTGAAGGAAGGAGGAGTTTGTGAAGTGAAGACAGTGGAAGTAGGCAGCAGAGAGAGCAGTTGAAGCAGAGGAAACAATGAAGACCAGGTGGTGGTAGAAGGAAGGGAGCATCTCCAAACATGTAGATATTGTTACAGGTCTTCAGGAGCAAAAGGCAACCACTGAAAAGTTTTAAAGGGGTGAATATGTTAGGAGTTGAGAAATTAAATTTACCTTTTGGGGCCAGGTGTGGTAGCTCATGGCCGGTAATCCCAGCACTTTGGGAGGCTGAGGTGGGTGGATCGCCCGAGGTTGGGAGTTCGAGACCAACCTGGCCAACATGGTGAAACCCCATCTGTACTAAAAATACAAAAATTAGCTGGGTGTGGTGGCACACACCTATAATCCCAGCTGCTCTAGAGGCTGAGGCACGAGAATCCCTTGAACCCAGGAGGCAGAGGTTGCAGTGAACCGAGATCTGGCCACTGTACTCCAGCCTGGGTGATAGAGCAAGACTCAGTCTCAAAAAACAAACAAACAAAAAACAGAAAAAAAAAAAAAAGTACCTTTTGGAAACTGCACTGTGGCTGGCAGACGAGAAAAAATTCGAGACCACTAGAATGGGAGAGAAGAGGCCACCTAGGAGCGATTGTTGTTATCTAGGAAAGAGATCATGGTGGCTTGGATTAAGGTTGTGATGGAAAAGATGGAGAGGAAAAGGTGAACTCAAGAGAAATTTAAGAGGTGAAATCAACAGAACACGTGGATGGATTAGATACAGGGGAATGAGAAAGAAATGTCAAGGGTAACACGTAGGCGGTTGTGGAACTGGATAGACGGTGGTTTATTCATTGGCAGAAGCGCTCTACTGCAATAGCCTGACACCCTCCTCTATCTAGTTTGTCTAGAGCCAATGTCAAATGCTAACAATCACCCCATATCTGCTTTGATACTCATGTTGAATTCTAACAGTGATCAAGACAGAAGCTCCCTTTGCAGTTCAATTTTTCAATGAAAGGCATTTTCATGGAATAAGACCTTTTTTAAAGTTAGTTAATAAATCAAGTTTTATGTTTGTTTTTTGTTTTGTTTGTTTTTTGAGACTGTGTTTCGTTCTTGTGACTCAGGCTGGAGTGCATGGCACAGTCTCAGCTCACTGCAACCTCCACCTCCCGGGTTCAGATGAGTCTCCTGCCTCAGCCTCCCGAGTAGCTGGGATTACAGGCGCCCACCACCATGTCCGGCTAATTTTTTGTAGTTTTAGTAGAGATGGGGTTTGACCATGTTGGTCAGGCTGGTCTCAAACTCCTAACCTCAGGCAATCCGCCTGCCTCAGCCTCCCAAAGTGCTGGGGTTACAAGCATGAACCACCATGCCCAACCTAAGTTTTATATTTGACATCATGGAAATCATGTAGTGTAAAAGAATAATGCACCTCTTTAATGGCCTCAGGCAAATCAGAAAACAAGAGAATTTAAGTTTTAAATAATACCAGATGAAAGCCAGATGACATGATAGCATGTTCTACAGCCAAAGGGTTCACATATTTTCATAGAGAAGCCAAGTCTTCCTAAAGTACACAGAAGTATAGGCATGTTATGATCAGTCATAATTGCACATTCATCATTATAAAGGAAAGCATTGCACATTTCCTTTGTGGTAACAACTTCCCTTGTTATTTCATTGTTACGTTACTTCATTAGCAATATGGGTAGTAGTTAGTATGAAGAATTGCTTTTTATTATTATTATTTTTTTAAGATGGAGTTTCGCTCTTGTTGCCCAGGCTGGAGTGCAATGGGGTGATCTCGACTCACTACAACCTCCGCCTCCCAGATTCAAGCGATTCCCCTGCCTCGGTCTCCCTAGTAGCTGGGATTACAGGCAGATGCCACGATGCCCAGCTAATTTTTGTACTTTTAGTAGAGATGGGGTTTCACCATGTTGGCCAGGCTGGTTTCGAACTCCTGGCTTCAGGTGATCTGCCCACCTCGGCCTCCCAAAGTGCTAGGATTACAGGCATAAGCCACCAGGCCTGGCCTGCTTTAAAAAGTTTTTAAAGTACTGTTACATTGAGATGCACTATCAAATTCATTGGCCCAACAATAACAGATAGGTGTTCAAAAACTAGCTTCTTGTTAAAAACAGGAAAGAAATAGACAGCAATTATCTAATTTTAGCAAAACAATATTTGTAAATTAATTTTAACTTTATAGTGCTATAAGACCTATAAGCATAATGACTTTGCACACAACTTTATGAATGGATATATTTAAGTAATATTATAATGTAAATAAGAAGTCAACATCAGGGGTTTGAGAGAATTGTTTCTCTTAAAAGGGGTCTGAGCCTTATTTGAGTTATGGAAACACTGGGTTATAAAATTAAAGCAAACCTTGGCTGGGTATGCAAGGTCTTCCGTTATCTGGCCCTCATAATACCACTGCTTCATCTCCTGTCACTCTCCTAGTCAAACCTGAAGTCCACGTAATTTCCATGCTCTTTTTTTTTTTTTCTGAGACGGAGTCTCGCTCTGTCGCCCGGACTGGAGTGCAGTGGCGCGATCTCGGCTCACTGCAAGCTCCGCCTCCCAGGGTTTTACGCCATTCTCCTGCCTCAGCCTCCCGAGTAGCTGGGACTACAGGTGCCACCACCATGCCCGGCTAATTTTTTTGTATTTTTTAATAGAGACGGGGTTTCACTGTGTTAGCCAGGATGGTCTCGATCTCCTGACCTCGTGATCCGCCCGTCTCGGCCTCCCAAAGTGCTGGGATTACAGGCTTGAGCCACCGCGCCCGGCCTCCATGTTCTTACTCTAGCTGTTCCCTCTCCCCAGAACACCCTTCTAAATCCACTCAGCTAAAATAATACATCACAGCCCATAGGCAGGTCTTGGGATTTTAATCCTCCCAGAATGACAGATACTTACTTACTCAACGGAATAAAATGGTAGAGTATGTCTGACATCTCATGATGAGATGTATATGGAGAATTCTCCCACATCATATTTTGAAGAATGGACTGAGCACCTGTCAGGTCACTACCTGGGAATCAATAGGATCCCTCTAAGCCAGAGAAGCAGGACCAACAGTCCACACAAAACAGAGCCTTCTCCAAAAAACAGGCCTTGTCAGACAGAATGGTCAATCCCAGTCATTCCCCAATACTTCTCTTAAGTGTTTTGCTTGATAAATACGGACTTTTGACCAGAAGAAGAGATAAACAACTTTGGTGTAAAGGTTGTTATCACTAGCGATCCCTCCCTCGCTCCCTCTCTCCCTCTGTTTCTTTCTTTCTTTCTCTCGGTTCACGGCAACCTCTGCCTCCTGGGTTCAAGTGATTCTCCTGCCTCAGCCTCTGGAGTAGCTGGGATTACATGCATGCACTGCCAAGCCTGGCTAATTTTTGTATTTTCAGTAGAGACAGGAGTTTTGCCACATTGGCCAGCCTGCTGTCGAACTTCTGAGCTCAAGTGATCCGCCCACTTCGGGCTCCCAAAATGCTGGGATGTCAGGCAAGAGCCACTGCACCCGGCAGGCTGCAGTTTCTTTCAATCAAAACAATTCAATTGTTGAGACCCTGAGGAAAACATATGTATTCTTAAAACAGAAATTGTATACTTTATTGATTATAGGAGACCACCAGTGAGAAAAAATCAACATTGTTTTTCAGCAACTAAGGTTGCCATGTAAGTGTATTTGATAAGTCATGATACCAAAGCATCTTTTTAAACTTTCATCCTAATATTAAATCTAGGTAGATGGCATGTGGCCTGCAGCTGTCAGGTCATTGATCTAAAGGAAAAGGGAAAAAAAGATTCCTCCTTGAGTCAGTCTAAGTTTAAATTGCTAAAGGATTCAGGGATTAAAATTTATGTCTATTTTACTTTCTACTTGCTTGCAGCAATCTTTAGGTTTTAAAATACTTATCAAGTTTTTAAAAATTTCTTCATTTATTTGTATATATGCTTTTTGCATTTTATATTCTATCTGTAGCACATTTGAGACAATTTTTTCAAGTTTTTTTCTAGATTCCTATTTACTTAAAACAGTATTTCCACAAAATAATCCATGAAATACTAGCCCTGCAAGATATTCTGTAAAAAAGAGAGAATTTCCAAAATCAACTAAGTTTAGAAAATTGTGTATATCATAGTCAAAAGTTACATTAATATATTAGCTAGGCCAAGGGCAGTGGCTCATGCCTGTAATTTCAGCATTTTGGGAGGCTGAGGCAGGAGGATTGCTAGGAGCCCAGAAGTTTAAGGCCAGCCTGGGCAACATAGTAAGACTCCATATCTAAATATGTATATATATATATATATAGTAAATATATATATATAAAATCATATATAGTAGATATATTTATGTATTTATACATTTTAATATATTTATATATTATATATTTTATATATGTTAAAATATATAAAATATATTTTCAAATATATAAATATATATTATATAATATGTAAATATAAATATATATGATATATAAATATATATTTATAATATAAGCTAAATACTCTGAGAAATCCCGCAACAATGAAAGCTGGTTAGTCTTTAGTTCAGCATTTCTTACACTTATTTGAATATTTTATCAGTCCATTTTCATAGTGCTGTGAAGAAATACCTGAGACTGGGTAACTTATAAAGAAAAAAGAGGTTTAATGGACTCAGTTCCGCATGGCTGGGGAAGCCTCACAATCATGGTAGAAGGCAAAGGAAGGACAAAGGCACGTCTTACATGGTGGCAGGCAAGAGAGCATGTGCAGGGGAACTGCCCTTTTTTAAGCCATCAGATCTCGTGAGACTTATTCACTATCAGGAGACCAGCACGGGGAAAAACCCGCCTCCATGATTCAATTACCTCCCATCAGGTCCCTCCCATGACATGTGGGGATTATGGGAGCTGCAATTTAAGATGAGATTTGGATGGGGACATAGCCAAACCATATCAAACATGAAATAACAAAAATATTATTTTAGAAACAGAATTTAACACCCTCTGGAATTCGTGTTTTACAGAAAATGCTTTGGCAAATGCTTATCTAAAGTCACTTTTTAGGCCAGGCGTGGTGGCTCACGCCTGTAATCCCAGCACTTTGGAGGCCGAGGTGGGTGTCATCTGAGGTCAGGAGTTCGAGACCAGCCTGACCAACATGGTGAAACCCCATGGCTACTAAAAATACAAAAAATTAGCCAGGCATAGTGGTGGGTGCCTGTAATCCCAGCTACTCGGGAGGCTGAGACCAACCGGGAGGTGGAGGTTGCAGTGAGCCGAGATTGCGCCATTGCACCCTAGCCTGGGCGATAAGCAAAACTCCATCTCAAAAAATAAAATAAAATAGTCACTTTTTTTTTCTCATTAAACTTTGTTTCAATGGGTCTCAAAATTCTGTGACAGATTTTTGGTCAAGTGTGTCCATTAGAAAGTACTGATTTTTAAATCTAATAATTTAAAACTGCCACACACAAAAAAATAAAACCAAAGTGGTCCACAAAACATTCTTCTTTCCTTCTGAAGATTTTACGATGCATTGTTATCATTAACCAGTCTTTTACTATTAAACTTAAATGGCCAGTTGAAACAAACAGTTCTGAAACTGTTCTTCCACCACTGATTATGAAGACCAGGGTGGCAGGTATTAGGGATAACATTCATTTAGCCTTCTGAGCTTTCTGGGCAGGCTTGGTGACCTTGCCAGCTTCTGCAGCCTTTTTGTCCACTTTTTTGATGACACCCACAGCAACTGTCTGTCTCATATCATGGACAGCAAAGCGACCCACAGGTGAATAGTCTGAGAAGCTCTCAACACACATGGGCTTGCCAGGAACCATATCAACGATGGCAGCATCACCAGACTTCAAGAATTTAGGGCCATCTTCCAGTTTTTTACCAGAACGGCGACCAATTTTTTTCCTTCAGCACAGCAAACTTGCATGCAATGTGAGCCATTTGGCAATCCAGTACAGGGGCATAGCCAGCGCTGATTTGGCCTGAATGGTTCCATATAATCACCTGAGCAGTGAAGCCAGCTGCTTCCATTGGTGGGTCGTTTTTGCTGTCACCAGCAACATTGTCATGACAAACATCCTTGACAAATACATTCTTGACACTGAAGCCCACATTGTCACCAGGAAGAGCTTCACTCAAAGCTTCATGGTGCATTTTGACAGACTTTACTTCAGTTGTAACGTTGACTGGAGCAAAGGTGACCACCATACCAGGTTTGAGAACACCAGTCACCACTTGGCCAACAGGAACAGTACCAATACCACCAATTTTGTAGACATCTTGGAGGGGCAGGCACAAAGGCTTGTCAGTTGGACCAGTTGGTGGTAGGACACAGTCCAGAGCCTCAAGCAGTGTGGTTCTACTGGCATTGCCATCATTACTGGTGACTTTCCATCCCTTGAACCTAAAGGTGTGTTAGCACTTGGCTCCAGCATGTTGTCACCATTCTAAGCAGAAATTGGCACAACTGCTACTGTGACAGGGTTGTAGCCAATTTTCTTAATGTAGTGCTGGCTTCCTTAATGATTTCCTCGTATCTCTTCTGACTGTAGGGTAGCTCAGTGTAACCATTTTGTTAACACCAACAATAAGTTGTTTCACACCCAGTGTGTAAGCCAGAAGGGCATGTTCTCGGGTCTGCCCAAACTTCAAATTCACCAACACCAGCAGCAACAATCAGGACAGCACAGTCAGCCTGAGACGTCCCTGTAATCATGTTTTTGATGAAGTCTCTGTGTCCTGGGGCGTCAATGATAGTCACGTAGTACTTGCTAGTCTCAGATTTCCACGAAAGAGATATCAATGGTGATACCATGTTTACGCTCAGTTTTCAGTTTATCCAAGACCCAGACATACTTGAAGGAGCCCTTTCCCATCTCAGCAGCCTCCTTCTTACATTTTTCAATGGTTCTTTTGTCGATGACACGCGTTTGTAGATCAGATGGCCAGTAGTGGTGGACTTGCCTGAATCTACGTGTCCAATGACACTGATGTTGATATGAGTCTTTTCTTTTCCCATTTGGCTTGGTAGTTTTCATGACACTTGTGTTCTGGTGGCAAACCTGGTGCGAAAAAGAATAATGTCACTTTTTAAAAAAAGAAAAAACAGCTACAACAAACTTCCCAAAGGGTCAGGGATTCTCCAGTGATAAAGAGTGATGCTGAGGACAGCAGATGGGTGAATCCTATCAGTACCCAGCTGAGTGAGGCTAAGAGAGAAGGGCCTTATGCTTATAGGAACTGGGGTTGCTGCAGTCAACCCACACATTTTAAGTCCAGAATAGTCCATTTAGGCTGAAGCAACCTGGGCAATCTTAGGTTCAACAGGATAACTGTTACTGCCATTTTTACTGTTATTTCTGCTTCAATTTACTGCTATTAATTGCTTAAGATGGCAATTTACTGCTATTAATTGCAAGGCACTATACATACATTATCTCAAACCACATAAAACTCTTGCAAGATAGATTTTACCCTCCCAATTTTAGAGATAAGGAAACTGAGGCTGAGAGAGAGTGACATGATTCTCGTAGAAAGGATTTGGTCTCAGACATTTCTTACTGCATTGTGCTACCTCAATCTGTAAACCTTCATTGAGGTAACTGCTCTCTCTTTGCTCTGTAAGCCACTTATTACTTTCCCTAAAGCCTTCCCTGCCAGAAACAATTCTAGAATAAAACAGGTTAAACCCCTGATGACCTTGGCCCAATTAATCTTATCAGGTCTGGCTTCCATCATGAACCAATTAATTACATACATTAATCTGATAAGACCTATGATTACCTAGGCATGGAATGGTATTTTGAAATTACTTCCCAAGGCTATTTAAGAATCACTATTATAAAGACACATGCACACATATGTTCACTGCAGCACTAATCACAATAGCAAAGACATGGAACTGACCTAAATGCCCATCAATGATAGACTGGATAAAGAAAATGTGGTACACACACACCATGGAATACTATGCAGCCATAAAAAGGAATGAATTCATGTCCTTTGCAGGACCATAGATGGAACTGGGAGCCATTATTCTTAGCAAACTAACACAGGAACAGAAAACCAAGTACTGCATGTTCTCACTTACAAGTACCAACTAAATGGTGAGAACACATGGACACAGAGAGGGGAACAACACACACTAAGGCCTTTCAGACGGTGGAGGGTGGGAGGAGGGAGAGGATCAGGAAAAATAACTAATGGGTACTAGGCTTAATAACTGGGTGATGAAATAATCTGTACAACAAACCCCACAACACAAGTTTACCTATATAACAAACCTGCACATGTACCCCTGAACTTAAAAGTTAAAAAAAGAGGCCAGGCACGGTGGTTCACACCTGTCATCCTAGCACTTTGGGAGGCTGAGGCGGGTGGATCACGAGGTCAGGAGATTGAGACCATCCTGGCTAACATGGTGAAACTCCATCTCTACTAAAAATACAAAAAATTAGCCAGATGTGGTGGTGGGCGCCTGTAGTCCCAGCTACTCGGGAGGCTGAGGCAGGAGAATGGCGTGAACCCGGGAGGCGGAGCTTGCAGTGAGCAGAGATCCACTGCACTCCATCCTGGGCAACAAAGTGAGACTCCGTCTCAAAAAAAAAAAAAAAAAAGTTAAAAAAACAATCACACAAGAAAATCTTAACGTTGGAAGCCAAAGTCAAATAACTACAGAAGCCAAGGAGGTAACATAAATGAGGAAAGCTGCTCAGGAATGAGACAGGAGGGGTGATGGAGACTGCGGTGATCTAGAGCAAATATGAACCATCCAAAGGGTTTCACCACTTCTGAGCTTTGGCAGATTGTCGTCAAGCAGAAACATGAGCCTCGTGTTCCTAGATCTTATTTTTCAAACGAAGCCAGAAACAGTTTTTATGTGAAATCTCTCAGTGTTTAAGTGTTACACAACTAACTTTAAAAAAAGAAAGAAAGAAAAAAAACACTAGCAGGGCCAAAAACAACATAAACTTTCAGGCTAATAGCTCATGACCTTTTCTTTAAAATTGTAAGTCAGCAGCCAGGTGCGGTGGCTCACGCATGTAATCCCAGCACTTTGGGAGGCCGAGGCGGGCAGGTCATCTAAGGTTGGGAGTTCGAGACCAGCCTGACCAACACAGAGAAACCCCGTCTCTACTAAAAAAAAAAAAAAAATTAGCTGGGCATCAGCCATCCCATTACTGGGTATATACCCAAAGGATTATAAATCATGCTGCTATAAAGACACATGCACACTTAAACGTTTATTGCAGCACTATTCACAATAGCAAAGACTTGGAACCAACCCAAATGTCCATCAATGATAGACTGGATTAAGAAAATGTGGCACATATACACCATGGAATACTATGCAGCCATAAAAAAGGATGAGTTCATGTCCTTTGTAGGGACATGGATGAAGCTGGAAACCATCATTCTGAGCAAACTATCGCAAGGACAGAAAACCAAACACCACATGTTCTCACTCATAGGTGGGAATTGAACAATGAGAACACTTGGACACAGAGTGGGGAACATCACACACTGGGGCCTGTCGTGGGGTGGGGGGATCTGGGAGGGATAGCATTAGAAGATATACTTAATGTAAATAACGAGCTAATGGGTGCAGCACACCATCATGGCACATGTATACATATGTAACAAACCTGCATGTTGTGCACATGTACCCTGGAACTTAAAGTATAATTTTAAAAAATGAAAAAAAAATTAGCTGGGCGTTGTGGTGCATGCCTGTAATCCCAGCTACTCGGGAGGCTGAGGCAGGATAATTGCTTGAACCTGGGAGGCGGAGGTTGCGGTGGGCTGAGATCACACCATTGTACTGCAGCATGGGCAATAAGAGAGAAACAGAGAAACTCCATTTAAAAAAATCAGAAGTCAGCTTTTATTTAAAAAAAGTATTACCTCTGCCACCACCCCCTATCCACTAATCACTCCCTTCTTTGGGTAGACCTGGGTCCAGATTGCTTTTGAAACACTAAAAAGGCATGGCAAATCAGCTTGGAGAAGAGGAAGCAAAAATATGTTGTCACTGGAGCAGTGTTAATGGCTTCCTCATACTTTAAAGTCTTAACTATACTGAAGTCATGTTTAACGCCTCAGTGTATGAAGTTGCTTATATTAATGGGGACCCCCCCCAACGTTTTTCTTTTTTGAAAGATGGCAGCAGGGGGTCGGGCATGGTGGCTCACACTTGCAATTACAGCACTTTGGGAGGCCAAGGCAGGCAGATCACCTGAGGTCAGGAGTTTGAGGCCAGCCTGGCCAACATGGTAAAACCTCATCTCTACTAAAAATACAAAAAATTAGCCAGGCATGGTGGCAGGTGCCTGTAATCACAGTTACTTGGGAGGCTGAGGCAGGAGAATCAATTGAACCCGGGAGGTGGAGGTTGCAGTGAGCCAAGACCGCACCATTGCACTCCAGCGTGGGAGACAGAACGAGACTCCATCTCAAAAAAAAAAAAAAGGAAGGGAGGGAGGGAGGGAGGGAAGAGAGACAGAGGAAGGAAGGAAGGGAGGGAGGGAGGGAGGGAAGAGAGAAAAAGAAAGGAAGGAAGGAAGGGAGAAAGGAAGGAAGGAAAAAGAAAGAAAGAAAGAAAGAAAGAAAGAAAGAGAGAGAGAGAGAGAGAGAGAGAGAGAGAAAGAAAGAGAGAGAGAGAGAGAGAGAAAGAAAGAAAGAAAAGAAAGAAAGAGAGAGAAAGGCGGCAGCAGGGTCTAACAAGTGCATGTGGCACCTAGAGGCAGTGGTAGGCATACGTGCCTTCCCGGTGATGCACTGTGCACCAGAGTGACTTTAAAGAATGAGGAAGCCATTAGCACTGCTCCAGTGACCACATATTTTTCTTCCTCTTCTCCAAACTGATTTGCCATATTACTTTTGGAGGCTAGATTCAGGCCCAGTTAAAGCACTGGGTGAGTTATTCCTCTGTGACATTCTCTTGTCACCAAGGGGTCTTGTTAGAGAGGTGGCTAATGCCAGCTCATATATGTATTATTCAAAGGTAGGGCTCAAGGTGTGGTCTGAGTTTTTTTAAGGTTAACATCATCATCAAGTACCCAGAGAAGTGCCAAAGAGAGGAAGATGGAAAGAGGCTGGTTCCATGGGAAAGGATTCCTCCTCAGCTTCATCCTCCACCTGCTGCTGCAAGGTACCATAAGATAAGAGCAAGAGCTGAGCAGACATGTAACTCCTGGGAAGCCGAGAAAACAGGCTAATATTTGTTATTCCTAGATAGTCAATGATTGGATGTTCATTATGGTAAAAATGATGCTCATGTCATTGACAACTTTGTACCTCTTCCTAGGATCCTAACATTTAGTTGACTCTTTTCTTTTCTCTTTCTTTCTTTCTTTCTTTCTTTCTTTCTTTCTTTCTTTCTTTCTTTCTTTCTTTCTTTCTTTCTTTCTTTCTTTCTTTCTTTCTTTCTTTCTTTCTTTCTTTCTTTCTTTCTTTTTTAGATGGAGTCTTGGTCTATTACCCAGGCTAGAGTGCAGTGGCACAATCTCGGCTCACTGCAACCTCCACCTCCCAGGTTCAAACGATCTTGTGCCTCAGCCTCCTGAGTCGCTGGGATTACAGGCACCCGCCACCATGCCCAGCTAATTTTTGTATTTTTAGTAGAGATGAGGTTTCACCATGTTGGCCAGGCTGGTCTCGAACTCCTGTCCTCAGGTGATCCACCCACCTCGGCCTCCCAAAATGTTGGGATTACAGGCGTGAGCCACTGAGCCCAGCCTGAGAATTCTTTAAGATAATCTCAGTGTTGAAGACTACTAAATGTTAGAACAATCACAGCACATAGTAAAGACACAGTAAATACTCATTAAATTGAAAAAACTGAAATTGATTTGTTTTCTTAAGATCCCATATGTCTCACACTACCTACCTGATTACCTCCCTTATCATTAATTTATTAGCATCTATGACATATTAATACAGTGAGGCGGAGAACTGTGAGTGCAAAATTTGTCACTGACATCACTCACATGGCTCCACATTGGAGGTAAGCAAGAGAAGGACCCTGGGGGAAGGTGGAGAGGTTGCAGTGAGATTGTTAAGGACGTGGCAGGACACTGTAAAGTGGCGGTTAGGGTTGAGTTTGCATACACATCTGGACAGGTTTTGCATGGGGACAAAACAATGGCACTAAGGATGGATCCCTGACTCAGCTCACCTCATCAACTTCCACCATTTGCCTACCAGCCCAGCCCACCCTTCCTGGACCAGGAAGGAGGAGCTCACTTGCTTCTCCCAGTGCCCCCTGTTTTCTCTCCATGCAGAAACACTCTCCAGGCCCCCCAGCCCTGGCCCTCCTCTCTCAGAGTCTCTGCTCACTACAGGAAAGGGCAACACTTTAATTATCAATTGCTCAGGCTTTGGCCAGCATGGGGTGGACCCTGCTGCCTTTCAAGCAGTGTTTGACAGAAAGGCTATCGGTCCAGTCACCAACTACAGCATCCTCATTCATGTCAACATCACCTTCACCCTGTCTGCCATCTGGAAGTGGTAAGTCCTCACCCAACATTGCAGTGGTCTAGTGGTGAGCAGTGGACCCTCTAATTGGATTTTTTTTTGTTTTTATTTTTTTGAGACGGAGTCTCGCTCTTGTCACCCAGGCTGGAGTGCAGTGGTGCAATCTCAGCTCACTGCAACCTCTGCCTCCCAGTTTCAAGTGATTCTCCTGCCTCAGCCTCCGGAACGTGCCGCCACACCCAGCTAATTTTTGTATTTTTAGTAGAGACAGGGTTTCACCGTGTTGGCCAGGCTGGTCTCAAATTCCTGGCCTCAGGTGATCCTCCTGCCTTGGTCTCCCAAAGTTCTGGGATTACAGGCGTGAGCCACCGTGCCCAGCCCTCTGATTGGATTTTGTAAAATTGGTTCCAACAAAAAAATCAAACAACCCAATTCAAAAATGGGCAAGGGAATTGAAAAGACATTTCTCCAAAGAAGATATACAAATAGCCAATAAGCACAAGAAAAGATGTTTGTTCAATGTTACTAATAGTTAAGAAAATGCAGATCAAAACTACAATAAGATACCATTTCACACCCATTAGGAGGGCTACTATTAAAAACAAACAGAAGCCTGGCAAGGTGGCACATGCCTGTAATCTCAGCACTTTGGGAGGCTGAGGTGGGTGGATCACCTGAAGTCAGCAGTTCAAGACCAGCCCGACCAACATGGTGAAACCCTGTCTCTACTAAAAATACAAAAATTGGCTGAGTGTGGTGGCAGGTACCTGTAATCCCAGTTACTAGGGAGGCTGAGACAGGAGAATTGCTTGAACCCAGGAGGTGGAGGTTGCAAAGAGCCAAGATTGTGCCACTGCACTCCAGCCTGGGAGACAGAGCAAGATTCTGTCTCAAAACAAAAAAAACAGAAAATAACAAGTGTTGGTGATGATGTGGAGAAATTGGAACCCTTGTGCACTGCATGTGAGGATGTAAAATGGTGTAGCCACTGTGGAAAAACAGTATGGCTGTTTCTCAAAATATTAAAAATAGTATTACCATGCAACCAAATAATTATGCTTCTGGATAAATACCCAAAAAAAGTGAAAACAGGATATTTGTACACTTACATTCATAGCAGAATTACAATAGTTAAAACTCGGAAGCAGTCTAAGTGTCTATCGATAGATGAATGGACAGATTAAATGTGGTACGTACTTACAATGGAATATTATGCAGCCTTCAAGTGGAACAAAATTCTAACACTTGCCACAGTGTGGGCAAGCCTTGAGGATATTATGCTAAGTGAAATAAGTCAGTCACAAAACGACAAATAGTGTATATGTCTAATTTTATAGAGACAGAAAGTAGAATAGCAGTTGCCAGGGATTGGAGAGAAGGTGAAATAGGGAATTAACTGTTTAATGGGTGTAGAGTTTCCGATTTGCAAGAAGAAAAGAGCTCTGGTGGTGGAGGGTGGTGGCTGGACAACAGTGTGAATGTGTTTAGTGCCACTGAACTATACACTTAAAATGGTTAAGAGAGTACATTTTACATTGTATATTTTTATCACAATAAAATATTGAAAAAATTACTTTTAGTCTGGGCAGCATGGCGAAACCCCATCTCTACTAAAAATACAAAAAGTTACCTGGGCATAGTGGTGCGTGCCTCTAATCCCAGCTGCTCGGGAGGCTGAGGCAGGAGGCAGGAGAATCGTTTGAACCCGGGAGGCAGAGTTTGCAGTGAGCCGAGATGGCGCCACTGCACTCCAGCCTGGGAGACAGAGCAAGATTCTGCCTCAAAAAAAAAGAAAAAATGATTCTTAAAAGTGTTTTAAAAAGTAGAGCTGTATTCTGGGGAGTGGAAAGGCATGATAAGAAATGCTGCAATGACATTACTGCAGGTAAAATCTGTTCTTTTTGGAATGCTTGTCAAGAAACATTTTCCCAATAGACCTTCTTACTAGGTTTTTTGGTTATATTTTCCATGTACTTTGAATTGTTTTGACCTGTATATTTCCGTGGCTTAGATCAAAAATCATTATTGCCACATGGAACAGACTTGAAAGTGAGCAAGGAGGGGGTGGTGGCATGGGACCTGCCTTCCTGGAGTTAATCATCTAGATGAAAGCTGCTTTTCTAGGATTCACATCTTCAACTGGTGACATCATTCCTGTGGGTAAATATGGTATGACAGACTCAGTTTCCCCTTTACTCTACTCTGGTACCTCTGGAAAGAAAGGGTACCTCCCTTTTTTCCACTGCTAGGTCCAGTTTTGCAGAGTATATTGGATAAAGCCGAGAATATCCATAAATTAGACAAGGTCAAATGGTCAGACCAATAATGAAAATATAAAATTTTCTGATTATTCTGCTGGTTTAGGAGGGCAGAGAAGGGGCACAGGGAGAAGGTGGCATACACTAAGGCCACGGGAGCCAATACTTATGTGGCTCTGTCCCAGGGAATCCTGAACCAAGCTCAAGCTCTGTCTTGAGAATACTGAGGTAAACAGACAAGGCTTTGTTAGTGTGGCGGCTGTCACCAGATAGGTGGTGGGAGAGTAAAGAAATGGGTGAAGAAAGGGAATGGGAAGGTGTAGAAGACAGAGCAAAACTAAAACTAGCTCCCTCCCCATGTTTCTCTCATGCCATGGTTTCCTACAGATCTAGCACAATCAATTTTTTTTTTTTTTTTGAAAGAGAGTCTCACTCTGTTGCCCAGGCTTGAGTGCAGTGGTGTGATCTCAGGCCACTGCAACCTCCACCTCCTGGGTTCAAGCGATTTTCCTGCCTCCTGTCTCAGCCTCCTGAGTATCTGGGATTACAGGGGCCTGCCACCACACCCAGCTAATTTTTGTATTTTTAGTAGAGACGGGGTTTCACCATGTTGGCCAGGCTAATCTCGAACTTCTGACCTCAGGTGATCCACCCACCTCAGCCTTCCAAAGTGCTGGGATTACAGGCGTGAGCCACCGTGCCTGGCCTGGGCACACTCAATTTGTGCAGTGGAACCCAGATGAATGCAGAGGCATCAAGAAGTCTGGCATGGCAACTGAGAACCTATGGCTTTCAGATGTCTTCATCGAGCAGTCGTGAGTCTCAGGGCCAAAAATGCAAAATGGAAACCACATCTACAGGGAAGGACACACAAAGACTCAAGTTAGAAAAGAGCCGGGTCTGAACTGAAGAACTTACAAACCCCCAGAATATGATTATAGGTAGAAGAAAGAAGTCATCTGAGTGGGGCTGGAGCTCAAGAATGGGATGACCTGAGAGAGAAAGAAGGTCAAGTCTGATGGGGAAACCCACAGCACCTACCTCTCTGTCCTTCTCCCACACAGCATCAGTGTGAATCAGACACCTGCAGGTCTCATGGCTAGTATGTCAATAGTGAAGGTCACATCAAATACAATAAGCCAATGGGAGTGGTCAGCATCTGTAA
Source organism: Rhinopithecus roxellana (assembly GCF_007565055.1). Classification (NCBI taxonomy): domain Eukaryota; kingdom Metazoa; phylum Chordata; class Mammalia; order Primates; family Cercopithecidae; genus Rhinopithecus; species Rhinopithecus roxellana. The sequence continues at coordinate 131,112,950 of NC_044549.1, read as the reverse complement.
ACTGGACACCTTCTATTTCCCCTTCCATGAACAGAGCTGCACGCTCTCCTTCAGCTCTTTCACCTACACAGGTTAGTGGGGCTTACTAAAGTAGACTGTTGAGAGGCAGAGAGAGGGCTTTGATTGAGAAGAGGACAGAAAGCTGGGAACAGTGAGGAATCTTGCTGAAAAGGGCCTGGATGCTAAGGAGTGAGGGATCCGACAGTCTGGGCAAGGGACTTGGGAGCATTTGCGGAGGCTGAGTCGTCTGGGCCTGCTTTGCAGGGGAGAACACGGGCCTGGGCATGGAGAAGGACGTCCAGGAGCTTTCAGATACATCACAGAACCTCATTCAGAGCAAGGAGGGAGTGGGTACTGCTGGGTATCCACCAAAGAGCAATAAAAGTGACCATGGCCACTAACCAGTATGAACAAGCCATCTTCTATGTGAGCTCAGGGGCTGAGACCAGGTTTCACCATGTTAGCCAGGCTGGTCTTGAACTCCTGGCCTCAGGTGATCCGCCTGCCTCAGCCTCCCAAAGTGCTGGGATTACGGGCGTGAACCACAGAGCCTGGTCTTTGTCACTCTTGTCTTTTTTGAGATAGAGTTTTGTTCTTGTCACCCAGGCTGGAGTGCAATGGCGTGATCTCAGCTCACTGCAACCTCCACCTCCCGGGTTCAGGTGATTCTCCTACTTCAGCCTCCTGAGTAGCTGGGATTACAGGGGCCCGCCACCATGCCCAACTAATTTTTGTATTTTTAGTAGAGATAGGGTTTCGCCACATTCGCCAGGCAGGTCTCGAAGTCCTGAACTCAGGTATCTGCCTGCCTCAGCCTCCCAAAGTGCTGGGATTACAGGCATGAGCCACCGTGCCCAGACTTTTGTCACTTTTTTCACTGCTAAACCTTCAGTACTAAAACAATACCTGGTACTCAGTAAATAGTTACTAAATAAAGCATCCCTTGAGGAAGAAACAAAGCCTCTGTGCCAGTGATTCACAGTGAGGGTGAGCTCCGCCTTCCCCAGTGGCTGTCAGAACTTTTTGGAAGGCAGGAATTTTTGTTATTTTTAAAAAGATACGGTAGAAAGAGTTAGCAAACACTGTCTTAGGGATATTATGATTCCAAATCCTGATAACCCCAGAATATCTGCTACTGTCTGCTTTCCCTCCCACTGGTCTCAAATGTCCTCCTGCAAAGTCACTAGAGATTAGACCTTGATGAGAACAGCAATTAGAAATGAAAAGATAAAATGCACGTGACACCTAAGTCGGTGGTTCCACAGTCTGGCTAAGAGCACATCGGTAGGAATAAAAATTTAAGTGGAGAAAGTTGACACCTTGGGCCAAAAGGAATGAGATACATTTCAGTGGTAAGCAGCATGGAAGACTTTAACCTTGTGAGACGCCTTTGGATGGAGAGACCGGATGGTGAAAGGGACAGGAGGTAATATTTCCTTACTAGACAGTTTGGCCTGGGACAAATTCCAGTTCTTGCTATTACCTGTCTTGATAGCCTCCCATCCTACTCTTCACTTGCCCCTCCTTCTCCTCCCCACCAGGTGGTCATCAGATGCAGGCGCAGGCCCAGCCCCTACGTGGTAAACTTTCTGGTGCCCATCGACGTCCTCAGTTTCCACCTGCCACTGGAAAGTAGGAACTATGCCCCACTCAAGACGACTGTTCTGCTGGGCTACAGCGTCTTCTTGCTCATGATGAATGACTTGCTCCCAGCCATTGGCACTTCATCACACGCTTCATCAGTATGTCCTCATCCACCAAGAGAGCAAAAGCGAGGTGTGGGTTGGATGGGGAGAGGGACCAGCAGAACCAGGTGAAGTGAAAAGGGATCCCAGAAAAAGATCCTCTGGGAAAGAAACAAGAAATCCTAGGTGGCGCCTCTGGCCCTCTTGCAGACCCCCTTGTCTGCAGGTGTCTACTTCGCCCTGTGCCTCTCCCTGATGGTGGACAGCCTGCTGGAGACCATCTTCATCACCCACCTGCTGCACGTGGCCACCACCCATCCCCCACCCCTGCCTCGGTGGCTCTACTTCCTGCTGCTCCACTGCACCAGCCCAGGGAGATGCTGTCCCACTGCGCCCCAGAAGGGAAATAAGGGCCTGGGTCTCACCCCCACCCACCTGCCTGGTGAGGGAAGTCACACTTCCTCTTCCCCCACCTCCACTTCTCTGCTCCTGCCTCCTTCCCTGTCTCCCTGCCTGTATAGGTGACATTTGCAGCCCATGGCTGAGTCTGTCTTTCTGTAAGTGTGAAGGAGCCAGAAGTATCAGCAGGGCAGATGCCAGGCCCTGGGGAGGCAGAGCTGACAGGGGGCTCAGAATGGACTAGGTCCCAGTGGGAACATGAGGCCCAGAAGCAGCACTCGGTGGAGCTGTGGGTGCAGTTCAGCCACGTGATGGATGCCCTGCTCTTCCGCCTCTACCTGCTCTTCATGGCCTCCTCCGTCCTCATTGTCATATGCCTCTGGAACACCTAGGCAGGTGCTCAGCTGCAAACTTCAGTCTGGAGTTCTTTTTGCCTCCAGAAACCAGCCAGGCTCTCATGCCTGTCCAAATTTCAGCCTCGTGGCCCTGGCAACCACCTCATTTTTAACCCAGTCCTCTGTGTAGTTTCAGACCAGACCTGAATAGTCTCCTATGCCCTCCAAAAGTCGGGTCCTTGCTACTGCATGCCATCAGCCCCACTCAGCCCTCCCATACCTCCCTTGCTCCTCAGGATTCAGGTTCCTAGGCCACTTCCTTGATTAAATCACCCCAATACGCCCCTTTGCAGAAAGTATTGGCTTTTCCCTGAATTCTGTTACGGTAAAAAAAGAAAAATCTTGGGATTGAGAGTCTTCTTGCAGAAACTTCTCCTCATTAGCCAAAGTAAGAAGGATTTTCTCTTACGTGTGTGTTTTTTTAAGTCTATCAGACAACATGTAAAGTGTGGGGAAGAGAAAGAAGGGGCCAAAATCTATTAGAAGGAATTACAGTAAAACAGAGATTAACTTCCTAAATCCAGTTACTCTGGACTTAAGCTTCAGAAATTAATGTGCCAAAACTAGGCCTCTCCTGCTTAAAGAGCGCAGCCTTTTGTCACAGTCTGACATATGACTCATTCATCATTAAGTACTTAGAGTGTTAACATAATCCTGCATTACCGTTAAAGTGTCTGTTTTGTAATTTGAGTTGATCTACCCTTAATCATGCTAAGAAAAGAACATCAGGTCAAGGGAAGCACCTTTGAAAATGGCATCTACTTTACTTGGGAGGAACACAAATGCCCTTGTATGAACTGGAAAGTGCCTTTTCCTAACACTTGCCTTATTATTTCGAAGGTCTCTTCCTAGGGACCACTAACCGACTTGCACAAGTAGGGGCTCCACTGTGCCCTTGGACGTGAGAGCTAAGGCATTTGTTGGTTCAGAAAGCACCTATTTGAGAGCAACTTGACTACAACTCGAACATCATATTTTCTTTTTCGCAACGATTTATTTCCATTTCTTTCATTTATTCTACTACTTTCTGTCTGTAGCTTATATTTCCCAAATCATGACCATCTAGGAGTAAAAATAGACTCACAAAATGGTTCACTAAATAATATTCCTCTGGCTTCTCCTCTCCACTGCTCTTTCCCAAACTCCTTCGGCTCCCTCTGATCACTGTAGATGCCCAAAGGGTGGCAAGGCTGATAATGTCCACTAGAGGTGCTGCTAGTAGTGCCTGCCAAAAGTCCTACCCCACGTTAGCTGCAAGAGTATCTGCTCTCGCAGAGCCGAAGCCATGGTGGGGACTGGATCCTGGAGCTACAGAGGTTCCCAGCTGGATGCTGCAACCCCAGGACCAGCTGTCACTTGCTCTTTTCTTTCAATTCCACTGGGACTCCGGAGGGGCCCATGGGCATCTGGGGTGTTAAGTCAGAAATACCCTGCAATACTCTGAATCGTTCCTGTCACTCAGGCCCATGGTCTTCAAACCAAATTGTGTCCCTTCATTCTCTTTTTAGGATGCATTTTTGTTTGTTTGTTTGTTTCGAAAGTCTTTTGTTCCTCAGTTTCCAGAATGCTGTCACACATTCTTTTCACCACCACCATCCTCCAGGCATATCCACAACCTGGAGAATACAACCCTCACATTCACCTAAGTAAATTGCTGTGTCTGTCATTATTTTGGCAGTTCCTGTACTCACAGCTTTCTAAAAGGTGGGCCTTCAGAAAAGACACAGTAGGCCGGGCGCGGTGGCTCAAGCCTGTAATCCCAGCACTTTGGGAGGCCAAGACGGGCGGATCACGAGGTCAGGAGATCGAGACCATCCTGGTTAACACGGTGAAACCCCGTCTCTACTAAAAAATACAAAAAACTAGCCGGGCGAGGTGGCAGGCACCTGTAGTCCCAGCTACTCGGGAGGCTGAGGCGGGAGAATGGCGTAAACCCAGGAGGCGGAGCTTGCAGTGAGCTGAGATCCGGCCACTGTACTCCAGCCCGGGCGACAGAGCGAGACTCCGTCTCAAAAAAAAAAAAAAAAAAAAAAAAAAAAAAAAAAAAAGACACAGTAATAGTAATAATCATAACCACCAGTTATTGAGTTACCAATACGTGGCAGGCACTCTAAGTGCGCTGTATGAATACTTATAGCAACCCTACGAAGTAGGAACCATAGATTCAAAAACCTTTGGAGCCAAATGTGTTTTGGAGTTCGGGATTTTTCAGATTTTAAAAAGGTCATAAGTGTGTATTTATTTACTATATGTTACTGACACCCCAACTAGGGTATGGAGCAGCACCCTGTAACCAGGCACATTAATATTTCTGCAATGAAATCTATGAATATTCACACTAGGTGGAAAAAATAAAACTACGAATAGCTTTGCATCAATTCTGGTCTGGTTTTGCCACCAAATATTTGGCGTATTTTTTTTTTTTGAGACCGAGTTTCGCTCTTGTTTCCCAGGTTGGAGTGCAATGGCGGGATCTCGGCGCGATCTCCACCTTCCGGGTTCAAGCGATTCTCCTGCTTCAGCCTCTCGAGTAGCTGGGATTACAGGCATCCGCCACCACGCCTGGCTAACTTTTTGTATTTTTAGTAGAGACAGAGTTTCACCATGTTGGCCAGGCTGGTCACGAACTCCTGACCTCAGGTGATCCACCTGCCTCGGCCTCCCAAAGTACTGGGATTACAGGCGTGAGGCACTGCGCCTGGCTGCCACCAAATATTTGTAAAAAATCATTTAGTTTTCCAAGCCGTTTAGATTTTAGAACTGTGGTTTCGTATTATTGTCTCCATTTTTTACCTGTAGGAAATGAAGACAGAGAGGCCAGTTAGTGGTCTCACAAGGCTCCACAGCTAGTTAAGTGACAGAGCTGCAGTTTGACCCGAGGCTGGCTGACTCCTGGAGGCTGGACTCCTAACCTATCTGCTACACTGCTTTTCAAATTGAGGAGGAAACCCAGAGAGGTGCTCAGAGTCCCATGTGGAGACATCAGTATCACTTCAAGTCTCTATCGGTTGACACTTGAGGAGAATTAAAACAGGAAGAGCAAGGCCCTGATCAGGGTCCCAAAGACAAACTTTCTTTTACGTTTCCTTTTACTCCCTCCCCTACTTCCCCGAGTCTCACCCCTATCCCTTACCCACTACCTCCCCACCCCTGTCACAAGACCCAGCACCTAAGTTCACTATTTATACTTTCTCCATTCCTTTCTGGAGAGTGTATTTCCCAAATCGACTCTGAGCAATCCATCTTTTCTCTGTGCTCCCTCTGGATTTAGTTTTTTTTTTTGAGACGGAGTCTCGCTCTGTCGCCCAGGCTGGAGTGCAGTGGCCGGACCTCAGCTCACTGCAAGCTCCACCTCCCGGGTTTACGCCATCCTCCTGCCTCAGCCTCCCAAGTAGCTGGGACTACAGGCGCCCGCCACCTCGCCCGGCTAGTTTTTTGTATTTTTTTAGTAGATACGGGGTTTCACCATGTTAGCCAGGATGGTCTCGATCTCCTTACCTCATGATCCTCCCGTCTTGGCCTCCCAAAGTGCTGGGATTACAGGCTTGAGCCACCGCGCCCAGCCTGGATTTAGTTTTTTTGCTGCTAATGTACTTTCTATTGCCAGACCCTTGCTGACCTTCCACTCCTATAACCCCATCCTGAGTTGGTCATTCTCACTTAGAAACTCATCCTAAACTTTTTCGGAGTAGCTTGTTTACCCAGCTTTTGAGGGGCTCTGAAATTATGTAAGATCAATTTGCATTATTTTGTCTTCCCCCCATCTTCAGGTACATATTTCTTTCTTTTTCTTTCTTTTTCCTTTTTTTTTTTTTTTTTGAGACAGAGTTTCACTCTGTCACCCAGGCTGGAGTGCAGTGGTGCAATCTTGGCTCACTGCAACCTCCGCCTCCCAGGTTAAAGCAATTCTCCTGCCTCAGCCTCCTGAGCTAGGACTACAGGCAGGCACCACCATGCCTGGCTAATTTTTTTGTACTTTTAGTAGAGATGGGGTTTTACCATGTTGGCCAGGCTGGTCTCGAACTCCTGACCTCAGGTGATCTGCCCACCTTGGCCTCCCAAAGTGCTGAGATTACAGGCAGGAGCCACCGTGCCCAGCCGGGTACATATTTCTGTGCTTCGTTTCTTCACATTTTCCCCAAAATGTAGCTTTAAGTTTTATTTTAACAGAAAGTCTGCAGTTTATCTTTTTTGACACATGGATTAAGATTCTATATATCTCCTTTTAGTAAGGCATGATATAATTATAGTGATTTTATTTTCTCCACAAGCAAAATCTGAACATGTGATCCTAACATCAATGGTAATCATACAGAACCTTTGGATCTGGAGCTCTCCCACAAAATTAACAGGTGTGCCTGCTGCTTCGCTGTTCCACCTATAATAGAATCATATGATAAGTACACTTTGTGCTAATGACTTTCCTCTTGTTATCTGGCAAACCTCTGAAAGGCTTTGCAAGGTAATTTATGACCTCTTTAGAAACCTTGCTTATAGGCAGTGGTCCCGCCTGTGCCACCTTGCATTTGATGGCCTGTTTCTGCCTGGCGGCTCCTCACTTTGTCCATTTGTCTGCTGTGCTATCCTGTGGTTCTCACATGTTCACTTTCTCATTATCTAAACCATTATAAGCAGTATTTCAGCCAGGCACGGTGGCTCACGCCTGTAATCCCAGCACTTTGGGAGGCCAAGGCAGGCGGATCCATTGAGCTCAGGAGTTCAAGACCAGCCTGGGCAACAGTCTAAACCTCATCTCTACAAAAAAATACAAAAAAATTGTCAGGGTATGGTGGCATGCACCTGTAGTCCCAGCTACTTAGGAGGCCAAAGCGGGAGGATCTCTTGAGCCTGGGAGGTCAAGACTGCAGTGAGCCGAGATCACGCCACTGCACTGCAGCCTGGATGACAGAGTGAGATCCTGTCTCAAAAAAAAAAAAAAAAAAAAATCATTTTTCCATGTTTAATCTTTCTTTTGGTTCCATATTAACTTCAGGCTAGAATATTTGTCTCATTATCATGTTTGCCTCCCCTGCCCTTTCCTTCAGGTCTACTCTAAGCTGTGAAGCCACAGGCATTTCAAACCTGTCCTTTTTCTCCTTTTCTATTTCTGATTTTCCCTTTGATAACCTCTCTTATTTGACAGTTCGTTGGCACTGGTTCTTTTATACAGCAGGAAAAAACAAAGGTACAGAAGAGAGAAATCTGGCATCTGGCAGTCCTGGGTTTTTAATCTGATGCCATTACTTGCTAGTTGGATCATCTTGGCCAAGTGGCTTAACCTTATAAATTTTTTTCACTTGTGAAGTAGAGCTATAATGCAGATTAAATTATGTTTCAAATATTGCTATTGACAAATTATTAATAAGTTGATAGAAGCTGCAAAACTGAATGTGAAACAGTAGAGAGCATCCATTTTTCACGAAGGCTGAAATCTGAAGTGCAAAACAGTCTTCTAGGTGGGAGGCAAGAGACATAAAGAATTACAGACTTCGCGCTCAACCCCCTCCTTTTTCAGATGGGAGAAGTGAAGTGACAAATATGAGGTTGCCATCATTCAACAGTGCCTGGGACAAGAGCCTGGGCCTGTGAAAGTGGCAGCCACAGGTGAAGGCTTGTCCATCAGCCTTTTTCCCCAGGTGCGGCTCAGGAGGCCCAGGACGCTCCCACTCTCCTGCTCCCAGGCACTATAGCAGCCTGACCTCAGCTTGTGACCCAGCTGGCTGTTTGGGTGCTTTAGATGCCTCCTGCTCTCCCAGCTCCCTAGCCCTGGCCAACGGCCTCTGCATGTGATTGCCAGCCATCCGGGATGCAGAATGGCGGCCCTCACAGCCTCCTTCAACCATCGAATTCTGCCCTTGCCAGCTAACATCTATATTCCAAATCTGATCTCCCAGAGTCCCAGATGAACGGAGCCACCAGGGGCCATGCAGTGTGATCCTCTTGGGATAAGCTGAGGAAACAGATACTGGTGCCTGTGATTTGCAAAACTACAGCTGCTGTCCCTACTATTTACCTTGGGATCCAAGCACTGTTCAGGCCCAGGGATTTCACTGATGAAAACCTAGGGACATAATGAACCAGTCAACAAGATTCCCTAGCTATGGAATAATAAAAAGAGCAAAGAAAGAGCAATAGAATCAGATTAATCTGGCTTCGAATCTGGATTCTACCAATTTCCACCTGAGTGGACACTGAGCAAGTTTTTTGTTTTTGTTTTTTTGTTTTGTTTTGTTTTTAGATAGAGACTCACTCTGTCACCCAGGCTGGAGTGCAGTGGTGAGATTTCAGCTCACTGCAACCTCCATCTCCTGGGTTCAAGTGATTCTCCTGCCTCAGCCTCCCGAGTAGCTGGAATTACAGGCGCTCACCACCACGCCTGGTTAATTTTTGTATTTTTAGTAGAGACGGGGTTTCACCATGTTGGCCAAGCTGGTCTCGAACGCCTGACCTCAGGTGATCCACCTGCCTCGGCCTCCCAAAGTACTGGGATTACAAGCGTGAGCCACCGTGCCCGGCCTGAGCAAGATTTTGGACCTCTCTGCAACTCAGTTTCCTTTTCTTTTCTTTCTTTCTTTCTTTCTTTGCTTCCTTTCTTCTTTCCTTCCTTCTTTTTTTTTCTTTTTTGACAGGGTCTCACCCAATCACCCAGGCTGGAGGGCAGTGGTGTAATCTCAGCTCACTGCAACCTCCATCTCAGCCTCCCAAGTAGCTGGGACTAAAGGCATGTGCCACCACACCTGGCTAATTTTTGTATTCTTTGTAGAGATGGAGTTTTACCATGTCACCTAGGCTAGCCTCAAACCTCTGAGCTCAAGCAATCTGCCTGCCTCAGCCTACAAAAGTGCTGGGATTACAGCCTCTTTGTTTTGTAAGACAGGGTCTTGCTGGAGTGCAGTGGTGCAATCATGGCTCACTGCAGCCTTGAACTCCTAGGCTCAAGTGATCCTCCCGCTTCACCCTCCCAAGTAACTGGGACTACAGGCATATGTAGAAATGGGGTCTCACTATATTGCCCAGGTTGGTGTCAAACTCCTGGCCTCAAGCGATCTTCCCACTTTGGCCTCCCAAAGTGCTGGATTACAGGTGTGAATCACTACACCCCAGCCTCAATTTTCCAATCTGTAAAATGAGAATTCTGTAATAATACTGAGGTCTGAAAGCAGTCATGAGGATAAGAATACTGTAAGTAAAGTGCTTAACACAGTATAGGGCACATGGCGCAAACTCAATTAGTGGTGGCTCTGGTAGACTATTCGGAGCCTGGCATTTTCTGGAAAGTTAGAGAAGCATTCAGAAATAAAAGGCTGGGGCTGGGCATGGTGGCTCGCGCCTGTAATCCCAGCACTTTGGGAGGCTGAGTCCGGTGGATCACCTGAGGTCAGGAGTTCAAGACCATCCTGGCCAACATGGCAAAACCCCATCTCTACTAAAAAAAAAAAATACCAAACTTAGCTGGGTGTAGGGATGCACACCTGTATTCTCAGCTACCTGGGAGGCTGAGGCAGGAGAATCGCTTGAACCTAGGAGACGGAGGTTGCAGTAAGCCGACACCACGCCACTGCACTCCAGCCTGGATGACAGAGCAAGACTGTCTCAAAAAAATAATAAAATTAAAAAGAAAGAAAGAAAGAAAAGGCTAGGCCCTGGCTCCAGCCCTCTGAATCCCACCTGCTGCAGACCACAGTGCTTCTACCAACCCCAATCTCCCCCAGCCTGTACCCAAGACAAAGGCCCACACCCTAGCCACACCACAGAAACAACAGCTAACTTCTCTGATATGGCCTCAGGACTCCCATGCAACTACCTCTTACATCTTCCCAGGGTGCCTGTGTCCCCTCCCGTCATGCATAGTGAACTGGCAGTCCAGGCATTTAACAAACATTTATTGACTGTCTGCTAGTTCATGCCATATACTGGGGATACAAAAAAGAAGAAGATGTGATTCCTGCTCTCCAAGACATTACAGAGCAGTAGGGGAGATGTATGTGCAAAGAGAAGCTTCCAATGTGGGGATCATGATAGAGTTCAGGTATGTGTGGGCATGCGTGTGCATGCAAGAGGAAGGCTTCACAGAAGACCAGATACTTGAGCTGAGCTGAATCTTTAAGAATTGATTGGCTGGGTGCAGTGGCTCACGCCTGTATACCCAGCACTTTGGGAGGCAGAGGCAGGCGGATCACCTGAGGTCAGGAGTTCAAGCCCAGCCTGGCCAACATGGTGAAACCCCGTATCTACTAAAATACAAAAAATTGGCCGGGTATGGTGGCCCACGCCTGTAGTCCCAGCTACTCAGGAGGCTGAGGCAGGAGAATCGCTTGAACACAGAGCCAGAGATTGCGCCACTGCACTCCAGCCTGGGCAACAGAGTGAGACTCCATCGCAAAAGAAAAAAAAAAAAGAATTGATTAGGCCAGGCATGGTGGTTTATGCCTGTGAGCCACCAGCACTTTGGGAGACCAAGGCAGGTGGATCACAAGGTCAAGAGATTGAGACCATCCTGGACAACATGGTGAAACCCCATCTCTACTAAAAACACACACAAAAAATGAGCCGGCCGTGGTGACGAGCACCTGTAGTCCCAACTACTCAGGAGGCTGAGGCAGGAGAATTGCTTGAACCCGGGAAGCAGAGGTTGCAGTGAGCTAAGATCATACCACTGCACTCCAGCCTGGGTGACAGAGCAAGACTCCGTCTCAAAAAAAAAAAAGAAAAAAAAAGAAAAAAAGAATTGATTAGTGGCACAGGAAAACAATGGTAGAAGGTGTATTTTAGATTGAGAAAAATATAGAGGTGTAAAATCATGTATTATGTGGCTGGGGGTGCTGTTTCTAATATGGCCCACCCATATTAGAATCACCCATGAATGAAATGGAAATTCCTGAGGACAACTGCCTGCACTTCTGATTTGGAGCCAAGACTGTGATTTAGGGACAGAAGGATGAGGGTAGAGCACATGAGGTAATTCTGATACACGTTAAAGATAAGAACAACTCTTTTAGAACATAAAATTCTAGGCAAAAAACGATGGGGAGCTAGGTGGGAGTTACGTCAGGGAGTATATTTTATATCATGCTCAGGAGCTAGATTTTATCGTGGAGGCCTATGGTTCTCCAAGTGTGGTCCCAAGACCAGCTAGCTGCAGAGCAGCAACACCTGGAAGTCCATTGGAAATGCCGATTCTCAGGCCCAACAATTTTAACTGCTATCAACAATGGGAGCTGTTGAAAGATTTCAAGTATAAGAAAGACAGGGTCAGCCAGGTGCAGTGGCTCACGCCTGTAATCCTAGCACTTGTGAGGCTGAGGCGGGTGGATTGCCTGAGCTTAGGAGTTCGAGACCAGCCTAGGCAACACAGTGAAACCCCATCTCTTCTAAAATACAAAAAAATTAGCCAGGCATGGTGGCGTGTGCCTGTAGTCCCAACTACTTGGGAGGCTGAGGCAGGAGAATTGTTTGAACCCAGGAGGCGGAGGTTGCAGTGAGCCGAGATTATGCCACTGCACCACTCTAGCCTGGGTGACAGAGCAAGACTCCATCTCCAAAACAAAGAAAAAAAAAAAAAGACATGGTCAGATTTGCATTTCAAACAAATGAACTCAGAATAATCTAGAAGGACAGATAATGTAGCAAATACCAAACTAGGAGTGAGATCACTAAGCAGGTGACCAGGTGTGAAGCTGGAGGGTTTTGATGGTAATGCACGGTTGCCAGAGAGATTCTTCGCTTTAACTTTCTACCTTCCTGGGAAGGCTGGCTATGCTGCACGAGGCCATTCTCCAACGAGGGCACCTAGAGGATGGGCAGCCCTAGGCTGAAGGAAATGCTTTTCCAGGCAACTCAGGGATAGCTATTGCAGAGCTGCAACCAAGGTTTAGGGAATTCCAAGGAAACACTAAGGTTTCTGGAAACACCCACACCTGACTTGATGGTATTCTCCAACAGATCTAGGGCTGCCCCCCCAAACACGAAGGCCTTGGAAACCCAGCCCAGCAGTGTCCTTAGCACTGACTCAAACCACCTCTGGCTCTCCTGAGCCTCTGAAGGCCCAAGTGCTCCTGTGTCCAGCCTCTAGCCTTTCTGGAACGTCTGATTCTGACTATTCAGCCACCCGGGATACCCTCAGCCAGAAAAAGCTGTGCATCCCAGGCCAGGACAATACTCACACAGTGCCTCCACAGGGTGTATGAAACTGATGAAAGGTGACACTTGCCCTCATTTCAGAGTAGAGCAAGCTTTCATGCCTACTCACGCAGACCTTGCTGCCTGGCCTGGCGCCGGACCCCAGCACTGTGCTCCTAAATCCAGTGTCTGTGCCCCGACCCTTCCGAAGAAGTTTCACCTTGGTGTCCTAAGGTCTTAGGGAATCTATTGCGCAACCTCCCTATTTCTGATCCCCAGAGTACAGCCCAGCAGACACCAGGTGCCAACACTAAAGTACCAGGACAGGAGTCTCAAGTGTCTGCTGCCAGTCCATACTGGGAGTTTCATGAGAGGGGCTAGGAATTGTCTTGTCAGTCAGAACAGGGGGTGGGAGGAGAAGAGAGGACGTGATGACCACCCTATTGTCGTTTGGGATTTTAAAAAGCATTAAACTTCTAGAATCCCAACTTGCCAAGTGTTCTCAAGTGCAGGCAATTTTACCCCTAAGAAGACCTTTGGCAATCTCTGGAGCCATTATTAATGGTTGCAACTAGGGTGGGGGGATCCTACTGGCATCTGACAGGCCAGAGTTGCTGCTAAACATCCTCCAAAGAATTACCCAGCCCCAAATGTCAACAGTGTTGAGGTCAAGAAACCCTGCTCTAGGTAACCACAGGCTCACAGGAATCCTAACTGAACCCAGAATTACCCAAGGAGGCAGTTAAAGCCTAAATTCAGAGGCTCTATTTCTAGATGTTGTCCTGGCCGAGTGCCCAATAATTCTAGAGGTAAGTAAACCCAAGACATAAGCTCCAAAGATGCTCAGAGAAAGAAGACAGTGTGGAGGAAGTCCCTGACCCTTCCGCAGTGACCTCTGAGTCAGAGAAGAGCTTCTGAGCCACCATGAAAGCCTATAGCTTGGCTTAGGAAGGACATGTGCTGGGAATTAAAATGGGAGCCATAAAGACTACCCAGGATATTCCAGAGAATGTAGGAATGTAGGGAACAGGTATTCCTGATGGCTTTAGAAAAATGACATCTGGGCCAGGTGCGGAGGTTCATGCCTGTAATCCCAACACTTTGGGAGGCCTAAGCAGGCAGATCACCTGAGGTCTGGAGTTTGAGACCAGCCTGGCCAACATGGTTTCACCGTCTCTACTAAAAATACAAAAATTAGCTGAGCATGGTGGCACACGCCTGTAATCCCAGCTAATTGGGAGGCTGAGGCAGAAGAATCTCTTGAACCCTGGAGGCAGAGGTTGCAGTGAGCCAAGATCACGCCATTGCTCTCCAGCCTGGGTGACAAGAGCAAAACTCCATATCAAAAAAAAAAAAAAAAAATCTCAGCTACTGAAGCTCTATGGTTGACCTCCCCTTTCTGAGAGCCCATTGGAGAAGGGACGGAGGAGGCAGGCACTCCCAGGACACACTGTCCAAGTCACATTGTGACATTGTACTTTGGTCCTAAATGGCTTGATAGGTCAAATCTAAAGGACAGACTTCATGCTCCATTTCTGCCAGGTTGTTCAGTCATCCTCAGTCCCCACTTCCCTCCTTTTAAGCTGAGAATCACCCTGATGATAGGCCATTTTTTCCAGGGTTCCTATACCCCAGATTGACCCCTTGTATAGTCCAAAACCAGGGTCCTAGGATCTCATTTGCTGCTCTCTCTTCTTCAATCCACTTCCGGGGCCATTCACATACCTGGCTTTCCAGATCTGTCCTTGATTGCACCTGTGTTTGACTTGCTTTAAAAGTACATTATGTATAGAACCACCTGGCTGCCTGGCTTGGGAAGGCATCTGTAGCCTGGCCAGTTGCCCCAGCCCTCATGACAACAACTTCCTCCTTGTGTCAGCCAGTACCTTGTGTTGCAGGTGCCAACGTGTCTCCCAGCTGAACCCTTTCAAGTCATGAAAGAGCGCTCTAAACTATGAGCAGGTTTCCTTCCTTGCTTTCTTCTTCTTTCTCTCTTCTCCTTCATGTCCGTCCGTTACATGGCCTTAAGACCGGCGACGTCGAGTTGCTAGACGGGGGATTGCGTGGGAGTACCTGTCTGAGGGAGTTTCTTATAGGGCGGGTCAGGATTTGGTAGGGAGGCGGGGTGCGGGAGGCGGGAGTGGGGAGGGGAGGGAGGGGCGGTAGGGTATTGGGCTGGAGGGGGGGAGGGGGGCATGTAGGCTTTGGGCCTTCCTTCTTTCTTCTTTTATGAATCAGTCCGAGGACATTTGTCTTCTTCCTTCTTCACGTCCGTTTTCCTTCCTTCTTTACTTCATTCCTTTCCTTCCTTCCTTCTTTTTTTTGAGATGGAGTCACGCTCTATCACCAGGCTCAAGTGCAGTGGTGTGATCTTGTGACTCACTCACACCTGGGTTCAAGTGATTCTCCTGCCTGCTTGAGTAGCAAATCGCCTCTGATAAAGCACATCATCTTGTCTCCCCTCCACTGTACCATCCTTCGTTCTTACTTACTCCTTCCTAGTGACTTCCTTCCTTCCTTCTTCTTTCTGTCTTTCTTTTCTTTCTTTCTTTCTTTCTTTCTTTCTTTCTTCTTTCTTTCTCTTTCTCTCTTTCTTTCTCTCTCTCTCTCTCTCTCTCCTTTCTTACAGACTCTTGCTCTGTTGCTCAGGCTGGAAAATAGTGGCACCATTATGGCTCGCTGCAGCCTTGACCTCCTGAGGTCAAGCAATTCTCTCACCTCAGCCTCCCAAGTAGTGAGAACTATAAGCACACACCATCGCACCTGGCTCATTTTAAAAATTACTTTTTGACTGGGTGCAGTGGCTCACACCTATAATCCCAGTAATTTGGGAGGCCAAGGCAGGTGGATCACAAGGTCAAGAGCTCGAGACCATCCTGGCCAACATGGTGAAACCCCGTCTCTACTAAAAATACAAAAATTAGCTGGGCGTGGTAGTGCATGCCTGTAGTCCCAGCTACTCGAGAGACTGAGGCAAATAATTGCTTAAACCCAGGAGGCAGAAGTTGCAGTGAGCCGAGATTGCGCCACTGCACCCCAGCCTGAGTGACAGAGCAAGACTCCGTCTCAAAAATAAAATAAAATAAAATAAAATTACTTTTTGTAGAGTTGGGGTCTCACTATGTTGCCTATGCTGGTCTCAAACTCCTGGGCTCAAGCGGTCTTCCTGCCTCCGCCTCCCAAAGTGGGATTACAGGCGTTAGCCACCGTGCCTGGCCTGGAGCAGGTTTTCTAACAATTCCTCTGTTCCCTTCTCTTCCTCCCTTTCTTGCTCCTTCCACTCCAGTACTTCTAGCCACGTTTCTGCTTCTCTTTTTCCCCTCTTTGATTCTTCCTTTCCCTTCAACCTCTGGCTCAGGCTGGCCAAGTCTCCAAATCAGGGAAGAAATTACTTGCAGAGCTGGTAGGTCTGAAGGACTGTGGCTACTGCAAACCTCAAATGGAATCCACTGCAGCCCCCTCCAGTTGCCTTCCTACTTTGGGCCTCTAAGTCATTCCTGCATTTTTCAGCACTTTCTACTTAGGGCTGTCCTGATCATCGATTCTGAACAAAGCTTCTTTTGTATTCTACATCTGGCCCTTCACCCTTTCTGCAAGGAAAAAGTGTCCAAGTCTTTCTGGAAATGTAGCTAAGATACTTGAAATAAAAATGCTCCAATTCATTCATTTGAGCCAATTTTTTTTTTAATAGGAATGTGGTGACATAAGACATAATATTAACACATGCCAATAATATTGATGTTAGCTGAGATTACTAGTTTACATTAACGATACGTATTAACACTATTGACAGCACAAAGTATTACTATCTTAATTTTATGACTTCTATTATCATGTAATCAATGCATAGCTTAAAAATTATATAGAGAACATTGGTTTGGGGAGAATAAATCAGAAAGGCAGAGACACTGTAAAGAGGAAATCTAGTTAGGGGCTACTGGAAAAGTACAGACACTAGATGATGAATGCATGAACCAAGCTTTATAATTTGGCCATTTGGAATAATTCCACTGTCAACAAAAGCTGTAAGATACTTTGGTAAGGGGGCCGGGCTTGGTGGCTCAGGCCTATAATTCCAGTACTTTGGGAGGCCGAGGTGGGCGGATCATGAGGTCAGGAGATGGAGACCATCCTGGCTAACACAGTGAAACCCCGTCTCTACTAAAAATACAAAAAAGTAGCCGGGCGTGGTGGCGGGTGCCTATAGTCCCGGCTACTCCGGAGGCTAAGGCAGGAGAATCACTTGAACCAGGGAGGTGGAGGTTGCAGTGAGCCGTGATGGTGCCACTGCACTCCAGCCTGGGCAACAGAGTGAAACTCTGTCTTAAAAAAAAAAAAAAAAAAAAAAAAGAGATACTTTGGTATTCATAACCAAATCACTAAGTATTGCCACCTTTCCAAATCTGCAGAGTTCCTGGTCTCAGAAGCACACAATCTTAATTTCCCCAGCCCACATTCTCTCATTAAGGTACGTTATTTTGTTTTGGATCTCAGCACACAGCTGCCAAATAGAATACTTCTCCCCCAGTGTCCGCCCAATTTTCTGCCTGCCTGGAGCCCGGAAGGTGCACCTGGGCAGAGCCAACACAGGACACTTGGTGGGACCTCTCTGGCCACAGGCTCTCACAGGGAGTGGTCACTTGCCATGAGTAGTATTCAAAGCCAGCAACCAAGGTGTGGTCTGAGCTCCTTTAAGCTCCAGGGTTTGGGGGGCTCCTGGTGAGTCCCCAGGGAAGAGTCCAGAAAGAAGAATGGAAGGAGGGTGGCCTGCAAGCGGGGGTGTCCTCCTCTGCCTCACTGTCAGTCTTCTGCTTCAAGGTAAGATGGGACAAGAACAGGGAAGACCAGAATGTGGTTCTGAGGGACACCTGGACTCACCTCTAGCACTTGGAGGGCATTCAGAATGAACGTGTTAAATATTTCTTCCATAATGTCTGTGTCCTGATTTCCTTTTGGTGACAGGTAGAAAAACATTTCACTGATGAGTACAAACAGACTTTCTCTATTCCTGCCTGCACAGGGATCTATCAAATCGTCTCATTTCACCACTTCTCCAATTCCACCTTTTCACCAACTTCTGATGCTCCTCTGCCTCAACCTCTTCCCCCCTCCTTGTCTCTGTTTCTCTTGATGTGATATCTATGAGAAGAGTAGCTGCTGATTTTAAACATGCCCTGAGGAAGGGGACAATCTGAGGTGGAAATGAGTAGATATTTTGCTTCCATGAAGTAATATTTGTTCCCAATCTGGGCACATACCTTAAATATTATGGAAAGAGATGGAGATAGAGAGAAGGAGGCAGAGAAAAGAACCATATAATGATGGCAAAGGGGCAAAGATGCCACTCAGGTGCTACCCAGATGGCTCCCTGGCCATGGCCAAGAGACAATATCTGCACCGGCCTCACTTTGTGGTTTTTTGGTTTTTGTTGTTGTTGATGTTGTTGTTTGTTTTTTGACATGCAGTCTCGCTCTGTCGCCCAGGCTGGAGTGCAATGGCGTGATCTCGGCTCACTGCAACCTCTGCCTCCCAGGTTCAAGTGATTCTCCTCCTGACTTAGCTTCCTGAATAGTTGGGATTACAGGCGCACGCCACCACGCCCAGCTGATTTTTGTATTTTTAGTAGAGATGGGGTTTCACCATGTTGGCCAGGATGGTCTTGATCTCTTGACCTTATGATCCACCCACCTCGGCCTCCCAAAGTGCTGGGATTACAGGCATGAGCCACCGCGCCTGGCACACCGGCCTCACTTTGTGACTGAACAAATGCTGTATGCTCAGTGATGTCATCTCGTGATCCCGATGCTAGAAATAACCCACGAGATAACTGAGGTCACTAAATCTGAGAAGAGAAAAATGAATGCATAGCACCAAGGTAAGCACCTAGTCAGATACCTACCACGTTTCCCATATCTACCTAGTAAGTGCAGTTGTGTAAAATGTCTCTTATCCTCTTGATAAATCAGTTCTTGCCTTCGGTAGACCTAAGATCCTAAGAGTTAGAGAGAGAAATGCATTAGCATCGATTTTTAGGTGACCTGGACCACAAGTTTTGGGCAGTTCTACTGCTAGGTGAGCCAAGAGCCTTGCGACAGGTACATTAAAGGACTCCTGGAAGTAGCTGCCATTGCACTTAAGCCAAGTTTCGTACAGATTTGGGCAAACTTTGCATGAGGATGAAACAATGGGAATGAGAATAGAGCCCTGACCTCAGCTCACCACATCCACTTCCACCATTTGCCTACCATCCTAACCCATCATCCCCAACCATGGCCTTGGGAGTCTTGGCATGGGAAGGAGGGGCTCACCTGCTCCTCTCAGTATATCCCCTATTTTGTCTCTCTGCAGAGAGACTCCAGCCCTGGAAATAGAGTCCCTCTCTCACGGAGTCTCTGCTCTCTATAGGAAAAGGCGACGCTTTTACCATCAATTGCTCTGGCTTTGACCAGCATGGGGTTGACCCTGCTGCCTTCCAAGTAGTGTTTGACAGAAAGGCCTTCTGTCCATTCACCAACTACAGCATCCCTACCCGTGTCAACATCTCCTTCACCCTGTCTGCCATCCTGAGAGTGGTGAGATTTAGTCCCTGCATCTTTCCCATGGCTTCTAATAAGGAACGAGGACCCTCTGCCCTGTCAACCCAACATGGCCCTGGCCCCGTGGTGAACAAGAGGTACCCTGGATGGATTTAACACATGTTAATGTGTTAAATGGTTTTCCTGTGCAATGGAAGTTAGATGGTTTTCCTATGCAATGGAGAAGCATGAAGAAGAATACTACAGTGATATTTTTTCAGGAAGCCATTTGTCTTTGAATCCTGTCGTTTCTAGAATTCTCTAGAAAAAAGTAGTCTGTATATTAATTAAAATCAGAATTGCCCGTAGACACAGGGGAAACAAGTGAGGAAAAGACAATTCAGCATCTGCAACAATGCCTAACCCAATAAATTAGTAAATATTGGTGGGAATATGAAGTGGACATGGGCCAAACCTTTTTACACTAATAATCCTGCATGGAAATTTCCTTGTCAGGATGCACAGCTCCAGCTGCTGACATCATTCCTGTGGATGGATTTGGTAAGGCAGATTCAACTATCTCCTTCCCACTTCATTTATAATTTTAAGCCTGAGGAGTTAGAAGTGACTTAAAGGGGCCAGGAGTGGTGGCTCACACCTGTAATCCCAGCACTTTGGGAGGCCAAGGCAGATGGATCACCTGAGGTCAGGAGTTTGAGACCAGCCTGGCCAACATGGTGAAACCCCATCTCTAATAAAAATACAAAAATTATCTGGGTGTGGTGGCAGGTGCCTGTAATCCTAGCTATTTGAGAAGCTGAGACAGGAGAATTGCTTGAACCGGGGAGGCAGAGGTTGCAGAGAGCCAAGATTGTGCCACTGCACCCCAGCCTAGGTGACAAGAGCGAAACTCCATCTCACACACACACACACAAAAGTGACTTAAGAGTTTTCTAGTTCAAACCTCTACCCAAAGTATAACTTTTTCTGGGATCTGGGACAAAATAACTCCATGTAGAATTGGACTCACCATGGGAACCCAAACCTCCCTGGGAATCTTAGGAAGGAAGAAATAGCAACTCAAAAAAAAAAAAAAAAAAAAAAAGGCTAAGTGGTTGCAGGCCAACATATTGGTGTGGTCCTAGCTCCAAGTGATTTTAGGCCATATTTAATATCTACCTGGCAAAAGGCTATCAAGGGGCACTTTTCTGGTGACACCTTGTTAAATCAAGAAAGGGGGGTTTAGGCTGTGGTCATTAGGGTCACAAATGGGAGTGGGAGGATCAAGGTGTAAAGAAGAATGGAAAGAGTGGGAGAGGCCAACAGGAGAAGCTCACCATCACTCACCTCTGTCCCTCACTGCCCTGATACAGGTGTGGGACAATCCTTTCATTAGTTGAAACCCAAAAGAGTGTGTTGGCATCAATAAACTCACAGTATTAGCTGAAAACCTGTGGCTCCCAGACATCTTCATCGTGGAATTGTGCGTATCCAGGCTGGGGAAGCCAGCATGAAACCTCATCTGCCGAGAACAGCCTAGGGTCAGCACAGGGCATGGGGCCACCAAAAGATTCAGGCACACAGTCTCGATGAACCGACTTCCACAAATCACTACAAGTAGAAGAGGCAAGAGAGTGACATTAAAGAAAGAGCCCAGGGCCAGGCGCGGTGGCTCACGCCTGTAATCCCAGCACTTTGGGAGGCCGAGGCAGGTGGATCACCTGAGGTCAGGAGTTCGAGACCAGCCTGACCAACATGGTGAAACCATATCTCTAATAAAAATACAAAATTAGCCAGGCTTGGTGGTGGGCGCCTGTGATTCCAGCTAATCGGGAGGCTGAGGCAGGAGAATTGCTTGAACCTGGGAGGCAGAGGTTGCAGTGAACCGAGATTGAGCCACTGAACTCCAGCCTGGGCAACAAGAGTGAAACTTTGTCTCAAAAACAAAAAATAAAAAAAAAGAGAAAGAGCCTAGAAGGAGAGCACAACAGGGGAGACCCCGGAAGGAAGGGAGACAAGAGCTGATTAAGCCTCCATCTCTTCCCTTCCTTCCCCAAACAGCATGGATGTGTCTCAGACGCCTTTGAGTCTCACTGCCTATATCAACAGTGAAGGTCAAATAAAGTACGATAAGCCAATGAGGGTGACCAGCATCTGCAACCTAGACATCTTCTACTTCCCTTTTGACCAACAGAACTGTACCTTCACCTTCAGTTCTTTCCTCCACACAGGTAAGTTTGACACATTTTGGTAGCTGTTTAAGATTCAGGGAAAGACATTTGAGTGGTGTAGTTATCGTTAGAAAAGGTTTTGGATCAGTGTTGATCCACTCTGGTGGCCTAACAAAGCTTTTTGAAAATACCAATAACTGTCCAGGCACAGCAGCTCACACTGTAATCTCAGCACTTTGGGAGGCAAAGGCGGGATGAATGCTTGTGCCCAGGAGTTTGAGACCAGCCTGGGCAACATAGTGAGACCTCGATCTCTACAAAATATAAAAAGAATTAGCCCCAGCTACTTGGGAGGCTGAGGCAGGAGGATCATTTGAGCCACAGAGGCTGAGGATACAGTGAGCTGTGATTGCACACTGCATTCCAGCCTGAGTGAGAGAGTGATACTCTGTTTTTAAAACAAAAAACAGGTCCAGGTGCGGTGGCTCATGTCTGTAATCCCAGCACTTTGGGAGACCGAGGCAGGCGGATCACAAGGTCAGGAGATTGAGACCATCCTGGCTAACACAGTGAAACCTTGTCTCTACTAAAAGTACAAAAAAAAAAAAAAAAAAAAAAAAAAATTAGCCAGGCGTGGTGGCAGACGGCTGTAGTCCCAGCTACTTAGGAGGCTGAGGTGGGAGAATGGTGTGACCTGGGAGGCAGAGCTTGCAGTGAGCCGAGATTGTGCCACTGCACTCCAGCCTGGGCAACAGAGCGAGACTTCATTTCCAAAAAGAAAAAAAAAAAAACAGGCCGGGCGCAGTGGCTCACATCTGTAATCCCAGCGCTTTGAGAGGCCAAGACGGGCAGATCATGAGGTCAGGAGATCCAGACCATCCTGGCTAACACAGTGAAACCCCGTCTCTACTAAATATACAAAAAATTAGCCAGTCATAGTGGCGGGCGCCTGTAGTCCCAGCTTCTAGGGAAGCTGAGGCAGGAGAATGGTGTGAAACTCGGGTGGGAGAGGTTGCAGTGAGCCGAGATGCACCACTGCACTCCAGCCTGGGCGACAGAGCGAGACTCTGTCTCAAAAACAAAACAAAACAAAAACAAAAACAAAATCCTAATAACTGCACATCACCCCAGATGCCGATTAAATTGTCCCAGGTGGGGCCCAGGTGATGCTAACATGCAGACAGGGTTAAGAACTGCTGCTTTACAAGCTGGGTGGCCCTTGTGCCAAATGAGGCCCAGCTGACTCTGAGCTGCTGCACACCTATAATTTTTAGCTCAAATCTTTTAACTCTAATAGCTAACACACTTAAAAATTGGTAAATTAATATAACTGAATGCCACCAGGTGTCACGGGGCAGATTTGGATAAACTAAAACCATCAAAATGGGCATGCATATCATTATTAAAATATTGAGCTCTTCAAGCTTGATTCCACTAAAACACCACCATACAACTGAGGGACTGAGAAGGAAAATAGGAATGACTCCAAAAGTTCTTGACTCACATTTGTCATATCCAATATTCCCATAATGAACTAGATTCACTCTTGTTTTCAACAACAAAAGAAATTAATGCTGCTGTCCACACACATATGAATTGCTAGTAGGTAACCCACTTCTGAGAAAACCAGAATACCCTGCTTTAAAAGGACAGGGGAAAATTTGTTTTAGAAGCTCAGTGGGGGAGGAATCCAATTTCTTGGGCAGGAGGCTTGGGAAAACGTCTGCAATGAACTGACCGGCCTCCCTTCCAGTGGACGGCATGCTGCTGGGCATGGACAAGGAGGTGTGGGAGATCACAGACACGTCTCGCAACGTCATCCGAACCCAGGGGGAGTGGGAGCTCTTGGGCATCAACAAGGCCACCCCAAAGATGTCCATGGGCAACAACCTATATGACCAGATCATGTTCTATGTGAGTCCAGGGGTCCCTGTTTGACTTCTGATCCCAGCAGCTTCGTGATTGTCCTCTTGACCTAATGCTCTTTGGGAAGTGAAAAAGAAGCTCCAGGCCAGGAGCCATGCATGGTTCACACCTGTAATCCCAACACTTTGGGAGGCCGAGGTGGGAGGATCACCTGAGGTCAGGAGTTCAAGACCAGCCTGGTCAACATGGTGAAACCCCGTCTCTACTAAAAAAAAAAAAAAATTAGCCAGGTGTGGTGGTACATGCCTGTAGTTCCAGCTACTTGGGAGGCTGAGACAGGAGAATCGCTTGATCCCAGGAGGTGGAGGCTGCAGTGAGCTGAGATAGTGCCCCTGCACTCCAGCCTGGGCAAGACAGTGAGACTCCATCTCAAAAAAAAAAAAAAGCTCCAGAGGGTTGGGTGCCTGCTCCCCACTGCCCCATCTACCTAATTACCCTGAAGCAGGATCCCCAAGGCCTCCCTCGCTCCCCATTCACCCACTCCTCATTCACCCGCTCCTGCTCTGGAGAGGGGAGGAATGGCTGGACTGTAATAAGCCCTGCCACTCAGAATGGAACAGCTCACCCCTACTGCTCACAATGACTTCAAGGGTCCACTTGCACCTAAAATTCTACAGTCATTGTGTTCCTAGTAGGTTAAAAATGAATGCAAATTAGACAACAAATCAGAGGCCCCTATGTAGACGAGCACAATTAAATGCGCAAATGTTACTTAAAAAGATCGTCCCCAGCAGCCTCACAGCACATTGGCAAGGATTAGGGATCAGATATACAAATTGAGCCCTCTGCCATCTATTTATTTGCCATCTTCTCTGGTCTCTCTCCAGGTGGCCATCAGGCACAAGCCCAGCCTCTACATCATAAACCTGCTGGTGCCCAGTAGCTTTCTGATTGCCATTGATGCCCTCAGCTTTTACCTGCCAGCAGAGAGCAAGAATCATGCCCCATTCAAGATAACGCTTCTGCTGGGCTGCAACGTCTTCCTGCTCATGATGAATGACTTGCTTCCTGCCAGTGGCACCCTCCTCATCAGTATGGCTCCTCCCACTTTCGGGAGGAGAAAAGGCACCCAGGGCCAGGGAGGAGGGCCAGGAGAAATGGCTGCTGCTCCACCGAAGGAAGGAAGGGGCTGTGAAAGAAGACTGGATTTAGGAAAGAGGCATGAGAATTACTTACAGATAAATTTGCCTTGTTTACTTATAATTTGTTCTGCCCTCAGATGTCTACTTCGCCCTGTCCCTCTCCCTGATGGTGGTCAGCCTGCTAGAGACCGTCTTCATTACCTACCTGCTGCACGTGGCCACCACCCAGCCCGCACCCATGCCTCTGTGGCTCCACTCCCTGCTGCTCCACTACACCAGCTCAGGGAGATGCTGTCCCACTGCGCCCCAGAAGGGAAATAAAGGCCTGGGTCTCACCCCCACCCACCTGCCTGGTGAGGGAAGTCAGCACTGCCCATACTCGCCCTTCACACTGGGCCCCACACTCCTCTAATCCTGTCCCCTTCCCACTTCGTGACTGAGCCTCTGTCCTCTCCACAGGCACAAAGGAGGCGGGGGAGTTAACAGGGAAGCAGCTGGGACCCAGAGAGACCGAGCTAGATGGGGGCTCAGGATGCACAAAGACCCAGCTAATGGAGCAGTGGGTGCAGTTCAGCCATGCGATAGACACCCTGCTCTTCCGCCTCTACTTGCTCGGCCACCTGATAGGTAGTTTTTCAATCATCATCCTCCCCCCACCCTCCATCCTCAAATAGGCCCCAGTGTCTATTGTTCCCTTCTTCATGTCCATGTGTATTCAGTATTTAGCTCCCGCTTATAAGTGGGAACATGAAGTATTTGGTTTTCTTTTTCTTTTTGAGATGGAGTCTCACTCTGTTGCCAGGCTGGAGTGCAGTGGCACGATCTCAGTTCACTGCAACCGCCACCTCCCCAGTTCAAGTGATTCTCCTGCCTCAGCCTCCCAAGTAACTGGGACTACAGGCGCCCACCAACATGCCCAGCTAACTTTTTGTATTTTCAATAGAGACAGGGTTTCACCATGTTGGCCAGGATGATCTCAATCTCCTGACCTCGTGATCCACCCGCCTCAGCCTCCCAAAGTGCTCAGACTACAGGCGTGAGCCAATGTGCCCGGCCTTTACAAGCACCCACCACTACGCCCAGCTAATTTTGTATTTTTAGTAGAGACAAGTTCTCACCATGTTGGTCAGGCTGGTCTCAAACTCCTGACCTCAGGTGATCCAGCTGTCTCGGCCTGTGAAAGTGTTGGGATTACAGGCCTGAGCCACTGCGCTTGGCAGTACTTAGTTTTCTGTTCCCATGTTAATTCTCTTAAGATAAGGCCTCCAGCTCCAACCATGCTTCTGCAAAGGCCATTATCTCCTTTTTTATGACTGTGTAGTATTCCATGTGCACATGCACCGTATTTTCTTTATCCAGTCCACCATTGATGTGCTTCTAGGTTGATTCCATGTCTGCTATTGTGAATAGTCCTACAATGAACATACATTTGCATGTGTCTTTATGGTAGAATGATTTACATTCATTTGAGTATATATCTGTGATAGAATTGCTGGGTCAAATGGTAGCTCTATTTTAAGTTCTTTGAGAAATCTCCACACTGCTTTCCACAGTGGCTGAACTAATTTACATTACCACCAGCAGCATACACATGTTCTCTTTCCTCCACAACCTCTCCAGCATCTGTTATTTTTTTCCGACTTTTACATAACAGCCAATCTGACTGGAGTGAGATGATATGTCATTGTAGTTTGGATTTGCATTTCCCTAACGCTTAGTGATATTGAGCATTTTCTCACATGCTTCTTGGCCACACATGTGTCTTCTTTTGAGAAGTGAATACAGCCTTGTTGAATGAGTAAATGTGTGAATGAATGCTAGCCAGCCAAAATCCACATTTTACTAGCTCTAACTGTAAATCCCTTCCCAACATATTTTATTTTCTTTATCGAATGTGGAAAATTAACGCAACACATCTTCATGTGTCAACTATCTCTGAGTTCTTGGAGATGTTACTTATATCCTGGCAAAGGCATTTCTGATATCAGATTCTCTTGTTTCCTTCTTTCCATTACTTGGAACGTATTTCCCACTCAGAAACTCAATTGGTTTTTGCCAATAACTTAAAATGAAGAATGTCTATTAAGCCATTGAGGAATTTCAAATTTCTTAAGATCACTTTTTTATCATTTATTTTCCTTCCCCATTTCCACGTTTATATTTCTCTAGATGTCATCTTGCGATTTTTTTCATACATATGCAACTTGAGGTTTTCCGTGCTAAGACTTTTGTTTGACAATGCCCTTTGCAAAAGAACATTCTGCTGATATGTTCAGGTGGAAGTGAGACTTGTGGGGTAAAACATGACCTGACAATGAGGCAAATATATTAAACTACTACTAGCCAACACAGGTCAGCAGGAACATTAGCGGTGTTTCACAATTTGGGAGGGAATGGTTCTGGTTTCTGATATCTCTCATTTTAAAAAAGAGAAAATGAGGGGTGTAGTGGCTCATGCGTGTAATCCCAAAACTTTGGAAGGCCTCAGCAGGAGGATTACTTCAGCCCAGGAGTTTGAGATCAGCCTGGGCAATATAACAAGACTTCTTCTCTACAACAGTGACAACAACAAACAAAAATCAGCTGGGCATGGTGGCGTGTGCCTGCAGTCCCAGCTACTTGAGGGGCTGAGGTGGGAGGATCGCTTGAGCCCAGGAGGTCTACAGTGCAGTGCGCTGTGATCGCCCCACTGCACTCCAGCCTTGGCGACAGAGTGAGACTCCATCTCAATAAAGAAATAAATAAATATACACACTTGCGTGCGCGCACACACACACACACAGTAGCCCTTGTGATCATAACTTTATTTTTTGTCCTCTATTTTTTATTAAAAACTTCTGTAGGTGTGTACATTGGAAATTTATGAACTCTGTAAAAATCAGACAATTGGCCCTGGATACACTACTCTCATCAAATGCTTGATTATTGTCTAACTTCTTGGGTAATTTCTTCTCATGTTCCACTCTTTCCTTTCCTTGGCAGCATCTAGGGTCATGCTCACAACCTCTTCACGTCTCATTGTTTATTTTCTTTCTTTCTTTCTATTTTTTTTTTTTCCCATGGAGTCTTGCTCTGTCTGCCAGACTGGAGTGCAGTGACGCGATCTTCGCTCACTGCAACCTCCGCCTCCCAGGTTCAAGTGATTCTCCTGCCTCAGCATCCCAAGTAGCTGGGATTACAGGCATCTGCCACCAGGCCTGGCTAATTTTTTTTTTTTTTTAGTAGGGACGGGGTTTCACCATGTTGCTCAGGCTGGTTTTGAACTCCTGACCTCTGGTGATCCAGCCGCCTCGGCCTCCCAAAGTGTTGGGATTACAGGCGTAAGCCACCATGCCTAGCCTATTTTCTTACTATTTAAATAATTCTCAGAAGACTTTCTCCAAGAATAATTTCTTCCTACTTATTCTTTCGGTAGTTCATATATCTGACCATTCTTATGGTATGTTTTTTGGGTTTTTTTGTTTTTTTGTTTTGTTTTGTTTTGTTTTGTTTTGTTTTGAAACAGAGTCTCACTCCGTCGCCCAGGCTGGAGTGCAATGGTGTGATCTTGGCTCACCGCAACCTCTGCTTCCTGGGTTCAAGCAATTCTCCTTCTACAGCCTCCCGACTAGCTGGGATTACAGGTGTGCACCACAATGCCCAACTAATTTTTTAAATATTTTTAGTGGAGACAGAGTTTTGCCATGTTGGCCAGACTGGTCTCTAACTCCTGACCTCAAGTGATCCACCTGCCTCGGCCTCCCTAAGTGCTGGAATTACAGGCATGAGCCACCACGTCTGGCATCTTAGGGTATGTTTTTGTCTCATCATTATCTTTGATTCCTTCCATCTTCTAGAAATCCAAAATGTCTATGGACAATACCGTATTTCACACTTATCCCCTCTCTTCTTTCATCTTTATTTGTTTATCTGAAAACCAAGCTCATCTGTCTGCTCTTCACCACTACTCCCTCTCCCTCTCTCCTTCCTCCATTACTCTTCCTGACTTTTTCCTTTTCTTTTTCTTTTCTTTTTTCTTTTTTTTTTTTTTTTGAGACAGTTTCACTCTTGTTGTCCAGGCTGGAGTACAGTGGCACAATCTTGGCTCACTGCAACCTCTGCCACCCGGGTTCAAGTGATTCTCCTGCTCAGTCTCCCAAGTAGCTGGGATTACAGGCACCTGCCACTGTACCTGGCTAATTTTTTGTAGTTTTTGTAGAGACGGGGTTTTACCATGTTGGCCAGGCTGATCTTGAACTCCTGACTTCGTGATCCACCCTCCTCAGCCTCCCAAAGTGCTGGGATTACAGGCATGAGCCACTGTGCCTGGCCCCTGTATTTTTCCTTATATCAACCCTTTCACTATCATTTCTCCTTAATGATTTCACTAGCTTGTTGCAAACCTGTCATCCACATCTGGCATTTAGGAAAACTCGTCTATATCATCATCCTTAATAATTCAAAGGTGATGCTCATGATATTGATTATTCCATATATATGGCATAGATGTCAAAATCTATACAAAATAAGTAGCACTTAAAATACACTATGACGGCCAGGCACGGTGGCTCATGCCTGTAATCCTAGCACTTTGGGAGGCCGAGGGGGGCGGATCACCTGAGGCCAGGAGTTTGAAACCAGCCTGACCAATATGGTGAAACCCCGTCTTTACTAAAATACAAAAAATTAGCCGAGCGTGGTGGCGGGTGCCTATAATCCCAGCTACTCAGGAGGCTAAGGCAGGAGAATTGCTTGAACCTGGGAGGCAGAGGCTGCAGTGAGCCAAGGTCGGGCCACTGCACTTCAGCCTGGGTGATCAAGTGAGACTCCTTCTCAAAAATAAATAAATAAATAAAAATAAAAAATAAACAAAATAAAATACACCATGAGAATGTTCAACTACATGTGAGGCCATCTGTTGCAAGGAACACCGGGAGGTTTACAGCTTCTTACAAGCAAGCATGATGACTTATAAAGGCACAACTCAGGAGATAGAAGATAAACACAATTAGGAAATAAGTCATTCTTTAAGATTCTTCCCTTCAGGGTAACTTGGTAATTCTGTCAACTTATCCAAAGCCAACATTTTCCAGATCTGGGTCCCTTTTTACTCCCTAGCTTTTGCTACACACTTTGTTTTTTTGGGGGAGACAGAATCTTGCTCTGTCGCCCAGGCTGGAGTGCAGTGGTGTGATCTCGGCTCACTGTAACCTCCGCCTCCCAGATTCAAGTGATTCTTGTGCCTCAGTCTCCCGAATAGCTGGGATTACAGGCGTGTACCACCACATCGGCTAATTTTTGTATATATATATTTCTTTTTTTTAGTAGAGACGGGGTTTCACCATGTTGGCCAGGCTGGTCTCTAACTAGTGACCTAGGTAATTCACCCACCTCGGCTTTCCAAAGTGCTGGAATTACAGGCGTGAGTCACTGCACCCGGCCGTGATCCTTTCTTTCCTTTCCTTCTTCTTTTTTTTTTTCTTTTGAGATGGAGTCTCGCTCTGTCACCCAGGCTGGAGTGCATTGGTGCCATCTCAGCTCACTGCAAGCTCCGCCTTCTGGGTTCAAGCCATTCTCCCACCCCAGCCTGCCAAGTAGCTGGGACTACAGGTGCCCACCACCGCGCCCAGCTAATTTTTTTTTTTTTTGTATTTTTGTATTTTTGGTAGAGACAGGGTTTCACCGTGTTAACCAGGATGGTCTCGATCTCCTGACCTTGTGATCCGCTCGCCTCAGCCTCCCAAAGTGCTGGGATTACAGGCGTGAGCCACTGCGCCCGGCTAGCTGGTTCTTTTCTTATTTCTTTTCTTTTCTTCTTTCCTTCTTTCTTTCTTTCTTCCTCCTTCCTTCCTTCTTTCCCTCCCTTCCTCCCTCCTTCTTTCTTTCCCTCCCTCCCTCCCTCCCTCCCTTCCTTCCTTCCTTCCATCCTTCCTTCCTTCCTTCAAGGAGTCTCACTCTGTAGCCCAACCTGAAGTGCTATGGTGTGCAAGGGCGTGATTTCGGCTCACTGCAACCTCTGCCTCCCAGGCTCAAGCAGTTCTCTTGCCTCAGTCTCCCAAGTATCTGGGATTACAGGCGCCTGCCACCACTCCCGACTAATTTTTTGTATTTTAGTAGAGACGGGGTTTCACCATGTTGAATAGTTCACGAACTCCTGACCTCAGGTGATCTGCCCACCTTGGCCACCCAAAGTACTGGGATTATAGGAATGAGCCACTGCGCATGGGCTCCACACTTTTTAATCATACTCTTCACTAGACACCAGGGGAGCCGTAGTTCTATCTGCTTGCCTACTTTCTACTCTGGCAAAAGTGAAAAGCATACCCCTTGTCTATATCCTCCTACTTGCTAAGCAAAGATCTACTTAGATCCCCAGTTTGAGGGATCTTAAAAGTACTTTCTTTTAACTCTTCTCTGCCTTACAGCAGATTCCATCTTTCATGCATTATCTGAGCCACTCCGAGACACTTAGTCACCCAAAGCAGTTTCTTATTTCAACATTCAATCATTCTTTTTTTTTTTTTTTTTTTGAGACAGTATTTCACTCGTGTTGCCCAGGCTAGAGTGCAATAGCACGATCTCGACTCACTGCAACCTCTGCCTTCCGGGTTCAAGCGATTCTCCTGCCTCAGCCTTCGGAGAAGCTGGGATTAACGGCGCCCGCCACCACACTCGGCTAATTTTTGTATTTTTTAGTAGAGACAGGGTTTCACCATGTTGGCCAGGTTGGTCTCTAACTCCTGAGCTCAAGTGATTCACCTGCCTTGGCCTCCCAAAGTGCTGGGATTACAGGTGTGAGCCACCGTGCCCAGCCTACATTCAGTCATTCTTAACCCATATTTTGAATCATTAATCCAGTCTTTTAATATACTAGGTGCAACACACAGTGGGCATACCAAAACATCAGATGCAACAAGAAAAGTTTTTGTTCCATCACTGATTATTTTTTAAATGTTTTATTTGAACTTTTTTTTTGCAATATAACACATGTACAGAAAAGTATGCAAATCATATAGGTCAATGAATTATTCACTCTGAATTATTAATATGGACCACATCTGTATAACCACCACCCAAGTAAAGAAATAGACCAACTCTTGGGAAAACCCCCTTTGGGACAATCATTGTCTTATTCATACTTTCCAAAGCTAGTCACTAACCTGACATCTAAATTAGTTTAGCCAGTTTTCAGATTTTGTATAAATGGTATTACAGTATTATTCTTTTGTGTCTGACTTTATTCACTCAAAATTATGTTTGTGAGATTTATCCATGTTGCTGTGAGTGCTAAGTTTGTTCATAGTCATCGTCGTATAGTTTTCCACTTTATTTTTTGACTAGCAATTATAGTCTTATTTGTGGAACTAACTTACTCAATCTTACATTAGATTCAAGTCATCACTCATTAAAATCACTGCTCATTTATTGATGTTAAAAGAACATTGGCAGATTGTCTTCAGCCATGCCTGAAACTAGAGAAATTAATTTTACTTGCTTATCTTCCCTTTATATTTTCAGTTCTATGCATTTGGGTGTGATACCTTCAATCGTTTTTGTAAGAAGGAGGGAATGAATAAGCTAGTAAATACAGACATTCAAAGACCGCAGATGTAACACTGAAGAACTGCCAAGTTTTAAATATTTTTGCAATACCAGTTACTACATTAAGATGATCAACAAACTTATAGATGAACTGTATTTCAAATGTTAATTGATAAAATCAATAGTTTGGAATTCAGAACATGCTTTCCATAGAAACACATTTTAAGCAGTATTCAATAAACAAATTAGAATATTTAAAAGTCTATTTAACCCACAAGGCATCTGAAATGCCATATATGTGCAATAAAAAAAAAAGTCAAATAAGTTAAAATGCTGTTTCAAAACTGAAAATGAAACAAGTCAAATCAATAAAATGGGATAAAAAATTGTAAATTTTTATGTTTGAGGAAAAGCAGACTTGGTTAGAGGAGACTGGAGTTGGTGCCCAGTGAGAGAACACATGGCATGCACCCAGGCGAGGTCAACCAGCTAGGTCCCAAATCAACCATCCAAACCAATCCCACTCCACCCCACATATCCATTCCAAGGTGCCTAAGTATCCACCTATGGCCCTAGTCCGGACAAACGCCAGCCCTGAGGGAGAGAGGTAGATCAAAGTAGACACGGAATTTCTACAACTCCCACCGTGTCTTTCCTCACCCCCAACCACAAGAGTCTAAAAATATGGTGGAGATAAACCCAATGATGAAACAGTAGTCAGAGAAAAATCAGACAAACTTAGAGCCAAACTACAAGTAAGAGTCACGTTCCAAAAGAAAAGACCTAAGGGAAAGCCATGAAATCCAGATAGAGCAAACTTTAAAAATGAAATCATAGAAGAAAGAAGGAGGACTTTTAAAATCTTAACATGGGCTCTAAAGAAATAAAAATTTTAAAAAAATCTTAACATGGGAAATACCTTTCTAACTATTAAAAAAAAAAAACCATAAAAGAGAAGATTGATAGATCTGACTACAAAAACCAATAAAGCAACATAAACAAAATCAAAAGACCAACCAGACCAGGTATGGTGGCTCACACCTGTAATCCTAGCATTTTGGGAGGCCGAGGCGGGCCAATTTCTTGAGGCCAGGAGTTTGAGACCAGCCTGGCCAATGTGATGAAACCCCATCTCTACTAAAAATACAAAAATTAGCCAGGAGTGGTGGCTCATGCCTGTAATCCCAGCTACTCAGGAGGCTGAGGCAGGAGAATCACTTGAACCCAGGAGTTGGAGGTTGCAGTGAGCCGAGATTACACCATTGCACTCCAGCCTGGGCAGCAGAGTGAGACTCCACCTTAAAAAAAAAAAAGACAAACCAGAAACTGGAAAAAAATAGACACAACTCATATGACATATATATAAAGAGCTCCTGTCAATCAAATAGAAAAATTACCATACAATAGAGAAATGAACACATGGCACATACAGCATTCAACCTTCACAGAAAAGAAAATACGGATAACAATAAACATTCTGAACCACCAATTTTCAAAAGATGTTCTGTATTCTAGGAACTAAAGCAAGATACTGCATTACTTATTCTGTCTCTGGTGGTCTTAAAGACCCCTAAGGATCCTATAAGTTTCTTCAGATCACCACTCCTAACTAACTAGTGCCATGGAGCAACTTGGTTGAGTCTGTCCTGGCTCTGTGGACACTCTACTGTCCGCTATGGTAGCCACTGGCCACATGTGGCTATTTAGATTAAAATTAATAAATCAAAATGAAATAAAATTTAAAAATCAGTTCCTTAGTTGCACTAGGCACATTTCGAGTACTCACTGGTTATATTTAGCTAGTGGCTACTATAATGGATAGTACAGATATGGACCACTTCCTCCATCACAGAAAATTCTACTTGACAGCACTGATCTAGAAATAGACTTTTTTTTTAATTTTTTTTTTTTTTTTTATTATACTTTAAGTCCTAGGGTACATGTGCATAACGTGCAGGTTTGTTACATATGTATACTTGTGGCATGTTGGTGTGCTGCACCCATCAACTCGTCAGCACCCATCAATTCATCATTTATATCAGGTATAGCTCCCAATGCAATCCCTCCCCCCTCCCCATGATAGGCCCCGGTGTGTGATGTTCCCCTTCCCGAGTCCAAGTGATGTCATTGTTCAGTTCCCACCTATGAGTGAGAACATGTGGTGTTTGGTTTTCTGTTCTTGTGATAGTTTGCTAAGAATGATGGTTTCCAGCTGCATCCATGTCCCTACAAAGGACGCAAACTCATCCTTTTTTATGGCTGCATAGTATTCCATGGTGTATATGTGCCACATTTTCTTAATCCAGTCTGTCACAGATGGACATTTGGGTTGATTCCAAGTCTTTGCTATTGTGAATAGTGCCGCAATAAACATACGTGTGCATGTGTCTTTATAGCAGCATAATTTATAATCCTTTGGGTATATACCCAGTAGTGGGATGGCTGGGTCATATGGTACATCTAGTTCTAGATCCTTGAGGAATCGCCATACTGTTTTCCATAATGGTTGAACTAGTTTACAATCCCACCAACAGTGTAAAAGTGTTCCTTAGAAATAGACTTTTAAAGTAAATATCTGACACTTTAGCTCACTTAATCCTTCTTTTTTTTGTTTTGTTTTGTCTTGTTTTTGAGATGGAGTTTCACTCTTGTTGCCTAGGCTGGAGTGCAATGGTGCAATCATTGGTTCACTGCAACCTCCACCTCCCGAGTTCAAGTAGATTCTCCTGCCTCAGCCTCCCAAATGACTGGGATTACAGGCACATGCCACCGTGCCTGGCTAATTTTTGTATTTTTAGTGTAGATGGGGTTTCACCATGTTAGCCAGGCTGGTCTTGAACTCCTGGCATCAAGAGATCCACCTGCCTCAGCCTCCCAAAGTGTTGGGATTACAGGCGTGAGCCACCACACTGGCCACTTAATCCTTCTTTAGCCTTGAAATTTTAAATATACATGAATTTTTTTTCTCATCCGTATTTTCTTTTTTAAATTTTTTTATTTGGAAACAGAGTCTCATTCTATCACCCAGGCTAGAGTGCAGTGGCGTGATCTCAGCTCACTACAATCTCCGCCTCCCAGGTTCAAGAGATTCTCGTGCCTCAGCCTTCCCAGCTGGGATGACAGGCATGTACCACCAAGCCTGGCTAATTTTTATATGTTTAATAGAGATGAGGTTTCACCATGTAGGCCAGGCTGGGCTCGAACTCCCGGTCTCAAGTAATCCACCTGCCTCGGCCTCCCAAAGTGCTGGCATTACAGGCATGAGCCACTGTGCCCAGGCTTCCTCCATATTTTTGAAATTTCCTATAATAAACATGTGATCTACAGTTTCTATAATGATCATTTTTTAAAGGGAAGAAAGTTATAAAAATATCATTATATCAAATTAATAAAAGAAAAATGCAAGGGAAAAGTTTTAGCTCTCTGAGCAATCCAGAGGTTTTATAGCAAGAAAGACATTTCTCGATTTGGAAATCAGGCTGCCCACACATAGCAATTATTTATAACTGACACCTCATCTTTCCAAGACTCACTTTTCTCCTTTTTTTTTTTTTTTTTTTTTGAGACGGAGTCTCGCTGTGTCGCCCAGGCTGGAGTGCAGTGGCGCAATCTCGACTCACTGCAAGCTCCGCCTCCCGGGTCTCCCGCCTCAGCCTCCGAGTAGCTGGGACTACAGGCGCCCGCCACCTCGCCCGGCTAGTTTTTTTTGTATTTTTAGTAGAGACGGGGTTTCACCATGTTAGCCAGAATGGTCTTGCTCTCCTGATCTCGTGATCCACCCGCCTTGGCCTCCCAAAGTGCTGGGATTACAGGCTTGAGCCACCGCGCCCGGCCACTTTTCTCCTTTTTTATACATTATCACTAGCTTGAGTTTTCTCTTTCTTTACTAGAATTAAAAGAAATCCCTCCCCCCCATTAAAAATAATAACAGGCTGGGCACGGTGGCTCATGTTTGTAATCCCAGCACTTTGGGAGGCCAAGGCAGGCAGATCACCTGAGGTGAGGAGTTCGATACCAGCCTGGCCAACATGATGAAACCCCATCTCTACTAAAAATACAAAAAGTAGCTGGGCATGGTGGTGGGCACCTGTAATTCCAGCTACTTGGGAGGCTGAGGCAGGAGAATCGCTTGAACCCGGGGGGCGGAGGTTGCAGTGAGCTGAGATCACACCATTGCACTATAGCCTGGGTGACAGAGCAAGACTCTGTCTCAAAAATAAATAAATTAATTAATTAATCAGCAACAACAATAATAACTCTTTCCTGCAACTCACCTGGTGTTTATTCTTCTTTTCTGAGTTTCAAACACAAAGGAGAGGAAGGTTCAGAAGAGAACAACCCTTGCTTCCCAGTTATCAGCTCTTACCTCCTCCTCCTCTTTATCCAGCTAAAACAGATGTTCCAGGGTTGAGGGGCTACTTTAAGTTCCCTCACGGCTACAGCCTCCTGTCCTCTCCAGTCCCTGGGCCTTCCAGAAATGGAGGTCAGTAACTCCTCTGGGAGTATGCCTTGGAAGTAGAGGGATTTGGTCTTCCTTTTCCAGGCCATCTGCGGATCAGTCGCCTCCAACCTTTACCAGTCTGTTAGCAGGGATGGGATGATGTGCCAGTCTACACAAGCCATCAGCTCAGGCATTCTTCCCAGACGATCTGCAGCATGACCCCAGGCCAGAAGCTGGAAATAAATGCCCCAGGCCCAAACATACTGAGACAACTCCATGCCTCAGCACTCACCCACCGTGCAGCTGAGCACAGGCCTGAAACTTTAGTGAAAACACAATGTTGGTGGGGAGAAAAGCCTTATTTTCCCATCAATCAACCACAAGTATGAGGGAAGAAAAGTGTGAGGTTCCTTTCTCAACAGGCCCATGAGCTGGGCAGGATCAGTCAGTAGAGAAGACAGCACCACCTGCCTTTCAGTAAATGTTTGATTATTAACCATCCAATGCATGAGTGGATGAGTTCATACTTTTGTATCAGGAAGGACTGTCAGGAGATGTATTTTTCATTTTCCTTGAGCTCTCTGGACAGCTTCTTGAGGATCCCCTATGATGATGGATTATGCCGGACTGTCCAGGAGCATGTGGACAGAGCCACTCAGAGGCAGAAGATAGCACCTGGGTTGCTCAGACTCTGCCATATTCACTGAGAAACGGCCACCTGGGTCCCCCGGCTCTTCCTCACTAGGTACAGCCTTCTCTTTCTGGGCCCAGCCTCCTGTCCTCAAGCACAGCAGCCTCACCCCTGGTGGACTGAGGCTTAGCTGTGGCCTGGGGCCTCACACACTGGCCTGACCAGGACCTCCTGGTCGCCCACAGGAGGGTCCTCTCTGCCATAGTCCCCAAATGATAGACTCTTTGGTTGTTTTTGTCTTTTGTTATACAAACAATACTTTAATTTATAACCTTGTAAAAACTGTATGTCTTTATTGTGCAGGTAAGAAAACTCCCAGAAGTGTGATACCGAGTCAAAGAGAATATATAATTTTAATGCTGATGGATACTGCAAAATTGTTCACCAAAAGGCAGGCAGTGTGCGAAAGTGCTTATTTTCCCCACAGCCTCTCCAACAGAATGTGTAGTCAGACTTTTAGATTTTTACCAACTAGGAAGGTGAAACAGTTATATTAGTGTACTTTTAATGTGCAGTTCTCTGATTATGGTTGAAGTTAACTTTTTATATATTTAAGGGCCATCCATATTTCTGATAGAGATAGGAGGCAGACAAATTCCTAGGCAGACGGGGATGGTCCCTGGTGAAACTCGACCTTCAAGCCAAGGACAGCCTGAAGCCTGAACACCAAACTACCAGTTCCAGATAGAGTCCACAGACCAGAGTGAGAACTTCCATTCCCGTTTGGTGTGTTCAGCCCCTGACTAGTCCTGGGCCAAGGTCCCAGGCCAAGCCTTCACTTCAGCCCTTGATTGGTTCTTTACACTATCATACCTCTTTCTGAATGGTGCTTTTTCCAAGCCTACCCATAAACCAGTCAGTACACATTTCCCCATTCTAAGCCCATAAAAATCCCAGACTCAGTCTCACAGCCAGCAACCCAGTTTCGGGTCCCCTCTCACTGCTGAGAGCGTTCTTTCTGTTGTTCAATAAAATTCTACTCTGGGCCGGGTGCAGTGGTTCACACCTGTAATCCCAGCACTTTGGAGGCCGAGGTGGACAGATCACCTGAGGTCAGGAGTTCAAGACCAGCCTGGCCAACATGGTGAGACACCCCCCCGTCTCTACTAAAAAATAAAAAAAATTAGCTGAGTGTGGTGACACACACCTGTAATCCCAACTACTCAGGAGACTGAGGCAGGAGAATCGCTTGAACCTGTGAGGCAGAGGTTGCAGTGAGCTGAGGTCATGGCATTGCATTCCAGCCTGGGCAACAAGAACGAACCTCTATCTCAAAAAAATATTAATTAAAATTAAAAATAAAATAAAATTCTACACTGCCTTACTCACTCTCCAGTGTCAGTGTACCTCATTTCTCCTGGTCATGACATAAGAACTTGGAACTTGCTGAACGCAGGAGTTAAAGAGCTATAACACTCCGTCCCGCTCACCGAACTGCGGGAGCTGAGATCTGGCCATTGCACTCCAGCCTGGGCGACAGAGCGAGACTCCGTCTCAAAAAAAAAAAAAATACAGAAATTAGTCAGGCATGGTGGTGAATGCCTGTAATTCCAGTTACTCAGGAGCCTGAGGCAGGAGAATTGCTTGAACCCAGGAGGCAGTTTGCAGTAAGCCGAGATGGTACCATTGCACTCCAGCCTGGGTAAGAGTGAAAGTCTATCTCAAAAAAAAAAAAAAAAAAAAAAGAAGACTAGATAAAGGTTTTACAAATAATGAGGGAGATTTAAGTAGGAGATTTTCCAACAAAAAGATCCCTTAACAATAGAGCTTTCTTTTTTCTTTACTTTATTATTTTTTAAAAATACAGATGGGGTCTCACTCTGTCACCCAGGCTGGAGTGCAGTGGTATGATAGCTCACTGCAACCTCTGCCTCCTGGGTTCAAGCGATTCTCCTGTCTTAGCCTCCCGAGTAGCTGGGATTACAGGCCCACACCACCATGCCCTTTTTGTATTTTTAGTAGAGACAGCGTTTCACCATGTTGGCCAGGCTGGTCTAGAAGTCCCGACCTCAAGTGATCCACCCACTTCAGCCTCCCAAAGTGTGAGATTACAGGCGTGAGCCACTGCACCCAGCCAGTTAACTACTATTAACATGTATTATGTTCTATGGAAGGACATGGGAGATGAGAAGAAAAAAAAACTGGCTAACATATACACAAATATATTCATATCAAAATGAGGAAGAAATAGGTATAACTATCACAGTTTTCATGACTATAACTGGTTATATGGTCATATCTGGTACTTAAAATGACCTTCTGCTGCTGCCTAGTCCACATTCCTTTTGTTTTCAACAAGCTCCATGGCTGGCCATGGTTTCTTACCTGATAGAGTGGACCAAATCTTCACCCCTCCAGGGACTGAGCATTTAGTAGTCCTGTCTGTTTTAGGTTGCTGTAGTTTTCCACTGACTTTAGTCACAAGACCTGAGAGTGCTAAGAGGCACCTCACAGCATCTGCATTCTCGTTATTCTCCTTCTTCCACCATCATATTGTAGTAACCCAGTTTCCCCACAATAGTCAGGATCAACCACTCCTTTTGTTGCCTGTTGATTCATTGGCATGCGGAGTCCAAATTGGTCAAGTGGTAGTCTCAACTTCCAATTTAATGGAACCATTGTTGTATCACCTGGTGGAAGCTGTCCTCTAAGACTTCTGAAACAGCAGAGCCCAAAGTTGCAGGGATGAGAAGCAAACATTTCATGGGTTCATTCTTGAAAGAAATTAAAAGTATTACTCCAGAGTGAATAGATGAATGCTAAGAAAGGGAGATAGCCTTTTTGCTAATATGGAGAAAGTTAGACTGGTTTGAATAAAGATCAAACTAGCTATAACAGTCCCTTAAGCCAAAGCCTAATTCAGAGCAAGACTCCAACTCTCTTCAATTCTATGAAGGCTAAGAAAGGTGAAGAAGCTGCAGAAAAAAAGGTTGACGCTAGCAGAGGTTAGTCCATGAGGTCTAAGAAAGAAGCCGTCTCTGTAACATACAAGTTAAAGAAGAAGTGGCAAGTGCTGATGAAGAAGCTGCAGCAAGTTATCCAGAGATCTAGCTAAGATCATTGACAAAGGCGGCTACACTAAACAACAGATTTGCAACATAGATAAAACAGCTTTCTCTTAGAAGAAGATGCCATCAGCCGGGCACGGTGGCCCACAACTGTAATCTCAGCACTTTGGGAGCCCAAGGCGGGCAAATCACCTGAGGTCAGGAGTTGGAGACCAGCCTGGCCAACATGGTGAAACCCCATCTCTACTAAAGATACAAAATCAGCCAGGGATGGTGGCACAGGCCTGTAATCCCAGCTGTTCGGGAGGCTGAGGCAGGAGAATCACTTGAACCCGGGAGGCGGAGGTTGCAGTGAGCCGAGATGGCGCCATTGCATGCCAGCCTGGATGACAGAGCAAGACTCCATTTCAAAAAAAAAAAAAAAAAAAAGATGACCTCTAGGACTTTTATTGCTAGAGACGAGTAGGCAAGGCCTGGCTTCAAAGCTTCAAAGGACAGACTGACTTTATTAGACACTAAAGCCATTGGTGATTAAGTTGAAGCCAATGCTTATTTGCCATTTGGAGAATTCTAGAGCCCTTAAGAATTATGCTAAATTTACTCTGCCTATGCTCTATAAATAGAACAACAAAGCCTAGATGATAGCATACCTGTTTACAGCATGGTTTACTGAATTTTTTTTTTTTTTTGAGATGGAGTCTTGCTCTGTCACCCAGGCTGGGGTGCAGTGGTGTGATCTTGGCTCACCGCAACCTCTGCCTCCCAGGTTGAAGCAATTATCCTGCCTCAACCTCCCAAGTAGCTGACATTACAGGTGCCCGCCACCACGCCCAGTTAATTTTTGTATTTTTAGTAGAGACGGAGTTTCACCATGTTGGCCAGGCTGGAGCTAGTTGGGGAGCTTTTAAACACACACATGCACACACACACACACACACACACACACACACACTTCTCAGTAGGGGTGGAGGCATGTGTGTGCAGGTATTTCAAAAAGTTCATCAAATGATTCTCTGCCCACAGAGAATCCCTAGTGGCCCCAGGACTATAGGTTTTAGAGATACTAGACAAGAAAGGGCAAGCTGGAAAGTTCTGTTTTAGGAGAATGACAAAAATGAAAGATTCAACTGGGGAGAAACCAGACAGAGAACACCTTATGAAGAGGCTACTGCAATAGTGCAAACAAGGAAGGATGCAGATCTGTGCTTCAGTGCTAGCTGTGGAGACAGAGATCTGTCAGTTGGGTTTATGTAATGAAATGGAGCTTACCTTCTGAACTGAGCTTCTTAACTCAACATTGATGATAATTCCTAATGTCCACGGTAAAGAATACATTTCTAGGTCTGCAACAAAATTGTTGCATGTTCTTGCCTTCTAAAATTAGCAGGTGTCCCCACCACGAGACAGCATAACCATTCCTTTCCTGGCAGCCTATGCCCTTTCCCTGAGGCAGTTAGTTCCACAAAGATGTGATAATGCCTTTGTCAATGGCCTCACCTGCCCCATCCCTCAGCTCCCCCATTTTCTCTGAAAGGTACTTGGAACACAGATTTAAAGCCACTCATCTAGGCCGGGCACGGTGGCTCACACCTGTAATCCCAGCACTTTGGGAGGCCGAAGCAGGTGGATCACCTGAGGTCAGGAGTTCGAGACCAGCCTGGCCAATATGGCGAAACCCTATCTTTACTAAAAATACAAAAAATCAGCTGGGAGTGGTGGCAGACGCCTATAATCCCAGCTACTTGGGAGGCTGAGGCAGGAGAATTGCTTGAACCCAGGAGGTAGAGGTTGCAGTGAGCCAAGATCGTACCATTGCACTCCAGCCTGGGCGACACAGCAAGACTCTGTCTCAAAAAACAAACAAACAAACAAAGCACCACTCATTTAGACAGAAGTGCCAAACAGGTGCTTCTTCCCCCATCTTGGCCCAACTTCCTGCCTGCCTGGAGCCCAGAAGGCGTACCAGGGCAGAAGCATGGCAGAACATTCTGCTGGGATCCCTCTGGCCACAGCCACTCACAGAGAGTGGTCACCTGACAGGAGGAGGATTCAAAACCAGCAACCAGAGTGGTCCCAGCTCCTTCAAGCTCAAGGATCTAGGGGATCCTGATGAGTCTCCAGAGAAGAGCGCAGGAGAGGAGGATGGAGGGAGGTGGCCTGCTGGCCTGGGGGTGTTCTCTTCTGCCTCACTGTCAGCCTTCTGCTTCAAGGTAAGATAGGACAAGCACAGAGGAAGATGGGGATATTGTTTAGGGCAACATCCAGGAAACTTCTCATTCTCCAGAGCTGCAGAAAATTCAAAACAGACAGGTTAAAATTCTCTGTAGGATCCATGTTTTGGCTTCCTCTTAGTTGCAGATGAAACGCCGATTTCACTGGTCAGTACATACAGCCCCGCTCTCATTTGCCTGCAAACTCTCTGTCCCTCCACTTTCCCACCTCTTCAATTCCATTCTTACGTAACGGCCAACTCTTCCTTTCTACCAAGCTATCATTACTAGAACATAGCTCAGGTTCTGTTGACAATAATTTAACTCCTTTCTGGTGTTGCCTGGGAAGATCTTGTGGAGGAGGCGATGTGGAGCGAAAGAACCTTCACTTCCCCTGGGATGTGTTTCTCTGTAGTTTGGAGATGAACCTTATGAATCACCTGGTATGGAAAGATAGTGGAAGAGGCATGTGAAAGGACTTTCTGGGCTATAGTTATAGGAATAACCGGGGTGGGGTGTGGGTGAGGTGGACAGAAGGGCTTTTCACTTCATTGTGTGGCTCCACCAACCACACGGTGGATGGATGGTCCAAGAGATCTTTGCAAGATGGTGGTGATGAAAATGGTGCCCACAGATCTTAGAGGAACTTGAGAAGGGCAGTAAGTACCACACATAGGAAGTAGTCAATAAACTCACATTGAATACAACATTCCTTTATTCCCCACATATTTTATGTCACACTCATGTTTATTTCTCTCTAAATTTTCCTTTCAGGAGTCAGGAAAACCTCAGAAGAAGAGGGAAAAATGGAGGAAAAGCATATCAGGAAAATTTTGTTCAGTGGCTATAAGGAAGAATCACAATAGAGCCAGAGGGTAAAAAAGGAAGGTCAGCTAAAGGCCAAAGCCTTAGGGTTGTATGGAGGGAATAGGACTCCCTGGAGGGGCTCTCCGCATGCAAATTTAGGTAGGTTTATATGTGAGCAAAAACACAGGAAGAAAGGCCTGGGCCTTGACTCAGCTCACCACATCAACTTCCACCATTTGCCTACCAGCCCAGCCCATTCTCCCACTTCTGGCAAGAAGGGAGTCTTGGCCCAGGAAGAAGGG
Source organism: Rhinopithecus roxellana (assembly GCF_007565055.1). Classification (NCBI taxonomy): domain Eukaryota; kingdom Metazoa; phylum Chordata; class Mammalia; order Primates; family Cercopithecidae; genus Rhinopithecus; species Rhinopithecus roxellana. The sequence goes on along the minus strand of NC_044549.1, from coordinate 131,069,678 downwards.
GCTCACATGCCTCTCCCAGAGTTCACATTGTTTTTCTCTGCAGAGAGGCTCTCAGGCCCCAGCCCTGGTACCTCTCTCACCTAGCAAACACAGAAGGTCTCAGCTCTCTATAGGAGGGACAAATACTTTTACCATTAATTGCTCAGGCTTTAACCAGCATGGGGTGGACCCTGCTGCCTTCCAGGCCATATTTAACCAGAAGGCCTTCTGTCCAGTCATCAACTCCAGCCTCCCCGCTCATGTCAACATCTCCTTCACCCTGTCTGCCATACTGGCAGTGGTGAGACCTGATCCCTGCATCCTTTCCATGGCTTCTAATAAGGAACAAACACTCCTTTTTTTGTTGTTGTTTTTTGTTTTTGAGACAGAGTCTCACTCTGTCGGCCAGGCTGGAGTGCAGTGGCATGATCTCGGCTCACTGCAACCTTTGCTTCCCGGGATCAAGCAATTCTCCTGCCTCAGCCTCCCAAGTAGCTAGGAATACAGGCATGTGCCAACATACCCAGCTAATTTTTGTATTTTTAGTAGAGACAGGGTTTCACAATTTTGGCCAGGCCAGTTTCGGACTCCTGACCTCAGGTAATCCACCTGCCTCAGCCTCCCAAAGTGCTGGGATTACAGACGTGAGCCACCGCGCCCAGCCGGAACAAAAACTCTTTACATGGTCAACCCAACATTGCCCTGGTTTGGTGATGAGCAATGAATCCCCTGAAATAATTTTGTGCAAGTTAGATGCTCATCCTATGTCATGGGGAAGTATGAACAGGAATGCTGCAGTAATATTTCTATAGGGAACATTTATCCTTGCTTGCTGCCCTTGTGGAAATATTCTACAAAAAAATACATTCCCAATGAGCTCCCGTACTGTTTTTTCACCTACATTTCCATGCAACCTGTATTTTTCTGACCTATCCTTCTTTTGTGACTTGTGATTGAAAAGGTGAACTGTCACTTGGGACCACTTAGGAAACAATGGTGGGAGGTAGATTAGGTCCTGGTTTCATGCCATGCATGATCCTGCATGGGAATTTTATTTATTTATTTGTTTATTTATTTATTTATGCACAGAGTGCACAACTTTAGCTGCTGTTGTCATTTCTGCGGTTAAATATGGTATGTGAGTGAGATTCAGTTTCCTTCTCTCTTTCTCCTACCCTTTTTTTTCTGGCTTTGCTTGCAAAATCATGTTTATTGAAATTGACAGTGCCTGAGGGCATAAACAAATACAACCAGAATGGGGCCAGTGTTGAGAACAAATAGCTTCCTAGGCTGCCAGTCAACTTTGAAAGACATAGATAGAAAATACAGGGAGAAGGAGGGCATATAGTTGGAAGTTCCAAAGTAAGCTTCAGGGCCCAGATGTAACCAGGGTCCAGCTTAAGATTTCCCTAAAGTGGGAGGTGAAAGGCCAACAAGATTTTGTTAGCTAGAAAAGGGGAGACAGTTATCACCAAGGAGAGAAAAGAAATCAGAATTCAAAAGGAAATGAGGGGCTGCGCACAGTGGTTTATACCTATAATACCAGCACTTTGGGAGGCTGAGGTGGGAGGATCACTCAAGGCCAGGAGTTTGAGTCCAGCCTGGGCAACACAGCAAGATCCCATCTCTATAAAAAAATTAAAAATTAACTGAATGTGGTGGTACATGCCTGTAGTCCCAGCGACTCAGGAGGCTGAGGTGGGAGGACTGCTTGAGACCAGGAGGCTGCAGTGAGTCATGATTATGGCACTGCACTCCATCCTAAGCAACAGAGTGAGACCCTGTCTCTAAAAATTTTTTTAAAAGGCCGGGGCCGTGGCTCACGCCTGTAATCCCAGAACTTTGGGAGGCTGAGGCGGGCAGATCACGAGGTCAGGAGATCGAGACCATCCTGGCAAACACAGTGAAACGCCGTCTCTATTAAAAATACAAAAAATTAGCCAGGCGTGGTGGCAGGCGCCTGTAGTCCCAGCTACTCGGGAGGCTGAGGCAGGAGAATGGCGTGAACCCGGGAGGCAGAGCTTACAGTGAGCTGAGATCGCACCACTGCACTCTAGCCTGGGCAACAGAGTGAGACTCTGTCTCAAAAAAAAAAAATTAAAAAAAAGGAAATGAGGTGGAGTCATGGCTCAAGTGCAGCAAAAAAGAGAACAAAAAAAATTTTTTTAAGGAAATGAGATCACCAGGCATGGTGGCACACTCCTGTAATCCCAGCTACTTGGGAGGCTGAGACAGGAGAATCGCTTGAACCTGGGAGGCAGAGGGTGCAGTGAGCCAAGATCGCACCATTGCACTCCAGCCCTGGGGTGACAGAGTGAGGCTCCATCTCAAAAAAAAAAAAAAAAAGTGTTGGAATATGTATTATTATTATTTTTTGGATGATACACAAGAAAATGTTAATAATGAGACTGAGGTGGGATAGGGAGTGAATTGGGATGAATTGAGGAGGGAGAACATTGCTTTATATATTATACCATTGTGGAATGGTTAAAGTTTCATCATATGCCCATAGTACCTACATTTAGAAAAAAATACATATGTATGTATTTGTAAAGGAATGGAAGGGCAGGAGATGTTGACATAAGCCAGTTCCGGACTTCAACCATACCACATCCTTCTGTGCCCTGTGCTCTAGATCTGGGAAAACCCACTCAGCAGCTGGGACCCAGAAGAATATGGTGATATCAATAAACTCACTGTGACAGCTGAGAACCCATGGTTCCCAGACATCTTCATCATGGAATCGTGGGTATGCAGGAGGGTTAGGGAAGCCGGAGGGAAGCCCTGTCTGCAAGGAACAGGCCAGGACAGTGCAGGGCAAACTCATTCAGTGCAGCCACTAAACACTTACTTCAGAGAGAAGCAAGATCACAGCTGATTAGCTTCTCCCCTAGAAACAAGAAAATGGCGGGCAGAAAAGATGGTGGCAGGTGAATTGCTTGAGCCCAGGAGTTTGAGACCAGCAAAACCCTGGTCTCTACAAAAAACACAAAAATCAGCCAGGCGTAGTAGTGCACACCTGTAGTCCCAGCTACTCAGGAGGCTGAGATGAGAGGATCACTTGAGCCCAGGAGTTTGAGGTGACAGTCAGCTCTGATTGTGTCACTGCACTCCAGTCTGGGTGACAGAGCACAATCCTGTCTCAAAAAAAAAGGTAAATTCAGTTTTTTAAATACATAAAAAGAACAGTAGGGTATTTGTGTGGATAGTGAGGTGGGAGTTGAACTTAGGAGTGACGGCAGCAGTGTCCTGTCTGGAGCACCACTACCATCACGCCGACTGTAGCAGGGAAGCACAGCCGGGCTGCACACTCCACTGAGCAGGCAGGAGCCCCACCCTCCCGGGTGCAGCTGCAGCTGCCCAAACCATGGCTGCAGACCCACGTATGCCTGTACTCTTGGAGGCCCAGGAAGGCCCCACTCCCTGCTCTTGCAGGCTTGAAAATGCCTGCTTTCACTGCCTGGCTTCTCCCCACCATCGGTGCCTGCTCCGATCTCGAAGCAAAGTCGAGGCTGAGCCTGGGTGCTGTCAGAGCATGGTTGGGTGTGCACGCACTCAGAGCAGTGCTGACACACCAACCCCCTGCCACCTTGGTCCCCTCCAGACTTTGGGTACTAAGGAGCATAGGAGGGAAGCTGAGGGGGGCACTAAGGGTATCTCAGCGCTGGCCTGCAGGCACCCCTTGGCACCTACAGCCTGGGCACCATGAACAGCAGTGAGAGGCAGACAGGTTCCTGAGCGGAAGGGGGCGGGTTTCTCATGAGGCCCCACCTTCAGGCCAGGGAGTGCCTGAAGGCTGAGGATCAGGCTGCTAGTTCCACATACTGGAGTGAGAACTTGTGGTGCCTTTTCCAGGCCTGCCCTTGGCCGCCCATGGACCACTCGGCATGCACTTCCTCACCTCTGAGGCCCATGAAAGCCCCAGGCTCAGCCAGAGCTGAGCAGACATCCAAATGACTGGCTGCAGAGAGGAACTACTCACTCCAGGGCCTCCTCTCTGCTGAGAGGTGCAGACAGCGGGAAGACCAGCTGCATAGAGGAGCTATTCACCCCAGGGCCTCCTCTGAGCTCTTCTGTCACTCAATAAATCTCCTCTTCATCTTGCTTACCCTCCACTTGTCTGCTTACCTCATTCTTCCAGGACACAGGACAAGAACTCAGGACCTGCCCAATGGCAGGACTGAAACACACCCCTTGCTCACCATGTTGTGGCTGAAGAGGAGAGAAGAGCTGCGGCCCTTCGGGAAGCCCAGACCTGGGAGCTCCCCAAGCCAGGGCTGTGACTCCCTCTTTGAGGCCCTGCAGTCCCTGGAATCTCCAAGCTTCCGGGTGTTATTGCGTTCCCCGGCGGCAGTCATGGAAGCTGCTTACGGTGTGCCTGGTCCAGCCGCAGTCTTGCAGACAGCCAGCAGCCACGTCAGCACCTGGAGCTGCCCACTGCAGCAGCTGGTGTGCCTGACTGTGCACAGTGGCCAGACTCCACACTCACTCACTCACACACTCCTCGCCACTCCACACCTGGCTTGCCCTTGGAGGGGTGGGATCCAGGCTGGGAGCATGAGCCGGGTGCAGCCTGTCAAGTCGAGTGGGCAGAATGAGCCCAGTGGACCCAAGCAAAACTCAGACAAAGGCACCACTGGCCACAGAGGTTTCCGGCCAGAAAAGTGACGCCCTAAGGATCCTGCAACAGAAAGGAGTGAGACTCTGAGACACCCCAGAATAGAAAGGAGGCAAATAAGCAGCAAGGAAGTCATTGTATTGGGCAATCTGGAAAAGGTAGCTGAATTAGTTTTCTAATTCATCAGACCCGCACGAGCAGGTGCCATGCAGATATGTGTTGAATAAATGTTTGTCTCTCCTGCAGTGGATAACATGGGCATGGACAAGGAAGTATAGGAAATAGGTACTTCAAGTGACACTGTCCAAACACAGTGGAAGTGGGAGCTCCTGGGCATCAACAAGGCCACCCTGAAGATACCTGTGAGTTCCAGTCTTTTTGACCAAATCATGTTGTCTGTGAACCTAGAGAATCTGGTGTAGCTGTACCCCTCACCACCACCTCCTCCCTCACCAGACCCATCTGAGTCCAACAGGCAGATCCTCTTACTTCTTGCCCCAAGACCAGATGGCCCTTGGGCACCATAGCCCTCAGAGCCTTCCTCTCTCCCAAGTCGCTCAAAGCAACACCCCTTTTGGAACCTGCCAGCTCTGACCTAGGGTTTGTTTGGAGGTATGGGGGCATCTTGTTTGTCATATAAAAACTGCTTCTCTTTCAGCCCCAGAGAGAGCCCTTGCTGGTGTGAGGACACCAAAGAAGGATGGGGCTGGAACCAGCCTTTGGGCCCCCTTTAGGGCTGGCTTCACCAGTCCTCTGCTCATTCCTCCTCACCAGGTGGCCATCCGGTGCAGGCCCAGCCTCTGTGTGATAAACTTTCTGGTGCACAGTGGCTTTCTTTTAATTTATTTATCTATATATGTTTTAGAGACAGGGTCTCACTCTATCGCCCAGGCTGGAGTGCATTGGCACAATCACTACTCACTGAAACGTTGAACTCCTGGCCTCAAGAGATCCTTCCACATCGGCCTCCCAAAGTGCTGGGATTACAGGCCTAAGCCACCACGCCTGGCCCCCAGGGACTTTCTGGTTGCCATCGATGCCCTCAGCTTCTACCTACCAGCAGAAAGTGCGAATCATGCCCTATTCAAGGCCACCCTTCGGCTGGGCTGCAGCGTCTTCCTGCGCATGGTGAATATACTACTCCCCGCTAGTGTCACCCATCATCAGTACAGCTCCTCCCACAGTTGGAAAATGGAAAAAGAAAAAGAAGTCTTTTAGGGCTGCTGGGGCTCCTGAGGCAGAAGGGAGAAAAAGAGCATCTCAGAAAGGGCCCTCTGTGTGAAATAGGGAAAAGGGTGGCTTAGTCGTGGTACCTGTGGACTTGCCTCAAGCCTGCTTCTTATCCCCACCCCAGGTGTCTACTTCGCCTGTCCCTGATGGTGGGCAGCCTGCTGGAGACTGTCTTCATCACCCACCTACTGCATGTGGCCACCACCCAGCCCCCATCCATGCCTCGGTGGCTCCACTCCCTGCTACTCCACTGCACCAGCCCAGGGAGATGCTGTCCCACTGCGCCCCAGAAGGGAAATAAGAGCTTGGGTCTCACCCCCACCCACCTGCCTGGTAAGGGAAGTCAGCACTGCCCATACTCGCCCTTCACACTGGGCCCCACACTCCTCTAATCCTGTCCCCTTCCCACTTCGTGACTGAGCCTCTGTCCTCTCCATAGGCACAAAGGAGTCGGGGGAGTTAGCAGGGAAGGAGTTGAGACCCAGAGAGACCGAGCTAGATGGGGGCTCAGGATGGACAAAGGCCCAGCTAGTGGAGCTGTGGGTGCAGTTCAGCCACGCGATAGACACCCTGCTCTTCTGCCTCTGGAACACCTAGGACTTGAGTTCTGAGTGTGCGTGAGCAGCAGAGTTCAGCTTCCCTTGGCCTCAGCGGGCCGTGCCAGGCGCTGCTTCTCTGCTGCAGTCTGCAGACCCAGCCCCAACCATGCCATGATCCCTGCTCCAGCCCTCCCTGTGGTTAAATAGAACCACTGCGAACACTCCCAGAAATGAGAATGTATTTCCAAAATAGAATAAATTCAGAATATACATGTTTATGTTAGAAATATAATTTAATGCCGGGCACAGTGGCTCACGCCTGTAATCCCAGCACTTTGGGAGGCCAAGGTGGGTGGATCAGGAGATCGAGACCATCCTGGCTAACATGGTGAAACCCTGTCTCTACTAAAAATACAAAAAAAAAAAAAAAAAAAAAAAAAAATAGCCGGGCGTGGTGTTGGGCACCAGTAGTCCCAGCTACTTGGGAGGCTGAGGCAGGAGAACGGCATGAACCCAGGAGGTGGAGCTGGCAGTGAGCTGAGATCGTGCCACTGCACTGCAGCCTAGGCGACAGAGCGAAATTCCATCTCAAAAAGAAATATAATTTAATAGAAAAGAAACACTTTATCATAAGTGACTGCAAATATGTACCAGAAAAGTAACTCACGTTATTGGTATGGAGGAAAAGGATTTGTTTTTTTAAACATAGGCTAACACATGTCATTCTCTTTTAATGAATATTTATTGAGCCGGGCACAGTGGCTCACACCTGTTGTCCCAGCACTTCAGGAAGCCAAGGCAGGAGAATCACCTGAGGTCAGGAGCTCGAGACCAGCCTGGCCAACATGGCAAAACCCTGTTTCTACTAAAAAATACGAAAATTAGCAGGGCGTGGTGGCACACACCTGTAGTCCCAGCTACTCAGGAAGCTGAGGCACAAGGATCGCTTGAACCCGGGAGGTGGAGGTTGCAGTAAGCGAGATTGCACCATTGTACTCTTGCCTTTTGAGACTCCATCTCAAAAAAATAACAACAATAATAATATTTATTGAGCACCTATTATGTGCTAGACACTGTTCTGGGTGCTGAGGATACAGCAATGAACCAAACTGAGAGAAATCCCATCCTCATAAAGCTCACACCATAGGGAGAGAGAAGAGACTGACAATACAGAAGATAAATGAATGAAACATCAGTAAAAGGAGAATGGGAAATGGGGGAGGGGTCACCAGTATAGGTTGAGTTGGCAGGGCAGAGCTCCTGATAACTTCTGCCTGACTGGCTTCAGGCATTATTTCACAACACCCTGAGGAGGTAGAAATTACTTTACAAGAGGCTCAGAGGCTATGTAACTAACCTAAGGTCACGTACCTTTTTTTTTTTTTTTTTTTTTTTGAGATGGAGTCTAACTCAGCCGCACAGGCTGGAGTGCAGTGGTTCGATCTCAGCTCACTGCAACCACTGTCTCCCGAGTTCAAGTGTTTCTCCCTTCTCAGCCTCCTGAGTAGCTAGGATTACAGATACCGGCCATCATGCCTGGCTAATTTTTGTATTTTAGCAGAGAGAGGGGTTTCACTATGTTGGCCAGGCTGGTCTCAAACTCCTGACCTCAGGTGATCCGCCCACCTTGGCCTCCCCAGCATGCAACTGTTTTACGGCTTTGGTTTTTGTAGCTCTTTCTTAGGGTGAGGCTTCAGCTATGCATTTAACAAATATTTATTGGGCACAGCTGATGGATAGTAAGACCAAATGTCCTTGGCTAAACCCTGTTCAAAACCCTGTTCATGAATCAAACACAAGCTCTGTCCTCAAAGAGCTTCTAGCTCAGCAGAAGAAATGAAATATGTATGTTAAATAATTTCAATTAGATGTAGAACATGTTTTTAACGTTTTGCTGAGTGCCATTAAAGATAAACTACTATAAAGTTCAGGGGAGAAAGAATGCTTTAGTTGGAGCAATGGTTCTTAATCCTGGCTGCATATTAGAATCATCTGAGGAGCTTTTAAAATAATCCTATTGCCTAGGTGTTACCCAGTCCAACTAAGGCAGAACCTTTGACGTGAGCCCCAGCCTTGGTTTGTTTGAAAGCGTCCTTAGAGATCCTCATGTCTGCTTGCAGGCAAGGGTGTCATGACTTTGACAGAGGCTACAGGATCTTAGTAGAATGTCAGATTTCAATCCTGAGGACACTCAAGTAATGTGCAAATTTTAGTTTACAAATGCATCATCTTAGCAACCCTGAATTAGCAGGTTATCAGGAAAGGTCCCTAGTGATATGTAAAATCAAAGACCTGAAAAAAATGGCTTGGATTTGCCAGTCCTTTGGGAGGCCCTCACCGCCCCCTATGGGGACCTTACCGAGACCCCTCTGAGGTCATTGGTGACCTTAGGGTATATGCAAAAATGCATGCTGTGTGCAGGATACCTAAACTACCCATATTTTCCTGACTAAAATTTGGACACATTGTCAGATTCCTTTTTTTGATTTGTAAAATAATTTACATGAACAACTTTATAAAAATCTACAGATAAAATTGCATTCAGACTTAGTGAATTGCCTTCATTAAAAAAAGTCACATGAAAAGAAATATAAAAGTTTCAGAGAAAACAAAGATTACATGATAACTAATATGCAGCTATGATTTTCCTCATTGACCTACTGCTAAAGTTGGCAAGTTGATAAAATGTTACTCCATTTATTCTTGTTGAGCAAGAACTCTGCTTGAGTGTTAAGGGGTCTGGTGTGTAGCAGAGGCATGGTGGCTTCTGCAGGTTTTCATGAAAGGCTGTTAATGTAGGCCTTCTCTTGGAGTGGACACAGAAAGTTATTTTAATAATAATAGCCAACATTTACTGAATGCTTTCTATATGCCAAGCTCATCACATTTCATTACTCATTTGAAACTTACAACAATTCTGTGGGGTAAGTACTAATATTATTTCCACTTAGCAGGTAAGAACACCAAAGTAGAAAAGGATAATACCCTTCCCCAGATCACACAGCAAGTAAGTGGTCAAACTGGGATTTGGACTCAAATTTGTCAAACTCTCAGTCTCCTATTTTAACACATCCAGGCCATTGCCAAGGAGTGCAGAAATTATATAATTCTTTCTTTTTTTTCGAGACTGAGTCTTGCTCTGTAGCCCAGGCTGGAGCACACTGGCATGATCTCAGCTCACTGCAACCTCCGCCTCCCGGGTTCAAGCAATTCTCCTGCCTCAGCCTCCTGAGTAGCTGGGACTACAGGCACGTGCCACCATTCCCAGCTAATTTTTGTATTTTTAGTAGAGACGGGGTTTCACCATGCTGGCCAGGCTGGTCTCGAACTCCTGACCTAATGATCTGCCCCCTATGGCCTCCCAAAGTGCTGGGATTACAGGCATGAGCCACTGTGCCCCGCAGAAACTATATAATTCTTAACCATGAAAAACTAAACGTTAGACTCTGAATTCAGAATGATCCCACCAAAGAAGTCCTATCTTACTCTACCTGATAACTCTTAACGTCAGAGTGTCAGTCTCCACTGTGGCCGCCTTTGGACTGACCCATCTTCCCCAGCTCTCAGAATTTCCTTGCCTCTCACAGCTTGTTCACATGCACTAATGAATGCATGTATAACTGGTGAGTTCTGAACAGACTTTCTGGATTGTACTGATAAAAGGTAATTTTCAGAAAAGGGCAAAATCATTACTCTCATATGAATGTAAAAAGGAGTAAGTGTTAAAGAATTGGTTAAACTAAGATGATATGAGATCATCAGGCAGATGTTATAAAAGGCTCAAAGGAAACATCAAGAATCATCAATGTATATACAGTAAAGATAGCAAATTGCAAATGGAGACAAAACTGGTTTTTCCAAGGGGGCTGGGGAGAAAGTAAATTGGAAGTCTACAGGACAAGATAGAGTTTGCATATTGACAATGTCCAACTTTACCTGAGTCCTGTGTTCCCAGAAAACAGCAATGGTTAAGAAATCCCCCAACCCTTTTGTGCTCTGGGAAATGGCTTACTACAAAGAACCACTCTTTCCCATATAACTTAGACAAGACTCTGTCCATTCTTCCTCACGGTTCCCACAGGACTCACAGGTGACTCCCTTGTCCTGTGATAAGGCCAAACACAGCCTTTTCCCATTTTGCCTGAACCTGTCAACAAGACCAGACACAGACCCTCCAACTCCCCATTCTTTGTCACATGAATGATTAGCTGAGATTAGGATGACTCATCCCCTGAAACAAGCTAGACATAGAGGTAAACATTTCCTGTTCAGCTAACTGGCCAAGACTTCCTCTGATTGCAAAACAACCCCAACAGTAAATCACCCCACCAATAACTTGTCTGCTCCTCCCTATAAAAATCTAAGACAAGGCCGGGCGCGGTGGCTCACGCCTGTAATCCCAGCACTTTGGGAGGCCGAGGCGGGTGGATCACGAGAGGTCAGGAGATCGAGGCCATCCTGGCTAACACTGTGAAACCCCATCTCTACTAAAAAATACAAAACAAAATTAGCCAGGCGTGGTGGCAGGCGCCTGTAGTCCCAGCTACTCGGGAGGCTGAGGCAGGAGAATGCCATGAACCCAGGAGGCAGAGCTTGCAGTGAGCCGAGATCGTGCCATGGGGCTCCAGCCTGGGCAACAGAGCGAGACTCTATCTCAAAAAAAAAAAAAAAAAAAAATCTAAGACAAAACCACGCTGTCAAGATACCCTAACCTTCAGATCTGGGTAACCTTTGTATTGCAATAGCCTGAAAAAAATTAGTCTTCTTGGCCAGGCACGGTGGCTCATGCCTGTAATCCCGCACTTTGGGAGGCCAAGGCAGGTGGATCGTGAGGTCAAGAGATCAAGACCATCTTGGCCAACATGATGAAACCGTGTCTCTACTAAAAATACAAACAATTAGCTGGGCATGGTGGCGCATGCCTGTAGTCCTAACTACACAAGAGGCTAAGGCAGGAGAATTGCTTAAACCCAGGAGGCAGAGGTTGCGGTGAGCCGAGATCGCACCACTGCACTCCAGCCTGGTGACAGAGCAAGACTCCGTCTAAAAAAACAACAAAAAAAATCAGTCTTTGGTTGGTTTTTGTGTTCTACAAAATTCATCAATTGCCTGCAATTTTAAAAGAGCTTCAAAATAGCTCAAAGACAGTACACAGGGCTAGAATCCAACAGCTGGAATAGTTGCTATGGTCAATGCATAGTTTCTCATGGAAGTACACATTTTTTTTCTATAGTCTTCTCCCTTTTCTATAATCTCCTTCCTAACCTCAAGGGAAGATTATACTTTTTTTTTGAAGACTAGTCAAGTGTAGTAGGCAGAAGGAGGGAAGGAGTAGAACAAGGAATTCTATCTGTAACTGACTATGAACCATCAATTGAGATAATTCACTACCTTCAGGCCAGTCAGGAAAATTATTCTTTTTTCTTTTCTTTTTTTATTTTGTTTTGTTTTGAGATGGAGTCTCACTCTGTCACCCAGGCTGGAGTGCAATGGTGCAATCTCGGCACACTGCAACCTCCGCCTCCCGGTTCTAACAGATTCTCTTGCCTCAGCCTCCCAGGTAGCTGGGATTACAGGTGTGCACCACCATGCCCAGTTAATTTTTGTAGTCTTAGTAGAGATGACGCTTCACCATGTTGGCCAGGCTGGTCTCAAACTCCTGACCTCAAGTGATCCACCCACCTTGGCCTCCCAAAGTAATGGGATTACAGGCATCAGTGACCACACCCAGCCTTTTCTTCTTAAGAGACAGAATCTCACTCAGTCATCCAGACTGGAGTGTAGAGACACGATTGTAGCTCACTACAACCTCAAACTCCTGGGCTCAAGTGATCCTCTCACTTTAACTCCCAAGAACCCGAGACTAAAAGTGTGTACCAATATATCCAGTGAATTTGTTTTATTTATTTATTCAGAGATGGGGCCTTGCTATGTTGTCCAAGCTGATACTGAACTCCGTGATCCTCTCACCTCAGCCTCCTGAGTAGCTGGGATTACAAGCACATGTCACTGTGCCTGGCAGGAAGATTCTTTTTGGTCACAAAATGAGACTGGTCTCATTATTTGGCTTCAGTATTTCATGGGCACAACAAGAGTGGTAAACCACCATTTAGGCCTTCTTAAGTTTGCTTTGCTAAAAGTTTTCGAAAAATCTCAAATTTGACTTTCAAAAGCCTCTTGAAGCCAGCTAGCCACACCAAGAACTCACTACCAGATTTCACCTGAAGAACCCCTAAATTTGAGTGAATTCGTCACTTCTTGAGGTCCTCAAAATATCCTAGGGTTCTTGGGCCTACCTGGACTTGTAAGACTGGCAATGCTATAAGCCAGATACTAGGCCAGTTTTCATGAAAGGGGTTTGTAAGCATTGGCTCCACAAAGTCAACCTTAGTTCTTTAGAAATGTCTAACCATATTTGATTAAATGAGCATCCTTCTAAAATATGATACTCCAGACAAGGCCTTGATTGCATAATCAACGTTTCCAATTCCATCCTGGTAAAAAGGAAGACACAGTCATCAAACCTATGCCAATAACTACATTGTCATGAAAATACAATAATTATATTGTCATGAAATTAAGAATATTTTATAAGAGTTTGCAAATTCTGTAGCAGTCAGGGAGGGAGAAAAAGATATCATTTACAAATGTTTCATTTCAGTGTAAACAACAGAGTCTTTTAAAAAAGCAGAGTTATAATTACCAAATTGTTGACTTATAAATAGCTTAAGAGGAAAGAAAATGGGCTTCCTTAAATATCTGGCAAAATAGAATATTACAACAGTGGCCATGCACGGTGGCTCAGGCCTGTAATCCTAGCACTTTTGGGAGACCGCGGTGGGTGGATCACTTGAGGTCAGGAGTCCGAGACCAGCCTGGCCAACATGGTAAAACCCTGTCTCTACTAAAAACACAAAAATTAGCTGGGCATGGTGGTGCACACCTGTAATCCTAGCTACTTGGGAGGCTGAGGCAGGAGAATGGCTTGAACCTGGGAGGCAGAGGTTGTAGTGAGCCGAGATCACACCACTGCACTCCAGCCTGGGGGACAGAGCGAGACTCTGTCTCAAAAAAAAAAAAAAAGAAAGAAAGAAAAAAGAAAAAATGTTACAACATCAACAGTATTTCAAATGAAAACTGCAAGTGTCCCTTCTTGGTTCATTTGGTCCTAGATAATTAATTATTATTTGACTAGATCTTGGGTTAACAGTTTCATGAAATCCATTGGCTTCTCAACTATAGTTCTAAAAATCCTGATTCAGTCCACTAGTATGATCTCAAAGCTGTTTAAGTGTAGCCATCAGGTACTATGCCCAAAGTATCCAGCATAGTCCTTTCCCACAGGATTTTGTGATAATCCTTTATTGAAGACAGACCACTCTGACCTGTAGCTGATTGTTGAGCTTTCAGGGAAGCACGTACTCTCATTAAATTAAATTAAAAACTATCTGTAGATAACAAAAGACTTAAAATGGTTATGATTAGTTTACTAACTTATTACTGATAATTTTAAAACATGAAAGATCCGATGAGAGTTCATTACAAGAATTACATAGCTGACAAGGAAATTTGGTTGTTTACGTGAAATGCAAAACAAGATAATAAAGTCAATCCAAGAAGAGCTTTTGGGCTGGGTGCAGTGGCTCAAGCCTGTAATCCCAGCACTTAGGGAGACTGAGGTGGGAGGATCACTTAATGTCAGGAGTTCAAGACCAGCCTGGTCAACACGGTGAAACCTCATCTCTAACTAAAAATACAAAAATTAGCCAGGCATGGTGGTGCACACCTGTAATCCCAGCTACTCGGAAGGCTAAGGCAAGAGAATCACTTGATCACAGGAAGCAAAGTTTGCAATGAGCCAAGATCACACCACTGCCCTCCAGCCTGGGCAACAGAGAGAAACTCTATCTCCAAAAAAAAAAAAAAAAAAAAAGCTTTTGACAAAATAATTATAAATGTGACAATTAACTAGATTTTCAAAAAGATAGTGAACATTACATCTAATTTATAAAAAAGAGATGAACATAATCTTTACAGAGAAAAAAATGAAGATATAACATACAGTAATCCTGATTTAATATATCATATTATAAGAAGTGGACCAGGAGTATTCAGGAGTCTTTGAATGGCTATTCTTAGGCACACATTTTAAAAAATCATATATCATGAACTTGCTAAGTTTATAGCAAGAACATACAAAGAACATATTGAGAACATCAAGAGATTCAATAAGTCTGAATTTCTGAGTATCTGTATATTAATAAAACTAAATAAATAAGTTATCTGAACCCCTAGTTGAAACCTACTGGCCTAGAAGATGCTAGATTCAAATTGAAGAAGTGAAAAAGGTGACCATGTTAAGACCATGTTAACATTAAAAAGAAATTAAATGTAACCGAAGACTCCAATCACATGGCCAAAGGTCTGCTGCCTTCTCCTGGAGGCCAATACCCAATTAAGTTCTGGTCCAAAGGAAAGAGATTTTGGACATAGATTCACGCAGAACCTCTAGGCTTTTTCTTTTTCTTTCTTTCTTTTACTTTTTTTTTTTAATGATTTTTTTTTTTTTTTTTTTTTTTTTTGAGACGGAGTCTCGCTCTGTCGCCCAGGCTGGAGTGCAGTGGCCAGATCTCAGCTCACTGCAAGCTCCGCCTCCCGGGTTTAGGCCATTCTCCTGGCTCAGCCTCCTGAGTAGCTGGGACTACAGGCGCCTGTCACCTCGTCCGGCTAGTTTTTTGTATTTTTTAGTAGAGACGGGGTTTCACCGTGTTAGCCAGGATGGTCTCAATCTCCTGACCTCGTGATCCGCCCATCTCGGCCTCCCAAAGTGCTGGGATTACAGGCTTGAGCTACCTGCGCCCGGCCCTTTTTAATGATTTTTAAAAATTTTTTTGAGAAGGAGTCTTGCTCTGTTGCCCAGGCTGGAGTGCAGTGGCGCCATCTCAGCTCACTGCAACCTCTACCTCCTGGGTTCAAGCAATTCTCCCTGCTCCAGCCTCCCAAGTAGTTGGAATTACAGGCATGCACCACCAGACCTGGCTAACTTTTGTATTTTTAGCAGAGATGGGGTTTCCCCATGTTGGCCAGGATGGTCTGGAACTCCTGACCTCAAGCGATCCACCCATCTCAGCCTCCCAACATGCTGGGGTTACAGGTGTGAGCCACCGTGCCCAGTCAAATTATTTAAAATTTACGTAAGTGTTGTGAAGCTTGTACAAAGAGCTCCTGTGTACACTTCACCCAGATTTTCCAAATGTGGATATTTCTTTTTCTTTTTTTTAAAGACGGAGTCTTGCTCTTGTCGCCTAGGCTGGTGTGCAATGGCCCTATTTCAGCTCACTGCAATCCTCTTCCTCCCAGATTCAAGAGATTCTCCTGCCTCGGTGTCCCAAGTAGCATTGGATTACAGGTGCCCACCACCATGCCTGGCTAATTTTTTGTATTTTTGGTAGAGATGGGGTTTCACCATGTTGGCCAGGCTGGTCTTGAACTCCTGACCTTAGGTGATCCACCCCTGTTGGCCTCCCAAAGTACTGGGATTACAGGCGTGAGCCACCACACCAGGCCAATTGTGGATATTTCTAAATCATTGAGAGTTTCATAATTGATGATCCATTAACCCTAACTACTTCAGTGCATATTTCCTAAAAGCTAGGACACTCTCCTATATAACCATAGTACAACCATCAAAGTCAGAAAATTAGTATCAATACAATGTATTGTATTGTCTAACTTGTAAGCCCTATTTGAACTTTGCCAATTCTTCCAATAATGTCTTTTTTTTTTTCTTTGAGACCGTCTCACTCTGTCGCCCAGGCCAGAGTGCAGTGGCACGATCTTGGCTCATTGCAAGCTCCACCCGCTGGGTTCAAGTGATTCTCCTGCCTCAGCCTCTTAAGTAGCTGGGACTATAGGAGTGTGCAACCACACCCAGCTAATTTTTGTATTTTTAGTAGAAACAGCATTTTGCCATGTTGGCCAGGCTGGTCTCGAACTCCTGACCTCAAGTGATCTGCCTACCTTGGCCTTCCAAAGTGCTGGGATTACAGGTGTGAGTCACCACACCCAGCCTCCAATAATGTCTTTTATAGGTGTAGGACCCAATCCAGGAATACACACTGCATTTAGCTGTTACATCTCTTCAGTCTGTCAATCCAGAACACTGCCTCAGTCTTTTGTTGTCTTTCATCACCTGGACATTTTGAAGAGTATGGCTAGTTATTTTGTAGTTATTTTGTCCCTCAATTTGGGTTTGCCTCATTGAATTTCTTCAACTACTCATGACTTATGCCTCTTTAGTAGGAATACCCCAGAAGTGGTGCCGAGTTCTTCTTAGTGCATCATAGAAAGTACACAATGTCAATTTGTCATTTTACTGATGATAACTGTTATCACTCAGTTAAAAAGATGTCTGCCAGATTTCGCCACTGTAAAGCTAATTAGTAAGTATGGCATATAGGTAATTTTTTTGTGGAGCGCTACTTTGAGACTATATAATTATTGCATTCGTCATCATGGGTTTGAACTGCAAGGATCCACTTATCTTCAGATTTTCTTCTGCCTCTGATACCCTGAGGCAGCAAGACCAACCTCTTCTCCTCAGCCTACTTACATGAAGATGAAAAGGATGAAGACCTTTATGATGATCTACTTCCATTTAATTAATAGTAAGTATATTTTCTCTGCCTTATGATTTTCTTAATAACATTGTCTTTACTCCAGTTTACTTTATCATAAGAATACAGCATATAATACATATAATATACAAAATATGTGTTAATCAATTGTTCATGCTATCAGTAAGGCTTCCGGACAACAGTAGGCTATTAGTAGTTAAGTTTTAGGGGAGTCAAAAGTTATACATAGATTTTGACTGTGTGGGGTGTTGGTGTTCCTAAACCCCAGTAGTGTTCAAGGGTCAACTGTACATTTGTTGAAAGATTGTAATAGATGATCTCAAAATTATCTAAAGATATGGATTCTCATCCTTTCAACCAAGAATTATAAATTACATGAAGGAACAAACCACAATGAAACAGTTATCTAAACAGTCAGCATACCAAGAACTAGATATAATAAAACAATATGAAAAAGATTACAAAATAACTATGTTCTAACTTCTTAACTCATTTAAGAGATCAGTATTACCCTGATACCAATGCCAGACAAAGGCACTATCCCTTATGATCATCGATGCAAAAATCCTCAATAAAATACTAGCAAACAAATTCAGTAGCATATCAAAAGAATTGCATACCATAGCCAAGTGGGATTTATTCCTGGAATGCAAAGACAGTTCAATATACAACAATTGATCAATGCAATACACCACATGAACAGAATGAAGGGGAAAAAATGATCATCTCAATTAATGCAGAAAAACATTTGACAAACTTCAACACCCTTTCACGACAAAAACACTTAACAAACTTGGAATAGAAAGAAACAACCTCAACATAATAAAAGCCATATATGAAAAACCCACAGCAAACATCACACTCCATGGTGAAAGTCTGAAAACTCTCTAAAATCAAGAACAAGGCAACGATGCTCAATTTCACCACTTCTTTTTTTTTTTTTTTTTTTTTTGGAGACGGAGTCTTGCTCTGTCACCTAGGCTGGAGTGCAGTGGCCGGATCTCAGCTCACTGCAAGCTCCGCCTCCCGGGTTTACGGCATTCTCCTGCCTCAGCCTCCGGAGTAGCTGGGACTACAGGTGCCCACCACCTCGCCCGGCTAGTTTTTTGTATTTTTTAGTAAAGACAGGGTTTCACCGTGTTAGCCAGGATGGTCTCGATCTCCTGACCTCGTGATCCGCCCATCTCGGCCTCCCAAAGTGCTGGGATTACAGGCTTGAGCCACCGCGCCCGGCCAATTTCACCACTTCTATTCAACATAGTTGGCCAGGTGCAGTGGCTCACACCTGTAATCTCAACATTTTGGGACACTACTGCCTGGATATCAGAGAAAGACCCCATCTCTAAAACAGACAAGCTAAAACAAACTAAAAACCACATAGTCCTGAAAGTTCTAGCCAGAGCAAGTAGGCAAGAAAAAGAAACAAAAGGCATCCAAATTGGAAAAGAAAGAGTAAAATTATCTGTTTGCAGATGATGTTATTTTATATGTAGAAAATACTAAAGATCTCACAAAAACTAGTAGCATTAAAACTAATACATGAATTTAGCAAAGTATCAGGATACAAAGCAAACAAACAAAAATCTGTTGCATTTCTATACATTAACAATGAATGATCAGAAAAGGAAAATTACAAAAATCAATTCCATTTACAATGGCATCAAAAGGAAAAAAATACTGGGGAATTAATTTAGCCAAAGAAGTAAAATTCTTGTACAATGAAAACTATAAAACGTTGCTGAAACAAATTTTTTAAAAATATAAACAAGTGGAAACACATCTCATGTTTATGGATTGGAAGACACAAAATTGGTAAAATGTCAATACTACTTAAAGCAATGAACAGACTCAATGCAATTCCTATCAAAATCCCAATGACAATTTTTGCAGAAATAGAAAAACCCATCCTAAAATTCATATGGGATGTCAAAGGACCTTGAATACCTGAAACAATCTTTAAAAAGAAAAATGAAGCTGGAAGATTCACACTCCCTGATTTCAAAACATACCACAGACTGGGCACAGTGGCTCACACCTGTAATCCCAGCACTTTGGGAGGCCGAGGCAGGCTGACCACGTGAGGTCAGTAGTTTGAGACCAGACTGACCAACATGGTGAAACCTCGTCTCTACTAAAAATATAAAAATTAGCTGGGCATGGTGGAATGCGCCTGTAATTCCAGCTAGTTGGGAGACTGAAACAGGAGAATCACTTGAATCCAGGAGGCAAAGGTTGCAGTGAGCCGAGATGGCGCCACTGCACTCCAGCCTGGGCAACAGAGTGAGACTCTGTCTTAAATAAAAAAATAAATAAATAAAAATAAGGCCAGGCGCAGTGGCTCACACCTGTAAAACCAGCTGCACAGGAGGCTGAGGCAGATGGATCACCTGAGGTTGGGAGTTTGAAACCAGCCTGACCAACATGGAGAAACCCCATCTCTACGAAAAATACAAAAAATTAGTCAGGTGTGGTGGTGCATGCCTGTAATCCCAGCTACTCAGGAGGCTGAGGCAGGAGAATTGCTTGAACTCAGGAGGCAGAGGTTGTGGTGAGTGGAGAAGGCACCATTGCACTCCAGCCTGGGCAAAAAGAGTGAAACTACATCTCAAAAAAAAAAAAAAAAAGAGAGAGCGAGACATGTATACCAATGGAATAGAATAGAGAAACCAGAAATAAACCCTCACACAAATGGCCAAATTATTTTTGCAAGAGTTCCAATGGGGAAAAGACAGACTTTTCAAGTAGTAATATTGGGAAAACTGGATATCCACATGCAAAAGAATAAAGTTTGACCCTTACCTAAAACCATATACCAAAATTAACTCAAAATGGATAAAAGATTTTAAGTGTAGGGCCAGATGCGGTGACTCACACCTGTAATCCCAGCACTTTGGGAGGCCGAGGCAGGCAGATCACCTGAGGTGGGGAGTTCAAGACCAGCCTGACTAACATGGAGAAACCCTGTCTCTACTAAAAATACAAAATTAGCTGGGCGTGGTGGCACATGCCTGTAATCCCAGCTACTCGAGAGGCTAAGGCAGGAGAATCACTTGAACTCGGGAGGTGGAGGTTGCAGTGAGCTGAGATCGCACCACTGCACTCAGCCTGAGCAACAAGAGTGAAACTCCATCTCAAAAAAAAAAAGATTTAAGTGTAGACCTAAAACAATAAAACTCCTAAAAGAACACATGGGGAAAAGCTTCACAACATTGGATTTAGCAGTGATTTCTTGGATATGACACAAAGGCATAGGCAACAAAAGAAAAAATAGACAAATAGTACTTCATGAAAATATTAAAAATCTATGAATCAAAAGACAATATTAACAGAGGAAAAAAGACAACCCACAAAATGAGAGAAAACATTTGACAATTATATAGCTGATAAGGGATTAATATCCAAACTATACATAGAATTCCTGAAACTCAACAACAAAAAACAACTTGATTTAAAAATGGGTAAAAGGTTAGCCATGGTGGCTCATGCCTGTAATTCCAGTGCTTTGGGAGGCTGAGGCAGGAGGATCACTTGAGGCCAGGAGTTCAACACCAGCCTGAGCAGCATAGCAAGGCCCTGTCTCTAGAAACGATAAAAAATATTAGCCACACATGGTGGCATGCACCTGTAGTCCCAGCTACTTGGGAGGCTGAGGTGGCAGGATTGCCTGAGCCCAGGAATTCAAGGCTACAGTGAGCTATGATCATACCACTGTACTCCAGCCTGGGAGACAGCGAGACCCTGTCTCTAAAAAGAAAACAAAACAAAAGCAAAACTCAATGGACAGATTAGGTGGACAGATTAGACACAGCTGAGGGCCGGGCACGGTGGCTCACGTCTGTAATCCCAGCATGGAGGCTCACAGTTGAGGGCCAGGCATGGTGGGAGACAGTGAAACTCTGTCTCTAAAAAACAAAACAAAACAAAAACAAACAAACAAAAAAAAAAAAACTCAGTGGCCAGATTAGATGCACAGATTAGACACAGTTGAGGGTCAGCCACGGTGGCTCACTCCTGTAATCTCAGAACTTTGGGAGGCCGAGGTGGGCAGATCAGCTGAGGTGAGGAGTTCAAGACCACCCTGGCCAACATGGTGAAACCCTGTCTCTACTAAAAATACAAAAAATTAGCTGGGTGTGGTGGCACAAGCCTGTAGTCCCAGCTACTCAGGAGGCCGAGGCAGGAGAATCACTCAAACCAAGGAGGTGGAGGCTGTAGTGAGCCAAGATCACGCCACTGCACTCTAGCCTGGGCAACAGAGTGAGACTCCATCTCAAAACAAAATAAAATATGAAAGGCATCCATACCTGCATTTTGCATTCTTCATATGTAATTACGAAAGACAAATTACGTCATCATCTATTGTAAATAACACTTTTCCCCAGACCTACCATAAAGTTTCTGCGATGTATTGTCTTCCAGTTACAATAAAAATTACTGAGTTGCATCAAAAATAAATTAATTAATTAATAGAATAAAATAAAGTAAACACAGTTGAGGAGAGAATTTTTTTCCTGGAAGCCAGATCTGAAGAAATCATTAGGGACAGAGATAAAGAGGTAGAAAATAGGAAAGAGAGGTGTGCTAGGCAGAATAATGTCCCCCAGAATTTGTCCACATCCTAATCTCTGGAACCTTAGGTTATATGGAAAAGGAGAGTTAAAGTTGCAGATGAAATTAAGGTTGTTAATTAGCTGACTTTGAGATCGGGAGATTATCCTGGATTATTCAAATGAACACAATGCAATCACAAAGGCTCTTATAAGTGGAAGAAGGAGAGAGAAACAAGATGAGATGAGATGACTTGTGAGAAACATTGGCCTGATGTTGCTGGTTTTGAAGATGGAGAAGTAAAAATAATGAACCAAGAAATACAGGCAGTTTAAAAGCTGGAAAAGGCCGGGTGCAATGGCTCACGTCTATAATCCCAGCACTTTGGGAGATCAAGGTTGGAGGATCACTTGAGGCCAGGAGTTGGAGACCAGGCTAGGCAACAAAGTGAGACCTCATTTCTACTTAAAAAAATAAAAAATAAAAAATAGCCAAGCTTGGTGGCTCACACCTGTGAGGTCCCAGCTACTTGGGAGGCTGAGATGGAAAGATCCCTTGAGCCCAGGATGCCAAGGCTGCAGTGAGTTACGATTGCACCGCTGTACTGCAGCCTGGTCGACAGAGTGAAACCCTGTCTAAAAAAAAAAAAAAAAAAAAAAAATCTGGAAAAGGCAAAGAAATGGATTCTCCTCTAGAGCCTCCAGAAGGAATGCGGTCCTGCTGACACATTCATTTTAGCCCAGTAAGACCCATTTCAAACTTCTGGCCCACAGAACAGTAAAATAACAAATTGTGTTTATTTAAGCCACTGGGTTTGTGATTTGTTACCACAGCAATAAAAGGCATGTAAGATAGAAGGAAACCATTCAACACATGTCTAATAAGAAAAATAGAGGAAGTGAAATATTTATAAATGTCTGAGAATTTTCCAGAATTGAAGAGATGAGTTTTCAGACTGAGGTATCTCACCAAGATCTGCACGCTGATCACATATGAGCTATCTATAACCATATACGTTGTAGTAAAGTATCTAAGACTAAGATAAAGTCTCAAAAGCAGACTGAACCTCAAGCATAGGCAAGAACAAGACAACGAGAACACTCTTTCCAGGAAGGTTACAAATGTCAGTGGTCAACCAATGCTATTAGTATTCAAAGTCGGGCTCTAGGTGTGGCCTGTGCTGCTTTAATCTGGGCATTCCTGGGTCCCAGTACATGTTCAGAGAAGAATTTAGGTAACGAAGATGGAAGGAAGCTGGTTCCACAGGAAAATATTTTCCTTCTACCTCCTTCTCAGTCTTCTGGTTCAAGGTAAGAAAGGAGCAACAATGGGGGAAGGGGGAAGAAGGAGGACCTATTCCTAGTAGAACATTTAGGAACTTTTTTCAAATTTCCACCTCCTAGAGATTGTCTAAGACGGATAGAGTTCTTTCATAGCTACATTACCATAATGCCCACATAGACTTTCCTTTTCTGAAAGACAGAAAATCCCCTTCCAGTTACATGCCACACAAGAGCACTTTTATTTTTCTTCTGGAAAAATAGAGTTCAACACCAGCAAACTTTATCCATTTGCATATGGATATCCAGTTTTCCCAATACTACTTGAAAAGTCTGTCTTTTCCCCATTGGTACTCTACATGGAAGACAACCATCCATGATTGTCTTCTCTTGTATTTAGCTTCTATATCCATCCGTCTTTCTGTCCACAGGTGTAATTCTTTCTCTCTACAGGTATGAAACCCAAACCATTGTAGCTAAGGTGCCCACCTCCTTTAGCCATAATTTCCCCAACCACCTACTGGATCCAAGGGCTCTAGATTAGGTAAGGTGCCAGAAGGCAGCAGGTCAAGGGTGAAAGTAGAATGTGCTTCTCTTCCAGGGAGTCAGTATGGGAGAGAGACAAGAACATGGGATTTGGAGACAGATGGACCTGGGTTTGAATCTTCGTGTCTCACGTTGCTAGTTTTATAAACTTGGATGCACTGCTTAACTTCTCTGAGCTCCAGTTTCCTCATCTGTAAAACAAAACCTACCTTGCAGGGTTGTGAGGATTCAGTAAGAGGAGGAGGGAAGCACAGTGCCTGGAGCTTGGTAAGAGTGCCAATAAATGTCATCTCTCCTCCTTAGATTATTCCATGACTTTGGATAGGGAGGCACAGGAGAGGACTGAACCAGAGGTGAATTTAAAGGCCAGCACAGGGAAGAGACACAAATTGTACACCTGGTCTAGGCAGTGTAAATGGTTATGAAAGCCCCTCTGGGCACTTGCACACAGGGGTTGACAAATGAATATTCACTGTTCTTAGAGTGGTTTAAGAATTTGCCTGGAAAGCACTGTGACGCTGAGAATGGATAAGGCTCAATGTCCTTGGCACAGAGGTTATCAACCATCTCTCTCATTCCAAGTTGTTGCTCCTCCAACACATTTTCACGAGTAGAAAATTTAAAAATGTATTAGTTAGAAGAGGGTAAGACGGGCCAGGTGAGGTGGCTCACACCTGTAATCCCAGCACTTTGGGAGGCTGAGGCAGGTGGATCACCTGAGGTTAGGAGTTCAAGACCAGCCTGGCTAACATGGTGAAACTCCATCTCTACTAAAAATACAAAAACTAGCCTGATGTGGTGGCGATGCCTGTAATCCCAGTTACTTGGGAGGCTGAGGCACAAGAATCGGTTGAACCTGGGAGGCAGAGATTGCAGTGAGCCAAGATCATGCCACTGCACTCCAGCCTGGGCGACAGAGTGAGACTCATCTAAACAAAATTTTAAAAAGAAAAAAAAAAAAAAAAAAGCCCACCCACACTTCTAAAAATAGCTATTCGGCTGGGCATGGTGGCTCACACCTATAATTCCAGAACTTTGGGAGGCCCAGGTGGGAGAATCACTTGAGCCCAGGGGTTTCAGACCAGCCTGGGCAACATAGTGAGACCCCCGTCTCTACAAAAAAAAAAATGTTTAAAAATTAGCCAAGTGTGGGGGGAGTGCCTGTAGTCACAGTTACTTGGGAGGCTGAGGTGGGAAAATCCCCTAAGCCCAGAGGCTGAGGCTACAGTGATTGTGCCACTGCACTCCAGCCTGGACAGCAGAGTGAGTAGCTGTCTCAAAAAAAAACCCAAAAGCCCCAAACTAAGAAATATGCACAATTATTATATGTTCATTAAAAATAAAATACAACTTTTTTTTTAATGTTACTTTATAAGTTTATTGCAATTGTAACGTCAACACTGGTGAATTGTATTCTACATAAATTATAGATAATAAAATTGTTAAAATGTATCTTGTCATACAGACGCAGATACTTTGAAATATGCTTTCTACCATAGTTAACAGATCATTTCTATCTATATCCAGCACACATAATAGTACAAAAAGTGATAGAGTAGAAAAAGTGGGGCCTACTCCTCAAATAATTTAATGAAGTTAGTAATATGGTAAGAATAAATTAAATGGAGATACTATATTAATATAAGCATAATAATCATAATCTAATATCACCCCTCATCATAATTATAAAAATTCTAAACAAAGTATAGACAAATCAAGTCCATTTCATATAAAATGTATTATTAAAGAAGTTAGTTATCCAAAAGTTCTTTCTTTTTTTTTTTTTAGCTTTAAAGTATTGCTTTTATTTTTATTTTTATTCTTTTTAATTAATTTATTTATTATACTTTAAGTTCTAGGGTACATGTGCATAACGTGCAGGTTTGTTACATATGTATACTTGTGCCATGTTGGTGTGCTGCACCAAAATACAACTTTTTAAAAGCCTCAAACTAGAATGCTGGTGATAGAGTTGGGTAAAGTCAAGTAAGGAGAAGGAAGGTTGGGGCAGTCAGGGTGAAAACAGGTGTGTTCTCTCGGGGGCCCCGGGACTGTAATCCTATCAGATGACTATCAACGTTCCAGGCTCAGTTTGCATACAGATTTGGGCATGCTTTGCATGGAGACAGAAATATTGGAAAGGAGGTTGGAGCTCTAACTCAGCTTGCC
This sequence comes from Rhinopithecus roxellana, assembly GCF_007565055.1. Lineage (NCBI taxonomy): Eukaryota > Metazoa > Chordata > Mammalia > Primates > Cercopithecidae > Rhinopithecus > Rhinopithecus roxellana. The sequence continues at coordinate 131,044,132 of NC_044549.1, read as the reverse complement.
ACATTAGCTTCCCGAATTTGCATTCCAGCTCACCCCATCCTCCCAGGCCTCGGAAGGAAAAGCCCAGCGTCTGGACCCCTCTTGGTGATCCCCTCCCCATTCTTCATCTCATGCCTGGGGACATATAGCACAGCAGCAGCAGATAAACCTGGGTTCAGAACAAATCTGGCTTCTGCCTTTGATTGGCTGACTGTAGGAAGTTACTTCCCTTTATTGCACCTTAGTTAGCTCATTTATTACATGAGGCTAAAGCAGTATCTACCTGATGGGGATTGGGAGGATTAAATGAGGTAATCCATTTTTAAAGGGCTTAGAATATACCTGACACATAGCCAATGCTCAACAAATGTTAGCTCTCATTTTATCACAGGCGACCCCAGGCCCTGCCTTGGGGCCCCTCTCATATAGGGAGCACAGGGTTGCTCTCCTTCATCTCACACATTTGATGTCCACTACAGGAAGGGGCGTTACTTTCACCATCAAATACTCAGGGTTTGGCCAGCACAGGGTGGATCCCACTGCTCTGAATTCAGTGTTTAATAGAAAGGCCTTCCGAGCAGTCACCATCAGTGTCCCCACCGGAGTCAACATCTCCTTCACGATGTCTACCATCCCAGATGTAGTGAGTGCTGACCCCTCTAGCCCTCCTTGGTGTCCTTAACCTTTTCCCAGCCCCTGGCAAGGTGGTCCCCCAAAGCCCTTAGCCAGATTTCTGCTTCCTCCACCACTGCTGGATGGCATTTGCCTGGCATGGGGATCTCAAAGAAGCTCTGTCCAGTGCAGCAGGGTGAGGTATAGCAGCACATGGAAGAGAATCTTTTCTTCTCACTCTGGCTACATACCAGTGACCAGGTTCTAATCCCAGAGGTTCTGATTGGATGAAACCCAAGAATCGTTTTTGTTTTGTTTTTGTTTTTGTTTTTTTGAGATGGAGTCTCACTCTTGCCCAGGCTGGAGTGCAACGGCATGATCTTGGCTCACTGCAACCTCCACCTCCTGGGCTCAAGCGATTCTCCTGCCTCAGCCTCCCGAGTAGCTGGGATTTCAGGCATGCATCACAACACCCAGCTAATTTTTGTATTTTGAGTAGAGACAGAGTTTCACCATGTTGGCCAAGCTGCTCTCAAACTCCTGACCTCAGGTGATCTGCCTGTCTCGGCCTCCCAAAGTGCTGGGATTATAGGCATGAGCCACTGCACCCGGCCACATCAATATTTTCAAGCTTTCCGAGTTATTCTCATATACAGCCAAGGTTGAGAGGGACTACTTTACTCCTGCCCTGCTGTGAACTCTCCTGTCCACAGCCTAACACATCTGTTTTGATAGAGCTTTTGTCCTTGATCACATATCCCCTTTACATACCTCGGGAGTTGGTAAACAAGCATGGGAAGTGGGGGAGATGAACAGACTTCTTACTGGCAACATGATGGAAATAGGAAATTCTTTTGGCAGGATGAACAGCTGTACCTCTTGTCATCCTTCCTGTGGCTGGAAATGGTATGGACAACACTTTATTCTCTCCCTACAGTTAACAGTCAAAAAGGATTTTAAACAAAGATATAATAATTATGAATTTTTATGTCGCTAACATTGCTTTGAAACACATGAAGGAGAAACTGAAAAACTGACCATAATGATGAGGGGCTTTAATACACTGCTTTCAAAATCAAGGAGAGGCCAGGCACAGTGGCTCATGCCTGTAATCTCAGAACTTTGGGAGGCCAAGGTAGGTGGGTTGCTTGAGCCCAGGAGTTTGAAGCCAGCCTGGGCAACATGGCAAAACCTCGTCTCTACAAAAAAATACAAAAACTACCTTGGTATGGTGTTTCACACCTGTAGTCCCAGCTACTGGGAAGGCTGAGATGGGAGGATCACTTGAGCCCGGGAGGTCAAGGCTGCAGTGAGCCATAATTGTGCCACTGCTCTGTAGCCTGGGCAACAGAGTGAGACCCTATCTTTAAAAAAAAAAAAAAAATGCTCATCATCACTGGCCATCAGAGAAATGCAAATCAAAACCACAATGAGATACCATCTCACACCAGTTAGAATGGCAATCATTCAAAAGTCAGGAAGCAACAGGTGTTGGAGAGGATGTGGAGAAATAGGAACACTTTTACACTGTTGGTGGGATTGTAAACTAGTTCAACCATTATGGAAAACAGTATGGCGATTCCTCAAGGATCTAGAACTAGATGTACCATATGACCCAGCCATCCCATTACTGGGTATATACCCAAAGGATTATAAATCATGCTACTATAAAGACACATGCACACGTATGTTTATTGCAGCACTATTCACAATAGCAAAGACTTGGAATCAACCCAAATGTCCATCAGTGACAGACTGGATTAAGAAAATGTGGCACATATACACCATGGAATACTATGCAGCCATAAAAAAGGATGAGTTTGTGTCCTTTGTAGGGACATGGATGCAGCTGGAAACCATCATTCTTAGCAAACTATCACAAGAACAGAAAACCAAACACCACATGTTCTCACTCATAGGTGGGTACTGAACAATGAGATCACTTGGACTCAGGAAGGGGAACATCACACACCAGGCCTATCATGGGGAGCGGGGAGGGGGAAGGGATTGCATTGGGAGTTATACCTGATGTAAATGACGAGTTGATGGGTGCAGCACACCAACATGGCACAAGTATACATATGTAACAAACCTGCATGTTATGCACATGTACCCTAGAACTTAAAGTATAATAATAATAAAAAATAAAAATTAAATTAAAAATTAAAAAATTTGGCTGGGCGCGGTGGCTCAAGCCTGTAATCCCAGCACTTTGGGAGGCCGAGACGGGCGGATCACGAGGTCAGGAGATCGAGACCATCCTGGCTAACACGGTGAAACCCCGTCTCTACTAAAAATACAAAAAACTAGCCAGGCGAGGTGGCGGGCGCCTGTAGTCCCAGCTACTCGGGAGGCTGAGGCAGGAGAATGGCGTGAACCCGGGAGGCGGAGCTTGCAGTGAGCTGAGATCCGGCCACCGCACTCCAGCCTGGGTGACAGAGCAAGACTCCGTCTCAAAAAAAAAATAAAAAATAAAAAATAAATAAATAAATAAATAAAAATTAAAAAATTAAAAAAAAAAGGCTGGGCACAGTGGCTCACACCTGTAATCCCAGCATTTTGGAAGGCCGAGGCCGGTGGATCACCTGAACTCAGGAGTTCAAGACCACCCTGGGCAACATAGTGAAATACCGTCTCTACTAAAATACAAAATATTAGCCAGGCGTGGTGACACTTGCCTGTAGTTCCAGCTACTCAGGAGGCTGAGGCACAAGAATCACTTGAGCCAGGGAGACAGAGATTGCAGTTGGCCGAGATCACACCGCTGCGCTCCAGCTTGGGCTACAGAGTGAGACTGCATCTCAAAAAAAAAAAAGAAAGAAAGAAAACCTTGTTTCTTGGGAATTTAAAATTAAATTTCCAAATATTTGAGGCAAAGGAGAAATTAAAGCAATTAAGTAGAAATTGTAAAGTAATTAGAAATGAAAATTATACATATGAAAAATCTATGGAATGTAATCAAAGCATAACCCAGTGGAAAATTTATATCTTAATTGCATTGATAAGAAAACAAGGTGTGTGGGAGGATGGGGGAAATAAAAGTGAATGAATTGAGTTTCCAACCTGAAAAGCCTGCTTGATGGCTGGGCTTGGTGGTTCACGCCTATAATCCCAGCTCTTTGGGAGGCCTAGGCGGGTGGATCACTTGAGGTCAGGAGTTCAAGACCAGCCTGGCCAACATGGTGAAACTCCATCTCTACCAAAAATATTAAAAAATTAGCTGGGTGGTGACCGGGCGCGGTGGCTCACGCCTGTAATCCCAGCACTTTGGAAGGCCGAGGCGGGCAGATCACGAGGTCAGGAGATCAAGACCATTCTGGCTAACACAGTGAAACCCCATCTCTACTAAAAATACAAAAAATTAGCTGGGTGTTGTGGTGGGCGCCTGTAGTCCCAGCTACTCGGGAGGCTGAGGCAGGAGAATGGCGCGAACCTGGGAGGCGGAGGTTGCAGTGAGCCGGGATCGCGCCACTGCACTCCAGCCTGGGTGACAGAGGGAGACTCCATCTCAAAATAATAATAATAATAATAAAATAAAATAAAATAAATTAGTCAGGTGGTGGCACGCACCTGTAATCCCAGCTACTCAAGAGGCTGAGGCAGGAGAATTGCTTGAACCCAGGAGGCAGAGGTTTTATATCTATATCAGTGAGCTGAGATCATGCCACTGCACTCCAGCCTGGGTGACAGTGCAAGACTCCATCTCACAAAAAAATAATAATAATAAAATAAAATAAAATAAAATAAAATAAAATAAAATAAATTAGTCAGGTGGTGGCACGCACCTGTAATCCCAGCTGCTCAAGGGGCTGAGGCAGGAGAATCGCTTGAACCCAGGAGGCAGAGGTTGCTGTGTACCTCTGGCCAACATGGTGAAACTCAAGAGGCTGAGGCAGGAGAATTGCTTGAACCCAGGAGGCAGAGGTTTTATATCTATATCAGTGAGCTGAGATCACGCCACTGCACTTCAGCCTGGGTGACAGAGCGAGACTCCATCTCAAAAAATAAAAATAAAAAAAGAAGAAAAGAAAAGGAAAAAAAAAAAAAAAAAAAAGCCTGCTTGGAGGAAAGGAAGGAAGGAGCTGGAGAAAGATAATACAATCACCTAACCTCACTCTCAAAGTGTGGTTCCCAGACCACCAGCGCTGGCTGATCAAAATTCATGAAGAAATGGTCCTAGGCAGGTTCGATTTTATCTATAATTCTCATTTCTTGAAAAAAAGCAAGTAAATTTAATAAAATATTAACGCCACAAAGTTGGGTTGTAGATACGTAGATGTTTGTCATAATATTTTATATGTTTTTCTATATGCTTGAAGTATTTTATAACTTTTTTTAAAAAAGAAGAAATTAAGGGGCAGGAGAAAATAACTCCAATTCATCTCAGGCTCTCAACTCTCCTCCACCTGGGCTCTAGGTTTGGGATAACCCATTTATCAGCTGGAACCCAGAGGAGTGTGAGGGCATCACGAAGATGAGTATGGCAGCCAAGAACCTGTGGCTCCCAGACATTTTCATCGTTGAACTGTGCGTATCAAGGGCTGGTCACGTCCTATCTCCTGGTAGCCATAGAGATCACAGTTCACCACTGGGGCCGCTGTAAGTGCTCTTTAGATGGCTAAGAAACAACCAGAGAGATAAGAAGAGAAACTGGGCCGGGCGCAGTGGCTCATGCCTGCAATCCCAGCACTTTGGGAGGCCAAGGTGGGCGGATCACTTGAGTTCAGGAGTTTGAGACCAGCCTGGGCAACATGATGAAACCTCATCTCTTAAAAAAAAAAAAATTAGCCAGGACTGGTGGTGTGCCTATAGTCCCAGCTACTTGGGAGGCTGAGGCTGAGACAGGAAGATCATTTGAGTCCAGGACATGGAAGTTGCAGTGAGCTGAGAGCCTGCCACTGTACTACAGCCTGGGTGACAGAACAAGATCCTGTCTCAAAAAAAAAAAAAAAAGAGAGAGAGAGAGAGAAACCGCAGCACCCTCCTCTTGCCTTATCTCTCCTCCAGCATGGATGTGGATAAGACCCCAAAAGGCCTTACAGCATATGTAAGTAATGAAGGTCGCATCAGGTATAAGAAACCCATGAAGGTGGACAGTATCTGTAACCTGGACATTTTCTACTTCCCCTTCGACCAGCAGAACTGCACACTCACCTTCAGCTCATTCCTCTATACAGGTGAGTTGCAGTGGGGTCTCAGGGATGGAGTGAATGAGAGCAGCCAACAAATATAAAGAAACTATGAGTAAATTGTGACCAAGGACTATGGGTAGGGAGAAGAATAAGGCTCTATGGATGCTAAAAGATTTTTCATAAAGGCAGAACCCAAGTCTGTCTTGTTTCTTACCATCCCAAGCTCCTGGCAAGTTTCCTGGCATGTGGGAGGCACTCAAAACTATTTGTTGAAAGAAAGGATGGAAAAAGAGAGCAGTTGAGCCACCAGGAAACTATATCCTTGAAAAATGATTCAGATGGTTCTCATTTTCAGTGGACAGCATGTTGCTGGACATGGAGAAAGAAGTGTGGGAAATAACAGACACATCCTGGGACATCCTTCAGGCCCATGGAGAATGGGAGCTCCCGGGCATCAACAAGGCCACCGCAAAGATGTCCAGGGGAGGCAACCTGTATGATCAGATTGTGTTCTATGTGAGCTTGGAGGCTCTTGCTCTTTCCGTCCTCCCGTGCTTTTACCCTTGCCTAGAATGTCCATCGAATATGCATCTCCCAAGTTTCAGGGTCTCCCAGTGTTACCCTCTCTCCTGGCTTCCCAGCCTCATTCTCCATCCTAAAGCTCAGGGCTCTGGCCTAACTGTCTCTTCCCAGGTTCTATACCAGATTCTAAAGCTGCATTCCACACAGCTCCAGATCCCAGGTGATATTAGGCCAAAGAAAAAGGCAGAGACAGAAACTGTCACTGCCATTCTTGGATTTGAGGGTTTCTCAGACCCCATAACTACTTGCCGCCCTCTTCTACCCCACCAGGTGGCCATCAGGCGCAGGCCCAGCCTCTATGTCATAAACCTTCTCATGCCCAGTGGCTTTCTGGCTGCCATCGATGCCCTCAGCTTCTACTGCCAGTGAAAAGTGGGAAACATGTCCCATTCAAGATAATGCTCCTGCTGGGCTACAACGTCTTCCTGCTCATGATGAATGACTTGCTCCCCACCAGTGGCACCCCCCTCATCGGTATGGATGCTCCTCCCACCTTTTGGAAGAGAAGAGTGGGAACCAACTCAGGAAGGGAGGTATACTGGGAAAAGGAGGCCGTATGCCTGCCAGGGTGGGATTGGAAGAGAAGAAAGAAATTCTAGGTGGTGCCTCTGGCCCTCAGCAGGCCCCCCCTTCCCTCCAGGTGTCTACTTCACCCTGTGCCTCTCCCTGATGGTGGACAGCCTGCTGGAGACCGTCTTCATCACCCACCTGCTGCACGTGGCCACAACCCAGCCCGCACCCCTGCCTCTGTGGCTCCACTCCCTGCTGCTCCACAACACCAGCCCAGGGAGATGCTGTCCCACTGCGCCCCAGAGGGGAAATAAGGGCCTGGGTCTCACCCCCACCCACCTGCCTGGTGAGGGAAGTCACACTTCCCCTTCCCCCACCTCCACTTCTCTGCTCCTGCCTCCTTCCCTGTCTCCCTCCCTGTATAGGTGACATTTGCAGCCCATGGCTGAGTCTGTCTTTCTGTAAGTGTGAAGGAGCCAGAGGTATCAGCAGGGCAGATGCCAGGCCCTGGGAAGGCAGAGCTGACAGGGGGCTCAGAATGGACAAGGGCCCAGTGGGAACATGAGGCCCAGAAGCAGCACTCGGTGGAGCTGTGGGTGCAGTTCAGCCACGTGATGGATGCCCTGCTCTTCCGCCTCTACCTGCTCTTCATGGCCTCCTCCGTCCTCACTGTCATATGCCTCTGGAACACCTAGGCAGGTGCTCAGCTGCAAACTTCAGTCTGGAGCTTCTTTCTCTTGCCTCCAGGGGACAGCCATGTCTCCCCCCTTTCCTGAGTACCAACTATCATATTCCCAAAGATGACTGAGTCTCTGCTGTATTCCATGTATCCCAACCCAGTCCTGCCAATCAATTCCAATCCCAGACATTTCTCCCTGTTCCTGCATTCTGTTGGCTTCCTTCAGTCTTATCATATGGTTCTAGGTCCCCCTTATGTCATCTGCGCAGCAGACTATACCTCTTCTGTCCACTAACTTGCCCAATAAATCATTCTGCAGAGATTTCTGGCTCTTTGTCAGGTCATAGGCTAGAAACTAACCACCCAGGTGTGGTGGCTCACACCTATAATCCCAACACTTTGGGAGGCCAAGGCAGGTGGATCACCTGAGGTCAGGGATTAGAGACTAGCCTGGCCAACATGGAGAAACCTCATCTCTACAAAAAATACAAAAAAATGGCCAGGCGTGGTGGCATATGCTTGTAATCCCAGCTACTCGGGAGGCTGAGGCAGAAGAATCGCTTGAACCCAGGAGGCAGAGGTTGCAGTGAGCCGAGATCGTGCCACTGCACTCCAGCCTGGGCAACAAGAGTGAAACTCAAAGGAAAGGAGAGGAGAGGAGAGGAGAGGAGAGGAGAGGAGAGGGAAAGAAAGAAAACTAACTAGAACTGATAGTTTTAAAACATAACCTGTACATTTCTTTGACTCTTTGTGATAAAGCTTTGATGTCATCAGGAACGATCCTCTCTCCCAAGACCGAAGTGACAACTGTTGGGTTTGAGAAGTGTTAATTCTCTTAGGTGTTTTCAGACATATTTTCTTACTAGTAGATTCTTTTGCTTTACCTTTTCCATTATCTTGTACTGATCTCATTTTAGCACTCTCCTAATTTATTATGTTTTATGTTATTCTTTTTCTGGTTTTCCAAGTTGAATTCTCCATTAAAGTGGTCTCAGTCTTTCTATTGATTTTACTCAGAACAGCTTTAGCTGTATCCCATAGGTTTTAGAATAAGGTGATCTCCTCTTCATTACTTTGTAGACAATTCATAATTTGTTTTAATTCTCTCTGATATAAAGGCTATTTGGGGCCAGATGCAATAGCTTGTGCCTATAATCCCTGTACCTTGGGAGGCTGAGGTGGGAGGGTTGTGTGAGCTCAGGAGTTCAAGACCTGCCTGGGCAACATAGCGAGACCCCATCTCTAGAAATAAATAAATAAATTAGCCAGGCATGTATGGTACATGTCTGTAGTGCCACTGTACAGGAGGCTGAGGTAAGATGATTGCTTGAGTCCAGGAGGTCAGTGCTACAGTCAATTCTGATTGTTCCACTGCACTCCAGCCTGAGTGACAAAGCAAGACCCTGTCTCGAAAAAAATAAAAATAGAAATAAAGACTATTTGGGAGAATGTGTCTTCATATCCATGGATAAAGGATATTTGTTATCGTTATCTTTTCATTGTTAATTTCTAGTTTCTTGGTTTATGATCAGAGAGCGTGGTGTATAAATTTAAACCTTTTTGGATTTATAAAGCTTTGTTGGCCAGGCGCGGTGGCTCATGCCTGTAATCCCAGCATTTTAGGAGGCCGAGGTGGATGGATCATGAGATCAGGAGTTCAAGACCAGCCTGGCCAATATGGTGAAACCCCATCTCTATTAAAAATACAAAAATTAGCTGGGCATGGTGGCGCGTGCCTGTAGCTCCAGCTGCTCGGGAGGCTGAGGCAGAAGAATCACTTGAACTCAGGAGGCGGAGGTTGCAGTGAGCCAAGATCGCACCACTGTACTCCAGCCTGGGAGACAGAGGGAGACAGAGCAAGACTCTGTCTCAGGGAAAAAAAAAAAAAAAAAAAAAAAAAGCTTTCTCTCTGGCTGAATGCATGATTGGTTCTGTAACAAGCTTTGTTTCAGGACATTTAAAAAGTATATATTTGAGTTTTTCGGTGTTCTTTTAAAAAAAAAAAGTATATATTCTCTATATATGCACCTACTAAATAGAGCTTATTTATTACATTATTCGAATCCTCTACATAATAGCTTATTTTTGCCTACGTGGTCTGTCAAAGTTCAAAAGTATTTTATCTATGTTCTCTGGGTACTTGTAGTTTTCCTTTTATATGCTTGACAGCTATGTTATTTGATGCATAAAAGTGTATGGTTATTATATCTTCTTGAATTGTGCCTGATTTTATCCTCATATATTGTCACTACTTGTTCTGTTCAATGTGTTTTGAGCATGATTTCCATTTGTAGGATAGTGTTGCAAATCTTGCTTTTGCCTAGTATATTTTTGCACATCTCTTTCATTAATTCTTGCTTCATTTTTGGAAGAGTAATATACATATAAGGTACAAATATCAAAAGGTACAATATGGTCTGGGCACAGTGTTTCATGCCTGTATAAAAATAAAAATAATAGACTAGCCTGGCCAATATGGTGAAACTCCATCTCTACTAAAAATACAAAAACTAGCAGGTGACACACACCTGTAGTCCCAGCTACTTGGGAGGCTGAAGCAGGAGAATCACTTGAGCCCAGGAGGCAGAGGTTGCAGTGAGCCAAGATTGTGCCACTGCACTCCAGCCTAGGCAATAGAGGGAGACTCCATCTCAAAAATAAATAAACAAAATTTTTTTAAAAATTAAAATTAAAAAATAAATAAAATAAAAATGATAACAGCCCTTTCCCAAAACAAACCTCCTTCTTGCCTGGGGACTATATTGCTTTTGTAGGACTAACAAACTAGCCACAAGATTAGAAATTATGGTTTAGGAGTCATGCAGGTGGAGGCTACAAAATTCTTACCTTCCCTAAACTGCTCCTAAGATCAGTGCTTAAGGTATTTTGCAAACTCTGCACTTAATGGATCAGCTGTCCAGCAAGATTGATAAACTGGCTCATCTGATCTTGTGGCCCTGACCCAGGAACTGACTCAGCACAAGAGGACAGCTTCAACATTCCATGATTTCATCTCTGATCTGACCAATCAGCACTCCTGGCTCACTGGCTTCCCCCAACCCACCAAGTTGTCTTTATTTTTTTTTTTTTTTTTTTTTTTTTTTTTTTTTGAGACGGAGTCTCGCTCTGCCACCCAGGCTGGAGTGCAGTGGCCGGATCTCAGCTCACTGCAAGCTCCGCCTCCCAGGTTCACGCCATTCTCCTGCCTCAGCCTCCCGAGTAGCTGGGACTACAGGTGCCCGCCACGTCGCCCGGCTAGTTTTTTGTATTTTTAGTAGAGACAGGGTTTCACCATGTTAGCCAGGAGGGTCTCGATCTCCTGACCTCGTGATCCGCCCGTCTCGGCCTCCCAAAGTGCTGGGATTACAGGCTTGAGCCACCGCGCCCGGCCAGTCTTTAAAAACTCTGATCCCCGAATGCTCAGGGAGGCTGATAAAATTCCAATGTCCCACACAGCTGGCTCTGCATGAATTACTCTTTTTCTTTTTCTTTTTTTTTTTTTTTTTTTTTGAGACGGAGTCTCGCTCTGCCGCCCAGGCTGGAGTGCAATGGCCGGATCTCAGCTCACTGTTGCACAAGCCCCGTCTCCTGGGTTTACGCCATTCTCCTGCCTCAGCCTCCCGAGTAGCTGGGACTACAGGCGCCCGCCACGTCGCCCGGCTAGTTTTTTGTATTTTTTAGTAGAGAGGGGGTGTCACCGTGTTAGCCAGGATGGTCTCGATCTCCTGACCTCATGATCCGCCTGTCTCGGCCTCCCAAAGTGCTGGGATTACAGGCTTGAGCAACCGCGCCCGGCCATGAATTACTCTTTTTCTATTGCAGTTTCCCTGTCTTGATAAATTGGCTCTGTCTAGGCAGCAGGCAAGGTGAACCCAGTGGCGATTACAGATCCTTGAATTTCACTAGGCTATGTCTAAATGTACGTTTTCACTAATCCTCTCTGTGTCTCAGTGACCTTTTCCGATGTGAATATTTAAATCTTTCTTCGGCTTGGGGAACTTTTTCTAGGATATAAGTAACACTCTACTTACTCTCTTCCATCTGTTCTTTTTCTGTTCAGGCATTTCTGCTGTTCACAAGTTAGGTCCCATGGATCTGTTTTCTAAACTGTCTTTCTCTCTTCCAGCTTCCATTTTTTTGTGGCTTGGCTTTGTGTTGTGACCAATCTTTCAGACACCAATTCAGTTTTCAGTTCATCTGCTTAATTTCTATTCTCAGTTCATCTACTTAATGTTTTCATTAAAAAATTTTTTAATTTCATAGTCTTTTTTTATTTTTATTTTTTGAAATGGAGTCTTGTTCTATTGCCCAGGCTGGAGTGCAGTGGCACAATCTTGGCTCACTGCAACCTACACCTCCCAGGTTCAAATGATTCTCCTGCCTCAACCTCCCAAAGTAATAATAATCCCAGTGTAACTGGGATTACAGGTGCACGCCACCATACCGGCTAATTTTGTATTTTTAGTAGAGATGGAGTTTCACCTTTTTGGCCAGGCTGGTCTTGAACTGCTGACCTCAGATGACCCACTTGCCTCGGCTTCCCAAAGTGCTGGGATTACAGGCATGAGCCACTGCACCCAGCCTCATGAACTCTTTTAAGTGTTCTAATCACATGTCCTAGAAATTATCTTCTCTCCTTTCTTAATCCTACTTCAGAAGGAGTCCTTGTCCTCAATATTCATATTGGTCATTGACATGGTTTATTTTATTTTATTTCATTTCATTTATAGAAACACAGTCTTGCTCTGTCTCTCAGGCTAGAGTGCAGTATAATCACAGTTTTAATATGAGCCTTTAAATGTTACCTTTTTCAAAACATGGGTTTTTCATTTTTCATAAATTACAAGTTTATAGACAGAGTGAGAGAAGGAATCTCTCAATTAAAAAATTAAGGTGCATAACTTTACACTAATCATGATAAAATGTTAAGTAAACTTAAGTAGATTCTAATAATTTGAAATAGCTTCCCACAAGCATTGACAGCTTCACTGGTAAATTTTACCAAATACTTAAAGAAGAATTAATACCAGTTCTACACAGTCTCTTTCAGAAATTAAAAGAAGAGGGAACATTTTGCAACTCATTCTATGAGGCCAGTATTATTATCCAGATACTAAAACCAGACAAAGATGTTATATTTTAAAACAAACAAACAAAAAAACAACTACAGACCAATATCTCATATGAATATAGATGTAAAAATCCTCAACAAAATACTAGCAAACTGGTCAGGCACAGTGGCTCACGCCTATAATCCCAACACTCTGGGAGACCAAGGCCCGTGGATCACCTGAGGTCAGGAGTTCAAGACGAGCCTGGCCAACATGGCAAAACCCCATCTCTATTAAAAATACAAAAAAAAAAAAAAAAAAAATTAACCAGGCATGGTGGCGTGCACCTGCAATCCCAGCTACTTGGGAGGCTGAGGCCAGAGAAACACTTGAACCCAGGAGGCAGACATTGCAGTAAGCCGAGATTGCACCACTGCACTCCAGCCTGGGCAACAGAGCGAGACTGTCTAAAATATATGTATATATATACATACTAGCAAACTGAATCCAGTAACATACAAAAAGGATTATATGCAATGAATAAGTGAAACTCATCCCAAGAATACAAGGTTGGTATAATATCAGAAAATCAATTAATGTAATACACTATATTAAGAGAACAAAACCCACACGATCATTTTAATAGGTGCAGAAAAAGCATTTGACAAAATCCAAAATCTTTTATGATTAAAAAATAACACCCAACTAAAAATAAAATAACTTCCTCAATCTGTTAAAGGGCATATATGAAAAATCTACAGCTAACATCATATCAAATGGCAAAAAATTGAATCTTTTTCCCCTAAAAGTGGGAACAAGACAAGAATATTTATTCTCTCCACCTTTATACAACATTGTATTTAACATTATTCAGGGCAGGCCAGGTGTGGTGGCTCATGCCTTCCAGCACTTTTGGAGGCCAAGGTGGGTGGATCACTTGAAGTCAGGAATTGGAGACCAGCCTGGCCAACATGGTGAAACCCCATCTCTACTAAAAATACAAAAACTAGCCAAGCATGGTGGTGGGCCCCTATAATCCCAGCTATTTGGGAGGCTGAAGCAGGAGAATCGCTTTAACACAGGAGGTGGAGATTGTGGTGAGCCGAGATCTCACCACTGCACTCCAGCCTGGGCGACAGAGCGAGACTCAGTCTAAAAAAAAAAAAAAAAAGGAAAAATAAATAAAAAGGCATCCAGATTGAAAAGAAGAAGTAAAGCAATCTCTGTTTGCAGATGATATGATCTTAGAAATAGAAAATCCCAAGGAATTCACTAAAAACCTACTAGAACTAATAAATGAGTTCAACAAGGTTACAGGACACAAGATCAACATACCAAAAGTATTGTATTTATATATACTAGCAATAAACAATCTGAAAATAAAATTAAGAATCACTTTTTAAAAAATAAGGCATTTAGGGATAAACTTCACAAAAGATGTGCAACACTTGTATACTGAAAACTTAAAAAATTGTTGAAAAAAATTAAAGAAGATCTAAATAAAAGGAAAAATAAGATATACCATGTTTAAGATTTGGAAAGCTTAAATCCTGTGAAGATGACAGTACTCCCCAAATTGATCTACAGATTCAATACAATCTGTATCAAAATCTTGGCTGCCTTTTTTTTTTTTTTTTTTTTTTACAGAAATTGACAAGCTGATTCTAAAATTCATATAGAAATTCAAGAGGCCTGCATGCTTTAGCATCCTGGTGCTGCTATACTGCAGAGCCCGTGTGGTCCCTTAGCCAAGCTGCCTGAGGAAACCCAGACCCAAAACCAACTGATGGAGGAAGAAGAGGTTGAGATATTTGCCTTTCAAGCAGAAGCTGTCCAGTTGATGTCACTGATCATCAATACTTTCTACTTGAACAAAGAAATCTTTCTGAGAGAGCTCATTTCAGCTTTTTTTTTTTTTTTTTTTTTTTTTTTTAGCTTTTTATTTTTATTTTGGACACAGCATCTCACTCCGTCACCCAGTCTGAAATGCAGTGGGGTGATCTTGGCTCACTGCAGCCTTCACCTCCCAGGCTCAAGTGATTCTCATGCCTCAGCCCCTGACTAGCTGGGACCATAGGCATGTCCATCATGCCTGTATAACTTTCTGTATTTTGGTAGAGACGGGGTCTCACCATATTGCCCAGGGGGGTTCACCATATTACCCAGGCTGCTACTGAACTCCTGATCTCAAGCGATCCACCCACCTTGGTCTCCCAAAGTGCTGGGATTACAGGAGTGAGCCACAGTGCCTGGCTCAAGAGAGCTCATTTCAAATTCATCAGACGTTTTGGACAAAATCTGATATGAAAGCTTGATGGATCCCAGTAAATTAGACTCTGGGAAAGAGCTCCACATTAATCTTATACCAAACAAACAAGATCAAACCCTTACTATTATGGATACTGAAATTGGAATGGCCAAGGCTGACTTGATCAATAACCTTGGTACTGTCGCCAATCTGGGACCAAAGCATTCATGGAAGTTTTCCAGACTGGTATAGAATCTCTATGATTGGCCAGTTCGGTGCTGGTTTTTATTTTGCTTATTTGGTTGCTGAGAAAGTAACTGTGATCACCAAACATAAACATGAGCAGTATGCTTGGGAGTCCTCCTCAGGGGGATCACTCACAGTCAGGACTGACACAGTGAACCTACGGGGCATGGAGCAAAGGGCACCCTGCACCTGAAAGAAGACCTAACTGAGTATTTGGAGGAAAGAAGAATGAAAGAGATTGTGAAGAAACATTCTCAGTTTATTGGCTATCCTATTACTCTTTTTGTGGAGAAGAAACGTGATAAAGAACTCAGCGATAATGAGGCTGAAGAAAAGGAAGATAAGAGGAAGAAAAAGAAAAAGAGTCCAATGACAAACCTGAAATTGAAGATGTTGGTTCTGATGAAGAAGAAGAAAAGAAGGATGCTGGCAAGAAGAAGAAGAAAAGTAAGGAAAAGTACATTAATCAAGAAAAGTACATTGATCAAGAACTCAACAAAACAAAGTCTACCTGGACCAGAAATCCTGATGCTATGACTAATGAGGAGTATGGAGAGTTCCATCAGAGCTTGACCAATGACTGGGAGGATCATCTGGCGATGAAGCACTTTTCAGTTGAAGGACAGCTGGAATTTGGAAGAGCTCTTCTTTTTGTTTCAAGACGTGTCCTTTTGACCTATTTGAAAACAGAAAGAAAAAGAACAACATTCTTTTTTTTGTATGTATACAGAGTTTTCATCAAGGGTAATTGTGAGGACCTAATCCCTGAATATCTGAACTTCATTAGAGGGGTGATGAACTCAGAGGATCTCGCTCTAAATATTTTTTCTGAGATGTGGCAACAAGGCAACATTTTGAAAGTTATTAGGAAGAATTTGATCAAAACATACTTAGAACTCTTTGCTGAACTGGCAGAGGATAAAAATAACTACAAAAAGTTCTACGAGAAGTTCTCTAAAAACATAAAGCTTGGACTACATAGACTCTTAAAATCAGAAGAAGCTTTCAGCGCTGTGGAGATACCGCACATGTGCCTCTGATGATGAGATGGTTTATCTCATTGTGTTTTCCAGAATGAAGGCAAACCAGAAACATATCTACTACATCACAGGTGAGACCAAGGACCAGGTAGCTAACTCAGCCTTTGTGGAATGTCTTCAGAAGTGGCTTAGAAGTGATCTATATGATCGAGTCCATTGATGAGTACTGTGTCCAGCAGCTGAAGGAATTTGAGAGTAAGACTGTGGTATCAGTTGCCAAAGAGGGTTTGGAACTTCCAGAAGATGAAGAAGAAAAAAAGAAACAGGAAGAGACACAAACAGTTTGAGAACCTCTGCAAAATCATGAAAGACATGTTGGAGAAAAAGTCAAAAAGGTGGTTGTGTCAAACTGGTGACATCCCCATGCTGTATTGTCACAAGCACATTTGGCTGGACAGCGAACATGGAAAGAATTATGAAAGCTCAAGCCCTAGGAGACAACTCAACAGTGGGCTACATGGCAGCAAAGAAACATCTGGAGATAAACCCTGACCATTCACGATTGAGACCTTAAGGCAAAAGGCAAAGGCTGATAAGAATGACAAGTCGGTGAAGGATCTGGTCATCTTGCTTTACGAAACTGCACTCCCATCTCCTGGCTTCAGTCTGGAAGATCCTCAGACACATACAAGATCTATAGGATGATCAAACTTGGTCCGGGTATTAATGAAGATGATCCTACTGCTGATGATATCGATGTTGCTATAACTGAAGAAATGCCGCCCCTCAGAAGAGGTGATGACACATCATGCACGGAAGAAGTAGGCAGCTCTGGCTGAGGAATGACTTGTACACGTTCCATACTCTATCTTCATTCTCTCTGATAATATATTTTCAAGGATTATTTTAGTTATTTTTGTTAACATTTAAAAAGTCTGTATGGCGGCCGGGTACGGTGGCTCACACCTGTAATACCAGCACTTCGGGAGGCTGAGGTGGGCAAATCACCTGAGGTCAGGAGTTCGAGATCAGCCTGGCCAACATGGCAAAACCCAATCTTTACTAAAAATACAAAATATTAGCCGGGTGTGGTGGTGTGCACCTGTAATCCCAACTACTCAGGAGGCTGAGGCAGGAGAATCATGTGAACCCAGGAGGTGGAGGTTGCTGTGAGCTGAGATCACTCCATTGCATTCCAGTCCGGGAGAAAGTGCGAGACTCTGTCTTAAAAAAACAAAAAAATCTGTATGGCATGACAATAACTACTTCAGGGGAAAGGTAAGATTTCTTTCTACTTCTAAGTGATTTTGTGATACTTTGGGCACTAAAACAGAGCTAGCAATGCTTTTCTAGTTTCACATTGGCTTATTTTAACAGATTGGGGTAATGTGTGTTGTAAGACGTATGTAGGCTGGGTGCGGTGGCTCATGCCTGTAATCCCAGTACTTTGGGAGGCCAAGGAGGGTGAATCACCTGAGGTCAGGAGTTTGAGACCAGCCTGGCCAACATGGCAAAACTTCATCTCTACTAAAAATACAAAAATTAGCTGGGTGTGATGGCAGGTGCCTGTAATCCCAGTTACTTGGGAGGCTGAAGCAGGAGAATCATTTGAACCTGGGAGGTGGAGGTTGCAGTGAGCCAAGGTCGCGCCACTATACTCTAGCCTGAGGGACAGAGTGAGACTCCATCTCAAAAAAATAAAATAAAATAAAAAAATAAAAAGATGTATGTAAGCTAACATTAACTTCGTGATCTAAAGTGTTTAGCTATCAAGCCAGATTCCTTAGTAGACCAAATCTTCTGTCATTGAAGTGTTCTGAGAAATACCTTGGTGTTTAGAGGAAAAGTATTTGTTACATCTTCTAAGATCTACTTTTTAAACTTTTCATTCTCTAGTTGCCAATTCTGCATATACTTGTCCTCTGGAAACATGTTAAACTGAAACAACTTGATGGAAGGAACTCTCTACAGAGCTTGTTTTTCCAAAGCAAAATATTGTTTGCAGGAGCAAAATTATAAGCCTACCTAGGCATATAGTAAAGCTGTTCAGAAATAACCCAGAGCAAGGCTTGTGAATGGAACTGTAGTACCCAAGTCACATTCTGCTTTAAAAGGTTGTAACTAATACAGATGAGTTTAAAAGAAAAAAAAAGACAGAAATGCAAAAGGCCCAGAATAATCAAAACAATCCTGGAGCAGAACATAGTTGGCAGACTCACACTTCCTCATTTCAAAACTTACTGCATGTCAGGCACAGTGGCTCATGCCTGTAATCCCAGCACTTTGGGAGGCCGAGGCAAGAGGATCACCTGAGGTCAGGAGTCCAAGACCAGCCCAGCCAAAGTAGCAAAACCCCATCTCTACTAAAAATACAAAAATTAGTTGAGCATGGTGACATGTGCCTGTAATCCCAACTACTCGGGAGGCTGAGGAAGGAGAATCGCTTGAACCCGGGAGGTGGAGGTTGCAGTGAGCCGAGATCGCGCCACTGCACTCCAGCCTGAGAGACAGCAAGACTCCATCTCAAAAACAAAAACACACACACAAACAAACAACAACAACAAAAACTTACTACAAAGATATTGTAATCAAGATAGTGTGATACTGGCATAAGGATACACATACAAGTCAATGAAATTCAAATGGAGAGTTCATAAATAAACTCTAACATTTATGGTCAATTTATTTTCTTTAAAGGGGACAAAATAATTCAATGATAAAAAGAATAGTTTTTTTCAGCAAATGATGCTTAGACAACTGGATATTCACATGCAAAAGAATATCTTTGGACCCCTATCCCTCACACCATACACAAAATTAACTCAAAGTGGATCATGGTCCTAAACACAGGAACTAAAACTCTCAGAAGAAAACATAGCAGTTAATCCTCACAATCTTGGGGTGGGCTATGATTTCTTATATATGACTGTTATAAGGACAAATGATTAAAAAAAGAAAGATAGATAAGGCCGGGCGTAGTGGCTTATGCCTGTAATCCAAGCACTTTGAAAGGCCTAGGTGGGCAGATCACCTGAGGTCGGGAGTTTGAGGCCAGCCTGACCAACACGCAGAAACCCTGTGTCTACTAAAAATACAAAATTAGCCAGGCATGGTGGTGCATAACTATAATCCCAGCTACTCGGGAGGCTGAGGCAGGAGAATCACTTGAACCTGGGAGGTAGAGGTTGTGGTGAGCCGAGATTGCACCATTGCACTCCAGCCTGGGCAACAAGAGCCAAACACTACATCTCAAAAAAAAAAAAGAAAGAAAAAAAGAAAAGAAAGAAAGAAAGAGAGAAATTGGACTTTATCAAAATTTAGAACTATCATGCTTTAAATAAACCATCAAAAGAGTGAAAAAAGAACCCACAGACTGGGAGAAAATATTTGAGGATCATATATCTGATACAAGATTTATATCCTGAATACATAAAGAGCTCTTACAACTGAACAATAAACAAATAATCAACTAAAAAGAGCAAATAATTTGAATAGCCATTTGTCCAAAGAAGATATACAAATGGCCAGTAAGCACATGAAGGCCGGGCACAGTGGCTCATGCCTGTAATCCAGTTCTTTGAGAGGCTGAGATGGGCTAATAACTTGAGGTAGGGAATTCGAGACCTGCCTGGCCAAAAAAACCCATCTCTATTTAAGAAAAAAAAAAGCAGGCTGGGTTGGGTGGTCCATGTCTGTAATCCCAGCACTATGGGAGGCCAAGGTGGGTGGATCACCTGAGGTCAAGAGTTCAAGACCACCCTGACCAATATGGTGAAACCTGGTCTCTACTAAAAATACAAAAATCAGCCGGGTGTGGCAGCGTGAGCCTGTAGTCCCAGTTACTCGGGAGGCTGAGACAGGAGAATTGCTTGAATCCAGGAGGCGGAGGTTGCAGTGAGCCGAGATTTCACCAATGCATTCCAGCCTGGGCAACAGAGTGAGACTCTGTCCAAATGAACAAATAAAAAAAGGACATAAAAAGGTGGCTGACATCATTAGTCATTAGGGAAATGCAATACACTTTACCCTCCTGAGGATGGATTTTTTTGTTTTGGTTTGGTTTTGGTTTTTGCTTTTGTTTTCAGAGTTTCGCTCTTGTTGCCCAGGCTGGAGTGCAATGGTGTGATCTTGGCTCACTGCAACCCCTGCCCCCGGGTTCAAGCGATTCTCCTGCCTCAACCTCCCGAGTAGCTGGTATTACAGGGATGCACCATCATGCCAGCTAATTTTGTATTTTTTAGTAGAGAGGGGGTTTCTCCATGTTGGTCAGGCTGGTCTCGAACTCCCAACCTCAGGTGATCTGCCTGCCTCAGCCTCCCGAAGTGCTGGGATTACAGACGTGAGGCAGTGCATTCAGTTGAGGATGGATATGTTTAAAACAAGTGTGGATAATAACAAGTTGGAAATCAAAATGGTGTAGACACTTTAGAAAATAGTTTGGTAGTTTTTCAAAATGTTAGACATACCATTACCATATGACCAAAAAATCCACCCCAAAGTGTATGCCCAGAATATATGAAAACAAATGTTTATACAAATAATTTTTTGGCCAGGCACAGTGTCTCACGCCTGTAATCGCAGAACTTTAGGCGGCTGAGGCAGGCGGACCACAAGGTCAGGAGCTCAAGACGAGCCTGGCCAAGGTGAAACCCTGTCTTACCTGTTTTACCTGATAAAAATACAAAAATTAGCTGGGCACGGTGGTGCACACCTGAAATTCCAGCTACTCGGGAGGCTGAAGCAGGAGAATTGCTTGAACCAGGACCTAGGAGGAGGAGGTTGCAGTGAGCCAAGATCACACCACTGGACTCCAGCCTGGGCTACAGAACCAGACTCCGTCTCAAAAAAAAAAAAAAAGACTTTTGCACAAATGCTCATAGCAGAATTATTTATAACACTCAAAAAATAGAAACAACCCGAATGTTCATCAATTGATGAATGGATAAACAAAATATGGTATCTCCATACAATGGAGTGTTATTTGGACATGCAAAGGAATGAAGTACTGATAACATCACGAATGGCCAAACCTTAAAACCATTATTCTAAATGAAAGGCAAACATACACAAAAAATTGTATGACCAAATGCAGTGGCTTATGCCTGTAATCCCAACAATTTGGGAGGTTGAGGCGGGCGGATCTCTTGAGGTAGGAGTTTGAGACCAGCCTCTCATGGTGAAACCCCATCTCTACTAAAACTACAAAAAATTAGCTGGGCATGGTGGCCTGCGCCTGTAATCCCAGCTACTCTGAGGGCTGAGGCAGAAGAATGGCGTGAACCCAGGAGGCGGAGGTTGAAGTGAGTCAAGATAGTGCCTGGGCCAGGTGTGGTGGCTCACGCCTGTAATCCCAGCACTTTGGGAGGCCGAGGCGGGCAGATCACCTGAGGTCAGAAGTTCGAGACCAGCCTGGCCAACATGGAGAAACCCCGTGTCTACTAAAAATACAAAATTAGCCAGGTGTGGTGCTGCATGCCTATAATCCCAGCTATTCGGGAGGCTGAGGTAGGAGAGTCACTTGAACCCAGGAGGTGGAGGTTGCGGTGAGCCAAGATCGTGCCATTTTACTCCAGACTGGGCAACAAGAGCGAAACTCCATCTCAAATAATAATAAAAATAATAATAATACTACTAATAATTTTGTACTAACATTAGCTTCCTGACTTTCATAATTATACTATGGTTACATAAGTTGTTAACTTTAGGCAGAAAATATTAGGAAACTCTCTACACTATTTTGCAACTCTTCTGTAAATCTAAAATTATTTCAAAGTAAAAAAAAAATTTTTTTTTTTTGAGACAGGGTCTCACTGTGTCACCCAGGCTGGAGTGTAATGGTCCAGTCTCAGCTCACTGAAACCTCTGCCTTCCAGACTCAAGCGATCCTTCCACCTCAGCCGCCAGAGTAGCTGGGACTACAGGTACCCACCACCATGCCGGGCTAATTTTTGTATTTTTTGTAGAGACAGGGTTTTGCCACATTACCCAGGCTGGTCTCAAGCTCCTGAATTCAAGTAACCCACCAGCTTAGACCTCCCAAAGTGCTGGAATGACAGGCATGAGCCACCATGCCCCTCCTATGAAAATTTTTAAAGTGAGAAATTTAAGAGATATTTCAATCAATTACAATATATAAACATTATTTTGAGCCTGAATGAAACAATAAACATTTATAAGAAAAAGATACTGATGGGAAAATTGGGGAAATTTGAGCAGAGTAGTTAATGATATTTAAAACTATGTTAATTTTCAGTAGAATAATGACACGATTATTTTTGTGATCATTTTCTTCTAGAGATAAATGCTAGAATATTTACAGATGAAATGATAAGATGTCTAGGATTTGCCTCAAAATAATCCAAAGGGAGAGAGGAAAGTGTAGGGGCAGGTACTGATGAAGCAAGATTGAATTGATCATTGTTCCACATGGTCATGGATACATGTGTATCCATGTGTACTTTTGTACATGTTTAGACTTTTTCTTTACATTAATAGAAGGTTTTTTTAATTGTTTGTTTCTTTCTCTTTGCCTCCTTTCTGTTACAAATCCTAATCTCTTCTTTGGCACATTCATGCCTCAGGTCAACTAGAGATAACATCATGTATTCGAAAAGGTAAAAAAAGGTACATTACTGATTCTCAAGACACCACCTGCAGTAAAATGGTATTGTTGACACAAAGTTTAAGGTGGTAGTTCCCAATTTCTGGGTTATGGACCTAGGGGACCAATCCTATGGGGCTGGCAAATACACAAATATATCACGTGATCTGTAGATGAAACAAACAGTATCATAAACATATACAAACGTAGCTATTTTTTTAAATAATTTTTTTTTGGCAAAGACAGGGTCTCACTATGTTGCCCAGGCAGGTCCTGAACTTCTGGTCTAAAGTGATCCTCCTGCCTCAGTCTTCCAAAGTGCCAAGATTACAGACACGAAAAAAAAAAAAAAAAAGATTACAGACATGAGCCACCGTAACTGGCCAGTTAGCTACTTTTAGAGGTGTCATTGTAATTTTTATTTTATTTATTCATTTTATTTTTTAGTTTTTTTGGAGACAGAGTCTCCCTCTGTCGTCGAGGTTCGAGTGCAGTGGTGCGATCTTGGCTCACTGCAACCTCTGCCTCCCGAGTTCAAGGGATTCTCATGGCTCAGCCTCCTGAGTAGCTGGGATTACAGGCATCTGCTGCCATGCCCGGCTAATTTTTTGTATTTCAGTAGAGACAGGATTTCACCATGTTACCTAGGCTGGTCTCGAACTCCTGAGCTCAGGCAATTCACCTGCCTCAGCCTCCCAAAGTGCTAGGATTACAGGTGTGAGTCACCACACCTGGCCTAATTTTTAAATATGGAGTTTTCTTAATTGTCTTTGTGTTACTGATTTTTAACTTAATTATATTGTGGTCAGAAAATATGCTTTGTGTCAAAGCATGTCATACTTTAATGTACATGTGAATCCCCTGGGGATCTTGCCAAAATGTAGTAGGTCTGGGGTGAGACGTGAGCATCTGCATTTCTAACAGGCTTTCATGTGATGCTGCTGCTACTGCTGTATGCACCATACTTTAGGTGGAAAAGGCCCATATATGATACCAATTCCTTGAAATCTGTTGAAATTTGCTTTATGTATAATGTTCACAAACATTCCCCAAACATTTGAAAAGACTGCATATTATCCAATTAATGAATGCAGAGTTCTACATAAATTATTTTATGTAGATGTTTAATTATGATATTCTAGTCTTCTGTTTCCTTATTCATTTATCTGTTTTATCCACCAACTACTGAGATATATTTAAAATGTTTTACTATAATAGTGGATTTGTCTATTGTTTATTTTTTCTTTCTTTTTTCTTTCTTTTTTTTTGAGATGGATTCTTACTCTGTCGCCCAAGCTGGGAGTACAGTGGCACAATCTTGGCTCACTGCAACATTCACCTCCCGGGTTTAAGTGATTCTCCTGCCTCAGCCTCCCAAGTAGCTGGTATTACAGGGACGTGACACCAAGCCCAGCTAATTTTTGTATTTTTAGTAGAGGATTCATCATGTTGGCCAGGCTGGTCTCAAACTCCTGACCTCTAGCAATCCACCCGCCTCGGCTTCCCAAAGTGCTGGGATTACAGGTGGTGAGCCACCGAGCCCAGCCTGAGTCTTTATGTTTTAAGTGTATTGCTTGTAAACAATATATTGCTGAATTTTATTTCTTGGCCTAGACTTTATGTGAATAATAAAAAAGATCTTAGAATGTTTTTAACTATAATCACTTCCATCTGACTTAACATGTATAAGTAGTTTAGCATTTTCTTTTTTTAGCCACCCAACTTAGACATTAATACTATTTTATATCGTCAATGTTTGTTTATATTTACTCACATGCTTAGCATTTTATTTACTAGAACTTTCACCTTGCATCTCAGACCTTTGTTCTGGAATTGTTCTCCTTAGGCTTGAGGTACATCTTTGAACAGAGTGCTGTTAATACAACTTTCCACAATAGTGGAAATATTCTATGTCTGCATTGTCCAAAATAGTAGCCACTAGCCACACATGGTTATTAGGCACTTGAAATGTGGCAAATGTGACTGTATTACAGAATTTTTAATTTTATATAATTTTTATTCATTTATTATTTATTTATTTATATTTTTGAGACGGAGTCTCGCTCTGTTGTCCAGGCTTCCAGGCTGGAGTGCAATGGTGCAACCTTGGCTCTCTGCAACCTCCGCCTCCCAGGTTCAAGCAATTCTCCTGCCTCAGCGTCCCGAGTAGCTGGGATTACAGGCATGTGCCACCGCACCCGGCTAATTTTTTGTATTTTTAGGTGATCCACCTGCCTCGACCTCCCAAAATGCTGGGATTACAGGCGTGAGCCACTGCAGCCAGCCCTGTCTTTGTGTTGGGAACATTACAACCCTTCTCTTCTAGCTACTGTGAAATATACAATAAATGTTGGCAAGGTGCAGATGCTCACATCGGCAATCCCAGCACTTTTGGAAGCTGAGGCAGGAGGATTGCTTAAGGCCAGGAGTTTGAGACCAACCCGAGCAACATATGAGACCCCATCTCTACAAAAAATTTAAAACATTAGCTGGGTATGGTGGCACATGTTTGTAATTCTAGCTACTCAGGAGGCTGAGGCAGAAAGACTGCTTGAGCCCAGAAATTCAAGTCTGCAGTGAGCCATGATCATGCCACTGCACTCCAGCCTGGGTAATAGAGCCAGACTCTGTGTCTAAAAAATACATAAATAAATAAATAATTTGTAAAATTATTAACTATAATTTCCCTACTGTACTATCAAATATGAGAACATATTCTTTCTATCTAACTGTATTTTTGTACCACTTAATCAGCTTCTCCTCCTCCCCCTCCCCCACCTTCAGTAAAGGTCTTTTGATGATCAGTTGCCTATTTTTGTTTATCTGCAAATATATTTATTTTACTCTTGTTCTTGAAATGTAATTTTTCAGCTGGGCATGATGGCTCATGCCTGTAATCCCAGCACTTCGGGAAGCCGAGGTGGGAGGATCGCTTGACCCAGGAGCTCAACACCAGCCTGAGCAACATAGGGAGACCCTGCCTCTGTTAAAAAAGAAATAAATTTTTTTTAAATAAATGTTTTGTTTTGTTTTTTGAGATGGAGACTTGCTTTTTCACCCAGGCTGGAGTGCAGCAGCACCATCTTGGGTCACTGCAACCTCCACCTCCCGGGTTCAAGTGATTCCCCTGCCTCAGCCTCCCAAGTAGCAGGGATTACAGGTGCATGCCACCGTACCTGTCTAATTTTTGTATTTTTAGTAGAGACCGGGTTTCGCCATGTTGGCCAGGCTGGTCTCGAACTCTTGACCTCAGGTGATCCACCTGCCTCGGCCTCCCAAAGTGCTGGGATTATAGGCGTGAGCCGTCGTGCCCAGTCTAAAAATAAATTTTTTTTAAAAAAAGATAATTCTTCTGGGAAGACAATTCTAGGTTGACATTACTTGATCTCAACACTTTGAAGGTGTTACACCATTTTCTCCTGGCTTCCAGTTTTGCTGTAGTGAAGTCAATCTTATTTTTGTTCCCTTTTAGGTAATACTGTATATATTTTCTCTCTGGCTGTTTCTAATTTTCTGTTGTTGTTGTTGTCTTTGGTGTTTTGCCACCAATAAGTGCCGCAGTGTTGCCACCCTGTGACCTACCAGACTAAGGGACTCCTTCCTGCCCAGGCATTGGGGAAACTGGCTATTTCTCTTGATCAACTGTTTAGAAAAGAGTTTCTACAGAGGAACTCTTGACACTTGGTGACCCTTATCTATGGTGACCATTCATTCGAGAGGGCCAGGAACTAAGCAGCTTCCTTCAGCCCGGGAGGCAGGACTTTCAATTGGTATTTTTAGTAGAGCCGGGGTTTCACCATGTTGGCCAGGGTGGTCTCGAACTCCTGACTTCAGATGATCCACCTGCCTCGGCCTCCCAAAGTGCTGGGATTCCAGGCATGAGCCACTGCGGCCGGCCCTATCTTTCTTTGTACTGGGAACATTACAACCCTTCCCTTCTAGCTACTGTGCGATATACAATAAATGATTGTTGGCTAGGTGCAGATGCTCACACTGGCAATCCCAGCACTTTTGGAGGTTGAGGCAGAAGGATTGCTTAAGGAGTTTGAGACCAGCCTGAGCAACATAGCGAGACCCCATCCTCCCTCTGGATTCAAGCCCCCGATGTTTGGGCTGATCCATTCAGCCACACCTTTTTCTCCTGGCAATACTGTCTCAGGAACTTCATTGTCTCTCTCCATTCCAGCCCCATTCAGGAAGCTCAAGCTCTCTTCAAGAGGGCTGGTCTGTGCATGTCTGGATCTCAGTGTAACCAGGTAAAATTTGTTTCCACAGGGTTTTTCTAGCCTCCATGAACATCATGGACGTGGCTGGCTCCCACTTCTCAATCCTGGAACGCTCTGTATCAACAGTGATCTGAATAGTCTTAATTTGTTGGAAGGTTGGAGCGTAGCAGAGCAATGACCTCTAGGGGGCGGTGTTGCCAAACTCCACAAGCCACTCTCATCAGGCAGGGCCCAGCCAAAGTAGTGTATTCATTGTTAATAACTATTTTCATTTTTTCTCCCTTCTCTTCCCTTAGGATTTTGAGTAAAGTTTTGAAAAATCCCAACCTGTTTCAACTCAACTATGGATAAAACTTAAAGGACATTTGTTTCCCTCAAACCTCAGCCTAGAAAACAAAAAAAATTGTTATACCCTGGACACTACGTATATCTCTGGACATGCTAACAAAAACAGGGAAGAACTCACACCCTTTTTTTTTTTTTTTTTTTTTTGAAACAGTCTCGCTCTGTCACCCAGGCTGGAATACAGTGGCATGGTATCAGCTCATCACAACCTCCACCTCCCAGGTTCAAGCGATTCTCCTGCCTCAGCCTCCCAAGTAGCTGGAATTACAGGTGCACACCACCATGCTCGGCTAATTTTTTTTTTTTTTTTTGTATTTTTTTTTTTTAAGCAGAGACGGGGTTTTGCCATGTTGGCCAGGCTGGTCTCGAACTCCTGACCTCAGGTAACCCACTCGCCTTGGCCTCTCAAAGTGCTGGGATTACAGGCATGAGCCACGGGTCCAGTCCAGAATTGTATTTCTTCTGTCACTTTCTAACCTTGGACACAGACCTCAGCTATCCCGTATGATATTTAGAACTCTTAACTACTACTGCAGACCCAAAGTAACTAGAAAAATAAACGACATTCATAGCAGTGAACAAGCTCGGTCCACTAAGCAACAAATGAGCTCAGTTGAAAAGCACAAAAGACCCCAAAACTTACCCTCAAGGTGCTCCACCAGTTTAATGCTTCCTGTCACCAGAGCCCTGGCTCTTTAGCAGTGCCTAGAAAAGGCCAGCTCTTGTATACATATCAAGGGTACCCTGAAAGGAACATATCCTACCATTATTTTAATATATTTATAAGTAGAATTTTGGAAGGGGAAAAGTGCCACTTAAAGTTAGAAGAAAACAGGCCGGGTGCAGTGGCTCACGCCTATAATCCCACCACGTTGGGAGGCCGAAGCAGGCAGACCACTTGAGGTTAGGAGTTTGAGACCAGCCTGGCCAACATGGTGAAACGCTGCCTCTACTAAAAATAGAAAAATTGGCCAGGCATGGTGGCATGTGCCTGTAATCTCAGCTACTCGGTAGGCTAAGGGAGGAGAATCGCTTGAACCTGGTGATTTGTTTTTCTAAGACCACCAGAGAAAGCACAAAAGAACCAGCGAGTAGGCAAGGCTAAAAGCAAAACTGCAAATTTATTCTTTGGTCATCTAGCTCCAGGGAAAAAGGTATGGAGGTGAAGTCTGTTGGCCTCCAGCAAAGGAGGCCGAGAGAGTCACCTGGTAAAGCTCTCGGGCAGAGTTCCTAATGCAGTCCCGACAAAGGTAGGAGCTGAGGAAGCCCGCCCCGCGTGTCTGCCGGGAGTGGCTTTTCTAGGAGTGGAAGGGCAATAGGCGGGGCACAGGTGTGTCGGGGGAGGGGGGGCGCTCCGCAGGTGCCACCAGGTAAATCTTGGTCTCTTCGGATTGACGTCACCTGGCGCATGCCTGATTCATCTGCACCTTCCCGGGCGTCAGCTGCATTTTCGCGCGCGTGAGAAAAGCCGGTGATGAAGAACCCGGAAATGCGCCATCTTGCTTCCGTTCGTCCAAACAGTCCAACCTTTTATTGGTAATAGTGATAAGGCGCACCGTGGTCTGTCTGGCTACTTCCTGCTGTTAAGGGGCGTCGTTAAGGTCGGGGCCTATGGTTGGTATTTGGACGTACGGATGAAGCATTTGGTTGAAGGTGATGCGAGTGATTTCTTGAATCAGAAGACTGAGGCCTATAAGGGATGTGGAATTTCCAGGTGATGTGTAGGAGGGCTGCCACCTATTGAACTACCTTGGAGATGAATGCTAGACCGTTGTCGGATTGAAGAGTGACCAAGAGGCCAAACCTAGGGATAATATGTTCAGTGAGTATAGAGGCAACAATGTTAGCGGTTTCTCCGGTGGTAGGATAGGCCTCTATCCACCCTGAAAAGGTGTCCACAAGGGTTAAGAGGTATTTGAATTTTTTATGTCTTGGCATATGTATGAGATCAATTTGCCAATCTTCGCCTGATTGGTGTCCTCTGAGTTGGTGGCTGGGATGGGGATTACCAATGCGCCTTGAGGATTTGCCTTTAGGCAGGTAGAGCACTGCTGATTGATTGTAAGTAAGTGTTTTTATAGTGTTGGACAGTGGAGGAGGGGATTTAGAAAATTGTATAAGGCTTTGGGTCCTATATGTAAAGAATTATGTATGTCTGTTAGAATGGTATGGAATTGTGTTTCAGGAATAACTAATTTGTTATTAATATATATCCAGTCATCTGTAGTTAGTTTGGCTGTTGGATTTTATAATAGTTTAGCCTTTTCTTCCTGAGTGTAATTAGGGGCATACTGGGGGGAGAGAAAACAGACAGAAGGAGACTTAGGGGTGGAAAATCCGGCGGCTGACTTAGCAGTGGCGTCAACAAAATTGTTGCCAGCTGCTACCGGGTTAGATGAAGTTTGGTGACCTTTACAATGTATAATGGCTACCTTGGAAGGTGCCAACAGTGCATCTAGTAATTTGAGTATTTGGTTTTTGTTAATAATAGGGGTACCGCAGGTGGTTAAAAACCCTCTCTCTTTCCAGATGACTAAATGGGTGTGTGCAATTAGGAAAGCATATTTAGAATCTGTGTATATGTTTACTGTTTTTCCTTTTGATAGAAGGAGTGCCTTGGTTAGTGCAGTGAGTTCTGCCTGCTGTGATGTGGTCCCTTGTGGTAGGGGTTTTGCCTCTAAAACTGTGGAGGAGGTAACTACTGTATATTCTGCCTGTCTGTTTCCTTGAGGGTTGATAAAGAAGCTGCCATCTACAAACAGGGTTAGTTGTGCATTCTGAAGGGGCCGGTCATGCAAGTGTAGGTGGCTGGGGGGTTAAGCCTCCAGGACCTCAGGACAAGAATGTTTAGTATGGGGTGGTTTAAGAGGGTCTGGCAGTAAAGTGGCTGGATTTAGAGAGGAGCAAACTTCTAAAGTAACAGTGGGGTCTTCTATGAATAAAAGATGAAAAAGTTGGAGCTGAGATGGAGTTAAGTGGCTAATACTTTTATGAGAGATGAGATCCTGAAGACGGTGTGTGGAGAGGACTGTTAAATTACTGCCTCTAATGAGCTTTTTTGCTTCCTGGGTCAGGCAGGCTGCCGCTGCTAACGCACGCAGACAGGGTTGCCAGCCTTGTACAGTTGGGTCTAGTTGTTTGAATAGATAGGCCACAGAGCGATGGGTGCTGCCAACAGGCTGGGCTAAAAGACCAACTGCCACTTTCTGCCTTTCATCTGTAAAGAGTTGGAAGGGACGCTGGAAATCAGGCAGTGAGAGAATGGGTTGTGAGAGAAGGCAAGCTTTTAAGCGGGTAAAATGAGTCGAGATTAACTTGGCGTTGGACAAAGGCCCATATGGGGTTTCTTTAACTGCGGCGTATAAAGGTTTGGCTAAGATTCCAAAATTAGGAATCCAATGTCTGAAGAAACCTATTAAACCTAAGAAGGATTGAATTTCCTTTGCATTTTGAGGGGGAAGAAGGTTTCGTATTAGGGCCATACGGTCGGTCGGTAGTGACCGGGTTGTTGGGGTGATGTCAATTCCTAAGTATATGACGGTTTGGCAAGAAATTTGGGCCTTATGTTTAGATACTCTATAACCTAGTGAGCCTAAATGGTTAAGGAGAATTGCAGTGTCTAGAAGAGAGTCTTGTTTGATAGGGCTACAAATTAGGAGATCATCTACATACTGCAGAACTTTGCTATTAATGAAAGGACAGGAGGCAAGGTCTTTTGCTAAGGCCTGACCAAAGAAATGGGGGCTATCCCGGAACCCTTGTGAGAGGACTGTCCATGTCAATTGAGTAGAGGTGTGTGTATCTAGGTCTTCCCATGTGAAAGCAAAAAGGAACTGGCAGTCTGTGTGTAGGGGTATGGTAAAGAAAGCATCCTTAAGATCTAGCACAGTAAGATAAGTAGAATTGGTGGGGATATGGGACAGAAGGGTGTAAGGGTTGGGAACTACAGGGTGCGTAGGACGGATAGCCTCATTGACTAGCCGAAGATCCTGCACTAACCTATACGTTCCATCTGCCTTCTTAACTGGAAGTATTGGAGTGTTACAGGGGAAATATGTGCGGATAAGAATATGTTGGCTAAGTAGTCACGTGATAATTGGCTTTAAACCTTGCAGATGTATCGGAGAGAGAGAGAATTGGGGGCGGTTTGGGAAACGAGTGAGATCTTTGAGCTTGACAAGAACTGGTAGGTCGTGGGCCGCTATGACCGGGGTGGAAGTATCCTACACTTGAGGGTGTACAGAAATAGGGAAGATGGGGAGTGGGGGCGACATAGGAGGAACGTATGCGCCTGCACAAAGCATGAGCAACAGGTAGTGAGGGGATTGAAGGGGAGTAAATGAGTTAGTGGGAATGAATATGGAGGCCTGTAAGGTGCTTAAGATGTCTCGGCCTAGTAAGGGGGTAGGACATGAGGATATAATGAGGAACAAGTGCGCAAAGTAGTTGTTGGCCAGGCAGCAATTAAGGAGTGGAGTTTTTCGTAGAGTGGATGGCTTTCCGTCCATTCCTACTACAGAGATATTGAATGGAAGGCTAGGTCCAGAGAAGGACGGCAAAACAGAATAAATAGCCCCGCTGTCGATTAAAAAAATTAATTGTCTTACCCGCTATCAGGAGAGTTACCCGCGGCTCGGCGAGGGTGATGGGGGTCCCCGAGTCTCGGCACCTTCAGTTGTCGTCGTCCAGTTGTAGGACCTGGAAGGAGCTCCCAGGATCCTGGGAAAGGGAGTCACGTTGAGACACAGCACCTGTTCCCAGGGTGGGGCAATCAAACTTCCAGTGTCCTTCCTGTTGGCAAGCAGGGCAGGGGGTTGCTGGTGGATGAGGGTTAGGACATTCACTGGCCCAATGTCCTGACACCTTGCACTTATAGCAAGGCTGCGTTGGGGCTCGGGGACCTTGTGGACACCTGTTGGCATAGCGTCCTGCCTTGCCGCACTTATAGCAGGCTCCTTTTGTAGCCTTGGAGTCTGCGGGGTGTGTGCTCTCTGGTCTGGGGTTATGACTGGGCTGTAAAGCTGCTGCTAGGAGCTGTATTCTCTGTTCAAGGCAAGCCTGCCGCTGTGCCTCAGCCATCTCCTCTCTGGAGTTACAAACCTTAAAGGCTAATTTAACTAGGTCTTGTATTAATGTCTGAGGACCATCCTCTGCCTTTTGAAGTTTTTTTTTTTTTTTTTTTTTACAAATGTCAGGAGCTAATTGAGAAATGAAATAAGACGCCAAAATGGTGGCCCCTGTGGGGGAGGCCGGATCCAACCAGGTATATTGGGTTAGAACCTCAGTCAGCCTATTTAAGAATGCGGCTGGATTTTCTTCCGGATTTTGAATAATTTCTTTTAATTTATTAAAATTTACAGTTTTGTTTGAGGCTGCTTGCATACCGGCCAACAAACACTGGACCATTACGTCTCGCCTACGGCGCTCAGGCTGGCCTACTTGGTAGTCCCAGTCTGGGTCTGCCGAGGGGACTGCTTACTCCCCTAGTGGAATGGCGGTGTCAATTAAATGTAGTTGGTTGGCGTGCTGCCTGACGGCCGCTAGGATGCGCTCCTGCTCCTCAGGGTTTAGGGTAGAAATTAGGATCACCTGGAGGTCATGCCAAGTTAAGTCATAGGCCTGACAAAGGTATCTAAATTCCTTTATGTATATGGTAGGATTAGCTAAGAAATCACCTAAACGCTTCTCAATTTTAGAAAGATCGGCCAATGAAAAAGGGACATGTACTCTGATTACCCCCTCTGCCCCAGCTACCTCTCGCAAAGGTGCTAACACTATAGGAGGGTGTGGGGCAAGAGTGAGGGCATCAGCAAGGCACTTAGAGCGGGTATGAGCAGAGACAGGGGACTCAAGACAGCCAATTGGAGGCCCTGAAAGAGGCACGGGACTGAGTGGATTACTAATAGATAAAAAGGAGGAAGGAGGAGTCTGGACGGGGGGAAAAGGAAGAATATAGGACGGGGGTGAGGGTACGGAAACAGAAGGAAACCCTAGGTCCTCCAGCTAAACAGAAAGGAATGAAGACTCCTCTTTTTCAGGTTCCTGTGAGCTGGCGTCCCTGGCCAGCATAACCTGGGCCAAAGAACACCGGCTACACAAGTCGGGACGAGAGCCTAAGGCCCAAAAGCCTTGTATGTAATTAATTTCAGACCACTTGCCTAGCTGCTGGCAGAAATTGCTGAGGTCGATCAGAACATTGCAGTCTAGGGTGCCCTTTGGTGGCCACTGAGACTGATTATCTAGTTTATATTGAGGCCATGCCACAGTGGAAAGGAAAATTAACCGCTGTAAGGTTTTTAAATTGGCTAGGAGGCACCCTAAAGGGGTGCTCTTTAGAAATTTGAACTGGGGGTTTCCCATTTGTCTCCTCTTTACTTACACACTGGAGATCTCTGCCTGGCTTCAAAGCGTCCTTTGAAATCACCAGAGACAGACTGGAGCTCTTGGAGCCAAAGTGGAGATTACCTTCAGGCGACGGACGTCTCCGTCCCGAACGGGTCTCCCGAGCCACTTGGTGCCTCAAAAGTAGGCCTCGCACCTGCGCAGGATTTTTGGCCAAGGGAGGTAAAGAGGAGACAAGGGCACTTACCCCAGAGAGGCCGTGAGAGTGAGGGAAGCGGGTCTCAGGTCCTGGTCCGTCTGCGGCGTGGGAGCAGGAGGAGGTTCCTCAACCCTTAGAGGCCTGAGGAGGGGTCTCCTCCCGGGTTTTGGCACCAACTGATTTGTTTTTCTAAGACCACCAGAGAGAGCACAAAAGAACCAGCGAGTAGGCAAGGCTAAAAGCAAAAGTGCAAATTTATTCTTTGGTCATCTAGCTCCAGGGAAAAAGGTATGGGGGTGAAGTCTGTTGGCCTCCAGCAAAGGAGGCCGAGAGAGTCACCTGGTAGAGCTCTCCGGCAGAGTTCCTAATGCAGTCCCGACAAAGGTAGGAGCTGAGGAAGCCCGCCCCGCGTGTCTGCCGGGAGTGGCTTTTCTAGGAGTGGAAGGGCAATAGGCGGGGCACAGGCGTGTCGGGGGAGGGAGGGGGCGCTCCGCAGGTGCCACCAGGTAAATCTTGGTCTCTTCGGATTGACATCACCTGGCGCATGCCTGATTCATCTGCACCTTCCCAGGCGTCAGCTGCATTTTCACACGCACGGGAAAAGCCGGTGATGAAGAACCCAGAAATGCGCCATCTTGCCTCCGTTCGTCCAAACACTTGGGAGGCAGAGGTTGCAGTGAGCCGAGATCACACCATTGCACTCCAGCCTGCCCAACAGAACAAGACTCTGTCTCAAAAAAAAAAAAAAAAAAGAAGAAGAAAAAGAAAAATAGGAGTGTTACTAAGGATGTGAAGAAATTGAAACCCTTGTTCACTGTAGGTGGGAATGTAAAATGGCGCATCTGCTGTAAAAAATACATATATGGCAGCTGAGTGTGGTGACTCATGCCTGTAATCCTAGCACTATGGGAGGCTGAGGCAGGAGGATCGCTTGAGTCCAGGAGTTTGAGGCTACAGTGAGCCATAACTGCGCCACTGCACTCCAACCTAGGCAAGAGAGCAAGACCCTGTCTCAAAAAATGGGAGCCAGGCACAGTGGCTCACGCTTGTAATCCCAGCACTTTGGGAAACCAAGGCAGGTGGATCACCTGAGGTCAGGAGTTTGAGACCACCGTGGCCAAAATGGTGAAACCGCCATCTGTACTAAAAATACAAAAATTAACTGGGCGTGGTGTTGTGCACATGTAATCCCAGCTTCTAGGGAAGCTGAGGCAGGAAAATTGCTTGAACCCGGGAGGTGAAGGTTGTAGTGAGCTGAGATCGTGCCACTGCACTCCGGCATGGGTGACAGAGTGAGACTCCATCTCAAAAACAAACAAACAAAAAGAAAAACGAAAAAAAGTATGGCAATTCCTCAAAAAATTAAATGTAGAATTACCACATGATACAGTAGTTCCATTTATTTCAGTGAAAGCAGGGACTGGAACAGATATTTGTACAATCATGTTCATATTGGCATTATCCGCAATAGCAAAAGGTGGAAGCAACCAAAGTGTCCATTGACAGATAAAAGGATAAAATGTGGTATCTACAGTGGATTATCATTTAGCCCTTAAAAGGAAGGAAGTTCTGAAACATGCAACAATATAGATGAATCTTGAAGACATTATGCTAAGTGAAATAAGGCAGATACAAAAAAAAAAAATAAATACTATGTGAGTCCTCTTATATGAGGGACCTAGAGCAGTCAAATTCATAGAGACAGAAAGTGGCATGGTGGCTGCCAGGAGCTGGGCTGAGTAGGAAATGAGGATTGTGTTTAATGGGTACAAAAAAAAATAAATACTATGTGAGTCCTCTTATATGAGGGACCTAGAGCAGTCAAATTCATAGAGACAGAAAGTGGCATGGTGGCTGCCAGGAGCTGGGCTGAGTAGGAAATGAGGATTATGTTTAATGGGTACAGAATATCAGTTTTACGGCCGGGCGCGGTGGCTCAAGCCTGTAATCCCAGCACTTTGGGAGGCCGAGACGGGCGGATCACGAGGTCAGGAGATCGAGACCATCCTGGCTAACATGGTGAAACCCCATCTCTACTAAAAAATACAAAAAAAAACTAGCCGGGCGAGGTGGCGGGCACCTGTAGTCCCAGCTACTCGGGAGGCTGAGGCAGGAGAATGGCGTGAACCCGGGAGGCAGAGCTTGCAGTGAGCTGAGATCCGGCCACTGCACTCCAGCCTGGGCGACAGAGTGAGACTCCGTCTCAAAAAAAAAAAAAAAAAAAAAAGAATATCAGTTTTACAAAATGAAAAGAGGTCTGCGGATGGATGGTGGTGATGGTAGCACAGCAACGTGAACGTGAGTAACACTATAGAGTTGTATACTTAAAAATGGCTAACTTCAATCAATTTTCCATGCCAAGGTTAAAAAATTGTTAAGATGATAACTTTTATGTTCTGTTGTATTTTTATCATAATCTTTTAAAAAGAGCCTCAGCCTTGGGAGAGTCAGGAATTACTTTGTCTACAGTTGATCACATACTCAGTTACTGACTAGCAACAACCAGTCATTCATTCAACAAATATTTAGTGAACACCTGCCTTGTACCAGTTACTCTTCTAGACATCTGGGCTATAGTAGTGAATAAAATAAACAGAAAGCCTACAGAGCTTATATTCTAAACTGATTTCATATTCAAGACTCATTTTGAAATCTAAATTCAGAGAAAGAACCAGAACTAGCCTGGGCAACACAGAAAGACCCCATCTCTACAAAAACTACAAAACTTAGGTGTGGTGGCAGGTGCCTGTTTTCCCAGCTACTCTGGAGGCTGAGGAAGAAGGACTGCTTGAGCCCAGAAGTTTGAGGCTGCAGTGAACTATGATTGTGCCACTGTATTCCAGCCTGGGCAACAGAGCACAACCCTGTTTCTAAGCAAAAAGAAAGAAAGAAAAGAAAAGAAAAAGAGGCTGGGTGTGGTAGCGCACGTCTGTAATCCCAGCACTTTGAGAGGCCTAGGCAGGTGGATCACCTGAAGTCAGGAGTTTGAGACCAGCCTGGCCAACATGGCGAAACTCCATCTTTATTAAAAATACAAAAATCGTGGCCGGGCGCGGTGGCTCAAGCCTGTAATCCCAGCACTTTGGGAGGCCGAGGCGGGCGGATCACGAGGTCAGGAGATCGAGACCATCCTGGCTAACATGGTGAAACCCCGTCTCTACTAAAAAATACAAAAAAACTAGCCGGGCGAGGTGGCGGGCGCCTGTAGTCCCAGCTACTCGGGAGGCTGAGGCAGGAGAATGGCGTGAACCCTGGAGGCGGAGCTTGCAGTGAGCTGAGATCCGGCCACTGCACTCCAGCCCGGGCCACAGAGCGAGACTCCGTCTCAAAAAAAAAAAAAAAAAAAAAAAAAGAACCAGAACTGGCAGTTGACCAAATATACGAAAAAAATGTTCAACCTCACTGAAATAGATAAATGCAAATTAAAACTACACTTATTTTCCTTTATAGATTGGCAGAAAGTCGAAACCATTGACAGAATACTCTGTTGGTGAGGCTATGGGGAAACAGTCACTCTCATACATTGCTGGTTTAAGTGCAAAATGACACATTGTCCAAGGAGAGCAATTAAGCAATATCTCTATGAGTTCCACCAGTGCCTCATCAGGCTTGCCAGTGAGTTCAACAATGTACCCTCTGCCATGGGAATTACATCCAATTTGAACCAGTTACTCTAATTCAATAATAAAGTCTAAGAAATAAATGCAAATTTATAAAGACTATATGTAGAAATATGTTTATTGTGGCATTATGTGTAATCGTAGAAACTGCAAAAAAAATCTGCAATGTTTCTCAAGAGAGAAATGGTTGGATAAACAATGGTATATTCATGCTGTGGAATATTATGGAATCATTGAAAATGGCTACGTTTGTCTACATTCCCTCATAGGTTAAATAAAAATCAAGTTGCAGACAAAATGCATAACCATCAAAATAGCTACGTTACCTTCACAATGTGTCAATGCCTGTTCTAAGGGCTTTTCATATATTATTTCATTTAATTCTCACAAGAACCATATGGGATAAGTATTATTATTATCCCGTTTCAAAGATGAAGAAGTCCAGGCATAGAGAGGCTGAGTTGCCCAAAGTTACCCATCTAGGGTCTGGAAAGGAAGCCAGGCAGTCTGGCTCTAGCATACCAGCATATAACCATAATTATCTAAACATAATTCTGTGTTTGAATACATGTGGATATCCATATATTATGTTTGAATACCTATGTATGGGTGTGTGTGCGTAGGCATACACTCTACCTCTAGTTCTAGATATACAAATTTAGGGAGGAAATGAAACAAATATCCATCAAATTATTAAGAATGGTTATGACTCTACAGATTGGATAAGATGCAAGAAGTGGGGAAAGGAAATTTTACTTCTTTATATAGTGTGTGTGAGACAGATTATGTATATGTGGTTTCCAATATATTTCAAGTAAGTTTTTTTCTAAAAAAAAAAAAAAAGTTTGAGAGAGTCTTCCTGAAACTCATCTATTAAAATTATATCCATATAGCTACCAGTCTACAGAATTTTAAGACCTGGATTTACTATAAGCACAAATGCTTTTCGGCAGCGGATTCACCACTTCCCAACTTCCCAAGGTTGCAGGAATCATTTAAAATAAATTCTGCAATCGGACCTACTTTCCATAACCCCTCGCCCAAGAGTGTGTGTGTGTGTGTGTGTGTGACCTATTTAATTCCTCCCCCCGACCCCCATTTCTACCTCTGGATTTGTAGGGCAGTTGAACATTCCTTTTCTACAACGTGCATTCATTTAATTGAAAACTTTTACTTAATTGCCTTTAGACTTTCCTTTTCCAGGATAAATCAAACGGTTTTCGTTCAGCACCCTAACGAGGGAAGAAATGACAGACTCCTCGGTTCCACGAGGTGAGCGCCGGAACACGACGGGTCAAGTCGGAATCGCCACGTGGAAACAACTCTCAGCATCGCAAACTCCAAATCCCGACGTGCAACGCGGGGCGGGATGGGAAGTTTGCAGGAACTGCAGAAGCCTGTGGCGTGGAACCTGGACAGGTCCCGTGCAGAAAGGGTGCGATGCCTTGCAGAAAAGCTCCTTGCCTCCCAAATGACGCCCAGGCTTCCTGCCTCCTTCCACCGCTTTCCCACGGCCCCGCCCCTCTGCAGGGTTGGTTTATTCCCCGCAGCCACCGCTTCTTTCCCCAAAGAGAAAAAGGTGCTGCTGCGCTTTTTCAAGCCTTGGACCTTTACGCCCGCACTTTCCTCTGCCCAGAAAGCTTACTGCTTAATGCCAGTACAACTTACTGGTGTGCCTGGATTCACCCCCCTCTCCACTCTGCTTAAGACAGAGGAGGCTGATAGGCTGGAAGAATGAATAGATGACATAAAACAGTCATTGTTATCCCCACATAACTTGGCAGCAAGATTGTGGAACTCTGCAGTCTGACAGATCGGGTTCCAATACCAGTTCTTCCACTTACTAGATGAGTAAACTTCCTTCATCCTTCTGAGAGTTCAAGAAATGTT
The DNA here is from genome assembly GCF_007565055.1 of Rhinopithecus roxellana. Classification (NCBI taxonomy): domain Eukaryota; kingdom Metazoa; phylum Chordata; class Mammalia; order Primates; family Cercopithecidae; genus Rhinopithecus; species Rhinopithecus roxellana. The sequence continues at coordinate 131,004,890 of NC_044549.1, read as the reverse complement.
TGCTGAACGAATGAATAAGATGTTTTGCAGAGATATGTGACGAATTAAATGAGATAATGCTTGTATCGTGCCTAGCTCAAAATCAGCGCTCAATGGAATTACTAGTCTCCCTACTATACGCCACCTTCTCTATTTATGCAGGTTCTGAGTTACCTCAGCGGGGGTACATCTGGCTCGGTTCCATCTCCCCAAGGCGCTGGGTTCCCAGAAGTTTCCAGAATGAATACGGAGGGCTACATATTTCACATGCGCGGGGCGGGGAAACTGCTGGACGATTACAGGCTCCGGATGGAGCTGGCCCCTTCGTGGCGACCACAAATCCTATCACGCTGCAAGAATCTCGGCCTGTTCACAGACAAATGAAGGCCGAAGATACTTGCAGACCGAGTCTGACGTCTATGGGACCCCACCCCTACCCTGCGCCTCCAGGGGCCGGGATAACCGCGACCGGTCCCCACTCCTCGCGCCTCCGGGATCAACCTCAGAACTCTGTGGGCGTCCGCGGAAGACGCATGCGCACTGCTCCCTTCTCGTCTCCTCCCCTTCGTTAATTAGTTCATCGCAGTTCAAGTGCTGGATCCTTTTTGTCCCTTATTGCGTGCGGTGTCAGCTTCCTTGCGGAAGTGGTGGCCGTGAGAGAAGAAGATGGCGGCCCCTGTAGTGGCGCCGCCTGGTGTGGTGGTTAGTCGGGCCAACAAGCGCAGCGGCGCGGGGCCAGGAGGCAGCGGTGGCGGGGGAGCCAGAGGGGCGGAGGAGGAACCGCCGCCGCCCCTACAAGCAGTTCTGGTGGCCGATAGCTTCGATCGCCGCTTCTTCCCCATCTCCAAGGACCAGCCTCGGGTGAGCGCCGCGCACGCGAGCAGCCAGAGGGCAGGAAGTGTGGCAGGGCTGGAGCAAGTTCTCCTTTCGGCTACCTACTACGGCATGCCTTTGAAGGACTTGTGTCCGTACTGTTATCCTAAAACCAAGTTTACGTGGTTAGGAAGGAGGCAGAGGGACTGTTTTAAACCCTGATGACTGCTGACCAAGTTAGTGGCCGGCAGATTTGGGCATTCGTAATGCTGTACACCTCAGGTTTGAAAGGAATGAAGAGAGCTAAATGTAGAAACAGCGCTTGAGAGAAGCCTTCACGCGGGGATTCAGTGCCCCTAGAAGAGGCTGCGCTGCTTTTAACCTTGCAGATGACGGATGCTTAGGTGAAAAGAAACGACCTTTTGCCTCTGAAAGGGCGGTAATACGCCTTAAAAAGAACTGGCTAGATCTCAGTCAGTGTACTTTTTTTTTCCCCCTCCAGGTTCTAATGATAGCCGGTGCTATCTGTCGAAAGGACAAAATGGGTTTAGTGGTTGATTGCCATCAGCCCCCGAGTTGTCTAGACAATGGGGTATTGAACTCAGCTGGGTCGTTCAGCAGCCCTCAGTTCAGAGAGAGGGAACTGCATTGGATTTAAGAAAATCCTCTCTAATTCCCTCGAAAAAGCCTAATGGCTGTTCATTTTTGAAAAGTAATGGGAGATGGTTAACCTCTGACACTTAGAAAGGGATCAAGGAAGGAAATCTTATGGGGAAGAAGGCCTTAGCAATGCTTAAATTTATGGAAATATGATTGATTTCCAGTATTATCCTTTGCCAGCGGTGAACTGTCATTCTGTCACAGCTCTGTGTCTGATACAAGGCACATAGAGTCTGTACTTACCATCCCCAAATTGCGACATTTCAGACTCAGGCTTAGAACATGACATGAACATCAAAGGCAGGAACCTGTTTACCTTTGAATTGGAAAGATACAGCAAAATTACACCATTTGGAAATATTAATAGAGGAGTGAAAATTGTTGCAGTGGGGTATCCAAAGGGATTCGAGACCTCAAATTTTTTTCATCTTCTATCCTTCAGGTCCTCTTGCCCCTGGCCAATGTGGCATTAATTGACTATACTCTGGAATTCCTGACTGCCACAGGTGTACAGGAAACATTTGTCTTTTGTTGCTGGAAAGCTGCTCAGATCAAAGAACATTTACTGTAAGGCCCTGCAACTTTTCTTCTTTTCTTTCCATGTTTCGCCATCTTTTTCCAGTTTCTTCAGGATGAATGTAACTAAGGGGAAATGTGAGAAGGGAAAAATGTGTCTACTTAGATGTCATTGTAAGTTCTAAGGGTATTTTCTACACTTATCAGGAGGTGAGCAGCTGAAACTTTGTATCTGTCTGCCTTGGGTTTTCTGTGACAAAGATTAAAGAATAAACTTGGGTTTTTTCTTAATCTCATTATAAAGTTTTGTCCCAGTGGACTTTGCTTTTATTTAATGGCTTCAGTATGGAAGTTACAACGATAACATCTTTGTTTTCCCACAGAGTTTCTAAATCTTGTTTGTTCTCACCTTCAAGGATATAAATGAGTTCCTTGTCATCTTTGTATTCCCACTGCCTAACTCAGTCCCAAGCATGTAGTGAGCACTTACATGTTTGTTGAAATCTTGAAAACATCAAGAATCGCATCACTTATGGAAGTCTAGGAAATAAAGACTAGGACATTAGCATGGTCTCCATCAGACAGTTCCTAAATGTTACATGGATTGCAGAAGGGGAAAGCTGACATGAAGTGTGTTCCCAGGGTACTTTGTGTACCCTAGGCTTCAGCAGGATTTTGAGTTCAAATTGATGTTTAGGGACAAGGGGTCAAGGTATGGAGGGGAAATAACCATGTTTCCTAACCCATAAAACAAGACTGGTGACACAGGATGCTGAAAGCATTCATTGTAGTTCATGATTCTCTTTGAAGTTAAAGACGCTGGCAAGAACCCAAAAAAGCCATCGAGAAGGACTGTGAATGCTGGATGGGGGTGAAAAATGGGGAAGGCTCAAATGATATTTATGCTTGATATATTCATTCCCCTCACCTTCCCTTCCTTTAGGAAGTCCAAGTGGTGCCGCCCTACATCTCTGAATGTGGTTCGAATAATTACATCAGAGCTCTATCGATCACTGGGAGATGTCCTCCGTGATGTTGATGCCAAGGCCTTGGTGCGCTCTGACTTCCTTCTGGTGTATGGGGATGTCATCTCAAACATCAATATCACCAGAGCCCTTGAGGAACACAGGTCAGGTTGGGAAAATGACAGGAACAAGGGTTAAAGACCAGCAGAGCCCTGAGACTGCTTTTTGCAGTTCTCTCCCTCCTGTCCTTTATAGGTTGAGACGGAAGCTAGAAAAAAATGTTTCTGTGATGACAATGATCTTCAAGGAGTCATCCCCCAGCCACCCAACTCGTTGCCACGAAGAAAATGTGGTAGTGGCTGTGGATAGTGCCACAAACAGGGTTCTCCATTTTCAGAAGACCCAGGGTCTCCAGCGTTTTTCATTTCCTCTGGTGTGTGGATATCTGGGGTCCTTTGAGGTGGGGAAGTGACAGGCTTCAGTGGGAGAAACGAATTAAAGTCCTTATAACTTCTCCCCACAGAGCCTATTTCAGGGCAGTAGTGATGGAGTGGAGGTTCGATATGATTTACTGGATTGTCATATCAGCATCTGTTCTCCTCAGGTGAGCTCTTAAGGGCTGGGGCTGCACACCCAAAGAGTAGAACTCTGTGTGTCTGTTATTGTACCCTTAGAAGGCCAGGGTATATTTCCTCTCCCTCTTTATTTTCATTATTTTTATTTTATTTTTTGAGACAGAGTCTCATTCTGTTGCCCAGGCTAGAGTGCAGTGGTGTGATCCCAGCTCACTGCAAACTCTGCCTCCTAGGTTGAAGTGATTCTCTTGCCTCAGCCTCTTGAGTAGCTGGGATTACAGGCACACACCACCATGCTTGGCTAATTTTGTATTTTTAATAGAGATGGGGTTTCACCATTTTGTCCAGGCTGGTCTTGGCCTCCCAAAGTGCTGGGATTACAGGCATGAGCCACCACACCTGGCCTTATTTTCATTTTTATTTATATAAGTTTTGAGACAGGGTCTCGCTCTGTGGCCCAGGCTGGAGCATAGTGGCACTACGACAGCTCACTGCAGCCTCAACCTGCCGGGTTCAGGTGAACCTCCTGCCTCAGCCTCCCGAGTAGCTGGAACCACAGGCGTGCACTACCACTGATTTTTGTATTTTTTTGTAGAGACAGGGTTTTGCCCTGTCCAGCCTGGTCACAAACTCCTGAGCTCAAGCAATCTGACCTCCTCGGCCTTCCAAAATGCTGGAATTACAGGCATGAACCACCACGGTTTTTGTTGTTGTTGTTTTGAGACAGAGTCTCACTCTGTCGTCCAGGCTGGAGTGCACTGGCACAATCTCAGCTCACTGCAGCCTCCGCCTCCCAGGTTCTAGTGATTCTCCTGCCTCACCCTCTCAAGTAGCTGGGACTACAGGTATGCTCCACCATACCCGGCTATTTTTTGTATTTCTTAGTAGAGATGGGGTTTCACCATATTAGCCAGGCTGGTCTCTAACTCCTGACCTCAGGTGATCCTCCCGCCTTGGCCTCCCAAAGTGCTGCAATTACAGGCATGAGCCACCGCACCCAGACTTTTTTTTTTTTTTTTTTTTTTTTTGAGACAGAGTTTTGCTCTTGTTGCCCAGGCTGGATGCAATGGTGCGATCTCAGCTCACCACCGCAGCCTCCGCCTCCTAGATTCAAGCAATTCTCCTGCCTCAGCCTCCCAAGTAGGTAGGATTACCACCACGCCCAGCTAATTTTTGTTTTGTTTTTTTTTTTTGAGACAGAGTCTCACTCTATCGCCCAGGCTGGAGTGCAGTGGCCGGATCTCAGCTCATTGCAAGCTCCGCCTCCCGGGTTTATGCCATTCTCCTGCCTCAGCCTCCCGAGTAGCTGGGACTACAGGCACCTGCCACCTCACCCAGCTAGTTTTTTGTATTTTTTAATAGAGACGGGGTTTCACCGTGTTAGCCAGGATGTCTCAGTCTCCTGACCTCGTGATCCGCCCATCTTGGCCTCCCAAAGTGCTGGGATTACAGGCTTGAGCCACCGACCCGGCCTAATTTTTGTATTTTTAGTAGAGATGAGGTTTTCCCATGTTGGTCAGGCCGGTCTCGAACTCCCAGCCTCAGGTGATCTGCCTGCCTCGGCCTCCCAAAGTGCTGGGATTACAGGCGTGAGGCACTGCACCCAGGCTTTTTTTCTTTTTTAGAATCTGTTGTAAAGCAAATATCTTGTCTCCAGTATCCCACTGGGAGTCTCTTTGGAATTCTGGTCCATGTCCAGCTGTCATAGGGTTTGCTAGTTCTCTGGGGGTTTATCTGTGCTCCTAGAGAATAGTACTTAATCCTGGCCGAGCGCAGTGGCTGAGGTGAGTGGATCATGAGGTCAGGAGTTTGAGACCAGCCTGACCAACACAGTGAAACCCCATCTCTACTAAAAAAAAAAAAAAATACAAAAATTAGCTGGGCGTAGTGACGGGCACTTGTAATCCCAGCTACTTGGGAGGTTGAGGCACAAGAATCACTTGAACCCAGGAAGTGGAGGTTGCAGTGAGCCGAGATCATGCAGCTACACTCCAGCCTGGGCAACAGAGCTAGACTCGTCTCAAAAAAAAAAAAAAAAAAAAAAAAAAAAAGAATAGTACTTAATTCTAGCCCACTCCACTTCCCTTCCACAGGTGGCGCAACTCTTTACAGACAACTTTGACTACCAAACTCGAGATGACTTTGTGCGAGGTCTTTTAGTGAATGAGGAGGTGAGAAAAGTCTTCCAATGCCTCTTTAGGAGAGAGGAGAAGGCTATGATTGTATTTCATGCTGGTAACTTTTGATCCCTTTTTGTGTTTTATTGAGGCTTAGGAGGGAGGAAAAGCTGGGGGCAGGAGGAACAGTACACAAAGAAGAGGCTTTGTGGCAGTGAGAGGCAGAGGGGAGCTTACAAGGATTAGAAAATTTGTACTTTGGGGCATTCTTCCTGTCTTTCTTGCTTAGGTGACCTCCCTTTCCTTCTCGTTCAGATTCTAGGGAACCAGATCCACATGCACGTAACAGCTAAGGAATATGGTGCCCGTGTCTCCAACCTACACATGTACTCAGCTGTCTGTGCTGACGTCATCCGCCGATGGGTCTACCCTCTCACCCCAGAGGCAAACTTCACTGACAGCACCACCCAGAGCTGCACTCATTCCCGGCACAATATCTACCGAGGGCCTGAGGTCAGCCTGGGCCATGGCAGCATCCTAGAGGAAAATGTGCTCCTGGGCTCTGGCACTGTCATTGGCAGCAATTGCTTTATCACCAACAGTGTCATTGGCCCTGGCTGCCACATTGGTGAGCACAGGTGGGGAATCAAGCCAACCATCCTAGGAACAGGAACCTGGGAGGTGCATGTCTCTAGAAACACAAGGGATGGCTACACAAGGGACAGTCCCTGGGAATAAGGAACTAGAGTGGCTACCTCAGGAAAGGAGGAAACAGGGATTTGAAAACAGCGATACCTTAATTTGTGGCCTGTGAGCCTCTCATTGGATGACTCTTCACATTCCAGGGTACCCTATAGTCACATTCAGGAGCAAGCAGATAATTAACATGCAGTAACAACATCTATTTAGCACATTACAGTTTACAAAGGGCTTTTATATACATTGTTTCATTTAATCCTCATAATTTACAAATAAACAGGCTCAACAAAATTTTCTTGCCCAAGGTCATTGGCAGTAATGGTGGGACCTGAATCTGGGTTTTCTGATTGTTAGTCCAGTGTTCTTTTTAGTCTACCATAACTGCCTGGTTGGCCTCTTGGTAACTCATTTTGGTTGCAGTAATGTGATGCTTCTAATAGTACTTCCCCTTTCCAAGAACAACAGTAAGGCTCAGATTCTAGGGGCTGAGTGTGGTGGCTCATGCTTATAATCCCAGCACATTGGGAAGCCATGGTGGGAGGATCGCTTGAGCCCAGGAGTTCAAGACCAGCCTGGGCAACCCCTTCTCTGCAAATGATACAAAAATTAGCCAGGTGTGATGGCACGTGCCTGTAGTCTCAGCTATCCGGGAGGCTGAGGCAGGAGGATTACCTGAGCCCAGAGGTCGAGGGTGCAGTGAGTCATGATCATACTACTGCACTCCAACCTGGGTGACAGAGTGAGACCGTGTCTCAAAAGAAAAAAAAGACTTGGATTCTAAAATGTACCAGAAGAGGTGGAATTATTTGGTTCTGCTTGTAGACATAGATATGATTCTAATAAGGTTTTTTAGTTCAGAGGGTCCCCAGAAATCCTGAAGGTTCTCGGGTTCTTAAGCGCTGTATATAGTCTATAACTGTTGTAAACTTGGTGAAGTATCTTCTCTTCTCAAGCTTGGGCTTAGGAGGTGAGTGGGTGTTTCTGGTGACTTGTGGGATGGGGAATGAGAGCTAGGTGGGAGCTGTGCTGGTGTCAGTCACCCCGTCCTCTATGAAGGGCTGTGCTCTGCAGCTGGTACCCTTAGTGACCCAGAGGCCTTCCCATCCTGAGCCAGGTGATAACGTGGTGCTGGACCAGACCTACCTGTGGCAGGGTGTTCGAGTGGCTGCTGGAGCACAGATCCATCAGTCTCTGCTTTGTGACAATGCTGAGGTCAAGGAACAAGTGACACTGAAACCACGCTGTGTCCTCACTTCCCAGGTAAGACCTGATGTGTACTGTGCACAGGCCCCAAATTGCATGGCAGTCACATTGAGCCAGAAGGGACATTATTTCCACCCATAATCCTGAGTTGAGAGAACAAATCCGGTGGTTTCATTTACCATCTAGGCTTAGTTTTAAAAAAAAGAAAAAAGTTGCTCTCATTATCAGGATGCACTTTTCCTCCACACACTAATGGTTCTGTTGTTTTTTTTCCCCTAGGTGGTCGTGGGCCCAAATATCATGCTGCCTGAGGGCTCGGTGATCTCTTTGCACCCTCCAGATGCAGAGGAAGATGAAGATGATGGGGAGTTCAGTGATGATTCTGAGGCTGACCAAGAAAAGGAGAAAGTGAAGATGAAAGGTGTGAGATTCGACAGGTGTGGGGCATCTGTGTGTCTCGCTGCCTCATAGAAGAACCAGTGTTCCCTCCTGGAGGGATTGGTGTTTCTGCTGGGCCCTCTATAGATCATTGCCTTTTCCAGGTTACAATCCAGCAGAAGTAGGAGTTGCTGGCAAGGGCTACCTCTGGAAAGCTGCAGGCATGAACACGGAGGAAGAGGAAGAACTGCAGCAGAATCTATGGGGTGAGCTAGGCCTGATGCCTGCCCTCCTACTGAATCGGAATATTTTGAAGGATAATGAATACTTCAGAGTCGCATTACTTATTCACTCCTTTATTTATGCAGACAGGGCAGGTATATTGCTCTCTGTCAATGGCTCTTTTTTTTCTTTTTCCTCACCCATTATGGCTTCTCAGGACTCAAGATCAACATGGAAGAAGAGAGTGAAAGTGAAAGTGAGCAAAGTATGGATTCTGAGGAGCCGGACAGCCGGGGAGGCTCCCCTCAGATGGATGACATCAAAGGTGAGTGGCCAGGGGAGAAGTGCGCTGGACTGGTTTATTCTCTGCCTGGATCAACTAGCCAGAGGCTTATGTTCCTCAGAAAGGGTTTGGTATCAAGTCAAGACTGGATGACTTAGAGCATTTTGGAATGATGTTGGCCCATGAACTTATTCTTGCTTTGATTCCAGTGTTCCAGAATGAAGTTCTAGGAACACTACAGCGGGGCAAAGAGGAGAACATTTCTTGTGACAATCTCGTCCTGGAAATCAATTCTCTCAAGTAAGAGTAGCCCCTCCCTGTTCTCCTCGGGGTGATCCCAGGAAGGTAGAGGCTTTCTCATAAGCGTTTCTTCTCCAAATAGGAACGTATTCCTTTGAAATCCCAAATGGAAAGACCAATAGTATTTGGAGCAAGGAGAGCACTATTAAGTTCTAGCCTCAGCATAGACTTTCTCCTTCCTAAACCCTCCCCTGCCATATTCCATCCAAATTCCTCTTCAATGTCTGTCAGTGTCATAGTTCTAAGCCTGCTGAAAGGCCAGTGAAGGCCCTGGTGTCACCCCAGTCTCCCCACAGGTATGCCTATAACATAAGTCTAAAGGAGGTGATGCAGGTACTGAGCCACGTGGTCCTGGAGTTCCCCCTGCAACAGATGGATTCCCCGCTTGACTCAAGCCGCTACTGTGCCCTGCTGCTTCCTGTGAGCAAAGATCGGAGCTGAGTACAAGGGATTGGGTAGAGGCAGATACACATCCTTGCTGTACTTGACTTTAAAGGAAATCAGGAGTAGACTATCCTGTTATATTGGGTGTATGACTTCTGGTTCCTTTCTCCTTGCCTCTGGAAGCTGGTTGGGCTCTAGAGCAGCCTTGGCTGGTTCAGAGGGGTCAGGTTGAGTTCAATGCTGACTGGCCTTTGAGACTCCAGGATTCATACCATCCTAGGCCCCCAAAGGCATACTCGGAATGGACCTGGACATTCAGACTCTATGGCAGCGATTTGACCCAACACAAGATCAGCGTCTGGGGTGGGAATAGGTATTTTGAGGCAGCCTATAGCATCTGATCCCCTTTCACCTTCCCTAAGGAATCTGTTTTTCCCAAACCCTGTCAACAACTCCCAAGTCCCTCTGACATAATTCCACAGAACCTGTATCATCTCCCTCTTGTCCACCCATGTCATCAATATGGATTTGCTTGGATGTCCAGGCACAGGTGAATGCTCAGGAATATATTGCAGCTCCCTTCTTTCTTCCATAGCTGCTCAAGGCCTGGAGCCCTGTTTTTAGGAACTACATAAAGCGTGCAGCCGACCACTTGGAAGCGTTAGCAGCCATTGAGGACTTCTTCCTAGAGCATGAAGCGCTTGGTATTTCCATGGCCAAGGTGAATATGACCTCAAGCCTCATTCTTCTGCACTTGCTTTCAAATGAGGGTTTGTGACCCCCGTGGGAGACATAAAATAGAAGCTAATGTGCATCCAGTATGGACCATCCACTCCCCCAATATCATGCTTATTGCTAGAATAGTACAGCTTGAAGCCGGGCTAGTAAGGTAGCCATCTGGGAGGTGGTCTGGAAATGTGCAAAGCTCTCCCCAGCAATAGTTCCAGAAGTTAGACCTGCCCCAGGAGCAGAGCAAACAGCTCACTCTTGTCCATTTTGGAGGAGGCTACTCAGTGCATAGAGGGATCTGAGGGCTTGCTAGAGTATCCTGCTGGACTCTCCAAGGCCCCTGAAGTTCCCTTTATTGGCCTTTTGCAGGTACTGATGGCTTTCTACCAGCTGGAGATCCTGGCTGAGGAAACAATTCTGAGCTGGTTCAGCCAAAGAGATACAACTGACAAGGGCCGGCAGTTGCGCAAGAATCAACAGGTGCGTCAGGCTGCCCTCCTCTCACCAAGATGGTTATCTCATTCCCAGATCCTGGCCCCTAGACTCTCGGGTGGTTGGTTTCTAGGGCTCTGGTTGTTAAAAGCTGTTTATCTGCCGAGGGGAGCAGGAGAGTTATGTGCACCTCCCCCAGCTGATCTCTCCTTTGCTTCCTTATAGCTGCAGAGGTTCATCCAGTGGCTAAAAGAGGCAGAAGAGGAGTCATCTGAAGATGACTGAAGTCATACTGCCTGCCCCTGTGGGTGTGATTGAGTGCCCTCCTGGCTCCTGTGCTGGGACAAGTAAGGAACTAGCTGCAGAGGGATGAATGACCACCATCCAGGCTGAGACTGAAAGGAGCAGAGGCTGGAACTACAGTATTCTCTCCCCTGCTAGCAACCATGTGCCTCGCATCCTGACTGTGGAATTGGGATGTGGAAAGTGGGGCTGGAACAAAGCTTCTGCCTAGGGAGGAGCTAAGCAGGCCCTGCAGTTGGAGGAAGGCCAGAGGAACAGCTTTGTGCTCTGGCTTTCCCTCAGGGAACAGCAGAGAGCAGCTGGCTCTCTCTGCTGCTTGTATATGTTAATATTAAAAGAGAGAGGGGTGTATTTGGTTTGTCTCCATCCCTGACTAATCAGCCAGTGAAGTATGTGACCAGAGTCACATGGTAGCCTTTCCTTAACACCTGGGGGAAAGGGAGGACAGAAGTTTCCAGCCACTAGGTGGTACTGTGGTACTTTGCTAATTAACCTTTCCCGTGGTTCATGGGTAGCAGAGGGCCGAGGTTCTTTTCCATCCTCTGGGGACCAACTTGTGATCCTGGGGTGGTGTGCCTAAGCCCATTTCCATAGAGTCCCATTTTGAACACTTCTCTGCCAGAGGGTTATGTTGCCAACCATAAGTAAAGCCCATTAGACATGTCAGTTCCTCTCACATACCTTTTCCAGTTGATCTGGTACTCGTTCTGTCAGGAAGCTGGGCCAGTCTTCATCTTAAAAATAAGGAAATCAGCTCAAGGTCACATGACTCTTGAGGGATAAAGCTAAGGACTTGACCCTCAGAATCCAGAACTCTGTACTTCAGCATATTGTGTTTCAGTGAAGGGGAAATTGGCCCCACAGACAAATATAACCCAGAGCCAGTAATGGAAGTCCCAAGAACACAGGAAGGCCCTGTGAAGGGTGCTTTCCCGTGAGAGTGTTTACTATGTGACAGGTAAATAGTTTTCACATATTGTTTCATTAACCCTCACATGAGCCCTGTGAAGTCTTATCCCCATTTTCATATAAGGTGCCTGAAGCTCACAGAGCTTCCCTAACTAGTAACTAGTAGAGCCAGGTTTGCTATTGGACTCTTGACCTGGAGCTTGTCACTTTGCTGTATTGCTTTAACTTCAACCAAAAGAGACATGCCTTTCTGTCTTTTCAAGTTCCTTCTCTTCATATAGAGTGAGTCAATAATTTTGGCAGGGTGCAGTGGCTCACGCCTGTAATCCCAGCACCTTGGGAGGCCAAGGAAGGTGGATCACCTGAGGTCGAGAGTTCGAGACCAACATGGTGAAACCCCATCTCTACAAAAATACAAAAATTAACTGGGCATTGTGGCAGTCGCCTGTAATCCCAGCCACTCGGGAGGCTGAGGCAGGGAGAATTGCTTGAACCCGGGAGGCGGAGGTTGCAATGAGCCGAGATTGCACCACTGCACTCCAGCCTTGGCGACGGAGCAAGACTCCACCTCAAAAAAATATAATAATAATTTCCTTTAGTGGTACTTAAACTGTGGCTAATGTGACTGTTGTAACAAGTGATGCTCTGCCCCCCATCCCTACTGCCCCAGACATTACAGATCAAATGGTTGCCTTTATTCATTTTAGTTGGGTAGAAAGACATAAACTGGCCCAGGCACGGTGGCTTAACACCTGTAATCCCAGCACTTTGGGAGGCCGAGGCGAGCAAATCAGCTGAGGTCAGGAATTTGGGACAAGCCTGGCCAACATGGTGAAACTCTCTGTACTAAAAATACAAAAATTAGCTGGGTATGGTGGCGGGCACCTGTAATCCCAGCTACTTGGGAGGCTGAGGCAGGAGAATCGCTTGAACCCAGGAGGCGGCAATTGCGGTGAGCCAAGATCGCACCATTGCACTCCAGCCTGGACGATAAGTGAAACTCCGTCTCAAAAAAAAGGTATAAACTGAGGACATGGTGACTGAAGTCTTGGAAGTATGAAGGCATCACTGGAAAAGGAAAAGACAGGCTGGCCAGAGTTTAGCTTAATTTACTTTTCTAGTAAATCTCAGTTTCTGTCTCATCAGGTACAGGATCTAGTATCTCGTATGAAGATTCTGGCATTATGGCATGGACCTAGTACAGTGAGACACAAGTAACTTACAAGGCATCCCTGATCTGTACTGAATGTATAGCAGAAATCAGAAGTAGTCTAAGGAGCTTTTTCGGAAAGAGATTACTTCCAGTTAGGGTGATTAGGGAAGGCCTTACAGATATTTGATGCTGGAGTGGCCTAAAAAATAGAAGAGGCTGGAAGGATGCATTAAAAGCAAAACAAAAACTTTCCAGTTAAATATAGAAAATTAAACATATTAGCTTTTATGTCCCCTCCAAAAACTCTACTGAAAACCAGTAAAGGAATTATTTTAAAAAGGCGTGTGACCTGGCCGGTCTCAGTGGTTCACACCTGTAATCCCAGCATTTTGGGAGGCCGAGGCGGGTGAATCACCTGAGGGCAGGAGTTCAAGACCACCCTGGCCAACATAGTAAACCCCTATTAAAAATACAAAAAAAAAAAAAAAAAAAAAGGCGCAGTGACTCACGCCTGTAATCCCAGCACTTTGGGAGGCCAAGGTGGGCGGATCCCCTGAGGTCAGGAGTTCAAGACCAGTCTGGCCAACATGATGAAACTCCACCTCTACTAAAAATACAAAAATTAGCTGGGCATGGTGGCAGGTGCCTATAATCCTAGCTACTCGGGAGGCTGAGGCAGGACAATCACTTGAACCTGGGAGGTGGAGGTTGCAGTGAGCCAAGATCACACCCCTGCACTCCAGCCTGGGGGACAAGAGTGAGACTTCATCTCAAAACAAACAAACAAACAAACAAAAAAAAATTAGCCAGGTGGCGGGCGCCTATAATCCCAGCTATTCAGGAGGCTGAGGCGGGAGAATCACTTGAACCTGGGAGGTGGAGGTTGCAGTGAGCCGAGATCGGGCCATTGCACCCCAGCCTGGGGGACAAGAGCGAGACTTCATCTCAAAAAAAAAAAAAAAAATTAACCAGGCATGATGGCGGGTGCCTGTAATCCCAGCTACTCAGGAGACTGAGGCAGGAGAATTGCTTGAACCCAGGAGGCAGAGGTTGCAGTGAGCCGACATCGTGCCATTGCACCCCAACCTGGGTGACGAGTGAAACTCTGTCTCAAAAAATACATATAATAAAGCCATGTGACCCAGTGATAAGGAAAATAGGAGGTGACAATGAATGAGAGATGCCAACATTTTGGAAGATGAAAAACAGAAGAGTCAACAATGACTTAACAGAGTAGAATGAGTTGGGTTCTACCTGCTGAGGGAGTTAGTGGCAAGAAGTAAGCCAATGTGCCCTTCTGAACCCAGAAAAGGTTCAGCACCTCACAGGAGGGTATGGACAACGCTGAGAACTAGGGGTGGGGTGGAAGGAGATTACTCGATGATCTGTATAAGAAAAAGCCCCGCCAAGTCCCAACTGCATCTGATCCAGCCGAGTGATTACGCCTACTTCTCCCCTGCATAAAATGGGAGATTCCATCTCTGGAGAAATGGTAGGAAAGAAGTTAGCAGATAGACTTAGGTTTCCTAAGCCCAAAGGTCACAAGTTTCCAGACCAATTGTCCATGAGTGCCCAGCATAATGAATGAAAAAGCCCATGAAATTTCAGAATGTCCAGGGGAACTTAAACTATCAGAGCCTCTGTATTCAGCAGCAGGCATAGTGGGGATAGAGGTGAGGTATTAGATTGAAAATGGAGAACTAAGTGAAAATACATGAGCAGTGAGACTCAACATCAGCACACTGACAGAACCTCTGGTATAAAAAGAAACAACTGCAGGAAAAAAAAATGCCTATGCATACTGACATTTTTGGTTTCTTCAACAACAAATAAAGTCAACTCCCCCCCCCACATGATCACCCTACAATGAAGCCTGTTCGTTAATAATAACCCTTGTAAATAGACTGAGCTTCCAATCCACTTTTTGGTATCTGACTGTTAAATGTGAATAGACAGCAAAAGACCATTAAACATCTGAGTAACCTTCCAATATGAAAGACCAAAACAAATAAATAGAAAATTGAAACCAAGGAAACAATGACAAAGTAGGGAGCTCTCTGAAAACTTCATAGGGAAAAAGCTACAATAACTATTCTCAAAACTCAAAGAAAAGATATTGTGTCCATAAAGTACTTTAAAAAGGAAGAATTGGAGAAGAAAGAGTTCTTAGAAATTAAAAATAAGCAAACTAATTCCTTCTCTTGAGAATTGGAGGATTAGAGGATCAAATAGGAGGGTAACGTTTCACTGTATTTCCATTCTTACATACTTCTTGAATCTTGAATCATGAATATTTTATCTATCTAAAAAAAAAAGAGTAGTAAAGGATCAATCCATAAGGCCCAAAATCATCTACTGGGCTGCAGAAAGAGAATAGGAAAAATCGCTGGACATGGTGGCTCATGCCTGTAATCCCAGCCTTTTGGGAGGCCACAGCAGGTGGATCGCTTGATGCCAGGAATTTGAGACCAGCTGGGCAACATAGCAAGATCCCATCTCGACAAAAAATTTTAAATTATCAGCCAAGGGTGGTGGTGTGCGCCTGTAGTCCCAGCTACTTGGGAGGCTGAGGTGGGAGGATCACTTGTGTCCAGTTCAAGGCTGCAGTGAGCTATGATCACACCACTGCACTCCAGCCAGGGTGACAGAGCAAGACCCTGCCAAAAAAAAAAAAAAAAGGCTGGGTGCGATGTGACTCACACCTGTAATCCCAGCACTTTGGGAGGCCGAGGCGGGCAGATAACTTGAGCCCAGGAGTTCAAGACCAGACTGGCCAATGTGGTGAAACCCTGTGTCTATTAAAAATACAAAATTAGGGGCCAGGTGCGGTGGCTCACGCCTGTAATCCCAGCACCTTGGGAGGCCAAGGTGGGAGGATCACAAAGTCAGGAGATCAAGACCATCCTGGCTAACACAGTGAAACCCCATCTCTACTAAAAATACAAAAATTAGCCAGGCATGGCGACGTGTGCCTGTAGTCCCAGTTACTCGGGAGGCTGAAGCAGGAGAATGGCGTGAATCCGGGAGGCGGAGCTTTCAGTGAGCCAAGATCACACCACTGCACTCCAGCCTGGGTGACAGTGCAAGACTCCATCTCAAAAAAATAAAATAAAATAAACAAAATTAGGACTGGGCACGGTGGCTCACACCTGTAATCCCAGCACTTTGGGAGGCTGAGGCAAGCAGATCACTTGAGGTCAGGAGTTCAAGACCATCCTGGCCAACATGGTGGAACCCTGTCTCTACTAAAAATACAAAATGTCAGCTAGGCATGGCAGCGCATGCCTGTAATCCCAGCTACTCAGAAGGCTGAGGCAGGAGAATCACCTGAGCCCAGGAGGCAGAGGTTGCAGTGAGCCGAGATAGCTCCACTGCACTCCAGCCTGGGTGACAGACTCCTTCTCAAAAAAAAAAAAAGAAAAAAAATTAGCCGCGTGTGGTAGTATGCACCTATAATCCCAGCTACTCAGGAGGCTGAGGTACGAGAATCACTTGAACCTGGGAAGTGGAGATTGCAGTGAGCTGAGACCATACCACTGCACTCTAGCCTGAGTGACAAAGTGAGACTCTGTCTCAAAAAACAGAACATTTTGATTACCATTTTTCTGTGTTTTTTTGTTTGTTTGTTTGTTTGTTTAGATTGAGTTTTCTTCTGTTGCCCAGGCTAGAGTGCAGTGGTAAAGTCTTGGCTCACTGCAACCTCTGCCTCCGGGGTTCAAGTGATTCTCCTGCCTCAGCCTCCCAAGTAGCTGGGATTACAGGCATATATATGCCCCCACACCTGGCTAATTTCTGTATTTTTAGTAGAGACGGGGTTTCACCACGTTGGCCAGACTGGTCTAGAACTCCTGACCTCAAGTGATCCGCCCAGCTCAGCTTCCCAAAGTGCTGGGATTACAGGCATGAGCTACACACCCAGCCTTTTTTTTTCCTCCCCCTAGTAGAAACAAGGTCTTGCTATGTTGCCCAGACTGGTCTCAAACACCTGGGCTCAAGCAATCGTCCCACCTCAGCCTCCCAAAGTGTTGGGATTACAGGCATGGGCCTGTTCTTAATTCAAGAATTGATTGTTGGCTGGGTACAGTGGTTCACACCTACAATCCCAGCACTTCGATAGGATCGCTTGAGCCAAGGAGTTCGAGGCTGCAGTGAGCCATGATTACCCCACTATACTCCAACCTGAGCAACAGAGCAAGGCCCTGTCTCAATAAACACATAAATAAAACAAAGGAGTAAAGTATCCAGGAAACGGGTCCAACACAGAGACAGGTAAAGGGAATTTTGAGGATACAGATGCAGAGAAGTCCCAGGGTGATAGTTGTGCACAGGCTGAGATAGCCAGCGGTGCTGACCAGAGCAAAATAATGAAAGGTTCCACCAAGCACTTTGAGAGGCCAAGGCGGGTGATCACCTGAGGTCAGGAGTTCCATATCAGCTTGGCTAACATGGTGAAATCCTGTCTCTACTAAAAATACAAAATTAGCCGGGCATGGTGGCAGGCACCTGTAATCCCAGCTACTTGGAAGGCTGAGGCAGGAGAATCACTTGAACCCAGGAGGCAGAGGTTGCAATGAGCCAGGATCTTGCCATTGCACTCCAGCCTGGGCGACAGTGAGACTCCATCTTTAAAAACAGAAAAAAAGAATGAAGGCTTCAGGGAAAAATGGAACTGATGGATTATCTAATAGCTTTGAGTGAACAAAGTGTGTATTGAGAAACTATTAGATTACATGGGAAAAATTAATGATAGGTATAATATATTAAAACAAATGAAAAACTAAGGCAATGATTAAAGTCAGAGGAAACAAAAAAGTTGTAAAGGAAACAATTATAAAACACACGAGGCTGGGCGCGGTGGCTCACACCTGTAATCCCAGCACTTTGAGAGGCAGAGGCGGATGGATCACGAGGTCAAGAGATTGAGACCATCCTGGCCAACATGGTAAAACCCTGTCTCTACTAAACATACAAAAATTAGTTGGGCAGGTGTGGTGGCATGTGCCTGTAATCCCAGCTACTCCGAGGCTGAGGCAAAAGAATCGCTTGAGCCCGGGAGGTGGAGGTTGCAGTGAGCTGAGATCGCGTCACTACACTCTAGCCTGGTGACCAAGTGAGACTCCATCAATAAAACAAAAACAAAACAAAACAAAATTTTAAAACCCCACATGACTTAGCAGTGAACATTTGCTCATAGTCAAAATAAGGTCAATACTAAGTACTATATTGACTTAGCCAAAAAGTGTGCTTTCACTATTTTAAGAGGGAAGGGTAAGGTGGAAGAGAGATAATCATCAATCAAATTTGGAAATCAATAAGCAATGTCTAAAATGCATAAATCAAGAACAAGTATTATGAGCTAAAAAAGTACTGAGAGTGGTAGGGAAATAGGACAAAGAACTGCTGTTTTTTTGTTTTTTTGTTTTTTTTTCTCACCACTATACCAATGAGGAGGATTGCTGTTTTGTTAAAAAGCTTTTTAAGGGCTGGGCGTGGTGGCTGACGCCTGTAATCCTAGCACTCTGGGAGGCCGAGGCGGGTGGATCACGAGATCAGGAGATCAAGACCATCCTGGCTAACACGGTGAAACCCCGTCTCTACTATAAATATAAAAAATTAGCCAGGCATGGTGGCAGGCGCCTGTAGTCCCAGCTACTCGGGAGGCTGAGGCAGGAGAACGGCGTGAATCCGGGAGGCGGAGCTCACAGTGAGCCAAGATCACACCACTGCACACCAGCCTGGGTGACAAAGTGAGACTCCGTCTCGAAGAAGAAAAAAAAAAAAGCTGTTTATGCAAACATATTACTTTGATAAAAAATTTAAAGAAGGTGAAGGAAAGGGTATGAAGTGACAATATATATAAGGTGTGTACAGGGGCTAGCAACTGGGTTCATTTCCCTGAAGTCAAAAATGTGGCCAGGATATAAGACAAAAGCCTGTAAAAGTAGGTAGAGGTTAGATTATGGGGGGCCTTGAATAGGGATATCTGGGGGCTTTGGGGAATGTGGGAAGGTTTCTGAGCAGAAGACGTATCTGAAAGAGGTTGTCATTCTCGTGCTTATTTGGTACAATAATGGAGTAGAAGGATCCCATACTTAAGACCATGGCATACAAGGCCCTATGTGATCTGGCCAGTCTGTTTCCAGCCTCATCTAGAACTGTTCCTTTAGTCACCATGGCCTTCTCATTCCCCAAATGTAACATGTTTATTCCTGCCTTGAGCCTGTATATTTGCTGTGCTCTCTGCCTAGAATGCTGTCACCCCAGATCTTCTCATAGCCGCTTCATCCTCGCTATTTCTAGGTCTTCTCTTCTTTTTTTTTTTTTGAGACGGAGTCTCGCTCTGTCGCCCAAGCTGGAGTGCAGTGGCCGGATCTCAGCTCACTGCAAGCTCCGCCTCCCGGGTTCACGCCATTCTCCTGCCTCAGCCTCCCGAGTAGCTGGGACTACAGGCGCCCGCCACCTCGCCCGGCTAGTTTTTTGTACTTTTTAGTAGAGACGGGGTTTCACCGTGTTAGCCAGGATGGTCTCGATCTCCTGACCTCGTGATCCGCCCGCCTCGGCCTCCCAAAGTGCTGGGATTACAGGCTTGAGCCACCGCGCCCGGCCGGTCTTCTCTTCTGTAAGAGGACTTCTCTAACCACCCAGAAACCTCTTTCCCTTGTCACTATCTTTTTTGTTTTGTTTTGGTTGTTTTGTTTTTGTTTTTGTTTGAGGCAGAGCCTCGCTCTGTTGACCAGGCTGGAGTGCAGTGGTGGGATCTCGGCTCACTGCAACCTCCACCTCCCAGGTTCAAGCAATTCTCCTGCCTTAGCCTCCCAAGTAGCTGGCGCGTACCACCATGCCCAGCTAATTTTTGTATTTTTAGTAAAGACGGGGTTTCACCATGTTGGCCAGGATGGTCTCAATCTCTTGACCTCGTTATCCGCCCACCTCAGCCTCTCAAAGTGCTGGGATTACAGGCATGAGCCACTGCGCCCGGCCTAATTTTTGTATTTTTAATAGAGACTGGGTTTCACCATGTTGGCCAGGCTGGTCTCCAACTCCTAACCTCAGGCGATCCACCTGCCTCAGCCTCCCAAAGTGCTGGAATTACAGGAATGAGCCATTGCGCCCGGCTTCCCCTGTCACTATCACATCACTTTGTTTTACCTTCTTCATAGCAGTTGTCATTCTGAAGCTATGTATTTACAAGCCTATGTGCGTCCCTCCAGCTGACAGAAGGTCCTGAGAGCAGCCTTGTCTGTCTTGCTACCGCTCTATCTCATGCAATATCCCTTACACATAGTAGGCCCTCAGTATTTATTAAATGAATTAAAAGTTACGGGGTGAGGAGATCTGTGAGGAACCGGCTATACCTAGTTCTGGTTTGAGACTTACTGTTTTAGGCGTGCATGCATCCACTTATTCTTTTTTGTGTCGGGTGGGGGTGGGGGATGGAGTTTCACCCTTGTTGCCCAGGCTGGAGTGCAATGGCACGATCTTGGCTCACCGCAACCTCCGCCGCCCAAGTTCAAGCGATTCTCCTGCCTCAGCCTCCCGAGTAGCTGGGATTACAGACATGCACCACCACGCCCGGCTAATTTTTTGTATTTTTAGTAGAGACGGGGTTTCTCCATGTAGGTCAGGCTGGTTCTAACTCTCGATCTCAGGCGATCTGCCCGCCTTGGCCTCCCAAAGTGCTGAGATTACCAGCATGAGCCACCGCGCCCGGGGCCCACTTAGTCTTCATTCAATCCACTTATTAAACCACTATCTTGCAACTGGACGCTAAGGTTATAGGGAGGAATCAGAACTTGATGCTGTCCTGCTCTCGAGATCAGTTTAGTAGACTCATTAACAGCAGTTGTGCTTCTCAAGAAACCCTGACGGGCCATATTAAGGTCACTCTCCTCCAGGGATCCAGCGTCAGACCCACCCTCTTTCCCCAGGCCATTTCTGGGGACCAAAGCAATCCCTGCATTCCACTCCTCCCGGGCTGCAGAGCAGTCACCGATCCCAGTTGGGTCCGGAGTCAGGGCCTTCAGGGGTCCCGGAACGCCGCCATCCCGGTGAATCTCCCCTTCCGTTTCTAGGGACCCGGGACCGGAGCGCCGTGGCCCAGCCAGTGGGCGGGACGTCAGTGGGGCCGGGTGGAAGCTCAGCCATCTGCCGCGAGGCCGGCGTCTCTCCGCTCTCCGCGGCGGCCGGGGGCGGGGCGCGCCGGGGCGGGGCCGCGCCGGGCCGGAGGAGGGGAGCGGGGGACGCAGCCCTGGACCCGGAGGGCTGCGGCCACCGGAAGAGTCGCGGTCTCCAGTCCAGTCAGGAGAGTGAGGAGCGGAAGCGGCGGCCGCGGCAGCGGCGGGCGGCGCTGGGACCCGGGAGCGGCCGGAGAACAAGGGAGCTGACGCCGCCGGCAGCCGCCGAGCTGGGTTGAGCTGCTGGGCCGCGCCGCGCGCCGCCGCCGTCTGGGAGGCTCGGCCCGGCCGCCCGAGCAGGCCGCGCACGGGCCGTCGGGCCTGAGGCCGGAGCCATGGGCGAGACCAAGATCATCTACCACTTGGACGGGCAGGAGACGCCGTACCTTGTGAAGCTACCCCTGCCCGCCGAGCGCGTCACGTTGGCGGACTTTAAGGGCGTTTTGCAGCGACCCAGCTATAAGTTCTTCTTCAAGTCTATGGACGACGATTTCGGGTGAGGATGGCCCCCGCCCCGCCTCCGGGGGCGCCGGCCGCTCCGGCTTCTAAGGGACGACGCGGTCCGTTTCGACTTCCCTCGCCACACCGGCTCCTAGCCCCTCTCTGGCTTCTAGGGGCGACTCGGCCCATTTGGGCCCCTTTGGTTCCAGCCCCTCTGGCAACTCCCGTTCACCTCTGAAGGGGGGACCTTGGCCTCCCTTGTTTAAGGGGACGTCCAACTCCCCACGAGCAGAGTTCCTGCCGGTGCAGTCGCCTTACCTCGTCAGAGACCAGTGGCCCACAGAGACAGACACACACCCCCTCCACCTAGTTTCAGAGCCCGAGTCCCCCATCCTCCTCCTGCCGAGGAGCCAGAGCCACCTTTTTCCGCACAGACTTGCGTTGTGTGACCCTCGTTCTTCGCCCCCTTCATCTTTTCAGCAGCACAGCTCCCAGCCATATTTGGAGTATGCTGCATCTGAGGGCCCTGCTGGGACTTTGAGCTGGGGGAGGGGTGTCGGGGGTGCTCGGGCGCCTGGCCGTGAGCGGGGTCTGCAGATCTGATGTTTATCTAGCTGCCTCCCCTCTCTTTTGTGGGCCGTTGGGGGTGTTGTCACCGGAACAGAGAGCCTGACCCCTCAGTAGGCGTCCTCACTGACCCAGGTGCTGATCTTTCCTGCAATTTGGGTCTTTTTCCTCCAGATGGTGGCCAGTGGGGAGACGTCGGGAAGGGCCTGGGGCCTGGGTGGGAGGGCCAGGAAGAGTTTCTTGGTGTTCTCCGTCTTCCCCTCCCTGGTGGGGGTCTTCCCGTCCACCCAGCTGCAGAGATCCGGACAGGCAGAGTTTGGAAGCACTTTCCCTTTAAGAGGGGATGGAATGTTGGAGCCGGAAGGTTCTGAAGCAGCTGGCCTGGGAAGGGGGGGGCCTGGCTGATCCCCTCGAACCCCTCCAACTCCCAGGAGACTGGGGGAGGGGGAGGCGCAGGCGCCCCACGCTTGCCTGCCGCCTCACTAACTGGGCGCTGGGCCTGGAGGCGGTGGGGAAGGCCCCTCCAGGCCTGAAGGCTGCCTCTCCACCCCTTGCCTGAGGCCTGCACTGCTTTTTGGAGCTGAGGCCTTACAGCCAAGAGGAGTCTTTCTCCTCCCCAGTGTTCAGTTGTCTGGCTTCTCTCCCAAGCCCCTGGCCCACCTAGCACTAGGAAGCAAGCACCTTCTGTCTAATGCCTGGCATGTTTTGCTGTCACCGTCTGCCCTGAAACTCAGGGTTGGATGAGCCCGTGAAATCATGTGTGTGAGAGTGCTTTGTACAGTGGGCAGTGCTATGTAGATTCTAACTATTCTTGTTTCTGTTGTTGTTCCTGCCCTGGGGTGGGGTGCTCCTGCTGTGATAATGATTGTCTGCCTTCAGCCCAGAGACAGACACCTCTGATTGGAAGATTCTGAGGAGGGATGGATCTGGAAGGGGTCTGTGTGAGCGGGTGGATGCTTTGGCCTGGCAAGAGAAGAATAGGGTTAGAAGGGATCAAGCTACTGCCCCCACACAAGGAAAAAGGGAAGATCAACCAGACTCCAGTGCCCTGGGGCCACCTCAGATCCAGATGCCTTGACGGACTAGGATAGGCTGTCTCTCCACCCCCCCACTTATCTCTAGACCCACTGGGCCTGGCCCCTGCCTCCTAAGCCTGGACAACTCTGGGCTGCTCTCCCAATCCCAAGGCTGCTGTTGAGCCAGGCCTAACTGCAGTTATAAGAGGGCCCACATTACATCCAGTCACTGTTTACTTAATATTTTTCTTTAAATCCATTGTCAGTCCACTCATTCTTTTTCTTAGCTTGAACCAAGCAATAATATGAAACCATACATCTGACTTTTCTGTTTATATTTCTTTCTAAAATACATTTAACATAAATATTTAATGATTGAACTAAGCAACGATAATCTGTGTGCCACCTGAAGCCATCTTGCAAACATCAGTGGTACTTGAACCAAAATCAGAGTTGGACCATTTTAGCAGGGTTGAAAACAGTATTAAAAAGGAAGTGGAGGAGATACATTTTGTTTGTATCCCCAGAAGGATAAATGAGCAGGGGACCTGAGAGGGCTGTCTTGTCACAGAGGACTAATAGCTTAAGAGTATATATATATATATATATATATATATACACACACACACACATATATATATTTCATTTATTTAACACACGCCTTTTATGCTTAGTGTGCCAGGGACTAATCCAAATGCTTTTCAAATCTTCACTCATTTAATCTTCAAAACAGCCTTATGAAATAGATAGCATAATAGTATCACTGGCAGAGGCCAGTGACCCTAACTGACAAAAGGGAAGATGGGTCAGAGGAGGAAGGCTGCTATCTCTCCAGTTTCTCCACTCCTGGCTCAGCCTTGGAGGTTCTGGTTGTGAGACCTGAGGACCCCTCAAGTCCCATCTGGTCTCCAAAAGCATTTGTCAAGCTCAGGGTAGGCCCAGCCATCTTTTAAAATTTCTTTTCTTTTCTTTCTTTCTTTCTTTCTTTTTCTTTTTTTCCTGAGGATTTTCTCTCTTGTCACCCAGGCTGGTGTACAGTGGTGCAATCTCGGCTCACTGAAACCTTTGCCTCCCAGGTTCAAATGATTCTTCTGCCTCAGCCTCCCAGGTAGCTGGGATTACAGGCATGTGCCACCATGCCTGGCTAATTTTTGTATATTTAGTAAAGATGGGGTTTTGCCGTGTTGGCCAGGCTGGTCTCGAACTCCTGACCTCAAGCAATCTACCCACCTCAGCCTCCCAAAGTGCTGGGATTACAGGTGTGAGCCACCGTGCACAGCCTGTCATCTTAAGTTATTTGAGAAATGGAGGAAAGATAAACATTTTCAGTATTGAGGGCATGGTGGATGGTTCATGGAAGTAAAGTACCTACTGCTAGTCTGGCCTTGAGCTGTGAGAGGGGGCAGCATGGCAACCAGGTCATTAACTGTGTGGCTCCCTGCTGCATGTCATACATGGTCCTCCCTCTGGGCCTTCCACCTACAGCACTCCAGATTCAAATTCTCCTGCCCTCTGGGTTGAGCTTTTCCATAAGAACTGTCATGGCACTCTTATCTCTTATTTTATCCTTTTTGTTGTTGTTGTTGTTGTTGAGATGGAGCCTGGCTTTGTCACCCAGGCTGCGGTACAGTGGTGTGACCTTGGCTCACTGCAACCTCTGCCTCCCGGGTTCAAACGGTTCTCCTGCTTCAGCCTCACAAATAGCTGGGACTACTAGTGTGTGCTATGACACCCGGCTAATTTTTGTAGTTTAAGTAGAGATGGGGTTTTGCTACGTTAGCCAGGCTGGTCACAAACTCTTGACCTCAAGTGATCCGCCCACCTTGGCCTTCCAAAGTGTTGGGATTACAGGCATGAGCCACCGAGCCTGGCTTATTTTATCTTTATATCCTGACACCTGTGTGGCACTGAGCAGATGTCTATCCAGTGAACACATGTGCTGCTCCTATGGTTCCAACCACTTCCTGGATTGCAATATACTTCCGTGAACTTTCTACTGAACCAAGTCTTTCTGAGAACAAGGCAGGCTCTGGGTCTGATGTTTCATGAGATCCCTACAATAGCAAGCTCAGGACCTAAAATCCACTGGGCCCTCAGCCAAAGCATTTTATTTTATTTTATCTTATCTTATTTTATTTTATTTATTTATTTTTTTGAGAGAGAGTCTTGCTCTGTCGCCCAGGCTGGAGTGCAGTGGCGCGATCTTGGCTCACTGCAAGCTCCACCTCCCAGGTTCACTCCATTCTCCTGCCTCAGCCTCCTGAGTAGCTGGGACTACAGGCGCCTGCTACTGCACCCGGCTAATTTTTTGTGTGTGTTTTTAGTAGAGATGGGGCTTCACCATGTTAGCCAGGATGGTCTCGATCTCCTGACTCGTGATCTGCTCACTTTGGCCTCCCAAAGTGCTGGGATTACAGGCCTGAGCCACTGTGCCCAGCCAGCCAAAGCATTTTAATTGGATGAACAATGAATGATAAACAGATTTATTTGCTCTGCCCTTAAAAATGTATATGTAATTAGAAATAGTGTGTGGATCCTGCTAAAGACTGACAATATAACTAGCTTTTATTATATGCCTGAATCATGCCAGGCATTTAAGGATCCCATTTGCCAGGATGAGACAAAGGCTTGGAGAAATTAAGAAACTTCGGTAAGATAAGAGGGCCAATAAGTGGTAGAACTGGAATTTGAGCCCATATTTATTTGACTCCATTTGAGGTGTAAATGTGTGTGTGTGAGTAAGTGCTATGTAACCCTCAGCCATTCAGCTCCATGGTGGGAGAGTGAGACCTGTCTGAGGTTCCCCAAAGCTGCCGAAGATCAGCTGATTGTTTTGAGTCAGCAGCTGCCGAAGATCAGCTGATTGTTTTGGTGGCCTGTTGATGACCCCCAGAAAGAGAGGAAATGTGTAGTGTGGAGATGTGTGGTGGGGCCTGCCAGGGGACCGGGGAGGTAGGGACTCAGCAGCAATTTTCCCACCCACAAACAGACCCTTTCCAAAGCAGGCTGTGCCATGTGGTCCACATATTCCCTTTTCCTTTGAGCCCTGTGGGGCTGCCAACTTGTAGTATCCTGTGGCCAGCCTGGCTGGTGGGTCTGAGCTACCTCTCTGTCCCTTCTTTCTAGCCTATGCTTTCTACACTTTCTGCCATGGTGGGCCTGAGTAGGATGATTTGGGCTGCCTTCCGAGGGTCACTGTGGTGTTGGGAATGTTGGAGGAGCCAGCGCTGGATGAGAGTTGGGAGGGCAGGCTCGGCCTGTGAACTTGGCTGTGAGTCCAAAAATGTGAGCATCACAAGGAGCCAAGCACATTCCCGGCTCTGGGCAGAAACTGCTCTAAGAACAACGGGGGCTGGGCGCGGTGGCTCACGCCTGTAATCCCAGCACTTGGGGAGGCCAAGGTGAGTGGATCACCTGAGGTCAGGAGTTCAAGACCACCCTGGCCAACATGATGAAACCCTGTCTCTACTAAAAATGCAAAAATCAGTCGGGTATGGTGGCGAGTGCCTGTAATCCCAGTTACTCAGGAGGCTGAGGCAGGAGAATCACTTGAACCTGGGAGGTGGAGGTTGCAGTGGGCTGAGATTGTACCACTGGACCCCAGTCTGGGTGACAGAGTGAGACTCCGTCTCAAACAAACAAACAAACAAAAAACAAAGAACTAGTGGGGACTGAACTTCCCAACCTCCTCCTTGCTGTCTTCCCTCTGCTCAGAGCTCCCGGCATGTGTCATCTTACCCCTGGTCACATCTTCCCATCTCTATACTCCTGGCATATTTGACAGTCTGAGGGTCTGGCATATTTGACAGTCTGAGGGTCCTTAAACTTTCCCACTCCCCTTCCCAGCCCCAACTGTAGTTACTGCCTGACTTCTTGCCTTACCACATTCCCCAGGCCACACTACATGCTCCATGACCACATTCCACACCCTTCATGCCTCACATCATTGTCCTCCAGCACCCACTCGCCACACAGACCCACATTACCTCTGTTATTATATAGGAAAGAATGTGAAATACAGTGGAAAGAGTATGGATTTTGGAGTTAGACAAGCCTGGGGTGAAATCCCAGCTCTGACATCTACTAGTCCTGTGACCTTGGACAAGTTACTGAATGTATCTCAGTTTCCTTATTCATGAAATGAAGATCATATTGTCTGCCCACTGAGGCTGATGTGAAGATTATAGGTTCTAACTATAGGAAGATAAGGTGGTGTAATAGGTAAGAATGCAGACGTTAGAGTCAGGCTGACCAGGATTCAAATTCCAGCATGAGTTTAGGATAATTACTGAACCTATTGAGCCTGGTTTCCCCAGTGTACCTGCGTTATAGCATTGTTATAGTAAATGAAATTATATAAGTAAAGTGTTTAGCATAGTGCTTGGCCCATAGTACTCATTTGTGCTCAATAAATGACAGCAAATTTTTTTTTTTTTTTTTTTTTTTTTTGAGGCAGGGTCTTGCTCTGTCACCTCACCCAGGCTGGAGTGCAGTGGCGCAATCATAGCTCACGGCAGCCTCGAACTCCTAGGCTGAAGCGATCATCCCGCCTCAGCCTTCCAAGTAGCTGGGACCACAGGCACACACCACCATGCTTGGCTAATTTTTGTGTTTGGTTTGTTTTGTAGAGATGGTGCCTCGCTATGTTGACCAGGCAGGTCTCAAAACTCCTGGCCTCAAGCGATCCTCCTGCCTCAGCCTCCCAAAGTGCTGAGATTACCAGCGTGAGAAAGAGCAATTGTTACTGTTAATTATCATAATGGCATGTGGAAAATGTTCAGTAAATGCCTTCTTCCTTTCTCTTTTCTTTTTCTTTTTTTTGTCTTGAGACGGAGTCTCTGTTGCCCAGGCTGGAGCACAGTGGCGCAATCTCAGCTCACTGCAACCTCCACCTGCCAGGTTCAAGCGATTCACCTGCCTTAGCCTCCTGAGTAGCTGGGATTACAGGTGCACACCACCACGCCCAGCTAATTTTTGTATTTTTAGTAGAGATGGGGTTTTGCCAAGTTGGCCAGGCTGGTCTCAAACTCCTCACTTCAGGGTGATCTGCCCGCCTCGGCCTCTCAAAGTGCTGGGATTACCGGCGTGAGCTATCGCACCTGGCCTCCCCTTCTCTTTTCTTTTTTTTCTTTTTTGAGACGGAGTCTCGCTCTGTCGCCCGGGCTGGAGTGCAGTGGCCGGATCTCAGCTCACTGCAAGCTCTGCCTCCCGGGTTTATGCCATTCTCCTGCCTCAGCCTCCCAAGTAGCCTGCCACCTCGCCTGGCTAGTTTTTTGTATTTTTTAGTAGAGACGGGGTTTCACCGTGTTAGCCAGGATGGTCTTGATCTCCTGACCTCGTGATCCTCCTGTCTCGGCCTCCCAAAGTGCTGGGATTACAGGCTTGAGCCGCCGCACCCGGCCTCCCCTTCTCTTTTCTAATTTTCTTAAATTCTTTGTCCACACCTCCCACAACAATGTTAGGATTCCCACTTAAGAAGGACAGTTATAGTTGTATGCTTTTTTCCAATTAGGGGTCAGAGAAAAAGAGAAAGTCTAGCCCAGGAGAGTCATGTTGGGGATGGGTAGAGCACTCTGGAGATTTTAGGGCATGGCATAAGAGACAGTGATATGTCAGTTGTAATTTGCAATCACCTGATGACTGAGAGGATGCCCCAGGAAGGCATCTGGCCTAGGCAGGGCTGGTATCTTCCTGGTGGTGCTAAAGAGCTGTCCCTGGGTCTTCCCAACCTTTGCTTTCATTTGAACAGTCTTGTGCTGGTGGTTTGATTCCCAGTTTAGGATGGAGGAGCACCTGAGAGTTGGGATTTGAGGATCCTCCATTTCCATCCTAGAAGGTTCTCTGTGACCATCCCCTTTTCTCTGCAGAGTGGTGAAGGAGGAGATCTCGGATGACAATGCCAAGCTACCATGCTTCAATGGCCGGGTGGTGTCCTGGGTAAGGAGCCCTCAGCCTTCCATCCACCTGCATCCCTGTGCTGGGCTGGACGAGGGAAAGGCATCACTGAGATTGTAGCTGGTGATTTTAAGCTTCAGTATCTGAATCTTTCTTTAGTTTTCTAAATGAACTGCTTCTCACCCCAGATTCTGTAACCTTGATGAAAAGTCAGAAATTGGTGGGAAAGGGGAAGAGGGAGAGACAGAAACACACAGTGGAGATAGCAACGTTTCCTATGCCTTTCAGACACTTGCCTCAGGTTGCCTTCTGCCACCTGCTCATCTCTGCCTTAGACCACTGAGCCTTGTTCTTTGTCCCCACTCCACTTCACCACCCCATGCCTTCCAGCCACCCCATCAATAGCAGGAAGTGGCAGAGGGGCCACTGTTCATCTCAGCCACCCTTGCACAGCCCTGTCTTTTCTCCCTCAATATTTCCTGCTTCCTTCCTCTTAGGCCTTCATGCCTTGCCAGAAGCCAACAATCCCCTTCTCCTTGGTGCTCCTCTAACATACTACTCACTCAGTTTCTCCCCTTCAGCTGGTGTCAGCTGAGGGCTCACACCCGGACCCAGCCCCTTTCTGTGCTGACAACCCATCGGAGCTGCCACCACCTATGGAGCGCACGGGAGGCATAGGGGACTCCCGACCCCCCTCCTTCCAGTGAGTGTGACCTGAGGGTGGGGAGGGCAGCATCAGCTCAGCCCAGGGCTGGGGGAGGGAGCCCCCAGCCTGCCCCCTCCCCCATCAAGTCTCTTCCCTGCAGCCCTCATGCTGGTGGGGGCAGCCAGGAGAACCTGGACAATGACACAGAGACGGACTCCTTGGTGTCTGCCCAGCGAGAGCGGCCACGCCGGAGGGATGGCCCAGAGCATGGTATATCGTCCTGAACACAGACACCGTCTGCACTTCACACCCTCCCCACAGTTTCCACCCAGCTACCCACCTCCTTGCCCTACTTCCTGAGCTCAGGATGTACCTGGCCCCGGTGCAGCCCCTGGCTTACCTCTCTCCCTCCTTCACTCCTGCACTGGGCACTGTGTAAACCCAACTACTTCCATCCCCTGCAGCAACTCGGCTAAATGGAACTGCGAAGGGGGAGCGGCGGCGAGAACCAGGGGGTTATGATAGCTCATCCACCCTTATGAGCAGCGAGCTGGAGACCACCAGCTTCTTTGACTCAGATGAGGATGACTCCACCAGCAGGTGGGGCTTGAGTTTCATGGGGATTGTGGGGCAGGTGACCCTGGAGGAGCCCTAAACCCTGAGGATGCGGGGCCCCTGGGAGGCTTATGGGCTTTGTGTTGGGGACCCAGGCCCTGCAGTGCCTCTCATGGGGGCAGGGCTGGGCCAGCCTGGTGGGGAACGACTGTGGGCCCCACAGGTTCAGCAGCTCCACAGAACAGAGCAGCGCCTCACGCCTGATGAGAAGACACAAACGGCGGCGGCGGAAGCAGAAGGTTTCTCGGATTGAGCGGGTATGGGGTCTGGGAGGCTAGGGATGGGTGGAGGCAGATTGTGAGCCCTTCCTAGGCAGGGCCAAGGCTTGTTCTTCCTTAGATCCCATCCCCTTAGTGCAGTGTTTAGAACCTTGGGGCAGGGGGCAACACCGAGGACTCACCTTGAGGAGGAGCCAGGTGGGAATGAATTCCTGCCACCCCTGCCTGCTGCTCAGGGCCTCTGTCTATTTCAGTCCTCGTCCTTCAGCAGCATCACGGACTCCACCATGTCACTCAACATCATCACGGTCACTCTCAACATGGGTGAGTCTGAGGAAATAGCACTCTAAAGCACCTGCTATGTGCCAGACACTGGGCAGACTTGAGGAGTTCAGAGAGGCACAGAATATGTTCCCTGCCCTCAGGGAGCTCTCTTTCATAAATATCAGCTGATACATAAACTGATCATTTTAGTGTCTCACCATCAGAGCTATGACAGAGTTAAGCACAGAGAGTTGTGGAAGCAGAAAATGGCATCAGGGAAGGCTTCCTGGAGGAAGTAATTTCTGAGTGCCCACTCCTTCACATCTCTCAGCCAT
The DNA here is from genome assembly GCF_007565055.1 of Rhinopithecus roxellana. NCBI lineage: Eukaryota > Metazoa > Chordata > Mammalia > Primates > Cercopithecidae > Rhinopithecus > Rhinopithecus roxellana. The sequence continues at coordinate 130,974,099 of NC_044549.1, read as the reverse complement.
TGCATCCTTGCTCTCTGATTTCTGCCCTAGGTACTCTCTTTACGAGGCGGCTGGATATAGTAAAAGGAGCCCAACTTTGGGATTTAAATCTGAGTTTGATTCCTGGCTCTGCCAGTTACTGGCTTAGGAAAGTCATCTTCTAGGTTCACTAAACCTCAGTTGCCTGCTGTGTAAAATGGGACTGAGTCCCTACCTTATAGCCAGCAAGGATTCCACGGAAGCATGTTGAGCATGCTGAGTGCAGTGCCTGATTCAGGATCAGTAAATGTCAGTTCAGTTCCTATCCCTTTCTATTTTCTAATGGGCTGGGAATGCGGGTAGGAACCTTGCTCCCCCTTAAGGTCTTAAATTGCTCTCTATAGAAAAATATAACTTCTTGGGCATCTCCATTGTGGGCCAAAGCAACGAGCGTGGTGACGGTGGCATCTACATTGGCTCTATCATGAAGGGTGGGGCCGTGGCTGCTGATGGACGCATCGAGCCAGGAGATATGCTGTTACAGGTATCAGTGCCCATCCTAGGCGTTGGTGTGGATAGAGAGCCGGGAGGTGTCCTACCATCTGCACCCTGCTCATTCAGAGGCCCCTTCTTGGTTGAGGGAAGACTCCCTGACCTACCAACTTGAGTTCCCCTTTCATTCTCCCCAACACAGCTATTTATCCCACTCCTGGTCCTTTCCCAGGTAAACGAGATCAACTTTGAGAACATGAGTAATGACGATGCAGTCCGGGTACTGCGGGAGATTGTGCACAAACCGGGGTATGGATGGAATGGGGCACTGGGCAAGGGGCTTGGTCTGGCCTGTACACATCCTGCCTTCACAGGACACCCTTGTTTTCAGGCCCATCACCCTGACTGTAGCCAAGTGCTGGGACCCAAGTCCACGTGGTTGCTTCACATTGCCCAGGAGTAAGTGGATAGGAGACTCAGTCCTAAAGCTGGTGCTTATATACATGAGCACTGTCTCTCCTTTCTTCTCTCACCCAGAACCCCCACATCTATCCTGTTGGGCCCAGCAGTGGGCAGGGTGGGTAGCCCATGACTCCTCATCCTCCCTGCAGGCGAGCCCATCCGGCCCATTGACCCTGCGGCCTGGGTCTCCCACACTGCAGCCATGACCGGCACCTTCCCTGCATACGGCATGAGCCCCTCCCTGAGCACCATCACCTCCACCAGCTCCTCCATCACCAGTTCCATCCCTGACACAGAGCGTGAGTGTCCAACCCTGTATCCTGGGCCCAGCAGACAGGGCCAGGTGGGGGGACTGATGAGGGTCCATGTGGAGACTCTTGCTTGAGCATCAGAGAGGGCCGGAGATGGGGCTCGGCTCATTCTAGCAACCCCACACTGCAACTCCCCCACAGCGGGCACTCCAACCCTCACTAAACAGTGTTTGCTTCTGAACCTATATGAGCACCCAGGGCGCCTCAGTTTCCTCTTATAAAATGGGACTCACAAAATAAACTACCAGGTTCCTGTGGGTTTAATGAGAGGATCCAAGTGAAGCACCACTGCGATGTGTGGTGTAAAGTAAGCATTCAGTAAACGGCAGCCATTTCGATTATCATCACATGCACATTGCACACTGTGCCAAGCACCTGCATTTATATTATTTAATCCTTTCTTCAAATAGCCTTGTAAAGTAGATATGAAAATCCCCATTTTTTACAGAAGGGGAAACTGAGGGTTGAAGAAATCAGTAATTTTCCCAGCATTGGTCCCATAATTACTAGGTGGTAGAGCTAGAATGCAAACTCTTGTTTACCAAACTCCAAAGCCCCTTTCTGCCTCACCATTCTGCCTCCCACCCCCAGGCCTAGACGACTTCCACTTGTCCATCCACAGTGACATGGCTGCCATCGTAAAAGCCATGGCCTCCCCTGAATCAGGGTTGGAGGTCCGTGACCGCATGTGGCTCAAGATTACCATCCCTAATGCTTTCATCGGTGAGAGAGCCCCATGGTGGGATGCAGGGTGGGTGGGGAGTGATAGGGCAGGGCAGGCCGGAGGGCCCAGGACTTCCCTTGGACCCTTGCTTTGAGCTGGAGCCAACCCCAGCCTCATAGCTTCTGTGAGGCCAGATGAGTCCAAGTCAGATGGGCCTCCCCATCAACTGGCAGCCTTGCCCCCAGGCTCAGATGTAGTGGACTGGCTGTACCACAATGTGGAAGGCTTCACGGACCGGAGGGAGGCCCGCAAGTATGCCAGCAACCTGCTGAAAGCTGGCTTCATCCGCCATACCGTCAACAAGATCACCTTCTCCGAGCAGTGCTACTACATCTTCGGCGACCTCTGCGGCAGTATGTGCTCCTTCACCTTCTTGCCCTGTCTCCTGGCTGTGAGTGGGGAGGTAGCCAGGGAGGTGGCAGCAGACTCTGGGGAACCCAAATTGGGGGACAGCAGAGCCAGGGGCCCAACTCAAGGCCTGAGAGTTCTGTGGTAGAAGAAGAGTCCAATCTAGCCTCTTGGGCCTGGCATTTTCTAAGTGTCTGCTCTGCCTGGTACCATGCTGACTGTTCATAAAGCATCATCTTACTCAATCCTCACAACCTCCCAGAGGCCCAGCTCAGGAGGATACTGCCAGAACAGGCCTTTTCCTTCTCACTGGTCAAGGTCTCTGCTAGGGGTGTTGCAGGCTTAAAGGGAAGAACTGGAGGCCCAGGTAGCCCCAAGGAGCACATAGTAATTCCCTCAAAACAACAGCCTGGAGGCTCACGTCGCCACCAGCTCTGGGCAACAGCTGACACAGACCACGTCTTTCCTCCACCACCACTCCCCATGCTGGCTGCTGGCCTCTTGACAGATTGATGGCTTGGCTGCAGGCTCCACAGGCAGCCTCAGAGCCCTGTGTCCTGACTTCTCTCCTGGAAGGTTGGGCTGGCTCTCCTTAGGGCTGGAGGAATGTCTCATCTTAATAGGGTGGGTGGCCTCAAGGGCAGTCATAGCTCTCTTGGGGCTCTGGGACCTGGTACTGATAGTGTGTGAGCAGAGGGTGTCCCAGGCAGGTATTCAGTTCTGGTGGCCCCTTATACTCTCTTCAAGGTAGTTCCAACAATGGTGGGAGCAGCCTTGCCCTTAAGGAACGTATAATTTCTGTGGGGGCGCCAGGGTCTGTGAGATGAGTTGTTGGAGTGAGACAGAGCTGTGAAGAGGCAGGGCTGGCTGGGAATGGGGTGGAGAGCACTGGGGGAGGCACCTAAGTTGTTCTTTCCTTCTGGCCCCTTCCCACCCTACTCACCCTCCCCAGCAGCACCAGGAAAGTATAATCAGGGCCAAGTACCTTCTATATAGGGAATCTCTGGCAGACCCTGCACTCATTCTAGGCTTTTAGTGGGTATTTAGTTCTAGGTGAGGGGGTGGGTAAAACTTTACCTAAATTTCCCAAACTGCTCCTTGCTCCTAAAGAGTGACCTCATCTGAGAAGGTAAGGAGAAACTAAGCTACTCTTAGCTTCTGTTCTGATTAGTTTAGGCTGAGCTGAAAGTAGTGTTCGCTATTGTGCTTCATGAACTTCAGGTGCGACATACCTGGTGGCTGTCTGGTATTTCAGCCTTCCAAATTCTCCAACGTTGCACCAGCTGAGTGAACAGAAGAGAAAATGGCCACATAAGAGTTTTGCAGGCCGGGCGCAGTGGCTCACGCCTGTAATCCCAACCCTTTGGGAGGCCGAGGTGGGCAGATCACCTGAGGTTAGGAGTTGGAGACCAGCCTGGCCAACATGGTGAAACCCTGTCTCTACTAAAAATAATAATAAAAAAAAATTAGCCATGTGTGGTGGTGCGACCCTGTCAGGAGGCTGAGGCAGGAGAATCGCTTGAACCGGGGAGGAGGAGGTTGCAGTGAGCTGAAACTGCACCACTGCACTCCAGCCTTGGCCATAGAACGAGACTCCCTCTCAAAGAGTTTTGCCGCTTCTAGCTCACTGAGGCCAGCAGAGAAAGTGCAAAAGCTTGGCAAGGGCCTTCAAGGGATTGGGAGGTACGGCTTTGGCTGAGAATGATGACTCGGGGTCTTCCTGAGGCGGGTCTCCCCGGAGCTGGCTCTGGTGGTGGCAAAGCGGGTCTGCAGCAGGGGCAGCTCTCTGGTCTGTGCCGCCTCTCATTCTAGCCAGAAACTACCACGGTCTCTGTCATTCAGAGCCCACCTGACCTAGTCTAGGGACCTCTCTCCGGAAAGACCTAGCTCCATCTGGCCCTTCCCTCCACAGACATGGCCAACCTGTCTCTCCACGATCACGATGGCTCCAGTGGCGCCTCTGACCAGGACACACTGGCCCCTTTGCCGCACCCGGGGGCCGCCCCTTGGCCCATGGCTTTCCCGTACCAGTACCCGCCACCCCCGCACCCCTACAACCCGCACCCGGGCTTCCCGGAGCTGGGCTACAGCTACGGCGGGGGCAGCGCCAGCAGTCAGCACAGCGAAGGTAAGGTAGAGGGACCGTGGAGGAAGTCTATAGGTGGGCCTCAGGCTTCCCCTGCCCACTCAGCCTGCCCCGCGCTGTCCCTGTTTGCCTCCTACAGGCAGTCGGAGCAGTGGCTCCAACCGTAGCGGCAGCGATCGGAGGAAGGAGAAAGACCCGAAGGCCGGGGACTCCAAGTCGGGGGGCAGCGGCAGCGAATCGGACCACACGACACGCAGCAGCCTGCGGGGGCCGCGGGAGCGGGCGCCCAGCGAGCGCTCAGGCCCGGCGGCCAGCGAGCACAGCCACCGCAGCCACCATTCACTGGCCAGCAGCCTTCGCAGCCACCACACACACCCGAGCTACGGTCCTCCCGGAGTGCCCCCTCTCTACGGCCCCCCTATGCTGATGATGCCCCCGCCGCCCGCGGCCATGGGGCCCCCAGGAGCCCCTCCGGGCCGCGACCTGGCCTCAGTGCCCCCGGAACTGACCGCCAGCAGACAGTCCTTCCGCATGGCCATGGGAAACCCCAGTGAGTTCTTTGTGGATGTGATGTGAGCAGGGCCCCTCCCTCACCTCCATTCCGCTCCCACCCCAGCCGGCTGCGTTCCTCTCTCCATCCGTCCGTCTTTTTTACTTTGTCTGGTACCTGAAAGGGAAATAAACGGAACTAAATCCAGGTGCGCTAACTGCTCGCAGGGTGCTGCGAGGGTGGGGTGCACCTACCGATTGGCTCTGCAGCCCCCTAACCTGCCTCTGGCCCCGGTTCCTTTCCTCTGCCCACTAACCGCTGCGCAGGACTTCTCAGGACCATTTTTGTCCCTGGGACCAGACTTGGTGCTGCCCGTTACTCCCCTCTGCAAACCTCCTTTTGGGAGTTGACTCCAGCAATGTCCTTGGTGGCATGCTCACTCCCTCATTCTCTGCTTTCCCCTTTAGCTCCCTTTCACCATTCATTCAGCTACATCATCCCTCTATTAACCCCACCCCATCAGGCACGTGTGCAAACCTCTTGACTACCCCACATTACTGACACCAAAATATATTTGCTTCATCTGCCCCTACTAACTGTTCCCCTGCCTGCTGCCTCAGCCCTGCAATCTAAAGCTGTAGTCGCCTCCAGTAGCCATCCGTGCCATCCCTGCCTGTGCCCAGGATCAGAGGCCCAGAGGGCCCCCTCAGTTGCCTGAGGGGCTAGTGCCTTCCAGGGAGCATCTCTGCTCTACCCCTGTCCCATGCCTGCCCTGCGTGCTGGTTCCTTCAGACCCCTAACCCTACTAACCAGCAGGCTCTTCTCACCTCCAGGCCTGAAACATTTCTTTTCTTTCTTTTTTCCTCCCCCAATTTTCCCTGGGCCTGGAGCAGCCAAGAATTTCGGGCTGTTTGACTTTCTGTGAGCCCCCAGCGCGGGGAGGCCCAACCTCCGAGGAGACCAGGAACCCTGCTTCAGCAGCCCCTCAGGGCTTCCTAAGGATGTCCAACCCCCACACCCACACGTTAACATATTGAGTCACTAGGCTTCTGGGGAGGGCCCAGCTTCACCCATGCATGAGAGACTCTCCTCTTTTCCAGAGAGAATCGGACTGCACCACATGTGGCAGCCTGCAGGGGGGTGGGGTGCGAGTTGGGGGGGTGCCTCTTTAGCTCTTTATCTTTCTCACTCATGCATGCATACACGCACAGAGACGCAAGCACAGGTGCCTATGCAAGTTCACTAAAGCCTCAGGGCTGGTCCCTGCCCAAAGGGCTGGACCCTCCCAATCCTCTCCTAGGTTGTGGGGCTGGTCCCCTGACACCCTTCTCCCCATCCTGGTAGCCCTCAAACCTCGCACACATGTCCCCGGCATTTTCTCACCTGGATAAAGCCTGTAAGCTGGGTCTCGGGCTGGGCTCAGCAGAGGACTCGCCCTGCGCTGACAGACGATTCCCACCCACACACACAACCTCCCCCGTTTTCACATTCACCATGACACCCCAGAGCAAGGACACAGGAGCCCACAGGCCAGTTGAGGTTGGGCAAGGAGACTACCAGGACTTCCAGACAGAGTACCAGGTTTTATTTTTCACCTTATTCTCCACTTTAAACAAATCATGACTTTCTCTTTAAGCCTCTGCTATAAATTCTCCTGGCTGTCCTGGGCTTCCATATTTTGGGGGCTGGGGTGTCAAAAGTGAGATGAAGTCCTTAGCTCCAGGTTTTGGGATAAACCAAGGTAGGGACATTTTGGCATTTATTTCAATTAACAGTACTTCCTTGGACGGTTGCGGTGGCTCACGTATGTAATCCCAGCACTTTGGGAAGCTGAGGCAGGTGGATCACTTGAGGTCAGGAGTTCGAGACCAGCCTGGCCAACATAGCGAAACCCCATCTTGACTAAAAATACAAAAATTAGATGGGTGTTTTGGCACCTGCCTGTAATCTCAGCTACTCAGGAGGCTGAGGCACAAGAATCGCTTGAATCCAGGAAGCAAGTGGAGGTTGCAGTGAATTGAGATCGCACTCCAGCCTGGGTGACAGAGTGAGATTCTGTATCAAAAGCAAACAAACAAAAACAATACTTCCTGGGATTCTGGTGCACAGAGAGCTTTGTTGGAAGTGTAACTCAGTCTTGCCTACCTTTCTGGGAGCTCTAGAATTGTTCCCAACCCAGTCCGTGGCTTCTAGCCACCCACCAGTTTCATGTACTTTTCTCTCTGACTCTGTCTTGTCCAACTCTCTTGAGAATTTCTCCACGATTGCTCGTGCCTGTCAGTATCAGTGCTTCCATCGTTCCGTCTTTGATTCACTTCTCTTTCCTTTCTGTTTACTCCCAAAATGGAGTCATTCATCCTGATGTCCTCAATTGCTGCTGATACGCTGGTGATTCCCAAATACATAGCTCCAACCTCAACTTCCCCCAGACTTTAGATCTGTATTGGTATTACCTAGTGGACATTTCTATGGACAGTTCATATAGACTCAACTCATCTGCCGAACCAAGTATGTTCCTCCTGAATTCCTATCCTGATTACCTTCATCACAATCTACATAGGCCCACCAGCTAGAAACATTTATGAGCTTACATTCCTTCTTCCCATGTCTTACTCATCAGCATATCATATTCATTTCACTCCAACAATCTGTCTTGAATGTGGCCCTCCCTCTCCCCTCTCTCTTTAATTCATTAGAGCATGGGATTTGGAGTCAGGTGGTTTTGGGTTTGAATTCCAGCTCTACTATTTTTGGTTGTGTGATAGGAGAGTTATTTAACCTCTCTGAGCCTCAGTTCCCTCGTATGTAAAATGATGATAATAATACCTACCTCACAGGGTTGTTGTGAGGATTTAAATTAGATATTGTACGAAAAGTGCCTAGCACAGTGCCTGGCACACAGTAGAGTAGGTGCTCAATAAATGGTAGCTATTATTATTATTATTTTATCATTATTATTATTTACTCTAAATTGGTAGCAGTTTAGGGTATTTTTGGAAGATAAAGCTTTTGCAAAGGTAGGAGTGAAGCCTTGAGTGCTGGTTCAAAAATTAAAAGTGCCTGTATTCAGTCACTTAATGACTTCAGACCTTGACTATGATTTGAGAGGGGTCAGATCTTCATCCTGCCACATCGTGGCTTCTGGCCAGAGGCTGGGAAGGACTGTAACATTTGCAACCAGATCTGCCCTTTCTCGCCCTTCCTTCCTCCCATGACAGGCACAGTCCTGCCCAAGGAAGGCAGCAGTTTATCTCTGCAAGAACCAAGCAGTTCTTTCATGTTTGAGGGTTGGCTCTGTCTCCTCAGCTTGGATGTAAAGATTCTGTTTATCAAAGAAGGGATTTCAAATCCCATGTCAAACTAAATTCAACTCTTCGAACGTCTTCTAAGCAACATATATGCCTGTCACTAGAAGGCATGCACAATCGCATAGGTATAGCTAAGGAGAACATCGGCTCGTTCATGAAAAGCTGTAGCTGACCTCGAGGAAGAGTGTACAGTCATGGACATATTTGTGAAAAGGTTTAGTTTCTTCCCAAGTAGTCTCCTCTTTCCTCCCCGCTCCTCTCCTTGGGTCTTGATCCCTTGGAAAAAGCTCATGTCCGGAATACATGAGAAAAGCTTGGGAGAATCAGAGGTAGTGTTAGAAAGCAGTAAATTCAGTACAAACACTTCTGCCAAGTTGTATTTATTTGTGTGCAAAATGAGGACAGCCAGTCCTGGGACTCTGGAGACCAGAAAAGGCCTACAGCAATCCCAGGCTTAACAGATGTGCTTCTACAAATGGCATTAATATTCCAAAACTCTCCAAAACATAAATAGGAACAGGAGGAAGTGCTGGGACTACAATTCCCAGAGCGCTCAGTGAAAAGAAAAAAAAAATGAGGCGGGTAGAGCGGTGTATGCTGGAATGTGTATTTCTGGTAGGGCCGGCTAAGGCCACGCCTACCCCTTCCTGAGGCGGGGACGGTTTCTCGAAAGTAGTCGGTAGTTGTAGTTTTGCTAAACCTAGAGAGCTTCAAATTGCAAGCAAGGAGGCCGCGAGGCCTGACGGGATTTGTAGTCGGCGCAAGAGGCGGGCGCGCACGCGCAGCCGGGACCGGGGCGGGGCCGCGGCACTGCGGTGAAAGCCGAGGCAGCGGGCAGACGAGCAGGGGGAGGGCGGACATCTTGGGATCCGGAGAGTGGCCGGGCCGGCAGAGAAGGGCGCTCGGGACACCAGGTGAGCCGGGGATCTGGCCTTATGGCGTGGGGGAGGACGCCGCGGGTCGTCTGCTTCGCCGCCCAGTTTTGTCCTGCCCTGCGCTGAGCTGGCGGAAAGCTGCCCACACCCGGGAGTGGCTTCAGCCTTCAGACCCGGGAGCTAGCTGACGGTGGGGCGGGGGCGCCCGGGGCGAGGTTGCAGGGCTGGCGGGGAGCGGTGCCCTCCACCTGACCCGCCTGGCGCCTCCCATGAGAGGGATACCGCCTGAAATTCTCCCAGAGCAGGAAAGCTGCGCAGCGCCCCCTCCCTAGGATAGTGCCAACCCCCTACCCCTCCGCGCAAGGACAATTTCCCCGTCTCGTAGGACAGTGACACCCCCTTGTTCCGCCTCCTTGCACCGTGACAGATCTCACACCATGCGGCGCCCCCTCCTCTCAGTTCAGTGACATCCCACGGCTTTTCTTCCTTAGACCTGTGACAGCCCCCGCGACCCATGGCACCATCTTTTCCCACGATATCTCCCCAAGGCGAAAAGCCCACCGCCCCCTCATTACTCTGCACCTGAACCCCAAGCAGGCTCTGTCTCCCCAGCTTTCCCTTATTTACTACCGTCAATTTCCCCCTGCTGGTTTTTCCTTCTTAAAACCTTGACCTTTTCCATACTGGAAACCCTTACCTTTAGGTGCACTCCACCAGCCCAGTTTGCTGCTGTGGGCTCACCTGGGGACGCTGCCTGGCTGTCACTGCCGGTCTTTCCCCTTAACTAAATGTTCCATTCCTGCGCAAGGCCCCACCTCTGGTTCTCGGGTGCCCTTCCCTACCTACCACTCGATACCTGTGGACTTGGTTCTTTGCCCCAGGCTCTACCTCCATTTTGCATCTCCTCTACCAGCCTGTTTGGGACTGAGGAATGGGATGAGTTCACCACCTTGAGGGGCCGCTCACCCCTCTGGAAGACCTCGACAGCCACAGGAAAAGGCTTTATTTTCCAGTTTAGAAAAGTCTTCTAAAGTACTCCCTGTGAAATTAATACCAGGGCTAATCCAGGAAATCTAAAAGCAAATTAATGCCTTTTCTCAAGCAGTCTAAATTAATTTGACCCAAATAATTTGGATAATTCAGGCATCCTGAAATCCCTTCCTCTTGTTTATAGGCACCCAGGCCAGAAATGAGTTACTTGATGGGCCTGGAATCACGATTTCAGATGGAAGGATTTCTTAATTTTATGAGCCTGCACTACCCCCACCCCCCAGTCCTTACTTTTATTGCATTCCAGAGCTTTTTGAAAGGGGGGTGGTAGTCAGAAATAACTGTAGTAAGCAGCTTAGGTGATGAAAGTGTAGTCTGCCAGCACTAGGACCTTCCTCCTTTGCCCTTTGCCTTCTTATTCCACTGCCTGGAAGAGGTTAAGCCACACTCCCGGGTCCACATTAGGGCCTAAGGGCTCCGTTCTCTTCTCCTCACACCCTTTCTTGGAATGTTTGAATTCTGTGAATTAGAATGCCGGAAGTTCAGGCCCTGCGACCTTCTCTGAAGGGTAGTGGAGCCCGAGAGACTGGATGCTCTAAAGGTTATGCCTGGGGGCCCCAGGCCTGAACCAACTGGAGTAATTCCTACCGCCATTCCTGCAGCCGCAGGCAGGCTGGCAGGCCGGCAGGCTGGCAGGCCTTAGTGACTCACTGGCGGGAGCCTGAGAGTCTGCACAGGAGGGGGCCGAAAAGGATCATTCCTGAGCTCAGTGCTGGGGAGAGGGGGCGGGGTTGCTGATGCTCAGCCCCAGGAAAGGGAGGGTCAAAATGGCCTTAGAGTCCTGAGCCTAATCTCTCTCAGTTTCTTTCTCCCATCCAGTGTGGAATAAACAGGAACTGGAGCCTAGCTGAGGGGAGGGGCATGTCTGGGAGGGCTGCAGGGTCACTTGCTAAAGGGTTGAGTCAGGAAAAAAGCTCCAGTGATCCGCACAGCTCCACAGGGGATGTTGGCAGGGATTCTGAGGTCTTCTTTTACCCCGCCCCCGCCTATCCTAGGTCTGTTCTCAGAGCAATGGGCCGCGGAGACTGATCTGCCGCCATGATTGGAGGCTTATTCATCTATAATCACAAAGGGGAGGTGCTCATCTCCCGAGTCTACCGAGATGACATCGGGTGAGTCCTCTGGCGGAGCCAGCTGTGCCCCACCACTCCAGCCCCCCAGCCCCAGCATGCAGGATTAGGTCTGTTCCCACCAGAGGCTTGACTTGGGCCACCCTGACCCCTGGCTGCACCCTGGAAGCTCAGCTAGTGTAGCCTGGCTCCCATTAGGTCTGGTGGTATTCGCCCGGCAACCAGCCTGCTGGCCCCTAGGTGGGACCTGTGGAATGGCATGGTCCCACAGCTTTAGGAACGTCTGCCCTTCCTGCATCCTGTTTCTCTATTCAGGCCTGGTTGCTGGAGATGAGTGCCTTTGCCCAGGCTGGTGAATTTCTTCTGAGGAGAAGGAGAAATATCTCTAGTGGGTGGGGTTAGTGGCCAGGCTGGAGAGACTAATCCATCCAAGCCTTGCTCTGAGAAGCCCTTCCCATATCAAGCGCCTTCACAGGATTCTATTGAAAGCCTCTCCAGGCTACCCAATCCTCTCCTGCTCCCTTTCTCAGGAGTCAGGCTGCTGACTCAGCTGTCTTCAGTTCCTCTGGGCCATTCCTGGGGGAGAGGCTGGGAGGGAGCGTGAGGCACTCTCTGGGTCACTGAGAAAGGGCAGGGAGGCCATGCTACCCTCTCTGATTTATCAGAGTAGACCCAGAGCGGCTCCATATCCTGGGCCTTCACACAGAGCCACAGCCTGCCTTCTCATTCTGCGCCCCCTTGCACACCCTGGACCTATCCTAGCCTCCGCGGCGCTAATGAGATTAGGCTCCTCTGGTTCCTGCTGCCTGTTTTTCTTCCTCAGAGAGCTTGAGATAAAGTCACAGAATGGGCCTGTGGCAGTGCTCCTCATTTGGCTCCCTGGCTGATGGGCTGGCCTGGCCCTTGCGGGTGTTTGTCCATTGGCTGGTGGTGTGGCATGAGCTAGAGCTGCAGCTGTGACAAGGCCTGGCCTGCCTGAACCTGGCTGGCTACACCCCCCACTCCCGGCTCCCCTCCTGCGTTGGATGGACTAGGCAAGCCAAGGCCAGGTCACACGCCGCCTTGCCTGTCTTGTCTGCTTCCACCTCACGGTGTGTGCTGCCTTCCTGGTGTGTTGTGTGTCTAACCCTCTCTCTCGTTGCTGTCACTCTCCTCTTCTTGCTGGCGTCATTTCTCTCATCCCATCTCATTGACTGCCGTAGCAATAGGTAAGCGGCCTCTCAAGCTGCTGCCCAGGTACAGGTGGGTGGGGGCCCTGCCCCCATCATTGTTTTCCTGCATCCTTTTTCATTCCCTGAACTTGCTCTGGAGTTGGATCCTGGGCAAGAATGGGTAGCACAGTTCCATGGCCCCTTGGTACTTCCTCCTTTGTGACTTCTGAAGCCATGTTGGCTTTGTCTAACATCTGGAGGAGTCGGCCCTCCCCACTGGTGGGATCACTAGCGGGAGGACTGGAGAAGCAGTGTCTCTTTCTGTCTTGGACCTGGGAGCTTACAGGGAAGCTAGATAAAGCTGGGAAATTAGGGCCAGCCCTGGGAGTCAAGAATATCTGTCTCTAAACCTGATGAACCTCACTTTATTAAGGTTACATCGGCCTTAATAGTTGACTTCCCTATTTCTTGTGGCCTTTAGACACTAGCCCAGCTCAGGCACTCTTCCCATGCCTCCACAGGGAGTCATAAGAAGGGAACCACCCCAGTGATTTAGGCATTGGCTTTCTTTAGATTGTGTGTCAGACTTCTGCAGAAAGGTGGGTGGAGCTATTAGCAGCTGTGGTTGATCCTTGTGGGGTAAGGTTTGCCTGGGTGCTGAGCAGGCCCTATGCACCCTTTTCCCTCAGGAGGAACGCAGTGGATGCCTTTCGGGTCAATGTTATCCATGCCCGGCAGCAGGTGCGCAGCCCCGTCACCAACATTGCTCGCACCAGCTTCTTCCACGTTAAGCGGTCCAACATTTGGCTGGCAGCAGTCACCAAGCAGAATGTCAACGCTGCCATGGTCTTCGAATTCCTCTATAAGATGTGTGACGTGATGGCTGCCTACTTTGGCAAGATCAGCGAGGAAAACATCAAGAACAATTTTGTACTCATATATGAGCTGCTGGATGGTGAGGCTGGTGGGCTGGCAGGGCAGGGAGCCTAGGGTGGGAAAGAACCAGGCTGGGCCTGGCCTGAAAGTGGGTGTAGGTCCGAGGCTCTGGTACACTCTGAACTTTCTTTCCTGAGTATCTGGTCTCTTGGGCTAGGATCTCTGTGCCCCTCAGAAGGCCAGTTCACATCCAAACCTAAAGGCTGGTCTGAAATAGAACACAGAAATAGGCCAGCAGGTGGGGAGGGGAAGTTTTGGTCTTACAAGGGGCTAGGAACCTGACTCAGGTTTGGTGCTGAGCCTCCTGTATTCATCCTCTTTTCTTTGTGGCTTGGACCTTACTTCACTGACTGTCCACCCAGTTTTCCATTTCAGCAGCTGCTTCAGAGCCTGGGGGAGAGTGAGATACTACAAGCCCCTGGGGGTGCACTGTTATCTCTGTTTCTCTGTAGAGTGTGATCTAAGAGAGGTGAATCCTTCCACCTTCCCATTGTCTATTTTCTGGAGAAAACAGCTCAGAGCTTCTTGACTGGCCACCCACTGGCCATGTGACTCTTCTATTGATTTCTTTCTTTTTTTTTTTTTTTTTTTGAGACAGGGTCTTACTGTTGTCGCCTATGCTGAGTGCAGTGGTGTAATCGCAGCTCACTGAAGCCTTGACCTCCCAGGCTCAAGCAATCCTCCAGCCTTAGCCTCCTGAGTAGCTGGGACCACAGGCACATGCCACCATGCTTGGCTCATTTTTACTATTTTTTGTAGAGCTGGGTCTCGCTATGTTGCCCAGGCTGGTCTTGAACTCCTGGGCTCAAGTGATTCTCCCACCTTGGCCTCCCAAAGTGTTGGGATTACAGGCATAAGCCACTGCGCCTGGCCTTGATTTCTCTATTTGAAAAACTCAAACATTTGAATTGTTTTCCTATAAAGCAGAAATCACAGAATAAATGCTACAAAGCTAGAAGACTTTGTTGCAGATGATCCCACATGGTGTTTGGGAGTTGTGCCAGTCAGACATGTGTAGGTCCAAGTAGGGACTGGAATGAGAAGGTTTGTTCAGGGGCTGATGGTTCCCTTCTTTTTCAGAGATTCTAGACTTTGGCTATCCACAGAATTCCGAGACAGGCGCGCTGAAAACCTTCATCACGCAGCAGGGCATCAAGAGTCAGGTACTTGAATTGTGCAGACTATAGTCAGGGTGCAGGCCAATCTCCCTTCATCTCAGCTGGCCCCTGAGCCTTGTCTGAGCTGACTCATAAGCCCTCCCATAACAGGAAGTGCTGGCCTGAGCCTCCTGCCATGATTGCAGGCCTATTTTGCTCTATGTGGTCCTCCCACTGCAGGAGCAGCCAATTCAGCATCTCTGTTACCAGGAATACAGCTCAATCAGTTTCCTTTTGCACTGAGGGCTGGGGGAGGAGGCCTGGTCTTGAGGCCTGGTGTTCCTCAGGAAGAGAGAGCTTGGGCCCTCTCCTATAGGATCCAAACCTCATAGCTTTCTCCTCCTTTTCTGCCTCCCTTGCTGCTTCATGTGGGCACCTCGTTGGCCCTGCGGCCTCCAGCATCAGGTAAGCCCTTCCCTTAGCTTCTGCCCTTGCTGCTTTGCTTTGTTTCTCCAGGCCCTGCCCTTTGGGGCTTATAGGGGAAAATGGATTACAGGTGGGGACTAGAAGGGATGGGGAACGAGGGTGGAGTGGGGATAGAGACAGGATGATTAAAGGGAGAGGGGAGTGAGGCCCTTGCTGTTTGTTTCTGCTCCCATGTAGACAAAAGAAGAGCAGTCACAGATCACCAGCCAGGTGACTGGGCAGATTGGCTGGCGGCGAGAGGGTATCAAGTATCGCCGGAATGAGCTCTTCCTGGATGTGCTGGAGAGTGTGAACCTGCTCATGTCCCCACAAGGTAAGGTCCCTCTCACGACAAAGCTGGAGGGGGCCCAGGGCAGGATCCTGGGCCTGCCTGCCTGACTCTGTTGCTCCCCATTTATCTGTTCCATCACCAGGGCAGGTGCTGAGTGCCCATGTGTCGGGCCGGGTGGTGATGAAGAGCTACCTGAGTGGCATGCCTGAATGCAAGTTTGGGATGAATGACAAGATTGTTATTGAAAAGCAGGGCAAAGGCACAGCTGATGAAACAAGCAAGAGGTGCCTGAGGCAGGAGAGCTGGTGGGAAAGGGTGTCCCTTGGAGGGCTCAGTGGGGTCTAGTGAACCACAAGTTTCTTCTGGATTTCATTCCCACTGTAATTGCAAACTCTGTTCCTGACGGTAAGCCTGGCTGTTCGCTCTTGACATTAGTGCTAAGAGAGATGAGGGGATTGTCCTCAGAGCAAGCCCCTTTGTGTGGTCCCTAGGACCAAGGCCTCTTCTGTACATACTGACAGCCTCCTCTGCCCAGTGTGCCTGAAACACCCAGGTCCCGAGCAGCAGGGCCCCCAAGAGATGAGTTTACAAGGTTTTCCTCTCATCCCAAGCTCTGGGGCAGACCTCCGAGTCAGAAAGCTGCATTCTAGCAGCTTTTCATAGTCTCTGGTGCCAGCCTGGGGTGGAGTGGTCTCCTAGCATGACACCTGTCATTCTCCTGTACCAATGAGACCTCCTCTTGTGCCCCTGCTTGCAGTGGGAAGCAATCAATTGCCATTGATGACTGCACCTTCCACCAGTGTGTACGACTCAGCAAGTTTGACTCTGAACGCAGCATCAGCTTTATCCCGCCAGATGGAGAGTTTGAGCTTATGAGGTACATTGGGGTGTGAGGAGGCAGCCAGTGCTGCTGGCAGATTGGGGAGAGGAAGTGGGTCAGCTCTTTGGTAACCTTGCTTCCCATCCCATAAGGTATCGCACAACCAAGGACATCATCCTTCCCTTCCGGGTGATCCCGCTAGTGCGAGAAGTGGGACGCACCAAACTGGAGGTCAAGGTGGTCATCAAGTCCAACTTTAAACCCTCACTGCTGGCTCAGAAGATTGAGGTGAGGACAAGGGGCTCGGGGAGGAGGAAGAACTTGTCCCTAGGAATAAAGGCAGCTGATGTCACAGCTTGACAGAGCTCCCTGACAGGTGTGTCACTTCTAGGTGAGGATCCCAACCCCACTGAACACAAGTGGGGTGCAGGTGATCTGCATGAAGGGGAAGGCCAAGTACAAGGCCAGCGAGAATGCCATCGTGTGGAAGTGAGTCTTTCCTTCATTAGGCCACAGCAGGTTCAAGATCCCAGTGTACCCTCGTTTTCACCTTTGATCCTCCTGAATGAGGGGTGGGGGAGTGTGCCTGTTTGCTTTTCTAGGAGCCTCTGCTTGTACTGTCAGCCTTTATACCTCCATGTGAGTATGTACACGCCTGCATTTGGGTTCATGCACGTGCTTATTTTTTAAGATGCTTTGGCATTTCCCTGCTTGCCTCTGTAACGTATCTGTGAAGCAGACAAAGCAAAGATAGCATGCCCAAGTGTCTAGGCAGAAACTGCATCCTGTTGTCCTAAAGAAGTAGACCCAAGCTTCCATAGCAAGTGGTTAGCAGGGTCCTGATCACTTCTCCTTGTTCTGGCACCTCCTGCAAGCTCCTGGGCGTGCTCCTTTCTTAAAATGGGCAACTGCCCTTGAAACTCCTCCAAGCTACAATGGGCTGCCCGTTGTCCCTGTGTTCCTAGGATCAAGCGCATGGCAGGCATGAAGGAATCGCAGATCAGCGCAGAGATTGAGCTTCTGCCTACCAACGACAAGAAGAAATGGGCTCGACCCCCCATTTCCATGAACTTTGAGGTATGGCAGAGGAGGGGCCTAGAGTCATGCCAGGGTATGCTGGAAAAGCTCTTAGAGATCATTCCGATAAACCACTGCACCTTAGAGGTGAGGAAACAGGCCTTTAGAAAGAAGAACTGGCTTTAATTCATAGATCCATTCCTCCCCTTTCAAGCCTCTTAGTAGAAGTTACTATTCATAGTGAGGCAAATCTTTTACTTCTCTTAGCTTGTCCTAACACAGTTCTTTTTTTTTTTTTTTTTTTTTTTTTTTTTGAGACAGAGTATCACTCTGTCACCCAGGCTGGAGTGCGGTGGCCGGATCTCAGCTCACTGCAAGCTCCGCCTCCCAGGTTCACACCATTCTCCTGCCTCAGCCTCCCGAGTAGCTGGGACTACAGGCGCCTGCCACCTCGCCCGGCTAGTTTTTTTATATTTTTTAGTAGAGACGGGGTTTCACCGTGTTAGCCAGGATGGTCTTGATCTCCTGACCTCGTGATCCGCCCGTCTCGGCCTCCCAAAGTGCTGGGATTACAGGCTTGAGCCACCGCGCCCGGCCGTCCTAACACAAGTTCTTTCGAAAAACTTAGATTGTTTAAATGCCAGGTAAGACACAAAGTTTACTTACAGACAGGATAATGGGCTGACTTTGCTTTGCGCATGTTAGACATAATTTTCTCCACCTTATTTTTAAGTCCATAATATTGAGCAGGATAAGTATTATTCTAAAGCAGTTCGTTGGTTGCTGTCTCCTGCTGATGAAAGGAACTGATTCCGGGCGTCACCGGCAGGGCTTTCTTCTTCAGTCACCTCTTGGAGGGTCCCTCACCACCCCAGCTTCTTTAAGGACCCCAGCCATTCAAACACCTGTAGTAGAGATGAAGTAGGGCAGGGCAACGGGAATTCCCAGAGGAGAGCAGCTGTAAGAGGAAGGCCACATTTCTAATGAGCTGTCCTTGCCCAGGTGCCATTTGCGCCCTCTGGCCTCAAGGTGCGCTACTTGAAGGTATTTGAACCGAAGCTGAACTACAGCGACCATGATGTCATCAAATGGGTGCGCTACATTGGCCGCAGCGGCATATATGAAACTCGCTGCTAGCTGCCACTAGGCAGCTAGCCCACCTCCCCACCCACCCTCTTCCACAGGTCCAGGTGCCGCTCCCTCTCCCACCACACATCAGTGTCTCCTCCCTCCTGCTTTGCTGCCTTCCCTTTGCACCAGCCCCTGAGTCTAGGTCTGGGCCAAGCACATTGCAAGTGGGACTGGTGGAGTAGCCCCTGGGCTCCCTGGACAGGGAAGTTCTGAGGCTCCTGCTCTCCCCTCCACCTGTCTGTCCTGGCCTAGTGCCAGGCTCTGAGTTCTGTGACCAAAGCCAGGTGGGTTCCCTTTCCTTCCCACGCCTGTGGCCGCACCTCTGGAGTGGGAGGGTTGGTTGCACCCCTCACCTCAGAGCTCCCCCAAAGGCCAGTAACGGATCCCCAGCCCTCAGTCCCTACTCTGCTTTGGGATAGTGTGAGCTTCATTTTGTACACGTGTGACTTCGTCCAGTTATAAACCCAATAAACTCTGTAGAGTGGAGTTGCTGGCTAAGTGTTGATGTGGGAGCTACGTGGGGAGGGAACTGAACTGGTGTTGCTCTCTCCGCAGTTTTCTGTTCTGAATACTCTAAAGGCTCTTTCCTTGTCTTGTCCCAGTTAGGTGTCTCCTGGGCCATCCGAGCCCTTATCCTTGTGGGTTTTGGGCCCAGGTTTCCTGGCTCCTCTAAGTAAGCCTCAAGGGCAAGCAGACCCAGCGGGCCCCAGTACCCTGGGGGTAGATCTTTCCCTAGCTCCTTTTTATTCCCCCTGGTCCTCGGACTCCTAGGCTCAAGAGATCCTACCTGCCTCAGCCTCTGGAGTAGCTGGGATTACAAGCACACGCCACCACAGCACCCAGCTCTTTCTCCAATTCTTAGGCAGACATTTTCTAATTAGATTAAGTATAGATTAAGTGAAGTTTACATTTGGTCTTATAGCCATCCTAAGAAATTGACCTTTTAATTCCATCATTTACCCAGGCTTCCCAAATCTTGCTGAGTGGGTGGTAGGAGGAAAGATTTGCAAGCAGAATAATACAATGGACTGGGTGCGGTGGCTCACACTGTAACCCCAGCGCTTTGGGAGGCCGAGGTGGGTGGATCACCTGAAGTCAGGAATTCGAGACCAGCCTGACCAACATGGAGAAACCCCGTCTCGACTAAAATTACAAAAGTAGCTGGGCATGGTGGTGCATGTCTGTAATCCCAGCTGTTCGGGAGGCTGAGGCAGGAGAATGGCTTGTACCCAGGAGGTGGAGGTTGCAGTGAGCCAAGATCACGCCATTGCACTCCAGCCTGGGCAACAAGAGTGAAACTCCGTCTCAAATGAAAAAACAAAAAAAAGAATATGATGCATCTCCATGTCTCATCACCCAACTTCAACTATGATCAGTGTGTGACCTGTTCCTTAATATCACATCCAATCTGTGTTCACTAACCAGGTGTCTTACCAAATTTTTCCAGACAAGGTCCATTGTGGTTGGTTAATGCTTCTCAAATTTTAAAAATTGATGTTTCCCTTCAGGTCTTGCAATTTTGTCGAAGAAACCAGAGTTCTGTAGTTTCCCCCATCAGAATTTGCCTGTTGTCCCCAAGAAGTCACTTAACATATTCCTCTTTACCTATATTTCCTGTAAAATGGTTCAGTATCCGGATTGATTCCTCATGATGGCAGTGTTTAATCCAAAGAGGTGAATGGGTAATGTAATTTTCGGTGCCACTTTTAGAAAACCATCGGAGGAATATTTACGTTTTAAATGTAAAGCAGTAGCGTCATTTTGGAGGAAATTCCTAACTTCCTGAGGGAATCAGTGAAAGGAAATAGCCTTTTACTAGCATTTACTGAGTGCGGAGAAGTCTGCTTTGGGTGTACGTAAGGAATAATTTATACAGGCCACATTGTCCTGGTTTTCTTGCCCTTTGGCGGTGGATTTGGTCGTGCCCTGGGGTGGTGGAAGAACTGAATTGGCTTCATTCACAAAGGTCGGCTGAATTAAGTGTGAAGAGGCAGGTCGCGGCGGGGAGGCGGGTGGCGCTGGCAACCAGGCTGAGGAGCCCGTAGGGTGTGGGGACCCACGAAGCAAAGCACTGAGCAGGGGGCTTCTGAGAGGGACCGGGGTGAGTCAGCAAAGCTCTGGGCGGGCTCCAAAATGGACCTGGCTGGGTGCGCAGCAGCAGCAGCAGCAGACGCGCCTCGGGGGAGCGCATAAAACCTGGCAAAGCCAAAATACTTTATCAGCCGCTTGCCTCTTGGGAGGCTCCCATCCGCCAGACCACCGGTGCCTCGCGGCCCTGATAAACCTTGAGCTCCCACCCCACCCCTCGCTCCGAAAACTCCACCTCCCAGAAGGCAGCAAGAACCGCACATGTGGCTAATCTTTCAGCGGAAAAGGCGTCGCGCACGCGCAGAGAGAGCGGCTCCGGCGCAGACTCGGCGCCTCTCCTCAAGGCCCCGTTCGCCCCGCCCACCGGGCTCCGCGCACGCCGCTCCTTTTCTTGCGTCACCGCTACGCATGCGCCTTGCAAGGAAGGGCGAGCTTTCGGGGGCAAGGCAGGGGGCGGGCCTAGGCCGGGGTCTCACAGCGACTGCGCGGACGGGCTCCTGACTGGAACATGGCGACTTGCGCCGAAATCCTGCGGAGCGAGTTCCCCGAAATTGACGGACAAGTCTTCGACTACGTGACGGGTAAGCAGAACTGAATCGGCCGGCTGAGGAGACCGAAGTGGATGTTGGGGGAAAGTCTAAGCGAGCGTCGTGCCTGGGACTGTTGCCAGGCCTCTCCTCTGCATGACCTCTTGTCCCGGGGGCCGGTTGGGTCTGGAGCCTGGAGTGGGGCCTCTGTCTGGGGACTGAAGCTGCTTGTGTGTCCACCCTACCCGATACCTTCCTCGTTCTACCACGCCCTGCTCAGGCGTCTTGCACAGCGGCAGCGCGGACTTCGAGTCTGTGGATGACCTGGTGGAAGCTGTGGGGGAACTATTGCAAGAGGTGTCCGGGGACAGCAAGGATGACGCGGGCATCAGGGCCGTGTGCCAGCGCATGTACAACACTCTGCGCCTGTATGTGCCAGGGAGTACGGGTTGATGGGGGCGAAAGGGCGGCGAACGGTCCGGAGACAAGAGGTGGGGGAAGAAGATCTGATGGCCATAGAGCTTTTCCCTCAACTCCTAACTGCGCTTTCTATCCCTACCCACATAGGGCTGAGCCACAGAGCCAGGGAAATAGCCAGGTGCTACTGGACTCTCCCATCCAGTTGTCAAAGATAACAGAGAACTACGGTGAGAGTGAGGGGAGGTTGAACTAACTGCCCTCCTGTCCTTTTCTCCGCCCCCAACCATCTGCTCCCTGCAGCTTAGGGCTCCTACGTCTTTTCCACAGGACAGGGTTGTAGGAGCTAGTTGATGTCTTCCCAGAAGGCAAAAGACCCCATGATGGGGATGGGGAGGAGGTTGGAGGGTTCTCCCAGCTCTTGGGTGTGGTAGGAAGCATAAGAGCCTGGAGCTGGGCAGACTTGCTTTCACCCCCAATTTTGCAACTTACTAACCAGCTGCATGATCTTGTAAGAGTTACCTTCCCCAGCCTCGTCTATGCCTCTTTATCCTTTTATGTGAGTTTTTTGTTTGTTTTGTTTGTTTTTGTTTTGTTTTAGTGCAGGGAAGATAATAGCCATCTATCTGCAGGATTATAAGGCTTTATAGAAAACGTCTGTGTCTGTGCCTGGTTCATATTAGTCACTCAAAGTGTTAGTTTCCCTTCCCTCAGGGAGAAGGTGACTGCTTTTCTTATCGCTTACAGACTGTGGAACCAAACTTCCAGGACTGCTAAAGAGGGAACAGTCCTCGGTGAGGAGGAGGAAGCAAGGGAGGGGACTGTGTCTGTGATGGGGTTGGGAGTTGACTGTCTAATTGGAGTATCTTTTTGGGGGATTTCTGACTATGTCTTTCCCTGAGCCTTTGAGTCTGTTCATCATGGGTAAGTTAAGAGGGTTTACTCAAGATGTTCTCTCTTGGGGTTCCTTTCTGAGCCTACACCCTAGAGTGAAGTCAATGTGTTTGGACCCTTAGACAGTGAATGCAAAGAAGTTGGAGAAGGCCGAGGCTCGACTTAAGGCAAAGCAGGAGAAGCGCTCAGAGAAGGACACGCTCAAGACCAGCAACCCTCTGTGAGTGGGGGAAGCATGGCTCAGAAGAGAGCGGAGCAGTTTTTGCCTGGACAGAAGGTGGTGGGGAGCACTAAGAGCTGTCCATTTCTCCCTTTAAAGAGTCTTAGAAGAGGCATCAGCCAGCCAGGCAGGCAGCAGAAAAGAGAGTCGGCTGGAATCATCTGGCAAGAACAAATCCTATGATGTGCGAATTGAGAACTTTGATGTGTCTTTTGGCGATAGGTGAGGGGATAGTGGTGACGGGGTTGGCTTTCTTTTTCTAATCAGAGGAGAATTTGGAGAGATGAAACGGGGCTACAAACAATGTGAGGTTTGTCATTAAACTTGCTGTGCACCTATTTCTAGAGCATCTTTGGTCTCCTTTCTCCACTCCTGCAGAGTATTGCTGGCTGGAGCAGATGTGAACCTGGCATGGGGCCGCCGTTATGGGCTGGTGGGGCGGAATGGGTTGGGGAAGACAACGTTACTGAAGATGCTAGCCACCCGGAGTCTGCGGGTTCCAGCCCACATTTCCCTGCTGCACGTTGAGCAAGAGGTTGCTGGAGATGACACTCCTGCCCTGCAGAGTGTGCTGGAGAGTGACAGTGTGCGAGAGGATTTGCTACGGCGGGAGCGGGAGCTCAGTGCCCAGATTGCTGCTGGCAGGTGAGGGCTTCCGGCTAGGGAGCAACCAGCAGCTGCTGTCCCTCACAGAGTGCCTGCCATCCTGGAACAATCCATAATTTGCATGTCCATCCTAGTAATCAGCAGAGCTTAGAACTTGGCACTCTGGGACTGAGAAGCCCTTGTTCTTTCCACAGTGCCCATTTCCATAGTGCCCAAGGTAATGAGCACTGTGCAAATCCTTCCTGTATTCTCTTCCTCTTCCAGCCACAAGGTAGCCAATGGCCTTCTTTCCAATGGTATAGGGTGCAGGACATCCTCCTGGACTGCCCCCACTTAGGCCAATTGCTGTTTCTCCTCCCTCCAGGGCAGAGGGCTCTGAAGCTGCAGAGCTGGCAGAAATCTATGCCAAACTGGAGGAGATTGAGGCTGACAAGGCACCTGCTAGGTATTTAAAGCTCCCCCTCCTTCCTTCAGATTTCCTTTCCCTTCTGTGGACTGTTCCAACTGAGTTTTTCAATTTCTTCTCTACTAGGGCGTCAGTCATTCTCGCTGGGCTTGGCTTTACCCCTAAAATGCAGCAGCAGCCCACCCGGTGAGTGACCCTTGCCATTCTTGGCTTTGAACCCTGTTGTCTCAGCCGCTTCCTGCCCTGATGAACACCCACCCCTAATGTGGCTCCATCATTCTTTAGGGAGTTCTCAGGTGGCTGGAGGATGAGGCTGGCCCTGGCCCGGGCCCTATTTGCTAGGTGAGTCTTCTGGGCCAGTGTATGGATCCCTGTGGAAGATTGGTCTTAGCTCTTGAGAAGTGGCATGAGTTGCTGACCGAAAACCTCATGCGGTGTATTCTTTTTCATAGGCCAGATCTTCTGCTGTTAGATGGTGAGTTTGAAATGGGGTACCCTGACTTTAGGATGGACGGGGGTGGTAGCATCCACATTCCTAGTTCTCCAGCCCTTCAATCCCAAGTGTGTGCTCCCCTCCTTCTCCAGAACCTACAAACATGCTGGATGTCAGGGCCATACTGTGGCTGGAGAATTACCTGCAGGTGAGTGCCTGTGGTTGCTGGAGTGGGTTGGGAAAGGTCGGCCTCCAAGATACCTGGGGGCCTGAGAACTGACTGCCCTCCCAAACTGGGCCTGCTGTCCTGTGACCCCTCAGACATGGCCCTCCACAATCCTAGTCGTCTCCCACGACCGCAACTTCTTGAATGCCATCGCCACGGACATCATCCACCTGCACAGCCAGCGGCTAGATGGTTACCGGGGAGACTTTGAGACCTTCATCAAGAGTAAGCAGGAGCGGCTGCTCAACCAGCAGCGTGAATACGAGGCACAGCAGCAGTATCGCCAGCACATCCAGGTGTGGGGCCTGGCAGGGCTAGGGGTCCCATCCCAGGGGTTCCAGAGTGGGGGATGTTGGGGAGTTTGACCAGTGCCTGCACTCTTCCACCTGCAGGTTTTCATTGACCGGTTTCGCTACAATGCCAACAGGGCCTCTCAAGTGCAGAGTAAACTCAAGATGCTGGAGAAGCTGTGAGTACAGCATCCTTGGCCGGGCCCTGACTCCTGTTCTCTTGGTCTCCTTCCTTATTTGCAGGCCACCCTTGCCCTACCATTCCAGGTCTCCCCTTCGCTAGAAGCCACCTGTGACTTCCTCCTCTGCTGGGAGGCAGAGTATTCCACATTGTTCTTGGAAGGCTAATCTTGACTAGCACGTGGCAACCACTAATTTACTTCCTGTTTCTGCTTCTATGTATCTGCTTATTCTGGGCGTTTCATATAAATGGAATCGTACAGTATGTGACCTTTGTGCCTGGCGTCTTTCACCTGGCATCATGTGTGAGGCTCATCCATGTTGTAGTGTGCATCAGAGCTTCATTTCTTTTTTTTTTTTTTTTTTTTTTTTTTTTTCTTTTTTTGAGGCGGAGTCTCGCTCTGTCGCCCAGACTGGAGTGCAGTGGCCGGATCTCAGCTCACTGCAAGCTCCGCCTCCCGGGTTTACGCCATTCTCCTGCCTCAGCCTCCCGAGTAGCTGGGACTACAGGCGCCCGCCACCTCGCCCGGCTAGTTTTTGTATTTTTTAGTAGAGACGGGGTTTCACCGTGTTAGTCAGGATGGTCTCGATCTCCTGACCTCGTGATCCGCCCGTCTCGGCCTCCCAAAGTGCTGGGATTACAGGCTTGAGCCACCGCGCCCGGCCAGAGCTTCATTTCTTTTCGTGGCTGGATAATCTATTGTGTGAATATACAACATTTTGTTTATTGAGTCATTAGGGGACATTTGGGTTGTTTCCATTTTGGTAATTATGAGTAATGTTGCTGTGGACACTGGTGTACAAATTTTTGTGTGGTCATATGTTTTCAGCTTGCTTGGGTGCATATCTAGGCTCAGAATTGCTGGGTTACATGGCAATTCCACATTAATGTTTTGAGGAACTGTCAAACTGTTTTCTACAGCAGCAACATCATTTTGCATTCCTACCAGCAAGGAATGAGAGTTCCGATTTCTTCACGTCTTTGGCAACACTGTTATTGACTGTTTGTTTTTTTAGTTTTAGCCATCCTAGTGGCTGTGAAGTGATAGCTCATTGTGGTTTTGATTTGCATTTCCTTAATAACCAATGACAATGTGCACTGGGAGTTTAACCTTGAAGTGCCCTTTCTATAAGTGCTGGCAGGAAGCTTAAAATCATAAGGCTTAGATGTTTGCAACATGGAAACATCACAATATAGTAACTGGGGGTAAAAAGTCACAAAAAGCCTAATTCTATTTTTTAGCATGCAGTAAATGAGAACAGTGTACTCTAAAGTAATGATACCTGAGTGGTAGGAGTATAAGCCCTTTCTAAGTTTTCTCTGAACATATATTACTTGTATAGGAAGTTGTTTTTTTAAGTCATAAATCTAGTCTACCTGATCTCTTCCCCCAGGCCTGAGCTGAAGCCTGTGGACAAGGAATCAGAGGTCGTAATGAAGTAAGTGCTGGGCCAGTGGGGCTGGTGGGGAATTGCTTGCTTCCAACTGCCCCCACATCCTCACCCCTACCTCCTGCAGATTCCCTGATGGGTTTGAGAAGTTCTCGCCACCAATTCTGCAGCTAGATGAGGTGGATTTCTACTATGATCCGAAGCACGTCATCTTCAGTCGCCTATCCGTGTCTGCTGATCTCGAGTCTCGCATCTGTGTGGTATGGCTGCTGTTTCTCTGTGCTGTGAGCTGGGAGTCTCCTGTCACAGTGTGTGGTGTGGATTGGCCCAGATCCTCAAGCTGTAAAGGGATGAGGTCCATGGAACAGGAGAGAGGACCTGGGCTAAGGACTTGGCAGGACTTATACTAGCCCTGTCCTCTGGCTGCACAGCGCTGCTCTTCAGGGAGGAAGAGCCTGGTATATAGTGTTTTAAAAATACTTAAAGTAGTGCTTTACCTTATTGATCTTAGTTCTGAGTTTTCTAAATCTTGAGACATTGAGGAGACAGCATGGGCTTCAGGGTCAGACTTCGGATCTTGACTATACCATTTCCTAGCTTGGTTACCAAGCAGCTTCCTAATCCTTAAGATGGTGCTGGCATCTGCCTGGGATGGTATTGGGAGAAGTAAGTCCCCCCCAGCACTTAGCAAATACTCAAGTATTGATCCCCTTAGTACATGTATTTTTCTTTTCTTTTCTTTTTTTTTTTTTTGAGACAGAGTCCCGCCCTGTTGCCCAGGCTGGATTTCTATGGCACGATCTTGGCTCACTGCAACTTCCGCCTCCTGGGTTCAAACAATTCTCCCTCAGCCTCATGAGTAGCTGAGATTACAGGCACCCGCCACCATGCCCAACTTATTTTTTGTATTTTTAGCAGAGACAGCGTTTGACCATGTTGGCGAGGCTGGTCTCAAACTCCTGACCTCAAATGATTTGCTTGCCTAGGCCTCCCAAAGTGCTGGGATTACAGGCATGAGCCACTGCGCCCGGCTAGAGTCCTTAAAAGTATTTTTTTGGTTGTTGAAGGAGTCATTGGGACTGGGGACTGCTTGAGACCCCTTCTAATTTCCTTCCCTTCTGTGTTACACACAGCAGTGCTCTTTTTATTGATACATAATTATACATGTTTACGGGGTACAGAGTGATATTTCCATACATGTGTAATGTTTGAATCAGGATAATTAGCATATTCACCATAAACATTTATCACTTTATGTTGGGAACATTCAAAATCATCTAGCTTTTTAAAAATGTACAATCAGTCATTGTGAACTGTAGCATCCCTGCAGTGCTGTAGAACCCTTTAACTTATTCCTCCATTCCTCCTATCTAGCTACAATTTTGTTTTGGTTAACCAACCTCTCCCGATCCCTTCTCTCAACTCCCCTCCTCCCCGCTTACCCTTCCCAGCCTCTAGTAACCAGAACTCTACTCTCTACTTCTATATGCTAAACATTTTTTAGTGCCCATATATGAGTGAGAACTTACAGTATTTATTTTTCTGGCACACACTGTATGACGTTTTCACGTTTCTTAAGGTTGGAGAGAATGGGGCCGGGAAGTCTACCATGCTGAAGCTGCTTATGGGGGACCTGGCACCTGTTCGGGGCATCAGACATGCTCACAGGTCAGGCCCCCCCCCCGCCTCAATGAGCACACTTGCAGGCACCCATGCTTCCTGCGCTCCTTCATGGCTGTTGCCTTTGTCTGCTTTACCACCTCGGTTTCTGCCTTCAGGAATCTGAAGATTGGGTATTTCAGCCAGCACCACGTGGAGCAGTTGGACCTAAACGTCAGTGCTGTGGAACTGCTGGCACGCAAGTTTCCTGGTGAGTTGGGGATTTGAGTGGGGGAAAGAGGGATGAGACTGACCCCGGCAGCTAGACTTGCCTTGGGGTGAGTGCAGAGCAGCCCTCCCAAGCCTAGATGGAAGGACATGGGGACTTGGAGGTGTGGCTGGAGGGAGGGAGTTGGGCCAAGAAGCCACCTGATCTGGGGAGTCCTTTTCCAGGGCGACCTGAGGAGGAGTACCGTCACCAGCTGGGTCGGTATGGCATCTCCGGAGAACTGGCTATGCGCCCTGTTGCCAGCTTGTCTGGGGGCCAGAAGAGCCGAGTGGCCTTTGCTCAGATGACTATGCCCTGGTGAGGCCTCATTTTCTAGAGCTCTTCCCCTCCCATTTCCCCTTCTTGCCCAGTAGAAAACTGTATCAGAAGGCTTTATTTTCTCTCACCGCACCCCTTCACTGCCTACCTTCCTGGGTTCTGCCTTCCAGCCCCAACTTCTACATTCTGGATGAACCCACAAACCACCTGGACATGGAGACCATCGAGGCTCTGGGCCGTGCCCTCAACAGTTTCAGGGTGAGTGTGCCTTCACCCTGCCCACTCCTCCCCAGGCCTCGGTGCCTCTCGTGTCCCCCTCAGCACCTCCTGCTCTCCTGTCTTTCAGGGTGGCGTGATTCTGGTGTCCCACAATGAACGCTTTATCAGGCTGGTGTGCCGGGAGTTATGGGTGTGTGAAGGAGGCGGCGTCACCCGCGTGGAAGGAGGATTTGACCAGTACCGCGCCCTCCTCCAGGAACAGTTCCGCCGTGAAGGCTTCCTTTAGGGCTACCAGGCTGAGGACTCGCCCAGGACATGAACTGGTCTCTCAGACCCCTGGGCCACCACATAGGCCACCAACTCCAGGCCGTGGACTTCCCCCAACTTGGGGACAGCCTTATTCCCAAATGTCTCTCTCCTTTTGACTGGAGCATCTTCTGCACAACCTTGGGAGCCCATCCAAGGGTTGGTGAGGACTGGTCTCCCGGGGGCCGGGGGTCTGGGGGTACCCTCTGGGGTTATAGGTTTCCCCACTGCCCCAGCTCTGACTGGACCCCAAGTGGCTGCTATGTAAATTAAATGTCTCCCTGCGTCTCCTTTGCCTCATGTCTGCTGCTCCCTGGGCAGTGGTTGTCTCCTGTTGAGGGCTGTGGACTCTCGGATTGGCCTTTTCCTATGGCACTTGTTTCACTCACGTGGAGGAAGCAATGGCAGCACCAGCCTTGCCTCTAGAAGAGACATTGTCAAGCTGCTGGGGCATGGAGGTCATCAGCCTGCCTGGCCTTGGGGTGGGCTGAGCCAGTGGAATGAAGGGCAGTGTATTGGCATCACTGCGGTGCTGTTAGCCCTAGCCTGGGCTCAGCCTCAGCTGAAGGGGTCTTGGGTTCTGCCACCACAGCCCCCGCTGATGAGCAGTTGAACTGATTCTGTAACCTGGTCTCACACGTGGCTGGCTACTTTCTCCAGTGGTATCTGGCTCCGGCTTGCCCTGCTTCTCTGCTCTCTAGACTCAGCGCTGAAGAGAAACTGTCTTTGTCCTCACTTTGCTTAGGTGATTGCATGTTCTTTGTATTTCCTCTAACCATATAGGAGGGGCCTGGGAAATAGGGAATTTAGGACAGGGTCTAACAGGAAGACATAGAACGCTTTGTTTTCAAATTAAGCAATCTTTAAGAGGGGAGAGATGTTGAACAGAATATCATTTATAAATATTATTTCTTGAGGAGTTAGCCGTTGTATGTAATTATTATGCAGAGGACGTTAAAATGGAGACATTTGAGCTGAGCACAGTGGTGCACACCTGTAGTCCCAGCTATTGCTGAGGCTGAGGTGGGAGGATTGCTTGAACCCAGGAGTTTGAGGCCAGCCTGGGAAACTTAGTGAGACCACTTCTCTCAAAAGAAAAAAATTAAACGGACATACTGCTTTGCTCTCAGTGACAACAAAGGAACCAGTCAGCAGAAAGCACTTGCTGCCTTCACGCAGACTGTAGTCAAAAAGCTCAACCAGGCCAGGAGCAGTGGCTCACGCCTGTAATCCCAGCACTTCGGGAGGCCGAGGTGGGTGGGTCACCTGAGGTCAGGAGTTCAAGACCAGCTAGGCCAACATGGGGAGGCCCCATCTCTACTAAAAATACAAAAATTAGCCGGGTGTGATGGCACATACCTGACGTCCCAGCTACTTAGGAAGCTGAGGCAGGGGAATAGCTTAAATTTGGGAGACAGAGGTTGCAGTGAGCTGAGATTGTGCCATCGCACTCCAGCCTGGGTGACAGAGCGAGACTCCGTCTCAAGAAAAAAAAAAAGCTTGACCAGAGAATCTTAACTCTGAGCTGCTGAGGGTAGCATGGTGTGGGTCGCTGGGGAGAGAGCCCTGTTTCAGGGGTTAAAGCAAGATAAAGACGGCAAGGCTCTGTGGACTGGTAAAGCTGGCAGAAGGACCACTGATGTGCCTGCCTCCTTGGCATCCTTCCTCCCATGTCTGTGGCCATGGGCACCCTTAGCTCAGCACTGCAGAGAGCTTGCTCACAACCCTCATAATTCTCTTCCAACTTCAGACCCACAGGTGAGTGTATCAGGGAGCCATCCATTATAGGATCATGCCTGCCTGCTCACCAGGCTTTCAGCCTCTGAGCCCTTCACCAATGGTGAACCCCAAAGGAGTTCTCTCAACTTTTTATAGAGTCCTTGGAAATGACACCAAATCTGCTTTTGTGCTTCAAGAGCACTGGAGTTGGAGTCTAGTATCAGATCTCAGCTCTATTGCTGGTAACAGAAATAACCACAGCTGGTAGCAGAAGGTAACCACAACAAATTCCTCAACTTTTCTGAACACCTACCTGGTTTCTTTATAGGACTATTGTGAGGATTTGCTAACAACAATATATAAGCACTCAAAAAAGTGACTCTTGTGTGACCATCTGATTTGAAGGACTATCATATGGGAAAAGAAGTGATATTTCACTGAGTGACTCCAGAGACAGATCAGTTTGGGCTCAAAGGATGGAAAACTTGACTAACTCAGGCTGTCTTCTGAGAATTCCCAGTCAGTGGGACTGTTCAGCCCTGCTTTAGAGAAGGGCCCTCCCTGGGGCAGGAGGCAGCACTAGGTGGGCCTCCAGGATGGCTTCCAATTTTATGATTCCATGAAAGTTGTGTGAGCAGCCTGCATGTATGACAACGTGAGCTGGTGCTGCAGGACTTCAGAGAGGCTGGACCAAGGAACTGGAGCAGCTGAGAAAGGCCTAGCTTTTGGAGGTGAGAGGGGAATCAGCAGAAGATAGTTGTTTTGAAGGATGGAAAATGCGGTGTCAGCCAGCTCCATTTCGGAAAGCACAGGACAGAGAAGGGAGAGAGGAACCTGGCGTGGAAGAGTGGGAGCTCACTCCTGCTCACTCTGAACTGCACACCATGGCAGCCTCCTCTTCACTCGCAAACCCCACTTAGTTGGGGGGCTGTCTTTCCACAGCTGCTGACTCTGGAGCTGCTCTGCTGACATTAGGCCTCAGTGCACAGAATCATCACTGAAATCCTGGGCTCCCTGTTTCTCCTGGCCAGACCACACTCACCAACACCTTCACAGGCAACCTGTCTGATCCCCAGTAGGGCCTGGACTCCCTCAATTCCAGCCCCTCCAACTGGGCTGCTTGCACTTTGTGCTCACCCCAGTGAGCTGCGTGAGATTGCAGTTCCCACTTGGCCATGACATTCTCAAAGGCCAGACCATGGCTTACTCGTCTCTGCATCTGCTGTGCCTGTCACAGGTTGGGTGCCCTGGGAAGCAGCTTGGGGAGGCCAACATACAGGGCATTTATTGGGGTTGCTCCTGGAATCAACACCCAGGAAAGCAGGCCCAGGAGAAAGACTGGAGCAGAGAGAAGTTGAGCAGCAATGCAAGCCGTGTGCGCCTCAGCCGGCTCAGCCCTGCAGAGTTAGGACGTCCTAAGTCAGGGCAGGT
The DNA here is from genome assembly GCF_007565055.1 of Rhinopithecus roxellana. Classification (NCBI taxonomy): domain Eukaryota; kingdom Metazoa; phylum Chordata; class Mammalia; order Primates; family Cercopithecidae; genus Rhinopithecus; species Rhinopithecus roxellana. The sequence goes on along the minus strand of NC_044549.1, from coordinate 130,942,516 downwards.
GGTCAGGCTTCCATTCTGATCAGGTGCTCGGCCTTTGGGTGCCAGCTGCCCCCAGGAGCATGGCCTGGGGAGAGGACTTTTTTTGTTTGTTTTTTGAGACGGAGTCTCACTCTGTCACCCAGGCTGGAGTGCAGTGGCACAATCTCAGCTCACTGCAACCTCTGCTGGGTTCAAGCGATTCTCCTGCCTCAGCCTCCTGAGTAGCTGGGATTACAAGTGCCTGCCACCATGCCCGGCTAATTTTTGTATTTTCAGTAGAGGCAGGGTTTCACCATGTTGGCCAGGCTGGTCTCCAACTCCTGACCTCAGGTGATCTGCCTGCCTCAGCCTCCCAAAGTGCTGGGATTACAGGCATCAGCCACTGCGCCCAGCCTTAAAAGAGCCTTTTTTTGAGACAGGATCTCACTCTGTGGCCCTGGTTGGAGTGTGGTGGCAAAATTATAGCTCACTCCAGCCTCAGACTCTCCAGTAGCTGGGACCACAGGCATGCAGCATTGCGCCCTGCTAATTTTTAAATTTTTTTTGTAGGAACAGGGTCTCTATGTTGCCTAGGCTGGTCTTGAAATCCTAGCCTCCAGTGATCCACTTACCTTGGCCTCCCGTGGTGATGGAGTTACCAGTGTGAGCCACCATGCTCAGCCAGGGCCTTTTTTTTTTTTTTTTTTTTTAAACTTCCCCTTGTTTCAAGACAATGCTAAGGAACTTTAAAATCGTAACAGTTCATATTTACTGGGCTCTTACTGTGTAATGGCAGGGTTGTAATTGTGTTACGTATATTAGTCAATCCTCACAACAGCCCTATATGACTGGCATAATTATTATACCCTTGTTTTGTACCTGAGGAAATACAGGGAATTGACATACTGGATGGCAGGACTGGGACTCCAGGCCAGTCTGACTCTGGAGCACAGCTGGTTGTGTGTATGTATGTGTGTGTGTGTGTGAGAGAGAGAGAGTGACAGAGTCTCACTGTCACCCAGGCTGGAGTGCAGTAGCTCAATCTTGGCTTACTGCAACCTCCACCTCCCAGGTTCAAGGGATTCTCCTGCCTCAGCCTCCTGAGTAGCTGGGACTACAGGCATGCACCACCACGCCCAGCTAATTTTTGTATTTTTAGTAGAGATGGGGATTCACCATATTGGCCAGGCTGGTCTCGAGCTCCTGACCTCAGGTGATCCACCCGCATTGGCCTCCCAGAGTGCTGGGATTACAGGCGTGAGCCACCGCACCCGGCTGAGGAGCACAGGTCTTAACTGCCACACTATGCTGCCACCAGTACCTTAATGTGCAGAAGAGTGATGGCTTGTTAATTCCATCACTTAAAACTTGTTCTTAGTGGCAGGGACAGGGAGCTTGAACATACTTCTCTCAGGAGAGCAAGCCAGTAAGTAGGAGTTCCTGGGACAGTGGCTGACACATGCTAGGTGCTCAGTGAGTAGTTAGTTGTTAGTGAAATAAATGGGGCTGGGCACGGTGGCTCACACCTGTAATTCCAGCACTTTGGAAGGCCAACGTGGGCGGATCAGTTGAGCCCAGGAGTTCAAGACCAGCCTGGGCAACATGGCAAAACCTCGTCTCTAAAAAAGATAGAAAAATTAGCCAGGTATGAGGGTGTGTGCCTGTAGTCCCAGCTACTTGTGGGGCTGAGGTGGGAGGATCACTTTAGCCCAGGAGGTTGAGGCTGCAGTGAGCTGTGATCATGCCACTGTACTACAGTCTGGGGGACAGACCAAGACCCTGTCTCGATAAATAAATAATTAACACACAATTCGTGGAAGAGTCATGCACTGGGATTAGCCCAGCTCTACAGCTGATGATCTTAGGCAAGTGCACCTCTCCTGGAGTAAAGCATTCTAATGGGCATAACAGTTTGTCTTGCCTGCTTCTTTCGGTAAGTGGAAGGATTGAATGAGACAAGGTCCTGTGTAGACAGAATAAAAGTTTTTGTAGAGTCTTATGGATCTAAGAGGTGTTATTTCATAAGAAAAGAGTTGGCTCTGGGGTCAGCAGCCTGGAGCCTCCTTGAGACACATGCTTACACACATGCACATAAATATTCCAGGCCATCCTCAGGCCTGAATCACCCCAAGACAGCCCCCATAGCCTCCATGTCTGCTGAACCAGGCATCAGAAAGCATGCACGTAGCTGGGTGTGGTGGCACACAACTGTAGTCCTAGCTATTCAAGAGGCAGGGGCAGGAGGACCACTTGAACCCAAGGCTGCGGTGAGCTATGGTGTCAGCACCTCTTCCAACCTGGGCAACAGAACAAGTCTCCGTCTCTAAAAAATAAGGCCAGGCACAGTGGCTCACGCCTGTAATCTCAGCACTTTGGGAGGCTGAAGCAGGCAGATCACTTGAGGTTAGGAGTTCGAGACCAGCCTGGCCAACATGGTGAAACTACCATCTATCTATTAACTATTAACTATTAAAAATTAACTATTAACTGTCTATTAAAAATATAAAAAATTAGCTGGGTGTGGTGGCGGGCACCTGTAATCCCAGCTACTCAGGAGGCTGAGGCAGAAGAATTGCTTGAAACAGGAAGGCTGAGGTTGCAGTGAGGCAAGATTGTGCCACTGCACTCCAGCCTGGGTGACAGAGCGAGACTCCGTCTCAAAAAATAAAAATAAGTAAGCATACACTCTGACTGCTCAGATGTGAGGGGGGGAAAAAGCATGCACATAGGAGTGCTGTATGAGGCTCTGCCTGGCACCCACTTATTCCCATGGCATGAGGCAGAAATCACCATGCAATTGAAGCCCATTCTAATAATATGTATAGATCATGTCCTGTCAGTAATTCTAGGTTTCTTTTTTCTTTATGTTAAATAAATAGGTAGTTTGGGAATGATTTCTGTTTTACTGTATGTAGAGAAACCTGTGAAACTCTAAATTAGAATAAATATTCGTCAGCCCATACTACAGCATTTTTAACACTGGGAAATGCTTTCTCAAACCTTTTTTTTTTTGAGACAAGGTCTCATTCTGTTGCCCAGGCTGGCTGGAGTATGGTGACTCGATCTCAACTCACTGCAACCTCCATCTCCTGGGTTCAAGTGATTCTCATGCCTCAGCCTCCCAAGTAGCTGGGATTATAGGTGTGCACCACCACACCCAGCTAACTTTTTTAAATTTTTAGTGGAGATGGGGTTTCGCTATGTTGGCTAGGCTGGTCTCAAACTCCTTTGCTCAAGTGATCCACCTGCCTCAGCTTCCCAAAGTGGTGGGATTACAGGCGTGAGCCACCGTGCCTGGCCTCCGAACCTTTTCTTTTGGTCCTCTCAAAAGCCAGATGTGGCGGCAGGCACCTGTAATCTCAGCTACTTGGGAGGCTGAGGCACGAGAATCGCTTGAACCTGGGAGGCAGAGGTTTCAGTGAGCCGAGATCGCACCACTGCACTCCAGCCTGGGTGACAGAGCAAGACTCCATCTCAAAAAACAACACGAGGAGTTTGGGACAGAAAGATGTTTTCCTTGGTTTAAATACCTCTGTAGGTGCAGAGATGGGGCAGGAACCCCGGTATCTGGGTCCCAGCCTTTTTACATCCAGATCAACTGGTCTCAAATTTGTTTTGAGCCCCCTGTGGGGTTATTCATGCAATGGGTGACATTCTCATGTCCCTCATGCCTTTGAGCACACCAGGGACATGCCCTTCTATCCTTTTAAGGAAGTATTTTGAACCCAAAATGAGAGGGAGTGATAGTGAATCTGATTTAATTTGTTTTTAATTTGTCAATTAGGGAGCCCACTCTGGAGTCAGAAAGAACTGCATTTGAGTCTGGATTCTACTATGTAATAGTTGTGTGACCTTGGCAAATTAAGCCTCTCTGCATTTCAGTTTCCTGATCTATAAAGTGGGAATAATAATAGTCCCTGCATTGAAGAATTATGGTGAATATTAAATAAGACAATACAAGCAGGCCAGGCATAGTGGCTCACACCTGTAATCCCAGCACTTTGGGAGGCTGAGGCAGGCAGATTGCTTGAGCCCAGGAGTTCAGGACAAGCCTGGGCAACATAGTGAGACCCTGTTGTCTCTATTTGAAAGAAAGAAAAATAATTTTTTTAAAAAAGATAATGCAGGCAAAATTCTCATTATGGTTTCCAGCAGTTCAGTAAGTATTAGCCATTACGATGACTGTTAGTATTTGTTGAGCCCCTCACTACTCTGTTGATTTTTAGTGAGATATTGATTGTAATGCTCTGTGGCTGAGAACCACTGTAGGGTCAGACCTCCACATACATGATTTTCACATCCATGGATTCAACCAACCATGGATAGAAAAAATTCCAGAAAAAGGCTGAGCGTGGTGGCTTACACCTGTAATCCCAGCACTTTGGGAGGCCAAGGCAGGCAGATCACAAGGTCAGGAGTTCAAGACCAGACTGGCCAACATGGGGAAATCCTGTCTCTACTAAAAATACAAAAATTAGGCCGGGCGCGGTGGCTCAAGCCTGTAATCCCAGCACTTTGGGAGGCTGAGACGGGTGGTTCACGAGGTCAGGAGATCGAGACCATCCTGGCTAACCCATGAAACCCCGTCTCTACTAAAAAATACAAAAAAAACTAGCCAGGCGAGGTGGTGGGCGCCTGTAGTCCCAGCTACTCAGGAGGCTAAGGCAGGAGAATGGCGTAAACCGGAGAGGCGGAGCTTGCAGTGAGCTGAGATCTGGCCACTGCACTCCAGCCTGGGTGACAGAGCAAGACTCCATCTCAAAAAAAAAAAAAAAAATACAAAAATTAACTGGGCATGGTGGCGTGCACCTGTAATCCCAGCAACTCGGGAGGCTGAGGCAGGAGAATGGCTTGAACCCAGGAGGCGGAGGTTGCAGTGAGCCATGATCACTGTCTTCCACAATGGTTGAACTAGTTTACAGTGTAAAAGTGTTCCTATTTCTCCACATCCTCTCCAGCACCTGTTGTTTCCTACTTTTTAATGATTGCCATTCTAACTGGTGTGAGATGGTATCTCATTGTGGTTTTGATTTGCATTTCTCTGATGGCCAGTGATGATGAGCATTTTTTCATGTGTCTGTTGGCTGCATAAATGTCTTCTTTTGAGAAGTGTCTGTTCATATCCTTTGCCCACTTTTTGATGGGGTTGTTTGATTTTTTCTTGTAAATTTGTTTGAGTTCTTTGTAGATTCTGGATATTAGCCCTTTGTCAGATGAGTAGATTGCAAAAATTTTCTCCCATTCTGTAGGTTGCCTGTTCACTCTGATGGTAGTTTCTTTTGCTGTACAGAAGCTCTTTAGTTTAATTAGATCCCATTTGTCTATTTTGGCTTTTGTTGCCATTGCTTTTGTTGTTTTAGTCATGAAGTCCTTGCCCATGCCTCTGTCCTGAATGGTATTGCCTACATTTTCTTCTAGGGTTTTTATGGCTTTAGGTCTGATATTTAAGTCATTAATCCATCTTGAATTAATTTTGTATAAGGTGTAAGGAAGGGATCCAGTTTCAGCTTTCTACATATGGCTAGCCAGTTTTCCCAGCACCATTTATTAAATAGGGAATCCTTTCCCCATTTCTTGTTTTTGTCAGGTTTGTCAAAGATCAGATGGTTGTAGATGTGCAGTATTATTTCTGAGGGCTCTGTTCTGTTCCATTGGTCTGTATCTCTGTTTTGGTACGTATCATGCTATTTTGGTTCTGTAGCCTTGTTGTATAGTTTGAAGTCAGGTAGTGTGGCGCATTCACAAATTTTGATACCTGCAAGAGGTCCTGAAACCAATCCCCCATGGTTACCGAGGCATGGCCATAGTTAGTCATAGTGCCTCAGTCAAAATGAACAGATATCCTCACCTCCAACTTTGTTTCCTTGGGCCCAGAAAAAAACCCTTCTTGGTTGCCCCCACTGCACACACATGCACACACACACATACACATACTTCTGGTTCTTTCTACCTTGTTCCAGGTTGGTGACTCTCCATCAGTGTAGGGTCCAGGTGTTTCTTGACTATTAGGGACCTTGAGTGTGGTCATTCTTTTATTTTTATTTTTATTTTTTTGAGACAGTCTCACTCTGTTGCCCAGGCTGGAGTGCAGTGGCGGGATCTCAGCTCACTGCAACCTCCAACTCCCAGGTTCAAGCAATTCTCTTGCCTCAGCCTCCCAAATAGCTGGGATTATAGGTGTGCACCACCGTGACCAGCTAATTTTTGTACTTTTAGTAAAGACAGCTTTCACCATGTTGGCCAGGATGATCTCAAACTCCTGACCTCGGGTGATCCACCCATCTTGGCCTCCCAAAGTGTTGGGATTACAGGCGTGAACCACCACACCTGGCCCAAGTGTGGTCATTCTGAACCTCCTTCCCACCAAAGATCCAGTACTCTTCCTCAACCATGAACTCTGCAGTGAGAATACAAGTATGGCATACCCAGAACGTGGGAGTAGAGTTATATTAGAGTAAAACTAGTGAGAACCTACAGATAGTGGTTGAGATGTAGAAGTCATTCAAGATATTGTAAATAGTGCTTTGGTGGTGTCAGGTTGGGGGCACATTTAAGAAATATCAGGTTGGCCGGGCACAGTGGCTCACGCCTGTAATCCCAGCACTTTGGGAGGCCGAGGCAGGCGGATCACGAGGTCAGGAAATCAAGACCATCCTGGCTAACACGGTGAAACCCCATCTCTACTAAAAATACAAAAAAATTAGCTGGGCGTGGTGGCGGGAGCCTGTAGTCCCAGCTACTCGGGAGGCTGAGGCAGGAGAATGGCGTGAACCCGGGAGGTGGAGGCTGCAGTGAGCCAAGATTGCAACACTGCACCCCAGCCTGGGCGACAGAGCGAGACTCCATCTCAAAAAAAAAAGAACCATCAGGTTGACTAGTGCACAATAAGCCAAAGAAGAACACAGTGATTGGAAGAACACGTGAGGTGTGATGGGATCCTGCAATGAGGAAGGGTGTGACAGAGCGAGCTTTGGTCACGGGATCCCCAGCCCTGCCTTGGAGGAGGCAGACCCTATCTAGTGACTTGTCCCGTGAGCAAGACTGGGCAAGGCCCTGGGTGCCTCAGTCTATCAGAGCTTGACACTATCAGCCCCTGAGTTCCTTCTCCTTCCCTAACTGCATTCCACTCTCGCGTGGCTCCTTTGGCTTATGACTCGGCTTCTGGTATAACTTCCCACCCACAGAGGATGTGCTGACTTAGGAAGATGGACTTTCAGGCCATCTGTCAGCTGCGTTTCTAATGATGAATTAATAAACTGGCATGTAGCTTACATATCAGTCTCTTTCTGAGTTTCACCAGTATAAGATAGAACCCCTTAGCTTGATCCAATAATAACACAAGCACTCTGTACAAAGCATTGTTCTAAACATTTAACATGAATTAACTCATTTAATCCTTACAACAAGCCAATGAGGTACGATTTATACCCCGCCCTTTTTTTTGAGACAAAGTCTCACTTTCTCCACCAGGCTGGAGTGCAGTGGCGCAATCTTGGCTCACTGAATAGCCTTAACCTATGATTCAAGCAATCCTCCCACCTCAGCCTGCCGAGTAGCTGGGACTGCAGGCACACACCACCGTGCCTGGCTAACTTTTGTATTTTTTGAAGAGACGGGGTTTTGCCATGTTACCCAGGCTGGTTTCAAACACCTGATCTCTAGCGATCCTCCTGCCTTGGCCTCCCAAAGTGCTGGGATTACAGGCATGAGCCACCACACCTGGACTTATCCCCATTTTATAAAAGAGAAAATGGAGACCCAGAGAAGTTACATAAATGAATGTTTGCTCAGTTCTGCCCAGCTAGTAAGACTCTGAGTTGGAGCTTGAACTAAGGTCACCTTGGGCCCAAAGCTCAAGCATGTCCACTTAGCACAGCGAGACACCCCAACCACATGGACACTGGGGACATGAGGTAGAGGGACCTGGTGCTCTGTGCTGTGACCTCTGAAGGTCACGTCTGAGCAGCCTTCCTGGGGCATACTATGTTTCAAAAGATTTTATCTATGAAACAAACCTAATTTGTTAAATAACAATTATTTTCCATAAAAATTTCATCAACATAATACTAATCACGGTTTCTGATCAGCCTTAAATAATCACAGTTGTCAACTCAAGTTATCTAATACCAACTTCAAGAAAATAAATGTGGACTGGGTGCGGTGGCTCATGCCTACAGTTCCATCACTTTGGGAGGCCAAGGTGGGTGGATCACCTGAGGTCAGGAGTTTAAGACCAGCCTGGGCAACATGGTGAAGCCCTATCTCTACTAAAAATACAAAAATTAGCTGGGCATGGTGGTACACGCCTGTAACCCCAGCTGCTTGGGAGGCTGAGGCAGGAGGATCACTTGAACCTGGGAGCCGGAGGTTGCAGTGAGCCAAAATTGTGCCACTGCACTCCTGCCTGGGCGATAGAATGAGACTCTGTTAAAAAAATAAAAAAGGGGAGGGGGGCTGGGGGGAAGAAAAGAAAAGAGGCCGGGTGTGGTGGCTCACACCTGTAGTCCCAGCACCTTGGGAGACTGGGGTGGGAGAATCGCTTAAGCCCAGGAGTTCAAGGCCACCCTAGGCAACACAGTGACACTCTCATTCAAAACATTCTCATTCACACCTTTTTTTTTTTTTTTTTTTTTTTTTTTTTTTTGAGACGAAGTCTCACTCTGTCACCCAGGCTGGAGTGCAATAGCATGATCTCGGCTCCTCATTCACACTTTTTAAAAACTTTCTTGAGGCCAGATGAGGTGGCTGACAGCTGTAATCCCAGCATTTTGGGAGGTCAAGGTGGATGGATCATTTGAGGTCAGAAATTCGAGACCAGCCTGGCCAATATGGTGAAATCACATCTCTAGTAAAAATACAAAAATTAGCTGGGCGTGGTGGCACATGCCTGTAATCCCAGCTGCTGGGAAGGCTGAGGCATGAGAATTGCTTGAACTTGGGAGACGGAGGTTGCAGTGAGCCAAGATCCTGCCACTACACTCCAGCCTGGGCGACAGAGTGAGACTCTGTCTCAAAAAAGAAAACAAAAACTTTCTTGAACTTTTGCTCATTATATACAGTAGCTTTATTTTTCTACAGTGTCTTAGAAATCTTGTTTAGGGAAATTACCATGCTAGGAATTGTGAAATCATCTCTCTTTCTCCCCTCCTCGCTACCAGTCCATCTTTATCTCTATCTCTCTCTCTCTCTTTCTCTCTCTCTCTCACAGTGTTGTTTTCCCTGAAGCTTGTTAAGCACTGGAGATCCTATGTTTCTCGGACAGTGAACATACAGACAAATTTTGTGCAGCAAAATACATTCAACCCCATAGAAAAGGCAAAATTAGGATTGGCATGGTAGCTCACACCTGTAATCCCAGCACTTTGGGAGGCCAAGGTGGGAGGATTGCTTGAGGCCAGGAATTTGAGATCAGCCTGGGCAACACAGAAAGACCCCATCTCTAAAAAAATTAAAACTTGCCAAAAAAGAAACCCCTTCCTCCTGAGTAGTCTCTCCCCCTCCTCCTCTGACTTCCCATGGCACTTTGGTTCCACCACCCTCGGTGAACTGGTCACCTGTGGCCTTAAAGGAGCATCCTCTGCATACAAGTTGTAAGACAAAAGGCCCTGTCTGATTCATCTTTGAATCCCTTGTGGGGCCAGCATGGAGCCAGGAACACAATGGCAATACTCAAAAGTATGTGGAAAGGAATATTCTTAGGTCTCCATAGCTGCATTTCTCTGGCCTTATGGGTCTATATACCGGCAAGTCCATAGAAGTACTTGTACAATTAATGGTGCTGTGTGTGGTTCTTTGCGTTGGAACAGCTGGTGCAGCTCCTTTGGAAGAAAGACTATGGCAAGTACTTGTTTTGCATCCTCTCTCCCTCCTTCTCTCTCTCTCTCTCCCTCTCAAGTCTCTCAGATTGCTGTCACCCAGGTTGCCACTGAATATATTAGTTGTGTATTTCTGCTACTGGCTAATTTCCGGTAAGGTTTTCTCCTGATTTTGTTTTTGTTTTGTTTTTTATAAAAGCCATTAGCACACTGGTTGGATTTTTGAAAATTAAAAAAGGTCCACTTTTTCTTCTTCATTTTTCCCCTCCATTCCTGAGTAATTCAGTCCTGACTCCATTAGGTGGAGAAGAATGGGGTTAGGTGTCTGCACGAGGATTGGGGGCTCCCTTGGTATTTCAGAGCAGGATGTCCAGCCCTGAGGAGGGCATTTCTGTAGGAAGGTTACCCAGTGTGAGTGTCAGAGCCTGAGCAAGGTGAAGACATCCATGTATGGCCTGGTACCAGGGCATCAGAGACTCAGCAGCATGAACCTGCAGCAATGGGGTGGGGGTGATGCCCGGTGTGGAGAGTCACAGCCCAGGAAGGGCTCAAGGAGGGCATTGCTGAGAAAGGAAGGGCCAGGGCAGGGTGTTTGGCAAGGCTGGGATGCAGAGGGCATTCATCATTTATTGTAGGTGGCAGGGAAAGCAACCCAAGACTGAACAAAGTGAGGAGGGCACTGAGTGTGGAAGCGTGAGCAGTGACAGGAGACTGATCTAGAAGTAAACGAATGAAGGAACATGAGAGCCAAGATTCTCATGGGTGGAGAAAAAATTACAAATATAGAACGAAGAAAACTAGAATGAATTCTGTGGTGCTGGATCAAAAATGGAGACACTGGTGTGAACTGATGATTTTCAACACAAAGAGGTACATATAGAAATAAATACAGATTTAGGTGTATGTGTAAGCTCTGTCCCAGCTCTGTCCATTGAGAGGGTCTTGGAGAAGTAACACCTACGCCCCTCTCAATGAGCACACCCAGCATCCAGATCTTGGGTTCTTTTTTTTTTTTGAGACAAAGTCTCACTCAGTCACCCAGGCTGGAGTGCAGTGGCACTGTGTCAGCTCACTGCAACATCTGTCTCCTGGGTTCAAGCAATTCACCTGCTTCAGCCTTCCGAGTAGCTGAGATTACAGGCGCCCACCACCATGCCCAGCTAATTTTTTGTATTTTTAGTAGAGATGGGGTTTCACCATTTGTCTGGGCTGGTCTTGAACTCCTGACCTTGTGATCTGCCCGCCTCAGCCTCCCAAAGTGCTGGGATTACAGGCATGAGCCACAGCGCCCAGCCCCAGATCTTGGCTTCTAAATACCATTCTCTACCATAAGGTATCAAGGCTCCCTGGTGGAAAGCCTGAGAGATACATTACAGGATGAGCCTAGGACTCTTATTACAGGCGAGAGATATAATGCCCAGCCAGGACTTTTTATTTTTATTTTATTTATTTATTTATTTATTTATTTGGATACAGAGTCTTGCCTGTCACCCAGGCTGAGGTGCGATGGGAGATCTCGGCTCACTGCAACCTCCACCTCCCAGGTTCAAGCACCACCACACTCAGCTAATTTTTTCATTTTTAGTAGAGACAGGGTTTCACCATGTTGGCCTGGTCTTGAACTCCTGACCTCAGGTGATCCGCCAGCCTTGGCCCTCTCAAAGTGTTGGGATTACAGGAGTAAGCCACCACTCCCAGCCAATTTTTTTTGTTGTTGTTGTTGAGACCGAGTCTCGTTCTGTCACCAGGCTAAAGTGGAGTGGTGGGATCTCAGCTCACTGCAAACTCCAACTCCCAGGTTTAAGCTATTCACCTGCCTCAGCCTCCCTAGTAGCTCGACTACAGGCACACGCCACCATGCCCAGCTAATTTTTGTATTTTTAGTAGGGACGGGGTTTCACCATGTTGGCCAGGATGATCTCGATCTCTTGACCTCGTGATCTGCCCGCCTCAGCCTCCCAAAGTGCTAGAATTACAGGCATGAGCCACTGCACCCAGCCAATTTTTTTTTCAATTTAACTTAATTTATTGAGATACTAAACAAAACTGGAGTGAGGTTTGAGGATTAGATGGTAGAGATATATCTAGGTTAATGTCTTGATTTTGATGGTTGTGCTGTGGCTATGTAGGAGAATGTTTGCAGGAAATATACTGAAGCATTCAAGAGTGATAGAGCATGCGATTGGCTACTTACTTGTAAATGGTTCGTGGGGTAAAAAAGTTATTTGTTCTGTATTTCCATTTTTCTGTATGCTCAATATTGATTATAGCTCATTGCAATCTTGAACTTCTGGACTCAAGCAATCCTCCCATCTCAGCCTCTCAAAGTGCTGGGATTATAGGCATGAGCCACTGTATCCAGCCCAATTTTCTTTATAGAAAAATATAAACGGCTGGGCGCAGTGGCTCATGCTGTAATCCCAGCACTTCAGGAGGCCGAGGCAGGCGGATCATCTGAGATCAGGAGTTTGAGACCAGCCTGGCCAACATGGTGAAACTCCGTCTCTACTAAAAATACAAAAATTAGCTGGGCGTGGTGGCACACGCCTATAATCCTAGCTACTCGGGAGGCAGAAGCAGGAGAATCACTTGAATCGGGAAGGCGGAGGTTGCAGTGAGCCGAGATCCGGCCGCTGCACTGGGGCCTAGAGGGTAGAATAAGCCTGGAGCCTGGGGGATAGAATGAGACTCTTATTTAAAACAAACAAACAAAAAAACAATGTTTTATTGGTTCAGGATCCAATTCAGGATCCTATATTGCATTTAGTTGTTACATCTATTTAGACGTCATTTTATTTGGAACAATTCTTTAGTTTTTCTTTATCTTTCATGACCTGGACATTTTGGAAGAGTACAGGGCATTTATTAATTTGGGCTAGTCTGGTGTTTTCTCATGATTAGATTGGGGCTATGAATTTTTGTCAGGAACACCACGGAAATGACGCTGTTCCTTCTCAGTGCATCTTATCAGGAGGCATGTGATGCCAATTTGTCCCATTACTGCTGATGTTAACTTCGATTACTTGGTTAAGGTGGTGTCTGCCAGGTTTTTACCCTGTAAATTACTATTTTTCCCTTTGTAATTAACACGTTTCCTGTAGAGAAGAAATACATAATTTTTATCTAATACAAATTATCGATGTTTTGCAAGAATAATTTGTTCCTTTGAAGCTTTGAGTCCTTCCCCACCCCAGGTGACAGAGATTTTCTACACCATTGTTTTATATTAATAGTATCATTTCATTTTTATTGAGGTCTTTAATCCATCCAGAATTCACCCTGTAGGCACTGCTGTATAGGAACATGGTTTTCATTTTTCTCCATATAATGAGCCAGTTTTTCCAGCATTACCTATGAAACAATCTGTCCTCTCTTCAGTGATGGTGATGCCACATTTGCGCACATGATGTTCTCATTTGTACTACATTGTGCGTCAGGTTCTCCTTTGGTTTCTTTGTTCTTACACCCATACCATACTGTTTTGATTACTGTAGATTAGAACTTTTTTTTTTTTTTGAGATGGAGTCTCACTCTGTTGCCCAGCCTGGAGTGCAGTGGCACAATCTCGGCTCACTACAAGCTCCGCCTCCCGGGTTCATGCCATTCTTCTGCCTCAGCCTCCCCAGTAGCTGGGACTACAGGCTCCCGCCACCATGCCGGTTATTTTTTGTATTTTTAGTAGAGACGGGGTTTCACCATGTTAGCCAGGATGGTCTCGATCTCCTGACCTCGTGATCTGCCCGCCTTGGCCTCCCAAAGTGTTGGGATTACAGGCGTGAGCCACCACGTCCGCCCCCCTCTTTTTTTTTTAAGACAGAGTTTCACTCGTCTCCCAGGCTGGAGTGCAGTGACACAATCTCAGCTCACAGCAACCTCTGCCTCCCAGGTTCAAGCAATTCTCCTGTCTCAGACTCCTGAGTAGCTGGGATACAGGCGAGCGTCACCACACTTGGCTAAATTATTTTGTATTTTTAGTAGAGCTAGGGTTTCACTATGTTGGCTAGGCTGGTCTGGAACTCCTGACCTCAAGCAATTCGCCCACCTCGGCCTCCCAAAGTGCTGGGATTACAGGGGTGAGCCACCGCGCCTGGTCTGTAGTCTTTAGTCTTGTAGTATGTCTTGATATCTGGTAGAACAAGCCTCATTCTTTTTTTCTTTTTTTTTTTTTTTTCCTTTTTTTTTTTGAGACGGAGTCTCGCTCTGTCGCCCAGGCTGGAGTGCAGTGGCCGGATCTCAGCTCATTGCAAGCTCCGCCTCCTGGGTTTATGCCATTCTCCTGCCTCAGCCTCCCGAGTAGCTGGGACTACAGGCGCCCGCCACCTCGCCCAGCTAGTTTTTTTCTATTTTTTAGTAGAGACGGGGTTTCACCATGTTAGCCAGGATGGTCTCGATCTCCTGACCTCGTGATCCGCCCGTCTCGGCCTCCCAAAGTGCCGGGATTACAGGATTGAGCCACCGCGCCCGGCCACCTCATTCTTTTTTTTTTTTGGAGATGGAGTCTTACTCTGTTGCCCAGGCTGCAGTGCAGAGGCACAATCTCAGCTCACTGCAACCTCTGCCTCCCAGATTCAAGTGATCCCCCTGCCTCAGCCTCCTGAATAGCTGAGACTACAGGCACGTGCTGCCTGTGCCACCGCGCTCGGCTAACTTTTTGTATTTTTAGTAGAGATGGGGTTTCACCATGTTGACTAGGCTGATCTTGAACTCCTGACCTCAGGTGATCCACCCATCTTGGCCTCCCAAAGTGCTGGGATTACAGGTGTGAGCCATCGCACCCTGCCCAAGCCCCACTCTTTATTCTTCTTTTTATATATTGACTTTGCTAATTTTGAAAATGTACTTCCGCATATAAATACTAGAGCAAGTTTAAGTTTTTCAGAAAATTCCCATGGATTTTAGTTGGAATTGCATTGAATATACACATTAACTGGAGAGAACACTAACAAAATTTGTTATTATGCCATTCTGTCCAAGATAATGAAATATCTCTCTATTTTATTTGGATCATCTTCTGTGCTCTTTGAGTTTTTTTCCCCCAAAACACTTCTATTGGACTTTGAGTTTTAATGTTTTCTTCAGAGTTTGTTGTGTTTTGTTTTGTTTGAGATGGAGTCTCGCTCTGTTGCCCAGGCTGGAGTGCAGTGGTGTGTTCTCGGCTCACTGCAGCCTCTGCCTCCCGGGTTCAAGCAATTCTCCTGTCTCAACCTCACAAGTAGCTGGGATTACAGGCACCACCATTGCATCTGGCTGATTTTTGTAGCTTTTAGTAGAGACAGGGTTTCACCATGTTGGTCAGGCTGGTTTCGAACTCCTAACCTCAGGTGATCCACCGCCTTGGCCTCCCGAAGTGCTGGGATTACAGACATGAGCCACCACACCTGACTATAGAGGTCTTATATATTGTTAATTAAGTTCCTATATACTTTATAGTTTTTGTCATTATTGTGAATGGCTTCTTTGATTGTCATTTTCTAGTTGGTTACACCTGGTATAGAGACATGCTATTGAGGCTGGGCGCAATGGCTCACGCCTGTAATCCCAGCACTTTGGGATTACCTGACCTCATGATCTGCCCCGCCTTGGCCTCCCGAAGTGCTGGGATTACAGGCATGAGCCGCTGCGCCAGGCCTATGCTCTCATTCTAACAGCAAAAACCTGCCTCCCTCCCGGCTGGGCATGGTGGCTCACACCTGTAATCTCAGCACTTTAAGAGGCCAAGGTGAGCAGATCACTTGAGGTCAGGAGTTCGAGGCCAGCTTAGCCAACATGGTGAAACCCCATTTCTACTAAAAATACAAAAAGTAAGCTGGGCGTGGTGGCAGGTGCCTATAATTCCAGCTACTCAGGAGGCTGAGGCAGGAGAATCACTTGAACCTGGGAGGTGGAGGTTGCAATGAGCTGAGACCACACCACTGTACTCCAGCCTGGGCGACACAGCGAGATTCTGTCTCAAAAAAACAAAACAAAACAAAGAACTACCTCCCACCATGCACCATTGGAACTTAATTGTTCAAATCTGGGATACACATTGAGTGATCTCAACATTGTTAAGCTACCCCAAGGAAACACCGTTATCAACAAGAGTACAGTACCTTCAGTCTTACAGACTCTACACATTTCCAAAGTAACTTAGGTCAGCACCATTCTCCCCACGACTCCTCTTCAGTGAAGTTATTTCATATGTTTGTAATACAGGTAGATTCTTTTATTCCATTCTTCACTCCATCCTGGGATCGCTCAATCTCCTAAATGATTTTTTAAAATTTGCATGGTCATGTTTTACTATTTAAGCTGTAAGGATCTATGGGTTTTGACAAACGCATAGTATCATGTATCTACAATTACAGTATCATACAGAAAAGCTTCAATGCCCTCCCCCATATCTCCTGTGTTTCCTCATTTAACCGTCACTGCACCCTCCCTCCCAAACCCTGGCAACCCCTAATTTGTTTATTATTTCTATAGTTTTGCCTATTCCAGAGTGTCATATAAGTGAAATTATACACTCGGTAGACTTTTCAGACTGACTTCTTTCGCTTAGCACTGTGCATTGAAAATTCATCTATGTATTTGTGTGGTTTGATAGCTCATTGCTTTTTATTGCTGAATAGTATTTCATTGTAGGGATGTATCACAGTTTACCCATTCACCTACTGAAGGATATTTTGGTTGCTACTTTTCAACAATTTTGAATAAACATGCCATAAACATTTATGTGCTAGATTGCTAGTTTTTGTGTGAACACAAGTTTTCTTATCAGCTGGGTAAATACCTAAGAGTGTGATTGCTGGATTGTGGGGTAAAACTATGTTCAGTAAAACTATGTTCGGCTTTGTAAGAAACTGCCAAACTATCTTCCAAAGTGGCTGTATCGGGCCAGGTGCAGTGGCTGACACCTATAATCCCAGCACTTTGGGAGGCCAAGGCAGGCAGATCGCCTGAGGCCAGGAGTTCAAGACCAGCCTGACCAACATGGCAAAACGCTGTCTCTACTAAAAATACAAAAATTAGCCAGGCGTGGTGGTGGGCGCCTGTAATCCCAACTACTTGGGAGGCTGAGGCAGGAGAATTGCTTGAACCTGGGAGACGGAGGTTGCAGGGAGCCAAGATAGCGCCATTGCACTCCAACCTGGGCGACAGAGCAAGACTATCTCAAAAACAACAACAACAACAAAAGCCAAAGTGGTTGTATCATTTTACATTCCTGCCAGCAATGAATGAGCATTCCTGTGTCTTCACCTCCTTGTCAGCAACTGGTATTGTTCGTTTTCTGGATTTTAGCCATTCTAAAATGTGTGCAGTGGTTATTTATGGTATTTTTAAAGTGTTCTTTTTGTTATTTATTTTTAGTTGTAATGCATAATGGATAGGGAACATAGTCTATGTGATATTGATGTGAATCTAATGGTGGAATCAATTTTGGTCTTTCTTTGTGACCCAATGCATGGCTTATTTTTGTAAATCTTCTGAGTGTACATGAAAAGAGGATTCCCTGTTTGTGCAATCTGGCAGAACACAGGAGTTCAGAGCATAAGCTTTGGAGTCAGCCTGCATAGTTTCCCGTCCTGCTCTAAGGTTAGTAACAATATGAGCTCAGGCAAGCTTTATTCCCTATGCCTCAGATTCTTTAATAAATGGAAATAATAACAATAGTATCTACCTTTTAGAGTTATTGTAAGGATTAAAACAGCTACTATTTGTAAAGTACCTAGAACTGTGCCTAGCACTGTAGTAAGCATGATATAAATGTTTGTAAAATAAAGTGATGTATCTAAACTTATTGTATATTTAAAGTCTTTTACTATTTTCTTTCTTTTTATTTTGTTTATTTTTATTTATTTATTTTTTGAGACAGAGTCTCACTCTGTCACCCAGGCTGGAGTGCAGTGGCACGATCTCAGCTCACTGCATCTTCCGCCTCCCAGGTTCAAGCGATTCTTTTGCCTCAGCCTCCCAAGTAGCTGGGATTGCCACCACGCCCGGCCCATTTTTGTATTTTTAGTAGAGGTGGGGTTTCACCATGTTGGCCAGTTGGTCTCGAACTCCTGACCTCAAGTGATCTGCCTGCCTTGGCCTCCCAAAGTGCTGGGATTACAGGTGTGAGCCACCGTGCCCAGACTCTATTTTTTTAGAGATAGGGTCTCAGTCTGTCACCCAGGCTTGAGTTTAGTGGCACCATCATAGCTCACTGCAGCCTCGAACCCCTGGGCCCAAGTCATCCTCCCGCCTCAGCCTCCTGAGTAGCTTAGACTACAGGCATGCACCACCACATCCAGCAACTTTTTATTTATTCATTTTATTTCTTACTGACAAGGGTCTTGCTATGTTGCCTAAGCTAGTCTCAACTGCCTGGCCTCAAGTGATCCTCCTGTCTCAGCCTCCCAAAGTGCATGAATTACAGGTGTGAGCCACTTCACCTGGCCTGTTTTTCATTTTTACTTTTTTTTTTTTTTTGAGACGGAGTTTCGATCTTGTCACTCAGGCTGGAGTGCAAGGGCACAATCTCGGTTCACTGTAACCTCAGCCTCCCAGGTTCAAGCAATTCCCTTGCCTCAGCCTTCCCAGCAGCTGGGATTACAGGCGTGCGCCACCATGCCCATCTAATTTTTTGTATTTTTAGTAGAGACGGGGTTTCACCATGTTGGCCAGGCTGGTCTTGAACTCCTAACCTCAAGTGACCTGCCCACCTTGGCCTCCCAAAGTGCTGGGACTACAGGCATGGGCAACTACGCCCGGACTTAATTGTAGTTTTCATACATAAGAGGTCCACAATCATTTACTGAAAATCCATGGGGCCGGGCCCAGTGGTTCATGCCTGTAATCCCAGCACCTTGGGAGGCCAAGGCGGGTGGATCACCTGAGATCAGGAGCTCGAGACCAGCCTGGCCAACATGGTGCAACCCCATCTTTACGGGAAAAAAAAAAAATACAAAACTTAGTTGGGTGTGGTGGCATGCGCCTGTAATCCCAGCTACTCGGAGGCTGAGGCAGGAGAATTGCTTGAGCTCCGGAGGTGAAGGTTGCAGTGAGCTGATATCGCGCTATTGCACTCCAGCCTAAGCGACAGAGCGAGACTCCATAAAAAAAAAAAAAAAAAAAAAAAAAAAAAGAAAGGAAAAGAAAAGAAAAATCCATGAGGAATCCATGAGGACACATATTTTTCAGAATTCAGAATATTTCAAATTTTAGAAAGTTCATACAATAATACTTTAACACAGGAGTCCCCAACCCCTGGGCTGCACATCAGTACCAGTCAGTCGCCTACTAGGAACCCACCGAACAGCAGGAGGTAAGCCACGGGCCAGGGAGCATTATCACCTGAGCTCAGATCAGCCCCGCATTAGATTCTCATAGGAGCGCAAACCCTGTTGTGAATTGTGTATGCGAGGGATCTCAGTTGCCTGCGCCTTATGAGAATCTAACTAATGCCTGATAATCTGAGGTGGAGCAGTTTCAACCGGAAACAGTTCCCTGAATCTGTGGAAAAACTGTCTTCCACAAAACTGGTCCCTGGCACCAAATAGGTTGGGGACCACTGTCTAATGCAATACTGCCTGTTAGGTAACATTCCCAGTGGGGTCTGGAACAGTACTCTGTAATCAGACACATTCATACTTCTAAAGCAAAACATATGAATATTCACTCAGAATGGGATAACTACTATTATTATATAAACAGCCCCTTGTTGGTTCAGATTTTGCTACCCAATGAGTATTGTCCTCAAAATTATTATTGCTACTACTATTATTATTATTATTATTTTGAGATGGAGTCTCACTTTGTTGCCCAGGCTGGAGTGCAATGGTGTGATCTCGGTTCACTGCAACCTCTGCCTGCCAGGTTCGAGCAATTCTCCCGCCTCAGCCTCCCGAGTAGCTGGGATTACAGGCATGCACCACCACGCCCAGCTAATTTTGTATTTTTAGTAGAGATGGGGTTTCTCCATGTTGAGGCTAGTCTTGAACTCCTGACCTCAGGTGATCGGCCTGCCTCGGCCTCCCAAAGTGCTGGGATTACAGGTGTAAGCCACCGCGCCCAGCCATTTTTGCATTTTTAGTAGAGACAGGGTTTCACCATGTTGGCCAGGCTGGTCTCAAATTCCTGTCCTTAAGTGATCCGCCTGCCTCAGCCTCCCAAAATTCTGGGATTACAGGCATGAACCACCATGCCCGATTAATAATACTTCACTTTAGAATGTACATGTTGTTTGGTTTGTTGTCCTTCATCTGGACTCCCTAGGTGTCTGATGATTTTGGCCTGGGAGCTTATATTCCGCTGTGGGGTCTCAGCCATTCCATGTGGTAGAGGATGTTGGGAAAGCTCTGAGGCTGTGTCACCCAGTCTATGGTAGTCCTGTGAGTTCCAGGAAAGAACCCTAAGGCAGAGAGCAGCACATCACACGACTAATCACTCCCATTTGCTGCCACCCGCCAAGACATTGAAGCCCTTTAAACTCATAGGGAGAAGCAGGTGGGGAGGAGGTAATTTCCCAGCCCTGGGGTTTTGGAAAGAGGAAATGGCAGAGTGGTGCCAAGGTGATTCAGTCCCCTTCTGTTCTCATCAGATCCTCTCCTGGCAAGACTTCTGCACTCTCCTGATATTAGAGGTAGTGGTAATTATTTGTTTTTATAAAATAGGTCATAAAAGTGATAAAAGTAATCTAGAAGACATTTGCAATGATTTGTTTTTATAAAAATGGAATCATATGGCTGGGTGCTGTGGCTCACGCCTGTAATCCCAGCACTTGGGGAGGCCGAGGTGGGCGGATCATGAGGTCAGGAGATTGAGACCATCCTGGCTAATATGGTGAAACCCTGTCTCTACTAAAAATACAAAAAATTAGCCAGGCGTGGTGGCAGGTGCCTGTAGTCCCAGTTCCTTGGGAGGCTGAGGCAGGAGAATGGCATGAACCCAGGAGGCAGAGCTTGCAGTGAGCCAAGATCGTGCCACTGCACTCCAGCCTGGGAGACAGAGCAAGACTCCGTCTCAAAAAAAAAAAAATGGAATCATACTATAACATCATTCTGCACCCAGCTTTTTTTTTGTCTTATCAATATACATAAATAGAACTCATTATTTTTTTTTTTCTTTTTTTTTTGAGATGGAGTCTTGCACTGTTGCCCGGGCTGGGTGCGATGGTGCTATCTCGGCTCACTGCAACCTCCGCCTCCCGGGTTCAAGCGATTCTCCTGCCTCAGCCTCCTGAGTAGCTGGGATTACAGGTGCCCACCACTACACCCGGCTTTTTTTTTTTTTTTTTTTTTTAGTGAGATGGGGTTTAACTATGTTTGCCAGGCTGGTCTCGAACTTCTGACCTGGTGATCCACCCGCCTCAGTCTCCCAAAGTGCTGGGATTACAGGCATGGGCAATCACGCCCGGCCAGAACCCATTCTTTTTTTTTTTTTTTTTTTTTTTTTTGAGACAGAGTCTCGCTCTGTCACCCAGGCTGGAGCCTCCCGGGTTCACACCATTCTCCTGCCTCAGCCTCCCGGGTAGCTGGGACTACAGGCGCCGCCACCTCGCCCGGCTAGTTTTTTGTAGTTTTTAGTAGAGACGGGGTTTCACCGTGTTAACCAGGATGGTCTCAATCTCCTGACCTCGTGATCCGCCCGTCTCGGCCTCCCAAAGTGCTGGGATTACAGGCTTGAGCCACCGCACCCGGCATGAACCCATTCTTTTTAACAGCAGCACGAAACTGCACAGTATTTTCTGGTATGGATGCACCATCATTTATTCAATGGTTCTCTCTTTGGTGAACATTCAAGTTGTTGCCCTCTTTTTTAGCCCCTTCAGACAGGTTTGTATCTGGGACTATATTCCCTTACACATTAGTGTGCTCATTTCTGTAAGACAGCTTCCCCAGTGCATTATGGAAGTATACGTAAGAGATACCATTAACACTAATTACTTCTAGGAAGGGGACAGAGAAGGGAAAGGGGGGTACTTTTTACTTTCCACTGAATACCCATTAAGACTTTATATCTGGAATGTGAACTAATTTTATAATATTAAAAATAATTAAAGCACAACAATGTGAATGTACTTGGTGCCACAGAAGTGTGTACTTAAAAATGGTTAGAAGAGTAAATTTTATGTTATGTATATTTTACCATTTAAAAATATAAATATGGCCAGGTGCAGTGGCTTATGCCTGTAGTCCCTACACTTTGGGAGGCTGAGGTGGGTGGACCACTTGAGTCCAGGAGTTCAAGACCAGCCTAGGCAACATGGCAAAACCAAAAAAAAAAAAAAAAAAGAAAAGAAAAGAAATACAAGAAAGTTAGCTGGGCATGGTGGCGCACACCTGTAGTCTCAGTTACTCAGGAGACTGAGGCAGGAGGATGTCTTAAGCCCTCGAGGTTGAGGCTACAGCAAGCAGAGATCATGCCACTGCACTCTAGCCTGGGCAGCAGAGCAAGACTCTGTCTCAAAAAAAAAAAAACCACATATATATATATATATGGTGCGATCTCGGCTCACCTCAACCTCTGCCTCCTGGGTTCAAGGGATTCTCCTGCCTCAGCCTCCCAAGTAGCTGGGATTACAGGCATGCGCCACCACACCCGGCTAATTTTTTTGTATTTTTATTAGACAGGGTTTCTCCATGTTGGTCAGGCTGGTCTGGAACTCCCGACCTCAGGTGATCCACCCGTCTCAGCCTCCCAAAGTGCCGGGATGACAGGCAAGAGCCACCGCGCCCTTGTCTTTTCAACAAGTGGTGCTGGAGCTACTGGATATCCATAGATAAAACTAATAAACAAAAAACTTGACCTAAACCTCATACTTTATACAAAAGTGATTTCGAATGGGTCAAAGATTTAAATGTAAAACTATAAAACTTTTATAAGCTAACTGGAAGAAAATATCTGGGATATAGGGCTTAGTGAAAAGCTATTAGACATGATACCAAAAGTATGATCTATAAAAGAAAAAAACAATAAACCGAGATTTTGGCTGGGTGCGGTGGCTCACACCTGCAATCGCAGCATTTTGGAAGGCTGAGGCAGGCGGATCACCTGAGGTTGGGAGTTCAAGACCAGCCTGGCCAACATAGTGAAACCCTGTCTCTATCAAAAATACAAAATTAGCCAAGTGTGGTGATCCTGTAATCCCAGCTCCTCGGGAGGCTGAGGCAGGAGAATCACTTGAACCCAGGAGGCAGAGGTTGCAGTGAGCTGAGATCTCGCCATTGCACTCCAGCCTGGGCAAAAAGAATGAAACTCCATCTCAAATAAATAAATAAATAAATAAACTGAGGTTTGGATTTGTGTTGGTGAGGCTGTGAGGAAATAGAAACCCTTACACATTGCTGATGGAAATGTAAAATTGTCCAACTGGTGTGGAAAACTTCAACAAGTTAAACACAAAATTATTCTCTGAGCTAGCAATTCTGTTCCTGGGTGTGCACCCGAAAGAACTGAAAACAGTTGTTCAAACAAAAACTTACACACCAGTGTTCATAGCAGCATTATTCACAATAGCCAAAAGGTGGAAACAACCCAAATTTCTATTTACAGATAAATAAAATGTGGAATAGCCATACAATGGAATATTATTTGGCCATAAAAAGGAATGAACTGGCAGGGCACAGTGGCTCACATCTGTCATTCCAGCAATTTGGGAGGCCAAAGTGGGCGGATCACCTGAGGTTGGGAGTTTGAGACCAGCCTGACCAACATGGAGAAACCCATCTCTACTAAAAATACAAAAAAATTAGCCAGGTGTGGTGGCGCATGCCTGTAATCCCAGCTACTCGGGAGGCTGAGGTAGGCGAATCGCTTGAACCTGGGAGGCAGAGGTTGCGGTGAGCCGAGATCGTGCCACTGCACTCCAGTCTGGGCAACAAGAACGAAACTCTGTCTCAAAAAGAAAAAAGGAATAAACTGATTCATACTACAATGTGGATGAATGTTGAAAACATTATACTAAATGAAAGAAACCAGAAACAAAAAGTCATATATTATAGGATTCCATTTATATGAAATATACAGACTAGGCAAAGCTACAGCGACAGCCATATTAGTGGTTTTTAGGAACTGGGAAGAGGGGAAACAGGGAGTGACTGCTTAATGGATACAAGGCTTCCTTTCAGGGTGATGAAAATGTTCTGGAGCTAGACAGTGGTGAATAATTGCACAATATTGTGAATGGGGCCAGGCGTGGTGGCTCACGCCTGTAATCCCAGCACTTCGGGAGGCCAAAGCAGGCAGGTCACCTGAGCTCAGGAGTTCGAGACCAGCCTGGCTAACATGGTGAAACTCCATTTCTAATAAAAATATAAAATTACCCACGTGTGGTGGCGGGTGCCTGTAATCCCAGCTACTTGGGAGGCTGAGGCAGAAGAATTGCTTGAACCCAGGAGCCTGAGGTTGCAGTGAACCCAGATGGCTCCATTGCACTCCAGCCTGGGTGACAGAGTGAGACTCCATTTAAAAAAAAAAAAATTAATCAATCAGTCACTATTGCGAATGTGCTAAATATCACTAATGGCAAATTTTACGTTATGCATATTTTACCACAATAAAAAATAGTGCATTTTACTACATGTAAATTATACCTCAATAAAACTGATGTAAAATATTATTTAGGTAATTAATGGATGCTAAAACTGGTGGGTGAAATTTTGATGAAGATTAGGATAGTTACATACAATCAAATTGTCTCCCTACAAATGTACTTATTTAATTATAAAAAAAAGTAGTAGCATTATAGTGGAGAAATCTGGCAAGCAACAACCATGATGGTTAATTTTATGTGTCAACTTGGAGTGTTTTTGAATGAGATTAACACTGAAATTGGTGAATTTTGAGTAAAGCACATCGTCCTCCAGAATGTGGGTGGGTATATAAGTCACAATTCTCCAGAGAGACAGAACCAATAGGAGATAGATGATGGATGGATGGATGGATGGATGGACAGATAAATAGATAAATGGATGAGAGAGGATTTATTAGACAACTTAGCTCACATGACTATGGAAGCTGAGAAATCCCACAGCCAGCCCTCTGCAAGCTGGAGACCCGGCGATGTGGCAGTCCAAGTCCAAGTCCAAGTCTGAAGGCCTAGAGCCAGGGAAGCCAATGCTGTAAGTCTCAGTTTGAGGCCATCGACAACCTGAGAACCTGGGAGGCCTCTGGTGTAAGTCCCAAGGCCAGAGAGCCTAGAGTTCTGATGTCTAAGGGCAGGAAAAGGAGTGTCCCAGCTCCAGGAGAGGGAGACAGAGAAAATTCTTTTCTCTCCTTTTTTCTTCTATCTGGGCCACCAGCAGATTGGATGGTACCCTGCCACATTGAGGGCAGATCTTCCCTACTCAGTCTACTTACTCACATGCCAATCTCTTCTAGAAACACCCTCACAGATGCACCCAGAAGGAACGCTTTACCACTTCTCTAGTCTTCTTTTTTCAGACTATAGTCAGCCTTCTTTATTTTTTTTTTTTTGAGATGGAGTCTCATTCTGTCACCCAGGCTGGAGTGCAGTGGCATGATCTCGGCTCATGGCAACCTCCACCTCCTGGACTCAAGCAATTCTCTCACTTCAGCTGGGATTACAGGCGTGACCACCACACCCGTTAATTTTTGTATTTTTAGTAGAGACGGGGTTTCGCCATGTTTGCCAGGCTGGTCTCAAACTCCTGACCTCAGGTGATCTGCCCACCTCAGCCTCTCAAAGTGTTGGGATTACGGGCGTGAGCCACTGTGCCCAGCCCCAGCTTCTGAATAGGTCTTCCTTAATTTAGTCAAGCTAAGACCCAGAGTTAACCCTCACAATGTTCCTCATCCTATCACTTGAGGGCCTGAACAGAACAAAAAGATAGACCTCCATGAGAAAGAGGAAATTCTCCAGCAGGCTGCCTCCAAATTTCATCTGCACCATCCAGTCTCCTGGGCCTTCAGCCTGCACTGGACTTGCCTATACAAGCACACGAGCTAATTCCTTATTTTATATATATATGTGTGTTCTCTCTCTCTCTCTCTTTCTCTCTCTCTCTCTCTCTCTGTTGGTTCTGTTTTCTCTGGAGAACCCTAACACACCACCTTATTGAAAGGATCAAAGTTAAAATTGCCAGTAACAGTAACTGACATGTACATCCTCCCAATGAGATATAGTGAGAAGGATACAACGTCACTTATGTGGTGTTCCTACTGAAAGTGCATATCCTGAATCTAATTAAGAGGAAACAACAGACAAACTCAAACTGAGGGACATTCTACAAAACAACTGGCAAGTAAAATGTGTCAGTATCACAAAAGACAAAAAGGAGAAATAAATAGACTCTTAAAGGCTAGGAGTGGTGGCTCACACCTATAATCCCAACACTTTGGGAGGCTGAGGTTGGCAGACTACTTGAGGTCAGGAGTTTGAGACCAGCCTGACCAACTTGGTGAAACCCCGTCTCTACTAAAAATACAAAAATTAAGCAGGCATGGTGGTAGGCGTCTGTAATCCCAGCTACTCAGGAGGCTGAGGCAGGAGGATCGCTTGAACCTGGGAGGCAGAGGTTGCAGTGAGCTGAGATTATGCCACTGTACTCCAGCCTGGGCAACAAAGCTAGACTTTGTCTAAAAAAAAAAAAAAAAAAAAAAAAAAAAGCCAGTTGTGGTGGCTCACACCTGTAATCCCAGCACTTTGGGAGTCTAAGGTGGGTGGATCACCTGAGGTCAGGAGTTTGAGACCAGCCTGACAGCCAACATGACAAAACCCTGTCTCTGCTAAAAATACAAAAATTAGCTGGACATGGTGAGGTGCCTGTAATCCCAGCTACTTGGGAGGCTGAGGCAGGAGAATCACTTGAACCCAGGAGGCAGAGTGTGCAATAAGCCAAGATTGTGCCACTGCAATCCAGCCTGGGCAACAAGAGCAAAATTCCGTCTCAAAAAACAAACAAATAAAAGACTCTAAAGCAAACTATCAACTAAATGCAACCTGTGATCCTGGATTGAATGGGAAAGGGGAGTATCTATAAAGAATATTTTGCAACAATTAGTAAAATGGGAATATTGACTGTAGTTTAGATAACAGTATTGTTTCAAAGTTAAATCTGTTATGTAAGAGTATGTCCCTGTTCTTAAGAAACACAAACTGGGCCAGGCACTGTGGCTCACAAACTGGGCTAGGCATGGTGGCTCACACCTATGAAAAGGTGGCTACTGCCTGGACCTTTGTAATCTCAGAACTTTGGGAGACTGAGGCAGGTGGATCACCTGAGATCAGGAGTTTGAGACCAGTCTGGGTGACATGGTGAAACCCTGTCTCTACTAAAAATACAAAAATTAGCCAGGCCTGGTAGTGGGCGCCTGTATTCTCAGCTAGTCAGGAGGCTGAGGCAGGAGAATCACTTGAACCAGGAGGCGAGATCACAGGGAGCTGAGATTGCCCACGCTCCAATGTACTCCAGCCCGGGCGATGGAGTGAGATTCCATCTCAAAAAAAAGTAGGCCAGGCGCAGTGGCTCATGCCTGTAATCCCAGCACTTTGGGAGGCCGAGGTGGGTGGATCACGAGGTCAGGAGATTGAGACCATCCTGGCTAACAGGGTGAAACTTCATCTCTACTAAAAATACAAAAAAAAATAGCCAGGTGTGGTGGTGGGCACCTGTAGCCCTAGCTACTTGGGAGGCTGAGGTAGGAGAATGGCGTGAACCCAGGAGGCGGAGCTTATGGTGAGCCAACATTGCACCACTGCACTCCAGCCTGGGCAACAGAGCGAGACTCCATTTCAAATAAATAAATAAATAAAAGTAAAAATAAATAAAAATAAGAATAAAAAATTAGCCAGGCATGCTGGCGTGCAAGTGTAGTCCCAGCTGCTCCGGAAGTTGAGGCATGAGACTCACTTGAACCCGAGAGGTGGAGGTTGCAGTGAGCTGAGATTGAGCCACTGCACTCCAGCGTGGGCGAAACAGTGAGACTGTGTCTCAAAAAAAAAACTACACACGCACACACACAAACTGGCTGGGCATGGTGGCTCACAGCTGTAACCCCAGCACTTTGGGAAGCCAAGGGGAAAGGACCCTTCAAGCCCAAGAGTTCAAGACTGCAGTGAGCTATGATTGTGCCACTCCACTCCAGCCTGGGTGACAGAGTGAGACCCTGTCTCTGGAAAAAAACAAAAAAGAAAGAAAGAAAATAAAAGACAACCGAAGTGTTTAGGGGTAAACAGGTATGATGTGTAAAACTTACTTTGAAATCATTTAGAAAAAAAATGCTTTCTTTGCAACTTTTGTAGAAGTTTTGAAGTTATTTTCAAATACAAAGTTTAAAAATTGTTGAATTGTTTGATGTCTTTCGTGAAGGGAGGGACCTGCTACTGTCTTGTTTTCTGCTGTAGTTCCAGCTGTAGCACGTCATAGGCTGCAACAAGAAATATTTCTTGAGTTAACGAATGAATGAATGAACTAAACCATCTTCCAATTTGGGTTTCAGGCAGAGGCTGGGATTTTGGAAGTCAAGCTTTAGACAGCAAGAGGCAAAATTCCTCTATTTCTTTAGGTATATCTCTTCTGGAGCTCCAATCTGAGAGGGTAGATCATCTGAAGTTTGGGGAAGCAAGACCTCTGCCCTCCCAGGGCAGACAGGCAGCCCACAAGCAGGAGATAATTGAGTTGTACTTTGCAACAAGAAGACCTGGCTGAGTGCCATTTTCTAAGTTGGTGCCCTCAGGTTCACCCTATTCCCCACATCACTACCACCCTTGGTTAAGATTTTTTTTTTTTTAATTGTTATGGAGACAGGGTCTCCCTATGTTGTCCAGGCTGGTCTTGAACTCCTGGGCTCAAGGGATCCTCCTTCCTTGGCCTCCCAAAGTGCTAGGATTACAGGCATGAGCCACCACACCAGGCCAGTTAAGATTTATTGATATGTTCTATCCCCAGTCTGGGCAGTGGTATCCTGGGGGCCGAGTTTAAATCTTCCCTCTTGGGCCAGATCAGAGGAAAAGCAGCACTCTGCAGGCCAGCACGGTGGTGGCTGAGGTGAGCAGATGCCTGGATAGGGACCCTGGTGGCCACAATACGTTATAAATATATACAATATTTGTCAATTTAAAAATTAAAAAGCAATGCACGGTGGCTCACGTCTGCAATCCCAAAATTTGGCAGGCTGAGGTGGGCAGACCACCTGAGGTCAGGAGTTCAAGACTAGCCTGACCAACATGGTGAAACCCTGTATCTACTAAAAATACAAAATTAGCCAGGCGTGGTGGCAGATGCCTGTAATCCCAGCTACTTGGGAGGCTGAGGCAGCAGAATAGCTTAAACCTGGGAGGTGGAGTTTGCAATGAGCCGAGATCACATTCCAGCCTGGGCAACAAGAGCGAGACTCTGTCTCAGAAATAATAATAATAATAAATGTTAAAAAAATTTAGGCCGGGCGCGGTGGCTCAAGCCTGTAATCCCAGCACTTTGGGAGGCCGAGATGGGCGGATCACGAGGTCAGGAGATCGAGACCATCCTGGCTAACCCGGTGAAACCCCGTCTCTACTAAAAAATACAAAAAACTAGCCGGGCGAGGTGGCGGGCGCCTGTAGTCCCAGCTACTCGGGAGGCTGAGGCAGGAGAATGGCGTAAACCCAGGAGGCGGAGCTTGCAGTGAGCTGAGATCCAGCCACTGCACTCCAGCCTGGACGACAGAGCGAGACTCCGTCTCAAAAAAAAAAAAAAAAAAAATTTTTAGATCAGGCACGGTGGCTCACGCCTGTAATCCCAGCACTTTTGGAGGCCAAGGTGGGCAGATCACGAGGTCAGGAGATCGAGACCATACTGGCTAGCATGGTGAAACCCCGTATCTACTAAAAATACAAAAAAAAAAAAAAAAAATTAGCCGGGCGTGGTGGTGGGCGCCTGTAGTCCCAGCTACTCGGGAGGCTGAGGCAGTAGAATGGCATGAACCCGGGAGGCAGCGGAGGTTGCAGTGAGCCGAGATTGTGCCACTGCACTCCAGCCTGGGCGACAGGGCAAGACCCCATCTGAAAAAAAAAAAAATTTAAACATCTTTTTTTTTTTTTTTCAGACAGGGTCTTGCTCTGTCATTCAGGCTGGAGTGCAGTGGCTGAGTCACAGGTCACGGCAGCCTCAACTTCCTGGGCTCAATCAGTCCTCCCACCTCAGCCTCCCAAGGCATGTGCCACCACACGCGGCTAATTTTTAAATTTTTGGTAGAGATGGGATTTTGCCATGTTTCCCAGGCTGGTCTTGAACTCCTGGGCTCAAGTGATTCTCCTGCCTCAGGCTCCCAAGGTGTTGGGATTATAGGCATGAGCCACTATTCCAAGCCTCAATTAATTTTTTTAGTGACAGAGTCTGACTTTGTTGCCCAGGCTGGAGTGAAACGAAGTACAATCATATAGGTAATTGTAATCTTGAACTCCTAAACTCAAGGGATCCTCTTGTCCCAGCCTCCCAAGTAGCTAAGACTACAGGCACACACCACCACATCTGGCTAATTTTTTAATTAATTAATTAATTAATTAATTAGAGATGGGGATCTCACTATGTTGCCTGGGCTGGTCTTGAACTCCTGGTCTCAAGGGATTCTCCTGCCTTAGGCTCCCGAAGTGCTGAGATTACAGGTGTGAGCCACCGCCAACCAGTTAAAAGCTTTGATAACCATCACTGGAACCATGGCCCAGGCAGTATGGAAAGAGGGCTAGGACCCGGCTGGAGCTCCCTGTGTGTTGGGTCCATGTGACTGTGTCTGTGCTCCCTATATCGTTCCTGTGCACCTTCCACCCATGAAATTCCCTGGGAAAAGGTCGAGTTCTCTCCACCATGCTAAGTGGGGTGAGCAAAAGGAGATGGTTGGGGTTGAGGACTCAGATGCTCAAGGAGGCAGGGATCCCCCCAGGGGATGATCATTGGTGATAGTGGTTGAAATCAGAAGGACAGAATTAATGCGGAAGAGTGAGAACCATGGGCCCCACTTGAAAGTCCACTTCCTACTGGCTGTCCTCCACCCCCAGCTCTCCTCAAGCTCTCTCTGCAGAATCTCAGTGTAGCATCTGCCAAAAAGCTTACATGGATGACCCCCAAACATGGTCATCTCCCCTCCCTTCCCCAGGGCTCTCAGACTCTCCCTCGGGGGTCCTGGGAGAGGTTTACCGGACCTTCCTACTTTTTGACAGTATAACACTGTCAAGCACATGCAAAGTCTGCCAATAACAAGGGGCCCTTCTAACAAGCAGAAATGTTTTCTCTTCAGGCGCTGCAGTGATGGGTAGGGGTCACTGCTATGAAGGGGTGGTCTGCAGCCATGAGAAGGCTCTTCAGGCTGGAAGGCTTCACTCCCAAGACCTGCACAACTGAAGAGACCAAGGGGTTACAGGCTGACGGAGCTATCGTGCACACCCTCCCACGCCAGCAGAAGTGGGTAGTTGGCACTGCAGAGATGCCAAGGCCGGTTGTTTGGGGGTGGGAGAAAGTCGCTGCAGTGATGAAGAATCCCTGCTTGGAGTGAGTGGTCACTGAAGTGGCTGCATGAACTAAAAGTACCTGCAGGGATGGGGGAGGTTTTCTGCAGTGATGAAGAGCACTTTGCAAAGGAAAGGGGCTGGCTTCTTGAGGAAAGAGTCCTGCGGTGACGGTGATAGGGGGCTGGGGTTCGCTGCAGTCAGGAGGGAGGGTCTCTGCAGCGATGGGAAGCCACCCAGGGCAGGGGGTGGGGTGGGCTAGGGAATGGGATGCCGTCGTGGTAATGGGATAGCTGGGGTCGCGGCAGTGCGGGTGGCACTTGCAGGACGCCTTATTCCTGAAGAACGGAAAGGGTGGGGTCTCTGAGGCCTCGGTCCCGCAGTGACGGGGATCCGTGCGGCGGCGGGGACGCGGTCCCTGCACTGCGGTGCCCAGTCTGGCTCGGGCTGCCGCGGCTGACGCGGAGGCGGTACCTCGCCCGAGGGAGGGGGGGGCGCCAGCCCCGCCGCAGCAGCAGCAGGCGGGGCTACGGCAGGCTGGAGGGGCTGCCTCTAGGAACGGGGGCGGGACCACCGCCGGCAGGGCCCGCGCCCCTGCGGGGACTCAGAGCCGCTGCAGCCAGAGTCGCTAGCTGGCGGCCGGCAGGTGCCGGGACCCAGGGCCACCCGGGACGCAGAGGCGGCACCAACCACACGGATCCCGTGGGCGCCTAGAAATCCGCGGAGGACGGGACGGTGAGGCTGAGGCTGCCACTGGGAGGGGGGCGATCCCCAGAGCCAGCCCGCGGCATCCCCTGCGCGGGCCGCGGCGACTGCAGGTGCCCCCTCCTCCGACATCAGCTCTGCCGGGGTGGGAAGCGATGCCCTGGCGGCTCCCATGGACTCTCCCCTGTCCCGACACCTCTCCCGGGCTTGCCTCCCGAAGACCCCCTCTTTTCGCTTTCCCAGCTCGTTCTTCCCACCCTTAACCCCTCCACTCCAGCCAGCACCGCGGTCTGATGAGGCACGAGGGAGAGAAAGACCTAGGCCCTTTCGGCGCCCCCTCCATCCTGCCCCGCCGTCCCTCGCCGGGCCGGAGGCCTCGGGGAGGGGGGGGGGGGAATTCGGGCCCTTTAAACCTCCGCCCTCCCGGAGCATCTTCCATCTCCACCCGCGCCGCTTCCGACAGCTGGCGGCCGCGGGGAGCCCCGGGGGGCCGGCAGGTACGGGGGTGGCTGCGAGGTTGGGAGCGGGCGGTGGAACAGCTGTGACCGCCCCCACCCCCGGGGGAGCCTCGGCGGGACTGCTGGGCGCCCGAGCGCGCGTTAATCATTAACCCTCCGCGGCCCGGCTGCCCAGGTAACGCGTGAGGATGCCCCCCTCGCCTCCACGCCCTCCGCCCCCTTATCTCCCCAGCCACCTGTCGCCCACAGGAGCCCCCGCTCGGCCTCGCGTCCCGGCAGGCCCCGTCTGGGCGCTGGAGTGAGACTCTCGCGCTGGCCTCTGGAGCGCGGGGTGGGCGCCCTGTCACCTTGCGCCCAGCTCCCCGGGCCGGTTCACGTAGGGCCGGCCTCCCGGCGCCATGCCCGGCCTGTACTGCCCCTCCAGCTGGACGCCGCTGCCGCTCACGGACTCCTGGGTCCGGGCCTGCGCCAACGGCCCCTGCCTCAGCGTGCGGGCCCGGCTCACCTACCGCAACCCGCAGCCGCAGCCGGTGGACGGTGAGGCCCGGGTGGGGCGCGGGCGGGGCTGGGGGTGCGCCGGGCGGGGTCCGACGCCGCCTCCCGCCGCCCTCCGTAGGCGTGTTCGTGTACCCGCTGGCCGAGGCCGAGGTGGTGTCCGGCTTTGAGGCCGAGGCCGCTGGACGGCGCGTCTCCTTCCAGCTGCAGAGCCGGCGCCGCTCGCAGGCCGCCTGCTGCCGCGCTCTGGGCCCCGGGTTGGGGACCCCGACGCCCCGCCGCTGCGCGCAGGGTGAGTCCGACGCTCCCGCACCTGCGCTCCTGAAGGCCCGGCGCAGCTCAGGCTCCCGCACCCGCTCAGCCTACGCCCGTCCCCCGCCTTCCTCCAGGCGCTGCCTTGTGCATTCATTGGCTCATCCTCGTATTCAACAGTCGTGGGCTGGACACCTGACCTGTGCCAGGTGCTGGGAGAACATGACCCTGAGGTTCACAGCCAGGGAGACAGACACAGCAGGCAGCACAGGGCTTGCGGGGGCGCCAGCAGCCCTTACAGCCCAGGAGAAGGGTCTCTCTAGGGGGCTGCAAAGGGAGCCTTCTCCCCAGGTGGTCCCCTCTGTCCCCTTACTTTTTTAGGCTGCACGCCTCAGCCAGGTCCCGCGTGAGCCAGTGGATCAAGTGTAGACTCCTGTGCCTAGCAGCCAAGGCCCTCAGTCTCACCCCATTCCATCCCTCTCCCCGCGACCCCACACACCAGGTACCACCGCCACTGGCCACACTGACTGACAGGTCCCTTCCCACCTCTCTGCTCTGTCTTTCCATCTTCTATTGAGCAAATTCCTACTTGTCCTTTAAGATCCACTAAACGTCACTCCTTGGGAAACCCTCCCTGACTCCCCCACAAATAATTAGCTGCACTGTTTCCTGGCTCCCCAGCCTTTTGTGCCCTCCATTATGGCACTTACAGGGGGAGTCATTGTCACAGATCTGCCTGTCTGTCTCCCCGCTGGAGCATCTCCAAATCCCAGCACCTCACACAGAACCTGGCACTATGAGACCCAGCGAGTGCCCGGGGAAGGGGCAGAAGCCCAGCCCTGTGCTGTGTGCTGTGTTTGCACCTGGTTCTTTCATTGATTCATTCATACATGCCTTTGATTCCTGCCCATGGGATTTACAATCCAGGTAAGAAGAGGAACAGAATCTGGTGGTGTTGAGAGCTGGCATAAGCCCAGCAGGTTGGGAGGCTCATGGTTAGAGGCTAGAGTGAGCTCTGGGGTGAGGCCCCAGGAATGTTCCAGAAGGAGGTAAAGCCAGCATTTGTCTGCAAGAAAGGGTAGGACTCAGTTAGGTGGAAGGTAGGGGCAACAGTATAAGCAAATGCTTATAAGTAGGTTATAGTGGGTAATGACAATAAAATGCCTAATGTTTACAGTGATTTACAGTTTACAATCGCTAGTATCACCTCATTTGAATCCTGAGTAGTGGGTAATACTGGCTTCTTCCTGTTATGAGGGATGGAAGGGCGATAATCCCCCTCCCTCCTGTTATGGGGGTTGAAAGTCATAGCTGGTGTCACTGACTTATATGTTGGGTGCTTTGCATACATTGCCTCATTTGTTGCTCCCCACAATCACAGAGTTATTATGATCCCCACTTTATGGATGAGGAAACAGGCTCCTCAGAACAAGACAGTTGCCAAAGGACTCAATTAGAGGTCACAGAGCTGATATTTAAAACCTGATGCTGTGCTCTCTCCACTGTGTCAATTGGCTGGAATGGAAGCCCCTTTCTTTCTCTTTCCATCTTTTTCTTCCCTTCAGTTATTCAGCAAGTATTTATTGAAAGGATGAACAATTGGTCATTGTGAGGAAGTGAGGTACAGTAGGGCTGTGAAGGTGGGCTGGGGCCAGACCACGTCGGTGGTGTACACAGCTGCCACTGTACATAGCTGATCATTATTCCTTTAGCAGCCCCACGAGTCCCCAGATAAACCTAGGCGCTAAATAAAACAGTGTGCAGTGTGCAAATGGAGCTTTATGTCCTCTAGCCTGCTTCCTGCTTCTCTGTTCCTCCTGCCCGGGAGGAGTAGAGAATTCTGGAGCCACCTTAGTGGGCAATGGGGGAGCTCCTGATGGTTCATGAGCAGGAGATTTATGAGCAGAGTGGGGTCCCAGGCTACAGGGAGATGTCTATCCACAAGGGATGGTGGCCAAGGGTTGAATGGAAACAGGCAGGCAGGGGTAGAGGGGCAGAGGGTGTGGGTGTTCCCAGGGCCTTGAGAGTGGACATGGCCCCTTCTCTTCAGCCTTCCATTAGCAAGGATGTCACTGCGCTCTTGCCTGATGACAGCCAGATCTTTCCACAGTTAGTCTGCCTCTCCTGCTATCATTCATCTCATGCCTCCATCCTGCGTCACCAATGCATTAGCCTAGTGCCAACACGCAAAGTCCCCTTTGCCCAGGCTCCCTGACCCGATGCCTGCTCCCACCTCTGACTTCCTCCCTCTCCTCTGCTCCCAGCGTGCTCTGACCCCATTTCTCACCCATCATAGGTCATCTTGTCTTGGATCTGGCCCAGGCCCGGTCCACGTTGGTGCTGCCCACAGGCCTTATCGCCGCGGCTGGCACCATGACGGTGACCCTGCACAGCAGCCGGGAGCTGCCCTCAAGGCCTGACGGGGTGCTGCATGTGGCCTTGCCCACTGTGCTCACCCCGCTGGCCCCGCCAGGCCCACCGGGGCACCCCAGGCCTCCGGGGCTCTGTGACGACAGGTTGGGCCTATGGTGATTCTCTTCGTCCCTCCCTCGGCTTCTCTGGGTCTAGTGCGGGTGAGGGGGCATTGGCAGGGTACCCCAGGGGATGGGAAGGGTGAGGAAGGGCTGGGGCCAGTCAGCCGGAGGGGTTATTGGCCTTCACGGTGGCCCAGTGACCCTCCTCGTGCTCCCTTCCAGCCCTACCAGCTGCTTCGGGGTGGGCAGCCCTCAGGAGGAAGGGCTGGCATGGGAGGAGCCAGCTGCCCCTCAGGACGTGTTCTCAGGCCCTGCCCGCTGCCCTGCCCCATATACCTTCTCCTTCGAGATGCTGGTGACTGGGCCATGCCTGCTTGCAGGTGGGTGCATCTGGCTGGCCTGCCTTCTTTTCAGATGCACACTCCTCCCAGTGTAGTGACTGGAAAGGAAATAAGGCTCAGGGATAGGAGGGAAACAGGACAAAAAGACAGGGACCCAAGCCTCAGGAACATCTGGGTTAGCGGTGGGAGCACCCCTGGTCACCTCTACCCAACACACACACCCCTAATTTTATCAAGGTAATTTATTTATATCTCATCTCACCCACCAGTGGGAAGAAAGATACTGCAATGGGACCAGTACCCATGAGGAAGTAGGTTTTCCTTATGCAGAAGGTGGGGGGTGGATGCTAAATCAGCACCTGGCTGATGCATGACTCTTCAACCAGCCAGAAACCCAGCTGGAATCTACTTCCCTGCCCATGAAAGCAGGCACATCCTCACTCGTCCATCTGACCCCCTATAGATCAGACTCTGAGAGCTGACTGAATCAGCCATGACCCCTGCCAACAGCTGCTGTCCCTGGGAAGGTGTGATGGCTGCATCTCCCCTTCCTGCCTCTGTGTCCCTCAGGCCTGGAAAGCCCCTCTCATGCCCTGCGGGCAGATGCCCCCCCTCATGCCAGCTCTGCAGCCACCATCTGTGTCACACTGGCAGAGGGCCACCACTGTGACCGGGCCTTGGAGATCCTGCTACACCCCAGTGGTGAGAGACTGGGACACACCGTGGGTCACCTCTGACTTGCTTCTGTATGAATGGGGGTAGCATTTCTCAAGTACAGGTTTCTGGGCCCCAGCCAGATGGACTGAGTCATCTGTGAGGGCGGAGCCTGTGGTGTAGGAAGGCTGGACTTGCAGGCTTCTCCCGGACAGTGAAATTGGGCACTTAGGGTCCAGAGGCAGGGACTTCCTTGACAGAATTGTGTCCTCTCCTCTCAGAGCCCCATCAGCCACACCTGATGTTGGAGGGCGGCAGCCTGAGCTCAGCAGAATATGAGGCCCGGGTAAGGGCCCGCCGAGATTTCCAGAGGCTACAGCGAAGGGACAGTGATGGGGACCGGCAGGTACTGCCATAGGAGCCTAGCCTGGCCCCTGGCCTTGGCTGCATTTGTGCACAAGGAGCAGGCAAGCAGGCTTACATTGGGATGGGCACGGGGAGGCCTCTTAGCAAGATCTCTCCACAGCTGCCACGCCCCATCACAGAGGGCAGATGAGTACTGTCACTGGAGGGCCGACGTGAATCTTTCTGGGGTGTGTCTCAGAGGATGGAGGCTAGGTCTGATATAAACAGAGGACAGCCACCAGCCTTTGCCCCTGCCTTTATTGTAATTACTACAAAAAGATGTCTCCTCTGGGTGGATCAGACAGAAAAAGGCCCCAGAGCCAGTCCCACTGCCCAGCCTCAACAAAGTAGCACTAAGCCTTGCCCAGGCTGACTTGGGACTCCCCTGCTCAGGTGTGGTTCCTGCAGCGACGCTTCCACAAGGACATCCTGCTGAACCCTGTGCTGGTGCTGAGCTTCTGCCCGGACCTGAGCTCCAAGCCCGGACACCTGGGGACAGCTACTCGGGAACTACTCTTCCTGTTGGATGGCAGCAGTGTGGCACACAAGGCCCGTGGGGGTGTGGTGTGGGCAGACCTGGGGGTGGGGTGGGGCAGTAGGTCTGTGGTGGGCCGGGGGCAGCCTCTTGAAGCCAGGAGTTACCTTGTTGCTTCAAACACCATCTTCCAAAGAGGAAGCAGATGGCAACTCCTCAGGGGATTCCCATAGAGAGCAGCCTTGCTGCAACCGCCAAACAGACACTGTCATGCTCTCTTGCTCATATTCATGCACACACATGTCTCTCCAGGATTCCAAGAGCCTCTCATACGTAGACTCGCACTCAGTCACAGGGAGTCACTCCAATCACGGGGAGACTCAAGTTTCATGTATACCTCCAGAGTCCCACACACAGTCTCTCACACACACTCGGGGGCTCACTGGCACAGAGTCTTTCCCTAACATCCAGGACCTCTCCCAGGTTACCACAGCCTCTCACTTGAATCACAGCCTGGATAAGTCAGCGATCTGGCTTCCCTTGCTCTCTATCAGGGCCCATGGGGCCAGCCTCATGCCGCCCTCCCTGGCCCTCCACAGGATGCCATTGTTTTGGCTGTGAAGTCCCTCCCGCCTCAGACGCTTATCAACCTGGCCGTGTTTGGGACGTTGGTGCAGCCACTCTTCCGAGAGAGCCGGCCTTGCAGTGATGTGAGTGTGGTCCAGGGATTCTGGGAATCTTACATAGAGGTTTCAGCCCAGTGTGTCCCAGCCTGTGCCTTCTCTCTCCAGGACGCTGTGCAGCTGATCTGCGAGAGCATTGAGACCCTGAAGATTCCGAGTGGGCCTCCAGACGTGCTGGCTGCTCTTGACTGGGCCATGGGGCAGCCCCAGCACAGGGCCTACCCTCGGCAGCTGTTCCTGCTCACTGCTGCCTCACCCATGGCCACCACTACCCACCGAACCCTGGAGCTCATGAGGTGGCACAGGGGGACAGCCAGGTATGGGATGGGCGGAGCCAGATGCCTAAGATTGAGCCCCCGCAAGGGGCTCCTGAAGATCACAGCTGCTTCCTTTCCCTCATCAGATGCTTCTCCTTTGGGCTGGGGCCCACCTGCCACCAGCTGCTCCAGGGTTTATCTGCCCTCAGCAGGGGCCAGGCCTACTTCCTGAGGCCTGGGCAGAGGCTGCAGCCCATGGTGAGCTTGAGCCTGGGCCCTGTTCCCTACACCTGAAAGTTTTTCTTCCAAGTTACAAATTCAAGTTCAAGTCTGAAACAGAACTCAGGCAGGCCATGGGGGCTCCTGGTGCCCTCACCAGGCCTTCTCCCCACTCCACCAGGGGAAGAGCTGTCGGTGCTGTGAAGGCCAAAGGTGTCGGGACACTGTCTCTGACCACCCTCTGAATCTCAGTCCTGGAACTGAGTCTCATCTTCACAGTCCTGCCCCATCCATGTGGCAAAGCTTAGGCCAGGAGACAGACCAAATCCTGAGGACTGAGCACTCAGCCCCCCTGCTTGCTCCTACCCTCATTCCTTCTCCTGACTCCAGCCTGAACCTGTGCCCCATCAGCTCAGGGGCTGGGCAGATGGCATCAAGGGAAGGGCAGCCTTCCTGCTCTGTCTGGCCATATGACACCTCTTTCCATCCCATGTCCTCCCTCTGGCCACCCCACAGCTGGTGCAGGCTCTGCGGAAGGCACTGGAGCCTGCCCTGAGTGACATCTCTGTGGACTGGTTTGTGCCCGACACCGTGGAGGCACTGCTGACCCCCCGGGAGATCCCAGCACTCTACCCTGGGGACCAGCTGCTCGGTTACTGCTCACTCTTCAGGGTGGATGGTTTCCGGCCCCGCCCACCAGGGGTAGGCCTGGGCTGGGGTGTGGTAGCGGGGCTAGGGTGTGGTAGGGGGGCCTGGGATGGCTGAAGTCCCCGCATCTCTTCCAAACCCTTTTTCCATTCTCTGTGCCTCTCTCTACCAAGCTCCTCTACTATCCCCTAGGGCTCCACAGAGATCACACTGGGTCCCCCAAGATGACCACACCCTGCCGCCTTCATGAGGTCTTCCACTGAGTTGTCCTGCAAAGTATTGCCCCTGATTTTTTACCCAAGGTCACTAAAGCACACAGCCACAGAAAACAGCACCTGCATTTGCTGTGAGGTTCTGTCAAGGCTTGCTCAAGGTTCCCTATAGAAAGCACCAGCCAATGTATTTTCTGGGACACGCAGTGATGGATGAGCATAACCTAGGCGCAATCTCTAATCCCAGCTCGGTCACTTACCAGCCATTTGATTTGAGCAAGTCACTTCACCTCACTGACCCATTTCCTCATATAGAAATGATGTTGTTCACAGGTGGCTGTCATCAGGGGTCATAAAGTGAGTAGTCTTGGCAGGACACTTGACACAGTAGGAGCTGGAGACATGGTAGTTATTTTTTAATGAAAAGCCTTATCTCTTTAGAAGAACTATGCATGCTTCCTCCTTTTTGATCATGAGAGCTGTATAATAGACTTTTTTTTTTTTTTTTTTTTTTTTTTGCCTGGCTGCCAGGGAGCTCAGAGCCAAACTTAAAGCTCAGCTTCCCAGCAGCTCTATTAAGCCTTACGGTGAACATGTTGTTTGCTTCCTCCTTCTTTAGTACTGGTTTTTTGTTTCTGGTTTATTAGCTTTGTTGCCTCTTGCTATGAGCCATCTAAAAATCCTGTTTGGAAAGAGGTAGCATATAACTGCAGCTAATTTTTTCCCAATAATATTCTCTCTAGGGCCAAGAGCCTGGCTGGCAGAGCTTGGGTGGGTCCGTGTTTCCATCCCCAGAAGAGGCCCCATCTGCTGCCAGCCCTGGCACTGAGCCCACTGGCACCTCGGAGCCACTGGGAACAGGCACTGTGTCAGCAGAACTGTCCAACCCATGGGCTGCCGGGGACTCGGAGCGGAGTGAGTGCCCAGGTGTATGTGTGTGGCTATGTTGGAGAGGGCACTGGGAGGGGTCAGGGCTGGGGTCCATTCTACTGCCTCCCATCAGGTACTGATGCTCTGACAGACCCAGTCACGGATCCTGGACCCAACCCCTCCTCTGACACAACCATATGGCGCCGCATCTTCCAGTCCTCGTACATTCGGGAGCAGTATGTGCTCACCCACTGCTCTGCCAGCCCCGAGCCAGGCCCAGGCTCCACAGGCAGCAGTGAGTCCCCAGGCTCCCAGGGCCCTGGCTCCCCCGAAGGTAGTGCTCCCCTGGAGCCCCCTTCTCAGCAAGGTTGCCGCAGTCTGGCCTGGGGAGAACCTGCAGGCTCCCGCTCCTGTCCCCTGCCTGCACCCACACCGGCTCCATTCAAGGTACGATCCAACCCACAATCATTCGCCTTGTATCCAGCAAATATTTATTTACCACCTGCTGTGTGCCAGACATTATGTGGAGCTTACTATTAAGTCTAGCTAGAGAGAAAGGTGGGTAAATCCCCAACGATAATACCATGTAACAACCAGTAACGAGCACAAGGACATGTATTATGGGGGCTTAAAGTCAGGGTGACTAACTCCGCCTGAGGGAGTCAGGAAAGTCAGAGCCATATCTGGAAGAATAAGCACAAGGTAGTCATGCAGAGAGGCAGAAGACATAAACGAAAACAGAGACAAGCAACAACCACAAGTGGGAAATAGGAAGTGGAATGGGATGACGCTGGGAAGGGGCCAAGGCCAGAGGTCATTGTAGGCCATAAGGAACTTGGCCTTTCTCCTCAAGGTAGTGAGTGGCCACCCAGGGTTTCAGACAAAGGGCATGAGCCAGCTGTGCACCCATGTATGATGGTCAGGGGTTCTGCATTCCTTGACCAGTGGCCCCCATATCTCACATTGCAGGTAGGGGCCTTGAGTACTGAGATGCTGGGCCGTCAGCACAGAGCGGCTCTGGCTGGCCGAAGCCTCTCTTCACCTCCAGGCCGGGCAAACCAAGTCCCCAGCCGACCTCGGAAACCCTCTTTGGGTGCAATACTAGATGGCCCAAGTCCTGAGCCAGGCCAACAACTGGGACAAGGCCTGGATGACTCAGGTAAGTGTTGTATGGGGAGCTGGTTTCTCTGACACCAAGGAGGCCTTGGGGAGGTAAATCCCAGAGCACCACTCTGCTCATGCCCCTGTCTTGCCTTCCCAGGAAACCTGCTCTCCCCAGCCCCCATGGACTGGGACATGCTGATGGAACCACCCTTCTTATTCACGGCTGTGCCTCCCAGTGGGGAGTCGGCCCCTCCGGCAGTGCCTCCCCAGGCTCCACACTGCCATGTGGTGATCCGGGGCCTGTGTGGGGAGCAGCCTGTGTGCTGGGAGGTGGGTGTTGGGCTGGAGACACTGTGGGGACCTGGAGATGGCTCACAGCCTCCCTCACCTCCTGTAAGAGAAGCTGCTTGGGACCAAGCACTCCATCGGCTGACAGCAGCCTCTGTGGTCCGGGACAATGAGCAGCTGGCCCTCCGAGGAGGGGCCGAGACCACAGCAGACCGGGGTGAGTGGCTCATGGGTCCAGTCAGGGCCCAAAGGCATGGGCTAAAAGCAGCAAAGGTAGAGGTCTGTGTGTTTGGTCACTCTCCATACCTCACTTTCATCACAAAGGATTTCAGGCTCATGACAGACAAGATAAAAAATTAAGCAGGGCAATGGGAAAAAGTAAAAATAAAAGGAAACTGAGAATGAGGTTATATTATATTAAAGGTGCATGCTGTGTGGTGATACACTCTTGCAAGGATCGGATCCAGGACTGACAAGCTTCCTAGCAGCCAGCTCAGAGGGCAATGTGATCCTGTAATGATTCAGAGCACTCACACATAAAAACAAATCTTTGTAATTTAGGAAAATACTTAAGAGTTCATTTCCTCAGTTGTACTAGCCACAGCTGAAGTACTCAATAGTCTTATGTGACTAGTGGCTACCACACTGGATCATGAAGAGAGAGAATATTTCCAAGTTCTGTTAGTGCAGAAATAGGGGAAGAAAAGGTGCTTCCTCTGGGTGGTGTCCAGAGTGCTGAATTCTGGGCAGCCAGGGGGCCCTTGCTCTGCTATGGGTTGAAGGTTCAGCCTGACCACTTCTTGTTAAAGTCGGGGAGTCTGAGCTGGTTCTGGGCCTAGCAAGGTAATCTACTCTGTTAAAAAGTCGATAGAGGGAGAAGCTGGGGAGAACACTGCAATTTTTTCTATGAGCCCTCTGTAGAGGGTGGGTGGTGAGGGTTCCACAGACCGCTCCTTGGTTCCACAGGCCATGCCCGGAGGTGCTGGCTTCGAGCCCTTCAGACAAGTAAGGTCAGCTCTGCCCCTTCCTGCTTCACTTGCCCTGTAGCTGTGGATGCTACCACTAGGGAGGTCCTGCCTGGGGTCCTGCAGGTGTGCAGCTCAGGTAGGGGCCTCTTCTGGTGACCTCTCAGGTGCAGCTCTCACCTCACTGGCCACTCTCCTGGACAAACCTGACTCCTGTCCCCTGTGCCCCTGCAGAGCCAGCTGAGCCCCCAGGAACCCCTCCTGCCGCTCACAGTCGTCTAGATGCAGCTCCTCTGCCTACTGTTGTCTACTCTAAAGGTAGGGAAAGGGTAGGGGCACTTGGACTTAGAGACCACCCGCTGGCACTGATGATCCCCACTGCAGGACTTCAGGGAGGCTCTCCAGCAGGCGCCTGGGACTCGGACCAAAATGGCAACTCCAAGTGTGCCTTGGGGGACCCTGCCAAGGAAGGTCCTCGCCGCCCACCTCCCCGTCCTCCCTCTCGGCTCAGCCTGGGCCGCCGTCACAAACTCTGTAGCCCTGACCTGGGCCAGGCCAACAACAGTGAAGGCAGCGACCATGACTACCTGCCCCTGGTGAGGACTCGGGAGGTGGAGGGTGGCGCCGCCGGGGCCAGGCGCTGTCTAAGCTCGCTTCTCCCCCCACCTCCTCTCTCCTCAGGTGCGGCTGCAGGAGGCAACAGGCTCCTTCCGCCTGGACGCGCCCTTCTGCGCCGCTGTGCGCATCTCGCAGGAGCGCCTCTGCCGCGCCTCGCCCTTTGCTGTGCACCGTGCTAGCCTCAGCCCTACCTCGGCCTCATTGCCCTGGGCACTTCTGGGCCCTGGTGTTGGTCAGGGTGACAGTGCCACAGCCTCCTGCAGCCCGTCCCCCAGCTCGGGCTCCGAGGGCCCAGGCCAGGTGGACAGTGGGCGGGGCTCAGACACCGAGGCCTCCGAGGGGGCGGAAGGGCTGGGCGGCACCGACCTGCGGGGCCGGACCTGGGCCACTGCCGTGGCGCTCGCCTGGCTGGAGCACCGATGCGCCGCTGCTTTTGGCGAGTGGGAACTGACAGCAGCCAAGGCTGATTGCTGGCTGCGGGCCCAGCACTTGCCTGACGGCCTTGACCTGGCCGCCCTCAAGGCCGCAGCCCGGGGGCTCTTCCTGCTGCTGCGCCACTGGGACCAGAACCTGCAGCTACACCTGCTGTGCTACAGCCCAGCAAACGTGTGAAGGCTGCCCGCTGCTGCTTGGGTTGGCGCCCCACCCAACACACTCAAGATACTGCCGCCCAGGACTGGCCTCTTGGTGCTGGGAAGGTGTAGGCTGGTGCCAGCCTGTCCCCCACTGCTTCTTACTCCCTCCCTAGAGCCCTCTTGCCCCCACAAGAAGTGCCTGCCTGTGCTCTCTCCCGCTCCTCCCACCCCACTCACCCTCCCCTCCATCCTCTGAGCTCCCTGCAACACAGTGGAAGGGGAGAGAGCCACAGTCCCCAAATCCGATGCAA
The DNA here is from genome assembly GCF_007565055.1 of Rhinopithecus roxellana. Taxonomy (NCBI): domain Eukaryota; kingdom Metazoa; phylum Chordata; class Mammalia; order Primates; family Cercopithecidae; genus Rhinopithecus; species Rhinopithecus roxellana. Next base: position 130,898,328 of record NC_044549.1, on the reverse strand, counting down.
TAAAGTGCCTCTTAGGACTGCTTGAGTGAATTCTTTATCTGTCCCACACATGTCCCTCACAGCCTGGACCAGGCATCAGCTGCCCCTACCTCCAAGTAGGTTGCACAGAGGTGGACTTAGCAAGGTTTATTTGGAAGGGCACAAAGTCCATCCCACCCCAGGTCCTGAGAGTGGACTGGAGGGAAAGGGGTGGATTTCAGTGAGCTTTCTTGCTGTGTTGGCTGCTCTTGGGGAAAGGCTGCAGGCCCAGCCAGAGCTGCAGCAGGATGACAGCATGGCATACATGCAGGGCAGCAGAGCTGCAGGATGTAGAGGGGTATGTGTTCCAGGAGAGCTCGATGAGCCCCAGCACCAACAACCTGGAGATGAGAAACAGGCTCCACGTTTCATCCAGTTTCAAGGCCTGCAGACCAGCAGCATGCCCTAGACATAAACCCCCAACAGGAACTCCCTAGCCCTTCCCACTCCCCAGGTTGTCCCAGCTGGTACCTGAGCAGGTGTGTGAGCCAGCGTGCAGGCGTGGCCCACAGGAGGTAGGGCAGTGTGTGGAAATACCAGACATAGAACTGGTAGTGGAGGGAGCGGCTGAAGCAGATGCCAATGAAGTTGGAGGTGAAGAGGGTAGAAACAATCTGTATGCGGCGGTCAAGGCCAAGGGCAGGAGTGTGTGAGTGGGGGGCTATCCCAAAACAGAGGGGCAATAGTTTTTAGGTCATATAGCCCCCCGGCTCTGCCATTCCTTGATGCATGCCTTTCGACAAGTTTATTAACCTCTCTGGATCTGCTCCTCAACCGAGTATGGAATATGGAGAGTAATACCTAGGGCCATAAGGCCTTGTAGGTTTGAACCCCTAACGTACTGCTGTGTGACCTTGGTAAGTTACTTAACCTCATGAAGTCTTATTTTTTCCATCTGTAAAAAGGAAAATAGTAAATGTAAGTGTACCTCCCTATCTCGGGGTCTCTTGTGAGCTTTAAATGTTAGAACATATGTGAATCTCTTATGATAGTACCAGGGAGAGGTACTTATAAGAGTAGCTCGTATTTAGAATTAAGAATCAAATATACCTCAATATGTGCAGTGCTCAGCACAGTGGTGCAGAATAGGACTTCTATGATTGGGGTCCCCTTTCCTCACCCAGGTCACCAGTTGTCAGGGGATACCTGACCAGGACTCTGTCAGCACCTAGAGAGGGCAAGACTTACCTTCCCACAATTTAAAGGATATGGTTAGGTGTAAGGGGCTGGGGTGGAACCTTCCTTTTGGAGGGATCCCTCAGGAGCGACATGATACTTTCTCCTGTCCTGGGGAAAAGCCATTCAGACAGTTATCAAGCCTCTATTGTGAGTCAAACTCTAGACTCACCCCATGAGTTTAACTGACACTTCCCCCAAGCAGCCCCTAAGGCTTAGGCCCTTCACTCCTTCCCCCAACTCTGCCCACGGCACTACCACCTTTTCTCACCTGTGCCACCTGCAGAGGGCAAACAGCAGGAGCAGGGTGAGGTGGGCAGCCAACAGGGCCAGGTGGAAGGCTCGATGCAGGAAGAGAGCCTCCGGGAGGAAGCGCCAGTTCACTGTCCAGCGGAACAGAAACTGACGGCCAAGGTCAAAGGAGCGGGACAGGTAGCCGATGGGGTTCTCCAGTAGGAAGGGCAGTCCCAGCACCACCTGAGGGTTGGTGTGATGTCAGCAGAGCTGCCAAGGCCCATTCCCAATGACCAGCCTTCACGCTACTCATTGAGGGGTGTGGGACTGGGACGTACGCCTCAGAGGTTCCCCAATTCCCACCAGAAATAGCAGGAAAACCACATCCCCCGCCCCCACCTCAGGCCAGTGCCTGACGCCAAAGAAGCTCAGGAGGGAGGTCATAACAACGCTTTAAGGTGTGGATTCACCAAGTCATAAATGGGCACAGCAAGGAAAGCTCTCAGAAGCCAGGCAGGGTGGCTCATGCCCGTAATCCCAGCACTTTGGGAGGCCAAGGCAGGAGGATTGCTTGAACCCAGGAGTTTGAGACCAGCCTGGGCAACCCAGCAAGAGCCCATCTCAAAACTTAAAATTACAGGCGTGAGCCAGCACTTTGGGAGGCCGAGGCGGGCGGATCACGAGGTCAGGAGTTTGAGACCATCCTGGCGAACACAGTGAAACCCTGACTCTACTGAAAATACAAAAAAATTAGCCAGGCGCGGTGGCGGGCGCCTGTAGTCCCAGCTGCTAGGGAGGCTGAGGCAGGAGAATGGCGTGAACCCGGGAGGCGGCGGAGCTTGCAGTGAGTGGAGATTGCGCCACTGCACTCCAGCCTGGGTGACAGAGCGAGACTCCGCCTCAAAAACACACACACACACACAAAAACTTAAAATTAAAAAAATAAAAAGGCTCTGAGAGATCATCAAATGTAATACCCTATTTTACAGCCATGGAAACTATAGCCTAGAGATGGTAGCTTCCTAGCTCAGGATCAACTCCAAAACCCTGTCTCTTGGCTTTGAGGGAGTCTCAAGGATAGATCCCCTCAATCAAGACAAGTGGCTTCTCCTTGATTAGAAAGAGGAAGGGTGAGGTGGGGATACCTGAAGGCCAGCACAGATGCCCAGCTTGGGGAGGGCCCCACGGAAGCCAAACTGTGTGAGGAGAAGAAACAGTAACCCAGGGGCGAAGAGGAGCACATTCATCTTCACAGAGACTGCCAGGCTGAGGTGAGCAGGGGAGGAAGGGTGGAGATCAGCTCCAGGGCTGTGCACACAACACCCAAAGACATACCTCCCACCATCACCACAGCAACCTCCTCCTGCCGCCACACCAGCAAACTCCAGGATGGGACCTACACTCACAACTGTTGAAGGGAAGAGCCTGGAGTAGGCAGGGGGCAGATACATAGTCTCTATGCCTACTATATGCAAATAAGCATAAACTATTCAGAATGTGAAGGACTAATTCCAACAATGAATGCTGTCTGGGAGGAAGACAGGATGGAAAGAGGGCATGTGTGTATGTGGGGGGATGGCAGGGCAGAAACTTTCTATAGATCCTGGACTCGCTTTGTAGAGCCCTGAGTGGCCCACACTGTCTTGGCTACTCCTTTACTCCCTCTGCTGCAGGAAACTGGGAAGAAACGGAAATGCAGAAAATGAGAGAGGGGGCTAGAAGGAAGAGGTGTTGACCTGAAAAAGCAGCAGCCCCAGCCCCAGTGTTGGGCCAACAGGAGGTTGATACTGAGGAAGAGCAGCACCATAGCCACTGGGTCATTGAAGAGCCGCAGCACAAAGATGGAGTGGACACGGTAAGAGGCGCAGCACATGAAGAAAAAGACGAAAGGAGGTACCTAAAGGGTGAACACAGTAAGGAACAAGGTCAGCTCAGCAAGCCTGAGCCATCCCCACCACCCAGCCTTCCCAGGCTGGGGCCCTCTAGCCCTGGTAGCATGGATTCACCTTGCAGGTCTGGTGATAGATCAAGAAAACAAGCAGCAAGGTGGCCAGGTAGAGCACAGCAAAGATGTTCTGGGCCATGCGGATGTCAGTGCCTCGGCCAGTGGCATAGTACAGCCCCATGAAGATGTACACGAAACCAGCTGGGTACCTGGAAGATGAGAGAAAATGTGAGCCTGGGTCAGGCCACACAGACTAGTACCTACCCAGCCCCTCACATCCTCCCTGAACTTCCTGTCCCCACTCACACAAGTGGTCCGGTGTCACCCTGCAGTTGGGTATAGTCATAGGTACCATTGATGACGCCTTCTACCTGGGCCATGTACGCCTTCCAGTCAATCTCTGTGTCTGGAAGAAGACAAGATGATCTGGTTACTTCTGAGTCCAGAACTTGTCTGCCACCCTCCCCATGCCTCCAGACCATCAAAACACAGACTTTCAGCCAATTCCCAGGGCTTCACTACCTCTTAATCTAACTCTTTATCTGACATTCCCTGGGTGAGCCCAGGCATCTCAAACACAACATTTCTGTAAGTGAACTCGTGATCTTTCCTCCCACTCCAATCTACTCCCCTTCCTGGGTTCCACAGATGGCACCACTGACCTCTTAGCTACCAGGTCACGAACTTGAGTAACATCTTTGATACTCCCTCCTCTCTCATTTCCAACCCTTCGTCACCAAGTTCTGCCTGCTCCTCACCATAAATATCTCTATCTCATCCTTCTCTGCTACTACATACTTGGAGCCTAAAGTAATCTCTAGCCCCAGTGATTATATAATAGCCTGCTAATTAGGCCCCTGACTTCTACTTTCACCCTACTACAATGTATTTTCCACCTTGTACACCAAAGAGCTCTTCCTGAAATACAAATCGTAACAGGCCTCTGCTTAAAACCTCTCAATGATTTCCCAAGACCCTTAAGATAAAGAAAACTCTGTATTATTCCTTTTAGACAGGGAGCTTAAGAATTAATTAGGTTAAGTGACTGGCTTAAGATAATTGAGCTAGGATGGTGGAGTTGGGATTGAAGCTTGCAGGGTCCTAGGTTCTTAATTATCATGCTATCTTCTTAACAAAGCTTTCCAATTTCTTCATGATCTGGTCTCAGTTTCTGCATTCCCATCTCTTACTACTCTCTTCACTTGATTTCTACACTCCAGCTCTAAAAAAATTATTTCAGTTCCTCAAAGGGACCAGGCTGTCTTTTTTTTTTTTTTTTTTTTGAGACAGAGTCTCACTCTGTCACCCAGGCTGGAGTGCAGTGGCACGACCTCAGCTCACTGCAACCTTCGCCTCCCGGGTTCAAGTGATTCTCCTGCCTCGGTCTCCTGAGTAGCTGGGACTACAGGTGTGTGCCACCATGCCTGGCTAATTTTTTAAGTTTTGTATTTTTAGTAGAGATGCAGTTTCACCATGTTGGCCAGACTGGTTTCTGTTGTTGTTGTTTGTTTTCTTTTGAGACAGAGTCTCGCTCAGCCACCCAGGCTGCAGTGCAGTGGTGCGATCTCAGCTCACTGCAACCACCATCTCCCCGGTTCAAGCAATTCTCCCGTCTCAGCCTCCCAAGTAGCTGGGATTACAGACACCTGCCATCATGCCCAGCTAATTTTTCTATTTTAGTAGACACGGGGTTTCACCATGTTGGCCAGGCTGGTTTTGAACTCCTGACCTCAGGTAATCCGCCCGCCTCAGGCTCCCAAAGTGCTAGGATTACAGGCGTAAACCACCGTGCCCAGCCAGGCTGGTCTTTAACTCCTGGCCCCAAGTGATCCGCCCACCTCAGCCTCCTAAAGTGCTGGGATTACAGGCATGAGCCACCGTGCCCACTCTAACTGGAGATTTTTTTTTTTTTTTTTTTTTGACATGGAGTCTCACTCTGTCACCCAGGCTGGAGTACAGTGGCAGAATCTCGGCTCATTGCAACCTCCGCCTCCCGGGTTCAAGAGATTCTCCTGTCTCAGCCTCTGAAGTAGCTGGGATTACAGGCATGTGCCACCACCCCCGGCTAATTTTTGTATTTTTAGTAGAGATGGAGTTTCATCATGTTGGCCAGGCTGGTCTCAAACTCCTGACCTCAGGAGATCCACTCACCTAGGCCTACCAAAGTGCTGGGATTACAGGCCTGTGCTCCCACGCCCAGCCTAACTGGAGATTTTTAATAGAGGATGCTCTGCCCAGAGCACTCCTTCCCCTCACCTTTTCCTTCTTTCCTTAACTAGCTAGTTCCTACCTTCCTTCAAGGGTGGCTCTATGAAGCCTTTGCTGACTCCTCCAATCTGGTTTAAGTGACTTCCTATGCCCTTTATGGCATTCTGTCTTACTACCATGATGAATATGATGCATTATCATTGCCTGCTAACTTATTGTCCAGACCGGAGTTAGAAATGCATCTCTTATTCACCACTGTACCTCTCTCTGGTAATATAATAAGCACTAAATAAATATTTGTTGAATTAAAGAGTCTTTAGCAAGAAAGTCAAGTGCCTTAAGCCTAGAGTATAGTTTCAGCCTGGAAAGGAGTAGCCAATAATGCCTAATGGACTCAAGTGGTCACAAAATGCCATCATTGAGAAGGCACGTTCAAAGATCACAGAACTGAATACATGGAAAAAGCTGAGATTCAGGAGGAGACCTGAGGTGTTCAAAGCCACAGAGAAAAGCAGCAAGAGCAGCAATACAACAATTTTGGCTCAAATGTGACTTCTAAGCTAGTTCGCAGGCTGTAAGTTCAGTGCAGAAGGCCAATCTCTCGAGTATCCACCTCTGCCATGCGGGCGGATTAAGATCAGGTTTTCTGTACAGCAGGCTTGGCGCTCAGGTAAGGGATATGTATGGGTTTGCAAATGATGAGTGAGTGGATACAGAGTCTGGTTTTGAGTTCCAGGTCTGAGATCCAGTTTGGGTCGCGGGTTCAGGTCTCCCTCCCTCCCCTCCCCTCCCCCTCGGCGCACTCACATGCCACCCTGTGAATGACCCAGAAGGTGATGCCCACCTCCGCCAGGCAGAGGCAGGCGGCCACCAGCAGCGTGTAGCGCGGCTCCCGCAGCAGCAGGCGCCGCTCTTGCCAGGCGCGCTGCAGCCATTGCTTGCAGAGTCCCGCTGCCTGGGCCGCGGAACCGGACCGGCCGCGTTTCCGCAGCCCAGCCGCCATCTTAACGGTGCACCGCTTGTGTGGGCCCACCACCCGCGGAAACCCGAACCTTCGACACTTAAGTTCCGCTTCCCGCGCCTGGCGTCCCACCAGGCTAAGCGCCGATCCGGGTAGCCAGTCTTCATTTACTCCACTAAAATGTAATTTTTCCTCTACATTTGTCTCCTCTGATGCACTCCACGCTCCATAGGAGCAGGAACAATGTCTTACTCCTTAGTTTATACCCAGCCCTAGGTACACAGGCGCTAATTTAGAACTAATGTCCAGAAAAGCAACATTCCTGCCTACCTTCCCTACAGTCCCTGAAGCCAACATTCTACTTCGCCTACGCTGGGAACATCTGTGTTCATGCTGTCTCTCCAGGAGGGCAAAGCCCCTGTTCGCGCCCCTACTGCCTCCGCTTAGAGCCTTCCGGATGCTGAGAAAAATGAACCTTTCACTAATTTTCAGACTTCCTAATAGAAGTAATTCACATTGAAAATATGAGAGGACGCAGTGATGAGCCCACGTGAGTCTGACACCATGAGTGCGGCTCTAGGAAGAGTTGGCAGTACAGCCGGAGGATTCAGGGTCTGGACGATGGTTTTCCCAGCCGGAGGATTCTTCAAAGAGCGCTTAGTAAAGGACGGAAGTTCCACGTGTTTGTGTTGAGCAACTGCAGATGGTGGGCGGAGACACCAGGGCCCAGCCTTCTGCATCCTGCCTTCCGTATTGGCTGAAGGGCCGGCGGCTCTGGCGGTCCCCGCGGTTGAGAGCATGGCTTCTCCAGGGGCCGGTAGAGCGCCGCCGGAGTTACCGGAGCGGAACTGCGGGTACCGCGAAGTCCAGTACTGGGATCAGCGCTACCAAGGCGCAGCCGATTCTGCCCCCTACGATTGGTTCGGGGACTTCTCCTCCTTCCGTGCCCTCCTAGAGCCGGAGCTGCGGCCCGAGGACCGTATCCTTGTGTTAGGTGGGTAATCCTGGCGCGACCCCGCCAGATAGAGCTGGCAGGACCGGCGCCGCGCGGGCTTGGCCCGGTCCGCTTTCCTCCCGCCTGTCTACCCTCTTGGAGGACGCCTGAGTTGGGACGCGAGATCCAGCTCCTTCAGAGTCCCGGCTGTATTTAGTCAAGGCAAACAGGAGTAAGAGATTGTCGGTCCCGGGGCCCTCGGGAGGAAGACAGCCTCTCAGGGTTTGAGCGTGGGGGGTACCCAAGAAGACCTTGTCCGGACCCTCGGGAGGCAGACAGTCTTGGGGACCGAATTGCTCAGAGGACCTAGTTCAAGTCCTAGCGCTCATTGACTTGTGTAACTTAAGACAAGTCATGAACCGGTTCTGAGCTTTAGATGCAGTTCTAGAAATGAGACTGCGAGTTCACATCGGAGGCGGCACGCACAGGCACCTCGAGAATAATGCCCAGGGCTTTTCTTTTTGCCCCAGGGCACTGGGAGCCAGAGTCCCCTAGAGAGAGTCCTATCTGAAACTTGGTCCTATGCCTTAGAGAGTGAGAACAGCACCCTCTAAGGGTGGAGGGGAGATTGCCGCCCAGGGTGTTGCGATTCCCCAAAGGGAAGACGTGCTGGAGGAAAGGTAGGGCTCTGGGGTGTTCGGCTGTCCTCTTGAGGTTCTCTCCTACTGTCAACCTTGGAGGCGCTAGTAAAGTTTGAATGAGCAACAGGTTTTCTTCCAATTGTCGTTTTTACTTTGCTCTTTGTAAAAGCCTTTTTGTATGTTTAAGTGACATCTTTAATAAATAAAAGATATATGTAATATAGTACATATGTAAGGTATAAATAACAAATCTAATGTGTGTGTCTATTCCACTCAGTTTGAGAAATAGAACATTACTAGGGATAGAAAAAAAGTATAATTTAGTGGTTAAGAACTTGACTGGGCGCGGTGGCTCACGCCAGTAATCCCAGCACTTTGGGAGGCCGAGGCGGGCGGATCACCTGAGGTCGGGAGTTCGAGATCAGTCTGACCAACATAGAGAAATCCCATCTCTACTAAAAATACAACAAATTAGTTGGGTGTGGTGGCGCATGCCTGTAATCCCAGCTACTGGGGAGGCTAAGGCAGGAGAATCGCTTAAACCTGGGAGGTGGCGGTTGTGGTGAGCCAAGATCGTGCCATTGTACTCCAGCCTGGGCAAGAACAGCAAAACTCCATCTCAAAAACAAAATAAAATAAACAAAAAAAAAGGACCTGGACTGTGGGCTGGGCTCATGGTTCACGGTCCTAATCCCAGCACTTTGGGAGGCCAAGGTGGAAGGATCACTTGAGTGCAGGAGCTCAAGATCAGCCTGGGCAACATAGTGAGATCCCATCTCTACAAAAAATTTAGGCCAGAGTGGTGGCTTATGCTTGTAATCACAACACTTTGGGAGACCAAGGCGGGTGGATCATTTGAGGTCAGGAGTTCAAGACTAGCCTGGCCAACATGGTGAAACCCTGTCTCTACTAAAAATACAAAATTCAGCCAGGTGTGGTGGCACGGGCCTGTAATCCCAGGTACTTGGAAGGCTGAGGCAGGAGAATTGCTTGAGCCCAGGAGGTGAAGGTTGCGGTGAGCCAAGATTGCACCACTCCACTGCAGCCTGGGCAACAGAGTGAGACCCTGTCTCAAAAAAAAAAAAAAATTAAAAATTAGCTGGGCATGGTGGCCCGTGCCTATAGTCCCAGCTACTCAAGAGGCTGAGGCAGGAGGATCCAGGCTGCAGTGAACTGTGATGGCTCCACTGGGCTCCAGCCTAGGTGACAGAATGAGACCCTGTCTCAAAACAAAGCAAAACAAAAAACAAACAAAAAACCATCTTGGACTCTAGAGGCAGTGAATGATGTTTGAATCTTGGCTCAGCTTATACTGGTTGTGTAATCCTGGATAAAATACTTGAATTTCTGTGCTTCCATTTTCTCAACCTTAAAAACATAAGCGTATTTATTAATTGGGCTTTAAGATGATTAAATGAGCATGAAGTATACCTGAAACAATGCCTGGCAAAATGAAAAGTATATTCAAGGTTCTCTGTGTGGTCCTCCTAAAACCCCTTCTCCCCACAAGTAAACACTTTCTTGAATCTGTGATTTTAAACCATTGCACTTATTTATTGATTTACCATGGATCTATGTTTTCTCAAGCTTTAGTGTGTATCAAAATTGCCTGGAGAGCTAGACTGCACTGTGAGATTCTAATTCCAGGGATGGTCTAATGTGGGTCTCAGGAATCTGTATGTTCAACAAGCTTCACAGCAGATTCTTATGCTGGTGATTGGCAGAGTAACACTGCCTTAAAATCTACTTGACTGGTTTTTCACCAAACTGATGCTTTAAAAAAAATCTGCTTGACTGGGAACTATCGTTTTCTGGATAGGAAGGGCAAAAAGTCTAAAAACTAAAAGGGGAATTTCTAGAATCGCCAAGATGTAAGAACAGGACCCACAACTTGGGGAATACTCTACATTACATTCCACCTCAACAAACTTAAGTTGAATGCCTGATAAGAGCCAGAGAACGTGCTGGGCCCTTTCTAACTTACTTAATCCTTATGACAATCCCTAAAGGCAAGTCAAAAGTATTAAGAGACTTACTCCAGGTTAGGGGTCCGTAAACTTTTTTTGAAAATGGCCAAACAAGTAAATAATTTAGGCTTTGCAGGCTACACAGTCTCTTTTACAATGACTCGGTTCTGCTGTTGTAGTGGAGAAGCAGCCACAGATAATACAAAAGTGAATGAAGGCCGGGCGGGATGGCTCACGCCTATAATTCCACCACTTTGGGAGGCTGAGGCGGGTGGATCACCTGGGTCAGGAGTTCCAGAGCAGTCTGCCCACCATGGTGAAACCCTGTCTCTACTAAAAATATAAAAATCAGCTGGGTATGGTGGCAGGCACCCGTATTCCCAGCTACTGCGGAGGCTGAGGCAAGAGAATTGCTTGAACCAGGGAGTCAGAGGTTGCAGTGAGCTGAGATTGTGCCACTGCACTCCAGCCTGGGTGACAGATTGAAACTCCATCTCAAAAAAAAAAAAAAAAAAAAAAAAAGTGAATGAGAATAGCCATGTATCAATATAACTTTACAAAAACAGGTGGGAAGCTACATTTGGCAACCCCTGCCACTCACTGTCTTAGACTGAGTTCCCCAGAAGCAAATCCTGAGATGAGGATTCATGTCCAAGTTACTTGTTAGGAATATGCTCCCAGGAGAATTGGTAAGAGCTAGAGGGAACAGGGAAAGGAAAGAAGCGAAGTTTCCCTGAAGGTTGTTTCAGGCTGAAGAGTCACAGATGTACACCATTAGAAGCAAACACACACCAAAACCTAGGGATATAAAAATTAAAATGGGTAAAAAGACTCCCAGGGCATCTAGTCAGAACACTGACAGTGTCCACTACTGTCATGCAGCAAGTAAGTGGTGAAGCAAGTGTGCTTTGTGACACCACACAGATGGGTGTAGGGAGGCACTTAGAACTCTTAAAACTGGTAAAATGACTGCATTGTGAATTATAGCCTTATGGTTATATTGACATAGCTAACAATGGGATGTCACAACTGAAGGTGAGTGGGCCTCTTGAAAACTGGGAGGCAGTTGAACACAGTGGTTTCAGAGCTCTGGCTCCAGAGCAATAGAGACCTGTGTCCAAATTCTGGCTCTTCCACTGACTATGTGACCTTGAGAAAGTTTCTTACCACTTTCCTCAATTTTCCCATGCAGAAAATGGGAATGGTAATAATACTATCTTTTTTTTTTTTTTGGACAGAGTCTCGTTCTGTTGCCTAGACTGGAGTGCAGTGGTGCAATCTTGGCTTACTGCAACCTCCGCTCCTGGGTTCAAGCGATTCTCCTGCCTCAGTCTCTCAAGTAGCTGGGATTACAGATGCCCACCACCACGCCTGGCTAATTTTTGTAATTTTAGTAGATGGGGTTTCACCATGTTGGTCAGGCTGGTCTGCAACTTCTGACCTCAAGTGATCTACCCGCCTTGGCCTCCCAAAGTGGTGGGATTACAGGCATGAGCCACCGTGCCCAGCCAATAGTATCCTTTATATGGCTCTACTGTGAAAGTAAACTGAAATAATTCTTATAAATGCTTAACATAGTACCTGGTGTTCCATGACTGTTAGCTATTATTATTTTTATTGAAAATGGGAATCAGAGAAGCAGTTTATCCAGGACTCTTCAGAGAACAGAGTACCCTGTTGGAAGACTCGTGTGTCTGGTCCCTATGGCTAAAATATCCTCATAGCAAATGAATATATATGAATGGCTGGCCCCACTTGGCTGTTATTGTGCTTCTCTGATTTGCTGTGCTTGCTTGACTTCATGCTCTGTAGGAATCTTCTTCTTGTTTTTTTTAGAGACAGGGTATTGCTCTGTCCCCAGGCTGGAGTGCAGTGGTGTGATCTTGGCCCACTGCAGCCTCTTGAACTCCTATGCTTAAGCGATCCTTTGGAATCTTTTGATCATAATCAAAAATTAATTTGGAAGCGGCCAGGCGTGGTGGCTCACGCCTGTAATCTCAGCACTTTGAGAGACCGAGGTGGGCAGATCACAAGGTCAGGAGATGGAGACCATCCTGGGTAACACGGTGAAACCCCGTCTCTACTACAAAAAATACAAAAGAAATTAGCCAAGCACCTGTAGCCCCAGCTAACCGGGTGGCTGAGGCAGGAGAATGGAGTGAACCTGGGTGGCGGAGCCTGCAGTGAGCCGAGATCGGGCCACTGGACTCCATCCTGGGCGACAGAGTGAGACTCCGTCTTAAAAAAAAAAAAAAAAAAATTAATTTGGAATCAATTTGACTTCCAATTTAGATTTCCTATAAAGAGAAAAGGGACTGGCCAGAGGATTCAACTCCAGTCTCCATGATGGCTATTTTGCTTGTTATAAGTTAGTAAATTGGCATTCTGGCTTATATTTCAGTCTCTTGGTGTTGAGTTAGGATCCACACAGTTCTGGGCCCTCATGTGATGTATTCTTGGATATGGATCAATTCTCCAAGGCTCTACTTCCCTCAGGCCCCACTTTGGAAGGCAGTGGCTTTCCCAAGCCCCTTCTTACTTGCTGGCCCCAAATCTCTGAGTCAACAGAATCAAAAGTCATTGCTTGTAAGCATGACTGCCCCAGTGGCCAGCTTTTGTTCCCCCTTCACCTTTGGTAAAGTTCTCTTGGAAGATGCCATCCTGTGCTAAGGAGAACAAAGGAAGGAAATCTGGGTTTGTCCACAGTTTGGCAGAGCTCTACAGGTATATGAGGTCAGGTTTGGGGGTAATGAAGGGATTGTGGGTCAGCAAACCCAGTGGGATTTCAACCTGCAACTAAGTCGGGTTCTGCCACCCTTACCCCCATCCCATGTGCTGTATCTACCAGGGCTTTTTGTGGCTTCAACTTTGGGAAGCACGTGTTGGGTTCTCCTAGGCAAGATAGTTTTCCTTGAGCCCCAGGGCTTGAAGAGGAACATGGGAAGGGGCAGCAGGGGAGCAGCCAGTTGCTTCTGGGTATGTTGTCTGGGTGCCAAACCCTGATAGATTAGGGCTATTCCAACTGCTGATCCTGTGATCCTCTTAGGGAGGCAAATGGGGATTAAAGGAAACCTAATCCCAAGAGCTGATGATCCCCAGCCTGGGGCTGTCAAGAACTGTCACTCAGCCCCATTCTCAAGCTGGGACTGGCCATAGGAAGGCCTGGAAGAGGCCACTGGATCTTCTAAGGAAGTCATGCCCTTTGGACTATAGATCCACATCCACTCCTCTCACCTCTATCCCTTCTCCATCCTGACCCTACCCACTTTGGGACTGCTTTCCAGGCACTTCCTACCAGAGTGTTGGGAAGTTGTCAAGACTCTGTTTTTCAAGACTTTGCTTGGTTGTCAGCTCCCTGGAAACTCTTGGCTGACTCGCCTGAGGTGAGGTCCAGACACTCCTGTGTGCTCTCACAGCCTGTCCCTATTGAAACACTCATCATGTTTTGCAGCAACTGTCTGATTACATATTTGTTCCTCCTACTGGAGCAGGAGCTCCTTAGGACAGGGACTTTTATTCATTGGCAGAGCCTAATATGTAGTGCTCAATACATATGTTAAGAATTGCAGCAAGGTGTGGCGGCTCATGCCTATAATTCCAGCACTTTGGGAGGCCGAGGCAGGTGGATCACCTGAGGTCAGGACCAGCCTGACCAACATGGTGAAACACTGTCTCTACTAAAAATACAAAATTACCTGGGCGTGGTGGTGCGTGCCTGTAATCCCAGCGACTCAGGAGGTTGAGGCAGGAGAATTGCTTGAACCCCGGATGCAGAGAGCCAAGATTGCGCCACTGCGCTCCAGCCTGGGCAACAAGAGTGAAACTCCCTCTCAAAAAACAAAACAAAACAAACAAACAATAACAACAAAAAAAATTGCAAGGAAGTAATTGGCTCCACTGTGTGTCCCCAGCTAGTTTCCCCTTCACTTGTTAATTCTGTTTTGGAAAACAAAGTAGAATAACCCCTAACATGAAGCCTTCCCAGGGTTGATACCTTCTAAGGTTTTCTAAGAGGCTGGGGATTAGGATAATGCTAACTTATATCATTATTATGCTACCAATGATGTTGCAGTTAATGATACCAGTATTATCCCCACTTTGAATTTGAGGAAACTGAGGCTCAAAGAGTTGAATGATTTGCCGTGGCTGTGTGACTAGGAATATCAGAACCCTGATCTCTGAACTCCTAACTTTAGAGCTCCTTCAGCTACTCTACAGCTCTTAGTTCTTTTCTTTTCTTTTCTTTTCGAGACGGAGTTTCGCTCTTGTCACCCAGGCTAGAGTGCAATGGCATGATTTTGGCTCACTGCAACCTCCGCCTCCTGGGTTCAAGCGATTCTCCTGCCTCAGCCTCCTCAGCTGGGATTACAGGCATGTGCCACCAAGCCTGGCTAATTTTGTATTTTTAGTAGAGATGGGGTTTCTCCATGTTGGTCAGGCTGGTCTTGAACTCCTGACCTCAGATGAACGCCCTCCTCAGCCTCCCAAAGTGCTGGGATTATAGGCATGAGCCACCGCGCCTGGCCCCTAGTTCTTAGTTCTTAAGTTTAATGCATCACATCTTGCATATGGCCTAGGTATTATTATCTTCATTTTTCTGAATAGGATATCCAAGTTTTAGCCAGGCGTGATGGCACGTGCCTGTAATCCCAGCTCCTCGGAAGGCTGGGGCAGGAGAATCACTTGAACCCAGGAGGCGGAGGTTGCAGTGAGCCAAGATTGTGCCTCTGTACTCCAGCCTGGGTGACATCTCAAAAAAAAAAAAAAAAAAAAAAAAAAAAAAAAAAAAAAAAATCCATGTTTCTAGTATTTAAACAACTTGTCCCAGCCCACACAGCTAGGAGTGAGAGAGCCAGGGTTTGCACCCAGGCCTGTGCGATTCCAAGGCTTGTGCTTTTTCTGCACTCTACCACCTCCTCTCAGTACTGGAGGGTTTGGACTGAGATGAAACGGGGCCAAGAGTGGATAGATATTCAGGGGGAGGTGAGAACCAAAACTAACGTAGCTCTTTCGCCACCCATCCCCTCCCACCCCAGGTTGCGGGAACAGTGCCCTGAGCTACGAGCTGTTCCTCGGAGGCTTCCCTGATGTGACCAGTGTGGACTACTCATCAGTCGTGGTGGCCGCCATGCAGGCTCGCTATGCCCATGTGCCGCAGCTGCACTGGGAGACCATGGATGTGCGGAAGCTGGACTTCCCCAGTGCTTCTTTTGATGTGGTGCTCGAGAAGGGCACGCTGGATGCCCTACTATCTGGGGAACAAGATCCCTGGACCGTGTCCTCTGAAGGTGTCCATACTGTGGACCAAGTGTTGAGTGAGGTGAGGGAGCAACAAGAGAGAAAGGCAGATCAATAGGTGGGGCTGTGGGGTTGAGGTTTCCTGGGACTGGAAGAAATCAGAAGCCAGAAGCATGTTTTGGAGCAAGTAGTGGGTTGCCCTCAGGAGTGTGGCTCTCTGAAGGAAGGGAAGGGTTAAGCGGGGTCGAGATTATAGAGGCGACTGGAATAGCCAGGCTCACAAAGGCTGATGTGTGGCTACCGGGTTGCCATAGGGATGTGGTAGCCAGGTTCCTGATGGGTGACAGAGACTGCCAAGGTGAGCAGTTATAGGAAAGTGGTGCCCCTATACCTGATATCACTCCTATACCCCTCCCTGAATAGAATATAGCCCTAATCCCAAGGAATGGCTGGGGCAGAGAAAGTGGCTCACCCTTTGCCATGGAAAGCCTGAGCTACAGATGTGGGGTGGTTCCTGAGGTTTGACTGGGAGGGCATCTGGAGCAGTACTGACCTTTGAGAACCTGAAGATCCACTTCTCACCAATGGCTTCTGTGTCTGCCTTGCAGGTGAGCCGCGTGCTGGTCCCTGGAGGCCGGTTCATCTCAATGACTTCCGCTGCCCCCCACTTTCGGACCAGACACTATGCCCAAGCCTGTTATGGCTGGTCCCTGAGGCATGCTACCTATGGTAGCGGTTTCCACTTCCATCTCTACCTCATGCACAAGGGCGGGGAGCTCAGTGTGGCCCAGCTGGCTCTGGGGGCCCAAATCCTCTCACCCCCCAGACCTCCCACCTCACCCTGCTTCCTTCAGGATTCAGATCATGAGGACTTCCTTAGTGCCATTCAGCTATGAGGCCAGAGCATGGTCCACCCTTCCTGCCATTCTGCCCTGGGCTCCTCAGGTAGTTGGAATTCCTGACTCAGGACTTGGGGTTGGGTCCAAGGTGCTTACATCCCAGGGGCCTCATGCCTAAGATAGAGGGTGGGAGCGAACCCACATGAACCAATACAGCCCATCTCCAACTAGATCCCAGATTTCTTGCTTCTTTCTTGGGTTCCTCAGTTCTCTCCTGGGTTCCCCAACATCCTCCGCCACCACACCAAGCCAGCAGTGATGCATCCCCTGGGGCAAAGCTCAGTATAACCCCTCTGCACACCAGCCAGCCTGGAGACCTTTCTCCCTGGGGCCTGTTACTGATCCTAATCTAGCCTTGATTTTTCCACAGGAGACTGCAGACTTTGAACCTTGATTGCTTTATGTTTCTCACCCCAGCTCCATCCCCAACACTGGTGACCAGTCCCACCTGGGTTGTATCTGTACCCAAGGAGGCCACATCATAATGATGTTCCCAGGCCAGGCTGGCCTGCCTGTCTTACCTAACAACCATCCCTCACCAGCAACATGCACCTGAGATTCCCAAGTACCTGCCCCCTCTCCCATTTTGGCCTGGCTCCTGAGACCTAAGCAGTGGCCACACACACACAGGGAGGTCTGTGTTTATTCACACACTCCTGGTACAGTGAGGATGGAGGAGCATTTACAAAGGGCACCCCTGGGTTGAGAACATCTCCGGGGCCACAGATGTCATCCAGAGGTGCAGAGCAGTCCCCAGTTGGGTTCCCAGGGGCAAGACGCAGGGGTCCAAGGTAAAATCGGATCTAGGCCCTTGGAAGGTGATACCTTGGGGAGAAGGGGTCTGCCAGAGAGCCTCCTGGGGTCAGGCCTGGGCAGACTGGCCATGTGGTTGGTAACCGTGTTGGGGGGCTTGTCTCACCCCAGCCTCAACACCCATCCTATCTGCCAGGCGCAGAAGAGCGTGGCCGAGACTGAGGGGAGGGCAGGAACCATGAGCAGAGCCAGTAAACAAAGAGTCGGATATAAAAATACAAATGTGCTGAGGAAGTCCCTTAGAAAGAGGCTGAGGCTGGGGTCACGCCAGACAGGGGTGAGGGTGAGGAACGGCCCGGAGGACTGGGCTCAGGTGGGTAGAAAGCTCATGCAAGTACGCAGCCAAACATCCCTGGCCGCTCGCGGTCCGACACCGGCGGCCGCCCGGTCTGCATACCAGACTGGCCTGAGGGGGGCGGGGCAGGGGAGCCGTGCGGGAGGGGGCGGGCAGGGGGCTGGGGGCCGCGGGTCTCCGTGTCCGTTCCGGTGTGCGGGGTGGGGCTGCGGCCCGAGGTTTTAAAGTGCATGAGCGCGGCGGCGGGTTCCGGGCGGGTCCGCGCCGCCGCTACCGCGGCCGCCGTGGTGCTGAAGCGGACAGCTCCGGAGTGCCTGGCGGCGGCGGCCGCACGGCCCTGCAGCCCCCGCCCGCGGGCGCCTGGGCCGGGGCGGGGGGCGCCGGCAGCCGCATCGCCGGCCCGCGCTCCTGGCCGCTGTGAGGCTGGGCCCGGAGCCCGCCGCCCGAGCCGGCACGTCTACACTCCGGACGGCGGCTTCTCCCCCATCCCCTTCAGCACGTCGTCTATCCGGTCATCCTCGATCACCACTGCGCAGGGAGAAAGCGCGTCAGCCGCGCGGCCTCGGGGGGCGGCGGCGAGAATGAGCCCCGCGTCCTAGCGTCCCGCGCAGCTACTGCCCGTGGCCCAGCGACGCCCCTCGGAACCCTGCGCTGCGGTGTCTTCCCCGTCCGAACTCTCCTGGAGACCCAACCCGCCGCCAAGCCTGGGTCCCACAGACCCCCCTCCCCTCCCGATGGCGGAACGCCCCTCTTCCAAAGGCTCCAGCTATTCTTCCTCCCAGTGCGAGCCCTCCTGCCACCTGAGCCTTCCTCCCTCTGAGTTGATCAGAAACCTCTTGCTCATGGAATCCCCCTCTTCAACCCGAACTTCAACAGATCCCCCTCCTCAAATGGGTCTCAAACCGAGTATCCAGCTGGTCCAGCCCTCTCCTCAACCTGAGCCCTCTCGCCGCTGGAACCCCTCTTCCGATCCTGGCACCAACAGAGCTCCCCTCCCCATGCAAACAACCAAGACAAGCGGACCCTCCGCCTCCTCCCCTCTCTTGTTAGACGCCCCTCTCGACCCGAAGGTTCTTCGTATTGTCCACCGACTCAGTATTTGATCCCAAAGAATCAGCCCGTTACCCCGTGTTCCCACTTCCAAGCAGCCCCAAATGCCCCGACCGGCCCCTCCCCCTCGCCCGGGTGCCAGGGCTCTGCTTCCAGAGGTGGCGAGCATCGAATCCGGGGCACCGTGTTCCCGGGAGAATGGAAGAGGGGGACACACACTGCAGCGGGACCCCCCCCTCCAGCCCGGGCCGGAGAGCGGCTGGTGCGCTGGTCTGCGGCAAGAGCTGCGGGCACTTGGCGGGGAACGGCAGCCGGGGGGCGCCCGGCGGAGGGTTTCTGGGTCAGGCGGCGACTCCGGGCCCGGGCCGCGTACCTCGCTTGGCTCGGCCGATCTGGCCCAGCTTGGGGGGTCGCTTGGCCTGGTTGCCCGCGAAGAAGGAGTTGGTGTCCTGCAGGCGGCAGCTGAAGGAGAGGTCGGAGCCCTCGGGGTCTGCGCCGAAGCGGCCCATCTTGTCTTCGCTGTAGGGCAGGATCTCGGACATGGCGGGCGCGGGGTGGGCGCGGGGCGGGAGTGGGACTGCGGCGGGGCGCGGGCGGCGGGCTTGCTGCCGGACCGGCCCTAGCTCAGCAGGGGAGCCGGCGGAAGGATGAAGTCATGCAGCATCCGGGGCTGAGGAGCCAAGCGGGGCCTCCTCCCCCGCGCCTCCGCCTCCCGGGCCGCTGGGCAGGCGGCGGCGGCGGCGGTGGCGGGGACCGGGCGGGGGCGGGGGGCGGGGGTGGCGGCGGCGGCGGCGAGAGCGGAATGACGATGAGCGCCCGACTGCGGCAGAGCACGGCGGGCGGGGCGCGGTAGAGGCGGGGCGGGCACTGGCCAGGGGAAAGAGGCGGGGCCGGGGGCAGGAGCGCACCCAGCTACCCCGGGAGCCGAGGCAGCTGGAGTGGGAGGTTCCCGCACTGTGGCGGGGAATGGCCGGCACGTGGGTCTTGGGGAATAGTACCAGCCAACCCGGCCAGGACCTCGCGGGGAGAGGCGGGACCGGAGGGGGGTGGGATCGAGCCTGGTACTGGAGGAGCTTGGGGGAGGGTCTGACCCCTAGGCTGGAAGAGGCGTGCAAGGGGGACTGGGAGCCGGGGGGCAAAAGCTGACCACGCGCGTTGGGGCGGGAAGGCGGCCGCAGGGCTGGCAATGGAAAACAGGGAGCGGGAAACGCGTGGGGAGGAGACTCGGGCACAGGGTGACTGGGGAAGGCACGAACCCACAGCGCGGGAAGAGCTCGGGCCAGTGGATGGTGCCCTCGCCGCTGGCGCGCTCTTGTACTAGTTGCTCTGCTGGTCTTAAGTAGATATTCAGGGTCTGTGCGTCTCTGACTGCCCGTCTGTGTCTCTGTCTCCGCCTTTGTATGTGTCAGTCCATCTCTAAGTGTCTGTATCTCGGTCTCTGTGCCCCGTATCTCTTTCGCTGTGTTATGGCCTTTGTCTATGCCTGTCCCTTAAGTGTCTTTGCCTTTCTCTATCTATCTCCATTCTTGGCTCCTGTATCTATGTGCCACAGTGTCTCTGTCTCCTGAATCTGGGTATTTCAGTCTCTCCTGGGAGGGGTCTATAGTAACTGGGCCGACGCAGCGCGCACCAGGGCCGACACCCCCAGCCCTAGCCATGTGGCTGGCGCCGAAATGCGGACTCGAAGAGCCCGCCGCGCCCTGCGGCTCTCCCGGCTCCGGAGTGGTGCGCTCGCAGTGTAGGAGGAATGAATGGCGGCGTCGCGGGGGGCGCCCTGGCTGCGGGTGACGCGGGGAAGCTCGGAGCACCTGAGGACGCGGAGCGCGCCAGTGTGTGCCCTGAGGGAGTGCGGTAGAGATGGAGGGTGCCCCCCGCCCTCGTTGCTTGGGACCACGGGTGAGTTCTCGCCTCACCGACGGGAACATGCCCTCTTCTCCTCTTGCCTCCCGCCCCCACAACCCCCGCCCTGGCTGGCCGTCACCCGCGGCGTCACCTGCTTGCCAGCGCGCAGGAGCTCTGGCGCAATCACTGGCCTTGGGGAAGAGGGGGTGTCTTACATGCGGCGACAGTGACGGCAGCGCTGATAAGGGTAATAATCACTCTGTACGTTCATTCCACACTCCAGGCGGACGCGCTTTTCTTCCTTAATCTGGCCAAATCACCAAATCACACAGCTGGTGAGGCTGCCTTGTAGTGGGTCTCCTTCCAACACTTCCTTGCCAGGTGTTAATACCAGGGACACAGGGACAAAGGCAATGGTGGTTGCCCAGGGAACTGGATGGGGAGGGGTATGCCACAGGATGCCTTGATGCCAGCCTCACTCAAGGCCCCAGGCCTGGGGGCCCATCACTGTGAAGCCCTCCTCTGCTCTGTCCTAGTCTCTGGGATGAGGGCCACAGCAGAGGTGGAGGCCCAGCCTGGAGTGAGAGGAGCCCTGAAACTGGAAGGACAATAAAGGCGGAAGATTGGGGTCACTGAAAGAGAATCCAGAAAATTCCACATCTGCTGGAAGTTGTCCAGTAATGGGTTCCAATCCTGACTCCCACTTTCTCAGTGACCTTGAACTGAAGGACCCATAATCATGGTTTTAAAAAATTAATTCGTTTGTACTTAAAACATTTTAGGAGGCCACGTGCAGTGGCTCACGCCTGTAATCCCAGCACTTTGGGAGGCTGAGGTGGGTGGATCACCTGAAGTCAGGAATTAGAGACCAGCCTGACCAACATGGCAAACTCCTTCTCTACTAAAAATAAAAAGTAAAAAGTAAAATTAAAAAAAAAAAAGCCAGGTGTGGCACACACCTGCAGTCCCAGCTACTTGGGAGGCTGAGGCACAAGAATCGCTTGACCTAGGGTGGCAAAGGTGGCAGTTAGTGGAGACTGGGCCCTTGCACTCCAGCCTGGGTGACAGAGTGAGACTCCATCTCAATAAAAGAAAGAAAGAGAGAAAAAGAGAGAGAGAGAGAAAGGAAGGAAAAAATTTGGGGGAAAATTAAGAAAATCACATAACATCTTTTTATTATTATTATTTATTTATTTTTTTAGATGGAGTCTTGCTCCGTTGCGCAGGCTGGAGTGCAATGGCGTGATCTCGGGTCACCATAACCTCTACCTCCAAGGTTCAAGTGATTCTCCTGCCTCAGCCTCCCGAGTAGCTGGGACTACAGGCACACATCACCATGCCCAGCTATTTTTTTTTGAGATGGAGTCTCACTCTGTCACCAGGCTGGAGTACAGTGGCACGATCTTGGCTCACTGCAACCTCCACCTCCCGGGTTCAAGCGATTCTCCTGCCTCAGCCTCCTGGGTAGCTGGGATTACAGGTGGTGTCACCACGCCCAGCTAATTTTTGTATCTTTGGTAGAGACAGTTTCACCATGTTGGCCAGGATGGTCTCGATCTCTTGACCTCGTGATCCACCTACCTTGGTCTCCCAAAGTGTTGGAATTACAGGTGTGAGCTACTGTGCCCTGCCAATCTTTGTATTTTTAGTAGAGACAGTTTCACTATGTTGGCCAGGCTGGTCTCGAACTCCTGACCTCGTGATCCACCCGCCTCGGCCTCCCAAAGTGCTGGGATTATAGGCATGAGCCACTGCACCTGACCTTATAACATCATATATATATATATATCCTTCTAGTGTTTTCACCATGTATCTGCATGATATGATATCTCTCTAAGCCCCATGTTCTAGTCTGAAGCATGGGGGTGATAAAACCTACTTCTTAAGGAAAGTTTTGCTGGGCACCATGGCTCACACCTATGAATTCCGCAACTCAGAAGACTGAGGCAGAAGGATCGCTTGAAGCCAGGAGTTGGAGATCAGGCTGGACAACATAACTAGGCCCCATCTCTAAATAAATAAGCAAGCTGGGCATGGTGGTACACACCTGTGGTCCTAGCTACTTGCAAGGCTGTCGTAGAAGGATTACTTGAGCACAGGAGTTTGAGGCTGCAGTGAGCCATAATGGTGCCACTGCACCCCAGCTTGGGTGACAGAGCAAGACCCTGACTCAAAAAAGAAAGAAAAGAACAGTTTTGTAGATGAAACTGTCCTGGGGTAAAGTGGGTTGTCTCAGGAGGTAGTGAGCTGCCCCTCACCTAAAGGGCCAAAGAAGAGGCATGAGGGTTCTTGCCGAGGATGAGATAAGAGCATTGTGTGAAGTATTGAAACAATTCTCTTTTCTCTCTGCACAGTGAGGGAGATTGGAAAAATGACAGTTTAATCCAGAATTCACTTGGTTACAGCCTTCTTAAATAATTATATTTCCGTCCCTGCTGGATCACAGTTAAAACAAAAGTCCTAAGTACAAACCTGTGTACTATTACAATATATAAGCTTCACCTATGTTGTAAAAATGTGGGAATTTCTTTAAATTCTGCTCCTCTCTTTGAAATTCTGATATTCTGCATCCTTCCCATGAGAGGAAAATACATTGTCACACTAAAATGAAATAAAGCTTGTATGAAGTTGTGCGACAGTGCGTTGAGTCTCTCAATTGGAAGTCCCTCAAACCTAGTATACTTGCTCCACATGCTCCAAACAGAATAACATGCCTTTTGACAATTGAGTATTAATGACACTTTTAGTCAAGTGGAAACTGTAGACCCCTGTAGTGGATTGAATAGGGGCTCCCACAACAATTCAGTGTTCACCTGTAACCTCAGAGTGTGACCCAGGGCCAGGTGCAGTGGCTCATGCCTGTAATCCCAGCACTTTGGGAGGCCAAGGCCAGGGGATGACTTGAGCCTAGGAGTTCAAAACCAGCCTGGGCAATATAGTGAGATGCCATCTCTACTAAAAAAAAAAAAAAAAAAAAAAAAATTAGTTAGGCATGGTGGTGGCATGCCTGTAGTCCCAGATACTTGAGAGGCTGAGGTAGGAGGATAACTTGAGCATAGGAGCTAGTTTACAGTGAGCTATGATTGCACCACACAGAACTCTAGCCTGGGTGACAAAGCAACACCCTGTCTAAAAAATAAATAAATAAATAAATAAATAAATAAATAAATAAATAAATGAAGTGTGACCTTTTTTGGAAATAGGGCTTTTGCAGATACAATTAGTTAAGATAAGGTATAGTCAGTCTAGGTGGCTCATGCCTATAATCCCAGCACTTTGGGAGGATGAGATGGGCAGATTGCTTGAGCCCAGGAGTTTGAGGCCAGCCTGGGCAACATGGTAAAGCCCCATCTCTACAAAAAAAAAAAAAAAAAAAACAAGGCCGGGCTTGGTGGCTCATGCCTGTAATCCCAGCACTTTGGGAGGCCCACGCGGGTGGATCATCTGAGGTCAGGAGTTCAAGACCAGCCTGGCCAAGATGGAGAAACCCCGTCTCTACTAAAAATAACAAAAAATTCGCTGGGCGTGGTGACGGACGCCTATAATTCCAGCTACTCCAGAGGCTGAGGCAGGAGAATCGTTTGAACCCGGGAAGTAGAGGTTGCAGTGAGCCAAGATCATGCCATTGCACTCCAGTGTAGACGACAAGAGCAAAACTCAGTCTCAATAAATAGGTACATACATACATACATACATACATACATACATAGCCAGGTATGGTAGTTTGCGCCTGTAGTGCCAGCTACTAGGAAGGCTAAGGTGGGAGAATCGCTTGAACCTGGGAGGCAAAGGTTGCAGTGAACCCAGATTGTGCCACTGCACTCCACCTCTTTGACAGAGTGAGATCCTGTCTCAAAAAATAAAATAAAATAAAATATAGGCTGGGTATGGTGGCTCATGCCTGTAATCCTAGCACTTTGGAAGGCCAAGGCAGGAAGATCCCATGAACTCAGGAGTTGGAGACCAGCCTGGGCAATATAGGGAGATGCTGTCTTATATAGAAAGAAAAAAATAAAAATAAAAAATAAATTAAGATGAGGTTATACTAGATTATGGTATGCCCTAAATCCAATCACTTATATGTTTATAAGAAGAGGACAGACCCACAGGGAAAAAGGCCACACGAAAGACACAGAGATAGGAGTGAGGAGTAAGGGAACTACAAGGTAAGGAACACCAAGAATTGTTGGGAGCCACCGGCAGCTGGAAGAGGCAAGGAAGAATTCTTCCCTAGAGTCTTCCAAAGGAGCTTGACCCTACCAACACCTTGATTTTGGAATTCTGGCCTCCAGCACTGTGAGAGAATAAGTTTCTGTTGTTTTAAGCCCCCAGTTTGTGGTAGTTTGTTACAGCAGCCCTAAGAAACAAATACAAGCTGTTAGAAATATTTTGGGGTAAGCTGGGTGTGGTAGCTCATACCTGTAATCCCAGCACTCTGGGAGGCCGAGGGGGGTGGATTACCTGAGGACAGGAGTTCGAGACCAGCCTGGCCAACATGGCGAAACCCCGTCTCTACTAAAAGTACACGAATTAGCTGGGCATGGTGGTGGGTGCCTGTAATCCCAGCTACTGGGGAGACTGAGGCAGGAGAATTGCTTGAACCCAGGAAGCAGTGAGCCAAGATTGGCCACTGTACTGCAGCCTGGGTGGCAGAACAAGACTCCATCTCAAAAAATATAGGCCAGGTGTGGTGGCTCACACCTGTAATCCCAGCACTTTGGGAGGCTGAGGTGGGCGGATCACGAGGTCAGGAGATCAAGACCATCCTGGCTAACATGGTGAAACCCCATCTCTACTAAAAATACAAAAAATTAGCCAGGCATGGTGGCAGGCGCCTGTAGTCCCAGCTACTCAGGAGGCTGAGGCAGGAGAATGGTGTGAACTCAGGAGGCAGAGCTTGCCGTGAGCCGAGATTGTGTCACTGCACTCCAGTCTGGATGACAGAGTGAGACTCTGTCTCAAAAAAAAAAGTGTATATTTTTTGGGGGGGGTAGTATTTTTACTATTATTTCTCATGATCATGTTTCTCCTTCCTTAGATTCTTTCTGGGCCTTTTGGTCCCACCCTATCCACCTGATGGAAGCCCATACCATGAGGGTATTTCTGGGATTCATTCTATTTAAAAAAAACTGATAAATTACTGTATCAGTCTGTTTTCACACTGCTGATAAGTACATACCTGAGACTGGGTAATTTATACAGGAAAAATAGTTTAATGGACTTACAGTTCCACATGGCTTGGGAGGCCTCACGATCAAGACAGAGGGCAAGGAGGAGCAAGTTATGTCTTACATGAATGGCAGCAGGCAAAGTGAGAGAGCTTGTGCAGGGAAACTTTATCTTATAGAGCCATCAAATCTCACGAGACCCACCCATTATCACGAGAACAGCACAGGAAAGACCTGACCCCATGATTCAATCAATTCCCACCAGGTCCCTCCCACGACACATGGGAATTCAAGATAAGGTATAAGATTCAGGACACTGCCAAACTATATCAATTACCAAAAAAAGAATGAGAAAGATCTATGTGAACAGGCATGGTAAAATCCTCAAGACCTGCCAAAATGTCACCAAAAAACAAGTTTAGAGTAGAATTTTACATATGTGGGAAAAGTACACATACACACATATGTATACACACCTACATTCACATATGTACATATAGTATAGGTAGGAACATAAATGCACGTAAAAGAAAGATCTGGGCAGGCGCAGTAGCTCACACCTTTAATCCCAGCAGTTGGGAGGCTGAGGCAGGCGGATTGCTTGGGCTAAGGAGTTTGAGACCAGCCTGGGCAACATGGCAAAACCCCATCTTTATTAAAAATATAAAAATTTGCCAGGCATGGTGGTGAGCACATATGCTTGGATTGCTTAAGCCCAGGAGGTAGAGGTTGCAGTGAGCTGAGATTGCGCCACTGCACTCTAGCTTAGGTGACAGAGTGAGAACTTGTTCAAAAAAAGAAAGAAAGAGAGAGAGAGAGAGAAAGAAAAAGAAAGAAAGAAAGAAAGAAAGAAAGAAAGAAAGAAAGAAAGAAAGAAAGAAAGAAAGAAAGAAAGAAAGAAAGAAAGAAAGAAAGAAAGAAAAGACTGATTTGGAAAGATACATACCTAACTGCAAATGATAATTATCTCTGAGGATGCTACCAGGATCCCAACAGAATGAATTTCATCTTTTATTCAGTGTAATTCTAGAGTATATTACATTTGCAATAAAAGGTTTAAATATATTTTAAATTTTATTATTTTATTTTCTTTATTAATATTACTATTTTTGAGACAGGGTCTCAGTTCCATCACCCAAGTTGGAGTGCAGTAGCATGATCTTGGTTCACCGCAGCCTCAACTTCTATGGTTTAGGGACTCCTCCACCACACCTGGCTAATCTTTGTGTATTTTTAGTAGAGACGTGGTTTCACCATGTTGCCCAGGCTGGTCCTAAACTCCTGGGCTCAAGCAAACCTCTAGTCTTGGCCTCCCAAAGTGCTGGGATTACAGGCATGAGCCACTGAGCCCAGCCTTAATATATATTTTTAAAGGCTTAAAACCAGTGATATAGCACATTTATCAAACATTATACTCTAGCCCCAGACAAATTAGCTGCCTTTGAAAGGAAAATAGTGGGCCGGGTGCAGTGGTTCACGCCTATAATCCTAGCACTTTGGGAGGTAGAGGCTGGTGGATCACCTGAGGTCAGGAGTTCAAGACCAGCCTGGCCAACACGGTGAAACCCCATCTCTACTAAAAATACAAAAATTAGCCAGGTGTGGCGGCAGACACTTGTAATCTCAGCTACTCTGGAGGCTGAGGCAGAAGAATCGCTTGAGCCTAGACGAGGCGGAGGTTGCAATGAGCCAAGATTGTGCCGTTGCACTCCAGCCTGGGCAACAAGTCTCAAAAAAAAAAAAAAAAAAAAAAAAAGGAAAATAGTGTAGCAGTTAGTTAAGAACACGAAGTTTAGATTCAAATCAAGGCTCTACCCTCTACCTGCCTGTAACTTTGAACAAGTTATTAAGCTTCTCTGTGTCTTAGGTTCCTTATCTCTAAAATATGGACAATGATATTGGTAGAACCCATCTTAGAGGCTATTGCAAGGATTAAATAAGTTAACATATATACAAATTGTTTAGGTAAATGTTGGACTATAGAAATGTTATTATACAGAAAAACATAAAGAAAAATAATGCCATCACTAGATATATTTATTATTAACATTTTGTTGTATGTATTCTTAATCTTGTTTGCTTTTTTTGTTTGGTTGGTTTTTTTTTTTTTTTTTTTTTTTTTTTTTTTTCCGCTCTGTCACCCAGGCTGGAGTGCAGTGGTGTGATCTTGGCTCACTGCAACCTCTGCCTTCCGGGTTCCCACCATTCTCCTGCCTCAGTCTTCTGAGTAGCTAGGATTACAGGCACCCGCCACCACACCCAGCTAATTTTTTGTATTTTTTTTTTTTTGTTTTTTTTTTTTTTTTTTTTTTTTGAGACAGAGTCTAGCTCTGTCGCCCAGGCTGGAGTGCAGGAGTGCAGTGGCACGATCTTGGCTCACTGCAAGCTCCGCCTCCCGGGTTCATGCCATTCTCCTGCCTCAGCCTCCCAAGTAGCTGGGACTAGAGGTGCCCACCACCATGCCCGGCTAATTTTGTTTTTGTATTTTTAGTAGAGATGGGTTTCACTGTGTTAGCCAGGATGGTCTCAATCTCCTGACCTTGTGATCCGCCCACCTCGGCCTCCCAAAATGCTGGGATTACAGGCATGAGCCACCGCGCCCAGCCTATATTTTGTAGTTTTAGTAGAGATGGGGTTTCACTGCATTGGCCAGGCTGGTCTCGAGCTCCTGACCTCGTGATCCGCCCGCCTCGGCTTCCTAAAGTGCTGAGATTACAGGCATGAGCCACTGCACCCGGCCTTGTTTGTTTGAGATAGGGTCTCACTCTGTCATCCCTTCTGGAGTGCAGTGGCACAATCAAAGCTCACTGCACCCTCAATTTTCCAGGCTAAAGCGACCCTCTCTCCCCAGCCCCCTGAGTAGCTGGGACTACAGGTGCATGCCACCATGTCCGGCTAATTTTTTACAAATTTTTAATAGAGATGAGGTCTCACTACGTTGCCCAGGTCTCAAGCTCCTGAGCTCAAGCAATCCTCCTGCCTTGGCCTCCCAAAGTGCTGGTATTACAGGCATGAGCCACTGTGCCTGGCAATTCCAATTTTTCTTTTTAACCTATGCTTTTATACCTTCTGCTTAACAAAAATGAGATATTGTAACCCTTTTTCTCCTCCACTTAACTGTATGTGGGGAACATTTTCCTACAGCATAAACTCTTCTTGTCTGTCATTTGTAAACGTTGCATAGCATCTCACTGTATGGATGTTTGATTCAACAAGCCCTCTACTCTTGAACATTGAATTCCCTCCTAATTTTTTTGTTTGTTATTATAAATAGTGCTGTGATTAGCAAATGTCATAGGAAAAAATGGCCACATTATTTTGTACCTCCTCCAATCAAGAAGTAGCATCTATTTCTCCAACCCTGAATGGGCTTGATCATGTGACTTGCTTTGCCCAGTGTGGACGTTGGTAAATGTGTTGCAAGCAGAAGCTTGAAAAAAGTGTTTATGACCAGGCATGTTGGCTCATGCCTGTAATCCCAGTACTTTAGGAGGCCAAGGCGGGTGGATCACCTGAGGTCAGGAGTTCGAGGCCAGCCTGGCCAACATGGACAAACCGTCTCTACTAAAAATACAAAATTAGGCATGGTAGCACATGCCTGTAATCCCAGCTACTTGGGAGGCTGAGGCAGGAGAATCGCTTGAACCCAGGACGCGGAGGTTGCAGTGAGCCAAGATCGCACCATTACACTCCAACCTGGGCAACAAGAGAGAAACTCCGTCTCAAAAAAAAAGTGTTTATGTACTGGGGCTTGCCCCTTCTTTGTTGCTGAGAATCCTAAGGCCACCATATGAAGAAGCCTGGGCAAGTCTACTGGAAGAGAAGATAATACACAGAGACACTGTTTAGACATCCCAGCTGAAGCCCCAAAATGGAAATGAAGCCATACTAGACCGTGCTAAACCATCCAGCTCCTGCTGAGCTGGCCAATCCCAAAGCATCACAGAACATGAGAAATAATCAATATTTGTTATTTTAATCCAGTTTGAGATGATTTGTTACACAACAAAAGCTAATTGATATAAATATCCCATGGATAATGATTATTTCCTGGAACAATTTCCTAGAAGTACATTTTCTGGGTCAAAGAGTGTGCACACTTTTATGCCTTTTGGTTCATATTGCCAAAAAGGTTGTATCAACTTCTAAGCTACCAGCAATGTATGAGTGTTCACATCTTCCATCTTTATCTATACTGGACATTGATGTTTCTTTTGTTTTTGAGATGGAGTGTTGCTCTATCGCCCAGGCTGCGGTGCAGTGGCACCATCTTAGCTCAGTGCAACCTCCATCTCCCAGATTCAAGCAATTCTCCTGCCTCAGCCTCCGCGTAGCTGGGATTACAGGCACCCACCACCACACCCGGCTAATTTTTGTATTTTTAGTAGAGGCTGGGTTTCACCATGTTGGCCAGGCTGGTCTCGAACTCTTGACTTCAGGTGACCCGCTCAGCTTAGCCTCCCAAAGTGCTGGGATTACAGGCATGAGCCACCACACCAGGCCTCGTTGATGTTTCTTGTAATCTTCATGACTATATTGTGTTTGTAAATTTAACACACAAGCCATTGTCCATTCCCTCTCAATTCACAATCAATTTAGACAAAAAATGAGATTATCCCTGTAGGAAAAAAGACCAAAAAGGTTATTTAGTAGGAAAAAAAGATCAAAAAAAGATTATCCATGTAGGAAAGGAAGAGTAGAAGAGAGAGAAAATAGGAGAATAAGAGAGAAACAGAGTCAAAGATGATAAATACAGAGAAAGAAAATAGAAATATAAAATAGAGCAACTTCCAAGACTCTTATACATAGGGTATTTAACATGTAGTCAGAAATGGTTATGGGGGGCTGGGCATGGTGGCTCAGGCCTACAGCACTTTGGGAGGCCAAGGCAGGAGGATTACTTGAGCTCAGGAGTTTGAGACCAACCTGGGCAACATAGTGAGACCTCATCTGTATGAAAAAAAAAAAAAGGCCAGGTGTGATGGCATGCACTTGTAGTCCCACCTACTTGGGAGGCTGAGGTGGAAGAATCGCTTGAGCATAGGAGGTTGAGGCTGCAGGGAGCTCTGATAATGCCAGCCTGGGTGATAGAGCAGACCCTGTCTCTAAAAATTTGAAGGAAGGAAAGAAGGAAGGGAGGGAGGGAGGGAGGGAGGGAGAGAGGGAGAGGAGGGATGGTTATGGGTCTAAAAATAATTTAGGTCATGAAAGAGACTTGAAAAGAAAATGTCCATTTAGGCCAAGCCTAGTGCATCTGAGAGCACTGTAAAAATAGGTAACAGGCTCTATCATATGTGGTTGCATTTAATTCTCACAGCAACTCTCTAAGACAGGGGTGATTGTTCCCATTTTATAGATGAGAAAAATTAACAGAGCTTTCAAATAACTTGATAAAGATGATACAGCTGATAAAGAATTGAATCCAGATTTGAGCCCAAGTCTGCCTGTCTTGGAAATTTATGTATTTCCACTTATTCTTCCTAGAAGGGATGTAGCAAAACACTAGCAACTAATGCAGGGAGGAAGTGTAGCCTCCTTTTGATTCATATTGTTAAACTGCTCTCCAGAAAGGAACCATACTCCCTGGGTTTGAATCCCAGCTCTGCCACTTACAAGCCATATAACTCTTAGTGTTTCTATGCCTCAGTTTCCTCATCTGTAGAATAGCTTCATAAGTGTCATGAGTGCATAAGATGTAAACCACTTAGCGTAGTGGCTGCCACATAGTAAAGTGCTGTCTAAACTTGCTGTTGCAGTGACCCTGGGAATATTTCTAATGATCCTGTTGCCAGGTGGCCCATACACAGTAGCTTTCATTATGCAATCATGCACCACATAACAAACTTTATGTCAATGATGGACTGCATGTATAATAACAGTGGTCTCATAAGATTATAATGCTGTAAGCCAGGCACAGTGGCTCACATCTGTAATCCCAGCACTTTGGGAGGCCAAGGCGAGCAGATCACTTGAGGTCAGGTGTTCAAGACCAGCCTGGCCAACATGGTGAAATCCCGTCTCTACTGAAAATACAGAAATTAGCTGGGTATGGTGGTGCATGCCTGTAGTCCCCACTACTTGGGAAGCTGAGGCAGGAGAATTGCTTGACCCCAGGAGGTGGAGGTTGCAGTGAGCCAAAATTGCGCCACTGCACTCCAGCTTGGCAACAGAGCAAGACTCCGTCTCAAACACACACACACACACACACACACACACACACACACACACACACACACACACACAATGAGTGCCCATTATGTGCCATGCACTGTCCCATATACTTTACAAGTACTATTTCATTTAATTCTCACAACTAGCCTTTGAAGTAGGTATTAGTCTTTTTTTTTTTTTTTTTTGAGACAGAGTTTTGCTCTTGTTGCCCAGATTGGAGTGCAGTGGCACGATCTCAGCTCACTGCAACCTCCACCTCCTGGGTTCAAGCGATTCTCCTGTCTCAGTCTCCCGAGTAGCTGGGATTACAGGCATGTGCCACCACACCCGGCTAATTTTTTGTATTTTTGGTAGAGACAGGGTTTCATCATGTTGACCTGGCTGATCTTGACCTCCTGACCTCAGGTGATCCACCTGCCCTGAGGTGATCCACCTGCCTCGGCCTCCCAAAGTGCTAGATTACAGGCATGAGCCACCGTGTGTGGCCTGAAGTAGGTATTCTCATTTCCATTTTACAAATGAGGAAACTGAATCTGGATCCAGAATCCTTTATCCTTACCGTGACACTGTACTGTCTCCAGTTTGAGAACTATGCAATTTTGGGGTGAAAATGCCAACAAAAGCAATGTAACACTTCTCAGCCTGCTTCATTCATCATCCACTCTTTCTTAGCTGCAAGAACATTCTGTATTAGATCCACTGCAGCAAGTTGTCTGAGAACTGAGGTGAGATCAATAAATGGATTATGGGCCAGGCATGGTGACTCATGCCTGTAATCCCAGCATATTGGGAGGCCAAGGTGGGAGGATTGCTTAAGGCCTGGAGTTCAAGACCAGCCTGGGCAAGATGATGAGACCCTGTTTCTACAAAAAAAGTTTTAAAAATTAACCAGGCACAGTGGCACCTGTCTGTAGTCCCAGCTACTAGGGAGGCTCAGGTGGGAGGATTGCTTGAGCCCAGGAATTTGAGGCTGCAGTGAGTTATGATCATGTCACTGCACTCCAGCCTGAGCCACAAAGTGAGACACCCTTCTCTTATTTTATTTATTTTTTTGAGACCAAGTTTCACTCTTGCCCAGGCTGGAGTGCAGTGGCACAATCTCAGCTCACTGCAACCTCCACCCCCCCCCCCAGGTTCAAGCGATTCTCCTGTCTCAGCCTCCCAAGTAGCTGGGATTACAGGCGTCCGCCACCATGCCTGGCTAATTTTTGTATTTTTAGTAGAGATGGGTGAAACCATGTTAGCTAGGCTGGTCTTGAACTCCTGACCTCGTGATCCCCCCGCCTTGGCCTCCCCAAGTGCTGAAATTACAGGTGTGAGCCACTGTGCCCGGTTGACACCCTTCCTGAGAGAAAGATGAGAAAGAGAGAGAGAGAGAAAGAGAGAAAGAGAGAAAGGAAGGAAAGAAAGAAAGAAGGAAGAAAGAAAGAAAGAAAGAAAGAAAGAAAGAAAGAAAGAAAGAAAGAAAGAAAGAAAAGGAAGAAAAGGAAGAAAAAGAAAGAAAGAAAGAAAGAAAGAAAGAAAGAAAGAGAAAGAAAGAAGAGAGAGAGAGAGGGAGGGAGGGAGGAAGGAAGGAAGGAAATGGATTATGTGTTTGCTACCCATTCAAGCCTTCTCGGGTCAAATTCTTGTACTCTCTCAGTGGGGGTGGGGGTGGAGGATGGGAAGAAGAAGATGAAGCGCACTCTCTTTTCCTTTTTTTTTTTTTGAGTTGTAAAACACTAGGCACTTTTCAGTGCAGCAGACTGCAATAACACCAGGCCTGATTAAGGAATGACAATATGGAAGGCAGATGGCAGATGCATGGGTGCCACACTATTGCTTTTCAGTTAAATATTGCTTGGTGTTAGTTTTTTTTCTCCTTGTAAATCTCCCAAATAAAACGGTTTGCTTTCCCCAAGTTAGAAGTGTTAGCACGTCTTTTCTTTAAATATCTGTGCATGGCTGTTTTTTTCCCTGCCAATTTGTCACCATCTGTAACCCTCCCTTTATGAGATGATCTGATGACAGCAGTTATCTTGGAGAGTAGAAGTGCGGTCTTGAAGCGCCATGGAAGAGTGGAGTCAGTGTGGGCTGTGTGTGTGTGGAGTGTATTCTCCCCCTGCACTTGGTGTGTGTACGTACAGAAACAGTGTGTGTGTGTGTGTTGGCTCTGGGTGTGTTGTGCGTGTGTACACTGTGTGTGAGTATGCAGAGTGTGTACATTCTGTGGGCATTTCATGTGCGCGTGGACTGTGTGCTGGGCATCGTGCCTGCCCGTGTCCTTGGAGTCTATGTGCTCTCCGCACATAGGTAGGTACCAAAGGTAGGTACCACGTGCACACCCTGAATGTGGGTGAACTGCCTGTGTGCTCTGTATTCGCCAGCTGAAGAGGGGCTGTGTGGACTACTGTGGGAAGACGTTCCTCAGGAGGGCATAATTTCTCTAAAGTGCTTAAAGGGGACGGAGACAGCCTGAAATTTGGGGGAAGTAGGCCAAGGAATATTAGCAACCTCTGGGACTGGTTGCATTTCATTGCTTTTCCTAGGAAAGTAAATTATGAGTGGCTGGAAGGAGGGTGCTGCTGAGATGGGGGGCGGACCATGAAGCGTGGAGGGGTCTCTGGTGTTGCCGGAGGGCAGCTGGAGCCTGCGGAGAGCCTCGGCGCGCTCCTCCCTCTCCCTCACGCTCCCCCCACCCCGGGCGGGGCGCCGCGTGGGGCGGGGGACTCCGGCGGGCGGGGGCGGCCGCGGCCCGCACGGGGGTGCTGCGCGGCGGCCGGCAGTGATGGCTGGTGGCGGCGGGGCCGGGAAGGGGACCGGGGCCGCGGCCCGGGAGAGGGCCAGCTGCCGGGAGCCCTGAATCACCGCCTGGCCCGACTCCACCATGAACGTCGCGCTGCAGGAGCTGGGAGCTGGCAACAACGTGAGTGGGGGCCCCTGGGCTCCAGGGGAGGGGACCGGGTGGAGAGGGACGAGGCAGAGGGGTCGGCAGCAGAGGGGCAGGCGATGCCCGGCTCGCGGATGTAGGGCTGTGTCCCGGGCCTGGTGGAGCGGTGATAGAGAGACCCCAGGCCCGACAGCGTGGCAGGTGGGAAGAGAAGGGCCCTCTTAGCAGGGGGGAGGGGTCCGCGAGGCAGGGGGCACTGGGGCAGGGTCGTGGGCAAAAAGCCCTCTCTGCCTGACCTCGGTTGGCAACCCCGACTGTCTGGCAGATGGTGGAGTACAAACGGGCCACGCTTCGGGATGAAGACGCAACCGAGACCCCGGTAGAGGGCGGGGCCTCCCCGGACGCCATGGAGGTGGGCAAGGGGGCTTCCCCTTTCTCACCAGGCCCCAGCCCTGGCATGACGCCTGGCACACCCAGGAGCTCTGGGCTGTTCTGGAGGGTCACCTGCCCCCACCTCCGCTCCATCTCTGGCCTCTGCTCTAGGACTATGGTGAGGCGATGCTAAGCCATGACGTTGCACAAAACAGACTCAGGGCTCAACTCACCCGCTGGCCTCATTGCCCCCGGGCCCAAAGTTAACCCTGTGACTCTGAAAACTGCCTGTGGCTTCACCCCCTGGTGATCTTGGACCTCTGCCCTGCAGCTCAGTTGCTCTTTGTCCCCCTGTGTTCCCCAGGTGGGATTCCAGAAGGGGACAAGAGAGCTGTTAGGCTCACGCACGCAGCTGGAGCTGGTCTTGGCAGGTGTCTCTCTACTGCTGGCTGCACTGCTTCTGGGCTGCCTTGTGGCCCTGGGGGTCCAGTACCACAGAGGTAGGTGGGCCCACACTCTTCATCAGCATTCATAACTAGGGGTTCTGGAGGCCAAAGGGCCTCTAAGATTTTCACTTGTGGGGGCCAAGCCTTCCCTGAAAAAAAGCCCTGGCTTTGCTTTCTCTTCTCAACCTTCCTGCTGTCATGGCCCTTGCAAAGAGTTTGCCTCTTCCAGACGGACAGACTGACAGTCTCCTACCCTCCCACCGTGCCCCCTACCACAGACCCATCCCACAGCACCTGCCTTACAGAGGCCTGCATTCGAGTGGCTGGAAAAATCCTGGAGTCCCTGGACCGAGGGGTGAGCCCCTGTGAGGACTTTTACCAGTTCTCCTGTGGGGGTTGGATTCGGAGGAACCCCCTGCCCGATGGGCGTTCTCGCTGGAACACCTTCAACAGCCTCTGGGACCAAAACCAGGCCATACTGAAGCACCTGCTTGGTGAGTGGGGCTGTTATGGAGGCCTTGGGCCACCTATGTGCCTTGTGCCTAGCACAGGGCCTGACACTTAGCAGATAGTCAATGTCCATGAATGAGGAAGTGGATGGCTCTGTGAACACTCCAGAGGGTGGGGAGGCAGAGAGCAGGGGACTCTTGAGAAGTGGGGATGGGTTTGACGGGGACAGAACTCTGGGTATAATGGAGGACCGCTTCTCTGCACCCTGTTTGGAGCACTGTCGTGGTGTAGTAGATACCAGGGAGCCTGTACTGCCTAGATATCCTAGGGTCTCCATGGACAGGGAGAGGAAGCCACGGCTTGCTGTTTCAGACACTCTTCCTGGGTCTGCGTTAGGAGGACTGCTCATTGACAAGGCAAGGAGAGGAACCGAGCAAGGGCCAGGGACTCCCTCTCAGCAGTTAACGTAATTGCCACCTGGATCCTATGTTCTGCCCCGCAGAAAACACCACCTTCAACTCTAGCAGTGAAGCTGAGCGGAAGACACAGCGCTTCTACCTATCTTGCCTACAGGTGGAGCGCATTGAGGAGCTGGGAGCCCAGCCACTGAGAGACCTCATTGACAAGGTGGGGCCACTGAGCCGGCTGAGGGCAGGGGAGCAGGAGGGGCCTTGAGAGAGGAGATGGCCCAGGAACACTTTGGGAGCTCCTGTGCTAATCATTCCACTTATGGTCTCTACACAGATTGGTGGTTGGAACATTACAGGGCCCTGGGACCAGGATAACTTTATGGAGGTGTTGAAGGCAGTAGCAGGGACCTACAGGGCCACCCCATTCTTCACCGTCTACGTCAGTGCCGACTCTAAGAGTTCCAACAGCAATGTTATCCAGGTGATGAGCTGGGAAAGGGTGAGGAGAGACTTAGGGACCCTTTGCTGAGCCCAGACTTCCCTCTCCTGTGACAGGCAGGCTGGGCTGACTCCCGGCCCCCACCCCAACCCCTGCTGGGGAATTCAGGTTCCCATGGTGGGGAAAACGAGGGGCTCACCTCCTTTCCTTGCCGTTGCAGGTGGACCAGTCTGGGCTCTTTCTGCCCTCTCGGGATTACTACTTAAACAGAACTGCCAATGAGAAAGTAAGGAACATCTTCCGAATCCCCATCCCTACCCCTTGCTGAGCTGGGCTGATCCCTGCTGACTTTTCCCTTTGCCAAGGGTCAGAGCAGGGAAGGTGAGCCTATCCTGTCACCTAGTGAACCAACTGCCCCTCCTTTATTCCTTCTTTTCTTCCTCCCTCCCTCCCTTTCTTGCCCCCTCCCTCCCTTTCTTCCCCTTTTCCTTCTTTCCTTTCTCTTATTCTTCTAGTAGGTTTCATAGACACCTACTGTGTGCCAGGTCCAGTGGGGGAATTCTGAGATATAAGTTTCCAAGCCATTGTCACAGGAAGCGTTCAGTGTCAATGGGTTCATGAACCTAGATAGCTGAGAACAAAGTTCACAAGAGGGTCCTGAGGATTCAGGAGAGACTTAGGGAGCCAGCGAAGTCTTCCTGAAGAGATTGCATTTGATCCAGGCCCTGTAGAATACGTGGGAGTGCATGAGGGCATGCTGGGTAGAAAGAAGTTTAGACCAGGTGCGGTGGCTGACGTCTGTAGTCCCAGCACTTTGGGAGGCCAAGGTGGGTGGATCACCTGAGGTCAGGAGTTCAAGACCAACCTGACCAACAAGGTGAAACCCCGTCTCTACTAAATATATAAAAATTAGCCAGTCATGGTAGCAGGCGCCTGTAGTCCCAGCTACTCAGGAGGCTGAGGCAGGAGAATTGCCTGAACCCGGAAGGCAGAGGTTGCAGTGAGCCAAGATCGCGCCACTGCACTCCAACCTGGGTGACAGAGCGAGACTCCAACTAAAAAAAAAAAAAAGAAAAGAAAGAAAGAACAGTTTGCCGGGTGCAGTGGCTCACACCTGTAATCCCAGCACTTTGGGAGGCCGAGACAGGTGGATCATGAGGTCAGGAGTTCGAGACCAGCCTGGCCAAGATGGTGGAACCCTGTCTCTACTAAAAATACAAAAATTAGCTGGGCGTGGTGGCACATGCCTGTAGTCCAGCTACTTTGGAGGCTGAGGCAGGAGAATCACTTGAACTCAGGAGTTGGAGGTTGCAGTGAGCCGAGATCATGCCATTGCACTCCAGCCTGAGCGGCAAGAGTGAAACTCCATCTAAAAAAAAAAAAGAAAGAACAGTTTAAACAAAAGTGTTGATGAGGCCGAGCACAGTGGCTCACACCTGTAATCCCCGCACTTTGGGAGGCTGTGCGGATCACTTGAGGTTAGGAGTTCGAGACCAGGCTAGCCTACATGGTGAAAACCCGTCTCTACTAAAAATACAAAAAGTAGCCAGGCATGGTGGCAGGCACCTGTAATCTCAGCTACTTGGGAGGCTGAGGCAAAGAGAATCGCTTGAATCCAGGAGGCAAAGGTTGCAGTGAGCCGAGATGGCGCCACTGCACTCCAGCCTGGGCAACAGAGCCAGACTCTGTCTTACAAAAAAAAAAAAAAGTGTTGAAGAGGGAAAGGCTAGGTGTGTTTGGACCATGGCGAGGGGTCCACTATGGTAAAATACAGAACTCAAGGCAGATGAGAGGCTGGAGAGGTGGGCAGGAATGGGTTATGGAGGGGACCTTGAATAGCACACTACGGAGTTTATTCTGTAGCTCCCGGAGAGCCACTGCATGCTCCAAAGTAGGGAGGGAGCGCAGTGCTTTGGGAAGTCAGTTTGTTTTGGGTGTGAAAAGTAGATGTGAGAAAGAAAGCCTGGAGATGAATTAAGAGTGTCTGCGGTACTCTGTGCTCTGAGTCAGGAAGGTCCCAAATGAAAGAGGTGGCAGAAGGAATGGTAGGAAGAGGAGGATGTAAGAGATATCATCAAATCAGAATCATGAGTTCTTGGTGCCTGGATGTTAGAGGAGGGAAGAGGTGAAGATGGCTAAAGCTGTTCACTTTCGTGATGGTGGAATGGAGGGGTGCCTT
Source organism: Rhinopithecus roxellana (assembly GCF_007565055.1). Taxonomy (NCBI): domain Eukaryota; kingdom Metazoa; phylum Chordata; class Mammalia; order Primates; family Cercopithecidae; genus Rhinopithecus; species Rhinopithecus roxellana. The sequence continues at coordinate 130,859,603 of NC_044549.1, read as the reverse complement.
GGTAATTAGGGATGTCTGTAGGAAGAACCAGCTTAGGGTACATTGAGAAAGAGGAGACAGTGCAATGTCACAGGACTAGGAGAGACTTTGGAGTCAGACCTGGATTTCAGTCTCAGCTCTGCTGCTTGGTGCAAGTTGATTAATCTTTCTGATGCTGTTCCCTCATCCGTAAACAGGGGATCATAGCATCAACCTCATATGGTGTTGGGAGTAGTTTAGGGGTACAAACTTATGCTCCTGCATATGGAAGATGCTCAGGGTGTGGGAGCTGCTCCTTTTAGACATGTGAGTTTGCTGGGACCTGGGCACCTTACATACAGAGAGGCCAGCAGGCAGCTGGGAAAGCCGTGTGGAGTCCTGAAGAGAGAATAACCCTGAAAGGACCCAGAGGCTTGAGAGGTATCTCCTTAGAAACCCAACCAGGCCAGGTGGGGTGGCTGTAATCCAAACACTTTGGGAGGCTGAGGCGGCCTGATTACTTGAGGACAGGAGTTTGAGACCAGCTGGCCAACATGGTGAAACCCCATCTCTACTAAAAATACAAAAATTGGGCCGGGCGTGGTGGCTCTTGCCTGTAATCCCAGCACTTTGGGAGGCCGAGGCAGGTGGATCACTTGAGGTCAGGAGTTTGAAACCAGCCTGACCAACATGGTGAAACCCCGTCTCTACTAAAAATACAAAAATTAGCCCGACGTGGTGGCGGGTGCCTATAATCCCAGCTACTTGGAAGGCTGAGGCAGGAGAATTGCTTGAACCCAGGAGGTGGAAGTTGCAGTGAGCTGAGATGGCGCCACTGCACTCTAGCCTGGATGACAGAGCAAGACTCTGTCTCAAAAAAAAAAAAAAAAAGAAAAGAAAAAAGAAACCTAAACAAAGGCTTTGGAAGAGGTGAGACAGGAGGAGGACAGAGAAAGGACAGAAGGAGATCCTTGTATTTTAAGGGCAGTGGGAGAAAAATAGCAAAAGAGATTGCTGTGGAATAGGACAATCATTTGTCCTTCTGTCATTCATTCAGAAACATCTGCTGAGCATCCCTTGGCCAGACCCTCCTCTAGGCATATGGTGAACAAGACACTTCTACTACCCTCTGAGTGGGGAAGAAGGCATACAACAGTTTGCTACACAGTTGTCCTGTTTCCAGTTGTTGGGACTATTATAGAGAAAAAGCATAGGGTTCTGAGAGCAAGTGCAAACAGGAACCTGCCTAGTTCCAGGGTGCCGACAGGCTGCAATGAAGGGAGAGGGCTCTGCAAAGGCAATAGTTTATGCAAAGGCTCCAAGGTGGGAAGGCATATGGCCCACTGGCCATTCTCAGTGGGAGAGGGAGCAGGAGGGGCATGCAGGCCAAGGCCTTCTGGACAAGTCCATAGGCTCACACTATGCAGGAGCGTTGTGGGCCAAATTTAGGATTCATCCCAAAAGAAATGGAAGGGGAAACTTAAAAGTGATGTGAACAGATGTGTGATTTTGACATCATCTGAGCAGGGGAGGAGATAATTTTTACGATTTGGGAGAGAACCACATCCTTCAACCCTTTGATAGGGGCAAGAGGAAAGACTTGGGTTTGACTGTCAGCGTGTCACTGGTTGCCTTCAGGAAGCCTCCTGTGCTGGGATCTAGAGAAAGATGCAACGCAAAAGGTTGCGATAGGATGAAAACTAAGAGTAGGCTGGGTGCAGTGGCTCACGCCTATGGCCCCAGCACTTTGGGAGGCCGAAGTGGGCAGATTACCTGAGGTCAGGAGTTCGAGACCAGCTTGGCCAACATGGCGAAACCCTGTCTCTACTAAAAATACAAAAATTAGCCAGGCGTGGTGGCCTGCGCCTGTAATCCCAGCCACTGGGGAGGCGGAGGCAGGAGAATCGCTTGAACCTGGGAGGTGGAGGTTGCAGTGAGCTGCGATCACACCACTGCACTCCAGCCTGGGTGACAGAGGGAGACGCCATTTCAAACAAACAAACAACAACAACAACAACAAAAAACTAAGAGTAAAGCAGGGTTCAAGAGAGTCTCAAAAGTAAGCACTAAGCTGAAGGTGAGGAGGTAGGGAGAAGGGGTAAGGTGAGATCACTGGTTTAGCTAACCATCCCCCTCAGGAGCTGGGATGACTGGGATTGGTACTCAAACCTCTTCCTCTGATGCCAGCAGCAAGTAAGAGGAGAGGTGAGGGACAGGAGGAATTTGAAATACACAGAATGGATATTAAGGGATCTAAAACTTCTCCGTAAGTAGAAGAGGAGATGGACTTTGGTGATTTGGGGAGCCCAGGTGGGCCTTCAGGTTGAGTGGAAAGCAGTTTCTGGGAGGAGGGTTAAGGGAATTGGCACAGAGCAGTGTTGAGTGTCTGTCTGCAGGTTTTCGTCCTGTTATTCAACAGACATTTATTGAGCACCTACTATGTGGCAGACAGTTGCGCTTGGGCCTGAAATTACAGTGGTGAACAAAGCAAACACAGCCCTGCCTTCATGGAGCCTCAGGGCCAGCAGGGGTGAGGCCGCATGAGTTTGTACTGGACCTGGGCAGGGCCAGGGCCGCCATGGCCCTGGGGTCATCGGGCCTGGGCCACATTCTCACTCTGCCATCCGCTAGTTTGTGATGGAAGTCAAGCCGTGTCATCTTCCTAAGTTTGTCCCCTGGGGTGTGAAATGGGACTCATCTTCACTTCATGAAGTTGCTGTGCAGGGAGGAAAAGATACACTGTATGGAAAGCCTCTAATAGAGAGTCTGATGCATGTCCACAGAAGTGGTCACTAAATGTTTCTTTTCCATGCTTTTCTCTCCCTTGGAGACCAGCGGGTAGTGGAGAAAGCAGCAAGCTTGAGGCCTGGCAGGATGGGAGGTAATAGAGGCCTGAGGACACCATGGCCCGGATCCCCTGTGAGGTCCAGTCAGCTGTTCAGTGAAGGCACATGGTCACTGATGGACTGGGACAACTAGCAGGGATCTAGGAACCAAGAAGGCAAAGCAGTATGGGAAGCAGGCCCATCTGCTGGACAGACACTTGCAGAGCATTTACTCTGTTCTAGTCCCTAGAGACAGTAGTGAGTAAGCTGCTGTAACTTGGAACAATGCTCTGCTGGAACTCACCTTTTCCTTGGGGAAATAGATGTAAACAAGTACAGAAGTAAGTAAACAAGGCCAGGCATGGTGGCTGACGCCTGTAATCCCAGCACTTTGCGAGGCCAAGGCGGGCAGATCACCTGAGGTCAGGAGTTTGAGACCAGCCTGGCTAACACGGTGAAACCCCATCTCTACTAAAAATACAAAAAATTAGCCAGGCGTGGTGGGGGGTGCCTGTACTCCCAGCTACTTGGGAGGCTGCAGCAGGACAACTGCTTGAACCCGGGAGGTGGAGGTTGCAATAAGCCGAGATCGTACCACTGCACTCCAGCCTGGGCAACAGAATGAGACTTAATCTCAAAAAATAAAATAAAAGAAGTAAACAATACTTAGCTGATGGCGGTAAGCGGTGTGTCAGAAATGAAACAGGTCATCCAAGAAGGCTTCCAGAATCAAGCAGAAGAGATAGTGAGCAGAGGTGGTGGTAAGAATAGATCTTCTCAGCCTTGGGCAGGACTTGTTGCTGGGCTCTGAGGGTCACCTGGGCCTTGACAGGTGCTCACTGCCTATCTGGACTACATGGAGGAGCTGGGGATGCTGCTGGGTGGGCGGCCCACCTCCACGAGGGAGCAGATGCAGCAGGTTCTGGAGTTGGAGACACAACTGGCCAACATCACAGTGCCCCAGGACCAGCGGCGCGACGAGGAGAAAATCTATCACAAGATGAGCATTTCGGAGCTGCAGGTGGGGCAGGCAGGGGACTGGAGACATCTGAGAGGGGCCAGCCCTGGAACACACCACTCAGCTTCCCTCCATGCCATCTCCCCAAGGCAGCCAGTCCTTTCCTCATTCCCTTGCATTTCTGTGCTTTCCAGTTGCACTGGGAAAAACATGGTGTCCATTTAGGGCCACCTCTCACTGGGCCATCCTTTGGTCCCTTTCTTGTTGCCTGGGGATGCACGGAGGGATTGTGTTAAAAATGTATAACAGTTTGTATGAGATGTCCACAAAACAATCAGAATAGGCTGGACATGGTGGCTGACACCTGTAATCCCAGCACTTTGGGAGGCCGAGATGGGTGGATCACCTGAGGTCAGGAGTTCAAGACCAGCCTGGCCAACATGGTGAAACTCCATCTCTACTAAAAATAAAAAATTAGCCAGACTTGGTGGCACATGCCTGTAATCCCAGCTACTCGGGAGGCTGAGGCAGGAGAATCGCTTGAACCTGGGAGGCGGAGGTTGCAGTGAGCTGAGATCGTGCCATTGCACTGCAGCTTGGGTGACAAGAGCGAAACTCAATCTCAAAAAAAAAAGAGATAGAAGTGGAAGTTTTTACGGGAGGACCTGTACTGTACCAGGCCATTAACACTTTAGATGTTGGATTATGGAAAAGTTGGGGTGGGATGTGGTTCTGGAGGAGAAGCCAGTATGTGTGGGGTGTCAGGGGAGGGGTATTTTATCAATTGTTAGGAAAATATTTGAATATCTAGGCCCCAGCTGAATGTCACAAGTAGTGGTTATCCTTGTATAATAAGTGCCTGGGCTCCCAGATTGGAGGTGCCCAGACCTGGAAAAGAGTATATTACAGGAAGGAGTCGCCATGAAGCCAGTAGTTGTTGCTATGGCAATGGGAAGGGCTCCCAGGCTCCAGCATACAGTGGGGGAGGGTTCTGCTGGAAGCGAGTTGGGAAGGCAAGGTCTGAGATTTTTTTCTCTCAGGCTCTGGCGCCCTCCATGGACTGGCTTGAGTTCCTGTCTTTCTTGCTGTCACCATTGGAGTTGAGTGACTCTGAGCCTGTGGTGGTGTATGGGATGGATTATTTGCAGCAGGTGTCAGAGCTCATCAACCGCACAGAACCAAGGTGTGGGGGGATCCCAAGGTGAGGGTGGGTTCCGTGGAGGTCTCCAGCAAGGCTGGGCATAGTGGACTGGTCCAGCCACACAGAACAACATTTGATAATGCCATGAGCCTTCCAAACATCAAATCAGAATGCCTATGGGCTTTTCATCTGTGCTAGGGTTTCAGGGTGCTCCCTGTGATCTCTGTTCCCACACCTCTCTCCAACCTGACCTCTACAGGCAGGTATGTGGCCCCGGGGCCAAAGAGGAACTCTGGGACAGCTTCCACATATGCCTCTCAGGACTCCTGCAGCCTGCATGTTCCTAGGGGCTGGTTTGGGGGGTGGAAAGGGCATCCCACCTGCCCTTTTCTTATTTTCTGGTCTGGTTGTCAGCATCCTGAACAATTACCTGATCTGGAACCTAGTGCAAAAGACAACCTCAAGCCTGGACCGACGCTTTGAGTCTGCACAAGAGAAGCTGCTGGAGACCCTCTATGGCACTAAGAAGGTGGGCTCTCTGACTTTGCCTCCACGTTCTGATCCAGTCTAGCTGATGCTGCATGCCTTCAGTGTATCAGGCACCACGTGCCTCATGGTGCACAGGTGCATACTATGGAGCGCAGAATTTGGAAGCAAGCCGACTTGGGTTCCAACCCCAACTTATTCATTTTCTAGCCTGTAGGACCTTGGGCATGTCACCTCTGAAAGTGCTGGGATTACAGGTATGAGCCACTGTGCCCGGCCCACAACTAATTTTATATCTAGTCAATTGCCCATGCAAGAAACATGATAGTCACTCCAGTGACTCTCAGGACACTCTCAGTGACACTATCCATTTTCTGCTCTGTAAAGCAGGAATAACTTGGAGGGTTGTCAAGAAGAGTATTAGCTGAGTTAACGTAAGTGAAGCATCTACACAATATATGGTATGTATAGACACTCAGCTTCGATGAGGAGGATGGAGAGGATATAATAAATAATGCAGTATTTAGTTTCAAGATGCCCCATTAAGTGGGGGGAGTGGACATGTAAACAAATACATTATATTTTGTGGTGATAAGTGCTCACACTGAGTGAAAGACTTTTGTGCTATAGGACAGAGGTGGGACAGCACATTTCACCTGGGGGGTTGGTGGGGAAGGGCATCAGAGAAGCGTTTTCTGAGAGGTGCCATGTGATGGAAAAGTTCACCAAGAAAGCTGGGGAGAAGGGCATTCCAGGGACAAGGAATGGCATGTGCAAATTCCTAGAGGCCAAAAGGAGCATGGTGGCTTTACACATATTCTGGCATGAGCTTGAGAAGAGGGCAACTGAGAGGCAGGGTTTGGTAAGGTGGGCATGGGGCACTCGGGAAGGGACCTGAATATTGTGTCGAGAAGTCCGGCCTTGATTCTTTCACAGATGGGGCTCCATGGGAGTAGCCATGGAGAGGAGAAACACAATTGGGTTATGTATGAGATGATATTTCTGGTGGCTAAATGGAAGATGGAGGGGAGCAGCAGGGACACGGGGATGAGAATGGAGTCAGGGTGTCCAGTTAAGAGGCAATTGCAGGCTGGGCAGGGTGGCTCATGCCTGTAATCTCAGCACTTTGGGAGGCCAAGGTGGGCAGATCACTTGAAGTCAGGAGTTCAAGACCATCCTGGCTAACACGGTGAAACCCCATCTCTACCAAAAATACAAAAAATTTAGCCGGGCATGGTGGCGGGTGCCTTTAGTCCCAGGTACTCGGGAGGCTGAGGCAGGAGAATGGCGTGAACCTGGGAGGTGGAGCTTGCAGTGAGCTGAGACTGCGCCACAGCACTCCAGCCTGGGTAACAGAGTGAGACTCCGTCTCAAAAAAAAAAAAAAAGTCAAGGCTGGGTGAGGTGGCTCAAGCCTGTAATCCCAGCACTTTGGGAGGCCGAGATGGGCGGATCACGAGGTCAGGAGATTGAGACCATCCTGGCTAACACGGCGAAACCCCGTCTCTACTAAAAAAAGAAAAAAAAAACGAGCCGGGCGAGGTGGCGGGCGCCTGTAGTCCCAGCTACTCGGGAGGCTGAGGCAGGAGAACGGCGTAAACCTGGGAGGCGGAGCTTGCAGTGTGCTGAGATTCAGCCACTGCACTCCAGCCTCGGCAACAGAGGGAGACTCTGTCTCAAAAAAATAAAAAAAGTCAATGTAGTTGAATGTGGGGGTTAGGGAGATGGAGGAAGCTGGAGTGACTCTCAGGTTTCTTGCATGGGAGACGGACTGGATATAAAATTAGTTGTGGGCCGGGCATGGTGGCTCATGCCTGTAATTCCAGCACTTTGGGAGGTCAAAGCGGGCAGATCGCTTGAGCTCAGGAGTTCAAGACCAGCCTGGGAAACATGGTGAGACCCCGTCTCTACTAAAAATACAAAAGAAAATAGCCTGGCATGGTGGCATGTGCCTGGGGTCCCAGCTACTCACAAGGCTGAGGTGGGAGGATCACTTGAGCCCGGGGGACAGAGGTTGCAGTGAGCAGTGATTGCACCACTATACTCCAGCTTGGGGGATAGAGTGAGACCTTGTCTCAAAAAAAAGACAGATGTGGCACTGAGCAAACCCAGGACTCTGTTGTCCAGAGCTGAGAAGGGCTGCTAGCCCCAGTGACAGAGAAAGGCCCTCTGACTGGAGGACATAGCCATCTCTGGGGGCCTGGCTCTTTGTCCCTTAACAGTCCTGTGTGCCGAGGTGGCAGACCTGCATCTCCAACACAGATGACGCCCTTGGCTTCGCTTTGGGCTCCCTCTTCGTGAAGGCCACATTTGACCGGCAAAGCAAACAAATTGTGAGTCTACAAGATTCTTTCAACGCTATGCCCTCAAAATTGACTGTTCATGTATGTGCAGACATATAGAAAAACAACAGGGGCCAGGTGTGGTGGCTCACGCTTGTAATTCCAACACTTTGGGGTCCAAGGCAGATGAATTACGAGGTCAGAAGTTCGAGACCAGCCTGGCCAACATGGTGAAACCCCGTCTCTCTAAAAATACAAAAAATTAGCCGGGCATGGTGGCGGGTGTCTGTAATCCCAGCTACCTGGGAGGCTGAGGCAGGAGAATCACTTGAAGCCAGGAGGCGGAGGTTGCAGTGAGGCGAGATCGTGCCAGGGCACTCCAGCCTTAGTCGACAGAGTGAGACTCCGTCTTAAAAAAAAAAAAAAAAAACAAGGCTGGGCGCGGTGGCTCACGCCTGTAATCCCAGCACTTTGGGAGGCCGAGGCAGGCGGATCACGAGGTCAGGAGATGGAGACCATCCTGGCTAACATGGTAAAACCCCGTCTCTACTAAAAAAGACAAAAAAATTAGCCAGGTGTGGTGGCGGGCGCCTGTAGTCCCAGCTACTCGGGAGGCTGAGGCAGGAGAATGGCGTGAACCCAGGAAGCAGAGCTTGCAGTGAGCCAAGATCACGCCACTGCACTACAGCCTGGGCAACAGAGCGAGACTCTGTCTCAAAAAAATAAAAATAAAAAAACCAAAGAAAAACAACTGGATGTAAATTCATGAACAAATGAAGTGCTGCTTTGGGCAGTGGGATTATAAGCGTCCTTTAAAGTTGTCTATGTGTTTATGTTTAACTATATAACTAGAAGAAATATTTATTTATTAGGATATTATAATGGATATGCTTAAAGTATTACCTGTAAGGATGTTTATGGTTTTTATGGCAATGTTGTTTATCATAGCAGAAAATAAGAACTGGTTAAATGTTCAACTATAGGGTAAAGGAAAAATAAATTGTAGTTAGGATGGGTTGTGAGGATCCTTAAACAGCTGATATATCTTTCAGTGAAAAAAGTAGTTTACAAAAAATATATACCTAATACAACATAATTCCATATTTTATGTGCATATCAGGGGAGGGAAAAACTCTAGAAGTGGGTAATCAAAATGTTGAAAGAACTTACTTATGAATGAGTGATTTATAACTGGTCTGTTTTCTTTTTCAATTCTCAGTTTTCCAAATTTTCTGTGAATGCCCTCTTTTCATAATCAGATAAAAATCATTGCACTAGGCTGGGCACGATGGCTCACGCCTGTAATCCCAACAATTTGGGAGGCTGAGGTGGGTGGATCACGTGGTCAGGAGTTCAAGACCAACCTGACCAAGATGGTGAAACCCCGTCTCTAGTAAAAATACAAAAATTAGCCGGGCATGGTGGCGGGTGCCTGTAATTCTAGCTACTTGGGAGGCTGAGGCAGGAGAATTGCTTGAACCCGGGAGGTGGAGGTTGCAGTGAGCTGAGATCACGCCACTGCACTCCATCCTGGGTGACATAGCCAGACTCTGTCTCAAAAAAAAAAAAATCATTGCACTATATTAAATTATGATATTAATTTGATGAACTTATTGTCAATTAAAATGTTTATTTAATTAAGAAAAAAGCCAGCCACAATCCCAGTACCTTTACAAATGGTGTTTCCTTCTTGTCCTCTCCAGATGCTCAGCTGTATTTCATTAGTCTAGGCGTTCCCATTTCCCCTGGGGGGACAGGGATGGGGCACCAGGGTGGGTGGGGGGCAGGGCAGGGATGCATTCAGTGCAGAGGGAGGCTGACTTTGCCTCCTCCCTCCCAGGCAGAGGGGATGATCAGCGAAATCCGGACTGCATTTGAGGAGGCCCTAGGACAGCTGGTTTGGATGGATGAGAAGACCCGCCAGGCAGCCAAGGAGAAAGTGAGTGGTGGCTAGAGTTGGGGCGCCATCTTGAGGTGGGGTTCAAGGATACAGTTTTGCTAGGAACCTGGGGAAGGAAACAAACCCTTAACCTGGTCTCTTCAGGCAGACGCCATCTATGATATGATTGGTTTCCCAGACTTTATCCTGGAGCCCAAAGAGCTGGATGATGTTTATGATGGGGTGAGTACCTGAGATCATCAGTGCTGAACTTCAGCCCTGTAGAGGACACTGTTCTCTGGGCTTGGTAACTGGGGCTCAAGCACTGGGAAAGAGGTGTTCGTTGGTTTCTTTTAGAGGCAGATGGAGGTAACCAGCATTGTTAAAGTGTTGGCTCTGTGTCAGGCTGCAGGCCAAACAGCAGTGAAATATAGTGTTAACGAGCCAAGATTTGGAGTCAAGCCTAATCATATTCTGTTTCTACCCCTAACTTGTTAACCTTAACAAAACCTCTCTAGGCCTTGGTTTCATTTTCTGTAAAATGGGGGTCCTACTAGTGCCTACCTCATAGGGTTGTTGTGAGATAAATGAGTGCAGTATGTAAAAAAAAAAAAAAAAAAAAATAGCACCCGTAACATAAATGCCCTTTAAATATTGCCGATTATGGTTTACTAGATATTTTACAGTTGAGAAACTGAGGTTTGGAGAGATACTGAGTAGCCAAACTGGGGCTATTATCTTCTCCAATGGATTCTCTTGCTCTCTTTCTACTTTCCACCTTTCCCATAGTACGAAGTTTCTGAAGATTCTTTCTTCCAAAACATGTTGAATTTGTACAACTTCTCTGCCAAGGTGATGGCTGACCAGCTCCGCAAGTCACCCAGCCGAGACCAGTGAGAATGAGGGGGCGGACATAGACACTAGGGGCGGCGGGAGAGGTGGGGAAATGTTTCCTGGGATGGGGGAAAAGGGTGGCAAGATTGCTCCCAGATCAGAGGCCCCAAGCCCTTGCAGGAGGTAGGTAGGGCAGGGCTGCTGGGAGGGGAACAGTGTCAGGAGAGTCGGGAGCCTCAGCCTCTCCCTCTTCCTCCTCCAGGTGGAGCATGACCCCCCAGACAGTGAATGCCTACTACCTTCCAACTAAGAATGAGATCGTCTTCCCCGCTGGCATCCTGCAGGCCCCTTTCTATGCTCGCAACCACCCCAAGTGTGTCTGAAGCAGGAGGGGCTGGGTGCTGGGGCCTGGGCCTGTGGCTGAGCTGGGAGCAGGGCTGGAGGTGGGATTCAGAAGTACCCCCACCATGTCCTCACTTGCCATTCCTCACCTACCAGGGCCCTGAACTTTGGTGGTATCGGTGTGGTCATGGGCCACGAGTTGACACATGCCTTTGATGACCAAGGTAGGGGCCCATGGAGTCGTCCCCTGGAGCCTAGAATTCCCAGTGGCTCCTGCAGGGCCTTGGGACATTGATGTAGCCCCAAGGGACCTGGAGTCTATGGACCAGGGCTGGTGGGGGCACTGCTGTCCCCGAGATGAGCTCTGGTTTTGGTGGGGTGCAAAGGTGAGTTCTCCTTAGGGCGCGAGTATGACAAAGAAGGGAACCTGCGGCCTTGGTGGCAGAATGAGTCACTGGCAGCCTTCCGGAACCACACAGCCTGCATGGAGGAACAGTACAATCAATACCAGGTCAATGGGGAGAGGCTCAACGGCCGCCAGACGCTGGGGGAGAACATTGCCGACAACGGGGGTCTGAAGGCTGCCTACAATGTGAGTGGCCTGACCAGCCCTCCAGCAGCTGAGGCCTGCTGGCCTGGGGTGAAAGGTGCTGGGTGGATGGGGGCAGGCCTGGATGGGCTTGCTGCCCACTGTTCTGTCCCTAGGCTTACAAAGCATGGCTGAGAAAGCATGGGGAGGAGCAGCAGCTGCCAGCAGTGGGGCTCACTAACCATCAGCTCTTCTTCGTGGGATTTGCCCAGGTATCACCCTCCAGGAAGGCCTGGGGTCTGCCCCTTTGTCCTGCTCCCTCCTGAGTATGTCATTAGGAGAAGTCTGGGACATGTGTCAAAGGGGCTGGGGAATGGGGCTGAGGCTGGGGCGTGAAAGGTGGGCTGGGAAGGCCTGTGCCCAGAGCCTCTCAGCCAGTCAGGGCCCACAAAGGCAGCCTGAAGAGGCCTGAGCAGGAGAACGCCTCGGTAGGATTTTACATAGCTCAAAGGGCAGGGTTGCGTGCTTGAGGGGCACAGGGTGGGGCAAAGGGTGGCAAAGGGGGCAAACATTGATCCTCATGCTGTTCCTGTGAGGAAGGCACGCAGGAAACTAAAGCTCGGGACACGGAGTGGCCTGTCCGGGGCTGCCCAGGAATAGAGTAAGTGGCAGAGCAAGGACTCAGGCAGAGCCTCCACTGGGCAGCCACAGCAGGCAGCTTCTGGGGCTCCGCTTTTTCCCCTCGTCATGTCCATGCTGGGCAGCCCGATGTCCAGGAACTCGGACATCGGAACTCAGTTTTGGAAGGAACTCGGGAGGGGCTGCAGTGGTGGTGGTTTGTGTCTCTGGGACGGCTGAAGCCGACTCTAAGGCCCGGCTCCACACTAGACACCATATGCCCCCATGTCTGTCCTGACCCGCAGGTGTGGTGCTCGGTCCGCACACCAGAGAGCTCTCACGAGGGGCTGGTGACCGACCCCCACAGCCCTGCCCGCTTCCGCGTGCTGGGCACTCTCTCCAACTCCCGTGACTTCCTGCGGCACTTCGGCTGCCCTGTCGGCTCCCCCATGAACCCGGGGCAGCTGTGTGAGGTGTGGTAGACCTGGATCAGGGGAGAAACGGCCGGCTGTCACCAGACCTGGGGCAGCTCTCCCGACAAAGCTGTTTGCTCTTAGGTTGGGAGGAAGCAGATACAAGCTGGGCTGGGTCTAGTCCCTCCCCACCACAGGCGACACGAGTACAGTCCCTCACTCCCCACCACAGGTGACACAAGTACAGTCCCTCCTCAATCACCACATTGTGCCTCTGCTTTGGGGGTGCCCCTGCCTCCAGCAGAGCCCCCACCATTCACTGTGACATCTTTCCATGTCACCCTGCCTGGAAGAGGTCTGGGCAGGGAGGCCAGTTCCCACAGGAAGGAGTCTGCCTCTTCTGGCCCCAAGCTTACTCAGCCTGGCGGCCATGGGGCCTGCCATGCCTGCCCCACTCTGACCCGCAGGCCTGGGTGTACCTTCTGGACTTCTCCCCAGGCTCACTCAGTGCGCACTTAAGGGTGGACTCAGCTCTGTCTGGCTCACCCTCAGGGGCTACCCCCACCTCACCCTGTGCTCCTTGTGCCACTGCTCCCAATGCTGCTGCTGACCCTCACTGACAGCTCCTAGTGGAAGCCCAAGGGCCTCTGAAAGCCTCCTGCTGCCCACCGTTTCCCTGGGCTGAGAGGGGAAGTGCATATGTGTAGCAGGTACTGGTTCCTGTGTCTTAGGGCACAAGCCTTAGCAGGTAATTGATTCTCCCTAGACCAAGCAGGAAAGCAGATAGAGCAGGGAAAAGGAAGAACAGAGTTTATTTTTACAGAAAAGAGGGTGGGAGGGTGTGGTCTTGGCCCTTATAGGACCCTGTGCCAATAAATAGACATGCATCCGTCAGCCTGTCTCTTCCTTCAGTCCTGTTTTCATGGATCCATTCACTCATTCCACCAGTGTCTACAGAGCAACTACTGTATGCCAGCCACTCTCCTCAATGCTCATTTACTCACTCAGCAGATACAGGGGACTGAGATTTGAAGCCCAGAGAAGACAGAGAAAGAGAGGCAGGATGGAGGAATGGAAGGAAGTTGAGTCTGGCTGGGCAGAATACATTGTCTGCTAACTGGTGGCCATAGCCCCATCCCCAGCTGTTCTACAGCTGGAAGGATTTGCTGCTTCCCTCCACTGGTGCGTGCAGCCGGGCCTGACACTGAGTCTGGGTAACTACTTGGCCAGGGTCAGCTTGGAAGATGGGCGGCCCTTACCCTGCAGTGGTGGGAAGTCCTGGGCAAGGTAGCATATCACTCCCTGAGCTCCCAGAGCTCAAAGCCCTGGCCTCCACTTATAGCTGAAAAGACAAACATTTCCTTCTAACCTCAAAGGCTCAGAGCTCCTGAGAGTCACTCATTCCACCTACACGCACTCATTAGGCCTACCAAGTGCCAGGCACAGAGACTGCGCATATGGACTCTACCCTCCAGAGTGAGGGAGGGAAAAGGAACATTGACTGAATACCTCCTGTGTTCCAGGCACCTGTGCTAGGTGGCTCATTTTTTTTTTTTTTTTTTTTTTTTGAGACGGAGTCTCGCTCTGTCGCCCAGGCTGGAGTGCAGTGGCCGGATCTCAGCTCACTGCAAGCTCCGTAGGTGGCTCATTTCTTTATTCATTCATGCATTTATTAATTTATACATTCATAGGCTTATTTTCAAAAAATATATTGATTTATCAACAATGTGTCAGGCACTGGTGATATAAAAATGAATAGGATAGGTGAGGTGGTGCACCTGTAGTCCCAACTACTCAGGAGGCTGAGGTGGGAGGATTGCTGGAGCTCAAGAGTTCAAATCCAGCGTGGGCAACATAGCAAGACTTCATCTCTTAGAAAACAAAACAAAACAAAACAAAAAAACTGATGAATGAGAAGTTTCTTCTTCCCTTAGGTGACTCTTCTTCTGTTGGCACTTCCACCTTCATGAGCTCACCTAATCCTTGCAGCAACAGCTCTTTACAAATACTCTAGTCTCCATTTTACAAATCTAACCCTAACTACTTCACTGCAGTCAAAGAGAGCTGGGCTGCAATGGAAGCTCTGATAGTTTTGTGAGCTTCACCCATTCCCTAACCTCCATGAGCCTCAGTTTCTTCACCTATGAAATGAGAACTACAGCAAAACAGTGGAAAGAGTCCAATCTCAATTATCTTTATTTTTTATTTTTGAGATGGAGTCTCGCTCTGTCACCCAGGCTGGAGTGCAGTGGTGCAACCTCCGCCTCCTGGGTTCAAGTGATTCTCCTCCCTCAGCCTCCCAAGTAGCTGGGATTACTGGCATGAGCCACCACACCTAGCTAATTTTTGTATTTTTAGTAGAGATGGGGTTTCACCATGTTGGCCAGGCTGATCTCAAACTCCTGACCTCAAACTCCTGACTCCCCCTGCCTCAGCCTCCCAAAGTGCTGGGATTACAGGCGTGAGCCATAGCACCCGGCCTCAATCTCAATTCTCTTTAAAACTCAGTGCTCTAGGCGGGGCGCGGTGGCTCATGCCTATAATCCCAGCACTTTGGGAGGCCGAGGCAGGTGGATCACAAGGTCTGGTGTTTGAGACCAGCCTGGCCAACATGGTGAAACCCCATCTCTACTAAAAATACAAAAATTAGCTGGGCGTGGTGGCGCATGCCTGTAATCCCAGCTACTTGGGAGGCTGAGACAGGAGAGATTGCTTGAACTGGGACCTGGGAGGTAGAGGTTGTAGTGAGCCGAGATTGCACCACTGCACTCCAGGCTGGGCTACAGATCGAGACTACGTCTCAAAAACAAACAAACAAAAACACAAAAAAAACCTTAGTGCTCTCCAAGGTGCAAGTAGGGATGAGTTTGTTCAGTCTGGAAGGGGAGGAGTGAAGCTCTGGTTATGATTGCTGCTGGTCCTTGGCCCCTTGGTGAATGGCACTAGTATGTGTCCCACAATCTCTCCATAAAGAGCTGTATGTGGATCTCTGTCATGTGACCTCAAAGTGCTGGCTGCCCATGAAAGGAAGAAAGTAGCCGACTGCTGAGAAAGGAGGAAGGTGTTCTGAGGAACTCCATGACCCAGGGAAAGCACAGCCTGAGTCTCTAAGAGCATGACTCCAGGGTAAATGACTGCATGTATTGGAAAGAGGAGGGCCATCACATCTGCAGGCCTGGTCTAGCTCCAGCTCTGCCATCCTTGAGCTGTATGACATTAGGCCTTCAGGTCTCAGTATCTTCTGCAGTCTGTAAAACAAGTGAATTGGATGAGATGATCTCTGAGGAGCATTTCTGCTTTAATGCTCTAAAAAGTGAATCCATGGGCTTAGCAAATTCCAGCACCCAAAGAGATAGTAATAAATGACTTGTGACATTCAGATGAGATTTATAATGTCAGACAGCATAATGACAGAGGAGAGACGCTTGGCAGATAAAGTCTTAGCCTTTCCCTGACACTTAATTTCAGAGGCCAGTTTACGATTCTGACAGGCTGGTCAGTGGGGTATTAAAACCTCATATTGCAAAAAGGTCAAAGTGTCAAATGATGATGATGATGGCTAACCTTAATTTACTGAGTCCCTATTTTGCTTAAGCTTGTGCTAAACACTTTAAACATACCTTCTCATGAAATGCACACAACGATTCGCAAGGAGGTTCTATCATTGTCTCTATTTTACAAATGGAGAAACTAAGGAAAAAGATCACGTAACTTCCAATGTCAGACAAGACAGATTGCTTTGAAGTTAGATTTGGAACTCAGATCCCCTTAATCACCACCAGTCAGTCTTCCGGCACAACAGAATTTAGACTCAAACACAGACATCTGTCTTCTGGGCAACTTCACCATACTTCTGAGTGGGACCATCAGCAGCAGATGCATTTCCATGCAACCCAGATCCCCTGGGCAAGGCACATGTGACAACCAGACAGCTTCAGGAAACCTAAGCACACATTGAGCTGAAATCAAGCCAGGGAACACCTGTTTGTTGAACACTGCAGGTGCTTGGTTCCAGAGGCAAGGCAAGGTGAACATCAGGTAAGAGATGTAACCTTTACCCTTAGTAGCCCTGTCAGGCTGAGTATGCACATGTAATACGCTCTGGTGTGTCAAGGCAGAAGGGGAAATAAAGGATGGTGCTCCTCAGTGGATACAGGAAAGCAATTATTGGTAAAGTGCTGGGCCATCCCTTATGCAGTCCCATTGGTAAGTCTAATTAATTCCCATCCACAATAAGCTAACATATGCCAAGAAGTATGATTTCACACACCTGACAGCACTTTGGAAATGTCCGGGTGAAAGAGAGTCCCTCATAAAACTAAGCACAGTTTTCTGCAGTATTGGAGGTCCTATTTTTTCTTTTTTAATTAAAAAAAGCAGGCCAGGCGCAGTGGCTCATGCCTGTAATCCCAGCACTTTGGGAGGCCAAGGCAGGTGGATCACCACGTCAGGAGTTCGAGACCAGCCTGACCAACATGGTGAAACCCTGTCTCTACTGAAAATACAAAAATTAGCCAGGCGTGGTGGTACGTGACTGTAATCCCAGCTACTCAGGAGGCTGAGGCAGGAGAATCGCTTGAACCCAGTGAGCCGAGATCGCGCCACTGCACTCCAGCCTGGGCGACAGAGGGAGACTCCATCTCAAAAAAAAAAAAGTAGTTTTAGTAGGTCTGTCATGATTCACAAATGGAGAAACCTGATGATTTTCCAATGCCTAGTTCTGGCCTCCAAAGACAGCCCCCAGTGGGTCATTATTATACACAAAGATGGCCTGAAGATGAATGCAAAGCCATTCATTCATTCATTCATTCACGCATGCATGTATTCTGCAAACATTTATCAAGGCCTACCACAAGCCAGGCACTAGGCTGGAGGCTAGGAGCATAAAGATGAATAAGACACAGTTCCAGGCCAGGCACAGTGGCTCATGCCTGTAATTCCAGCACTTTGGGAGGCCGAGGCAGGCAGATAACTTGAGGTCAGGAGTTCGAGACCAGCCTGGCCAACACAGTGAAACCCTGTCTCTACTAAAAACTATAAAAATTAGCGGGGTGTGCTGGTGCATGCCTGTAGTCCCAGTTACTTGGGAGGCTGAAGCAGGAAAATCACCTGAACCCGGGAGGCAGAGGTTGCAGCAAGCTGAGATCTTGCCACTGCACTCCAGCTTGGGCGACAGAGCACAGTTCCTGTCCTCCAAGGGCTCAGAGTCTAGGGAGGGAGAGGTATGTGCCAAGCATGATGAGAGCACAAGGAAGAAACGAATAACCTAAAGGTAGGGTAGGAAAAGCTCCCTGGACTGGTGACATGGAGCTGGAGCTCAGAGGATGGGAGAATTTACTAGCTGACAAACAGTGAAAGGTGTTTCATACAGAAGGAACAACAATGTGAAATGGCCAATCAACTGAAGGGGCAAGGCCTGTTCAGAAATGGTGAAGTGTTTAGAATGATCAAAAGGGGATAAGTGAAAGGGACATAATAACGGATTATGAGTCCGTAGAAGGGTGGTAGTAATAGTAGGTATGAAAAGAGAGAATTTTAAAATCTTCTGTGGGACTAGGTATGAAAGGGAGAAAAGGCCGGGCACAGTGGCTCACACCTGTAATCCCAACATTTTGGGAGGCCGAGGCTGGTGGATCACTTAAGGTCAGGAGTTTGAGACCAGCCTGGCTAACATGGTAAAACCCCGTTTCTACTAAATATACAAAAAATTAGGCCGGGCGTGGTGGCTCATGCCTGTAATCCCAGCACTTTGGGAGGCCAAGGCAGGCAGATCACGAGGTCAGGAGATCGAGACCATCCTGGCTAACACGGTGAAACCCCGTCTCTACTAAAAATACAAAAAATTAGCTGGGCGTGGTGGCGGGCGCCTGTGGTCCCAGCTACTCGGGAGGCTGAAGCAGGAGAATCGCTTGAACCTGGGAGGTGGAGCTTGCAGTGAGCTGAGATGGTGCCACTGCACTCCAGCCTGGGTGACAGAGCAAGACTTCATCTCAAAAAAAAAAAAAAAAAAAAATTAGCCAGGTGTGGCGGCACATGCCTGTAATCCCGGCTACTTGGGAGGCTGAGGTAGGAGAATCACTTGAACCTGGGAGGCGGAGGTTGCAGTGAGCCGAGATTGTGCCACTGCACTCCAGCCTGGGCAACAAGAGGGAAACTCTGTCTCAAAAAAGAAAAAATAAAATAAAAAAATACAATTCGCTGTCAGTCCCAGGAATTAAGAGTAAGAAGGGCCACAGCACAATCTGGCTGTTTGAAGAATATCTCACAAAGAAAGAAGCAAGCCAGTGGAGACAGTGCAATGCTAAGTGCTGCCAGGAGCATGCCTGCTGTTATGTAAGTGATGGCTTTGGGTTGAACAGTTCTCTGATGTGTGAGCTATCCATAAGATACTATAGCTCTACGGCTTAGGCCGTGTTTGGGGGGCAGCATGGCAGGCTTCCAGATGTAATGTAAGGAAGGAGGACGGTAGGGTCAGGTAATGGGTTGGCCCCGATTGGAGAGCAGTTTGGCCACGAGGCTGGGAGTTTGGTGATATGGTAGGAAGGAGTGCTCCTAGAAAAATACTTTGGATGAAATGAAGTGTGAAGCAGGACATCAGTGTTATCAAGGGGCCTTGAAAAAATGGCCACAGCTGGGCACAGTGACTCACACCTGTAATCCCGGCACTTTGAGAGGCCAAGGTGGGTGGATCACTTGAGATCAGGATTTTGAGATCAGCCTGCCCAACGTGGCAAAACCCCGTCTCTACTAACAATACAAAAATTAGCGCCGGGCACGGTGGCTCAAGCCTGTAATCCCAGCACTTTGGGAGGCCGAGACGGGTGGATCACGGGGTCAGGAGATCGAGACCATCCTGGCTAACATGGTGAAACCCCGTCTCTACTAAAAATACAAAAAAGATTAGCTAGGCGTGGTGGCGGGCGCCTGTAGTCCCAGCTACTCGGGAGGCTGAGGCAGGAGAATGGCGTGAACCTGGGAGGTGGAGCTTGCAGTGAGCTGAGATCGTGCCACTGCACTCCAGTCTGGGCGACTGAGCAAGACTCCGTCTCAAAAAAAAAAATTAGCCAGCATGGTGGTGGGCACCTGTAATCCCTACTACTCAGGAGGCTAAGGCAGGAGAATCGCTTGAACCCAGGAGGTGGAGGTTGCAGTGAACTGAGATTGCGCCACTGCACTCCAGCCTAGTGACAGAGTGAGACTCCGTCTCCAAAAGAAAAACAAAAGAATGGCCAGACATTTGCATTTGGCAAGAGAAACTTGGAAGCTTGAGGGCTTGGAGGTGGGGAGTAGGGGACAAGAATATTTAACTCACCCTGTAGATTTGAGGTAATTGGAAAATAAAATGACAACTGCCTGCTTTCTAGTTGCCAGGCATCTACCTGGGCACTTTAAATACCTCAGCTCTTTTCTTTTTTTTTTTGAGATTGAGTCTCACTCTGTTGCCCAGGCTGGAGTGCAGTGGTGCAATCCTGGCTCACCACAACCTTCGCCTCCCAGGTTCACACCATTCTCCTGCCTCAGCCTCCCAAGTAGCTGGGACTACAGGCGCATGCCACCATATTCAGCTAATTTTTGTATTTTTAGTAGAGACAGAGTTTCACTATGTTGGCCAGACTGATCTCGAACTCCTGACCTCATGATCCACCCGCCTTGGCCTCCCAAAGTGCTGGGATTACAGGCGTGAGCCACCGCTCCCAGCCTCATTTCTTCATAACAACTTACAAGAGAAATACTTTATGATTCACATTTTACAGAAGCAGAAACCAGGCTGAGAGAGATTAGGTAGCTTGCCCAAGCTTCGCGGCTGGTGAATGGCAGAATTTGGTTGTAAATATCAGATCTACCTCTAAAACTTGTGTTCTCCTATGTGTAAAACCCTCAATGTTTTATTTCAAAACATTTCAAACCTACAAAAATGTTGAAACATACTACAACACCTATTCATTTACTCTTCATCTGCAGTCACCTGAGCTTTATTAAAGCCACATCACCTTACCTCCTCTAAGGTACTGGCTGGGGTGTGACTGGTATGTGGCACAAAATCTGTGATCTGATAGAAGTCATGGGGCTGGGCACGGTGGCTCACACCTGTAATTCCAACACTTTGGGAGGCTGAGATGGGCGGATCACCTGAGGTCAGGAGTTCAAGACCAGCCTGGCCAACATGGTGAAACCCCGTCTCCACCAAAAATACAAATATTAGCTGGGCAAGTTGGCGCGTGCCTATAATCCCAGCTACTCGGGAGGCTGAGGCAGGAGAATCACTTGAACCCAGGAGGCGGAGGTTGCAGTGAGCCGAGATCGCGCCATTACACTCCAGCTTGGGCAACAGAGTAAGACTCCGTCTCAAAAAACAAAAGAAAGAAAAAAAGAAAGAAAAGAAAAAAAAGAAGTCATGGATAAAGAGGAGATTTAGAAAAAATCCCTCTACAGATGACTGAAGAAAGCGTGAAAATGTATGGACACCGTGAAGCCAGAGATAGAATAGGCAGAACAGTTATGGACTGTTGAATTTTTGTCTGCAGACCAGCGCTGGGGGAGTCATTGGTAATGGCAATGGAAGTTTATGCCTAGAATCCAAACACTGAGTGGAAAAGAGCAACAGGTATTTAAAATGGATTCAGACCTTTACTTCTGTATCTACACGAACATTTAGCCAACATTCATTCAGTGCTATGTTGTACTAGGTGTCTTTTACTCTTCAATGTGTCAGAACCCATAAAATAAGATTCCTAGAAGACTCCTGAGTGTTCCCACTAGGTGAAAGGGAGAAGAGTTACTTCCTTTTTTCTCACCTTACACACACACACACACACACACACACACAGCTGAAGAAGAAACTCTGAGCTGGGCGCAGTGGCTCAGGCCTGTAATCCCAGCACGCTTTGGGAGGCCAAGACGGGCGGATCACGAGGTCACGAGATCGAGACCATCCCGGCTAACACGGTGAAACCCCGTCTCTACTAAAAATACAAAAAATTAGTCGGGCGTGGTGGCGGGCACCTGTAGTCCCAGCTACTGGAAAGGCTGAGGCAGGAGAATGGCGTGAACCCGGGAGGCGGAGCTTGCAGTGAGCCGAGATCGCGCCACTGCACTCTGGCCTGGGCAACAAAGCGAGACTCCCTCTCAAAAAAAGAAAAAAGAAGAAACTTTGGGGTTTGCCTAAAACAGTCGAGGGCTTTGAAGACTGGAAGACTGAGCTTTAAATCCTGATTCGGCCGGGCGCGGTGGCTCACGCTCGTAATCCCAGCACTTTGGGAGGCTGAGGCGGGCGGATCATCTGTGTTCGGGAGTTGGAGACCAGACTGACCAACAGGGCGAAACCCCGTCTCTACTAAAAATACAAAAAGTAGCTGGGCGTGGTGGCACATGTGTAATCCCCAACTACTTGGGAAGCTGAGGCAGGAGAATCGCTTGAACCCGGGAGGCGGAGGTTGTGGTGAGCCGAGATTTCGCCATTGCACTCCAGCCTGGGCAACAGGAGAGAAACACTTTCTCAAAATAAATAAATAAATAAAATAAAAAATAAATCCTCATTCTACTACCTGATATGATCTCCTCTGTAAAATGGACCTAACCCTACCAATCTCAAAAGGTTGTAAGAAGTGCATGGATTCACTCAAAAGCAGTCCTGACATAAGCGCGTCAGTCACACTCCTCTAAGACTTCACAGGGAAAGACGAGAAGACAGCGGAGGAAGACCTTGTCTTGTTCTGCTTTTAACTCCAGAACTTGGCGGGAAGCACAGGGCTTTATTGATCCATTTCGACTCCACCTCGCTCCCCAAAGTATTTAAAATGGTAGCCACGGGAATAGCAGAGTATTCTCTTTCAACTGCGGAAGAATATCAAATGAGGTTAATAGGCGTTGCGCAGTGGCTCACGCCTGTAATCCCAACAGTTTGGGAGGCCAAGGCAGGCGGATCACCACGTCAGGAGTTCCAGACCGGCCTGACAAACACGGTGAAACCTGTCTCTACTAAAAATACAAAAATTAGCCAGGCGTGGTGGTACGTGACTGTAATCCCCAGCTACTTGAGAGGCTGAGGCAGAAGAATCGCTTGAACCTGGGAGGCGGAGGTTGCAGTGAGCCGAGATCGCGCCACTGCACTCCAGCCTGGGTGACAGAGAGAGACTCCATCTCAAAAAAAAAAAAAAAAAAAAAAAAAAAAAAGTGTTAGTGGGTCTGTCATGATTCACAAATAGAGAAACCTGATGATTTTCCAATGCCTAGTTCTGGCCTCCAAAGACAGCCCCCAGTGGGTCATTATTATACACAAAGATGGCCTGAAGATGAATGCAAAGCCATTCATTCATTCATTCATTCACGCATGCATGCACTCTGCAAATATTTATCAAGGCCTACCACAAGCCAGGCACTAGGCTGGAGGCTAGGAGCATAAAGATGAATAAGACACAGTTCCAGGCCAGGCACAGTGGCTCATGCCTGTAATTCCAGCACTTTGGGAGGCCGAGGCAGGCAGATAACTTGAGGTCAGGAGTTCGAGACCAGCCTGGCCAACATAGTGAAATCCCCATCTCTACTAAAAAATACAAAAATTAGCTGGGCTTGGTGGCGGGCGCCTGTAATCCCAGCTATTGGGCTGAGGCACGAGAATCGCCTGAACTCGGTATGGGGAGGTTGCAGTGAGCTGAGATCGCGCCACTGCACTCCAGCCTGGGCGAGAGAGCGAGTCTCCTCAAAAGCAACAACAATAACAAAGCCAAATGAAGTTAATATTTCACAGTGGTGTGGGGCTAGACACAGTTACACAGACTTTATACAGGCGGCAATCAAGCGTCCTGGACTTCAAGAAATCTAGTTTGTCTGTCGCGCCACGCAGCCAACTGGAGTGTCACTGTGGGTCCCATTTACACCGTTATGAGAAAAACCTATGGCCAAGGAAAACTCGGTATCTCGGGTCGCAAACCGACCATCTACGGCAGCGGGCAGCGAGCGTACCCAAACGCCACACGGCGAAGTCCCGCTGGTTGCAGGAAACTCCGAAGACGTCGGGGGCCCGGAGTGCCTATGGCGCGGGGGAGGCTGGGAATTGTAGTCTCCGCCTGCCTCCGAGGGCGGGGTCAGGGGCGGGGCTCTCAGGCTGTGTGGGTGGATGGGTCGCCGAGCGTCCCCGGCTCGCCCCGGCGTTTCCGGTCGCGGGTGGCCTCTGGAGGAGGAGGGGCGCTGCGGCCGACGCGCGCGAGGCGGTGTGGGAAAAAGGGCGGTGCGAGCGGGTGCGCGCGCAGCGGGCCGGCAGTGGCGGCGGAGATGGAGGAGGGAGGCCGGGACAAGGCGCCGGTGCAGCCCCAGCAGCCCCCAGCGGCGGCCCCCGGCGGCACGGACGAGAAGCCGAGCGGCAAGGAGCGGCGGGATGCTGGGGACAAGGACAAAGAACAGGAGCTGGTGAGGCGCGACCCCGAGAGCCGGCGGAGGAGGCCGCGGGGCTGAGTCACGGCGGCCCCGCAGGCCTCAGGCCCGACACCCAACGACCCTACCGCACCAGGGAGAGGGCGGTTGGGGCGACCCTCAGGACTCCCGGCACCCTGCCTCTCTGCTCCTCATTCTCCGTTCCGCGCTGTCACCTCCGCCGTCCCCACCAACCCTCACCACCGCCGCGTGAGGTGGACTCGGGCGGGTCATTGTCACCTCCGTTTCCTAGAGTGGCTTTCAAGTAGAGCCTGGTTCAGAACCTAGGCTGATTTCCCACCAGGGCTTCCTATTCCCACTGTTTCCTTGTCCACCTGGCCCCTCCTAAGAAGGCAGGCTTATTCTCCACCTGCCCCGGGTAAGTGGGAGGAGGACGTCTTTGGGATTCATTCTCTTCATGAGCTGCTTCTCCCAACCCTCCAGTCTGAGGAGGACAAACAGCTTCAAGATGAACTGGAGATGCTCGTGGAACGACTGGGGGTGAGTCACGATGTTAACATGATTCGGTGCATGTTTGGATCTTTCCCACTTGTTCGTTTTATTCTGTTTTGAGGCAACTGCTGTGTACGGTGGACTGTATTTTAGGGTCAGTGTTATGATGATGTTGGAAGGCAGGAGAGTTACAAAGGGTATTCGTACAGTTTTGCAGCTTTCTCTTGTGGGAGAAGCAGAGTTCTTAACTCTTAACTTGGGTCATTTGTTTTTGTGCCAGGCAGGGTGCAGGGAGTTGAGGAATCACAGATGAATGAATAAGACACAGCTATTTCCTTGGAGGAGTTGTTAAGTTAAATATCTTTGTATTATGATTTGAAGGGGTGTGACTCCTTTTTTTCTGAGCCCTGTCTTCTCTTGATCAGGAGAAGGATACATCCCTGTATCGACCAGCGCTGGAGGAATTGCGAAGGCAAATTCGTTCTTCTACAACTTCCATGACTTCAGTGCCCAAGCCTCTCAAATTTCTGCGTCCACACTATGGCAAACTGAAGGAAATCTATGAGAACATGGCCCCTGGGGAGAATAAGGTAAAACAGTTTCAAACCTGGTGGAGGCCTAGTTTAGGAATTCCTTTTTACCCAGACCATGGGGGGACTCATTGTGAGTCACAGGCAGCCTGATAGACCTAAGCCCTGATCTATTTGAGCAGAGTTCATCACAGTCAAAATATCCACAAAAGAGCTGAAAGTAAGATCAACTTCTCAGAAGACACCGTTTCTGTTATTTGTATTGAACTTTGGGGTTTCATTATAATGGTTAATTTTTAACTTATGTTTAACCTTGATTTTTCTCTTTCCTTCTATCCCATGCACATTCATTTATCTCTAAGATATGTTCCACATTCAGTCACTTCTGTGCTTGCTGGTACAACCCTCATCCTGGAAATGTTCAGTTTTTGCATGGGCTATTGCAGCACCTCTTGACTGATGTTGCTTTTGTCCTTTGTTCCTACACAGTCTGTCTCTTATGTAGCAGCTATTGTGATCTTTCTCAGTTATGGGTCTTTTCTGCTTAAAACCTTTTAATTGTTTATAATTGCCATTAAAGTAAAATTGAGAGCCTCCATTTTTCTCCACATTATCCCTTCTTTATCACCCTTCAGCTGTGTTAGTTTAAAAGGAAGATAGTGGCTGGGTGTGGTGGCTCACACCTGTAACCCTAGCACTTTGGGAGGCCGAGGGGGTGGATCACCTGAGGTCAGGAGTTTGAGACCAGCCTGGCCAACATGGTGAAACCCTGTCTCTACTAAAAATACAAAAAAAAAAAAAAAAAAAAAATTTAACTGAGTGTGGTGGTGGGCGCCTGTAATCCCGGCTACTCAGGAGGCTGAGGCAGGAGAATTGCTTGAACCCTGGAGGCAGAGGTTGCAGTGAGCCGAGTGCACCATTGCACTCCAGCACTCCATCACTCCATCCTGAGAGCGAAACTGCATCTCAAAAAAAATAAATAAATAAAATGGAGATAGCAACACCAACCTTGGTTTTTGTGAGGTTTAGCTTAGATAACGTGTTAAATTTCTAGTACAGAGATTGGTATATAGTTAATAGTTAAATTTTGGAGATAACGATCTTGATTCCACAATGCATGTTCCCTTTATGCTGGACTGTTGGGTTTGACTTCAAAGGACTGTTTTCTTTATAGCGTTTTGCTGCTGACATCATCTCTGTTTTGGCCATGACCATGAGTGGGGAGCGCGAGTGCCTCAAGTATCGGCTAGTGGGCTCCCAGGAGGAATTGGCATCATGGGGTCATGAGTATGTCAGGTAAGATCTTTCTTCTTGGGAATCTGAAGGGAGCTTTGAGGCTCTGAGATAATTCAGAATTCTCTTGTGGAGTACCATCTGTCTTGGAGTATCAGTGTATTGAATTTCCCAGACACTGGATTCCTTGACCCGCAGAGAAGTGCTTCCCCTGAAGCTGTGCTCCCTTAATCGTCTGGGTGTATCTGTAGGCATCTGGCAGGAGAAGTGGCTAAGGAGTGGCAGGAGCTGGATGACGCGGAGAAGGTCCAGCGGGAGCCACTGCTCACTCTGGTGAAGGAAATTGTCCCCTACAACATGGCCCACAATGCAGAGCATGAGGCCTGTGACCTGCTTATGGAAATTGAGCAGGTGGACATGCTCGAGAAGGACATTGATGAGAATGCATATGCAAAGGTCTGCCTTTATCTTACCAGGTGAGTGAACATGATAGGGATGGGTGGCAGGCATGCCCTCCTCAGCACCTCTCTCAATTGTGCCTCCTCTATTTTCCCAGAGCATTTGCTCAAGCATAACATCACGCTGTAGTTAATCTGTTGATGTCTGTGAGTTTCTTGAGGACAGAGACTTTGTGTCTTCTTAGTACTAACATCTAGCACAGTGCCTGGTGTGTAGTAGGTATTCATTATTTATTTTGGGTAAGTGAATTCAATGGGGGAAAATGAGTGCCTGGCACTTTCTGAATTCTTTGTTACTTTTACTTTTGTAGTTGTGTGAATTACGTGCCTGAGCCTGAGAACTCAGCCCTACTGCGTTGTGCCCTGGGTGTGTTCCGAAAGTTTAGCCGGTTCCCTGAAGCTCTGAGATTGGCATTGATGCTCAATGACATGGAGTTGGTAGAAGACATCTTTACCTCCTGCAAGGATGTGTATGTAGGGAAGAAGCTGGCAAAGAGATAAGCTCACCAATAGGACATTTGCATAAAGAGCTGGGACTTGTAGTTTCTGGTTAGGGCTTGAGGGGTTTTCCTGTGCCCTTAGTGGGCAGTGGTGAGCAGATGTACGGACTCTCTCCACAGGGTAGTACAGAAACAGATGGCATTCATGCTAGGCCGGCATGGGGTGTTCCTGGAGCTGAGTGAAGACGTTGAGGAGTATGAGGACCTGACAGAGATCATGTCCAATGTACAGCTCAACAGCAACTTCTTGGCCTTAGCTCGGGAGGTGAGACTGCTCTTTTTTCATCAAGGCCTTTTTTTTTATCATAATTCTACCTGCCATTTCACCTCGCCGACTATACCTCTGACTAGACTTTCCTTGATTAGAATTGCCATTCAGTGGGATAGCAGAAGGGACAGCTGGGGGAGTTCTAGGGGAGCAGTTGTGACCCTCTGACTTCTCTTCAGCTGGACATCATGGAGCCCAAGGTGCCTGATGACATCTACAAAACCCACCTAGAGAACAACAGTGAGTAGCCCTCTCTGTGTATGGGAGTTGGGGGATTGTAGTTACGCCCCTTGTATTGGGAGTGATGGCTTGGCCAACATGCTTATCCTACTGAGTTCAGAATCCCCATGAACTTTTTTTCAGGTCACTGCTTGGGGGTATAGGTAGAGGATACTAAAGGACTAGTTCAGAACCAGAAACCAGCTGCCATGCTGTGTTTCTTTCCTGTCCTAGCTGAAACCTTCTTTCCTCTCCCTCCTGTTACAGGGTTTGGGGGCAGTGGCTCTCAGGTGGACTCTGCCCGCATGAACCTGGCCTCCTCTTTTGTGAATGGCTTTGTGAATGCAGCTTTTGGCCAAGACAAGCTGCTAACAGATGATGGCAACAAATGGCTTTACAAGAACAAGGACCATGGTATAATTCCGTTCCTGCTTTATCTTTTGTTTTGCTTTGATCACTTCTTTTGTCCTCTTGGAGTCATAAATTATCTGACAAGGGATCCACCGTGCAGTTCTTTGGAGAGCTCTTTATAATAACAGGATCCTCAGGATAGGACCATTTTAAGACTAATAGATTCTTCTCTGGTATAGGAATGTTGAGTGCAGCTGCATCTCTTGGGATGATTCTGCTGTGGGATGTGGATGGTGGCCTCACCCAGATTGACAAGTACCTGTACTCCTCTGAGGACTACATTAAGGTTCGTCTGCATACAGCCTGCTTATGGGGACTTCCCCCTTCCATATTCTAGTGCCTAGCAGTGCCTCTCTTGCACTGGTGAGGTCTGCCCAGTTTTTAACTCCAGTTAAGGTGGGTGCTGCAGTGAGGCCCATGTAGCATCCTTTGTGGTGAGGAAGGTAGAGTATCCTGAGTGAAGAATCTGTTTACTCTTTGTAGTCAGGAGCTCTTCTTGCCTGTGGCATAGTGAACTCTGGGGTCCGGAATGAGTGTGACCCTGCTCTGGCACTGCTCTCAGACTATGTTCTCCACAACAGCAACACCATGAGACTTGGTTCCATCTTTGGGTAAGGTTCCTCACTTTTCTTTCTGGTAGTGCTCAGCCTGTACACTCTGGAGAACAGGAACTGGGCCCTTTTCACCTATATTGCCAAGGGCTACCACTATGCCTACTGGGTATCTGACTCTTGGTGAATGTTTGTTGAAATGGTGAATGAATGACTGATTCTCTTTTTGTTCTTTTCTTGCTGCATCCTTGGGTATGTGTTGGGGACCGCCTCCCCATGGCTTTTGCAGGCTAGGCTTGGCCTATGCTGGCTCAAATCGTGAAGATGTCCTAACACTGCTGCTGCCTGTGATGGGAGATTCAAAGTCCAGTATGGAGGTAAGTAGAGGCTATTGAGCATTTAGAGTAAGTAGGGAAGGTGCTTTGAGTCCTACTTTCTGTGATAAATAATGAAAAAGAAGTAAGTGTGTGCATGTGTGCATACGTATACATGCCTCTTTGTGTGTATTGAGGGGTGTCACCTCAGTGAAACCCCTTGATGTGGGATTCTAAGCCTCTGGTGGTTTTAAGGCTAAAGAGTTAACATTTTAGGCCTGGTGCAGTGGCTCGTGCCTATAATCCCAGCACTTTGGGAGGCTGAAGTGGGCAGATCACTTGAGTCCAGCAGTTTGAGACCAATCTGGGCAAGACTGTGAAACCCCATCTCTACCAAAAATACACAGAAAAATTAGCTGGGTGTGGTGGCACTCGCCGATAGTCCCAGCTACTAGGGAGGCTGAGGTGGGAGAATTGCTTGAACCTGGAGGTGGAGGTTGCAGTGAGCTAAGATTGTGCCACTGCACTCCAGCCTGGGTGACAGAGTGAGACCCTGTCTTTAAAAAAAAAAAACAACAAAAGTTAACATTTTAGTATTGCGTTCTGTCCCTTGGAATGTCTGAGAAACTACTTGGACTAGAGTGAAGTGTAACTTAACACAGCCTGGGGTTGATGATTCTCCTTAGTATTGTAGACATTGGTCAGCCTTAAATGTTCATACTTGTGCAGCATCATTAATGGATAAATATAGCATGGTGGCTAGTGGTATAGGTTTTAGAGTCAGAAAGACTTGAGTTCAAATCTTGCCACCTCTGCTTATAAGCAGTATGATCTTGAACAAGTAATTCAGTCTCTTCAGGCCATATTTTTCTCATCCATAAACGGGGATAACGGCCAGGTGCGGTGGCTCAAGCCTGTAATCCCAGCACTTTGGGAGGCTGAGGCGGGCGGATCACAAAGTCAAGAGATCAAGACCATCCTGTCTAACAAGGTGAAACCCCGTCTCTACTAAATACAAAAATTAGCTGGGCATGGTGGCACGCATCTGTAGTCCCAGCTACTCAGGAGGCTGAGGCAGGAGAATCACTTGAACCCAGGAGGTAGAGGTTGCGGTGAGCCGAGATTGCGCCACTGCACTCCAGCCTGGCGATAGAGTGAGACTCTGTCTCAAAAAAAAAAAAAAAAAAGGCAGTGCAGGGGATAACCTCAGGACCTGTGATCCTGGGGTTGTCATGAGGGTTAAATGTCGATAGTACGCAAAACAGTTGGCCTAGTGGCTGGCATATAGTATATATTCAATGAGTCATGGCTACTATTGTTATTTTGATCTGCCATCAAAAAGGGATTATAAACTAATGTAATTAGAGAGAATATCTTGCAGTGGACTGTAGGAATAGGCTATCTTGAATCAAGACATAAATGTTTTAATAACTTACTGTGTGTAATACTGATTTTCCTACCTCTAGGTGGCAGGTGTGACAGCTCTAGCCTGTGGAATGATAGCAGTGGGGTCCTGCAATGGAGATGTAACTTCCACTATCCTTCAGACCATCATGGAGAAGTCAGAGACTGAGCTCAAGGACACTTATGCTCGTTGGCTTCCTCTTGGACTGGGTCTCAACCACCTGGGTGAGGGGATGTTTCTATTTGGGCAAAGAGCTGACAGTAACTGGATACAACAGGGAGGGTTTATGTGTCAGGCTGTGCTGGATGGAGGCAACTATCCTCTGACCCCTTGAATCTGTCCTGTAGGGAAGGGTGAGGCTATTGAGGCAATCCTGGCTGCACTGGAGGTTGTGTCAGAGCCATTCCGCAGTTTTGCCAACACACTAGTGGATGTGTGTGCATATGCAGGTCTGTGTCTTTATGAGTCTGTCTTGTGCTTCCCCAGTGACTCCTCACTTCTTTCTTGGTCCTTATTTTCAGGTTGTTTCTCCTTTCTCCTTCATTGTGACCTGCTCTAGATTCTTTAGACTTCTACTGTTTTCCAAAGCATTTCCTTGGTAACTTCTCATTTCTGTCCGTTCTCCCTCACCACCCTAATGCAGGCTCTGGGAATGTGCTGAAGGTGCAGCAGCTGCTCCACATTTGTAGTGAACACTTTGACTCCAAAGAGAAGGAGGAAGACAAAGACAAGAAAGAAAAGAAGGACAAGGACAAAAAGGAAGCCCCTGCAGACATGGGAGCACATCAGGTTATATGGGCAGCTGGGCACTTTCAGAGAGGCTCTGAGAAGAGATAAGCATACAGGGAAGCTAGGTTTGGTTTTTGCTTTAGCGCCCCTCTGGGTATTGCCACGTATTGAAATAGCGTGAGACTGGGTTCTGTACGTAAGGGGTAAGGGTGTTCCCCACAGGATGGCTTTTTATTTTCAGATGGGACTTGTGGCAAGGGTGACTGTTTTTTATTCCTTGAGCTTAGTGGGTTCTGGTGTCTCTTCAATTGCAGGGAGTGGCTGTTCTGGGGATTGCCCTTATTGCTATGGGGGAGGAGATTGGTGCAGAGATGGCACTACGAACCTTTGGCCACTTGGTGAGTATAGCGTGAAGAAAATTGGAATATATTGGTTTTGATGACCTGGGGTTCCCCAGCGAAGTTTTCTGATGGGTTTTCTTGGTGGACAGGTGATCTTTTTGCTGTGCCTTTTCTTTTTTTTCTTTTTTTTTGAAACGGAGTTTCGCTGTTATTGCTCAGGTTAGAGTGCAATGGCACGGTCTTGGCTCACTGCAACCTCTGCCTCCTGGGTTCAAGTGATACTCCTGCCTCAGCCTCCCAAGTAGCTGGGACTGCAGGCACACACCACCATGCCCAGCTAATTTTTGTATTTTTAGTAAAGACAGGGTTTCACCATGTTGGCCAGGATGGTCTCAATCTCTTGACCTTGTGATCCAACCGCCTCGGCCTCCCAAAGTGCTGGGATTACAGGTGTGAGCCACCGTGCCTGGCCTGCTGTGCCTTTTCTACAGAAGTTAAGACCCCCTTTTACCCATCAGTCCACTCCTGTAATGGAACTTGTTTTTACTGCATTCCCCTTTATTGTTGTATTTTCTTGGATCATCAGCTGAGATACGGGGAGCCTACACTCCGGAGGGCTGTACCTTTAGCATTGGCCCTGATCTCTGTTTCAAATCCACGACTCAACATCCTGGATACCCTAAGCAAATTCTCTCATGATGCTGATCCAGAAGTTTCCTATAACTCCATTTTTGCCATGGGCATGGTGGGCAGTGGTGAGTATCGGGCAGAAGAAGATTATAAACAGATTGGGGGAAGATTTCAGGCCCCTTTTTTCACTTCTGTAATGCTTAACATTTCCAGGTACCAATAATGCCCGTCTGGCTGCAATGCTGCGCCAGTTAGCTCAATATCATGCCAAGGACCCAAACAACCTCTTCATGGTGCGCTTGGCACAGGTAAAGAATAGAACTCTTCTCCACAGAGCATGCTGGGGAAGTATCTGTGGTGATGGAAGGAGGAACATGGAGTGCTGGCCCAGGAGGAAAGATGTGACCACGTGGGAGAGTTCTGTTTGGCTGGGTTAGGCAATGTCTCCTCAGTGGTGACTCTTTACCTCTACTTCCCTCTGTTTTTTTCAGGGCCTAACACATTTAGGGAAGGGTACCCTTACCCTCTGCCCCTACCACAGTGACCGGCAGCTTATGAGTCAAGTGGCCGTGGCTGGGCTGCTTACTGTGCTTGTCTCTTTCCTGGATGTTCGAAACAGTGAGTTCCTGTCAGAAAGTGCTCTGACTCCACCCTTCCCAGGACCACTTGGATAATTTAAGTTCAAGACCCTAAGTTAGCTCTGTATCACTCTAAGTTCCTGAGAGTCTTTGGGCCTTTCATCACCCACACTTTCGATCTGGCCCGAAGAGGCTTGAGGGTGGTGTGCCCAGCATCTGCTCCTAAGTCACGGGAAGTGCGATTTTCAAGTCTAAGGGCTGTAAGCAAAGTGAGGTGGGGGTATCTCTGGGTTAGTAGTAGGTTATATGAGGGGAGGAGTATGGATTCAGTCGTATGACTGAGGGGTTAAAGGGTCAGGGCTGAGGTGGGCTCTAGTGTTTCTGGCCAGGCCTGCCCTTTTGTCTCCCAGCTTTTTGTCCTGTCTGCTTCCCTCAGTTATTCTAGGCAAATCACACTATGTATTGTATGGGCTGGTGGCTGCCATGCAGCCCCGAATGCTGGTTACGTTTGATGAGGAACTGCGGCCATTGCCAGTGTCTGTCCGTGTGGGTCAGGTGAGAGGTTGAGTAGAGGGGAGGGCTCAGGCTGTATTCCCAAACTGGAGAATGTACATATACTTGCTTTGCTGAAACTGACGTGGGCAGTGGGTTGTTGCTACTTTTCCATCTTTTCCATTTTCTTACCCTACAGGCAGTGGATGTGGTGGGCCAGGCTGGCAAGCCGAAGACCATCACAGGGTTCCAGACACATACAACCCCAGTGTTGTTGGCCCACGGGGAACGGGCAGAATTGGCCACTGAGGAGTTTCTTCCTGTTACCCCCATTCTGGAAGGTTTTGTTATCCTTCGGAAGAACCCCAATTATGATATCTAAGTGACCACCAGGGGCTCTAAACTGTAGCTGATGTATCAGCAGCCATGCATCCTACTGTCAAGGGTGGACACGGCTGCAGACTTCTGGGGGAATTGTTGCCTCCTGCTCTTTTGTTACTGAGTGAGATAAGGTTGTTCAATAAAGACCTTTATCCCCAAGGCCTCTCTCTGGCTGTTTTCGGGGCTGGAGTCGAAACTAGGGTAAGGAGTGGAAGTGAGAGGACATTGTTTGGAGCAACTCTGAGTCTAGGTTAGCAGTGGGGCTGCCCTGGATGGAAAGAACTGAGCCCCTCCCCTGGGTGGAAAAAACTAAGCCCCTCCTTTCTAACCATCTTCTGTTTGCATTTTCTTAGAACCCTTGAAAAGCCAGTAAATGTAATGGATCTTCTTTTTGTTTTGTTTTGTTTGTGACAGAGTCTCGCTGTGTCCCCAAGGGCGTCATGCAGTGGGGCAATCTCGGCTCACTGCAACCCCCGCCTCCCTGGTTCATGCCCTTCTCCTGCCTCGGCCTCCCGAGTAGCTGGGACTATAGGCGCCCGCCACCATACCTGTCTAATTTTTGTATTTTTAATAGAAACAGGGTTTCACCATGTTGGCCAGGATGGTCTCGAACTCCTGACCTCAGGTGATCCACCTGCCTCGGCCTCCCAAAATGCTGGGATTACAGGTGTAAGCCACCATGCCCAGCCAGTGGATCTTCTTCCTAGGAGATACAAACACAAATTTTTACACAAACTCTTCCAAATAACTTTTTAGGGGGCTTGTGGATCCTGTAAATAACCCCCCCATCCTCACCCTCCATCACCAATACACCCTCTTCAAGCCTATCATCTCCTGACCTTGGGCTAAGGATGCCCAAGAGTGGGCAGCCTCATACTTTTCTAACTTGACTTCTGTGCTACTGAATGAAGGGGACATCTTTACCTCCCGCAATCCTCTGTCTCTCTTGGAAGGCTGCTATTTGAGGGATCTGATCATGTTAACATCTTCTAGGATGTCCTTGTAGAAAGTGGATTCAAGAAGGCTTGACCCTCAGTCTCCCAAGTAGGTAAGGTAGGGCTACAGGTGTGTACCTCCACATCTGGCTTGTTTTGTTTTCTGTTTTTTTTTTTTTTAGAAATAGTCTCACTCTTATCACTCAGTCTGGAGTGCAGTGGCACAGTCATAGTTCACTGTAGCCTCAAACTCCTGGATTCAAGTGATCCTCCTGACTCAGCCTCCCATGTAGTAACTAGGACTATAGGCATGAGCCACCACACCTGGCCTATTTTTATTTTTGTAGAGGTGGGGGTTTTGCTATGTTGCCCACTCTGGTCTCAATCTCTTGGCTTCAAGGGATCCTTCCGCCTCAGCCTCCCAAAGTGTTGGGATCACAGACATGAGCCAGTGTGCCTGGCCAGTTATTTATTTATTTATTTTTTGAGACAGAGTCTCGCTCTGTCGCCCAGGCTGGAGTGCAGTGGTGCGATCTCAGCTCACTGCAGCCTTGGTGTCTGGGATTCAAGTGACTGCCCTGCCTTGGCCTCCTGAGTAGTTGGGACTATAGGCATGCGCCACCATGCCCTGCTAATTTTTGTATTTTTAGTAGAGACGGGGTTTCATCATGTTTGTCAGGGTGGTCTCGATCTGACCTTGTGATCTACTTGCCTTGGCCTCACAAAGTGCTGGGATTACAGGCGTAAGCCACCGTGCCTGGCCCAGTTATTTTATTACTAAAGTTTTTTAGAGACAAAGTTTAACTTTGTGGCCCAGGCTGGAGTGCAGTGGCATGATCAGAGCTCACTGCAGCCTTGAACTTCTAGGCTCAAGTGATCCTCCCACATCAGCCTCTCAGGTAGCTGGGATTACAGGCATGAGACATCAGCAATTTTGGATTGAGTCATCTTGGCAGCCTGTATAAAAAGGTTGAAACAGGACTAAGGAATCCCTGTTGAGCCTCTTTATTGTTCCTGCCATAATCTTCAAGTTAGCATGTGTGATGTGATGAGCCTCTGTTACTATATAATGTGGATACAGTAGTTGCCTTACCTGATTTCCAGTGGTGGTGATGTTAAAATAAATTAAAAAGTGATTTGTAAACCGAAAAGAATAATTCTCTCCCAAATTGTGATTTAGGTGATTGTGCATTAGAATAAGATAGTTTCATAGTGGCTTTTAACCTTTCACCTTTAGTTCTTCATTCAGCAGTGAATAGCAAGGGAGCCTTACTCTGCATCAGACATTAGTCTATGGGGATGCAAATAGAGAAAAAAAAAATCTATGCTCAAAAAGTTTAATGCAATGATGAAAACAATTGTGATCGATACTTAACCAGGGTGTGAACAAGGTACCCTGGGATCACTGAGATGGAGCCTAAGTGCCTGGGGCGGTCAGGGGTGACTTTGAGGAAGCTTATATGCTTAGAGGAAGATAAGTTTGTACAGAGGAAAAGAGGGCAGAATATAGCTAAGGGAGTAGCAAAGGCAAGAAGGAGGAAAAGCTATCTTCAGAAACTTACCAATAATTTCATTTGGCTAAATGTATAGGGGCCAGGGAAAAGTGTGGCAGGAGATACAGCTAGAAATTCAGGCTCAGACCAGGTTTACAAGAGCTTTGTTGTGCTAAGAATTTGACAGTATCTTTCAATGGGGCCCATTGAATGCAAGCAGAAAAGTGATGTGATCAGCTAGCTGGGTGAGAAAGCTAACCCTGGAGGGCAGGAGAGCAGGCAAGGAAAATGAATGCTTGAACTAAGGCAGCTGAAATGGGGACATAGGGAAGGGTAGAATAGTTATTTTTTAAAAGATAAAATCAATAAGACTTGATTTTGATCCAAATACCAATAGGACCTGGTGTCTGATTAGATGTAGTGTGTGGATGGAGAAGGAATATAGGATGAATCCCAGATTTTCAGGTTAGGCACTATCCATTATGTAAGCAACAATATATTTGGGGGACTTGACTGAGTAAGGAAAGTTAATAAATTCTGGCCATAAGTATCAGAGTTTGGATGAAAACCCAAGCTATCTGACCTGTGGATTTGGCTCTAGATGATGGTCCCCGGCCTCTGTCAGTGTTTTTTTTTTTTTTTTTTTTTTTTTGAGACAGCATTTCACTCTTGTTGCCCAGGCTGGAGTACAATGGCAGGATCTCGGCTCACTGCAACCTCCGCCTCCCGGGTTCAAGCAATTCTCCTGTCTCAGCCTCCTGAGTAGCTGGGATTACAGGCATGTGCAACCACGCCCAGCTAATTTTTGTATTTTTAGTAGAGACGGGGTTTCTCCATGTTGGTCAGGTTGGTCTCAAACTCCCGACCTCAGGTGATCTGCCTGCCTTAGCCTCCCAAAATGCTGGCATTACAGGCGTGAGCCACCGCCCCTGGCCGGCTGTCAGTTTTAGGATTACTTCTCTTCCGTCCTTATTCTTCCATCCTTATGCTTTTTGCCCCTCTGTGGGAGTGTCTGCTCTTTTTATATTTTATTTTATTTATTTATTTATTTGAAACAGAGTCTCACTCTGTCACTCAGGCTGGAGTGCAGTCGCGATCTCAGGTCACTGCAGCCTCCAACTCCCAGGTTCAAGTGATTCTCCTGCCTTAGCTTCTCCACTAGCGGGGACTATAGGTGCTTGCCACCACATCAGGCTGATTTTTCTATTTATTGTAGAGATGAGGTTTCACCATGTTGGCAAGGGTGGTCCCGAACTCCAGACTTCAGGTGATCTGCCCACCTTGGCCTCCCAAAGTGCTGAAATTACAGGCGTGAGCCACCGTGCCTGGCCTTATTTTTTATTTTTATTTTTTGAGACAGAGTCTCACTGTCATCCAGGCTGGAGCGCAATGGCGCAATCTTGGTTCAGGGCAACCTCCCTTTCCCGGGTTCAAGCAGTTCTCTGCCTCCCGAGTGGCTAGGACTACAGGCGCGTACCACCAGGCCCGGCTAATTTTTTGTATTTTAGTAGAGACGGGGGTTTCACCATGTTGGCCAGGATGGTCTAGATCTCCTGACCTCGTGATCCGCCCACCCCGGCCTCCCAAAGTGCTGGGATTACAGGCGTGAACCACCGCGCCCGGCCCATGATCTTTTTAAACTACAAATCTCATACTACTTGGCCTAGTTAGAATGTTTCTATCCTTTTAAATTCCTTTGTTATAGCCCTTTCAATGACCTAATCTAAATTATTTTCAAAGCCTGCATAATTCGTATTGTATCACGATTTACTTAGGCAAGACCGAGTCTTTAATTTCTTCTTTTTTTTTTTGAGATGGAGTCTCGCCCTGTGGCCAGGTTAGGCTAGAGTGTGGTGGCACAATCTCCGCTCACTGCAACCTCTGCTTCCTGGGGTCAAGCAATTCTCCTGCCTCAGCCTCCCGAGTAGCTGGGACTACAGGCGCACGCCACCATGCCCGGCTAATTTTTGTATTTTTAGTGGAGACGAGGGTTCACCATGTTGGCCAGGATGGTCTCGATCTCTTGACCTCGTGATCCGCCCACCTTGGCCTCCAAAAGTGCTGGGATTACAAGCGTGAGCCACCGCGCCCGGCTTTTTTTTTTTTTTTTTTTGCCGAGTCTTTAATCTCAGTTTCTCAGGCCCCAACCAGCACTTCGCCTTGTACTTAGCATGCACTCAATAAATGGTTGCTTAAAGTATGAATGAACTAAAGAATTGCGGAACAGACAGAGACCCAGAGGGGAGTCGGTCCCGGAGCCTCAAAGTTCGGGAGGGGACACGGGGGCGGGCTGTGGCTGTCATGTGACGGGGCGGGGCAAATCCCATGTGCTCGGCGGCGCAGAGCGCCCGGCGCGTCTCCGCCCCCTGCGCCGGTCACGTGGGGGCGCCGGCTGCGCCTGCGGAGAAGCGGTGGCCGCCGAGCGGGATCTGTGCGGGGAGCCGGAAATGGTTGTGGACTACGTCTGTGCGGCTGCGTGGGGCTCGGCCGCGCGGACTGAAGGAGACTGAAGGTAAAGCCGCCATGTCCGGGCCCGACCCTGCCCCCCCACCCCCTCCCCCCGCATCCGCCGCCATCCGGGCCGGGACCGGCCACCCTGCGCCGCCGCCCCAGCGCCCTGGCCCCGCGGCCCGAGCCCGGGCCCCGGCCCGCCAGGGCCCAGATCCCCGGCCCACGTGTGCCTGGCCCGGCCCGGCCTGGCTGCTGGGTGGGGGTGGGGAGCGCAGGGCCGGACTATGCAGGCCCCGCGGGCTGGGAGGGCGCCGGGTTCGTCGCCGCGAAATGCCACCTCGGCCTGACCCGAGGAGGCCCGGCAGCCCACGGGCGCAGGTACCACGGCTCCCGGCCCGCTGCCCCCTCCCCCCTTCGCGGCCGGGCCGCCGGGAAGTGACACGTTGTTCTTTGGCACTGGCCCGCGCTGCGCAGGGAGGGCGCAGGGGAGGGAGGAGGTGGCGGCGGGCAGGGAGGAGCCCCCGGCCCCGCCCGCCCTCCGGGCCGACCCTCACTTGCCTGAAACCGGCTCCTCGACGGCCGCCGCCCGCCTGGCCTTTTAGGGCCTGACTCCCGCCCTTCCTGGCCTACACTCCTGGGCGGCGGCAGGCCTAGCTTCTGGCCCAGTGCGGGTTCCCTGGCGGCAGGCGTATCTTGTGTGCCCCTGGGCCAGGCCCGAACCCGGTGTCCCCGGGTGGGGGGTGGGGACACCACGGCCGAAGCAGCTAGCTCCGTTCGTGATCCGGGAGCCTGGTGCCAGCGAGACCTGGAATTTCCGGTCTGGTTGGTCTTGGGCCCTGCGGAGCCAGGTTGATACCCCTCACCTCCCAACCCCAGGCCCTCGGATGCCCAGAACCTGTAGGCCGCACCGTGGACTTATTCTTAATCGAGGGGGTGAGTGAGGGGACTGTTTGAGTAGACCAGGGGTTGGTTGGAAGTGATGTGGGATTGACAGCATGTTGGTGGGGACAGGCTCTGTCTTTTCTGCTTCACCCTCTTGGCATCTCTGGTACTCCGTATGGGATCCAGCCTTGCATCAACCCTTCCACCGCCCCATTTGCCTTAAGCTTGGGTCCCTTCCTCTTCCTGAGCGCCACTCTTTCCCAACAGGTGCTGGGGGGACCCTGATGTGGCACCAAATGAAATGAACAAAGCTCCACAGTCCACAGGCCCCCCACCCGCCCCATCCCCCGGACTCCCACAGGTAATTAGGGAGGAATTAGCAGGGGTGGGGGTGGGGGAGACCAGGCAGTCGGGCAGGAACAGGTTCCAGCCTTTGGATTTTCCTACCCCCATCTGTGTCAGGGCAAAGTGCAGCCGCCTGCTGCCAAATTGAGACAGGGCCCCTGGGCTGTCCCCGGGGGCTGTCACGGGGAGGGGGTATGTGGATTGTTAAGGCTCTTGCCGCAGATCTGCTCCCCTTATTTCACCAGCTTGGGTTTCTGCCCCACCTGGGCTTCCCCTCTTGCTGAACTCTGGTCTCCCCTCTTCAGCCAGCGTTTCCCCCGGGGCAGACAGCGCCGGTGGTGTTCAGTACGCCACAAGCGACACAAATGAACACGCCTTCTCAGCCCCGCCAGGTGAGGGGCTGTGGGGAGGGGAGTAGGGGACCTGGGTGGGAGCAGTGGAAAACTTTGGCCAATTTAGGCCTAAGATGGAAACTGGAGGCCCCGTACCTGGCCTTAATCCTCTGTGTTCTTTTATGCGGCTCTGCGCCTTGCCCTGTTGATTACTTACGGTGGCTGGTCCCTTGGATAGTATGTTGTCAATGAGGGTGGCATTACGGGGACCCTAGTGCATCTGATAATTGGGGGCAGTGCATTGGGCCCTGCTGGCAACTCTTGCTTTCCTATTTGCTCCTTTTACCGGAGGCTGCCATTGCTCTATTGCTCTCTCTGCTTTCTCTTTGGACTGTGGTGAGGTAAACACTCCAGCTGGTCCTTGCCTTTCTCTGTTCCGCAACTTCTTCCTTACTAAGTGGGAGGATTCTTGTCCTGTCCTATTGCCTCCATTCCCTCTCCCCGCCATCACCTTGGGGATAATTCTCTTCTTTCCTGTCCCCATGTGCTCTCAGGGAGGATTCAGGTCTCTGCAGGTAATACCCCTTTCCTAACCCTGGACGGTCTCCTGGTCTCATTCTTACCCTCCACTCTAGTCAGGGGCTAGACACAGGGAATGGGGGTCTTCAGGGTGGTGACTTGTTTGGTGTCCAGGTTCTCAGTTGGAGGCCGAGTGATGCATGTTAGGGGCTACATCTTGAAGAACGCGCATCTGGGGACTGGGAGGCTGTTGCATGTTATGGTTAGCTCCTCATTACGTGCTGGTGGAGCAGTGCATGCTGGGGGTATGTTGCCCGAAAGGGCCTTACTTAGGCATGATGCATCTGGGTGTTAGGAAGCCTCTGCAGAGGGGTAGTTTGGTACAGATGACATGCGTATGCATGGCAGTGAGAGAGTAAATCTATACGGGGTGCAAACTGTACATCTGAATTTGGAGGGCGTGTGTGTGTTCAAGAAGCTGCTTAACCATTGGGTCAAGTGATCTTGGAAGGATTGGTCTCCATGTTCTGAAGGCCACAGTACTTCTTTCCAGGCTGTAGAGACATTGTGGAGTGGCTGTTTTTTGTCCACTTTCTCCTCTTTACAATGCCAACTGCTTTCCTCCCTCCTGACAGCACTTCTACCCTAGCCGGGCCCAGCCCCCGAGCAGTGCAGCCTCCCGAGTGCAGAGCGCAGCCCCTGCCCGCCCTGGCCCAGCTGCCCATGTCTACCCTGCTGGATCCCAAGTAATGATGATCCCTTCCCAGATCTCCTACCCAGCCTCCCAGGGGGCCTACTACATCCCTGGACAGGTGAGGCTGGGGGCTTGGAGCCTAGAAGCCACAGACCCATATACTTCTCACTTCCCTAACCCTGACCCGCCAGTTCCATTCCTTTTCCAGAGGTGGGACTTACTCCTGGTCATTGCCAAGAGTTGGCTTGGCTTGTCTTGACCTACATTCTTTTTGGAGTCTGATATGGAACTCATAGCTCCCTCAACTCTTTCTCTCCCCCTCCCCCACCAGGGGCGTTCCACATATGTTGTCCCGACACAGCAGTACCCTGTGCAGCCAGGAGCCCCAGGCTTCTATCCAGGTGCAAGCCCTACAGAATTTGGGACCTACGGTAAGCAGGGGAGGGAGTCGGAGGGGAGATCAAGCCCAAGGGAGCATCTAAACTCATCTGCTGATTTCTAAAGCAGAAGACCCTTCCCAGGCTTGGCTTTTGGTCTAAACATGATAAGGTTAATAGGTGGTAGGGATTGGTGCTTAATATTTAACTGGTGTTGATTGTGGGGAGAAAATGTGATTCTGTTGCCAGGAGAGTTTAGGGTCTTCCCCACATCAGGGAATGTAGGATCAGGCATCAGCCTGAGAGCCTATTAGTAGGCTTTCCCTGTGACATTTCTTCCATGGTTGAGAACACATGTAATGCAAATTTGGGAGGGTTTTGTAGCTATTTTTTATTTATATTCTAGGAAAGGATTAGTCTGTTCTTTATGGCAGTGGTTTCCAAGTGTTTTGATCACCTATCAGGAAGAGTTTTGAGTATGAATCTCTCATACACATATGTTTTTGTTTATATGTATGCAAAATTTAAACAAATACACTCTTGCTTGTCGAAAACAAACAAGTGGAATTTAGGGATGAAGTTAAAGAATGCGCCCTGACCGGGCGAGGGATCTTGCCTGTAATCCCAGCACTTTGGGAGGCAAGGGGGAGCTGAGCGCGGTGGCCCATGCCTGTAATCCCAGCACTTTGGGAGGCTGAGGCAGGTTGATCACTTGAGGTCAGGAGTTGAGACCAGCCTGACCAACATAGTGGAACCCCGTTTCTACTAAATTTTATTGTTACTTTTATTTTCTTTTTGAGACAGAGCCTCACTCTGTCACCCAGGCTGGAGTGTAGTGGCACAATCTTGGCTTTCTGCAGCCTCCACCTCCCAGGTTCAAGTGATTCTCATGCCTCAGCCTCCCAAGCAGCTGGGATTACAGGCGTGTGCCACCACACCCAGCTGATTTTTGTATTTTTAGTAGAGACAGTGTTTCATCATGTTGACCAGGCTGTTCTCGAACTCCTGGCCTCAAGTGATCCACCTGCCTCGGCCTCCCAAAGTGCTGAGATTATAGGCGTGAGCCACCACGCCTGGCCCCATCTCAACTAAAAATACAAAAATTAGTCGGGCGTAGTGGTGCAGTCTTGTTATCCCAACTATTCGGGAGGCTGAGGCAGGAGGATCACTTGAACCTGGGACGTGGAGGTTGCAGTGAACCAAGATTGTGCCACTGTATTCCAGCCTAGACAACAGAGTGAGACTCCATCTCAAAAAAATGCATATATATTTAAGGGGAAAAAAAGAACGCACCCCACTTTGGACGTAGTTTGCTTTAAGGAATTAATTTTTCTTCATCTTGAGCCTAGCTCATAATGTTACTTTGTTTCTTTGCCCGTTTGTTAAGGGGTGGAGACAGGAACTGGACTCAAGTTAAATGGAACAGGGTTGTCAAATCTCTTTCATTCCCAGCCAAAGACCTGGTTCTGTTTCAGGTTCAGAGTATGTGTGTACACGTTGATAGCGGGTGGGGTACATACATGAGAGTAACTTGCATGGTAGAAAGACAGACGTAAGTCTTCTTGGTTGCTGGTGTGTGGTGGGTAGAGAGTGCCTGCCTATGAGGAGTGTGTGTGTGTGTGTGTGTGTGTGTGTGTGTCAGTGTTAGGAATTCTTGTAAACGCAGTTCAGACTGGTTCCCCAGCTTTGACAGACACCTGATTCCCTGGGGGAGGAGGGCAGGGCAGGGCAAGAGGCCGGCTGTGGGTGTTGAGAGGTTTTGGGGTGGGAGGTGTCAAGCAGGCATTAGGATATGGTTGGGCCCTGACGCTACCACCATTCTTCTCCGTCCCCCTCCCCCAAGCTGGCGCCTACTATCCAGCCCAAGGGGTGCAGCAGTTTCCCACTGGTGTGGCCCCCGCCCCAGTTTTGATGAACCAGCCACCCCAGCTTGCTCCCAAGAGGGAGCGTAAGACGGTGAGTAGCAGCGAGGGGCTCCGGGACATCTGGGAAGGGGAGAATCAAGGTCAGATGCTGCTGGGACATTGTGCTGGAAAGAACAGTGACTTGAGGAGGAAGGAGCTGAGAGTGGGCAGAGAATGGGGTCTGTGGAGGGCTTAGGTTCTTTGTAAGATACTAAGATTTCAGCATAGAAGCAGGTCATGGGAAGACTGAAGTGGCTAGCGAGGAAGTTCCTGCGAGACCTGGGTGCTGGGAGGTTGGAAGAACTATGCTTGCTTTTGGGTTTCTGGTGGCTTGCCTTGGAAATGGTTTGTTTTCTGTGGCCCCAGCCCCCATCCCCACCCGGCCCCCCCCAGTCCTGGAAGCTCTCAAGGCCTCCGCCTCTGCTCAGTCCTCAAGCCCTGGGCGTGGTGCCCAGAATAGGGTGCCAGAGCTGGGGAAGCCGCTGAGTCACCCTAGCTCCACCTACTGGATCTGGGCCCTGCCCCCAGAGATCAGGCACACTAGCCACAAGTGAGCCGATTGGGTGCTAGATGGGGGTCTTGGGCCCCAGGGTGTGCAGCCACTGACTTGGGGACTGCTGGTGGGGTAGGGATGAGGGAGGGAGGGGCATTGTGATGTACAGGGCTGCTCTGTGAGGTCAAGGGTCTCTTAAGGGTGGGAGCTAGGGCAGGGACTACAAGAGCAGCCAGATGGGCTGAAAGTGGAACTCAAGGGGTTTCTGGCACCTACCTACCTGCTTCCCAGTGTGGGGTGGGGAGTTGGCCCAGAGTCTTAAGAGTGGGGCAGGGTGGACAGGTGGGCTCTTCCTGCTTCCCACTCATCCCATAACTTTCTTTCCCCAGATCCGAATTCGAGATCCAAACCAAGGAGGAAAGGATATCACGGAGGAGATCATGTCTGGGGCCCGCACTGCCTCCACACCCACCCCTCCCCAGGTACTGTCTGCTTTTTGAGCGATACCCTGACTGGGATGTCTGTTCTGCCCTGGACTCCCAAGTCTCTGGATCTTTTCTTTCAACTAAGGGATTTATTTCCCTGCTTTCCTGGATTTCTAGGCAGAGCTAA
This sequence comes from Rhinopithecus roxellana, assembly GCF_007565055.1. NCBI lineage: Eukaryota > Metazoa > Chordata > Mammalia > Primates > Cercopithecidae > Rhinopithecus > Rhinopithecus roxellana. The sequence goes on along the minus strand of NC_044549.1, from coordinate 130,815,400 downwards.
AGTAGAAATGGCTCTAGTAAAGAAGGGTTGTGGGACTCTTCAGTGCAAACTTGGTAACCCTTTGTGTCCTGCAGACGGGAGGCGGTCTGGAGCCTCAAGCTAATGGGGAGACGCCCCAGGTTGCTGTCATTGTCCGGCCAGGTAAGTAAGCGGGTGGGATGGAGCTTTTACGGGGAAAGGGAATGTTGACAGTTTGCTGTCACCTCGTTGCTGAGGTGGTGGAGTGACTTGAACTGGGTACCAGAGAAGGATGACTTAGATTGCAGGTCGTGGGATTTTGAGGGTGAATTGGGTTTTGGATGAAAGTGGAAGTATAGCTTAGGTGGGAGATGACGACGTGGGAGTGTTAAGTTAGAAGTGCCTTGGCTGGAGGATGGGGAGGAACAGCAGCAGTGAAGCACTTGCCTTTAGTTGCTCATTCTTCCTTCCTATGGTGCAGATGACCGGTCACAGGGAGCAATCATTGCTGACCGGCCAGGGCTGCCTGGCCCAGAGCACAGCCCTTCAGAATCCCAGCCTTCGTCACCTTCTCCGACCCCATCACCATCCCCAGTCTTGGAACCAGGGTCTGAGCCTAATCTCGCAGTCCTCTCTATTCCTGGGGACACTATGGCAACTATACAAATGTCTGTAGAAGAATCAACCCCCATCTCCCGTGAAACTGGGGAACCATATCGTCTCTCTCCAGAACCCACTCCTCTCGCCGAACCCATACTGGAAGTAGAAGTGACACTTAGCAAACCGGTTCCAGAATCTGAATTCTCTTCCAGTCCTCTCCAGGCTTCCACTCCTCTGGCATCTCACGCAGTGGAAATTCATGAGCCTAATGGCATGGTCCCATCTGAAGATCTGGAACCAGAGGTGGAGTCAAGCCCAGAGCTTGCTCCTCCCCCAGCTTGCCCCTCCGAATCCCCTGTGCCCATTGCTCCAACTGCCCAACCTGAGGAACTGCTCAACGGAGCCCCCTCGCCACCAGCTATGGACTTAAGCCCAGTCAGTGAGCCAGAGGAGCAGGCCAAGGAGGTGACAGCATCAGTGGCACCCCCCACCATCCCCTCTGCCACTCCAGCTATGGCTCCTTCAGCTACTTCCCCAGCTCAGGAGGAGGAAATGGAAGAAGAAGAAGAGGAGGAGGAAGAAGGAGAAGCAGGAGAAGCTGAGAGTGAGAAGGGAGGAGAGGATCTGCTCCCCTCAGAGAGCACCCCCGTTCCAGCCAACTTGTCTCAGAATTTGGAGGCAGCAGCGGCCACTCAAGGTAAGGTTTGGTTGGGTGGTAGAGGTAGGGTGGGCTAGGGGATGTGGTTCCTTGCCCTCCTTGATGACCTCCCGTTTTTGCCATGTTTCTGGGTCATAGAGGCCCTGCAATGGAATCTGAGAACTAGATTAAGGATTTTTAAGCCTAAAGACGGTGATGCAAAGGGAAAATATTGTACTTTGGCTGCTTTTTATTTCCCAGGGATTAAGGGTACTCCTTAAATTATTGGCAAAGACCCATGCTTTTATTTATTTTTTAAAATTAGTGGCAGTATCTGTGCCAAAGAGGAGACGGAAAATTAAGGAGCTAAATAAGAAGGAGGCTGTTGGAGACCTTCTGGATGCCTTCAAGGAGGTAAGGGAGCAGAAAACGGGAGGGGAGAGGGCCAAGTCGAGGTATGGAACAGTGGTCATTGTGCAACCAAAACTGGTGTTCTGTTGTTCTAGGCAAACCCGGCAGTGCCAGAGGTGGAAAATCAGCCTCCTGCAGGCAGCAGTCCAGGCCCAGAGTCTGAGGGCAGTGGTGTGCCCCCACGTCCTGAGGAAGCAGATGAGACCTGGGACTCAAAGGAGGACAAAATTCACAATGCTGAGAACATCCAGCCCGGGGAACAGAAGTATGAATATAAGTCAGGTATGCCGAAGAAAGGGTTGAGAATGACTTGAGTTTTCTTATTAGGGCCACAGAAGACAGTATGATTGCTTCATTCTCTTTTCCTCGCAGATCAGTGGAAGCCTCTAAACCTAGAGGAGAAAAAACGTTACGACCGTGAGTTCCTGCTTGGTTTTCAGTTCATCTTTGCCAGTATGCAGAAGCCAGAGGGATTGCCCCATATCAGTGATGTGGTGCTGGACAAGGTTAGTGGCTTGAGTCAGGGAGGGGACGATAAGTTTGTGCTGGATGGATTGGGGAGGAGCCTGAGGTCCTGAAAGAGTAGTCAACTGCTCTAGCCTGCTTCTGAGACCTTTTCCTATCCTCTTTGCAGGCCAATAAAACACCACTGCGACCACTGGACCCCACTAGACTACAAGGCATAAATTGTGGCCCAGACTTCACTCCATCCTTTGCCAACCTTGGCCGGCCAGCCCTTAGCACCCGTGGGCCCCCAAGGGGTGGGCCAGGTGGGGAGCTGCCCCGAGGGCCGGTGAGTGGGGCTGGGTAAAGGGGCAGGTGGGTAAGGAGTGGGAGTGGATGATTCGCTTGTGTCTCAGTGCTGGTGGGGAGGGTTTTGCCCTGGAGGCTTGTAGTAGTGGTATCACATATTGTGCTGACTAGTTCCACGTCCCCTCTTGTCTTCATCCCTTGCTTAGCAGGCTGGCCTGGGACCCCGGCGCTCTCAGCAGGGCCCCCGAAAAGAACCACGCAAGATCATTGCCACAGTGTTAATGACCGAAGATATAAAACTGAACAAAGCAGAGAAAGCCTGGAAACCCAGCAGCAAGCGGACGGCAGCTGATAAGGACCGAGGGGAAGAGGATGCTGATGGCAGCAAAACCCAGGTACTGGCGAGTCCTGCTTTTGATCTCTCTCCATTTCTTCCCCAGGTCTGCCATCAGTGCCCTCTTTGCTTCTTTTTGTCGTTATCAGTAGCATCTGTCATGCCTAAGTCCCCACCACTCTCTCCTGTCCCTCTGAACAGCCTGTTCTGAGACCGTCACTGGAACTCTTGTCTCCTCTTCCTCCAGGACCTATTCCGCAGGGTGCGCTCCATCCTGAATAAGCTGACACCCCAGATGTTCCAGCAGCTGATGAAGCAAGTGACGCAGCTGGCCATTGACACTGAGGAACGCCTCAAGGGGGTCATTGACCTCATTTTTGAGAAGGCCATTTCAGAGCCCAACTTCTCTGTGGCCTATGCCAACATGTGCCGCTGCCTCATGGCGGTTAGTTTCCACTGGGTTCTAAATCTTATGGTCTAGTTGCCCATTTCTATTCCCAAGACTCCTTGAGTCCAGCTTCTTGGTTCTCCTCCAACTTGCACCTCTTCCAGCTGGAAGGAGGCAGAGCTGGGGCCAGATATCTTCCTGGGTCAGGTAGTTAAAGGCTCTTGGAGGGCCTTCCCTGCCCAGGACTAGTCTGAGTGTGACATTCTCTCCGACCTGCAGCTGAAAGTGCCCACTACGGAGAAGCCAACAGTGACTGTGAACTTCCGAAAGCTGTTGTTGAATCGATGTCAGAAGGAGTTTGAGAAAGACAAAGATGATGATGAGGTTTTTGAGAAGAAGCAAAAAGAGATGGATGAAGCTGCTACGGTGAGAAAACCCACTACCGATTCTACTCCCCCACTCAGCTCCTTCCCTCACCCAGATGCTACTCAACTGTAGAATTTGGAATGGAGATAGTGGTGTCTTGGGGATTTCTCTGGCTCAGAACTTTTTTTTTCCTTTTTGAGGCAGAGTCTCACTCTGTCACCCAGGCTGGAGTGCAGTGGCGTGATCTTGGCTGGCCTCCACCTCCCGAGTTCAAGCGATTCTCCTGCCTCAGCCTCCCAAGTAGCTGGGATTACAGGCATGTGCCACCATACCTGGCTAATTTTTTTGTATTTTTAGTAGAGACGGGGTTTTACCATGTTGGCCAAGCTGGTCTCAAACTCCTGACCTCAAGTGATCTGCCTGCCTCGGCCTCCCACAATCGTGGGATTACAGGCGTGAGCCACTCTATGCCCAGCCACCCTGCCTCAGGACTGAGTGCTTATTGCTAAGTTTGGATATCCAGGTAGAAAAGGGTTTTAGCCAAGTGGCTGGCTATGTTTTTGACACAATCCCTGTCCCGTGAATGGCAGGCAGAGGAACGAGGACGCCTTAAGGAAGAGCTGGAAGAGGCTCGGGACATAGCCCGGCGGCGCTCTTTAGGGAATATCAAGTTTATTGGGGAGTTGTTCAAGCTGAAGATGTTAACAGAGGCAATAATGCATGACTGTGTGGTCAAACTGCTTAAGAACCATGATGAAGAGTCCCTTGAGTGCCTTTGTCGTCTGCTCACCACCATTGGCAAAGACCTGGACTTTGAAAAAGCCAAGGTAGAGGTCCTTGCATCTGGAGGGGGATGGGCTGAACCATGTGGGGCTCACTGAGCCACAGTGAGGGGGCGGAAGGCCTGAGGAGGGGTGGGGCCTGCAGTTATAGGTGAGACATGAGAAGTTCCTGGTCTGATGCCTTTCTCCTCCGTAGCCCCGAATGGATCAGTATTTCAACCAGATGGAAAAAATCATTAAAGAAAAGAAGACGTCATCCCGCATCCGCTTTATGCTGCAGGACGTGCTGGATCTGCGAGGGGTGTGTGTCCCCCTCCTCCCCACTGCCAGCCTGCTGCCTCCAGTTTCTGACACTGCCTTGTCTGGCCTTCCCTGACATCATCGTGACTGGCCCTCTGTCTCCACAGAGCAATTGGGTGCCACGCCGAGGGGATCAGGGTCCCAAGACCATTGACCAGATCCATAAGGAGGCTGAGATGGAAGAACATCGAGAGCACATCAAAGTGCAGCAGCTCATGGCCAAGGGCAGTGACAAGCGTCGGGGTGGCCCTCCAGGCCCGTCCATCAGTGAGTTCCAGGCTGGGATTGAGAAGGGAGCAGTGAAGAGACTGGGAGGTTATACTTTCCTCTGATGACTTCCTGTTAGTGCCACGTGTCTGGGCCACTGAGACCCCATGATGGAACTGAGGATCTGAGGAAGGGAGGCTGGGGGTGGCCCAAGGGGAAGGGGCTGCTAAGGTTTATTCATTATTCCAGTATGCGCCTCTTTTTGTGTCAGGCCGTGGACTTCCACTTGTGGATGATGGTGGCTGGAACACAGTTCCCATCAGCAAAGGTAGCCGCCCCATTGACACCTCACGACTCACCAAGATCACCAAGGTAGGGGTGTGTGTGGGAGTGGGTGATTCAACTCAGGTTTAGATCTTCATCCCCTCACTTTTCTAAGGTTGAGAAGGTGACAACTAAATGTTTCCTCTTAGACTAACTGGTTGGATTGCTAGAGACAGGACTACCAGCTGTAGAGGGAGGGTGGTACTCCCATTAGTCTGGACCAGTGTTTGGCAAACACACAAATGTGCCAGATCCAGCCCATTGATACATCCCAGGACCCAGTAGTGGTTTTTACATTTTAAAGTTGTGAAAAATCAAAAAGTGAATGGTAATTTATGCTGTGGAAATTAAGTAAAATGTAAATGTCAGTGTCCATGAAGTTTTATTGGAACACAGTCATAGCCATGCCTTTATCATCTACAGCTGGTTTCATGCTGCTGTGGCAGAAATGAGTAGTTGCAATAGAGACTGGCTCTTTATTAAAAAAGGTTTTCTGATCTCTGGACTGGGCCGTGCACTACCTGTTTGGCTGCATGTGGTGGTGCTGGCCAAGGGATTCAGCCAGGTTAGACCTATGACTCGACTCCTCTTTTCTTCTTCAGCCTGGCTCCATCGATTCTAACAACCAGCTCTTTGCACCTGGAGGGCGACTGAGCTGGGGCAAGGGCAGCAGCGGAGGCTCAGGAGCCAAGCCCTCAGACGCAGGTACGGAGGCAGTGTCAGGAGCTGGGTGGTTATCCGTCAGAGCTCCCTTGAGGAGAGAGCCTTTCCTGTTAGAGAGGCCTTCAGTACAAGGTAGTTAGGCGATGTAGGCAATAGAGGAGGTTTGTGTTGTGGTTCCAGGGATTGAACTGCTTTACTTTTGGGACTGGGACCAAGTATCTTAAACTGGCAAGTAGGGGATAAAATGCAGGAAAGGAGAAAAATACATTGATACGGATTTTCTGCATCCCCAGCATCAGAAGCTGCTCGCCCAGCTACTAGTACTTTGAATCGCTTCTCAGCCCTTCAACAAGCGGTACCCACAGAAAGCACAGATAATAGGCGTGTGGTGCAGAGGTGAGGTTTCCTGGACGTCTTTGTTATTCACACTGGGGGTACCATGATTGGGTTCTGGTTGTTGCCATGGGGTGGAAATTCTTCATACCTGTCCTGGTTGGAGCCCTTGGGTTAGATTGGGGCATATTCATTATGCCAAGAACAAGGCCCAACAGTTGCTCAGCATGTTGTGTAATTATATGAGTGCCTGGGCAGTGCAAGTGAGTGAAAATGTGCCTGTCTGTCTTCCAGGAGTAGCTTGAGCCGGGAACGAGGCGAGAAAGCCGGGGACCGGGGAGACCGCCTAGAGCGGAGTGAACGGGGAGGGGACCGTGGGGACCGGCTTGATCGTGCGCGGACACCTGCTACCAAGCGGAGTTTCAGCAAGGAAGTGGAGGAGCGGAGTAGAGAACGGCCCTCCCAGCCTGAGGGGCTGCGCAAGGCAGCTAGCCTCACGGAGGATCGGGACCGTGGGCGGGATGCTGGTGAGAGTCTGGGAGAGGAATGGAGGGAAAGGTGTTGGCTGCCTTGGGGCTAGCTGGTCCCCAGCTTTTTGAGAGCTCTGAATCTTGTTTGCTGGGGAGACTAAAAAGTCTCTAATCTGTGTTCTCTTCCCACAGTGAAGCGAGAAGCTACCTTACCCCCAGTGAGCCCCCTGAAGGCAGCACTCTCTGAGGAGGAGTTAGAGAAGAAATCCAAGGCTATCATTGAGGAATACCTCCATCTCAATGACATGAAAGTAGGCAGTGGGAGCGGTGTGTGATTGAGGAGTGGGCAGGGAGGGATCATGCTGGCAGGCATAGGGGTGCGTTGTGTGGGTCAGACAGTGACTGGTCTCTTCCTGCTGTGCCCTGCACCCCTCAGGAGGCAGTCCAGTGTGTGCAGGAGCTGGCCTCACCCTCCCTGCTCTTCATCTTTGTACGGCATGGTGTTGAGTCTACGCTGGAGCGCAGTGCCATTGCTCGTGAGCATATGGGGCAGCTGCTGCACCAGCTGCTCTGTGCTGGACACCTGTCTACTGCTCAGTACTACCAAGGGTATGACCAACTTCTCTGGGCCTCCCAATTTTACAGACCCACAATTTTTTATCTCCTTTTTGGGACCCCTGGAACCTTGCATAAGAATACAGGTTCCCTGGCTGGGTGTGGTGACTCACACCTGTCATCCCCAACACTTTGGGAGGCCAAGGTGGGTTGGATTGCTAGAGGATCACATGAGGTCGGGAGTTCTAGACCAGCCTGGCCAACATGGTGAAACCCTGTCTCTACTAATAGTACAAAAATTAGCCGGGCGTGGTGGTGCAGTAATCCCAGCGACTCAGGGGGCTGAGACAGAAGAATCGCTTGAACCTGGGAGGTAGAGGTTGCAGTGAGCCGAGATCGTGCCATTGCACTCCAGCCTGGGTGACAAAAGCAAAATTCTGTCTCAAAAGAAAAACCAGTATAGGTTCCTTGACCATCCTGGTCAACATAACTTTAGGGGCCTAAGTGAGGTGAAAACCATCTAAGGACACAGAGGTGGCCTTAGCTTGAGATCATTGCCCCCATGTCTAGAAAATGTTCCTGGGGGCCAGGCATGGTGGCTTACGCCTGTAATCCCAGCACTTTGGGAGGCCGAGGTGGGCGGATCACAAGATCAGGAGATCGAGACCATCCTGGCTAACATGGTGAAACCTCATCTCTACTAAAAATACAAAATATTAGCCGGGCGTGGTGGTGGGCGCCTGTAAGTCCCAGCTACTCGGGAGGCTGAGGCAGGAGAATGGCGTGAACCCGGGAGGCGGAGCTTGCAGTGAGCCGAGAGCGCACCACTGCACTCCAGCCTGGGCGACAGAGCAAGACTCTGTCTCAAACAACAAAAAAAAATTAGGCCGGGCGCGGTGGCTCAAGCCTGTAATCCCAGCACTTTGGGAGGCCGAGATGGGCGGATCACGAGGTCAGGAGATCAAGACCATCCTGGCTAACATGGTGAAACCCCGTCTCTACTAAAAATACAAAAAACTAGCCGGGCGAGGTGGCGGGCGCCTGTGGTCCCAGCTACTCGGGAGGCTGAGGCAGGAGAATGGCGTGAACCCGGGAGGCGGAGCTTGCAGTGAGCTGAGATCTGGCCACTGCACTCCAGCCTGGGCGACAGAGCGAGACTCCTTCTCAAAAAAAAAAAAAAAAAAAATTAAAACTTAAAGAAAAATTTCCTGGGGGTTCCATAGTTGATCCCTTAGCCATGCCATGTTGCCCCAGAAGGAAGAGTGGGGACCTGGCCTAGAATGTCTTGACTTTGAATTGCCTTTGCAGGCTGTATGAAATCTTGGAATTGGCTGAGGACATGGAAATTGACATCCCCCACGTGTGGCTCTACCTAGCGGAACTGGTAACACCCATTCTGCAGGAAGGTGGGGTGCCCATGGGGGAGCTGTTCAGGTAAGTCCCCTGGGTGGAATTCAGGGGAGGTAAAGAACAGAGGAAAGGTGGTAGGGAAACGTGCTGGGTTGGATACCCTGGTTTGGAGGGAGATGGAGAAGTGGCGAGAGAACTGTGGAGGCTGTCAACATTAGGTTTTTCTCTTCTTGTAGGGAGATTACAAAGCCTCTGAGACCGCTGGGCAAAGCTGCTTCCCTGTTGCTGGAGATCCTGGGCCTCCTGTGCAAAAGCATGGTGAGTGAGGGCCAGGAGTCCAGAGATGCCTCCCACGGTGTGGTTTTGGCTGTTTGCTGTGGCCCTGAAGCTTCATGGTCCATTGGTGGAGTGGAGTGATGGTGATGGCAGGACTGTGTTGGTACCTGGGAGAGGAATTACTGAGGTGGGCCATCTCCCGCACACCAGTTCCTATCATGAGTTCTGGCCAAGACTGGAGGAGAATGGCAGTCTTAAGACCCTATGCCCATGATTGATGCATTTATTTATTCATTCATTGAACTAGGGTTTTGTTGATCATTTATCATATATTAAGCACTAGGGATACAGCAATGAATAAAACATAAACAAGTTGGTAGAGAAAAAGGAAGAAATGACAGCTTGATAAAAACAGTACAGCGTGAAACAAAATAGTTGAAGTAGAGTGGAGTATCTTAAGTACTGTGGGGTTGCAAAGGAATATTTGACAATATTCGTGACAGCAGGCTTTTCCTCAGGGTGCCGAAGTGGCTTTGTGAAAGTTAATTGGTAACTAGCAAATGTAAAGGCAAAAAGATGGGGAAAAGTAAGTTGAGTGTGGTACTTAGTGGAAGTGAGAAGTTGGGGTGAGTGTGTGCAGTTTCAAGGGTTCAGCCGTCTTGAACCTGGAGGAATCACACTTGGGATTTAAAGGAATTGTTATGTCAACATCATTTAATTCTTTTAAATAGATGTGTACCAGGACAAGTTGTTGTTTTTTAACAACAGATAAGCGTATTGAACTATTTGTGTATTTCATCCACTCCAAGGTGCCATAGATTATAAGATATTCTTTATGTGCTGTTAAGAAAGAAAAGACTGGGCCGGGCGTGGTAATCCCAGCACTTTGGGAGGCCGAGGCAGGTGGATCACCTGAGGTCAGGAGTTGGAAACCAGCCTGGCCAACATGATGAAACCCTGTCTCTACTAAAAATACAAAAAAGTTAGCTGGGCATGGTGGTGCGCACCTGTAGTCCCAGCTACTCGGGAGGCTGAAGCAGGAGAATTGCTTGAACCCAGGAGGGGCAGGTTGCAGTGAGCCGAGATTGTGTCACTGCACTCCAGCCTGGGCGACAGAGCAAGACTCCATCTCAAAATAAAAAAAGATATATATTGGCTGTAAGACAACTTTCAGTTAAAATGGGGAAAAAATGGACATGTTTTAAAATATATGAACTGCAATAATCTTGCTAAGGGCCAGTGCCATTATTCTGTTATGAAGAAAAGAATGATGTCTTCATAGTCGATTGCCTCTTGCAGAAAATGCACTCAGACTGCTGGTTTTATGAGGATTTTTAAAATTCATGTTAGGGGTGGGGTGTATCTGTGTCTAACATTTTCTGGGCTTAAGAAACAAGCATACTTGTTAGAAGTTGTCCCTTCCTAGAGGACTTTACATCGTTTTTCCTACCCTAGTGTCATAGCAATGTGGTGGGCAAGTTCTCTTTTATTTCATTTTATTTATTTATTTTTTTCGAGACAGTCTCACTTTGTCATCCAGGCTGGAGTGCAGTGGCATGATCTCGGCTCACTGCAACCCTCGCCTTGGGTTCAAGCGATTGTCCTGCTTCAGCCTCCTGAGTAGCTGGGATTACAGGCACCCGCCACCACGCGTGGCTAATTTTTGTATTTTCTGTAGAGACAGGGTTTTGCCATGTTGGTCAGGCTGGTCTCCAACTCCTGACCTCTGGTGATCTGGTGATCTCGCGCCTCCACCTCTCAAGAGTGCTAGGATTACAGGTGTGAGCCACTGCGCCTGGGATGAGTTCTTATTTGGGTGGTTATTTGACTGACGTCTGTACCCTGCACTAGACTATAGGAATGGAAGGGCTGTGCCTGTTAGTACTTCTATAGCATCTTTAACGCCTAGCAGGTACCTAGTAGGCTTTCAGTAAATATTTGTTGGATTCATGTGGTAGAGCTGTTGGGTCCTTGGAGAGAGAGAGCGAGCGTTGGTAAGTTGGGTTGGTCTTGTGTTTTCCAGGGTCCTAAAAAGGTGGGGATGCTGTGGCGAGAAGCCAGGCTTAGCTGGAAGGAATTTCTACCTGAAGGCCAGGACATTGGTGCATTCATCGCTGAACAGGTTTGGGGCTGGAGTTGGGTTAATTTTAGCATTTGAGGCTGGCCAGTCTTCTTTCTTGTCTCACGTTGGCAACCTCACCTCTTAATTGCGGGCCTTTTCCATTGCAGAAGGTGGAGTATACTCTGGGAGAGGAGTCGGAAGCCCCTGGCCAGAGGGCACTCCCCTCCGAGGAGCTGAACAGGCAGCTGGAGAAGCTGCTGAAGGAGGGTAGCAGTAACCAGCGGGTGTTCGACTGGATAGAGGTAGGTTTCTCCTGGATATCGGTAAAGGAGAGGTAGTTCTTAGGGTGGGGCTGGGGGGTAGCAAGAATGAAGACTGAAGGGCACAATTCAGAGTTGGGGGTCATTTGTTTCTCCCATATAGGCCAACCTGAGTGAGCAGCAGATAGCATCCAACACGTTAGTTCGAGCCCTCATGACGGCTGTCTGCTATTCTGCAATTATTTGTAAGAGGAACCAGGGAAATGGAGGGGCAAGGGTGGGCCTGACAGACAGTGGAGGGAGGTGGGTGTCAGCCTTGGCCTCCCAGTTCTGAACTGGGTTAAGGGTATATTGCTCCACTCATCCCTGTCTTCTTGTAGTTGAGACTCCCCTGCGAGTGGATGTTGCAGTGCTGAAAGCGCGAGCGAAGCTGCTGCAGAAATACCTGTGTGATGAGCAGAAGGAGCTACAGGCACTCTACGCCCTCCAGGCCCTTGTAGTGACCTTAGAACAGCCTCCCAGTAAGAGCCAGGCCACGGGGACAGGGGTGGGTTGGAGGGACTTCCAGACAGCAGGGCATCAGACCCTTCATGGAAGGGTCTTAACCCAGGAAAGGTAGGTAGTCATTAGAGAGCAAAATGCCCTCAGGGTTTCATTCCTTCCTCTTAATGTTTGTGTTGTGTTGTTCCTACCAGTGGAAGGAGTTAGCCTTGAAGGTTGACTGCCTGTTTTGTGCCTAGCCATGTGTTTGATGCCAACAGTGCAGAGGTGATAAATGATAGGATCTTCTCAGTACCGTGTGCCCCCATGGCGTGGCACAGGACTGAAATGCTTTGCTTACCGTGCCTCATGTAGTCCTCACAAATGTTTAGGGTAGATGGTATTACCCCTATTTTCCACATGAGGAGACCGAGGTTTAGGTGAACATGTCTCAGGTTATGCGTTCAGCACATACGTATGTGTCAGGGCACTGGCATGCTCACAGAAAGGAAGCCGAGCAATTTCCTGTGCTGGCATGGAGTTAGTACTGGCGTGAGCAATGAGCCTGGGAAGACGGGTGCTTTCGGAGGAAGGACACCTGGTCTGAGGGATAATGGGTGGGAATTCGCTCCATGACAACTGGGAAGGTTGGGGGGAGAATGCTTGAAACGAAGGCACTATGTGTGTTCTTTCTACCTGTGGTAGGGAGAACTTGACACAGGGAAAAGAAATATTGAAGAAAGGCCAGTGTGGGAGAGCACAGCAACCAGTCCTAAGTGAGGCAAGATGGGGCTGAAGAGAGGGATGTGGGCCTGACCACACAGGGCCAGGTGTAAGCCATGGCCAGAGTCTGGGGCTTATTTAGTCTGAGGGCAAGAAAAGGCCTTTGTGGGATTTTAAGCAAGGAATAAAGGAATTTGATTTTAGTTTTTAGATCATCCTGGTCATAGAGGGAAGAGTGGTTTGGAATGGGGTGAGAGTGGATATGGCAGTGTTAGCACAAGTGGCTCAGCCTTGCTGGTGACAGTGGAGAAGAGTGGGCAAATCAAGAGATACTTAGGAAATGGAGTTGGCAGCTTTTAGTTACACTGGTCTGGGGAGGGGCCATGAGAGATTAGAAGTCATGGATGACTCCCAGGATGGTTTTAAATCACGGTGGATTTAGAGGCCATAGTGTGATGTCATTTGCTGGGGTAGGCAGTGCTGGATCAAGTTGAGTTGTGGTCCTTGAGTAAGGGAATCAAGAGATGTCAGCTCGATAGCTGGGGTATCTGGGTCCTTTTGGAAAAGAAGAGGTCAGGGCAGGAGGCAGCTTTGAAATGCTGGCACAGAGTAACTCATGTGCAAGTCATAAGAGGATATGGGCTTGCCTGAGGGAGAATGATAAGGGCCTGAGATACAGCCCCAAGGAGGTGGAGGAGACATACTGGTAGGGACCGAAAGAGGACAGGCCCCTCTGAACAACCAAGGACAGAAATTTGAGGAGAGGGATGTGGTTGATAATGCTAGATGCTGCTGTGAGTGTTTGTAGGAGCAGGCCTGAAAATGCAGGATGTCTGGAATATAAAATCAGAGGCCACCCTGGCAAAAACAGTATTTAGTGGGGCAGGGGACAGATTCTGGGTCGGAAAGGACTGAGAAATAAGTGAGACAGAAGGGAAAACATCAAGTGTAGACAAAATCTTTTATTAGCTGTAATATAGTGGTTGAAAACAGGGCTTTTTGTTTTTAGGTGGGAGAAACTTGGGCTTGAAAATATAGGGCAGAGTGCCTAATCAATGGGTTGAGGTCCCTGGGTGGGTATGCATGAGATTTGGAGTGTAAGAATGGGATAAATGGCCGCCAGGCGCAGTGGCTCAAGCCTGTAATCCCAGGACTTTGGGAGGCCAACACGGGCGGATCATGAGGTCAGGAGATCGAGACCATCCTGGCTAACATGGTGAAACCCCGTCTCTACTAAAAAATACAAAAAACTAGCCGGGCGAGGTGGCGGGCGCCTGTGGTCCCAGCTACTCGGGAGGCTGAGGCAGGAGAATGGTGTGAACCTGGGAGGTGGAGCTTGCAGTGAGCTGAGATTTGGCCACTGCACTCCAGCCTGGTCGACAGAGCGAGACTCACTCCTTCTCAAAAAAAAAAAAAAAAAAAAGGGATAAGTGAAGGTTCTGCCTTGCTGTGGGGTGGGGGTAGCAGGCGACTGTGCTCATAGGCAGAGTTTGTGACTTTGAGCCCGGGCATGCCCTGCAGAACATCCTGGCTTGAAGCACCTCGTAGATGGCTTGGTTTGGAAAGACTGGTAGTGCCTTGTGGGCACTGGGGTGGGTATGTTTCAGGGGTTATAGGACATGTGCTTGGGAAGGCCCCCCAGCAGCTAGGGGTTGAGGAGAAAAAGGGTCCAAACAGGTGATGCTTGAGTTGAGTCCTGAAGGAACGTGACAAGACGCAGTTTCTGACAAAGAATTTAGCATCCACAAAAGTGTCAAGGCCAGAGAAGGTGTGTATGTTGAGGAAATGTGTGCGGAAGGAAGGGAAATTGAGATCAGGAGTTGTCAGGATCTGTTTGGGGGGCAGTGAATGTTCAGGTTACATGTAGGATATATATAGGACTTCTGTGTATGATATATATAGGACTTTTAGTGATTTCCTAAATTCAGGAGTACCAATTCTGAATATAGTTTTCTCCATTAAATACACCATGGGCAGAGACGTTTCAGGCTGCCAAGGTGAGGCTCAGCAAGTTTGTAAGGTTTTTCCGATGGCCAAGTGACTCATTGCTGTGCAGCAGTTTTCAGATCATGAGATTAGCATCCTGTCAGAGGCCTAGTCACTCTGGAATGGTCACAAATGTCAGGATGGTGCGTCAGGGCCTTGTTTGAACAGTGGAGCCTGGGAGGGGTCCCAGGGGGTGGGCTGGGGTGGCGGTGGCGGGTCACCTCTAACTGTTGTCCTGCCTGCTTGCAGACCTGCTGCGGATGTTCTTTGATGCACTCTATGACGAGGACGTGGTAAAGGAGGATGCCTTCTACAGTTGGGAGAGTAGCAAGGACCCCGCTGAGCAGCAGGGCAAGGGTGTGGCCCTTAAATCTGTCACAGCCTTCTTCAAGTGGCTCCGTGAGGCAGAGGAGGAGTCTGACCACAACTGAGGGCTGGTGGGGCCGGGGACCTGGAGCCCCATGGACACACAGATGGCCCGGCTAGCCGCCTGGACTGCAGGGGGGCGGCAGCAGCGGCGGTGGCAGTGGGTGCCTGTAGTGTGATGTGTCTGAACTAATAAAGTGGCTGAAGAGGCAGGATGGCTTGGGGCTGCCTGGGGCCCCCCTCCAGGATGCCGCCAGGTGTCCCTCTCCTCCCCCTGGGGCACAGAGATATATTATATATAAAGTCTTGAAATTTGGTGTGTCTTGGGGTGGGGAGGGGCACCAATGCCTGCCCCTGGGGTCCTTTTTTTTATTTTCTGAAAATCACTCTCGGGACTGCCGTCCTCGCTGCTGGGGGCATATGCCCCAGCCCCTGTACCACCCCTGCTGCTGCCTGGGCAGGGGGAAGGGGGGGCACGGTGCCTGTAATTATTAAACATGAATTCAATTAAGCTCACTGCCTCTCTGCTTTATGGCCTGCTCCCTCTAGAGAAAGTGTGTATAGGTGGGGATCCTTCCCAGAGCTGGCACTGTAGCGCTGTTCCCTGTAACCTGGCACCCCTCCTGCCTCTTCCCCTGTCCATGATTGCAGGGATCTGAGGAGGTTTCCCAGAAGGTTGGGCCCTCAGGTGGGCTTGATGGGTGCCCTCCTGGTCCGGAGAGAAGGGAGATTAGTGATAGGACATTCTTGCTAGACTGCTCTCCTACCAGAATGAGTCAAGCTCCTGTATGGAGAAGGGTCTTGGATTTCGGGCTGTTTATAGTTGGAGAATCCCTTTATGGCTTCAAGGTGTCATCTGTAAAAGGAAGGGGCTGGATGCATCAAGGGAGGCTTTCCGGCCCCGTGTAGTGTGACTGGGCTGGCTTAGTGAGTGTTCGCCGCCCCTGCCTTCAGGTGGCAGTCGGGTCTGGGAGGAGAGGACTGGCGTTTTCGAACCGGTCCCAGGCCGCCTCTGCGTGGCCGTGACGTCGCTGCGCCCCGCCTACTTGGGTGGTGACGCGACGGCCACGCCCCCGCGCTTACGTCACCAGCCCGGTTCCCTCTCCGGGGAGCGGCGGCGGACGCGCGGCTCCCACCCCCTCCCCTCTCACGGGCTCGCCCCTCCCCAGTGGTGGCCGCGACCCGACCCTCTGCAAGGCGATGGCCCGCGCCCCCAGCGCAGGCTAGCGTGCCTGGGTGCCCGGCCATGGGCTGTATCGGCTCTCGGAGCCCCGCGGGTCAGGGTAAGAAGAGGCGGAGGCCGGGCACGGGTTGGGGAGTCGGGCTGCGGTCGCCGGTGCGCGGTGCGGGGGCCGCGGCTAGGTGGGGGCCTTGAGGAGGGGGCCGGTGTCGGGAGAGGGAGGAGCCTGCACCGGGAGGCGGGCCAGGCAACAGGAGGGAGCGGGTATGAGCAGGGAGGGGGCCAGACCGACTCCGGTTCGCTCCCACGGCCTGCCTGCCTCGGGGTTTTGCAGGGCAGACGCATGGTCTCGCCGCCGGCTGCCGTGTGCCCACTGCTCAGGGTGGCTGGAGACGCACAGCTCGGGGAGGGGCTGGGCAGCCCGATGCCCCCACCACTCCAGCCCGCGGCGACTGGCCTTGCGCGCCCACACAGTCGCTCCCCTCCGCCTACACCTCTGCCTTCACTGTCCTGGGAGTGGCCCTGTGCTGGGAACCTGCTTCCCCCAGCCGTGTCCCCATCTTCTTAAAGAGGTAGCCTTTCAGCCCTGGCTAAGCACCTTACCACAGAATTTTTGTCGGACATTGACTCCCCGCTTCAGAGTCAGTTGAGGAAGGGGGACTGAGGCCCCGTTTGGGGCACCTGTGAACAAACACTGAATCACCTCTCACCTATTACAGTTGTTTTAATGTTCTGTCCCCACTCAGCAAAACCAAATCGCTCCACTCTGTGGAGGGAAAGAGGAGCCCAGAGGCAAGCCATCAGGGCTTCCTTCCCACAATGCTGACCCCTGCTTGGGCCTCGGTTTCCGTGGGTGGCC
Organism: Rhinopithecus roxellana; assembly: GCF_007565055.1. Classification (NCBI taxonomy): domain Eukaryota; kingdom Metazoa; phylum Chordata; class Mammalia; order Primates; family Cercopithecidae; genus Rhinopithecus; species Rhinopithecus roxellana. The sequence continues at coordinate 130,798,777 of NC_044549.1, read as the reverse complement.
GTGCACACCGGGCCTGGCCGTAGTCCTGTGCATCGGAGGTGGGCCAGCTTCCTTTACTCCGGTGTCGTGGATTTCTCCACGCATAAGGCCAGGCAGGACTGGGTTTGGGATGGGTCCTGGGCCTTCAGGGCAGGTGGTCAGGCCTTGGTGTGGTTGGTACTTGATATTCTTTGGAACTAAGATTGGCTGAGATTTGTACTTCCTTTGAGGAATTCTGGGATTTGTAGTCCCAAGTTAACCTCATGGCTTTTGAAGCTGAGGAGCAGCTGACTGCTCTGATCTCTTTGGCCCTGCCAAGGCTTGGAGTTCAGGAAGTCATCACCTCCTCTAGTCACCGGTGAGTTTGGCTGACCTCAGGACCGGCCTCGAGTACCAGTTGGGGGCCAGGGATGGCCTGTAACCTCCTGTTTTCCTTCTGCTTGGTAGCATTTCTGGGGACCAGCAGCTGATTGAGGCTCAGGGATAGAGACGGCTGCTCCAGCTAAAGGTCAGTTGTGATGTACATTGCCTGTTGGCACTCTCTAGGGAATGGGCCTCAGCTCCCCAAGCCCCAGAGAGCTTGGCTGAGCCCTGATGTTCCCACCTCCTCAGAGCCATGAGGCAGGAATGTTCTCCTTATGTGACTAGGCACAGGTTCCAAATGGGGAGGGGACTGGCTCAGCATCCGGAGCCAAAACAGGAATAGAACTGGGAGCTGAGCCTGGAGCGGTTCTGGGCTTTTGGTTCTCCGCATCAACACAGCCAGCATGCCTATGATTTCTGTGCTGGGCAAAATGTTTCTGTGGCAGCGTGAAGGGCCTGGAGGACGATGGACTTGTCAGACAAGTCGCAGAGGTGAGACCAGGGATCATGGATGTGATCTGGGAGAGGATGGGAAGCTGAGCAGTAGGGTGCTTAGGTGGAAAAGGAAAATTACTCTGGCTTAGATATTAAGAACCAGGCTGAAAAGGGAGAACCAGGCTGGGGCCAGACAGGGCATCAGGAAACGGCTTCAGTGGACAGGGGTGAAAATCAGAAAAAACATCATGAGTTCGTCAGAAAAGAAGAGTAAAGACCTGTGGACCAGCTGAGGCTGGTGAGAGGAAAGAAGGCAGCAGAAGAGAGAAGGAAGGCAACATGCCTGCAAAGGGTCCAGGGTGGCTGGTGGAGGGGGGGGGGCAGCGATAGTGGAAGAACTCAGTGTGCTTTCCAAGAGAAATGGGTAGGCTGGGAAACGGGGAGGAGAGTCAGAATTTATCATTGTTTGGTTTCACCCTAGGGTTTTGAGGCAGAATTCATCTAGAGCAGGAAGGTGGCCAGTGGGCTGCCACAAAATGGCCCTAGGGGCCCTAGGGTCAGGGATGTGTGGGATAGGGGCTTTTAGAGTTGAGGAGAGCACTCAGTGGGTGCTGGTCTTCTGGAAGGTGGGGGAGGGGCTGAGAAATGATATGGCAATACCTGATGAAAATAGGGATTTGGGCAGAAGTAGGGGCACAGCTGAACAGCCTTTCCCCTTCCTCTCAGTGTCCTCGGACCCCGCGTGGGCTGTGGAGTGGATCGAACTTCCTCGGGGTCTCTCTCTATCCTCCTTGGGATCTGCTCGAACCCTCCGAGGCTGGAGCAGGTCCTCCCGCCCTTCCTCGGTGGACAGCCAGGACTTGCCAGAGGTGCTGGGCCCCTGGTGGTGGGGGGAAGGAGGACGGCATCCATATAAAGGGGATCTGCAGCCCCCACCCACGCCTGGCCAGCCAGCTTCTGGCTCCCTTTTCCGGCGAGCGGAGGCGCTATCCAGCGGCGGGCCGGGAGGCCGCCCCCGTGCAGGTCTGCTCTGCTCGGCGCTGTGCCAGCGGGCGGAGAGCTCGCGCCTTCTGCGCTGACGTCAGCGCATCCCAGGCCGTATCCCGGGAGACCCTGTTGCATGGTGATGGGTTGCCAGGGAGACATACACCTTTTCTCTGGGCCTGGGCCGCAGCTGCGCGGAGCGCTGGGTACGGATGGCGGCGGCTGAGGGGAGCGAGGCGAGGGAGGGAGAGCAAGCCAAGAAACACCCAGCAGGTGCTCCTCCCCCTAGGCCTGGCTGGAGGCCACTGGCGCCACCCTGGGGGCCCTGTCAGCCAGGTACCCAAGGGGAGGGATGGAGTGTGGGCCTCAGGTCAAGGGGCAGTGTTGGCCGCCCTTGTGAGGGACGGAAACGTGATAGAGGAGAGCAATGCCGGGGAGGGGTGCGTGCCTCCAACTTCATTAAGTGAGGGAAACATTTGCTGGGGCTTGTCAAGGAGCCCTGAGCCAAGTACAGGGTGGAGTTAGTAACTTAGGTGCATCAAACTTAGGCCTTGCCATCCCGAGCTCCCTCAGGAGACAGACAAGGGCAATGATGGGGGCGGGGTGTGTCAGAGAAAAGAGAGAGGCTGTCGGCTGAAAGCATTATTAGCAAGTGACACTTGAGATGGGCCTTAAGTGATGGCAAGCATTTTTACAGGTAAGGATGGCATTCTTGGCCCAAAGGAAAGCTTAGTTCCTTTTCCTGAATGCAGGTGGGCTGCTTGCTGACAGGGTTTGGTGGAGAAGGTTTTTTGTTTGTTTTTTTTTTTGTTTGTTTGTTTGTTTGTTTTTGAGACAGAGTTTCGCTTTTGTTGCCCAGGCTGGAATCCAATGGCGTGATCTCGGCTCACCGCAACCTGTGCCTCCTGGGTTCAAGCGATTCTCTTGCCTCAGCCTCACTAGTAGCTGGGATTACAGGCATGCGCTGCCACGCCCGGCTGATTTTGTATTTTTAGTAGAGATGGCATTTCACCATGATGGGCAGGCTGGTCTCCAACTCCCAACCTCAGGTGATCTGTCTGCTTTGGCCTCCCAAAGTGTTGGGATTACAGGCGTGAGCCACCACACCCGACCTGGAAGAGGGGTTTTATTGGGCAGACGAGATCAGTGGTGGATTCAAAGGAGGCTTGGAAGGAGGCAGGGGCGTTAAAGAGTGGGATCCTGCAGGGCCTGGGTGTGACGCCTGCACTAACCTCACTGGACAGTGGGGTAGCCTAGACAAGATTTGTGACCGGCTGCACTCCAGGAAAACTGTTTACATTATATCTTACCTCATTCATCCAGCCTTTGTATTTTTGTTTGCTTGTTTTTGATACCGAGTCTTTCTCTGTCACCCAGGCTGGAGTGCAGTGGCACAATCTTGGCTTACTGCAACCTCTGCCTCCTGGGTTCAAGCAATTCTCCTGCTTCAGCCTACTGAGTAGCTGGGATTACAGGCATCCGCCACCATACCCGGCCCATTTTTTAAATTATTTTTAGTGGAGATGAGGTTTCATCATGTTGGCCTGGCTGGTCTCAAACTCCTGACCTCAGGTGATCCACCCACCTTGGCCTCCCAAAGTGCTGGGATTACAGGTGTGAGCCACCGAGCCTGCCCCAGCCTATGCATTTTTTTTTTTTTTTTTTGAGACAGAGTCTTGCTCTGTAGCCCACGCTAGAGTGCAGTGGTGTGAGCTCGGTTCACTGCAACCTCCACCTTCCGGGTCCCGGTTCAAGCAATTTTCCTGCCTCAGCCTCCCGAGTAGCTGGGATTACAGGCATGCGCCACCATGCCCAGCTAATTTTTGTAGTTTTAGTAGAGACGGTGTTTCACCATGTTGGCCAGGCTGGTCTTGAACTCCTGACCTCGTGATCCGCTCACCTCGGCCTCCCAAAGTGCTGGGATTACAGGCATGAGCCACCCGCACCTGGCCAGCCTATGCATTTTTTTTTTTTTTTTTTTTTTTTCTTTGAGACAGAGTCTCGCTCTGTCGCCCGGGCTGGAGTGCAGTGGTCTGGATCTCAGCTCACTGCAAGCTCTGCCTCCCAGGTTTACACCATTCTCCTGCCTCAGCCTCCCGAGTAGCTGGGACTACAGGTGCCCGCCACCTCGCCCGGCTAGTTTTTTTGTATTTTTTTTCTAGTAGAGACGGGGTTTCACCGTGTTAGCCAGCATGGTCTTGATCTCCTGACCTCGTGATCCGCCCGTCTTGGCCTCCCAAAGTCCTGGGATTACAGGCTTGAGCAGCCTATGCATTTTTAAGAAATTATTCTGTATTCGGTGCTATGCTAAACACTGGGCACTACAGTGACCAAAACAGACTGATTTCCCCAAGAGCCAAAGACCAGTGAGGGAGACCAACAAGAAACAGGAAATACAAAAAGACCATTATTACTCACTATGATTAAGGGCCACAAATGGGATACATTGACAGAGAGTGATTTGTTAGAGACTAAAGAGAGGACAGAATACCAAGAAGGGGCCAGGAAAGCTACTCTGACGAGGTGGTATTTTGGCCCAAACTGGAAGAATGAGAAAGAGCCAGCCAGCCATCAGAATAGTTCAGAGGAGAAGAGGAGCAGTACACTCACTGCACTTTGGCCTGAGAAAATACATGGGATCGGAGGAGGCTGGGGGAACACCACCTCTGCCGACCTGGGCAGGAGACATTGAGGGCTTGAGAAAGGGCAGTGGCAGTAGGATTAGAAAGGACAGGGTAGGAGCAGGGAGCTTGCCGGTCATATTATTACGTCTTATCAACAGATATGGGCAAGCAAAGCCTAGGGGAGAGTTGATGGTAATGCTGAGGTTTGGATCCAGGCTGGATGGGAGAATGGTGGGTGATGCAAAGGAAAGAGGTCAGGAAGCAGGGCTGTATGTGGGGAGAAGGTGTTGGGGTTTGGTTTCCATCTTGCTGAGTTTGCCGGAATGTGGATGGGAAGACCAAGAGGAGGATCAAAGGGCAGAGGGGAGGGGAATCTTTTTTTTTTTTTTTTTTTTTTTGAGACGGAGTCTTGCTTTGTTGCCCAGGCTGGAGTGCAGTGACACCATCTCAGCTCACTGCAAGCTCTGCCTCCCAGGTTCACACCATTCTCCTGCCTCAGCCTCCCGAGTAGCTGGGACTACAGGCGCCCGCCACCACGCCCGGCTAATTTTTTGTATTTTTAGTAGAAATGGGGTTTCACCGTGTTAGCCAGGATGGTCTCGATCTCCTGACCTCATGATCCACCTGCCTCGGCCTCCCAAAGTGCTGGGATAACAGGCATGAGCCACTACGCCCGGCCGGGGAGGGGAATCTTAAAGAAGTCCTAGCCCGGGTGCGGTGGCTCATGCCTGTAATCCCAGCACTTTGGGAGGCCGAGGCGGGTGGATCATGAAGTCAGGAGTTCGAGACCATACTGGGCCAAGATGGTTAAATCCCATCTCTACTAAAAAATACAAAAATTAGCTGGGTGCAGTGGCGGACGCCTGTAATCCCAGCTACTTGGGAGGCTGAGGCAGGAGAATCGCTTGAACCTGGGAGGCGGAGTCTGCAGTGAGCCTAGATCACACCACTGCGCTCTAGCCTGGGCGACAGAGCAGGACTCCATCTCAAAATCAAAAAAAAAAAAAAGAAGTCCTGGATACCACACTCTTCTCCCTTCCTCCTCTTCCCTCTCCTCAGAGGTCCTACTTGTGGTTCTTCATTTCCTGCCCTGCCTCCATCTCCTCTGGGTGCTGGGAAAGTGGAGGATTAGCTGAAGTTTTGCTTCTTGGGGCCTGTCTGAATCTCCGTTGCTTTCTGGGAGGACATAATTCACCTGTCTTTCTTATCATCTTACCTTTCCCTGTAGCCACTGGGACATATGTGCTGTTCCTTCCTAGCTCCTGTCTCCTCCTCATGCCTTCGCTGGGGTATGGGCATGTTAGGGGGAAGGTCATTACTGTCAGAGGGGCACTGACCTTCTAATGGTGTTATCCAAGGTGAATGTTGGAGACACAGTCGCGATGCTGCCCAAGTCCCGGAGAGCCCTAACTATCCAGGAGATCGCTGCACTGGCCAGGTCTTCCCTGCATGGTATGCAGCCCCTCCCATGTTTCTGGCCACTTTGTCCTTTCTCCTCCCTTTTGCACAGTCCCTTTGGAACTGTTTCCTGCGAGCACATGCTGGGGTCTCCCCTTTCTTCCCTTGCTCAGGTGAATCTCTGAATCTCAGCCCCTTCTCCCACCCAAAGGTTCACATAGATCCTAACTACTGCCACCCTTCCACCTCCCTGCCCCTGTGCTCCCTGGCCTGGTCCCTTACCAGGCTCCTCCACCCTCCCCTGTCTCCAGGTATTTCCCAGGTGGTGAAGGACCACGTGACCAAGCCTACTGCCATGGCCCAGGGCCGAGTGGCTCACCTCATTGAGTGGAAGGGCTGGAGCAAGCCTAGTGACTCGCCTGCTGCCCTGGAATCAGCCTTTTCCTCCTATTCGGACCTCAGCGAGGGTGAACAAGAGGCTCGCTTTGCAGCAGGTGGATGGCAGAAAGGGAATAAGTTACCCTCTTGGCACAGGGCTGTTTTTTTTTTTTCTTTTTTTTTTGTTGCCCAGGCTGGAGTGCAGTGATGCAATCTCAGCTCACTGCAACCTCTGCCACTCCAGTTCAAGCGATTCTCCTGCCTCAGCCTCCCGAGTAGCTGGGATTACAGGTACCTGCCACCGTGCCTGGCTAATTTTTGTAGCTTTAGTAGAGACGGGGTTTCACCGTCTTGGCCAGGCTGGTCTTGAACTCCTGACCTAGTGATCTACCCACCTCAGCCTCCCAAAGTGCTGGGATTACAGGCGTGAGCCACCATACCCGGCCAGGGCTGCTTTCTTGTCTCCTCAGGTCTGACATGGGGGTTGGAGTCTTTCCATACCCTGTTTCTCCTCTCTCCTGTCTCCAAGCTGAGCCCTAGACTTAGCTCACCTTCTGTGCTTATGCATTCTGTCCCTGCGACAGGAGTGGCTGAGCAGTTTGCCATCGCGGAAGCCAAACTCCGAGCGTGGTCTTCGGTGGATGGCGAGGACTCCACGGATGACTCCTATGATGAGGACTTTGCTGGGGGAATGGACACAGGTGAGGGACATCCTGGGCTATTGCTGTGGTGGATCTGCCTCATAGACCTTGGGATTCATTCAGAGCCACACCCAGAACACTCAGCCTTTGGAAAGGGAGGGGAGAGGGGCAGACTCAGTCCAGGCAGGCCTGGACACTCCAGGGACAGGAAGGCTGTCCACACTCATGGGTGGGAAATGAGCAGACAGAAATGGAGTCGTTCCTTTCCCACAGGTGCTGAGGCTTCTCTGTCTGTCTGCACAGTTGTGCCTTGCAGTCCTCAAAAAAAAAAAAAAAAGCCAAAAGACCTCAAGGACACCTTCTGTGCAGCCGCGTCTCTGGGAGGGTCTGCAATACCTTTGCCTCTTCCTCTCCAAGGCAGCCTTCTGGCTGGCTGTGGCAGGGCAGATGAGTTGCAGTGCACAGCCCAGCACCTCACAGGGCTGCATCCCAGGTCAACAGGAAGGCATGCTGGGCCTGGAACACCCACGGAGCCATGCTGGCTCCAATTCAGCATCCTTGCATTCCAGCCTGTGGGCCTTTCTCCGGGCCAGTGCTTGCAGAGGGGACCCTGCAGGGCTCTGCAGCTGTGCTCAGCCCTCCTTTCATCTTTCATTCCCTAGACCACATGGCTGACTTTCTCTGTAGCTTCTGGGCTCAAGTCTCATAGGCCACCATTCCCCACAACCTCTTTGCCTTTGAAGATTACCTCTACCATCCCCTACCCCTCCAGTGAATTAGGTTCTCCAAGGCAGGCAATACATGAGAGCAGGTTGGAAACTGCTGCTGTGGTCTGGAGGGTTGATTTGGATATCTGAAGCCAAGATGGAACCTTAAACCACAGGCATTTTTGTTTGATTGAGTTCCAGGCCTACTTTGACCCCTGGAGTAATGATAATAACTAACATTTATCCAAGGCTGCTACTAGCCCATGTGGAATCTTTGTGCAAATTAGAAAAAGGCACCCCTTTCTCTGGCAGGCCAGGGCATGCTGCTTGGTGAGCAGAGTATGGGTTAGATTTTGCTATCTCTCACTGCCTTGGACAGGCCCTGTTGTGTGATGAGCAACCTGTATGGCCATATGTGGTGACCCTGCATTTACTGCTTGTTTACTGTGTGCCAGACACTTTTTCTTTTTTTTGAGACAGAGTTTCACTCTTGTTGCCCAGGCTGGAGAGCAATGGCACAATGTCGGTTCACCGCAACCTCCGCCTCCCAGGCTCAAGCGATTCTCCTGCCTCAGCCTCCCTAGTAGCTGGGATTATAGGCATGTGCCACCACGCCCAGCTGATTTTGTATTTTTAGTAGATATAGGGTTTCTCCATGTTGGTCATGGATCCCTGAGATCCTGACCTCAGGTGATCCACCCGCCTTGGCCTCCCAAAGTACTGGGATTACAGGTGTGAGCCACCACACCTGATTGTGTGCCAGACTCTTATTCTTGTATTGTTAGAATCTCCATCTCGCCATTAAGGAAACTGAGGTCTCAAAAAGTTGTGACTGGTTCAAGGTTACCCAGCACCTATCCACCACCCCCAGAGCTATGCCAGGGGTGGAGTGGGGCAAATGTGGCTTCCAGGTTGGCCAATTGAAATGGAGCCAGCAGGACTATCTTCTTTTCTCTTCCCTTCACAGACATGGCTGGGCAGCTGCCCCTGGGGCCCCACCTCCAGGACCTGTTCACCGGCCACCGGTTCTCCCGGCCTGTGCGTCAGGGCTCCGTGGAGCCTGAGAGCGACTGCTCGCAGACCGTGTCCCCAGACACCCTGTGCTCTAGTCTGTGCAGCCTGGAGGACGGGTTGTTGGGCTCCCCGGCCCGGCTGGCCTCCCAGCTGCTGGGCGATGAGCTGCTTCTCGCCAAACTGCCCCCCAGCCGGGAAAGTGCCTTCCGCAGCCTGGGCCCACTGGAGCCCCAGGACTCGCTCTACAACTCGCCCCTCACGGAGTCCTGCCTTTCCCCCGCTGAGGAGGAGCCAGCCCCCTGCAAGGACTGCCAGCCGCTCTGCCCACCACTAGTAGGCAGCTGGGAACGGCAGCGGCAAGCCTCTGACGTGGCCTCGTCTGGGGTGGTGTCCTTAGATGAGGATGAGGCAGAGCCAGAGGAACAGTGACCCACATCATGCCTGGTGGTGGCATGCATCCCCTGGCTGCTGCTAGGGGCAGAGTCTCTGTGCCCAAGTGTGGGCTCAAGCTCCCAGCAGAGCTCCACAACCTAGAGGGCTCCTGGGAGCGCTCGCTTCTCCGTTGTGTGTTTTGCATGAAAGTGTTTGGAGAGGAGGCAGGGGCTGGGCTGGGGGCGCATGTCCTGCCCCCACTCCCGGGGCTTGCCGGGGGTTGCCCGGGGCCTCTGGGGCATGGCTACAGCTGTGGCAGACAGTGATGTTCATGTTCTTAAATCAAAATGCCACACACACATTTCCTCCTCGGATGATGTGAACCACTAAGGGGGTTGTGACTGGGCTGTGGGGGGGTGGGGTGGGAGGGGGCCCGGCCACCCCCTACCTTCCCCATGCCTCTCTCTTCTCTGCTTTTCTTCTCACTTCCGAGTCCACGTCCAGTGCTTGATAGAATCACTCCTACCTGGAGGGGCTGGCTCCTGCCCTCCCGGAGCCTATGGGTTGAGCCGTCCCCCAAGGCCCCCTGCCCAGCTGGGCTCGTGCTGTGCTTCATTCACCTCTCCATAGTCTCTAAATCTTCCTCTTTTTTCCTAAAGACAGAAGGTTTTTGGTCTGTTTTTTCAGTCGGAGCTTCTCTTCTCTGGGAGGCTTTGGAATGATGAAAGCATGTACCCTCCACCCTTTTCCTGGCCCCCTAATGGGGCCTGGGCCCTTTCCCCACCCCTCCTAGGATGTGTGGGCAGTGTCCTGGCGCCTCACAGCCAGCCGGGCTGCCCATTCACGCAGAGCTCTCTGAACGGGAGGTGGAAGAAAGGATGGCTCTGGCTGCCACAGAGCTGGGACTTCATGTTCTTCTAGAGAGGGCCACAAGAGGGCCACAGGGGTGGCCGGGAGTTGTCAGCTGATGCCTGCTGAGGGGCAGGAATTGTGCCAGTGAGTGACAGTCATGAGGGAGTGTCTCTCCTTGGGGAGGAAATAAGGTAGAGCCTTCCTGTCTGAATGAAAGGCCAAGGCCCCGCCCCAGTCAGGGTGTTAATGGCCACGCTGGGGAGGCCTCTGGCAGATCCTGCATTCCAAGGTCACTGGACTCTAGGTTTTTGTGGTTGTGGGAAGGGTGGGTGGCTTTAGAATTAAGGGCCTTGTAGGCTTTGGCAGGTAAGAGGGCCCAAGGTAAGAACGAGAGCCAGTGGGCACAAGCATTCTATATATAAGTGGCTCATTAGGTGTTTATTTTGTTCTATTTAAGAATTTGTTTTATTAAATTAATATAAAAATCTTTGTAAATCTCTATATACATCTGGTCATTGGAGGTTCCAGTTATAAACCCATCTTAGTTCCACCCCTTTCCCCTCAAAGGGGGAGCAGGGGTCAAGTGACCCCAACCTCATCCTGCCAGGGCAGGGCTGATCTTCCTGCCCCTGGAAAACTTGCTGTAGGTGGGCAGTGGGTCAGATTCCAGGTAGGATGAACTGGGAGAAGCTGGCACCCCAGGTCTGGAGGGGGCTGGGGTACAGCCTCCGGCTGTAGCTGCCTCCTGCCTTCCCAAGGCAGAAGGAATGAGAGATGCACATTCTGGGATGACAGGCATGGCTAGCACCATCCTAGGCCACCCATGAGGGGCTCATTGGCATTTGTCATCGCTGTCGGAAGGGCTGCCCTCCCGGGGGAGGCCATGACGGGAGTGGGGCCCCCAGAGTGCATGCACCTCAGTGGTCTCCGTGTCACTGCTGCTGGTGGCACTGTCTCGGAAGCTGGCGAGGGGCGGCCGAACTTTCACACCCTGTGCTGTGACAGAGCCCTCGATAGCCTTCCGGAGCTGAAAAGGTGAGAGGGACAGATGTCTGGACCCAGAGCTCCCGGCTCAGACTCCTCCCTACCTTCCTCCCCTCGTGAGCTGGACATAAGCTTCCATGCCTTTTTGGAAGTGGAGCAGTTTTGGAGGCCACCATCACCTCACCTCCTTTAAAGTAACGATTCCAATGAGTCTGCCAATACTGGTGACATAAGCATGGTCCACTCCCAGCAGTGAGAAGATGGTGTGAGTCTGCAGTGTGGGAAGAAAAGAGATTGGACTTGATGGACAATGGGCAGCTCTAAATGACAGGCTACAGGGGCCCAGGACAAGGTTGGCATGGAATAAAAGGGGTGCCACAGATTGGGAGGGAAGGAGACAGGACTGCTGGAGGGAAAATAATGACAATAGTAATATTCTAATGTTTCTGTGTCCAGGCCTCAGAAACTTGATACTCAAAATTCTTATGTTGCTTACATTGATGGAGAAATAGGATGGGGGAAGAATTCTTAGTCTCATGTTAGAAAGGGGGATGCAGGACAAGAACAACTCTTCACACGTGAAATCTAGTGATTGACCAGGCTCCATGCTAGGTCTTCATTATCATTCAATTCTAGTACTGTCCTGAGAACTAAGCATTAGGAGAAGCAGCATGGGGCTCAACAGTGAAGTGACTTGTTCCGGGCAGGTCATCAGGAGTGGCTGTGCAGCCCCAGTCACTTTTCATCACACTAGAGAGGGATGCACAACCCCAGTCCTGTTTAGTTGCAGATATCCTGAGAAGAGAGAGTCCACACCCACCTTAAGGGCACTGGGGCCCTGAATCCTGTGCCTCTCGTTCCACTGCTTCTCAGTTGCCCTCCTACCTGGCTGGCCAGGTTTGGAGTCTCCCGTGCTCTGGCATTCCAGTCTTGGCCTGAAGCATGCTATGCTCTTATACAGTCTGCCTTTTCTAGGGTCCAAGCAGTATCCCAAGTTCTGTTGAGATGCAGCTTGCAGTCCAGGAGGACAATGGTCACCCCCATCTTTCCATGTTTTTCTTGCTTTGAGCCCTCCCCTAAGCTTTCAAATATAATCACCAGCGGTTCAGAAACCGTCAGTCAGTTCTCCTTATGCTTTCAGTAGATTTTCTTGGGGCCAGATGTCTTGAAAAATGCTCTCCTGACTCAGCAGTTCCTGGAATTTTTGGCCTATCATTTATTTCACTGTTCTGAGTTTACTTGTAAGCCTCTTGGCTTAATGTTTGAATCAAGACGAGCATAATAACAGCTTCTTGTGTACCAATTACCCAGAACTCACTTAAATTACCTTAACACTTTTTAAATGTTCTTACACATTTGAAATTCTTTAGGGAAGGATTTCCAGAACCTTCCTAAATTTCTCCACCCATGGCATGATAGTACTTAGAGGGGCAAGAAGTTCAATTTTAGAATAAGCTCTTCAGGGCACAACGGCTCATGCCTGTAATCCTAGCAATCTGGGAGGCCAAGGTGGGTAGAATGTTGAGCCCAGGAGTTTGAGACTAGCCTGCAATATGCGAAACCCTGTCTCTACAAAAAGCCAGACATGGTGGTGCATGCTTGTAGTCCCAGTTACTTGGGGGGCTGAGTTGGGAGGATCACCTGAGCCCAGGAGGCAGAGGCTATAGTGAGCCATGATCATGCCACTGCACTCCAGCTTGGGTGACAGAGTGAGACCTTGTCTAAAAAAAAAAAAAAAAACAGTTCTTCCGTGTTCCTTCAATACCTATAACACAGTTGTCATGTGGTTAGCGATTGCTCCTCCTATCTAACTTGAGTCCTGTGTGCTACAAGTTAGCTTTAATTTCCTTGTCTGACTTCAGAGGGAAACCTTTTTATTATAAGGTTTCCTGTGTTAATAATCCCTTAGACTTGTCTTCTTATGGTCAAATAACCCCTCTCATCTTCTCCCAAGGAGCCTATTAAATAGTTCCCTTGAATTTTCTTTTTCTCCACAATCCTAATCAGGTGAGCTTATGGCGGGTGATATGCCTTTCAGGTTTGCAAACCACTTGCCCCTGACAGTCACCAAGCCTTACCAATTCACTTCCTGAACATCCTGGCCATTACTGACTCTAGCCTCACTATCCTCACCAAGACTGGGGCTGCAACAGCCTGATGGGTTCTTCTTTCTGCCTCCCTTCCCTCCAGTCTGGCCCTGCTTATCCTATGTACTTTGTCAAACCTGAGTACAGCCCAGACTCCCTAGAAGGCCCATGAGACCCCTCCCAAGCCAACTCCAGCCTGACTTTGTAGTGTCACATTCTACTGTGCACTCCAGCTTCCAGCCTCCAGCTTCACATAATCACTCTTCTTTTTCTGAAAACATTCATTTCTTCCACACTTTAGCTCTTCTCTATTTTTTGAAACTTTTTTTTAGTTAAAAAAATTTTTTTTGGCCGAGTGCAGTGGCTCATGCCTGGCCAATATGGTAAAACCCTATCTCTACTAAAAATACAAAAAATTAGCCGGGCGTGGTGGCATGCTCCTGTAATCCTGGCTACTCGGGAGGCTGAGGCAGGAGAATCACTTGAACCTGGGAGGTGGAGGTTGCAGTGAGCCAAGATCGCACCACTGTACTCCAGCCTGGTGACAGAGTGAGACTCTGTCTAAAATAAATAAATAAATAAATAAATAAATAAATAAATAAATAAATAAATAAAATTTTTTTGTTAGAATACAGTCTTGCTACATTGTCCAGGTTGGACTTGAACTCCTGGGCTCATGTAGTCCTCCCACCTCAGCCTCCTGAGTAGCTGGGAGTACAGGTGTGCACCACCATGCCCAGCATATGCTATCTTTTAAAATTCATCTCTCAGTATAAGTAGTAGTACTAATAACAGTAATTCCTAACATATATTGAGTATTTACTGTGTGTTAGGCCCTATTGTAAGTGCTTCACATGTTGCAAGTCCTGTAATTCTTAGAAAACTCAGTGAGGTGTGATCTGCATTTTACAGATTGGGAAAGTGAAGCACAGAGAGGCTAAGAAACTTACCAAGGTACACAGCAAGCCAGCATGTAGCATAGTGAGGATTTGGGTTCAGCTGGTCTGGCCCTAGCATTGGCCCCCACTCTGGCCTTTACCATTGCTTCTCCGTGGGTGGCTTCTGAATGAATTAATTATTAGCTGGCACAGTGATCTCCAGTTGCACGGGTTCCTAAGTAGTCTCCAATGTTTTCTCTCTCTTATCTGAATGTTCCCCTCCTGAACTTAATTGGGTGACTACCTATTGATTCCTCAGGCCTGTAAGGACATTTTGAATTCTAATCTTTTATGTTCTTATCACTTCTAGTTCTTTGTACTTTTGTTAGTTGGTTCCTCAAAGGGTTCTTCTCTTCCTCTGATTTTCAAGTTTGTAACAAATATCTACTTTGTTCTTTTTCATTTGATTTAATTAGACATCACGGAACCCATTGGAGGGCCCATACTTCTTGGGCCTGGGAATAGTGAACTGACACGGAGAGGGACAACATGGCCTTCTGAAAGAATCCTGGGAGCAGGGCCAGGAAATCTGGGCTCTGGGCCTGACTCTGCTGTGCTGACTCAGGCACATTACCTCCGCGCTGCATGCCTCAGTTTCCCTGCGTATTAATATGGTTAAGGCCACAGGCTTTTGAGTCAGACCATCCTAGATTCCAGGCCCAGTTCTGCTACTTATTATTATTTTTTTGAGATGGAGTTTCGCTCTTGTCATCCATGCTGGAGTGCAGTGTCGTGATCTCGGCTCACTGCAACCTCCACCTCCCACGTTCAAGCAATTGTCCTGTCTCAGCCTCCCAAGTAGCTGGGATTACAGGTGCCAGCCACCACACCTGGCTAATTTTTTGTATTTTTAGTAGAGATGGAGTTTCACCATGTTGTCCAGGCTGGTCTCAAACTGCTGACCTCAGGTGACCCACCTGCCACAGCCTCCCAAAGTGCTGGGATTACAGGCATGAGCTACTGCACCAGTTCTGCTACTTATTAGCTGTGTGTCCTTGTGCAACTTGCTCAACCTCTCTGAACCTCAATTTTCTCATCTATGAAAACTGGAACATCACAATGTCTAATAGTGTGGTTGTGATGATTCAACACTTGAAGAGCTTACCACAGTGTCTGGCACATAGCAAGCATTCGAAAAATGTCAGCATGATCATCATCATGAAAGTCTGAGGAGTAAGATCATTGTGGAAAAGCAGAGGTTTTGGGAGGAAAGGCTTTACATAAAAGCCCTCTCAGGCCTATTACCTTTTTCTTGCAACTGCATTGCAGTTTGCTACCCATCCAAGGACTTCCACGTTTCTTTATTACCTTTTACCTTTTTGTTTCTCTTTTGTCCCCTGTGCTTCCTGCCTTAGTCTCCACTTGTCCATGCTATGCTGGCTCTTAGGCAAAGTTTGTGTGTAAGCTAAATGCCCAAGCTGCAGGTTTTGGGCATGTCTACCTGCTGCTTATCCCCTCCCCCAAACCCCCCAATGCTTCAAGGCTTGTACATTACGCCTGTCAAAAATTTAGCTAAAACACCCCTTGGCTTCTGCTGGTCTCAGGAGCCATTTTACCAATGCAGGCTGCCCTCCTTAGGAGTCCTGGAAGCAGAGAGCTCCTGGCCTCCTCTGGTGTCTGCCTCACCCACCACCAGGCAGTCTACTCAGTTCCTCGCCCCATTTCTACAGGCTGCTTTGCAGTTCTGCTGAGCCATCTTCCTGCGTCCCCACCAGTTTTCCTTCGGCCCACATTAAGGCAGACTTTCTGGGGTCTGACATTCCAAGCCCCCCACTGGGTGTTTCTCATCTTTGTTTATCTCTTCTCTGCAGTCTCCCCACCCCTACTTGGATGTTTGTTAGCTTGTTTATTGGATTTTCTTATCCTGCCTGTTTCTCACCCATTTTTTTCCGCATGGGCGTATCAACCTTGTTGGGCTGTGGTGGCCTCCTGCCTAGCTCTGACCCTGGCTTGGCCTTCTGGCTTCCACCCAGCTCAAGCCCTGTCTTTGTTACTTCTTTGGTCCAGAGTTCCCTCGAGGGCAAGGCTGAGCAGAGGAAAAACGATGCCTGGCTCCACCACAGAGCAGGAGGAGGCTGCTCCCACCTCCCATCATCCAAGCAATGTCTAAAAAACATCTCAGCACTGAGCCAACTCCCTTCTCCTCCCTCCTTCCCCACTGGCCTGAGTCCAAACTTGTAGGGGGACCAAGATCCCCACTGTGTCCTGAGAGCCCAGGGCAGCCCTGGGCCAGGCTGCTGGCCCTACCTTGTGCAAAGAGGTCCGCTCCACCAGCTGGAAGGGAGCAGGATCAATTTTGCAGTCACTGAAGTTGACAGGGTCATCTAGTTGTTGCTCCTCCCACTCCAGAATCTGAGGGGAAGAGACTACGAGGGTTAGGGAGAAGGTGCCTGTAGCTGACCTCACCTCCCTGAAAGCTGACTTGCCCTTTTTCCAACCCCGTGGTCCCTCCCACGGGGACAGCAGCCAACATGATGACTGAACACACCCAGAAAGAAACAGGGTCCAGAGTCCAGTGGCACCTTACCTCTTCAGGGCTCATCTCGCCTTCCAGGTCTGCGTCACTCTAGTAGAGAGGGAGGGAGGCTGGCAGCTAGGGGCTCTGGAGTTTATCCAGCCTAGACCCTGCCCTCCCTGCCCGGTGCCCCCGAGCTGCTGGAAGAGCAGGCATACTTACTGCCAGGGAGATTCGGACCCGCTTCAGCTTGCGCTTCTCACAGGATTCCAACTTCTTCAATTTTGTTAGAGCCAAATCAGAAAGATGAGGAGTTGAGGTTATAGGGAAAGGGGAGGTGAGGGGAAGCGGTGGAGCCTAGGGAAAAGGGCATACCGCAGGACCCGACCTGACAGCAGGGAGGGCTGAAGGGCAGGGAGAATAGAGGCAGGCACTACAGGGTTAATGATGTGGTCTCAGCATTGGCGAGGGAGCTGGGGAAAAAGCAAGCTAGGAGGAGAGGCTCCAACCACTCACCTCTGAAGCAGCCTCAGGGGGTGGACTGCCACAGAAGAGGCTCCGGAGGGCGATGCCTGCCGACTCCACGCTCCCTGTGTCCCCAAACATAAGGCCCCAGGAGGCAATGTCATCTTTGCGGGAGAGGACCAGGAAAGGTAAGGAAGACAGGGGGAGAGGTATCGTAGTTTCAGCCCTGGCCCATGTGGGCAGCCTCTTCCAGCTGGGATATGCCCCAGCAACAGGGCTGGGCAGGGACTCTAATGGATCTCAGTAGCTTGGCTGAGGCTCTGTTGAGACAGGAGAGACGGGCTTACCTGTGGGACTCTCTCCAAGGTTCCTGGTGACACTGGGCCCCCTCTTGAGTGCAGGCTTTAGGGGCTTGTGGGTCTCCCCCCGGGCTGCCGGGAAGCCTGAGTCTTCTGTGTTCACCTGCATGGTCAGGAAGGGGCTGGTGGGGCCATGGCCCCAGACCACTCTCCCAATCAGTCTACACAAAGACATTTAGGAAGTGTTTGTGGCTTTTCCCCTCACCTGGAAGCAGACAGAAGCCTCAGGGCTAGGGGGACCCTCCTGATCAGATGGTGGAGAGGTCTGGATGGCTCTGCGCTCCTGCATGTGCTGCCGCCGCCGGGCTGGGCTCAGCTGGGCCCCCAGCAATGCCACCACCTGTGAACGCTCGATGGAGCCCAGGAGAATCATGGACTCTGGACAGAACAGGTGGAAGGACTCAGGAGCTGAGAGGGAGCCCTCCAGCCCTGTCCTTCTCTCACACTCAAGAGTGGAGCCTTGCATTCAGGCCACACACCAGAGGGAAGCCCCCACCTGGCAAGTGCTGGCCCATTCCCTTTGGAACCAAGGAGCCCAGTCCTGAGCTCCCTGCCCCTTCCCGAAGCTTCGACCCTTGGAGATGCCCCTAGCACCTGGTCCCCCTCCTGGCCTCACCAGGGGACTCCACTAGGGCCAGCATTCGGCCCTTGGTCCTGTGCAGTGCCAACCGCAGGTCCCGGAAGGTGCAGCTGAGGGCCACGTGGGGAACATCCCGCACCATGATGTCCTCCACACGCACCCGGTACTGCCTGGGGGCCGAGAGGGGCGCTTGGTTTATGGTCAGCATGGGGAGAGTTGCCCAGAGCATTACCATCCCAGGGCCACAAGGAGGGCTCCAGAGCCCATCCATGGGGATGGGGGCTAAGGGCCAAGGGGTACTCCCACCCTTCTTTCTGAACAGCAGGGGCCAGCTACAGTCCCTCCGGAGTGTGGACGAAGGTGGCTCATCTCCCAGCTTCATAGGCTCCAGGACCTTGCTGGAGGTGGGTGTAGGGGGATCTAGGATGCCCTCTGCCCCTCACCCACAGCCCCCTTGGCACCCAGCCCTCCGTACTGGTGGCGGCCCCAGCCCAGCTCAGGCAGGTAGGGCAGTTTCTTGATTCGGATGATGCTGTCATAGAGGGAGGGCTGTAGACTCTGGGCGACAGCGTTAGCCAGGATGACGGCGATCATGACAGGCAGGATGTGGGCAATCTGGCCTGTGAGCTCGAACACGATCACAGCCGTGGACACTGTGTGTGTCACCGCTCCTGCCAACGCAGCCGCCCCTGGGGACGGTCACACTCAGTCTCCTCAGGGTGCCCAAGCCCCAGAAGACTCTCCACAACCAGGGCAGGTCCTGAGTGGGTCCCTCAGGGCTGCCCAATACAATACAGTCCTGGGATTGGGCCTGTGCATCTGATGGAAGCCTGCTTTCTGCCAGCAGGGGGCACCAGAGTCTCAGACCCTGTGGCTGGGGCGTGGGTTGGGGGGTCTTCCAAGGCTGATGGGACCTGAGGCACTCACCAACCACAGCGTAGCCCCCAGGCACAATCCGGTAGGTGCTGCTGTCCGTATGAATTCCATCTGGGAACCAGGCGGCCATGCTTTCGCCCACCAGACGCCCAAATGCTGCTCCTTCAGGGAGGGGTTGGGAAGAGAAAGAGGCAGTGGAGGGGGAGGGCAGAGGGCACTAGGAAGAGAGAGGGTCAGAGGGTGAGGGAGGGGCCAGTGGGTCATTCAGTGCAGGGCACAGCCCTGCGGGGTCAGGGTTCAGGCTAGGGCTGGACCAAAAACCCGCTCTTGGGCAGAGGGATGACCGGGGGGCGGCCAGAGGGTGGGGAACATGCAGGCCGGGATAGCAGGCAGCTGAGAACTCACCAATGACAAAGACAGGCATGAAGGCCCCACAGGGAACTGGGATGGTGGTGGCCAGTGCAGACATCCAGAACTGCAGGCAGGGGGTGGTTCAAAGGCGAAGAGGCTCCACCTGGCCCCAGGCAGCCCACAACTCCACCCAGGAGAAGTCTACCTCGCTGATCAGGTAGGCATAACCCTCCCAACTACCCCATAATCCTCCCAGCTACCCCGGAACCCCCAGGCCTCCCAGGTGATGGCAAGGGGAAGGACTCTGGAAGCAGATGGCTTGGGTTCAGATCATCGCTCTGCCCTCTAGCTGTGTGACTTTGGGCCAGCTACTTCACCTCCTTGTGTT
Source organism: Rhinopithecus roxellana (assembly GCF_007565055.1). Classification (NCBI taxonomy): domain Eukaryota; kingdom Metazoa; phylum Chordata; class Mammalia; order Primates; family Cercopithecidae; genus Rhinopithecus; species Rhinopithecus roxellana. The sequence goes on along the minus strand of NC_044549.1, from coordinate 130,779,547 downwards.
TCGACTCCCCATCTTTCAAATGGGGATAATAATAGTGCCTTTCCCATGTCACTGTGGAGAGGCTTCAAGGAGTGAGCACTGCATGGCAGGTGCTTAGAAGGGCAAGCTATGTAAAGGTTAGCAATGTACACATGAGGAGCCCACCTTCATGAGAATGAAGATGACCAGGGTGAGGAAGACATTGGCACGTGGTGGGTTCCAGGCCTGTGAGGTGCTGGGTGGTTCTAGCTCCTCCACCAGGCCCTGGTGGACCCATGTCCGATTGTCAAACAGGGTGACCAGTGTCTCTTTCTGTGAGAGCTAGAGTGAACAGGGTGCCTCAGGCTGGGGAACCAACAGGATGAAGGGAAGAGGCCATGGCATCCCATGGGGAACAAGGGGTCCCACAGTCACACTGGGGCTGTTGGCTTTGGAGGGAATGCCTTCCAAGGGAAAGCACAAACTCCTGTTCTGCCTGTGGTTACCTGTCCAGCCATGAACTGTCCAAAGCCAGGGGGGAAGGTCAGCGTGGAGATAAGCAGGGTCACCAGAGCCGGGAAGAGCAGGCGTCTAGAGTCGTAGGTTTCACATCAGTCGTGGGTGGCCAAGGGCTGGGTGCCCTCACATATCTCAGGGCTGAGGTCAGAGCAGAGCCTTGGCTCTTTCATGAAAACACTCAGTCCTGACAGAAGGTCTCCTCTGCTGTTTATGATATGATAGCCCCAAGCGTTATCCCTTGGGTATGGTGGACTGGAGTTATAAGTGCAGGGGTCTGACCCAAAGACCTTTCTGTCAGCCCCGACTCCGTAGGTGGGTAGCAGCAGCAGAAAGTCCATCCCCTAAGCCCTCCCTGGGGCCCCTCCGAGTTGTTATTCCACCCTCCGCCCTCAGAAGCCCATGTGAAGGGCATGTTGTGTGATGGGGTGGAGAAGTTTCTGCCTCTGTTTGTCTCTCTGCGGTGACTTAGAGTGAAGGTCAATGTTGGGGGAAGCTGGGGTCACTTGTGAAGTTAACCAGAGGTGTGTAGGGAGCAGGTTCAGCTGGGTGCCCTCTCTCTGAAGGATGTCAGTCCCAAGGGAAGTCATGTCTCAGGCCTCCTCACTCCCAATTCTCAGGGTCACACTGACAGAATTGTGTTCTGGAGATAAAAAAAAAAAATCTCGGCCATGCACAGTGGCTCACGCCTGTAATCCCAGCACTTTGGGAGGCTGAGGTGGGTGGACCTGAGGTCGGGAGTTCGAGACCAGCCTGACCAACATGGCAAAACACCGTCTCTACTAAAAAATACAAAATTAACCAGGCGTGGTGGCGCATGCCTGTAATCCCAGCTACTTGGGAGGCTGAGGCAGGAGAATAGCTTGAACCCAGGAGGCGGAGGTTGCAGTGAGCTGAGATTGCACCATTGCACTCCAGCCTGGACAACAAGAGTGAAACTCCATCTCAAAAAAAAAAAAAAAACATAACCAAGAAATCTCGTCCATCCTCATGGGTCATGGGGGCAAACAGGCTCAAATACTCTCCAGGGAGCATTCCTATATGGGCCAGGCCAGCGGACCTGAGGGGGCCTTAATCTTTGATTCCCAAATGTTCTCTGCCACTGACTATAAACTTAAAAGTGCCAATTTTCAGGTAATTCATATGAACATAAAAATGCTCAGTCAGCCTGGAAAACACCCTGGCTGATTTCTCAGGGGAGTGCCTGTTTTGACTGGGCCACTCTCTCACCATCACTGTCCCCTGACCTACTGCGGCCCTTACACAACCCAAAGCAGCCTGGAGAGGAGCTGAGAGCCACTCACTTCCTCATGAGGAAGCGATTGATGGTTTTCTGCTTCCGCATCACCTGGACAATCTTCCGGTTCAGGTAGACAAAGAGGGCTCCACCGAAGCCACTAGCAATACTGGAAAGGGAAGAGGCACCCGACTGAACAGGAGTCTTCCAGAAACGCCCCTCCTCTCCAACACCCCCAGGCCCCTCAGCTCCTCACCCAATGACAGCAAAGGCTGGCAGCTCCTGCAGGTCAAAGGGGAAGTCGAGCCGGAATCGGGTTTTGAAGAGGGCCGTAATAGTCTCTGAAGGGAAGAATAGCAGAGGGAGGCAGGCCTAGCCTCATGGGCCCCCTACCTGGCACCATCTCGGGCTGCCCTCATCCCCTGGGTGCCCCCCACCTTCATCCCGGTTCCAGACTGCCAAGACCCGGAAGATGAAGGCACTGAAGGTGGCAGCGAAGAAGCCCCGCCAGTAGTTCCGCACCGCGAAGAAGGTGGAGGTGACCTCGATGCTGAAGAGGACACCTGTGAGGGGGACGGAGACCGTCACTTGAGGCCTGGGCTTGGCCTAAGGCCTCAGACCCAGAGAAGAGGGGTCAAGGAGGAGAGGCCAAGGGCAGGGTTGTGGGGCTGGACGGACCTAGGAGCCCTGCCTACCTCCAATAGGTGCCGCAAAGCAGCAGCCCACCCCCACGGCACAGGCGGCAGCCAGCATCTCTGTGTTCCGGGATTCATTCTGGCGAGAGTGGTGGCAAGAGGGGGTCAGCCGTGGGCTCAGCAGCCTCTGCCCCCCACTTCCCCCAGGGTTCCCCTTACCTCATAGATACCCCCAAAGAGGGAGAGGAACTTGCTGAGAAGGGCAGCACACATGCTTGCAATATGCACAAAAGGGCCCTGCGGGGTGGGGCAGGCAGTGAGTTGGGAGGGGGCCCACCCTGACCTTGGCCTGGCCTCCTCTTCCACCAGGAGGGACTCCTTCATTCCCCAACCTGCAGTTACCTCTTTGCCAAGCGGCATCCCGCTGCCCAGCGCGCAGGTCAGCCCAATGACCTTAGCTATAAAGGTCTTGAGTGTGAGGTATTCTTTCAGCACCACTCCCCGCAAGATGGTCTTCATCTCAGGGATGCCAGAGCCTGGAGAGGGAACAGTCTCAGGAGAGGCATTTGGTGCGCCCATTTCAGGGGTCCCACCTATGCCCTCCCCTTCTCTTCTAACATACCGACAGCCTGAGGGGCCAGGATCTGTGTGAATCCGGCTGAGAAAGTGATGAGGACAACAGGGTAGGTGACCCAGGCCAGGTACTGGAGTAAGATGCTAGCGTTCAAACCCCGGGACATCCACTGCTGGGCTGTGGGAAGACGACCTGCTGGACCCCCAGTGCACAGACCCACTACCTGCTTGGCCAGTGGACCACGCTGATATGACAGTCCCAAGGAATACCACATAGAGTCAGGGCACGGGGGAAGGAAAGGGTCCCCGAGGGCATTCACTGGGACAAAGCCCAACCTAGGCAAGAGGGTCACTTGGAGAGGGGACACAAGAAGCTGCACCCTATGGGAGTGGCCGAGAAGATGCCTGAATCTGGGCAGTCAGACTGGCTGGGGAAAGTGGTCAGTGGCCAAGAAGCCAAGATGCCTTCCTCCACGTCTAGATGAGTATGGCATGGACGCAGGAGGTTTCTTCCCAGTCCTCCCCCTGCCAGCTGTCGCTCTCACCTTGCAGACAGGCAGCAATGGCATAGTCCATGGCCCAGCTGACCAATGCCATGAGGAGCCCCAGCAGGACCAGGAAGATCCAATCTTCACCAACCCTGGATACTAGGAACTTGTGGCAGCGGACAGAACAGACTGGATGCAGGGAAGGGAAGAAGGGGGAGGCTGGCACCAAAGTGCTCCTACCCCTTTTATGGCCCCCTCAACTGCCCCCTCCCCCCCATCAGCAGCTCTAATGGCCTCTGCTCCCCTCAGCATAGCACAGCCAGGTCCCCTGCCCCCAACCCAGTTCTCACTGCGGCATCGGGCACAATGGCTCCGTCCATATTCCAAGAGCTCTGGGGCAGCCCGAGGGGAAGGGGGACCTTTCCAGGGTTCAGGCCCTCCCAGGCGAATCCGAGCAGCTTCCTCTTTGGCAAAGGCCCCAAGGTCCTGAGTGTACCGGCCATACATCTGGAGCAACATGGGGGATGGGGGCATTTGAGGTCATGGGCTGAGTGGGAATGCAGGGAGGGTTCTTAGAGCCTCCACTCCCCTTCTCCCAGCCCCCACATTGGATATCCCTCTTGAACGCACAGTTCCCACTCTGGCCCAAGGTGTGGGAACAATGCACATTGCAGACTGTGGGGGCTGTCCTGGCCAGAGTGATGGGGACAGCCAAGGTACAGGGACACAGCTCTGGGGGTGGCAGAATAATCGGTCCTCTTCTCACAGGCCTGGGGCTGGGGCACTGAGGAGGAGTGAGAGGGAAGCCCCAGAAGAGGAAAAGATGGAAAAAACCTGTGGCACAGTCTAAAAGTGGGAGGCGGGAAGGTCAGGGAGTAAGGGATGATCAAGGGCACATGGGCAACAATAAGAGCCTCATGGAGCTTGGGGCAGCTGAGTTGGGCCCAGGAGCAGGCACAGCCCCAATCCTTATCACGTTCCTGCTGGGCCTCTGGCCTGTGACCAACTCAGCTGCACCCCTCCCACCCACCCTAATCCCCTTGTCCCCATTCTCCACTGCCACCCCCACCAGCCTGCCAGCCCAGCTGGGAGTGGAAAGCCTCTTGCCTAGGGTGGAGAGGGCTTGGTGACCTCAGTCCCACTATGGAGCTGCACTGAGCCCAGTGGTGGGTTGGGGGACAGCAGAGGCTGAGGATGGCTGGGCTGTGACTGTGGATGCTGGGGTGATGGGACCAGAGAGTCGCCTGAACCATGGCTAGACCTGCCAAGCTGGGCGTGTGTTGGGGGGCGGGGAGGAGTAGATTCCGGCCGCCACCCGCAGAGCTTCGGGACACAAAGGGCTCCTGTTGGGGCTGGAATGGGGAGGGGAGGAAGGGAGGGAAAGATAGAGACAGAGAGAGGGTGAGAGATAGAGAGTGAGGAAAGGGAAAGCAAAGAGAAGAGAAGAGAGAGAACTAGAGAGGAGAAAGGAAAAGAAAAAAGAGGCAAGGTGAAGGGACAGAGAAGAGAAAGAAGGGGATGAGAGAGGAAGAAGTCGGGAGGAGGAAGAGAACGGAGAGTATTAAGAGGCAAGCACGGTGTAGGAGGAGGGAGGCGAGAGTGGGAGAGAAAGACAAAGGGACAGGATGGGGAAGGGGGGCGGGGGTAGGCTGGAGCACAGAATGCCCGGGACAGAGCTGACCCTGAGAGCTCATTCCAGAGACAGCTGGAAGGGACGGAGATGGAGAGGTGGTGGCTGGTGTTAGGAGGCACCATTTCAGAGGCCAGGTGCCTGGCTTCCTTGACCATGCTCCTATCCTGGTCTGGGCCGATTGACAAATGTCTCCTACCCCATCCCAAGGGTTGGCCCCTTTACCCTTGCTCTATTCCCACCTCTCCCTGTCATCCTGATTCATCCAGCTACTTTCTCCTAACTGGGCACCTCCCAGACTTAGTTACAGCCTCTCCTCCCCAAGACGTTCCCTCCCTGCCACCTTCCTGGGCAAATTCCAGCCCAAGCTGGTAAAAGGAACCAGGGGCACCTTCCTTTCCCTAGGGCTTGGGTCTTCCACCCCAGTGACATGAGGAGGGTCACGTGGCTTCTCAAACACCAAGTAACAATGGGGACGATAAGTCGGCTCAGAGCCCAGGACCCCTGCTTCTAATGAGGTCAGGGGACACACCCAGCAGTGGGTGGGGGCTGGATACCCCACATCAGCATGGACAAAGGTTCCAATTCCCACACCCATTCCTGCTTCACCCACCCTCCCTAATGCTTCTGTCCCCCAGAGTAGCAAGCCACCTTTTTCCAGAGTCAACTGAGGAGCTCCTAGAGCCAACGCTGGGTGTGGAGCCCCCAGAGGTAGGGTCTGGGGCAGACCATCTTTCTACACACTAGATTCTATGCTTAGCATGGTGCCATGCACATGGCAGGGACACAGAGAATGTCTTGGGTGGTGGAAACTTCAATGGTGTGAATGGTGCCGCGGAAGGGGCAGTGGGGTGCTAAGACTTGAGCCCAAGTGGTGAAGGGGAGGAGCAAAGAAAACGTGCATTTTGGGGGGGGTGAGGGGAAGGACACCTGGGACAAGTACCTGGTGTCCTTGTCCTCTGCAGGCCCTCACCCTCAGCCAGAAACCAGCATGCAGTTTTCCATCCCTTCGGCCCTGCAGCCTCAAACTTCCAAGCCTCAGTTTCCCCAGCTCAAAAGGCTGGGACAGGATTAGGGTAGGCCCCTGGTCCTCGCGCTTCCCAGGGTAACCTGGAGCGGCAGTCCCGGAGCGCACTCCTCGGGCTCAGCTCAGCTTCACTTACCAGGGTCTGCTCGTACTGCAGCGCCCGCGGCTCCATCCCTTCCTCCGCCGCCGCGGCCGCCATCTCCGCGCACTGCCCTCTCGCCTCCCTAGGCGGCTCCGGCTCTGTCCTGGACTCGGCTCCCGGCCCGCAGAGTCAGCGCAGGTAGCCGTCCCGTCCCCGCAGCTCGGGAGGCCGAGAGCAGAGTGCGGCGGGTCCCCGGCGGGCGCCGCTGGCGCAGCCTCCCGCTCGCGTCCCCTCCTCGGCGGGCGGGCAGAGGGCGGTGCCCTCTGCGCTGCTCCGCCCGCCGGCCCATCCGGAGGGGACGGCCCAGTCAGGCTGGGGTCCGCGCGGGGCCTCCCGAGAGGCGGCAAAGGGCGCTGGGAAGGCGTAAGCCCGCGCCAGCTCCCTGCAGAGGCCCGGGTCGGAGAGGGGCGCCCGGGAGGACCGGGTCTACTGGCACGTGGAGGGGCCCACCCGGGTTCGCGGTTCCCAGTGCTGAGGCAGGAGGGGCTGCAGACGCCTGAACTCCGTAGGGGTTGGGGCTGGGGGCTGAGGAGCTGTCTACATCGGATTCCTCCGGGTCAGCCCGTTAGGAGCCGCCTCCCCTCTGCCCCTCCGAAGGGACGAGCGGCCCAGACAGGCCCAGGAAGGCCCCTCTGCCCCGTCAGGGGTGAAAAGCAAAGCTGGGAGAATTCGGAGGGGGTTACAGCCGTCTTCCTCATCCTTCCTTTTCTCGGGGCTCCCGTGGGGAGGTGCACTTGGAGCAACCCGGCCTACGGGGTGTGCGGGGGTGGAGGTTGGGGAGGGCGCCGAAAGGGGTAGGCCGGAGGGAAGGGAGCTCCAGGTGCCGAGAAGTCCACTTCTGGGACGCGGGCGTGGGTCGCTTCTCCCTGGTTGGGCCCAAGGAGGAACCAGAGTTGCTGCTTCCATCCCTCCGCTTTGGGGGAACCGCCTGCTGGTGCTCTGGGTTCTCTATCAGGGGCTGAGGAAGGATAGAACAGAAGGCAGAGCGCGCGCAGGGTGGGTGGGCAGCATAGAGATAGTGTGAGAGGAGCGAGGGCAGCGCCCAGGAAACGCACAAGTGTGCGGGACAGCCAGCACCAGAAGGGGCATTTGGGAGGCAGAGGAGGGGCTCAGGGGGCGGGGGCAGTGCCCGGGAAGGGGGGGCCTTGTGATAGAAGCCAGCACCCAGGAGGAAGGGCCAGTGTGAGGAAAGAGCTGGTGTCCAAGGGACAGGGCAGTGCCAGGCTGAAGGGGCACGGAGGGGATCCGTGTCCAGGAGAAGGCAGTGGAGGACTAAGTTGGAGGGGTAATGCCCGGGGGAGGCGGGTCGGGAGCCAGGCTGAGAGGGCGGTGAGGGGGAAGACAGCAGGGCCTGGGGGAAGAGGGCAGTGGTGGGAGGGTGCAGTACGAGGGGAGGGGACAATACAGGCTTTCCTCTTCTCCATAGCGACATCATGGCAAATTCCCAAACTGGACGGATCCGGCTCGGGTTACATCCAGCAGGGCCGAGCCGGCCCAGGCAGGCCCCGGGGTCCTCGGTGCCGGCTGGAGGGGCTGGGCACCTCTGGGGCGGGGTTCTGCTCCACCTGCCCTCGGCGCGGACTGTGCCCTCGGCGGGCACGCATACCGGCGGGGTAGGGCTAGGGCCCGGCTTCTCTGGGCCAAGGATCAAGGTCCCTGCCTGAGTTAGGCCCCCATGCATTCCAATCTTCGGGACCTGGCCTCTGAAGAGGGCGCAGCAGAGCCCCAGCTGAGCGCTAGAACCCGCTTTACAGCCGCGGGAGGTTGGACCTATTGTTTCCCCGCCCTGGGCGGGGCCACCTGGACGTGAGACCCGCCCTCAACGCCGAAGCCTCTCGGGAGCAATCTTTCGGGGCGGAAGTTAAGTAGCCCCGAGCGGCAGTCTTTGGCGGAAGTGGTCGTGGTACCGCTTGTTTGTGCGCATGCGCCACTCGTCTGCCTGCCGCGCCTTCTGGAGCTGCTTTTGCTCTTCTCCCCTCTTCTGCACGCGAGGGGGTGCGCGTACTCCTAGCTGTGGTCGCCCGCTCACCCCTTCTGGTGCTCTCGTGGCCCCCTCGCAATGGCGGGCATCCTGTTTGAGGATATTTTCGATGTGAAGGATATTGACCCGGAGGGCAAGAAGTTTGACCGAGGTAAGTAAGGTACGTAGGGGCGATTTGGAGGAAGGGGCTAACCTCGCGGACATGCCCCTGGACCCCGTGTCCACCCAGCTCTTGTGGCCTGCCCCTACCAGCAGGTCCTGATGTAGGGACCTCCCTCAGGAAACATTTTATGGATGAGAAAAGGGAGACTCCCGAGCTTTCTCTGGCTTCACGCATGCCGTGCCCGGTGCCTGGGTGGCCTTTTGTCATGGTGCTGGCAAACTCCTGGGCATCTTTATAATCGCTACTTGCTCTGTGCTAGACACTGTCTTGTGAGACCAGCCTGGCCAACATGGTGAAACCCCGTCTCTACCAAACATACAAAAATTACAGGCGGGCGCCTGTAATCCCAGCTACTTGGGAGGCTGAGGCAGGAGAATTGCCTGAACCTGGGAGGCGGAGGTTGCAGTGAGCCAAGATCGCACCACTGCACTCCAGCCTGGCGACAGAGCGAGACTCCTTCTCAAGAAAATGAGAGTCCTCATGAGGTGGGTGGTGCTTTCCCCTTTTTTTTCTGAGAGGTAGAGTAATCCACCCAAGGCTTCACAGCGAGTAATCTGACTTCGGAGCCTATATTCTTGTATTACCCTCATAATCCTTGGCGCTTTAAGTCTTCTCTGAGTTAGAGTTAGCTGCTTGGTATATCCCCCCCCTTTTTTTTTGAGACAGAGCCTCACGCCCAGGCTGGAGTGTAGTGGCACGATCTTGGCTCACCACAACCTCCGTCTCCCAGGTTCAAGCGATTCTCTGCCTCAGCCTCCCAAGTAGCTGGGATTACAGACATGCTCCACCACGCCTGGCTAATTTTGTATTTTTAGTAGAGACGGGGGTTTCACCATGTTGGCCAGGCTGGTCTCGAACTCCTGACCTCAAGTGATCTACCTGCCTCGGCCTCCCAAAATGTTGGGATTACAGGCATGAGCCACTCCACTGGCCTACACCTCTTTATTTGGTCATCTATCAATAATTTTCTCTTTGATGTCTCTTTCTTTGCCTGGAGACTCAGATGTTTTTCAAGACAGATACCAGTTCTTATACATCTTGATAACTCCCCTTAGCACAGTGCCTGTCATAGAAAGAGGAAATCTTTGGATGGTTGAATAACTTGCCCAGAGTCAGGTTCTCAGTCATCCAGGCAGGCCTAGAACCGGGTATTATTTGCTGCTGAAGTATCTTTGGTTGTTTTCTGGGGATTACGTTCACTTGCCACAGTTTTTCTCCCCTTTTCCTTCTTGCATGTCTGGTTCTGATTGAGCCTGCATTTCTATGAGAGCAGATGAGAGACCAGTGGATGTAGACTGGGTTAGATTGAGTATTCTGTTGCATACAATTCCACACTGTAGGATCTGCCTTGGGCCTGGCAAAACCTCTGTCACTCTTTTCCTGCTTCTCCCCAGTGTCTCGACTGCATTGTGAGAGTGAATCTTTCAAGATGGATCTAATCTTAGATGTAAACATTCAAATTTACCCTGTAGACTTGGGTAAGTATTCAACACAGACAATAGTAAGAGGCATTTTGCTGCTTCTGCTATTCCTCACTCTCTGGTATTGCTGTTATTTTCAGGTGACAAGTTCCGGTTGGTCATAGCTAGTACCTTGTATGAAGATGGTACCCTGGATGATGGTGAATACAATCCCACTGATGATAGGCCTTCCAGGTGAGGGAGTGGAGAAGGTAATACTTGAAATATGCCTTGAGGACTAAGTAGATAAGTGATGTAGAATGACTCTTCTTTAATTCCTGGAATAAATGATGATCAGCAGAATCTGAGTAACCTTAAGGAAATTTCTGCACTTAAGAATTCAAACAGGCCACACACTGTGGCTCACACCTGTAATCTAAGCACTTTGGGAGGCCGAGCAGGAGGATTGCTTGAGTCCAGGAGTTCAAGACCAGCCTGAGCAACATAGCGAAATCTCACTGCTACAAAAAAAAAAAAGAAAAAAAGAAGAAAAAAAAAAAAGGCCGCACATGTTGCCATATGCCCGTAGTTCCAGCTACCTGGGAGGCTGAGGTGGGAGGATTGCCTGAGTCCAGGAGGTTGAGGCTGCAGTGAGCCATGATTGCGCCATGGCACTCCAGCCTGGGCGACAGAGTGAGACCCTGTCTCAAAAAAAAGAGAAAAAAATTCTAACAACCAGGTGTTTATCTGTAACAGTGATTACATGCTTGTGAGTTGTAGCCTTTTGAAAGCTGAGGAGGTGACTGCTGAGTGACCTAGGCTATGTGGGTCTTGTGTCTTGGGAGGGAGCTTGGTGTGATGGAAAGACTTTGGCACCCCACTTGTGTTCATTTCTCGGCTCTATCACTTACTTGTTGAGTAACCTTAATCTCCTTCAGCCTGTTTCCTCATCAGTAGAATAGAGATGGTCATGCCTAGCTCACGGGGTTGCCATGAGGACTAAATGACATCATGTTTGTTTGTAATGTGCCTGTTTTTTTTTTTGTTTTTTTTTTTTTTTTAGATGGAGTCTTGTTATGTCGCCCAGGCTGGAGTGCAGTGGCTCAATCTCGGCTCACTGCAAGCTCCGCTTCCTGGGTTCACACCATTCTCCTGCCTCCCGAGTAGCTGGGACTACAGGCGCCTGCCACTATGCCCGGCTAATTTTTTAATATTTTTAGTAGAGATGGGGTTTCACTGTGTTAGCCAGGATGGTCTCGATTTCCTGACCTCGTGATCTGCCCGCCTCAGCCTCCCAAAGTGCTGGGATTACAGGCTTGATACACCGCGCCCAGCTGACCAGTAACCATTTTTAAATGGGATTTTTTATATTGTTAATTACTGTCAAGAATAACTTTGCTGCTATTGCTCCACAGGGCTGACCAATTTGAGTATGTAATGTATGGAAAAGTGTACAGGATTGAGGGAGACGAAACTTCTACTGAAGCAGCAACACGCCTGTAAGTTACATAATCTTATGAGGTTCTTTTCCCTCTCTCTGTTCTGAGACTTTGAGCTATGCTCCTGCTTCCTCTTTTGGGTCCCTCTCCTCAGGCACCTCAGACCTAGGTGGGAACTAGAAAGAAGTGGTTCTGAGAGCAGTTTCTGGTCTGAAATGTAGACTGCCCTTTGTCAGGCCCTCCTGGCCCAGCGGTCTAGATGAGAAACTGGTTATCTCACTGTGTAAAGTGCAAAGGAGACTTGCTTCTCCAGAAACAAATGTAGCATTAAGTGATTATACTATTAGGCTGTGTGTGTGTGTGTGTGTGTGTGTGTGTGTGTGTGTGTGTGTGTTTTGCTACTCTGTAACCCAATCCCTAGTTCCTTGGTTTTCCTGTCCAGCTATTTTTTCTTTTCTTTAAAATCTTATTAAAACAATATGTGCTTTTTGTAAGCAATTTGAAATGCGGAAGAGTAATGTGAAGAAGAAAAAAAAAAGTCACCTGTAATTCCATACCCAGAGATAACCTTTTACATAGCCTTTTTTGCATATCCTGGTGTTCTGTTTTTTCCTTTGAGACTGTAGTGTTTATTGTGTTTTCTTCTGCTCTTTTTGCTTAACATTATGTAAAACATGTTTCCCCATGTTAGTGTAAAGCTTTTCTTAAATGTTTTAATAGTTGCATAACATTTCAGTAAGTGGATACATCTTGATTCATTTGACCATTCCCCTGATTTAGGGCATATAGGTGTTTTCCACCTTTGCTAATATAAGGAACAGTGCCTTGCACATATCTGTACATTGATCTTTGTCAGAATTTTGGTTCCTAGTGACAAAACAGTAGAAAGATGCCTCTTCTCTTTCTTAGGCTGAGATGGAGAGCTGCTGAGTAGCAGTGCTCCAGACTCATGGGATGGGGCCTTCTGTTTCAGCTCTGCCTATGTGTCCTATGGGGGCCTGCTCATGAGGCTGCAGGGGGATGCCAACAACCTGCATGGATTCGAGGTGGATTCCAGAGTTTATCTCCTGATGAAGAAGCTAGCCTTCTGAACTTCGCAGAAGCCAGCCTTGCTGCCTAGTCACTCAGGTCATTGGCATTGTTCAAGCCTGAGTGGCAGCCAGTCTTGCTCACCTGTTGAGGAGGGGCTGGCTCACTGTCCACTGTGGTGGCATCTTTAACTGGCCTGCACTCAAAGGGAAACTGACTCGCCTGTGAAAGACACAGTGGGAAAGCTGCAAATGAATCGGAAGCTTTGTGTATATGATTTTTAAATTAAACGTTACTTTTTCAGACTGCCCCTCCCCTTTTTGTAAAAAGTTCATTTACTGTAAAATCATTTTTTGCAATTTGTCTGTGGTGTACTGTTTCTGGCCCACAGCCAGCTGATCACTTGTCAATGTAGGATCTATTCCAGCCTTTTGGTATCTGGGTTCAGGGTTATCTCAGTCTCCTGGCTGACTGTTCTCAACATTTATCCTCCAATGCGGTTTTCGGTTTGGGAGACAGTGTTGTACTTTTGGCTCCTGAGGGTACCCCAGGCCCAAAAGATACCACCCATTTGGCGCAGAATTTTGAATTGGCAAGGAGCCCTGCTCGGGTCCTTCCAGCACTTTCAGGCTTTAGGAAGTCAGTTCACGCTGACTTGAATGAGTCACTTGCATAGTCTAGAAATGTTCATTATTTTTATGGAAGATGTGCGCAGAGGCTTTTAGCCTTTTAGGCATGAGAGATGACTATGAAGAGAGTAGGAGGAGAGGACTTGTTGGTTCTGGAAGCAGCTGGAGGAGCTGGCTCTCTGCTCTGCATTCCAGTGGTGACCTGGGAAGGGAGGGTAAGTGGAAGTGGACAGGGCAGCAATACCAATGAAGCTGGCGGGCCAGAGCCAGGACAATGTAGCGGCCTGACTACAGTCACTAACTTATGAGTAGGGGAAGAAAAACATTAAGGAAATGGCTCTGATGATAAGGACTCCAGCATGTGAGCTGCCTCTTCAGGCTGGCATTAGAGGTCTTTAGGAAAGCATAAGGGGTTCTGTTTTCCCCTAGGAAGTTTAGGGTAACAGTCCAAAAAAGATTCTCTGTGTATTAAACAGTTGTCTGTTTGATCTGGTTTTGCCTGGGAGCTGGTCCCCATGCTGGGATACCTGGGGTATTTCCTTCCCCATCATTTTCAGGTCTTTACGTGAGGTGTTAGAAATCGTATTTAGGGAACTGAGTTGAAAATGAATGGCCTCAGCAGGGAGGAGGAAGAGGTGTTTCTTTTACCTTACTATGGAGTAGGGGGAGTAGATGTACTGGGGGTTGGGATGAATTTTTATGAAATCTTAGAACCTTTCCATGGGGTGGGTTTTTTTGTGGGGTTGGAGAATGACAAATGAGAGAGAGATGAACGAATTACCAGTAATAGTTTGTAGGTTATCATAGATGGTCCTGGTGGTCGTGGGGTAGGAGAAGAAAGAACTGGTATAGCGTTGAATAGGAATAGGAGTGTTCTGGTTGTAATTGTTTTTTTTGTGTTAGTGGGAAGAAGGGATGGGACCAACCAGACTGATTTGGGAATGGATTAGATTTGTAATAGGGCAGGTAAGTTCATACTGGAGAAGTCCATGAGTTATTTGCATTTGCCCACAAGTGGAGTAAGTCAAATGCCAATACCAGATCCTGGTGACATTTGCAGTTTTGCCTTTCTTTCTCCTTCCTTCCTTCCTTCCTTCCTTCCTTCCTTCCTTCCTTCCTTCCTTCCTTCCTTCCTTCCTTCCTTCCTCCCTCCCTCCCTCCCTCCCTCCCTCCCTCCCTTCCTTCCCTCCTCTCTCTTCCTTTCCTTTCTTTTCTTTCTTTTTTTTTTTTTTTTTTTTTTTTGATGGAGTCGTCTCGCTCTGTCGCCCGGGCTGGAGTGCAGTGGCCAGATCTCAGCTCACTGCAAGCTCCGCCTCCCGGGTTCCCGCCATTCTCCTGCCTCAGCCTCCCAAGTAGCTGGGACTACAGGCGTCCGACACCTCGCCCGGCTAGTTTTTTTTGTATTTTTAGTAGAGACGGGGTTTCACCGTGTTAGCCAGGATGGTCTCGATCTCCTGACCTCGTGATCCACCTGTCTCGGCCTCCCAAAGTTTCACTCTTGCTGCCCAGGCTGGAGTGCAATGGCATGATCTTGGCTTACTGCAACCTCCGCCTCCCGGGTTCAAGCGATTCTCCTGCCTCAGCCTCCCAAACAGCTGGAATTACAGGCATGCGCCACCACACCCAGCTAATTTTGTATTTTTAGTAGAGACGGGGTTTCTCCATGTTGGGCAGTCCGGTCTCGAACTCCCAGCCTCAGGTGATGCACCACAATGCCCAGCTAATTTTGTATTTTTTAGTAGAGATGGGGTTTCTCCATGTTGGTCAGGCCGGTCTCGAACTCCTGACCTCAGGTGATCCGCCTGCCTCGGCCTCCGAAAGTGCTGGGATTACAGGTGTGAGCCGCCACACCTGGCCCTGCAGTTTTGCCATTCTTGTCTCTCATCCGTCTGTGCTGGGAACCCATCATTCTTTGGTCCCATTGGTGTATCGTATCCTAGGTGCTGACACTTTCATGTGCTATAAAGTGTTTCATTTGATTATTAAATTTAACCTAGCTCAGTATGTCAGTAAGTTAGTTTCCACTTAGCATTCCCTTGACTGCATGCTGGAATTTGTAGTGTGAATGAACTATTTATCTTCTATGCAGAAACTGACAGCATTTGAGATTTGGACAACATTTTTGAGCTTTGTGCATTTGTTGATTCCTTCTCTAGGAAAAACTATTCGGTCCATGAAGGGAGAGAGGGACATGGGGAGATGTCTAAATTGGTCACCTCCACCAAGAACTTTGGTTTTCTACTCAGAGCTCTTTTTTTTTTTTTTTTTTTTTGAGATGGAGTTTCACTCTGTTGCCCAGGCTGGAGTGCAGTGGCGCGATCTTGGCTCACTGCAACCTCTGTATCCCAGGTTCAAGACTACAGGCGTCTGCCACCATACTTGGCTAATTTTTCATATTTTCAGTAGAGACAGGGTTTCATCATGTTAGCCAGGATGGTCTCGATCTCCTGACCTCGTGATCTGCCCGCCTTGGCCTCCCACAGTGTTGGGATTACAGGCGGGAGCCACCGCGCCTGGCCTCAGAACTCTAATTGTTACTACTTAAGGATTTGTATGTCTTTCCCAGTAAATAGAATCATTAAATGACATATAGGACTGTGTACCACACTGGGGAGAGTATGGACCCTAGAATGAGGTTGGACTAGGGTGTTTCTTCTGCCCATAGGGTGTGTAACCACTGATAACTCACCTGGCTTCTCTGAGCCTCAGTTTCCTCATCTCTAAAATAGAAAAGGTAATACCTGCCTTACAGAGTTGTGTGAATGTTACGAAAGGTAAGGTACACAAGGTTCCTAGCGCACTGCCTTACATTCTACTGCTTTGGAATGCCTTTGGTGACCCTGCGGTATTTGTGGCCGTGTTTGGGTTTCTGGGTTCCTGGCTCCTCTACCTCCATGGTAGCCTTTCCTTCCTCAGGGGTGAGGGAGAGCAAAAAGCTTCCACTAGTTTTCCTACAGGAATCTCTGGCGGTAGCAGGTTGACTTTTGCAATGGAATTTGTGTTTTTGTACAACATAAACCTCCTTTTCCTGAGCACCAAGGCAGCACTTATTTGCAAAAACCCATAAGCCTGACTCCTTTTTAGAGATCTCCTAGCAGAGTTTATGGTGGTCACACAGGGCTGCTTTTTAGATGCATTTGTGGGAACTGGGAAATGAGCCTTCAACTTGTACTTGACTTGTACTTGTTTTCCTGCTGTGTGAGCTCAAGGAGCCTGACTCATGCCACTTCCTGCACTTCCCCCTGACCTCCACAGGAGGGAGGCAGGCGTCCATGCCTGGCAAAGCCTCCTGCTGAGCTGCCAAAGCTCTAGCTGTTTGCTCAGCTGTCACATCCAGGTCCTGTCTTGACTGAACTGTCTACACAGCTTTACCTGGGGTGTGAGGCTCTCCAAGGCTTCCTGTTAGCTTTTTTGTTGGGGGTGGCAGGGTGAGGGGGATCTATTGCCGCTCTCGAAGAACATGTTTCCCTTGTTTTTCAGGGAGCTTTTGGGTGCTCTCATTTATTCCTTATACAAGCTCAGTTTTGTCTATTGTATAGGGACAGCATCTCTGAGAGGGAGCTTATTCATTTCTCAAGAGGAAAGATCTGTTAAGAATGTGGGATCAGAGTCCCACTGAGAATGATAGTAAAGGGGATGGGGGCGTTGGAAGGCCTTGAACTTGAAGCAAAGGAAATTACCCTTTCTCTGTTTTCTGATGCAAGACCTTTTCTGATGCAAGGTCTCTCCCTCTCTTCAAATGCCAGGCCAGCCCAGGCCTTTGCAGAATTGTCATAGAAAAAGAGCACATAGAGAACCAGTGAGTTGCAAGTTTCTGCAGAAAATAGACCAAAGATCTAGCTGCTCTGATGAATATTGTTGATAGCTTAAAAAATAGCTTCTGAAGGTTTATAATGTACACTGAAAAGTGATTCCCTTTTCAGTCCTGTGTATCCCTTTTACCAGGGCTTTGGGTTTCAGGAGAAAGTAGCAAATCTTGTCCAGTTGTCTCCCAGGGGCTCCCTGCAGGGAAGGGAGCTGTACATGAGACAATGCTGATGTCAGCAGTGTCTGAGAACCTTACCCTTCCTGAGACAGATTCTGGGAGTGGGTGTGGGATGTGTTTAGAAGAGGGCTGGTAGGGGTGGGTGTTGGAGCAGAAGGGTCAGGAAGCAGGGGGTGGAGCTGGACCACAGGGGAGGGCAAGGTGGGTGGAAGAGGGAAGAGTGTGTACTGTCCAGTAGGGGGATGGGTTGGGGAAGGAGAATATCCAGGCTGGAGTTTGGGTGGCAGGGAGCCTGTGTCTGATGTTCCTGGGGAAATGTCCGGGGCTCCTAGGGTCCTGCGTGAGGGTCCAGGAAAGAGTCCACGAGTTCCATTCAAGAGTTCGTGTATCTTGTTCAGGTATCCGGGGATTTGGTCCAGGGACCTGGAGGTTTGGTTCAGCAGACCAGGAATCTTGGCTCTGAATCCCTGCTGCCGCTTCTGAAGTCCAGAGCCAGTAGTTCTGGCCGAGGCAGTGAAGTTTGTCTCCAACAATCCAGAAGTCCTGTTTGGGAGCTCGTTCAGTGTGAGGACTAGAGAGGTTCTGCTGGGGACAGCTGTGGTGGGTGGGGCCCGCCTGACGCAGAGGGTGGGCCCTCCTACAAGCAGCAGGAAACGCACCTTTCCTCGGAGCAGGTGTTGGAAGCTCAGGAAGATGGCATTGGGATCCTTGTGAGCTGTAGTCCTGCCCTGTGGAGGAAGCTGAGGGCAGAGGATGGTCCTGAGGCCGAAGACCAGGGCCAGATCTCAGGCCTCCCTTGTCTAAGTAGGAAAAACAGGATACCAGCACCCAGGCATTGTGGCTGGCAGGGAGCACTCTTAGTAGATCAACTCTTCTGCCCTTGAGCTCCCTGGAAGACCCCTTCTTCCCTCAGGTCTTCTAGGGGGACTGAGTCAGAAAAGAACAGTTTCTACAGATCCCTTGACTGGGGACCTACCTGGGTTCCAAGGAGGCTCTGCAGGACCCCAAGGAGGAGACGGACCTGTCCAGAAAGCTGCCCCAGGAGGGATGAGAGGCAAGTGGGTCCCAGTTGTCCCCGTGCTGCCATCACTCCCTCCAGCAGAAGGGTCACTGCTCCCAGAATGTCCTGTGCCTTGGTCTCCTCCTGAGAAAGAGATGGAAGACAGAAGCGCACTGCCTCAAAGGGCACACTAATAGCGGGTGGGGAACCTGTAGGAGTAGCCAGCAGAGTGAATCATAAGGGCTGAGAATTGGACAGGACCAAGGTCCCACCCAGGGCAGGAATTCCTTCACAGTATCCCGACAACTGGTCATCAGCCTCTGCTTCAAAAACTCCAGGGTCCGCTAGTCTAGCCTGGTCTTCAACTTGGTTTCAGTGAGAAGAGCTCCTTATTTTCTTATGTTGCTGAAATCTGCCCTGTTATAGCTTTTACCTCTTGGTTCTAGTGCTGCAAATTTACTCTTTCTGCTGCAAAACCTTAGGATCATTTGATTTTTAAACTGAATGAAGGCCGGGTGCAGTGGCTCACGCCTGTAATCCCAGCACTTTGGGAGGCTGAGGCAGGTGGATCACCTGAGGTCAGGAGTTCAAGACCAGCCTGGCCAACATGGTGAAACCTCATCTCTACCAAAAATACAAAAATTAGCTGGGCATGGAGGTGGGCAGCTGTAATCCCAGCTACCTGGGAGACTGAGGCAGGAGAACCGCTTGAATCAGGGAGGCTGAGGTTGCAGTGAGTTGAGATCGTGCCACTGCATTCCAGCCTGGGGGATAGAGTGAGACTCCATCTCAAATAATAAATAATAATAAATAAATAAACTAAATGTAGATATGAGACTCTATCATAATGATCATAAGGATGAAAAGAAAGGACTAAAAGGGACCCGTAGGAACTGCCCTTCTTCCCTGACTCAGTATTGAGGGAAGAAGAGATGCTAGGGCTCTTGAGGATAGACTTTAGTTTTTTAAATTATTGCTCATAAAACATGCTTCTGGTCTCTTACTATTCAGGCTGCTGCTTTCTGGACACATGTTAGTTTAATATGGTCTCTCTTAATAAATTAGCATATGTCTTCAGGGGGATGTCCAGTGTTCAGGCCAGTATATTTAAGTGTAGTCCACTCAGAATAGAGTTCTCTAGGAGCATTTCCACAATGGGGATGCTAAACATCGAACAGAAAAGAATTACTAGCTTTAAGAACAGCTGCTTCAGTAATGTTACATGGCAAGTTTGGGGGCAATTTAATTCTTTCAGATCCTTTTCATAGGAAGTGCTAGGGCCAGAGGCTTAAATGATGGAAGCAGGGGATTATGACCTGAAAGCTGGCATAGGACTTTACTCGTTAATTTACACATGTAGAACTTTTTTCTTTTTCTTTTTTTCTTTTTGAGATGGAGTTTTGCTCTTGTCGCCCAGGCTGGAATGCATTGGCATGATCTCGGCTCACTGCAACCTCTGCCTCCCAGATTCAAGCAACTCTCCTGCCTCAGCCTCCTGAGTAGCTGGGATTACAGGCATGCACCACCATGCCCGGCTAATTTTGTATTTTTAGTAGAGATGGGGTTTCGCCATGTAGGCCAGGCTGCTCTCAAACTCCTGACCTCAGCTGATCCACTAGCCTCGGCCTCCCAAAGTGCTGGGATTACAGGCGTGAGCTCCTGGCCCACATGTAGAATTTTTTTTTTTTTTTTTTTTTTTTTTTTTTTTGAGGCGGAGTCTCGCTCTGTCGCCCGGACTGGAGTGCAGTGGCCAGATCTCAGCTCACTGCAAGCTCCGCCTCCCGGGTTTACGCCATTCTCCTGCCTCAGCCTCCCGAGTAGCTGGGACTACAGGCGCCCGCCACCTCGCCCGGCTAGTTTTTGTATTTTTAGTAGAGACGGGGTTTCACCGTGTTAGCCAGGATGGTCTCGATCTCCTGACCTCGTGATCCGCCCGTCTCGGCCTCCCAAAGTGCTGGGATTACAGGCTTGAGCCACCGCGCCCGGCCAGAATTTTATATCTCTGTTATTTCACCTTGTTTTTGACCTAGTCTTTCAGTGATTTGAATCTTGATTCAGTCTTTTGTTATTTTAGCGGTACTTCCCAGCTTTGTGTCATCTGTGAATGACATATGAGTCTTACTTCTTCATGCCAATTTAAGAAGATTGAATGGGAATAGGTCAAAGGCATGGCCATGAGTGATTTCTCTCCAGCTTTTCATGGTGTTCAGCTTCAAATCTATTCACATATTGGACCTGCAAGCCATCATCTTATCCACAGGCTATCATTATAGGTGAATGTAGATTGGGTTAGGGTGGCCAAGCTGAAGGTGAGATATTTTTAAAAAGCTCAAAAATGTTGGAGAATCCATGGGAAGCAGTAGGAAACTGAAGACAGGACTTAGGGAAGCCAAGGTTAGGAACGGCTTTCTTACCATCTGGGTTTTCCATTCTCCCAAGCTAAAGTCCACAGCAGGCAGCAGGACAGGTGTGGGCAAAGGGTTAACCTCTGGGCACAGGCTCTGTTGAAAAAGATTGTTGGGGGGAGAAGGGAGCTGAAATAGGGCTACGGTAGCCTAGTGAGAAGGGTAGTCCTCCATGAGTACTACGTCTAGATGAGAGCTTTTAAATGATGGCTGTATTGCAAAGATTAATCCTTGTCAAGGAGTGTGATCAGTAGGTGGTGACAATATGGGAAGAATAGTCATTGGCTCAAGGAGTTAGAGGAAGTGGTATCTTCCCGGGAGTATGGGTGTCTTACCAGTTAACGCGGATAAAGGGGATAATGATGGGAGTTCTCACCAGTCTGCTGTGAAGGACATGGGAGTCACGAAGCAGTTTACTGAGGACTCGGGGGTCACAGGCAGGAGGAGCCGGGCTGGACAGAGTTAGCCTTGCAGTTAGGAGAAGCATGACCACGAGGAGCAATTCTTAGATGAGGAGAGGTGAGGTTGAAAGATGAGGAGGAAATCATTGTCAGCTGGTATTCCAGGAATTCCCATTCAGGACCCAGACCCGAAATCCAGGGAATCCACCCCTCAGACCCCTTATTTTTGAGAGAATGGGTTCCCCCAGCTCCCTGCCCCTGCAGTGTGTCTCCTTTCTCTCTCCCTTTCTGTCATGTTTCCATCTGGCCCTAGCCCCTCAAGAGTGTTCTCACCAGTCAGCTCCATTCTGGCCGGGGTGTCTGGCTGGCGTGGCTCCCTGTTTGGGGCCTCTCCCCTGAATCCTTCCTGGGGCCATGGAGGCGGCTTGGGCTCTTGCACTTCTGGGCAGAGTAGGGTGGGTCAAAGGCGGGCCAAGGATGAGGAATCTATCCTGAAAGTGGCAAGAAGAGTGAACATTTAACCGAGTTTCTAGGAAGAGACTGCCTGGCAGGGAGAACAGATGCTGGGGAGGGCTTGAGATGCTGACCAGCCTGGAACTGCCAAAGGCCTGACTTCTCTCACATTTTCTTGTGATGAAAGCATATGGTGCGCCGGGTGCAGTGGCTCACGCCTGTAATCCCAGCACTTTGGGAGTCCAAGGTCAGGAGTTCGCGACCAGCCTGACTAACATGGTGAAACCCTGTCTCTACTAAATACAAAAAAATTAGCAGGGCATGGTGGCATATGCCTGTAATCCGAGCTACTTGGGAGGCTGAGACAGAAGAATCGCTTGTAC
This sequence comes from Rhinopithecus roxellana, assembly GCF_007565055.1. NCBI lineage: Eukaryota > Metazoa > Chordata > Mammalia > Primates > Cercopithecidae > Rhinopithecus > Rhinopithecus roxellana. Next base: position 130,758,073 of record NC_044549.1, on the reverse strand, counting down.
CTGGGAGGTGGAGGTTGCCATGAGCTGAGATCCCGCTATTGCACTCCAGCCTGGGCAATAAGAGCGAAACTCCGTCTCAAAAAAAAAAAAAAGAAAGCATATGGTGTCTCCTTTTTGTCAGGCCTCCTCAGTGAATCTGACATGGATTTGGTGCCGCCTACCCCTGCTGAGAACAGCAGGACATGGTATGTATACACACATATCTTAATTGGCCTTAAATTCTGAGTAACCTTGGTTGTTAGGTCAGAGAAAATCTGGGATGGGGATAGAGAAGGAAAGTATTGTGGCTTCAGCCTGGAGAAGAGAGTGGAAAATGGGATGCAGGGCCCGGGTGAGGAATTGGCAAACATGCACAATATGTTGAGGGGTAACTTTTGCAGTGGGGAGTGGGGCTGGGGTGGGACAAACTGCACAAAGCTGTAACTGGGACCACTTAGAGGTCAGGATTAAAGGGCAGTATGGGAGACATTAACCTCTATTCTTTCCCTATGTACCCCCACACATAAAGCCTCTGGAGCTTTTCTTTGGACTCCAAGTCTTGAAATACTCCATTATCTGAGCTCAAGAGATGGGCTAACAGTCCTGGGACTTCCTTCCTGAGACCAGCTACCCAGGAAGGGGCACCTGCTGGGTGATGCCCACCTTAGGGGCTTACTTGCCTTAGGCGCCCACTAACATATCTGTCTCATAGCTCACACCTGCCTCCCTGCCCCCTTGGCAGAACCCCTTCCGGTTCCTTCACAGGACCCCCCACATGGCTTCCTCCTCCTTTCACAAGTTGTGCAAAGAGGCTTGCACCTGATTCAATATTGGGATTTCCTGTAGGTCTGTCAACATGCATGGGCCCTCCTCCCATTACCCTCTCCTTGCGCCCTGGCTCGCCTAGCCCAGCTTCCCTAGCGCCAGATTCAGAACCTTAAGCTAACAAGGAATGACCAGCTAAGAATGGGGATTGGGGATGTGTCCATCTTAGTACTGTGTTCGCTAAGCCCGAAGTGCAGCTCCCTCTCTTATTTTCTCCCTGGGCTCATGTACCCTTTCCTTAGGGCCAGCCAGGGCTGTGCTGTATTCCACCAAGTAAGTGATCAGTCCCTCAGAAACCAGCACCCCACCCCCTACCCCTGCTCTGCCCTGCTCCTCCCATTCTGGGAAGGCTACACTCTTCTCGACAAAGGTCAGTGCCTGTAGGTTCCAGTTTGCCTGCCCCTCCCCCAGCTGGGAGACCATTTCTCTTTGCTGTCCTTTATACCCTCACATAACCCCACACCCTGCTGGCCACTCACCAGGTGGATAAGGGCTCCAGGACCCAAGTGCACAGCAGGCAGCCCTCTGGGGAGCAGATGGGTTGGAAGACATGTGGCGGTGGGGCAAAGCCCCTCCACAGCAGCAGGTCACACGGCTGCCTGGGCCACTTCTGCCCAATCAGAGGAGGGAACCACCAGACACTGGCGAAGGCCCCCGGAAGTGACGCCTTCTCTTCCCTGGAGCCCCTGCCTGGACCAGGGTCCACTCCTCCACCCACACACACCCTGGAGAAGACTTGGATAGGGGGATTCATCTTTTCCTGGACATGGGCAACCTGGGACCTGGAGGGGGACAGGAGCAGAGGTTTTTTTCCAGGAGGAATCTGGCAGGACATTTGTGTCACTGGGGAAGAAGCCCAGAGGTCTTGTTTTAGATTGGTGGGGTTTTCACTTCCTGGCTATCCAAATTTCTTTTCCCTGGACATCACACCTGCTGCTGAAATCCAACAGGACACTTGCTTTCCTGTTTTTCTTTCTATAACCCCCTAGGGAGTCCTGTCTTGTTATTCCCCTTTTTGAAGTGGGAATACGGATAACTGCCCACATGAGAGAAATCTCCTGTTATAGGCTGGTGTTATGGGGAAAGGGTTTAGACCGGTTGAGAGAACTGTCAGGTGCGGGGCACTGTATGTGCACGCATGTACCGGGTTAAGCCTGGGCTTAGGTGCTGGTCTGCTGGGGTCTAGTGACTTGGAGGGCTACACACACAGCTCTCTGTGCATGGGGCCCTCCTTTGCTTTTTCTGTCTCCCTCTTCCATCTACCGTTCCACATGTGACAAGAGGAATAACCAGCCCCATGTGTCCCTGTCTTAGGAAAGACAGCTGCTGGACCTCCCCCGCAAATACCTCCCTGCTGCCCCCCCCTTTCCTTTGGCCCTGGCTCTAGCTCCTTTGCTTTCTTCCCAGACCCAGTCTCCCCACAGTCTCTGTCCTCAGGGGCATCCCGGCCTGACCTTGTTCCCATCATCCCCCTGTCGCCTAGAACTTCCTCAGGCTCTCTCCTGTTCCTCCTCCCCAAGGATGGGCATGTCTGCTGAGAAGTGTGGCCTAGATCCTGGAATTTTCCCGACCAGCCAGATGAGATGTCTCCCAAGATTAGGAAGGAGGGTGCTGGGATAGCTGGGAGGATAGTGGGTGTGTGTGGGTGGGAGAGACAGGGAGGCAGGCATGACCACGGAACCAAGAGAAAGGAGGCTGGGAGTGGGTTGGAGAGGCAGAGGGTCCCTTGCGTGAAGGAAGGGGGTGAGGAAGCAAGAGGGGATGGTCGAATGGGCCTGAGGATAAGTTACAATGAGAGAGAGACACTGTCATTCCACAGAAAGGGGAATGCTGCCGGTCCGTGTCCTGGGTAACACAAGAATGAGGAGCGACCTCAGAGAGGAGGTAGGGAGGCAGGCTAGGCAATGAAAGAGGGTGGTGAGGGTTTGAGGGGCGCTGTGGGCCAGGCAGGGGGAGATCGGCTGATGGGCCTTTCCTGTACGTTGTCATATTTAAAGACAAGTCTTCATCCTTCGGGCGGAACCGGGTCCTGCTCACTGAACGGTCCAGGCCTCAGGCCTAGCCTCTGCCCCTCCCTGGCCTGAGGCTCCCCTCCTGGGCTGGACACCGACCTCCTGGTCCAGCCGCCCTGTGGCCGCCAGCAGCGGGGGGCTCCGGGCCCGCCTCTCCTCCCCCTCTTCGCGCCCCCTGGTCCCTCCCCTCCCCCTCCCCCGCTCCCCCTTCCCCTCCCGCTCCTCCCTCCTCCCCTGCCCGGTCCCAGCCCCTCCCTCCCCTCCCCCACCCGCGATCCGGGCCGCTGCTGCTGGGCCGGACCCCCCGGGCTCAGCCCGGCCCCTAGCCGAGCTGCCGCCGCCGCCCCGTTTGCTGAGGAGGAGGCCCCCGGCCGGGGCGTCGGGCGCGGGGCATAAAACGGGCCGGAGCCGGCGCCCGGGGCAGTAGAGCCGCGTACGGCCCGGGTCAGCGCCCGACCGCCCGCGCTCCTCCCGGCCGCTCCTCCCGCCCCGCCCGGCCCGGCGCCGACTCTGCGGCCGCCCGACGAGCCCCTTGGTGCACTGCCCCGGCCCCGGCCCCGGCCCCCTCCCGCCGCACCGCCCCCGGCCCGGCCCTCCGCCCTCCGCACTCCCGCCTCCCTCCCTCCGCCCGCTCCCGCGCCCTCCTCCCTCCCGCCTCCCCAGCTGTCCCGTTCGCGTCATGCCGAGCCTCCCGGCCCCGCCGGCCCCGCTGCTGCTTCTCGGGCTGCTGCTGCTCGGCTCCCGGCCGGCCCGCGGCGCCGGCCCTGAGCCCCCCGCGCTGCCCATCCGTTCCGAGAAGGAGCCGCTGCCCGTTCGGGGAGCGGCAGGTAGGTGGGCGCCCGGGGGAGGCGCGGGCGGAGATATGGGCTCGGGGCGAGTCCGCGCCAGTCCGGAGGGGGCGCGGGGCGCAGGTGGCTCGGCGCGGCGGGCGGCCCGGAGGGTGGGCGGGGGCTGAAGGGCGCGGTGCCCGGGACCCGGGACCCGCGGACAGCCCCCAGGGCGGCACACAGCGCGAGCTGGGCAGCGGCCTCCAGCCAAGCCCGTCCCCGCAGGCTGCTCCTTCGGCGGGAAGGTCTATGCCTTGGACGAGACGTGGCACCCGGACCTGGGGGAGCCCTTCGGGGTGATGCGCTGCGTGCTGTGCGCCTGCGAGGCGGTGAGTGCGCCCCGCAGCCGGCCCGGGCCCTGACTGGTGGGGAGCGCAAGTCGCGCGGACGTCGGAGTGCTGAGAAGGAGCCCAGTCGGCAGACGTTGGGGATATTTTTCTGGTGGAGGAAGGGAAATCAGCCCCTTCAAGTCTTAGGTGCTGTTACTGATCGCCCACTCTGTGTGAGGCCCTGTGCCAACTCCGTTTCGTTCCCAGCTCACCTAACTCCCATGGCAGCCTTGCTAGATAGCGAGAGTATTATTATCCCCATTTTCCAGACAGGGACCTTGAGGCCCAGAGAGACGAAGTAGCTTGTCTAGGGTCACGCAGATTGTAAGTGGCAGAGCTGGCTGACTCTGCGGGACATCCTTGCCTGGGGGTCTCATCAGTTGGCTTCTTGCGCTCACTTGGGTTTCCCGCCTTTTCCGGGAGCAGCCTCAGTGGGGTCGCCGTACCAGGGGCCCTGGCAGGGTCAGCTGCAAGAACATCAAACCAGAGTGTCCAACCTTGGCCTGTGGGCAGCCGCGCCAGCTGCCGGGACACTGCTGCCAGACTTGCCCCCAGGGTAAGGCTTGCTCCGCCCTGCGGGGAGGGAGGCAGGGCCAAGGTACTGGGTCCTGGGCCACTTGGATGGGGCTTCGGACTGGCCCTTCCCATGGCCAGCTGAAGCCCGTGTTCTTACCCCGCCCCCTGCAGAGCGTAGCAGTTCGGAGCGGCAGCCGAGCGGCCTGTCCTTCGAGTATCCGCGGGACCCGGAGCATCGCAGTTACAGCGACCGCGGGGAGCCAGGCGCTGAGGAGCGGGCCCGTGGTGACGGCCACACGGGTAGGGGGCTGGCGAACAGCGGGGTTGTGGTTGAGGCTGGGTCACCAAAGCAGCGTTTGACAGTGCTCAGGCCATCTTCCTCACGTCCCAGACTTCGTGGCGCTGCTGACAGGGCCGAGGTCGCAGGCGGTGGCACGAGCCCGAGTCTCGCTGCTGCGCTCTAGCCTCCGCTTCTCCATCTCCTACAGGCGGTGAGAAAGGGGAAAGAGCAAGGAGGGGTCAGCTGCTGGCCGGGAAGGAAACTGGGAGAGCTGGGAGGGGCTGCTTTTGGCTCAGTCTGGCCTCACCCGACCTCTCATTCCCAGGCTGGACCGCCCTACCAGGGTCCGCTTCTCAGACTCCAATGGCAGTGTCCTGTTTGAACACCCTGCAGCCCTCACCCAAGATGGCCTGGTGAGATGATGTCATTTATGAGCACTTGTCCAGTCTGGGCACTGTGCTGAGAGCATGCTCTGCATTGCCTCCAGTGGTCCTCACCACAGCCCAGTGGGAGGAAGGCACTGACATTATGATGACCATTTTACAGAAGGGGGAACTGAGGCTCAGTAGGAGAATGTGATTTGTTCAAGGTCACACAGCTAGTAAGTGGTGTAGCCAGGACTGGAACCCAAGCATCTGCCTCCGGGGTTCTTTCTTAAGCTTCCTAGGGCACCCTGGAGGTTCCTTTCCATATTCCTTTTTCATCAGGCCTGCCTGGACCTCCTAATTGGCCTAACCTGCACGGTGTCTGAGCGTAGGGCCTTCTTATCTCTCTGCTCCAGGTCTGTGGGGTGTGGCGAGCAGTGCCTCGGTTGTCTCTGCGGCTCCTTAGGGCAGAACAGCTGCATGTGGCACTTGTGACACTCACTCACCCTTCAGGGGAGGTCTGGGGGCCTCTCATCCGGCACCGGGCCCTGGCTGCAGGTAGGGAGCAAAGAGCCCTAGGCATGAAATTCTGAGTTTTCTCTATCCCCCAGGAAAGGGGAGGGGGCGTTCTGATGGGCTCTCATCATCCTGCCTTCCCCAGAGACTTTCAGTGCCATCCTGACTCTAGAAGGCTCCCCAGAGCAGGGCATAGGAGGCATCACCCTGCTCACTCTCAGTGACACAGAGGACTCCTTGCATTTTTTGCTGCTCTTCCGAGGGCTGCTGGAACCCAGGAGTGGGGGTAAGTGGGATGGGGGCAAGACACGTGAGAAGGTTAGGGAGAGCACCTGTCTCAGAAAGGCCCACATGTGCGGCCTTGCAGGACTAACCCAGGTTCCCTTGAGGCTCCAGATTCTACACCAGGGGCAGCTACTGCGAGAACTTCAGGCCAATGTCTCAGCACAGGTGAGCGGGGATCTGGCTCTTGCTGCCACCTGTCTTGGCCTCTTGCTATTGCCCATCACACCCTGCTCTGTCCCCAGGAACCAGGCTTTGCTGAGGTGCTGCCCAACCTGACAGTCCAGGAGATGGACTGGCTGGTGCTGGGGGAGCTGCAGGTGGCCCTGGAGAGGGCAGGCAGGCCAGGGCTGCGCATCAGTGGACACATTGCTGCCAGGAAGAGCTGCGACGGTGAGGTGGGGCGGGGAGGGCCTGGTGTCCTGGGCATGCACAACTGAGAGGCACAGACACGTGCCAGGGAAGGGGCCAGGGTGGGTATGGGAGAGATCCTGAGGACTGGGGGTGTAAGCGGCCATGGGGTAAGCCTAGCCTCACCTGTCTTGCCCCTCCATAGTCCTGCAAAGTGTCCTTTGTGGTGCTGATGTCCTGATCCCAGTCCAGACGGGTGCTGCCGGCTCGGCCAGCCTCACGCTGCTAGGAAATGGCTCCCTGATCTATCAGGTAAGAGCCAGGGGCTGCAGAATGTGGGGGAGGGGTGGGGTGGGCAGCAGGCCCCAGGCCTTTACTGCCCCTCCACTTTGCCCTCCTCCATCCCTGCCCATCAGGTGCAAGTGGTAGGGACAAGCAGCGAGGTGGTGGCCATGACACTGGAGACCAAGCCTCAGCGGAGGGATCAGCGCACTGTCCTGTGCCACATGGCTGGACTCCAGCCCGGAGGACACATGGTGAGGGCTCCAGGTTGCTTTACCCCAGGGCCCAGTGCATGGGCTGTGGGAAGCCAGGTTGGATAAGCAGGGATGTTCATTATCATCCACTCACTCATGGATTCTCCCACTCATTCTTTTATTCATTTGACTTTTTTTTTTTGAGATGGTGTCTTGCTCTGTCACCTGGGCTGGAGTGCAGTGGCATGATCTCAGCTCACTGCGACCTCTGCCTCTCGGGTTCAAGTGATTCTCTTGCCTCAGCCTCCCGAGTAGCTGGGACCACAGGCATGCGCTACCATGCCCAGCTAATTTCTGTATTTTTAGTAGAGATGGAGTTTCACCATGTTGGCCAGGATGGTCTCGATCTCTTGACTTGTGATCTGCCCGCCTCGGCCTCCCAAAGTGCTGGGATTACAGGGTGTAGCCACCGCGCCCGGCCTGATTTGACATTTTTAGTGAGCCCCAGACTAGGGACTAGAGTACAAAGCAAATCAGATGTAGCCCCTGTGCTCAGCAAGTTCACAGTCAAATGGGAGGCATTGGACCTGGAGAACAGTGTCATAGGCCGCATAGTAGTAATTGTAATGGCAATGGTTGCTACTTATAGGGTCTTTCTATGTGTTAGGTGCTGAATTGGTGGCCTTACATATTTTTTGACTTTCACAGTACACATTTTATAGATGAGGAAGTGAAGACTTGGAGAAATTAAGTAACTCTTCAAGGTTGTTACATAGCTAGGAAGTAGCGGGGAGGGCCATGAAACTGGGCCTGCCAGGTCCTTATCCTGTGTTTCTGGTGTGTGGAAGTGTGTGTGGGTGAAGTGGGGGCACAAAATGACCCAAGGTTTCAGAACCTTGGGCTCGTGTGAGAGCTGAGGAAGACCTGTCCTCCCCTGCCCCCACAGGCCGTGGGTATCTGCCTTGGGCTGGGTGCCCGAGGGGCTCATATGCTGCTGCAGAACGAGCTCTTCTTGAACGTGGGCACCAAGGACTTCCCAGATGGAGAGCTTCGGGGGCACGTGGCTGCCTTGCCCTACAGTGGGCATAGCGCCCGCCATGACAGTGAGTGTCCTTAGGGGTCTATCGGCCCTTTGGTTTCCTAGAACATTTGAGGGATGGTGGCAGACAGCCAGAGCCTGGTGTGTCTTCAGATGCCTTTCCGGTTGCCATCTGAAGGTGGGGACATATAGGGTGGCCCTGCTGGCAGACTCTTCCTGTTGCCGAGGTGCAAGGGTCTAAAACTTGCTGCTCTCCAGACCCTGGACCTATGGACAGTGTCTAACAGCTCCTAGAATGTGTGCTGGGGAGCTGGGGAATGCTGGGTTTGAGGGCTTGCCGTAGGCCACCTTCTCACCTGTCATCTCTCCTCTGTCTGGACCCAGGGCTGCCCGTGCCCCTAGCAGGAGCCCTGGTGCTACCCCCTGTGAAGAGCCAGGCAGCAGGGCATGCTTGGCTCTCCCTGGATACCCACTGTCACCTGCACTATGAAGTGCTGCTGGCTGGGCTTGGTGGCTCAGAACAAGGCACTGTCACTGCCCACCTTCTTGGGCCTCCTGGAACGCCAGGGCCTCGGCGGCTGCTGAAGGGATTCTATGGCCCAGAGGTAAGGATGTGATGGTAGGCGGCAGCTTGGAACATTTCTGTGTTTTAGCTTGAAGGGCTGTGTGGGCCTATGGTGGGGGAAGCAGAGAGCAGGCAGCCTGGTATAGAAGAACTGGTGTAAATAAAATAAATTAAACAGTGATTTGTAGGCTGGGTGCAGTGGCTCACGCCTGTAATCCCAACACTTTGGGAGGCCAGGCAGGTGGGTCACCTGAGGTAGGAAGCTCAAGACCAGCCTGGCCAACATGGAGAAACCCCATCTCTACTAAAAATACAAAAGTAGCTAGGCTTGGTGGTGCATGCCTGTAATCCCAGCTACTCTGGAGGCTGAGGCAGGAGAATTGCTTGAATCCAGGAGGCGGAGGTTGCAGTAAGCTGAGATTGCACCATTGCACTCCAGCCTGGGCAACAAGAGCAAAACTCCATCTCAAAAAAAAAAAAAAAAAGCTGGCATGGGCTTGGGAGTCAGATAGACCTGGGCATGACTCTGACTCGGCTTTTTATTATTCATTCTCCTTTCTAAGTCTTTCTTTGGGGGGGTATCTTGGATAGTATGTAATATCCTGGACCTCAGCGGGGTAGGTGGGATGGACTAAGCCCTTCAAGTGGGGTGAGTTCTCATGGACTTGGAGTCAGAGAGACCTGGCTTCCAAGCTCCATACTATTGCCAATGGGTTTTGCTACCCTGAAGACTTTATTTGACCTCCCTGGCTCTCAGTTTCTTCATCTGTGACTTGGGGAAGTAGGCTCAGCCCTAAAGTGCCTTATTCCCATCCATTATCCTGTCTCTGTGCAGGCCCAGGGCGTGGTGAAGGACCTGGAGCCGGAGCTGCTGCGGCACCTGGCAAAAGGCATGGCCTCCCTGCTGATCGCCACCAAGGGTAGCCCCAGAGGGGAGCTCCGAGGGCAGGTAGGTGGGGAGTGTGGACAGTGGGGGCAGTGGGGAGGGTGCAGAGTTGGGGTGGCACTGTGTGCCCTTGTACTAATCACTTGCTGTCTCTGAGTCCTGGGGGGTGGTCATATCACACCTCCTGGCTGGTGGGGAGGATGAAGACAGACAAGCTACATGAGGAGGCTGGCAGCCCAGCACCCTATTCCTGGCAGCTGGGATGATTGTGGAGCGAATGGCATCCTCCTGGGCCACCGCAGCGCTCAGGGGGCCGAGGTGTCTCCTGTTGGCTGGCCGGTTGCTGCTGGTAAAGACGCGAGGGGGAGCCCCAGCGCCACCTCAGTTGGCCTCTCCTCCCAGGTGCACATCGCCAACCAATGTGAGGTGGGCGGACTGCGCCTGGGGGCGGCCGGAGTCGAGGGGGTGCGGGAGCCGGGGGCTCCAGATACAGCCGCTGCTGCGCCACCTGTGGTACCTGGTCCCCCGGCACTAGCGCCTGCCAAACCTGGTGGTCCTGGGCGGCCCCGAGACCCCAACACATGCTTCTTTGAGGGGCAGCAGCGCCCCCACGGGGCTCGCTGGGCACCCAACTACGACCCGCTCTGCTCACTCTGCACCTGCCAGGTAGGAGGTCCTGGAAGGGCACATTGGGTCCTGGGATCTGGGGCAAGGGGCCTGGACTCTCCCGTCAATGCCTCTGTCCCTCTCTGCAGAGACGAACGGTGATCTGTGACCCGGTGGTGTGCCCACCACCCAGCTGCCCACACCCGGTGCAGGCTCCCGATCAGTGCTGCCCTGTTTGCCCTGGTGAGTTCCCTGCAGGGGAGTGGAGGGAGGAGTCAGCCCCGTGTGGACCGGTCCTTTGGGGAGGGAAGGAGGTCGGTCACCCTCTGCTTTCACCATTTCTTTGGCTCCACAGAGAAACAAGATGTCAGAGACCTGCCAGGGCTGCCACCGAGGAGCCGGGACCCAGGAGAGGGTGAGCTGGAAGGGTGCGTGCAGGGTGGGAGGCCCCAGAGGAGCCATTAGGTTGAACCAGGAGGGGGACAAGAAGGGGAGAGTATATAGGGGGTGGCCTGAGGGGCACAGATTCCAAGCAATGCCTGACAGGACTCATTAGTGTTACTGGCCCCCAAATGGGCCCTTGTCTTAGGCCCATGTGGGCTGGCCTGAGGCTCAAGCCTTGGTTGTGGGCCCAGCTGATGAGCTCATACTAACGGCCGCTGGGCCCTGTTCCCCACCAGGCTGCTATTTTGATGGTGACCGGAGCTGGCGGGCAGCGGGTACGCGGTGGCACCCCGTTGTGCCCCCCTTTGGCTTAATTAAGTGTGCTGTCTGCACCTGCAAGGTATGGCCACCCAATCTTCTCTGGTGCCATAACCCAGCGGGGTCTGCAGAGATGGGGAGGGGCTGCCAGGTGAGGAAGGCCCGTCCTTGCTGAGGAGGGCTCAAGGATCAAACCGATATGAGAAAAGGCCCTTGCGCTCTGAGAGTTGGCTTCCTGTGGGAAAAGGAACAGGGCTGACCTGGGTGTGGGTTCTGGCTCTGCCAGCTAACTAGTGCCGATGACCCTAGGCACCTTCTGTCCTTGAGCCTCATTTTCCTCTCCTGTAAGCAGATATGATGGCAACTACCTTGCAGGGTTCCGATGAGAAGCTGAGTTTAGGTCTATAAAGCAAGCCCGGGCCTCTGAGTAAAAGGCCACAGAGAGACTGCATCTGAGGTGTGGAATAGGAGAGGGAGAGGGCAGGAGGTTTATGTGCCCCCTGCCTGACACTCCTTGCTTAATGGATCCCTACAGGGGGGCACTGGAGAGGTGCACTGTGAGAAGGTGCAGTGTCCCCGGCTGGCCTGTGCCCAGCCTGTCCGTGTCAACCCCACCGACTGCTGCAAACAGTGTCCAGGTGAGAGAGGTGGCTGGGCACTGAGGCCTCACCTTAGGGTTGAGGCAGGCCTAGTCCTGGATGAGGGGAAGGGTGCTCAGCTAATTGAGCATTTACTGAGCACTGCTCTGTGCCTTATCTGGAGCCAGGATTCTAAATGGTGCGGAAAGAATGTGATATTCTAGTGGGGTATGATGGGTTCTGGTTCCTGCTCCATCCATCCATCCATCCACCCATCGATGCATCCATCCATCCATCCATCCATCCATCCATCCATCCATCCATCCATCCATCCCTTGATCTGTCCATTCATCTGTCTACCCACCAATCCAAATTTATCACCTACTGAGTGCCAGAAACTGCTAGGTGCTGGGGATTCAAAATGAATACTCAAAAAACCAGGTTGGTCCTCCTGAGCTGACCCTTTCTCTTTCCCTCTCAACAGTGGGGTCGGGGGTCCACCCCCAGCTGGGGGACCCCATGCAGGCTGATGGGCCCCGGGGCTGCCGTTTTGCTGGGCAGTGGTTCCCAGAGAGTCAGAGCTGGCACCCATCAGTGCCCCCTTTTGGAGAGATGAGCTGTATCACCTGCAGGTGTGGGGTAAGTGGGGAGCCTGGTCTGGAGTAGGGAGGCCTTCCCAGGGAGGTCCCTGAAGAAGCTGAAGGCCACTGTGTCCCAGTACCTCTGGGGGATCCTCAGTGTCTGCTCTGTCTTGTACCAGGCAGGGGTGCCTCACTGTGAGCGGGACGACTGTTCACTGCCACTGTCCTGCAGTTCGGGGAAGGAGAGTCGATGCTGTTCCCGCTGCACAGCCCGCCGGCGGCGTAAGTGAGGGAGTCCAGGGTCAGCAGCTGTGAGTGGAGGGCTGACCTGCCTGTGGGACTCCTGATCAGGGAACGGAGCTTTCAGTGTGTGCAGCAACAGTGCAGCCTGCCTCACAAGTGCCATTCCAATCCACCCTCACAGCAACCTGGTGGAATTGTTATTTATGACCTTTTCTTTGCAAATAAGATTTCTGAAGCTCAGAGGAATTAAGCAACAAGATGAAGGTCACCCAGCTGTGTGCACTGACCTGTTTAGAAAATGCTGGCCTTTCTGGGACCAAGGCAGGGATGCTTTGCCCTGCCCTCCATGCCTCTCTGTGCCTCTCCACTCCCTCTCCCCTCCTCCGACATTCCCTCCCTTCTGTCTCCAGCAGCCCCAGAGACCAGGACTGATCCAGAGCTGGAGAAAGAAGCCGAAGGCTCTTAGAGAGCAGCCAGAGGGCCACATGACCAAGACGATGGGGCCTGAGCTGGGGAAGGGGTGGCATCGAGGACCTTCTTGCATTCTCCTGTGGGAAGCCCAGTGCCTTTGTTCCTCTGTCCTGCCTCTACTCCCACCCCCGCTACCTCTGGGAACCACAGCTCCACAAGGGGGAGAGGCAGCTGGGCCAGACCGAGGTCACAGCCACTCCAAATCCTGCCCTGCCACCCTCGGCCTCTGTCCTGGAAGCCCCACCCCTTTCCTTCTGTATATAATGTCACTAGCTTGTTGGGATTTTTAATTTATCCTCACTCAGCACCAAGGGCCCTGACACTCCACTCCTGCTGCCCCTGAGCTGAGCAGAGTCATTATTGGAGAGTTTTGTATTTATTAAAACATTTCTTTTTCAGTCTTTGGGCATGAGGTTGGCTCTTTGCGGCCAGGAACCTGAGTGGGGCCTGGTGGAGAAGGGGCAGAGAGTAGGAGGTGAGAGAGAGGAGCTCTGACCCTTGGGGAGCAGAAAGAGACCTGGAGAGGCAGAGGATAGTGTGGCAGTTGGCTGACACACCTGGGTTCCACAGATGCTCCTTGAGATGGTCTAGAGACTCAAGAATTTAGGGAAGTAGAAGCAGGATTTGACTCAAGTTTACTTTCCCACATCGCTGGCATGTTTGCTAACTTCATGTTTGAAGTTGCTCCAGAGAGAATCAAAAGTGTTACCAGCCTCTTTCTCTCTCCCTCCCTCCCTCCCTGCCTCCTTCCCTCCCTCCCTCCCTCCCTCCCTCCCTCCTCCTTCCTTCCTTCCTTCCTTCCTTCCTTCCTTCCTTCCTTCCTTCCTTCCTTCCTTCTTTCCTTCCTCCCTCCCTCCCTCCCTCCCTTCCCTTCCCTCACACCAGTGGGGTCTTGCTATGTTGCCCAGGATGATCTTGAACTCCTAGCCTCAAGTGATCCTCCTGCTTTGGTCTCCCAAAGTGTTGGGATTACAGGCATGAGTCACCACACCCAGCCCAGCCTCTACCTTCTTTGTCTAAAGTGAGGCAAACACTTTCCTGTTTTTTTCCTGGAAACCTGTGCTCTGGACCAGTTCTGGGGCAAACTGGGGTCAGAGTGGATTGGAATCAGCTCTGGTCCAGCTTTTGGTTGCGCTTACGTTGAGACCAAAGTATGTGGAGAATAAGACAAGACCCTCCTGCCCTGTTACCCTCTTCTCTCTCCCCTCCCTCATTCCTACCATCAAGACCCAGGCATTCTGACAAGCTCTAGGAAATGAGGGTATCAGAACAGAAATCTCGGCCGGGCGCGGTGGCTCAAGCCTGTAATCCCAGCACTTTGGGAGGCCGAGACGGGCGGATCACAAGGTCAGGAGATCGAGACCATCCTGGCGAACATGGTGAAACCTCGTCTCTACTAAAAAATACAAAAAACTAGCCGGGCGAGGTGGCGGGCGCCTGTAGTCCCAGCTGCTCGGGAGGCTGAGGCAGGAGAATGGTGTAAACCCGGGAGGCGGAGCTTGCAGTGAGCTGAGATCCGGCCACTGCACTCCAGCCTGGGTGACAGAGCGAGACTCCATCTCAAAAAAAAAAAAAAAAAACAGAAATCTAACAATTGTATGTAGCTGCAGATCCATCTTTCATATAAACAATGTGGAGTCAAATGAATCTGGGATTTTGTGATCTGGCAGGGTAGGGGAAAGGGAAATCATAGCTTCCTTATAGAGTGTTAGGCATGCTGTGTGTGGTTAAGAAGTTATTGTCTTAGCCCATTGAAGCATCGAGTTCCAATTCTGCTGTTAACTAGCTGAGTTATTTAACTTTCATGAACCCCTGTTTCCCTTTTATAAAACACATGCTATCCTCCTCACAGGATTCAATCAGAACACGTGCATTACACAGCTCAGGGCCTGGCACGTATTCGCTGCAAAAGGCACTCTCCCTGAGGTGGGATTTGTGGGGCTGGTTTGGAATGAAGGCGGGGGAGAACCGCAGGGAGGAGAGTGGCCGTGGGCTTCAGTTGCATTTGGCAACTGATATCCTGCTGAATGCTTAGGGGAGAGGAGGGGCTGGACTGAGGATGTAGGGATGATAAAGATGGGGATAACAACTTGGGCCAGAGCCCTGACTCTTAATGGGAGGATCGTGAGGGCCAGATAGGGATGAAAAAGCAGCAGTATTCAGCACGGGGTTAAGTGTGGGAGTGAGGCACCAGTTGTGGTATGATGAAGGTTTGGCCCAGAAATGGTGCACTGACAGTGTTGTCCTCCTTGGTGAGGAACTTTGGTGGGAAGAAGGGTTGGAAAGGGAAATTTTGATCCTTGGATTTAACCCGAGTTTGTTACTGATGGTCACAACACTGGGGAAGGATAGAGGCAGGTGAGTCACTGTAGGATGGCTCGTTGGGCTCCATCGAGCTGGAACCACAGGCACCAGGAGGGATTCCGAGCAGGCCTCAGTGCATGTGAGTGAACCAATGAGCAGGCGATGGGGCCAGGCAGCGCCCTGTCCTCTTTAGACAAAAACCGTTGAAACACCTTTCCTATCCTAGCCTGTGTTCCAACCAAAGCTGGCCGGTCTCCAGGCCCTGCCTGAGCCCCAGGGAAGTGGTATGGTGACTCAGAAGGGCCAGCCCTGTGCAGTGTGTGAGGAACTTCATTTCAGACCTGTTGGAAGCCCTGATGTTCAGAGACCTCAAGAACATCATTCATTTTTCCCATGCATTCAATGCCCATTCAATGCCCATTCAATGCCCATTCAATGCCCATTCAATGCCCATCCATTCAGTGCCCTATCCATTCCCCTCAGGCAACTGCACATTGGTCAGACAACCTTTCCCTTTCCAGAAAACCAAACCAAAAACCCTACAACAGCAGCAAAATCCAAGCAGAGGCTCATTTTCTTGGGTTTAGTATTTCAGGGTCTCAAAGTATTTAAAATTTGATCTCTCACCCTGGGGTCAGTCAGGCCTTCTACATTGCAGAGGGTTTGACTCGACCACCGAGCTTCTCCAGCAGGGATGGTTCTGATACACCATTTTTTGAAGAGAAAACTCCTTCATGTGCAGTAATCCACTTTGCCAAGTTCTCCTTGTGCGACCACCTCTTAGGCATTCCCTAGTGACACTCTGCCCACTTTTAGTATACCAAATCCAGATTGTGCTAAGGTAGGTGATGAACAGAGACCAGTTTGGAGCTATGGCATGGTGGTGCTGCTGGCAGCCATCAGTTCACGTTTGTCCATGTCACCAGAGCAGGGTCTGTGCAATGACTTAAGAACAATAGTTTTCAAATCTTGGCCATGGATATGTGAAATTGTCACAGGGCAGAGGGACAGATGGGAGTTCCAGGGACCTCCTGGGAGTGGGGAGAGCCGAGGCAGGCCGATCACCTGAGGTCAGGAGTTCAAGACGAGCCTGTCAACATGATGAAACCCCGTCTCTACTAAAAATACAAAAAGTTAGCCAGGCGTGGTGGCGGGTGCCTGTAATCCCAGCTACTCGGGAGGCCGAGCCAGGAGAATCACTTGAACCCGGGAGGCGGAGTTTGCAGTGAGCTGAGATCATGCCATTGCACTCCAGCCTGGGTGACAAGAGCAAGACTCTGTCTCAAAACAAACAAAGAAACAAACAAAAACCCCAGCAAAACTAGCACATATGTTCCTTGCTAGTCATGGCCCATGGTCATAAGATGTTTACGGCTCAAGAAGCAGCTTCGCAATGCCTGCAAAGACAAACTCCTATGACAGCAGGATGTCCTGATGTCCCCATATCACATAACAATGCATGCTTTTATGATGGTTATAGTCAGGTTTTGATGCACTTACGCACTAAAATGCCAAGGATAGTTTTCTTTAAATCAGCAACACAATAAATGTCATGCTGTCAGCCCCCCACATGTAGACACAGCTTAGCTTTTACATGGATAAGAACCCTATATAAGAAAACCTTAGGCCAGGTGCAGTGGCTCACACCTGTAATCCCAGCACTTTGGGAGGCCCAGACGAGTAGATCACTTGAGGTCAGTAGTTTGAGACCAGCCTGGCCAACATGGTGAAACCCCATCTCTACTAAAAATACAAAAATTAACCCGGCATGGTGGCGCACGCCTGGAATCCCAGCTACTCCAGAGGCTGAGGCAGGAGAGTCGCTTGAACTTGAGAGGCGAAAGTTGCAGTGAGCCATGACTGTGGCCATTGCCCTCCAGCCTGGGTGACAAGAGCAAAACTTCGTCAAACAAAACAAAACAAAACAAACAAACAAACAAACAAAAAAAACCTTAGAAGAGGCGTTCCTCCTCTTGCTTTCTGAAGACACTCTACGCTGAAACAGTAGCTTTCAATGAACGATCTCTTCTCACCGCACTCTGTGATTTGCCTTGAATTCCTTTATGTGCAAGATCCAATAACCCTCTCTTGCAGTCTGGATGAGGACCCCTTTTTTTGGCAACACTTCTGACACAACAAAAGTGGCAGAAAGGAGAGGTCTTATGGTGTAATAACATTAAGGCAAAGAAGGATTTCTCTGGGCATGCTGAAAGAGACACAGTTTTGCTTGTCAAATATTAGGTAGTCATAGATGATGTATGATGAAAAAAGCCTGTGTGTACGGAACGCCTACATAGAGGATATTATGGAATGCTGGAAATACATTGTTAGGGATCACAAAAGGGGAGGACTTATTAGAGATTGTGGAATGACTGTACAGCTCTGAGAATGGAGCTTACAACATTGTTTGACTTTGATAAATTTTCACGTACAAAGGGAGCTGCCAGAATTATTTTTGCTCATCATAAAAGTAAATCGTTGTTAGCAATTATGGTAATATACAAATATGTGAGAAGGAAAGAAAAATCCACCTATTATTCCAACTTCTGGATAGCCAACCACTCTTGAAAAAAGATTACTGATGGCTGGGTGCGGTGGTTCACGCCTGTAATCCTAGCACTTTGCAGGGCTGAGGCAGATGGATCACCTGAGGTCAGGAGTTCGACACCAGCCTGGCCATCATGGTGAAACCCCATCTCTACTAAAAATACAAAAATTAGCCAGGCGTGGTGGTTCTTGCCTGTAATCCCAGCTACTCGGGAGGCTGGGGCAGGAGAATCATTTGAACACTGGAGGCAGAAGTTGCAGTGAGCCAAGATCGCGCGATTGCACTCCAGCCTGGGGCACAGAGCGAGACTCCATCTCAAAAAAAAAAATCACTCAGTATTTTTCTAAGTTTTAATTAGTGAAAACTTCATTACTCAGCTTTGGCCCCACTCCCACTCCCATGCCAGGTTCTACCCCTACATTGCCTTCTGCAGTGCCTTGATCCTCACCTGGGAAGGGCTGTGATGTCCCAACACAGGGTATTTGTGCGATAGCTTCAGGAGCAGGAGTGCACTTCTTTCTGCACAAATAAGGAAAGCTATGGAGTGCATTTAAGGGAAGTCTGACCTTTTGCATTGAGAACAGCCAGGGAGGTACAAAAACAAAAAGTTTGAAAAAAATCTTCCCTAGCTTAGAGAATTGGGCAAATTTTCTGCAAATTGTCTAGAGCTCCCTCAGGGGAATCCATGCTTCTCAGCTGATCGGTGTTGAGCAGCAGAGATTGGCCAGGACTCCCGCCGTTCCTTGGGAGGAGTCATTCACAGTTTTTTCTTGTCCACCTGCCTTGGCTGGGCTGGCTCAGCCTCTTTTGAAGCCTCCGCTTTTGGAGTTCACCATGCTCCACTGAGGTGTCAGGCCTACTGTGGGGACAGAGACTCCTCACTCTCTCATTTGTGCAGTGGGACAAGCCGGGGGCACGGATAGAGGCAGCTGATGTCAGTGTAAGGGATGCTGCCTGACAGGCATCAAACTGGATACTTCTCCATGCAGGGGCAGAAAGGCTGCTGTTGAGGTCCTGGGAAGACATCTCCATCAAGTACATGTGCTTCCAGCCCAGCAGCTGGCGGGTCTCATGAGCCTGCCTGGCAAAGAGGCCTGTGAGACTGGAGCAGGTGGCCATGGCTGTGACCTTTCACACTCATGGTAAGAACACCCTGGAGATCACAGGCGAAGCTGGCTGGTGCTGCCTGTCTTCCTGGTGGCCCAGCAGCTTTTAACATGGTGGCCTGGGTCCCTGACCAGTCCCCACTCTGAGGGAAGGTGGGGAAGAAGGAGGGAAGCCAGGGGCATTCTCCCCAACACTAATATAAGAAAAAGAAAGGACTTGTCCTTTAGGAAGGAAAAAAAAAAGAAAGGAAAACAAACAAACAAGAATTTGTCCTTTAAAACCTGAACATTTTGTGGTCTTTTCTGCCTTCTATAGGGCAGCAGTAGAGACATATTCTTTTTTTTTTTTGAGATGGAGTTTCGCTCTTGTTGCCCAGGCTGGAGCGCAATGTTACCAATTTCTTGCATATAAGAAAAAAACCTTTTAAGAACAGGGATATCTAAGATCCAAGTTTAAGTTGTTTGCATTGTTGTGATATAGACCAGAGTTTTTCTTTTTCTTTGTATTATTTTTATTTTTGAAATAGAGATGTGGAGTCTCACTATGTTGCCCAGGCTGGTCTTGAATTCCTAGCCTCAAGTGATCCACCCACCTCAGCCTCCTAAAAATGCTGGGATTTCAGGCGTGAGCCACTGCACACATGGCCTAGACCAGTGCTTTTCAAGCATTCATGTGCATGTGAATCATCTGGGAGTCTTGTTGAAATGCAGATCAGAAATGTTGATCAGAAGGTCTGGGGCGAGGCCTAGGATGCTGCCTTGCTGACAAGCTGCCAGGTGATGCTGCTGCTGTTGGTGCAGGAACACATTACGAGTAACAAGGATGTGGGCAGTCTATCACCTGACATTTTTAGCAAACTCTGCCATACTACAAAGCTTCATATAAGTGTATTCGCTCAACTAATATTTACTAAGCATTTTCTTTTGTCAGGTAGTATCTTTTTTCTTTTCTTTTTTTTTTTTTCTGAGACGGAGTTTCGCTCTTGTTTCCCAGGCTGGAGTGCAGTGGCGCAATCTCAGCTCACCGCAACCTCCGCCTCCTGGGTACAAGTGATTCTCCTGCCTCAGCCTCCCAAGTAGCTGGGATTACAGGCAATGTGCCACCATGTCTGGCTAATTTTGTATTTTCAGTAGAGACAGGGTTTCTCTATGTTGGTCAGGCTGGTCTTGAACTCCCGACCTCGGGTGATCCACCCGCCTCAGCCTCCAAAAGTGCTGGGATTACAGGCGTGAGCCACCGCGCCCGGCCTGTCAGGTACTGTCTTAAGCACTGGGGGTTCGGCAGTTAATTAAACCAACAAAAATCCCCGCTCATGTGGAGTTTATAGTCTAGTGGGGAAGATAGTTAATAAATATAATGAACAAGTCAGTTATATAGTGTGCCAGAAGAAGATAGTGCTATGGAAAAAATAAAGCAGGAGGAGAACTGGGAATTCCAGAGGGAGATGATCCGATTGCAATTTTATTTTATTTGCATTTTGTTTGTTTTATTTTTTGTTTTTTTAAATTGTCTTTTTAGTTGGGTTTGGAGGCTCACTCCTGTAATCCCAGCACTTTGGGAGGCCGAGACAGGCGGCTCACTTGAGGTCAGGAGTTCGAGACCAGCCTGGCCAACATGGTGAAACCTCATCTCTACTAGAAGTACAAAAATTAGCTGGGTATGGTGGTGCACACCTGTAATCCCAGCTACTTAAGAGGGTGAGGCAGGAGAATTGATTGAACCCAGGAGGTGGAGGTTGCAGTAAGCAGAGATCACAGCACTGAACTCCAGCCTGGGTGACAAGGTGAGACTCCATCTCAAAACAAAACAAAACAAAATATATATTATTTATTTATTTATTTTTTTCTTTGTTTTTTTCTGGTTGAAATTTTAAAAGGGCTAGTCAGAGAATGCCCCACTGAGGTGACATGGAACTAAAGCCATGGGGATATACAATACTTTTTAAAAATTCATGAATGTGACTAAGCTCCTTGTCAGGAGAAATGAAGGGAAGAGACCTGCCATAATGGTGAGATTCATGTGAAATCAGTCGGTTGGTAAATATCACCGTAGGAGAAGATCCTGGATATTGGGGTGAGAACTGGACCTCTACAAAAATAGAGGATAAAGTCCTGATTCAATTTTATTTAAATCTCAAAGGACATAGTGTTTCCTCTAACATTTAAATGGTATACTATGTAAAGATGAAATATGACCAGAGTGAACATTAAAGCAATAGCTACTACCTGGTACAATGAGGTCACATCCATTCACGGGTTAGTTATGCTTGCACAAGTTTGCTTACAAGATGCAACCCACCCAGGCATTTGCCAGTCTGAAAAAGGAGAAGAAGGGAGGGGGATCTACTCAGGACTAGGAAGGGACCCTATCCTAAAATCTCCACTCAGGAAGAGTTGCAATTTAAGCACATATTTTGTGGTCGGAAATATAAGAGGCCAAAATGTCACATGAAGCATAAATTGGTGTCCTGGTTGGCAGACAAGGGAGGCTGGAGTGTGAAAATCTCACTGAATGCCACCTAAAGAAGCACTGGGCCAGAAAACACAAAGAAGCTCCTGGAAACTCTGAGGCAAGGGGTGAATGTGAAAGAAGGGGAACAGCTGGGCGCTGTGGCTCACACCTGTAATCCCAGCACTTTCGGAGGGTGAGGCAGGTGGATCATGAGGTCAGGAGTTCAAGACCAACCTGGCCAACATGGTGAAACCCTGTCTCTACTAAAAATAAAAAAATTAGCCGGGCATGGTGGCATGCACCTGTAGTCCCAGCTACTCAGGAGGCTGAGGTAGAAGAATCTCTTGAACCTGGGAGGTGGAGGTTGCAGTGAGCCGAGATCATGCCACTGCATTCCAGCCTGGGCAACAGAGCAAGACTTAGTTTCAAAAAATAAATAAAATAAAATAAAATAAAATAAAGAAGGGGAATAAAAGAAAGGTGGTGGTGAGGGGAGATACCCAGTGGACCATCTTGGAAGGGGAGGCTCCAGATACTGGAGGACAAAAGATGCCTCATTCTCCCCTAGTAGCTCCAGCAGCTGGAACCAGCCCAGCCCGTTTTTCCTCCCGGGGAGTAGGGGCTCACCTGTGGAGAGGCCCAACACCCTTCCTTCTGATACCCACCAACCCAGGTCCGAGGACGTCTAAACCAGATTTATAATACTTTCAGGACCCCATCACCCATCCCTTTGGCAAAAAGATTACTGCACCTGCTGGCTGATGCTTGAAACTCCTTCAGTAGAAGTTTTTTCTTCTCAAATTGGAAGATGAGAGTTTTAAAATGCTAATGACTAGTTATGATATTAGGTCATCTGTTAAAGTATAATCTATCAGTCAACAAACGTGAATGATTATTGTCAGATCCCACTGCTTTTTTTTTCTTTTTTTTGAGACAGAGTCTGGCTCTGTCTCCTAGGCTGGAGTGTAGTGGCACAATCTTGGCTCACTGCTACCTCCGCCTCCTGGGTTCAAGCAATTCTCCTGCCTCTGCCTCCCGAGTAGGTGGGATTACAGGTGCATGCCACCACACCCAGCTAACTTTTGTATGTTTTAAGTAGAGACGGGGATTTGCCATGTTGGCCAGGCTGGTCTCGAACTCCTGACCTCAGGTGATCCGCCTGCCTTAGCCTTCCAAAGTGCTGGGGCTCACAGGTGTGAGCCGCCGTGCCTGGCCCCCATTGCTTTTTTTTTTTTTTTTTTTGGAGACGGAGTCTCACTCCATCACCAAGGCTGGAGTGCAGTGGCGTGATCTTGGCTCACTGCAACCTCTGCCTCTGGGGTTCAGGCAATTCTGCTTCAGCCTCCCGAGTAGCTGGGACTACAGGCACCCGCCGCCATGCCTGGCTAACGTTCTGTATTTTAGTAGAGATGAAGTTTCACCGTCTTGCCCAGGCTGGGCAAACTCCTGAGCTCAGGCAGTCCACCCACGTTGGCCTCCTAAAGTGCTAGGATTACAAGCATGAGCCACCGTGCATGTGGTGGATGGGTTTTTGATAAGAGGGAGGGTTAGAGAAAGGCATGGATAACTGAAGGGTAAGGAGGTAGGGGTATGGGGACTTCACAGCCAGCAGGAATATTTACAGCGGCTGGGCTGTTTACCTTCAACAGCTCCACAGAGGAATAGTCGCTGTGCGGGGAGGAATTTCTGTCCTGAACATCTGTGTGCTCACCCAGCTTAGTGGGAACTCTGCCACTCAGACATATGATTCACATCAACTGTGTTTTTCATGAGTTTTTAGAGACTTTCTTTTTTTTTTTTTTTTAAGCAAGGCTGACATCATTATGAAAGAACTTTTTTTCTCATAGGTTCCAGCCAAGGTACCACTGGAAATGGCACCAGGGAAGACCTTCAAAAGAAGGTTTTTTTTTTTCCCCTCCTCTCCTCCACAAATAGGTGAATGAGGAGACTTCCTGACATGGCTGAAATAAAAAATTATAGCGCTTCATTTTTGATTGATTGTAGATGTAACAATTCTCCATTGAAAAAGTTTCAGAAAACAGAAAAGTATAAACTGAAGAAAATTTAATTACTTAATAAAATTAGAACTGCAATTCAGAATGAGCCTAATTTACCTTTGATTTTTTTCCCGTCTTTTTATCCTGAACATTACGATGCCGTGGTTTATTTCAAAATTTCAGATGGTACTTTTAGTGAATCATGCTTTTTAATTATAAAAATGTTTCCTTGAAGTAAAAAATTTTGGTTAAAAAGATCAAACAACAAAACAAACTAGGAAAAATTCTTTGTGAAGAATATAGAGTTTTTTTTGAAGTTCTTCTTTCTGTGTGTTTTGTTGAGTTTGCCTTGTGTTTATAGTTTTATATCTCTTTTCCTTGCTTGGCTCTATTACTGCACACATAAGTTTTGCCATAGATTGTCAGAATTTTAAGAGAAACGATGCTAGGCCGGGCACAGTGGCTCAATCCTATAATCCCAGCACTTTGGGAGTCTGAGGAGGGTGGATCACTTGAGGTCAGGAGTTCAAGACCAGCCTGGCCAACATGACCCTGTCTCTACTGAAAATACAAAAATTAGTGGGGCGTGGTGGCAGGTGCCTATAATCCCAGCTACTTGGGAGGTTGAAGCAGGAGAATAGTTTGAAACCGGAAGGCAGAGATTGCAGTGAGTTGAGATCGCACCACTGTACTCTGGGGTGATAGGGTGAGACTCTTTCTCAAAAAAAAAAAAAAAAAGAGAGAGAGAGAAACAATGCCAGGTGGCTGCTCTCTTTGCACATCTGGATGAAGACCCAGAGGCTGGGGTGACACTGAAACTCCCCAGCCTGAGCCCCATCCAGCTGATGGCAAAGCAGATACTTCGCGACTGTGCCTTGGTGAGAAGTGAGTTTGGACACCCCAAATGAACTGCAGTTGGGAGCAGCTCCCAGCTCCAGCTCCAGCTCCCTGTTCACTTTCCAAGAGGTGGCAACAGCCAGACGAAGTCTGAGATGCGACTCCCAGGGAGAAGGGGTTGCCCCTGAGGATCAGTCCAAAGTTGCTACAAGGCCGGATGCCCTCTGTCCACATAGCTGTGGTTACCTTAAGAGTTTGCAATGTGTGTATTCATTTTGGTTGCCAAGAGGACTCAGCTGAGTAGATGTGGGCTCTGTAGACTGATGTTTTGTGAGAAGAAGGGAGGTAGGGAAATGTGCTTTGCTAGTGACTTGGTTCTTGACAACATCACCTCAGTTTTGTGATGACTTCCCGGAAATATGGCCAGCCTTGAACTGACAGCAGTTTAGTAGAGTAGTATGAACTGAGAACGACACTTGTTAGCTGTGTGACTTTGGCAAGTCATTTGCCATGCCTGAGCCTCAGTTTGCTGCAACATGGTCTTTTTTTTTTTTTTTTTTTTTTTTTGAGACGGAGTCTCGCTCTGTCGCCCAGGCTGGAGTGCAGTGGCGGGATCTCGGCTCACTGCAAGCTCCGCCTCCCAGGATTATGCTGTTCTGCTGCCTCAGCCTCCCAAGTAGCTGGGACTACAGGCGCCCACCACCTCGCCCGGCTAGTTTTTTGTATTTTTTAGTAGAGACGGGGTTTCACCGTGTTAGCCAGGATGGTCTCGATCTCCTGACCTCATGATCCGCCCGTCTTGGCCTCCCAAAGTGCTGGGATTACAGGCTTGAGCCACCGTGCCTGGCTTGCAACATGGTCTTAATGATGGTTACCTGCATGATCATCACAAGGACCATAGAAAACGTATGTACATGCTTGGTGTATAGTTGGCACTGAATGCCGTCACTGTAATTGAATCTGACAATGGGTGTGAGAACCATTAGGAAGGGGTGAAATGCTCCCCATGCCTGTGAAAGGGTGAGGCCATTCTCGGGTGGAGGGGACACAGTGCTCCGGCTTCTATTATGTGATGTGACAATAATTATTACTGTGGGCATGACCACAGCCTTTCTATCTTTGGCATCCTGCTAAAGGGAATCTTCTGGAGCCAGCCTCTTTTCTCCTTTCCCACCTGAGAAAGGAAACATTCTTTCTGGCTGGGAATGAGGCTGTCAATCTACCTGATTAAGAGTGAGAGAAGAGAGGTGGGGTACAGGGGTGAGGGCTGTAGGGCTGGAGGGGGTGGGTAGGTGTGGAGGAGAAGTCTTCAGAGGCATGTGTGGGTGATGGGGAGTGGAATGAGAGCAAAGAGATTCTAACATTCTGGGCTGTGTTTATAGGTCTCCCTTAATATTTTTCAAGATATGAATTAAGTGAAATTTCTCTTTCGTGGTAAAATATACATAACATAAAATTTACATTTTAAAGCAAGGTGCGGTGGCTCACGCCTGTAATCCCAGCACTTTGAGAGGCCGAGGTGGGTGGATCATGAGGTCAGGAGTTCAAGACTAGCTTGGCCAAGATGGTGAAACTCCGTCTCTACTAAAAATACAAAAATTAGCCAGGCATGGTGGCGGGTGCCTGTAATCCCAGCTACTCGGGAGGCCGAGGCAGAGAATTGCTTGAACCTGGGAGGTGGAGGTTGCAGTGAGCCGAGATCCAAACAGAAACTCTGTACCCATTAAACAATAACTTCTCACCCCACCTCCTCCAGCCCCTGGTAACCTCTATAACCATGATTCTACTTTCTGTCTCTACACATTTGCTTATTCTCTATCCTATACATCTTATATAAGTAGAATCATACAGTATTTGTCATTTGTGTTGAATTTATTTCACTTAGCATAATATTTTCAAGCTTCATTCATGTAGTAGTATGCATCAGAATCTCATTCCTTTTTAAGGCTAAATAATCTTCCATTATATGTACAGTCATTCTTTGGTATCCATGAGGGATTGGTTCCAGGATCCCCGTAGATGTCAAAATCCAAGGATGTTCAAGTCTCTGATATAAAATGTTGCAGTATTTGCATATAACCTACACATATCCTCCATATACTTTAAATCTTCTCTAGATTACTTATAATACCGAATACATTGTAAAACTGTAAATTATTATTCTGTATCATTATTTATTTATGGTTATATTGTTGCTTTTTCATTTTATTTTTCTTCAAGTATGTATACATTTTTTTTAGTTTAGTCTCATTCTGTCACCAAGGCTGGAGTGCAATGGCACAATCTCGGCTCTGCCTCCCAGCTTCAAGCTGTGGGCTTCAAGCTATTCTCCCGTCTCAGCCTCTTGAGTAGCTGTTATTACAGGCATGTGCTACCAGGCCTGGCTAATTTTTGTAGTTTTAGTAGAGAGAGGGTTTCACTCTGTTGGCCAGGCTGGTCTTGTACTCCTGACCTCAACTCATCTGCCTACCATAGCCCCCTAAGGTGCTGGGATTACAGGTGTGAGCCACTGCACCCGGCTGTCTTCAAATATTTTTGATCTGTGGTTGCTTGTATCCCTGGGTAGGAAATCGTGCATACGGAGAGGGCTGACGGTATGGTCCACATTTTGTTTCTCGATTCATCTGTCAAGGAACATTTGGGTTGTTTCTGCCTTTTAGCTATTGTGAATAATGCTGCTTTGAACATTAGTGTACAAGTATCTATTTGAGTCCCTGCTTTCGATTCTTTGGATAGATATCTAGAAGTGGAATTGCTGGATCATATGGTAATTCTGTGTTTAATTTTGGAATTTTTCTTTAAGTGTCTTTGGCTGTCAAACTGCATCTTTTGTTCCCATGATGGTTCTCAAATCCTTTCATTCTGTTATAGTTTCTCCCTCTCTTTATTTCATGCCTTTGATTTGTTGGAGGAACTGGCTAATTTGTCTCTAGAGAATGATCTACTGCTTAGATATATTTGTTCCCTACTCACAGTGTCATTTAATTTGTTCCTTCATCCCCCATGTTTCCTGTAAACTGAAAGTTAAATATAGTCTTGATTGCATTCTGGTTCAAGTGTGTGACAGGAATAGCCAATAGAGGTGCTCTGTGTTTTCCACTGGATCCTATCAGGAGCTACCAAAATGAGCTTCTTTTTTTTTTTTGGTGGAGGGGCCAGGGTCTCACTCTGTCTTCCAGGCTGGACTGCAGTGGCACGACTACAGCTCACTGCAGCCTTGACCTACCAGGCTCAAGTGATCCTTCCACCTCAGCCGAGTAGCTGGGACTATAGGTTCATGCCACCTTGCCTGGCTATTTTTTAAATTTTTGTAAAGATGGGTCTCACTATGTTGCCCAGGCTGGTCTTGAACTCTTGGACTCAAGTGATCCTCCTGCCTTGGCCTTCCAAACTGTGAGATTACAGGTGTGAGAAACCATGCCTAGCAAAATATACTTATTAAACATAAACATAAATTTACTCTGAGAATGACCCGCTTGGGTATGTGGGGTAAAACCTCTTTATTCTGTGACATGAATTCTTAATTTCTTTATTTTTATTATTTGTTTATTTATTTATTTTTAGAGACAGGGTCTTGTTTTGTCACCTAGGCTGGAGTGCAGTGGTGTGATCATGGCTCACTGGGGTCTTGACCTCCTGGGCTCAAGTGATCCTCCTGCCTCCTGCCTCAGCCTTCCAAAGTGCTGGGATTACAGGCATGAGCCTGTGATTGTTCAGTGGGATGATCTCAGCTCACCACAACATCTGCCTCCTGGGTTCAAGCGATTCTCCTGCCCCAGTTTGCTTTTTAAATTTCATTCATAATGCTCTGGGGTAGGTACTGTCACTCCCACTTTATAGGAGACTGAGGCTTAGAGAGATTAGATAAGGTGTGCAAAGACACACTGTTAGTAAGTGACTGAGCCAGGATTCAAAGGCAGGGACTTGTGGAACATGGATTTGAGGGGCCATTTCAGCTTTAAGGGAGGGGTCAGCTGTCCAGGGGTCCACAGACTCAGTGCCCAGGATCCAGGTTCCCTTGAGGAAGGATTCATGGGGCCTTGTCTAGTCCACAGCACTCTCTAGCAAGTTGTAGCTGCTTCACTGTAGATTTTCGTGAGATCTGCAAGGTACAGATGATGTAGAGGAGTGGTTCTGGCCTGGGAGATTTTACAAGAGAATGATGCTCTGTTTCTAAACCAGAATCTCCAGGGATGGGGTCTGGGCAGCTACAGTTTTAAAAAGCTCCCCGGAGACTGTGATGCAGGTGGAGGATAGGAGGCAGGCAGGCCTTAGAGGCCTGGGCAGGGTTGTGACTGGCCCTTCCTTGGTGCAGGACTTTCCCTCAGAGCAACCAGCCAGGGAGGGTGCAGTGACTTTGCTATACCTTGCTTAAAAACTGTGGTCTGCTGGGCGCGGTGGCTCATGCCTGTAATCCCAGAACTGGGAGGCCAAGGTGGGTGGATCACTTGAGGTCAGGAATTCGAGACCATCTTGGCCAACATGGTGAAACCCCATCTCTACTAAAAATATAAAAAATTAGCCGGATGTGCTGGCACATCCCTGTAGTCCTAGCTACTCGGGAGACTGAGGCAGGAGAATCACGCCACTGCACTCCAGCCTGGGCGACAGAGCAAGACTCCGTCTAAAAAAGAGAAAAAAAAAAAAAAAGGGGGAAAAAAGTCGTGGTCATAATCTATTATTTGTGTCCATGAGAAGAAAGATTGTTCTGTGGTGGTACCAGCAGCCTCAGGAATCTCCCATGGAAGCCTCCTAAGCCCCACACACTTGTGGGTTCTGGGTAAGCTACTTGTCTGTCTCTGCAGTGTGCTGGGGCAATTGCTGTCAACCACCAGAAGGTAAGGCCAAAGCCTTTCCCCTTGCTGTGCTTCTGCAGGCACCCTGGGGTCAGGGATGAGAGTGGAAATAGTGATGGGGGTTCGTTTAAATTAGAGCAGTGCCCTGGACTAATGGAGGGCCTTCTCAGTTGCTAGTTTCACCATCCTTTGCTCCGTCAGCCACTGTCTCCCAACCCCTGCCTGGGCTTCTGTCCCTGCTGTTTGCTGGTCATCTGTGACCACCAGTCTCTGGCCACCTCCTGCACCTCTGACAAGCATCTGTCACCCTGGCCCTCGGTGCCTGCTGCTCATGTGGGGATGACAGCTCACCCTCATCCTTGGTCCTTGGGTTGTAGGGCAACGCTCGCTCTTTCGCCACTACCTAGAACTCTCTGTCACCTATCCCCAGACTCCTGGGACCCGCGGTCTTCCTAGTTCCGTTTAGCTTTTTAAGGGGGAAGTGGGTGTATGTGTTTCATAGCAGAATTGCTTGAGCTCCTAATGGTGGTCCTCTCCCACCTCCCACTGGGTTTTACTCTGCAGCCTTCTGCAGTGAGGCATGCCTCTTTCTCCATCATCATCACCATCATGACCATGTGCTGAGTATCCTGAACTGACAGCGCTGTGATGGGAGCGTAACATACATGCGGTCCTCCGAAGGACCATAGGAGGATGGATCGTAGGAGGCTGTTAGCATTGCCACCCCATCCCTATTTTTCTGATGAGGAAAACAAGGTACACAGAAGTAAAGTAGTATTCCAAGGGAATGTGGCTGAGTGGATCCCTCATGAGATAATTGCTCCCCCCACCTCCTGCCTCTTTAACCTCAGATTTTTGCCTTCCAGGAGGCAGGTGAGTTTGGAGGATTCAGAAGCAGCCTCCCAGGGCACCTTGATTGTTCTGCTGTCCCTGACTGTCACTTCGAGGTGCTGAGTCTGGCCCACTTTCTCAAGCGTGGTGATTTCTTTCTTGGGGTACAGTCACCACACACGTTACAGGTCTGCATTGGGCCTCTACCCACCACTGGAGCAGTATCGCTGCCCGTGCCTGTGTGAACCTCAAATGTGATTAGGGTTCGAACTCTTCTCCATTGGGCACAAAACACATCTCTTAATGTCTCCAAGCATTTTGTGACAACTTAATTGGCACAAGGGTGTCTACAGGGTGGTGTCACTTAACTCCATTGGCCACTGTGCGAGTGGTGGGGGTGGGAGGTGGTAAGGTAAGAAGTCAAAATGTTAGTCATCATGGTCTCTGAGTGCTACTGTTGTTTTTCTTATAGTTTTTGCTATACCAGATACTTAGCACTTGCATAATCAAAGTAAAATAAATGTAATCTGGGAATTTTTTTTTTTTTTTTTGAGATGGAGTTTTGCTCTTGTTGCCCAGGCTGGAGAGCAGTGGCATGATCTCGGCTCACCACAATCTCTGCCTCCCGGGTTCAAGCAATTCTCCTGCCTCAGCCTCCCGAGTAGCTGGGATTACAGGCATGCACCACCACACCTGGCTAATTTTGTAGTTTTAGTAGAGATGGGGTTTCTCCATGTTGGTCAGGCTGGTCTCAAACTCCCGACCCGAGGTGATCTGCCCGCCTTGGCCTCCCAGAGTGCTGGGATTACAGGCGTGAGCCATCACACCTGGCCGGGAAAAAGTTTAAGAACGTACAAAGAAGAGGCCGGGCACAGTGGCTCATGCCTGTAATCCCGGCACTTTGGGAGGCCAAGGCGGGCAGATCATCCTGAGGTCAGGAGTTTGAGACCAGCCTGGCCAACATGGTGAAATGCTGTCTTGACTAAAAATACAAAAATTAGCCAGAACTGGTGGCAGGCGCCTATAATCTTAGCTACTCGGGAGGCTGAGGCAGGTGAATCACTTGAACCCGGGAGGCGGAGGTTGCAGTGAGCTGAGATTGTGCCATTGCACTCCAGCCTGGGGGACAAGAGTGAGACTTCTCTCAAAAAAAAATAAAATAAAATAAAAGAAAAGAAAAGAAAAGAAAAGAAAAGAAAAATTTTAAAAACGTACAAAGAAGAAAATGAAAATCTAAAATCTTAATACCCAGGAATAACTACTGTTGATTTTGGTATAACTACCTAGACTCTTCCTCTGCTGTTACAGATATGCATGATTGGGGTTATCATTCTCTTTTAGTCACAAATAACAGAAATCATCCCTAATAAGATTAACCAAAAAGGAAAATGTACTTGGAGGATGGAGGGGGTTCGAAGAACATGGGGCACTTGGCCTTCTGGGGCTGGAGCCAGGAGTCAGGAAGCTGTCTCTGAACAGGACTGAGGTCAATGGATTTGTTGACAGCTCCTCATGTTTTCCCCACCCTGCCCCACTCTGAGGATTCCTCTCCCAGTCCATGTGGCCCTGGGGACTGTCAATCACAGAGTTTCCACACACCCCCTGCCCCCCCCACCACCTCCAGATTCTCACAGACATCAGGGGCGTTCTTTGGCCCACTTATTAACTCAGGGGGGAAGCGTGCTCCAAGTGTCTGGGTCTTCCTTGGGACAGCCCCGTGGACAGGATGGGAGGAGTTCTCATTTCCCTCCCCTGCATGGGATGAGTTCTCATCTCTCAGCTGGTGATAGTCTGGCCCTTCTAAAGGCTTTTATAATTACCATGGGGCAATAATTAAATCCAAGTAGGGTAAGGAAGTGGAGACAGGAACAAGGCAATACCACACCTACACAGCAGCTGGTAAGCTCAAGTCATTCTTTTTTGCTCAAGCTGATTGGATCTGGGTTTCTACCGCTTGTTTCTGAATAAGACCTGAACAATAATACCATTTATCTTGGCTCATCTGCTACAGTCCCTTCTTTTTATTTGTTTGTTTGTTTGTTTGTTTGTTTGAGATGAACTCTCACTCTGTTGCCCAGGCTGGAGTGCAGTGGTGCAATCTTAGTTGACCACAACCTCTGCTTCCCGGTTCAAGCAATTCTCTTGTCTCAGCCTCTTGAGTAGCTGGGATTACAGGCATGCACCACCAAGCCTGGCTAATTTTTGTATTTTTAGTAGAGACGGCGTTTCACCATGTTGGCAAGGCTGTTCTCGAACTCCTGACCTCAAGTGATCCATCTGCCTCAGCCTCCCAAAGTGCTGGAATTACAGGTGTGAGCCACTGTGCCTGGCCAGTCCCTTCTTTTTGAATGCAGGTCTTTGCTGCTTTTCCAAGTCCAGGATGGTGTGTCCACTGCCTGGCAGTTTATAGATACCCAGTCCCACCCATGCTCAGAGACTCGCTGGTTGTGTTTGAGCCCCAAATTCCCAGAGAGGGAATTTGCTTAGAGAATGGAATCACACAGGAAAATGACGGCTGCTGGGGCTCACCTTTGTGGAGGTGTGGAAGTGTAGGTTGGGAGGGATCACAGAGGGACAGAGGACCGTTCTGAGCCAGGCAGGCCTCCTGGAGGGATTTCTCAGGCGTCAAAGTGTACTCATGCATTAGTACACTTCGCATATTTTTGTGTGGGCAGCCGTGATACAGTGCCATTGATTCCTTAGTTTCTCTTACCCTGAAGATGTCAGGATCTGCCTTTTGCTCTGGGCCCCCTGTCTCCTGTCTCCTACTCTGGGCCTTTCTGCTGCTTCCCTGGGCTCCCCCTATCCACCCTTTGGTCTAATCAAGGCTCTGCTCCGGACAGACTTTGCATTCTGAGTTCTTATCATTTAGTCAGAGAGACCTGAAGTATGCAGAAAACCCCAATGACGCAGAGCGGTGTGAGGAGCAGTGGGGTCCCTGGAGATGAGGGAGGGAGACATGCTCCCAGCTAGGGGAATTAGGGCAGATCTCATAGAGGAAGTGGGTCTTGAGCTGAGCCTTGGAGGACCCCCACACTCAGACACTGCAAGTGAACGGAAGGACCCAGGGCCCTGAGGAGAGTGGATTCAGTGAGGCTGGAGGAGGAATATGGAGTGGGAGGATAAAGCTGGAGAGGCAGATCCGGGGCAGCTTGTGGAAGGCCCTGGATATCATACATATCTGTGCCAGAATAACCAGGGGCCTCCAAAGCTCAGGGGTAAGAAGATGGCTGGGAGTTACCTGTCTCTGTGGGCTGATACCACACTTAGATGTGGGAGAGCAGGTCTGTGCCCAGGGCTCGGTCTCAGAGGGCCCAGTACTTTGGAGTGCCTTCCTTGCAATGTTCTAAACCCTTCTTGGATGTCTGGGCTTGGTCACAGTGCTAGCTGGGCTGGGTGCCCAGTGCCTGGACAGGGTCTGTATGGGTCATGGTTTCTAGAAGCCTGTTCCTCAAACATTTCTCTGATGACAGAGGCCAGCCAGAGCTGCCCTCCTGGCAGACATGAGTCTGCCCAGGCTCTGTTTCTCTCCTTTGTGGTGTTCTCCGCCCCTCACTCAGGGTGTGAGGTCAACCTGATGCCCTGAGGAGCTCCGGCACGTGTGCCTACGTTGTGGTCCTGGGGTCTGTGCATGGACTCCACTTCCAGGAGGGAAGCCTGGTGATTGAATTGTTCCCGCTGGCATGCACAGTATTTCTTTTGTGGGATCACGTGAGTTTGGTCCACCTCAATTTGTCACACGCAGGACGAGTTCAAGGTTCTGGGCTGCAGATGGTCCACGACCAACTCTTGGGCTCAACTGTGAGTTGAGCCCACTGCACCCTCTGCCCAACCATCGGCCCTCCCACTGCACTCTCACCACAGTGCTGCCTCAGGTCGACAGCACTCGAGTGTACCCATGAGCCCTCCTCACCTTGCCAATGGCACTAAGGCGGCCAGCCCAACCCTTCTGTGGTCTCCACACCACATGTCAGGCAGTCCTCTGGGGGTGGCCCACCTATCTCCTCCGAGGGCCCTCAGCAACGGCTCACAACACCAAGGGGCCTTCCCACGGATGTCCTGCATGCCTTGACAGTTATGTGAGCACGAAGGAGACTGTTCTCTCTGTCCATGGGCCCTGTGGCTGATCCTTCCTGCTGGTGGTGTGTGGAAGGCTGTGGGGGGATCAGCAGAGAGAAAGATCACATTCTAGGGATTTGGCAATTATGGCCTGAAGAGTTCTAGAGCAGTCATGTTTGGGTGATGTGCTGTTCTATGTTTATGCTCTATAATTCCAAATGATAAATTTAATATAATCAGAACACAAAGAATTGCTCTTTTTTTTTTTTTTTTTTGTATACTCTGGGTGAGACTTGCCTTGGTAATCATTATCGAGGAATCACCATCACCACCTTTGAGAGGGCCACTGGCAGCTAGTCCTCAGGGGCTGCACTGCGGATGATGCAGTGTGGAATTATGATGCAACCAGCCTTAAATACACGGTGTTAGGGAATTGCAGAGGCAAAAAGGTCTATATTGTTTCAATATAAACAAGTTTTCTAAAGCAATGGCATTGTGGATAATTACAATCTTGCTACCTGAGATTTATGAAGTTAGCCAGGAATGACAAATTTGATCATAACAAGCATGAAGAGATGGGGCCGGGCTTGGTGGCTCACGCCTGTAATCCCAGCACTTTGGGAGGCCAAGGTGGCGGATTACCTGAGGTTGGGAGTTCGAGACGAGTCTGGCCAACATGGTGAAACCCCGTTTCCACTAAAAATACAAAAATTAGCCAGGCGTAGTGGTGCACGTCTGTAATCCCAGCTACTTGGGAGACTGAGGCATGAGAATCTCTTGAACCCAGAAGGTGGAGGTTGCAGTGAGCTGAGATCGCACCATTGCACTTCAGCCTGGGCAACAGAGTGAGACTCCATCTCAAAAAATAAATAAATAAAATAACAAATGTGAAGAGATGGTTCCTGGACTCAACAGGAAAAGATGGGTCCTGTACCTTCTGCGGAATCTTCATGTACATTGACTGGACAATGAACAAATACAAAAGGACCTCTTCAATCAATCTGTATTGCTCATGTGGACCCATGACTTTTTGTAATACAGTATAAAATGAAATTGTTCATGTTGACAGGAGCCCACAAAATGTATTTGCCCAGAGCCTGCAAATCCTAGGAGTGCTTTTGCCCTGGGCACTACCGGAGAGATCATAGGCCCCTACCCGCCACCCCTGTGGCAGTTCCATCCATCCTGGCCTTGAGGGAATGGTCACTGCCTGCTCTTGGGACCCAAGGCTCTGCATCCTGTACCTGCGTGCTGGCCTGGCCCATGCACCAGGTAGACATGGGGGACAAGAAGTGTGTCATGGCATAAGAGACCTGGTGTGGGGAAGGAAAAGTCACAAGTCAGGAGGAAGAGATTGGTGGGAAGAGACACATGGGTCAGTCTCTTTTGAGACCAGGTGAACAGCCCTAGCCAGGTGTTCAGGCTGTAAGCCAGGGCCTTGTCTTTGAGTCCCCCTATTCCTCACCCCCACAGTCAGTTAGTCACCATGTCCAGCCAGTTCTGCCTCATATGGAGCTTGCATTTGCCAAGGTTCTCTGGAGAAATAAGACCAATAGGAGGTACATATGTACTTCCTATTATTATTATTATTATTTAATAATAATAATAATATTAATTGCTCTGTCACCCACGCTGGAGTGCAGTGGTATGATCTTGGCTCACTGCAACCTCCACCTTCCAGGTTCAAGCGATTCTTCTGCCTCAGCCTCCTAAGTAGCTGGGACTACAGGTGCGCGCCACTGCACCCGGCTAATTTTTGTATTTTTAGTAGAGATGGGGTTTCACCATATTGGCCAGGCTGGTCTCGAACTCCTGACCTCATGATCCGCCCGCCTCGGCCTCCCAAAGTGCTGGGATTACAGGTGTGAGCCACTGTGCCTGGCCGTACAAGCTATTATTAGACATATTATGTATTATGGGAACTGGCTCATGGTATTAGGGAGGTGGGAGGTCAAGAACTCCCACCATCTACTCTCTGCAAGCTGGAGACCCAGGAAAGCTGGAGACGTAATGAGGTCTGAGTTCAGCTATCTGGGAACCAAGAGCTCTGATGTCTGAGGGTGGGAGAAGATATCCCAGCTCAAGAGGAGAGAGGAAGAAAATGTGTTCTTCTTCCACCTTTTTGTTCTATTTGGGCCCTGAGGATGACGCCCACCCACATTAGTAAGGGTGGTCTTCCGTACTTAGTCTAATTCCAGTGCTAATCTCTTTTAGAAACACCCTCACAGGCACACCCAGCAGTAATGTTTTCCCAGCTATCTGGGCACCTCTTAGCCCAGTCAAGCTCAAGCATAACCTTCACCATCACAGAGCTATTCTGACTTCCACCTCCTCTTCCTCCTATTGCCCCTGCCTCAGTTGAAGCCTTTCGGTCTCTGTCCTGGACCACTGTAATCGGTTCCTCATCCCTCTTGCTCTGATGGTGCCTCCTCTCCCCATCTCTTCTAGACCTTTTTTTTTTTTTTTTTTGAGACAGAGTCTCGCTCTGTTGCCCAGGTTGGAGTGCAGTGGCCGGATCTTGGCTCACTGCAAGCTCCGCCTCCCGGGCTCCCGCCATTCTCCTGCCTCAGCCTCCGGAGTAGCTGGGACTACAGGTGCCGCCACCTCGCCCGGCTAGTGTTTTTGTATTTTTTTTAGTAGAGAAGGGGTTTCACCGGGTTAGCCAGGATGGTCTCGATCTCCTGACCTCGTGATTCACCTGTCTCGGCCTCCCAAAGTGCTGGGATTACAGGCTTGAGCCACCGCGCCCGGCCTAGACCTTTTTCTTTTTCCATTCGGTATCTATTTTTTACGACAGCTTTACATACATCTAGTTTTTTGTTTTGTTTTGTTTTTTGAGACAGGGTCTCACCCTGTTTCCCAGGCTGGAGTGCAATGGTACAATCTTGGCTCACTGCAACCTCCACCTCTCAGGTTCAAGTGTTTCTCCTGCCTCAGCCTCCCTAGTAGCTGGGATTACAGGCATCCGCCACCGCGCCAGGCTAATTTTTGTGTTTTTAGTAGAGATGGGGTTTCACCATGTTGGCCAGGCTGGTCTCGAACTCCTGACCTCAGGTGATCCGCCTGCTTCGGTCTCCCAAAGTGCTTGGATTACAGTGTGAGCTACCGCGTCTGACCAGTTCTAGTTTAAAGAGTCAAGTAACTCAAGATGACTTTTTACCAAAAGCAGTAGCCTCTTCCCATCCTTCCTCTCCACCTCCCCCCACTCACCCCAATTTATTGCTTCCTAGAGGCAACCACTTTCCACTCACAGAGCTGATTGCTTTCCTGCTTACCTGAGTGTGTATGTGAGGATAAAGGGAGGGTGCTTCATTGCAAGCTTTGCTGCACGATGGCCTGGGCTGGGCCAGGCTGCTTAATGGGGAGTGTGGATATCAGAGTCTTTAGGACTGTCTTCGTGGGCTAGTCAGGTTCCTGCAGGTGACTCTTTCAGTCCCAGCAGGGGTTGGGGACCTGGCTGCCAGTGTTGGGGACAAGACAGGGAAGAGGCTGGGGACGGGGCATATTTCCGTCTTCGACTTGTAACTCCTGTTTAATCTCATTTTTGGTGTGGTGGCCCTGCCCTCACTCTGCTTGATGTGCGAATTCAGACACCCTCAATTTTACTGTTTTAGAAGAAAAACACCTAAGTCTGTGAAAGGAGCGGGAGAAGATGACATGGGGGAGGAGCCAATCCCCAGTCCTCCTGTTTTTGGCTCCATCTTTACCGGCTTCCTCTTCCCTGCTTTCAGAGGACCTGGTGCCACCAATACCTGAACCATTTGTGGGTCTGGGGTCTAAATAGAATTGGCTGTTTACTTCCCTCGTGGTTCAGGATTGAGCTTTCCTGTTTCTGCTATGTTGGTTGCCATTTTTCGAGCTACTTTCCAGTTTCAAAATGTTGCTATTGATGCCTCTTCTGTTCTCCTTTTCCTTCTGAATTTTTTTTATCTTAAAAAAAAAAGAATTTCAGAAAAGAGTGAGGATAAATGTACGTGCCCAGTCCACCACTGTTAAGCTGCTGGAGAGATCCTTCTAGCATTTAAATCTGATTATGTCTTCCTCCTGTTCAAAATACTTCCATGGTGCCCCATTGGCAGTAGGTTAAAATATAGAAACCTTGTGAATGGCGTTTTTCGGCTATGCCCCAAATCAGGGCTCACTCCCCTCATGGACTAGACTGTACTTGATTCTACTAATTTTAATGAAACAGAAATTTCAGGACACCTAGAAACAGACAGACTCAAAAGTTTACTTTTATCCCCTCTGAAATGGCAATGCTGAAACAATGCTGAGCTATCACCTCGCATGGCCTTCCGTTTTTTCTCGCTGGAAACTGTCATTGCTGAGCAGTTAGGAACCCTGATATGACTGGGTTTGGTTTGGGGTTAAAGTTCAATGCCGGTGTGGCGTGTGTGTGTGTGTGGCATGTGTGTTTGTGTGGTGTGTGTATGTATGTGTGTGTGGTATGTGTGTGTATGTGTGTGTATGTGTGTGTGGTATATGTGTGTGGCGTGAGTGTGTGGCATGTGTGTATGTGTGCATGTGTGTGTATGTGTGTGTGTGGTGTGTGTGTGTGTATGTATGTGTGTATGTGTGTGTGGGGTGTGTGTGTGACATGTGTGTGTGGCCTGTGTGTGTGTATGTGTATGTGGCATGTGTGTGTGTGGTGTGTGTGTGTGGCATGTGTGTGTGGCGTGTGTGTGTGGCGTGTGTGTGGCGTGTGTGTGTGTGTGGTATGTGTGTGTGGCGTGTGTGTGTGGCGTGTGTGTGTGGCGTGTGTGTGTGGCGTGTGTGTGTGTGTGGTATGTGTGTGTGGCGTGTGTGTGTGTGTGGCGTGTGTGTGTGTGGCGTGTGTGTGTGTGTGGTATGTGTGTGTGGCGTGTGTGTGTGTTGTGTGTGTGGCGTGTGTGTGTGTGGTGTGTGTGTGGCGTGTGTGTGTGTGGTGTGTGTGTGGCGTGTGTGTGTGTGGTGTGTGTGTGGCGTGTGTGTGTGTGGTATGTGTGTGGTGTGTGGTGGTGTGTGGTGGCGCGTGTGTGTGTGGTGTGTGTGTGGCGTGTGTGTGTGTGGTGTGTGTGTGGCGTGTGTGTGTGTGGTGTGTGTGTGGCGTGTGTGTGGCGTGTGTGTGTGTGTGTGGTATGTGTGTGTGGCGTGTGTGTGTGTGGTGTGTGTGTGGCGCGTGTGTGTGGTGTGTGTGTGTGGCGTGTGTGTGTGTGGTGTGTGTGTGGCGTGTGTGTGGCGTGTGTGTGTGTGGTATGTGTGTGTGGCGTGTGTGTGTGTGGTGTGTGTGTGGCGCGTGTGTGTGGCGTGTGTGTGTGTGTGTGTGTCTTCACACCTGCAGCTTGAGCCTCTGCAGGGAATTTCCAGTTTATGTTGCCAGTAACTAGAAGGCAGACTCTTTTTTGTATTCTTTCCGGGGCATAAACTGCAGCTGGTGATGAAATGTATTCAATCTCTCTCACTACTAAATCACATTGGACCACACAAATGCTTGGCCTAGGTAATTCTATTAGACCTAAACCAAAGGGGCAGGCTTTCTCCTAGATGATCATGAAGACGCAAAACCATGGGGTGAGCTGTCAGGGTCACCCGAAAGCGAGGGGCACTGCCATCTATTTTCTCTCCTCTCTTAGTGATAACATGAAGGAATTGTCCCGAACAAGTGCATTTCCCTTCGGTAGGCCTTGCTCAAAACGTATTGATCAGCTTACTCTATTACCACATCAAAAGAAAATGCCATCATGGGTGACTCCGGCAGAGCATTTGGGTCCATGGTGATTTTGCTAAGATTCTGATGAAAGGCAATGAAGGCTCTTAATTGCATATTTCCTGTGCACTCATCCCTCTTCGCCAAAACAAATGACATTAGCCTCTTTTTTTCTTTCTTTTTTTTTTTTTTTTGAGATGGAGTCTCTCTCTGTCGCCCAGGCTGGAGTGCAGTGGCATGATCTCGGCTCACTGCAGCCTCCACCTCCTGGGTTCAAGCAATTCTCCTGTCTCTCAGCCTCCCGAGTAGCTGGTACTACAGGCATCTGCCACCATGCCCAGCTAATTTTTGTGTTTTTAGTAGAGATGGGGTTTTACCATATTGGTCAAGCTGGTCTCGAGCTCCTGACCTCAGGTGATATGCCTGCCTCGGCCTCCCGAAGTGCTGGGATTATAGGCGTGAGCCACCGCACCCGGCCTAGCTTTCTATTTCAACTGCACAGAACCACCCATATGTGTCAGCAGGGGCCGACTTTCCTTCACATTAGGTTTTCACAGTCTATTCCCTCTGCCTGGAATACCTGCTCTGCCTTTTCTGCTCCAGCTAGGTTGGCATAGTTGCAGGTTTCCAATCTGCCTGTCATATTCCGTCCTCAGAGCCTTTACGGCTGCTCCATCTGCCTGGAATGTTCTGCCCCGACAACTCCGCACGGCTTGCCCTTCATTTCATTCAATCTCCACTCAAATCCTACCTCTCGGCCATCACTGTCAATTGCCCTCAACCAGGACCCCACCTGTAGTGGGGCACTTGGGGTTTATTGCTGGCTGCAGTGAAGGGGAACACATGCCATGGGGCCCTGTGGGCGTATCAGTGAGGGGGGGGTCAGAAAGAACTTGTAGGGTTTGGGCTTGTTTCTGTCTAGTTCCATCACAGCCACAGAGTGTCCTTGTCTGATGTTGATGTTCTGTGAAACTGTTTATGTTCAACAGGAGAGCACTATGGGCCTGCAGTGAGTGCCAGGCCAGGACCCGGACAGCAAGAACTGCTTTACTCTTCTTCACCACTGAATCCTTAGTGCACACAACAGCAGCTGCGCGGGAGGGTGGCAGGTGTCGAATGAAAACGTATTGAACGAATCGATAAAGTCTGTCCGCCTGGCAAACTCTTACTCCACATTCAAGTGCCCAGCCAGAAGCCCCTTTTCTGGGTGCCGTCCCTGACTCTCCTGGGCGAACCCTGATCTGGGCCCAGGCTGTGCCTGCAGAGTCTCACTAGAGCGGCTCCTGTGAGTCACATCAGGGGGCTCTGCAGTCAGTCTCCCCATTGGGCTGCAAATGCCTTGAAGGCAGAGACACATCCCTTCCCTTAGAATCCCCAGTGCTAAATACAGAGCAGGTGCCCCATAACTTTAGTGTGACTGACAGACCAGCTGCAGGCCCAGCTCTGCTGTGTTTGAACTGTGCCTCTGGCAGGGGCTCCAGAATTCTGTGTGTGTTCCCTGAGAGTATGGGACCTGTGGGTTACTGGGTGGGAAATAGTTAAACAGGAGACGCCCAGGCCCCAGCAGCCAGAGGGTATATTTGTGAGTCTGTGATTCTCAGGGACACCTTCAGGGCCTGAGGACTTTGGGCCCCATGCAGGGCCTCTGCAGTGTGACTCCATCTGGGCCTGGCTCCTCCTCAAAAAATGCCCCCAGCCAGGCACAGTGGCTCATGCATGTAATCCCAGCACTTTGGGAGGCCAAGGTGGGCAGATCACTTGAGGTCAGGAGTTCGAGACCAGCCTGGCCAGCATGGTGAAATCCTACCTTTACTAAAAATACAAAAATTAGCTGGGCATAGTGGTGCACACCTGTAATCTCAGCTACTCAGGAGGCTGAGACAGGAGAATCGCTTGAACCCAGGAGGCAGAGGTTGCAGCAAGCCAAGATCGCACCACTGCATTTCAGCTTGGGTGACAGACTGACTCCATCTCAAAAAAAAAAAAAAAAAAAAAAGACCCCATCCCTGCCGCCCAAGGCCCAGAGGAGGCTGATGGAAGCCCGCAGTTTCCAGGAAGGGCAGAGGAAGAGGCAGTAAGAGCCCAAGCACCTCCAAAACAGGGGCCATGACTGGGGGAGAGGGAGGAGAGACCTGGTTATCTGGCGATATTCTCACAGCAGCCCCTTAAGGTATATACAATTATTATCTTTATTTT
Organism: Rhinopithecus roxellana; assembly: GCF_007565055.1. NCBI lineage: Eukaryota > Metazoa > Chordata > Mammalia > Primates > Cercopithecidae > Rhinopithecus > Rhinopithecus roxellana. The sequence goes on along the minus strand of NC_044549.1, from coordinate 130,716,832 downwards.
ACAGTCGAAGAAACAGAGGCACAAAGAGGTTAAGTAACTTGCCTAGAACACACAGCTAATGAGTGGCAAGTGGGATTCGGACTCAGGTGTATCCAATCCTCAAACCCACGTTCTGGACCCCTACACAGACTGCCCTACCTCAGTCCTCTGTGTGGCATCAAGAAGGGTCTGGACATTCAAATTTTAAAATCCATCCAAAAAGCTCTATGGACCCAGTGGTCTCTGGAGTCAATGTTCTGAGGCTCAGAAGGGCCAGGCAGGAGGGAGCCGCCTCTACACAGACCTGAGCAGAGTGGGCTCTGTCCCGGCACAGCAGGGGAGATCGTAGAGAGAATTCTGCCCTGGGCCCTGTTTCCGTGGGACTTTTAGGCTGCCGGTGCCACGTCCACAGGTCCGAGATCTGCACGATTGGCTGGGTGTGGAAAATCTTCACTCCTTGCGGCCTTGTCCTTGGCAGAGAGCACCGCCGCTTCCTCTGATGGCCACCAGGGGGAGGTGCTCCCTTGGGAACGTTTTGCAGAAGCGCGTCACCCCACATCCGCCTTCCATGGTACCCAGCATCAGCCGCTACCCACGGTTACCCCCAGGCCCAGCTTTGCTCTGAGGAGGGAGGAGTGGTTGCTGATTAGGCCTTGTCTGCATCCCGTGGCCACCCCTTTTTCCTTCCTTCCTTCCTTCCTTCCGTCCTTCCTTCCTTCCTTCCTTCCTTCCTTCCTTCCTTCCTTCCTTCCTTCCTTCCTTCCTTTCTTCCTTCCTTCCTTCCTTTGTTCTTTCTTTCTTTCTTCTTCTTTTTTTTTGGAGATGGAGTCTTACTCTTTAGCCCAGGCTAGAGTGCAATGGTGCAGTCTCGGCTCACTGCAACCTCTGCCTCCCAGGTTCAAGCGATTCTCCTGCCTCAGTCTCCCAAGTAGATGGGGTTACAGGTGCCCGCCACCACGGCCAGCTAATTTTTGTATTTTTAGTAGAGACGGGGTTTCACCATGTTGCCCAGGCTGGTCTTGAACTGCTGACCTCAGGTGATCTACCCACCTCAGCCTCCCAAAGTGCTGAGATTACAGGCATGAGCCACCACCCCCAGACGTGGCCTCCCCTTTCAAATAACCCTCAGCATGTGTGTGACTGGGAAACACACGGGCTCAGTCTGTTATCCTGAGAGGAAATTCATAGCAAAGCGTAAAAGCCTCCTGGGTGGGCTGGGCACAGTGGCTCGCACCTGTAATCTTAGCACTTTGGGGGGCCGAGGTGGGCAAATCTTTTGAGGTCAGGAGTTCAAGACCAGCGTGGCCAACATGGTGAGACCCTGTCTCTACTAAAAATACAAAACTTAGCTGGGTGTTGTGGCGCACGCCTGTCATCACAGCTACTTGGGAGGCTGAGGTAAGAGAATCCCTTGAACCAGGAGATGGAGGCTGCAGTGAGCCGAGATCGCACCACTGCACTCCAGCCTGGGCAACAGAGTGAGACTCTATCTCAAAAAAAAAAAAAAAAAAAAAAGGCTTACTGGGTTTTAATGAAACCATCTCTCCTCTTTTACCTGAATGAAAGGAGACATGGGACTTCATACAGGTACGGTAGCCTCACAATTCAGTGCTGGACTTCCAGCCAAGATGGCACAGTGGGCTCACGCTGTGGCCTCCTCTGTTCTAAACACACAGCAATCAGGAATAAAATAGAAAAAATGATAAACAAAAGGACATAGTTGGGCCCCAGCCAAAATGACTATCTCTGTGTACCAGAAGCAGACCAGAAATGCAAATTGGTGAGTGGGGCTGGGGGCCTGCCACCCTTGGGGTCTGGAAATAGCAGTAGCTGCCAGACGCAGAGCTCCTGGTAAGGGAGCTGAAGTGCTCCATGCTACAAAGGGGCCAGCAGCCAGGCTTCTGGAGAATGGGTGGGGAGGGGGGAGGGGAGTGGAGCCAGTTGTCCACAAATAGCTTGGGACTTGAGCTGTGGGAAGGTGAGGACAGATTCTTGACTAGATGCTGAGCTAAGCCACCCTCTGGCTACGTGCTTGTAGCTGTGATGTCCTCATGCCTGCAACAGAGTGGAGCCCTGCAATGCTATTGTAAGATCTGGTTCTCAGCTGGGCCTGAAGTCCTAGCTCAGGATAGTTAGAGACAGAGTGAGAAACAGATGTAAAAACAAGGTAGAAAACTCTCCAACTCACTGTAAAGTTGTAAGCCAAAATAGATGAGAAACAATGGTAAGAAAAACAGTCAACAAGGCCGGGCTTGGTGGCTTATGCCTGTTAATCCCAGCAGTTTGGGAGGCCGAGGTGGGAGGATCACCTGAGGTCGGGAGTTCAAGACCAGCCTGGCCAGCATGATGAAATCCCATCTTTAGAAAAAAAAAGAAAAAGAAAGAAAGAGAAACAGTCAACAAAATCACCATGTGGAATATGAATTCACTATAGATTAAATTAATTTTGTGAAAGTCTTTACAAAGAATTAAAAATGTTTAGGATGCCAAAAATAGCAAATGAAGGCTTAATAGCCATTGGAAATTAACAAGACATGAATGAAGGCAGATCAAAATGAAACAAGAACAAGTAGATGTGAAAAGAATCTATTAGAAATCATAGAAATGAAAAGTTTGTTCATTAAGGAAAAGCTCAGTAGACAGAATAAACTAGACACAAAAAGAGAATTAGTGAGTTAGAAGACATTACTTAGGAATTAACATGAATACAATACACAGAGACAAAGATTAAAAAATATAAAAGCAGTTATGAGACGTGAAGGACAGCTTGTATGAAGGACTGTGTATGTCTAATAGGAGTTTCAGAGGAAGAGAATAAAGGGAATGGCAGTGAAACAATATATGAGGAAATAGAAGCTGAGAAATTTCCTTGGGGAAATTGCAGAACATCAAGGGCAAAGAGAATAAAACCTTACAATAGACCTGAGAAAAAGACAGATTTCTTAAAAGGTAACTTCTGGGCCTCAGTAAAGACTGAGGCTGGGGATGAAGGAGTAGTATCTTCAAAGTGCCAATTGAATTTTTTTTTTTTTTTTGAGACGGAGTCTCGCTCTGTCGCCCAGGCTGTAGTGCAGTGGCGCGATCTCCACTCACTGCAAGCTCCGCCGCCTTCCAGGTTCATGCCATTCTCCTTCTTTAGCCTCCCTAGAAGCTGGGACTATAGGCACCCACCACCACACCCAACTAATTTTTTTTCTATTTTTAGTAGGGACGGGGTTTCACTGTGTTCGCCAGGATGGTCTCGATCTCCTGACCTCGTGATCCGCCCGCCTCGGCCTCCTGAAGTGCTGGGGTTACAGGAGTGAGCCACCGTGCCCAGCCAATTGGATTTTTATACCCAGCTAACTTGCAGTTGAAATTTAAGACAAAAGGGGTCATTTCAGTACATGTAAAGTGCAGCCTCTCATTGAAAGAATTATTACAGGATATACACTTCAGGAAGAAAAATGAACCAGAAAAAAAGGGGAGAGCACATGAAACACTGTTACGCATAGAAGTAGATAAAACACATTGATAAATTTAAATGAGCACTGACTACAACAGAAACTCCTTTATTTTTTATTTATTTTTTTTTGAGACCAAGTCTCACTCTGTCACCCAGGCTGGAGTGCAGTGGCATGATCTTGGTGCCCTGCAACCTCTGCCTCCTGACTTCAAGCTATTCTCATGCCTCGGCCTCCTGAGTAGCTAGGACAGGCTTGGCTAATTTTTGCTTTTTTGTTTTGTTTTGTTTTGAGACGGAGTCTCGCTCTGTTGCCGGGCTGGAGTGCAGTGGCGTGGTCTCAGCTCACTGCAACCTCCGCCTCCCGGGTTCAAGGAATCCTCCTGTCTCAGCCTCCCGAGTAGCTGGGACTATAGGCACCTGCCACGATGCCCAGCTAATTTTTGTATTTTTAGTACAGATGGGGTTTCACTATGTTGGCCAGGATGGTCTCAAACTCTTGACCTTGTGGTCCGTCCGCCTTGGCCTCCCAAAGTGCTGGGATTACAGGCATGAGCCACTGTGGCTGGCCTAATTTTTGCATTTTTAGTAAAGACAGGGTTTCACCATGTTTGTCACGACCTCAGATGATCCACCTGCCTCAGCCTCGCAAAGTCCTGGGATTTACAAGCGTGAGCCAAAAACTCATTTAAACTTTTCATTTTTATTAAAGATATACATACACATGTTTAAAAACTCAAATAACTCTGCAGGGCTTATGTGGGAGCCAGCTTCTGATCTGGCCCCAGTGATCCTCACCTCCTGGTGCTGATGCCCTTGTGTCACACCTTTCCACAATCAATAGGGCTGATCTGTGTAACCGGTAGGGTGGTGCAGAAAATAATGGTGTGTGACATCTCAGCTTAAGTGATGACAGACATTGCAGCTCCCACCTGTTTATTATTATTATTATTGTTATTATTTTTGAGATAGGATCTCACTCTGTCGCCCAGCTGGAGTGTAGTGGCATGATCATGGCTCACTGCAGCCTTGACCTCCTGGGTGCAAGCGATCCTTCCACCTTAGCCACCTGAGTAGCTGGGACTAGAGGAATGCGTCACCACTCCCAGCATATTTTATTGTTGTTTCAATCAGCTATTGTTATTTCAAGAGTAATAGAGAACTGATACACTCACTTATGAAAGTAGATACAAAAGTCATAAATAAAATATGAGCAAAATGAATTAGCTAGCCTATTTTTAGAGTTTAATAGTAGAATATAAGAAAGTTTAACTTAATTTATGAATACTACTCATCATATTAAAAAATTAAAGGAGAAAATATATGATCATCTTAAGAGATGAAGAAAAAGTCATTTGATAAAAAATTATATCCATTCATGGTGAAACTTAACCAAATTTGGAATAAAAGGAAGCTTTTTGAACATGATAAAGGTCACCTACCAAAAATCACCAACAAACAAACTCACATGGCACAATTCTTTTTTTTTTTTTTTTGTGAGATGTAGTCTTGCTCTGTCACCCAGGCTGGAGTGCAGTGGCGTAATCTCAGCTCACTGTAACTTTTGCCTCCTGGGTTCAAGTGATTCTCCTGCATCAGCCTCCTGAGTAGCTGAGACCATAGGCACCCACCACCACATCTGACTAATTTTTGTATTTTTAGTAGAGATGGGGTTTCATCATGTTGGTCAGGCTGGTCTTGAACTCCTGACCTCAGGTGATCCGCCTGCCTTGGCCTCCAAAAGTGCTGGGATTACAGGCATGAGCCACCACGCCCAGCCCAGAAGCATTCTTTTTTTTTTTTTTTTTTTTTTTTTTTTTTTTTTTTTGAGACGGAGTCTTGCTCTGTCGCCCGGGCTGGAGTGCAGTGGCCGGATCTCAGTTCACTGCAAGCTCCGCCTCCCGGGTTTACGCCATTCTCCTGCCTCAGCCTCCGGAGTAGCTGGGACTACAGGCGCCCGCCATCTCGCCCGGCTAGTTTTTTGCATTTAGTAGAGACGGGGTTTCACCGTGTTAGCCAGGATGGTCTCGATCTCCTGACCTCGTGATCCGCCCGTCTGGGCCTCCCAAAGTGCTGGGATTACAGGCTTGAGCCACCGCGCCCGGCCTGCTCTTCATATTTCTAGGGCCTAGCATGGTATAGATGTTCAACCTGTGTTTGTTAACTGTCTGCCTGACTGAGTGAGTGAATGGAGAAAGAGAGAAATGCAAAAGAAGGAAGGAGAGGAGGAGGATGAATATGAACTTTGAGACAATGCTTTGACTGCCTGCATCTGACATGGACTTGTATGGAAAGAAGCAGATGGGTTTGAGCAAGGATAGGAAAATTAGCTCGGACTTCAGGCATGATTAGAGGGAGAAGTCTAGGATGTTTTGTGAGCCTCCCAGTAGAAGAATGGCATTGATGGCATCACCACCTAGGTAGGGAACCCAGAAGGACGTGCAGGTTTAGGAGGATAAGTGCAGTCTAATTTTAGACAGGGCTGTGAGAACTCCCGGTGTAAACATCCAGCTTGTACTAGGATATGTGGGTCTAGCGCTTGGGAGAGAGGCTGGGGCTAGAAATGGCGACTCTATTGTTATAAGAGAAAGGTGATTAGTAGCATGGTAACCCATAAGCTTCTCCAGGGAGAGCAGGGAGGATGAGGATAGGAGGAGGCTGCTGACAGAGTCGTGGGGAGCATCAACATGTAAGGACTGGGCAGAGGGAAATAACTCAGGTAAGGAGGCTGAGATGAGAGTCCAAAGAAGTAGGAGAGGAACAGGAGAGGCAAGGAAAGGAAGCTTCCGGAGAGAGTGAGTTCAGGTGGGGTCAGATAAGGAAAAAAGGTCAAGAAATATAAAAACTGAAAAGTGTCCTTTGAATTTGGTAAACAGCAGTCACCTGTGGCCTTTGCTGGAAGAGTTTCATTGGAGAAGTTGGAGGAGAGACATGTTGTGCTGTGTCATCAGTGGTGGTGAGCTAAATGTGAGTAAATGCACAAGACTGAATATTGAAATCCGCTTTTTTTCAGATGCCTGGCCTTGAGGGGTGGAGAGAGGTTGGCTAATGAGATCATGGGGTGGATGTGGGGGATAGGAGATAGTTGACTCAATAAACTAAGAGAATGAACCTGAAGATAGATTTAACTGTGGGAGAGGCCAGTTATGGTGGCTCATGCCTGTAATCCCAGCACTTTGGGAGGCCAAGCCAGGAGAACTGCTTGAAGCCAGGAGTTCAGCACCAACCTGGGCAACACAGTGAGACCCCTATCTCTAAAAAAAAAAAAAAAAAATGTGAGAGAAAGGAGAAATAATGGATGAATAAGGTTTTGGAGGAAATGGAAGAATGTACAAATACTAGCAATACTGATTAGACCTGCTAATACTGTCACTAGCAAACACTTACAGAGCCCCTACTATGTGCTGAGAGCTTTTCTAAGTACTTAACGTACATTTGGCTTATATATTTATTTATTTATTTATTTATGTGTTTGTTTATTTTGAGTCAGAGTCTCACTCTGTTGCCCAGGTTGGAGTGCAGTGGTTCAATCTTGGCTCACTGTAACCTCTGCCTCCCAGGTTCAAGGGATTCTCAGGCCTCGGCCTCCTGAGTAGCTGGGATTACAGGCACCTGCCACCACGCTTGACTAATTTTTGTATGTTTATGGACTCTCTTTCTTTTTTCTTGTTTTTTTTTTTTGAAACTGTCCCACTCTGTCATCCAGGCTGGAATGCAGTGGCACAATCTCAGTTCACTGCAACCTCTGCCTCCTGGGTTCAAGCAATTCCCCTGCCTCGGTCTCCTGAGTAGCTGGGATTACAGGTGTGTGCCACCATGCCCGGCTGATTTTTGTATTTTTAGTACAGACAGGGTATCACCATGTTGGCGAGGCTGGTCTCAAACTCCCAAACTTAGTTGATCCGCCCGCCTCGGCCTCCCAAAGTGCTGGGATTACAGGCATGAGCCACCATGCCCGGCCCAAAGGGAACTGTCTTAAAGTGGGATTGAGTTGTTGAAGTACTCTCTGGGTCCCCAAGACCCCTCCTTCTGAACCCCTCTAGGGCCTAGAAATGCCAGAGCCATCAAACCCCCAAATCCAAAACTCCAGTGGGGGTGGGAAGGAGGCTGTTGGAACGGGGAATCTCTACTTCTCTTCCTCTGCTTTTTGTTTTTTTTTTTCAGATGGAGTCTCGCTCTGTTACCCAGGTTGGAGTGCAGTGGCGCGATCTGAGTTCACTGCAAACTCCACCTCCTGGGTTCAAGTGATTCTCCTGCCTCAGCCTCCCGAGTAGCTGGGATTACAGGTGTGCACCACCATGCCTGGCTAATTTTTGTCTTTTTAGTAGAGATGAGGTTTCACCATGTTGTCCAGGCTGGGCACCCATCTGTTAAATGCTCCCCTCAGTGATGCCAGGAGGCCCCACTCCCACCCCAACCCCAGCTTCTAGGTTTGTTTATTTTGACTTATCCTCACCATCAGAAAGAAGGAAGGACTGACCTCTCACTGTTATGCATATACACTTGTATATGGATTCTTAAAGAAAGTTCTAGAAAGAGACCTGGCATGGTGTGTTAGAGTGTATAGAAGACCAGCCTGCAGGTCCCTGAGAGAGGATATAGGAGAGATGGAGGTGAGTGGCTATGACTCCAAGAAGGGGAAGGGGCTGGACTTTGTCCTGACCCCACACCTGTGGGTCAGCCTTGGGACCCTCTTTGACCCTTTGAAGAACCCACAGGAATTGATGGAGCCAAGCACCCAGCCTGTGCCTTTACCTTTCAGGCCTGTTCTCCAGAAGCAAGATCACTGCTTTGACGAAGATGGGCTCCTGCTGTCCAGGCCCTTCACTTAATAATGTATTGTAAATATGTTTCTATTTCATTTAGTGTTTTGCTGTGCATCAGGATGTTTGGTGGACACTCCATTGTGGATGGACCCTGGCTTCTTGCCCAACTGCTTATGTTGGAAATGCCCACCAGACTGGACCTCCCTGGAGACCAAACCCAGCCCATCTTGGGAGCTGGCCAGTGCCACATCCTCCCCCTCTTGCAGGGACCAGCTGAGTCATTTGCTCCATCTCGCACCTCTCAACACCTTCCTGTGTGGCGCTGGGCCACCTGTGGAAGCCCTGGCATGCCTTGCTACCACAGCTCGCAGAAGTTACGGAGAAAAGGAGGCCCACACAGACTGAGAAAACACCAAGGTAAGGGCATGGCTGGGATCCCAGTGCAGGATCCCCGTTCTTCTGCAGTCACAGTCTTGGCTGAACTGAGCCCTTTGCTCCCAGTGTTTGGCTTGGATGCTAGACCAGGTGAGTCAGCCGTCCTGGCGCACTCTTTCGAGCTGAAAGTCACATCCAGATGGGGCTCTTGCCAGAAGGGTAGAATTATCGATCTCGTCTTCCCAGCCGCCTCTCTGAAACTAGGTCCCAGAATGTGTCCTGTGGGGAAGTGGGCAACGACAAGCCACAGGAGCTGATACAGATCAGCTCTAAGCAGCACGGAGCCTCACGTTGCCACCCAGGGCCTGGGCCCTCAAATGAGAGACACGCTTCTCTATGGGTCCTCAGATTCTTGGGCTTGAGCGTGCACCTCCCAGAGGATGCCAGATAGACCTGGTTGGCATCCCAGCTTCGTCACTGGCCAGTTGGGTGATCTTGGCCTTACCTCTCTGGGCCCTCAGAGATGAATTATTCTCATGTTAAAAATGGAAAATGTTGTCTGACCTTATGAAGATGAAAAGGTCAATGCATATAAATAGAATAAGGCCTTAAAACTGAAATTTCCACTAGACACCAATATGCACCATAGATGTGAAGATCCAAATTGAGAGCCTGAGTTACCTTATGGAAGATTTTCTGTGGAAATGCCAAAAAATCTGATCTAAGAGTTTGAAACCCCATTCCCACTTTGAGACTCTGAAAATGTAGACAGAGAGGTGATGGGAGGATGTTGTATGGCGGATGTCCTTGAAGAAAGCTGTGCTGCAAGTCCCATCCTGGGGACAGGTGAGCTCCTGCTCCCTTATCTCACACTTGGTAAAGGTGAGTGTCTGTGGGGCAGCTTCTTTAAGAGTCTAGCATGAGGCCGGGCGCGGTGGCTCATGTCTGTAATCCCAGCACTTTGGGAGGCCAAGCTGGGTGGATCATGAGGTCAGGAGTTTGAGACCAGCCTAGCCAACATGGTGATACCCCGTCTGTACTAAAAATACAAAAATCAGCTGGGCATGGTGGCACACACCTGTAATCCCAGCTACTCAGGAGACCGAGGCAGGAGAATTGCTTGAACCCAGGAGGCGGAGGTTGTAGTGAACTGAGATTGCGCCATTGCACTCTAGCCTGGATGACAGAGCGAGAATCCATCTCAAAAAAGAAAAAGAAAAAATAAAAAGAGCCTAACATGAGACCCCTATAACTGGGGACGGGGGTGGCCTAGGGTCTAGTTTCACCTGGGAAAGCTGAAGGGTGACAGGAGTGCTCACCAGCTGCTCTGGTGGGGCTGCTGCCACCTCACCGGGACCAGCCTGCACCCCCAGAGTTTTTTCTGGGTTAGAGAGGCAGGAGAGTTTCTTCTTAACAGAGGTAGGTCCCACGGCAGAGAAAGCCTGCAAGGACTTCATGTCTTGAGTCTATGTAGAGGGATCCTAGTGGGAAAAGGTTGGAACTGAATGCCTAGGGGCTGATGATGGGGTTTCAGATGACCACCCGAAATGAAATTGGACTTGAGACACATCCATAGATTAGAGAGGACTTTGGGAGAAAGAGACTGGAGCCAGCACTCAGCTGGTAACTTGAGTGGAGGGGGTGTAAAAACAGAGGCAAAATTTAACATCTGCCGGCCAAGACAGTCTGAAGCCAACTCTATGGTAACTGGCTCGGGGAGGTCAAGTGGAAAGAGAGAGAAGACCAAGCCCTCTCCATTGTCTCCACTGGAGGTTCCCAGCTGGCCAGGCCTAAGCTGGGGGAAGAGAGAAGAATGTAAGGTAAAAATAAGCTCAGAGTTTTGATGAATACCTCACATTAACATTCCAATTTCTGACTTGAGACTGCGTTTGCAACTAAAAGCAACCACAGACTATTCTAAGCATGAGCAGAAAAATCTCAGGCCTGCTGAAATTGGCATCCAGGCTGGGGAGGGTGTCCCATTCTGAACAATTATGATGCAAGGAAATAGCACACTGGTTACTTAAGGCTCAGCAGCTTGGCAGCTGGGACAGGCACAGCGATAGCTCTTTGTCTCACTGCTCCACTCACCTGATGGTCTTTGGTTCACAGACTGCTCTTTCTCTAGCTCATAGGTTATTCCTTGAAGGATGTTTATCTGAATATCAAGGTCAAGTTCTCTTAGCAAATGCCACTTCTTACCACTGATTATCTTGAGCCCAATTTCCCTAGAAGTCAGATGGGCCGGGTGTGGTGGCTCACACCTGTAATTCCAGCACTTTGGGAGGCTGAGGTGGGCAGATCACCTGAGGTCAGGAGCTCAAGACCAGCCTGGCCAACATGGTGAAACCCCGTCTCTACTAAAAATACAAAAATTAGCCATGGCGGTGGGTGCCTGTAATCCCAGCTACTCGGGAGGCTGAGGCAGGAGAATCACTTGAACCCTGGAGACAGAGGTTGCAGTGAGCCAAGATCGCACCATTGCGCTCTAGCCTGGGCAACAGAGCAAAATTCCATCTCAAAAACAAAAACAAAGAAGTGAGATAACCTCCTTGATGGATACTATCCTGAGAGAGAACATGATGTGTTTTTTTTCTCTGTTCCAGACAGGGGCAGTGTTACCCAAGAATCAGGCCGGAAGATGGAACCAGGCAGGCTGGCTCCTGCCTCTTAAAAGTCATATGGCCCCATGGACAGACTTCAGCTCTCTGCCCTACTGGCTGGTCACCTGTAAAACAGTTGATAGTAATAATGTGTATCTCACAGGGTTAAGAGTATGTAATGAAATTGTCTATTAGGTTGAACTCTAGGAAATCCCTAGCACTCAACCATTTTTTACACTACAAAAATAGTTTCTAATGATTCATCCAAATATGTAAAAAATGCTTTGCGACCTCTCCATTGCTAGTTATTGTGTTAAACGAAACAAAACAGCAGTAACAACAAAGTTTTTCCGTCCATGCTCAGAATAATGAGTCTCCAGAATTCTGTTTCCAGGAATGTCTCAAGGAGCCTGGTGAGTTGTAGAGTTGCCATGATCAACAGCTCAAGGCCTGTGAATGCTCAAGACCTTCCTGGTTCCCTTGCTAGATTTCCCCAGTACTCAGAGAGCTCACTGTCTCTCTTCTGGGCTTCACTGCGAAAAGCAAGCACAACCTGTGCCTCCAACACAAAAACCTCTCAATCATATTCTGAAATTTCACTACACTGTGTCTCAAAAGTATTGATTGTATTCATCCTGCTTAACGCCAGGTGCACCTTCTCAATTCTAAGGACTCGCATTTTTCTTTGGGTTTGAGAAATATTCATTTATTTTTTTTGTTTCTTGAGACTGGATCTTGCTCTGTTGCCCAGGCACCAGTGCAGTGGTGCCATCATGGCTAACTGCAGCCTCAACCTCCCAAGCTCAAGGAATCCTCCCACCTCAGCCTCCCAAGTGGCTGGGACTACAGGCACAAGCCACCACACCCAGCTATTTATTTATTTATTTTTTTGTAGAGATGAGGTCTTGCTGTGTTGCCCGGGCTTGTCTTGAACTTCTGGCCTCAAGGGATTCTCCTTTCTTGTTTTCCCAAAGTGTTGGGATTACAGCCTTGAGCCAGCATGCCTGGCCTATTCATCTATAATTTAAAAAATAAGGCCGGGCGTGGTGGCTCCTCAAGCCTGTAATCCCAGCACTTTGGGAGGCCGAGACGGCGGTCACGAGTTCAGGAGATCGAGCCATCATGGCTAACACGGTGAACCACGTCTCTACTAAAAATACAAAACTAGCGGGCGAGGTGGGGGCGCCTGTAGTCCCAGCTAATCGTGGCTGAGGGAGGAGAATGGGTAACCCGGGGGCTGACGCTTGCAGTGAGCTGAGATCCGGCACTGCACTCCAGCCTGGCGACAGAGCGAGACTCGTCTCAAAAACAAAAAAAAAAATAAAAAAATATATCGATTGGGCCAGCATGGTGGCTACCCGTATCAAGCATTTTGGGAGGCCGAGATGGGTGGATCACGAGGTCAGGAGTCATCCTGGCTAACACGGTGAAATCCGGTCTCTACTAATAATACAAAAAATTAGCTGGATGTGGCGACGGGTGCCTGTAGTCTCAGCTACTCCGGAGACTGAGGCAGAAGAGTGGTGTGAACCCAGGAGGCAGAGCTTGCAGTGAGCCGAGATGGGGCCACTGCACTCCAGCCTGGGCGACAGAGTGAGACTCCATCTCAAACAAAAAAAAAAAAAAAAAAAAGAAGAAGGGAAAGAAATGGTGTAACATATATATCACTTGTCAGGTTGATAAATTTGACTATATAAAAGTTAAAAACTGTGTATGAGAAAAGACTCAATAGAAAAAAGATTTAAAGAGGAAGTTTACAGAAAAAGTGTCCCAAATGTCTGATAGACCATGAAGGGTAATCAGCCTTAGCAGAAATCAGGGTCATGTAAATTAAAATTATAGTGAGGTATAATTTCTCACCTACCAGATTGGAAAAGCTAAAAAGTCTGAAAATAATAAGTATTGGTGAGGATAAGGGAAAGTAGGAAGAGCTGTATACTGCTCATGGGAGTATAAATAGAAGAGTAATTTGGCAGACTTTAGTAAAATAGGAAATGTGCATATCCTATCATCTTATAATTCTTCTAGGTATACACTTGGAGAAACCTTCACCCATGTGCAGAAGGTGATATGTACTATTATTATATTGTTTCATTGTTTCATGATGGTAAAAATTTGGAACTACTGCATAAGTCCATCTATAAATAAAGCACTATATAAAAATGTAGTATAGTTACACAGTGAAATGTTCTATAGCAGTGTGCAGAAATTAACTGACTCTTTATAAATGTGGAGAAAGCCAAAACTTATAGTGCTGAGTGAAAATAGCTAGTTGTAGAACCCTACATACAGTGTTATTACTTAAAGCCACATACAAAGCCATCATATATATTATATACATTCTTGTATTGTGTATTGTATTGGAAAAGTATATACAAATTTATGATGGTGGTTGCTGCCCTAAGGGAAAGGGAGGAGATTAGGGTCAGTAAGACCATTAGCCTTGTCCATACTGTTTTATTTCTTTTAAAAAATTAATTGAGCTGGGCACAGTGGCTCATGCCTGTAATCCCAGCACTTTGGGAGGCCGAGGCAGGAGGATCACCTGGGGAGTTCGAGGCCAGCCTGGTCAACATGGTGAAACTGTCTACTAAAAACACACAAATTAGCCAGGCGTGGTGGTGCGCACCTGTAATCCCAGCTACTTGGGAGGCTGAGGCACAAGAATCGCTTGATCCCGGGAGGTGGAGGTTGCAGTGAGCCAAGATCATGCTACTGCACTGTAGCCTAGGTGACAGAGTGAGACTCCGTCTCAAGAAAAAAAAAAAAAATTAATTGAAGCACATTTAGTAAAACAATAAATTGTCAGCATTGATTGGTGGTAACATAGTATTATATTATTTACTGTTCTATTTTGTAACTTTAACATTAAAAAAATTCTCTCTGTTCTGTTTTCTTCTTCTAGAACATCCATTAGAGGGATGTTGGAACTTCAGAATGTATTTTTCATATCCCTTAAATATATTAATTTATATTTTTCTTCTCATGCTGCATTCCAGAAGGGTCTCTCAGCTTAATTTTCCAGCTCAGTAATTCTTTTCTTCTAGCCTCCTTTTTTTTTTCTTTTATAATACTGCTTTTGTCATATTGTTAAAATAGTCACTGGTCAGTGTTTGTGTTTACAAAACCATTTTTGTTAAGACTTTATGCCCTCTTTTGTCCATCTATGTGACGATGTTAGGAAGAAATGAAGTGGCCCGGGCGCAGTGGCTCACACCTGTAATCCCAGCACTTTGGGAGGCTGAGGTGGGCGGATCACAAGATCAGGAGTTCGAGACCACCCTGACTGATATGGTGAAACCCCATATCTACTAAAAATACAAAAATTAGCCAGGCGTTGTGGCACATGCCTTAATCCCAGCTACTGAGGAGGCTGAGGCAGGAGACTCACTTGAACCTGGGAGGCGGAGGTTGTAGAGAGCTGAGATTGCACCACTGCACTCCAGCCTGGGTGACAGGGTGAGACTCCATCTCAAAAAAAAAAAAAAAAAAAGAAGAAAGAAAGAAATGGTCTATCATATACACACACACACACATATATTTTTGCTATATGCTTATTAGAATGTCTGAGGTAATATCTTAAAAATGAACAATACAAAGAGATGGTAACAGGAACTCTCATATACTGCTCAAGAGTATGCAAAATGGTATGGTCTTTTTTTTTTTTTTTAATTTTACTGTAAGTTCTGGGATACATGCGCTGAACACGCAGTTTTGTTACATGTGCCATCGTGGTTTGCTGCACCTATCAACCCATCATCTAGGTTTTAAGCCTCACATGCATTAGATATTTGTCCTACTACTCTCCCTTTTCTTTACCCCCACCCCCACAACAGGCCCCAGTGTGTGATGTTCCCCTCCTTCTGTCCATGTGTTCTTATTGTTCAACCCCCACTTACGAGTGAGGACATGTGGTGTTTGGTTTTCTGTTCCTGTGTTAGTTTGCTGAAGATGATGGTTTCCAGCTTCATCCAGGTCCCTGCAAAGGACGTGAGCTCATTCTTTTTTATGGCTGCATAGTATTCCATGATGTAGATGTGCCACATTTTGTTTATCCAGTCTATCATTGTTGGGCATTTGGGTTGGTTCCAAGTCTTTGCTATTGTAAACAGTGCTGCAATAAACATATGTGTTCATGTGTCTTTATAGTAGAATGATTTATAATCCTTTGGGTATATACCCAATAATGGGATTGCTGGGTCAAATGGTATTTCTGGTTCTAGATCCTTGAGGAATTTCCACACTGTCTTCCACAGTGGTTGAACTAATTTAAACTCCCACTGACAGTGTAAAAGCATTCCTATTACTTCACATCCTCCCCAGCATCTTTTGTTTCCAGACTTTTTAATGATCGCCATTCTAACTGGCATGAGAAGGTATCTCATTGTGGTTTTGATTTGCATTTCTCTAATGACCAGTGATGATGAGCTTTTCTCTTTTTTTTTTTTTTTTTTTGAGACAGAGTCTCTGTCGCCCAGGGTGGAGTGCAGTGGTATAATCTCTGCTCACTACAAGCTCCGCCTCCCGGGTTCACGCCATCCTCCTGCCTCAGCCTCCCGAGTAGCTGGGACTACAGCTGATTTTTGTTTAGTAGAGATGGGGTTTCACCATGTTATCCAGGATGGTCTCGATCTCCTGAACTTGTGATCCGCTTGCCTCAGCCTCCCAAAGTGCTGGGATTACAGGTGTGAGCCACCACGCCTGGCAATGATGAGCTTTTTTTCATATGTTTGTTGGCCACATGAATGTCTTCTTTTGAGAAGTGTCTGTTCATATCCTTCACCCACTTTTCTTTTTTTTTTTTTTTTTCTGAGATGGAGTTTTTGCTCTTGTCATCCAGGCTGGAGTGCGATGGCGTGATCTCGGCTCACTGAAACCTCTACTTCCCCAGTTCAAGTGATTCTCCTGCCTCAGCCTCCCGAGTAGCTGGGATTACACGTGCCCACCACCATGCCTGGCTAATTTTCATATTTTTAGTAGAGACGGGGTTTCACCATGTTGGCCAGGCTGGTCTCGAACTCCTGACATCAGGTGATCCGCCTGCCTCAGCCTCCCATAGTGTTGGGATTACAGGCATAAACCACTGTGCCTGGCCTCCTTAACCCACTTTTTGATGGAGTTGTTTGTTTTTTTCTTGTACATTTATTTAAGTTCCTTGTAGATTCTGGATATTAGACCTTTGTCCGATGGATAGATTGCAAAAGTTTTCTCCCATTCTGTAGGTTTCCTGTTCACTCTGGTGATAGTTTCTTTTGCTGTGCAGAAGCTCTTTAGTTGAATTAGATCCCATTTTCAATTTTGGCTTTTGTTGCAATTGCTTTTGGTGTTTTAGTCATGAAGTCTTTGCCCATGCCTATGTCCTGAATGGTATTGCCTAGGTTTTCTTCTATGGTTTTTATGGTTTTAGGTTTTACGTTTAAGTTTTTAATCCATCTTGACTTAATTTTTATATAAGGTTAAGTCTAACTTCTTCTTCTTCTTCTTCTTCTTCTTTTTTTAGATGGAGTTTCACTCTTGTTGCCCAGGCTGGAGTGCAATGCACAATCTCAGCTCACCGCAACCTCCACCTCCCAGGTTCAAGTGATTCTCTTGCCTCAGCCTCCTGAGTAGCTGGGATGACAGGCATGGGCCACCACGCCTGACTAATTTTGTATATTTAGTAGACACAGGGTTTCTCCATGTTGGTCAGGCTGGTCTTGAACTCCCGACCTCAGGTGATCCACCGGCCTAAGTCTCCCAAAGTGTTGGGATTACAGGCGTGAGCCACCATGCTGCCCGCCTAACCTCCACCTCCATTTATTTAAAAAAATATATTTTTTTCTAACCTCCTTAAAAAAAAATTTTGTCGTAGAAGACTTCACATTAGATCTCTCCCCTTAACTAATTTCTAAGTGTGCAGTACCTAATTGTTGACTAGAGATCCAATGTTGCACAGCAGATCTCTAGAGCTTATTCATCTTGTTTGACTGAACCCTGATGCCTACTGGTTAGTAACTCCCCCAGTCCCTGGTAACTGCCATTCCACTCTTCGACTCCATGAATTTCACCATTTTAGATACCTCATATAAGTGGAATCATGCAATGTTTGTCCTGTGACAGTTTTTTTTTTTTCACTTAGCCTAACATCCTCAAGCTTTATCCATGTTGTCCCATATTGCAGAATGTCCTTCTTTTTTTTTTTTTTTTTTTTTTTTTTTTTGAGATGGAGTCTTACTCTGTCACCCAGGCTGGAGTGCAGTGGCATGATCTCTGCTCACTGCAACCTCTGCCTCCAGGTTCAAGTGATTCTTCTGCCTCAGACTCCTGACTAGCTGGGACTACAGGCATGCGCCACCATGCCCAGCCAATTTTTGTATTTTTAGTAGAGATGGGGTTTCACCATATTGGCCAGGCTGGTCTCGAACTCCTGACCTCATGATCCACCTGCCTCGGCCTCCCAAAGTGTTGGGATTACAGGAGTGAGCCATCGCGCCCTGCCAGAATGTCCTTCTTTTTAAAGGCTGAATAGTATTTCACTATATGTATATACCACATTCTCCTTACATATTCATCTGTCAATAGACATTAAGGTTGTTTCTACATCTTGCCTATTGTGAATAGTGCTGCAGTGAACGTAGGAGTGCTAATATCTCTTTAAGATCCTGATCTCAATTATTCTGGAAATATCCAGAAGTAGGATGCTGGATTATATGCTGGTTCTAGTTCTAACATTTTGGGAAACCTCCATACTGTTTTTCATAGTGGCACCTGCACCATTTTTCATTCCCATCAACTGTGTGCAAGAGTTCCGATTTTTCTACAACCTTGTTAACACTTATCTTTTCTGTTTTTGGTAATAGCCATCCTGATGGGTGTGAGGTGATAGCTTATTGCTGTTTTGATTTGCATTTCCCAGATGATTTGTGATAATTGGTGCTCAAATAGGGATTGAACATTTTTTCATATACTTGTTGGCCATTTGTATGTCTTGTTTGGAGAAATGTCTATTCAAATCATTAGCCCATTTTAAAATCAGGTTATTAGTTTGTTCTAAACTATTAAGTTGTAGAAGTTCCTTATGTTTTTAATTTTATTATATTTTATTTTTGAGACAGAGTTTCGCTCTTGTCACCCAGGCTGGAATCTCAGCTCACTACAACCTCTGCCTCCTGGGTTCTAATGAGTCTCCTGCCTCAGACTCCCTGGTAGCTGGGATTACAGGTAGGCACCACCACACCCGGCAAATGTTATATTTTTGGTAGAGACGAGGTTTCACCATGTTGGCCGGGGGTCTGGAACTCCTGACCTCAGGTGATCCTCCTGCCTCGGCCTCCCAAAGTGTTGGGATTACAGGCATGAGCCACCGTGCCTGGCTCCTTATATTTTTTAGAGATTAACCCCTCACCAGTCATATGGTTTGAACATATTTCCTCTCATTTCATAGATTGCCTTTCATTCTTGATTCTTTCCTTTGCCATGCAGAAGCTTTTTAGTTTGATGTGGTCCCACTTTTTATATTTGCTTTTGTTGCCTGTGCTTTTGGTGCCATATCTGTGAAATCACTGTGAAGATCAATGTCACAAAGATTTTCCTCAGTGTTTTCTTCTAGGAATTTTATAGTTTCCTCTTTCTTTTCTGATTTCATTTAAGTGTTTTACCTTTTTTCCTGAGTTAGTCTAGCCAAAGATTTGTCAATTTTCTTTATCTTTTCAAAAACCTAATTCTTAGTTTTGTTCATTTTTTTCTTTTCTTTATTGAGATGGAGTCTCGCTCTTTCACCCAGGCTGGGGTGCAATGATGTGATCTTGGCTCGCTGTAACCTCTGCCTCCCGGGTTCTCCTGCCTCAGCCTCCCAAGTAGCTGGGATTACAGGCATGCGCCACCATGCCTGGCTAATTTTGTATATTTTTAGTAGAGATGGGGTTTCGCCATGTTGGTCAGGCTGGTCTTGAACTTCTGACCATAGGTGATCTGCCCACCTTGGCCTCCTCAAGAGCTGGGATTACAGGTGTGAGCCACCGTGCCTGGCCAATTTTTTTTGTATTGTTTTTCTTTTTTCAATCTTATTTATCTGTGCTCTAATCTTTGGTATTTCTTTCTTTCTGCTAACTTTGGGCTTAGTTTGTCATTTTCTTCCCAGTCAGTTGAGTTGTGAAATGTATGAGATGCAACAAAAGCAGTCCTAAGAGGGTATAGTGATACATGCTGACATTTACAGTTACAGTAATTATTGATAGAAAAGCATTTACTATTGCCATTTTGTTAGTTGTTTTCTGATAGCCTTGTGGGTTTTTTTTGTCTGTCTTTTCTTCCTTGCTGTCTTCCCTTGTGTTTTATTTTTTGTATTGCTATGCTTTGATTCCTTTTGTAAGTGTGTGCGTGTGTGTGTGTGTAACTTCTTGTTTTTTTATTTTTTTTTGAAGATGGAGTCTCGCTGTGACACCCAGGCTGGAGTGAAGTGGGACAATCTCGGCTCACTGCAACCTCCACCCTCTGGGTTCAAGTGATTCTTCTGCCTCAGCCTCCTAAGTAGCTAAGATTACAGGCATGCGCCACCATGCCCAGTTAATTTTTGTGTTTTTAGTAGAGGTGGTGTTTCACCATGTTGGCCAGGCTGGTCTCGAACTCCTGACCTCAGGTGATCCACCTGCCTCGGCCTCCCAAAGTGCTAGGATTACAGGGGTGAGCCACTATGCCTGGCCCTTGTGTAACTTCTATAGGTATTTATTTTGTAGTTACTTTGGGGCTTAGGTAAAATATTTTATAGTTATGACAGTTTATTTTAAGCTGATAATTTAAGTTTAATCACGTACAAAAACTTTACACTTCAACTTCTACCTCCATCACACTTTATATTATTATCATAATTTACATCTCTTCACTGGGTGCATATGCCAAGGCTTGAATGTTTGTGCCATCATAAACTCATGTTGAAACCTAATCCCCAGTGTGGCAGTTTTTGAGAGGTGGCGCCTTTAAGTGGTGATTGGATCGTGAGGGCCCTGCCCTTAAGAATGGATTAATCCATTATTAGATTAATGGATTAATGGGTAAATAGATTATCACAGAAGTGGAACTGGTGGCTTTATAAGCAGAGGAAGAGAGATGTGAGCTAGTGCTCTCAGCCCCCTCACCATATGATGTCCTGTACTGTCTTGGGATTATACAGGGTGTCCCCACCAGCAAGAAGGCCTCCACCAGATGGGGCCCCGTGACCTTGGACTTCCCTGACTCTAGAACTTGAAAAAATAAACTTCTTTCATTTATAGATTACCCTGTCTCAGGTATTCAGTTATAGCAACAGTAAATTGATGAAGACGGTATCTTTTAATATATTTTTGGTTATAGTTCTTTTTTTTTCTTTCTTTCTTTATCTCTTTCTTTCTCTCTCTCTTTCTGTCTTTCTTTCTTTTTCTTTCCTTTCTTTCTTCCTTTTCTTTTTTTTTTTTTTTTTTAGACAGGGTCTTGTTCTGTTGCCTGGGCTGGAGTGCAGTGGTGTGATCTCGGCTCACTGCAACCTCTGCCTCTGGGGTTCAAGCGATTCTCCTAGCTTGGCCTCCCCAGTAGCTGGGATTATAGGCACGTGCCACCATGACTGGCTAATTTATTATCCTTTTAGTAGAGATGGGGTCGCACCACATTGGCCAGGCTGGTTTCGAACTTCTGACCTCAAGTGATCTGCCTGCCTTGGCCTCTCAAAGTGTTGGGATTACAGGCGTGAGCCACAATGCCTGGCCGGTTATAGTTATTTTCAATGCTCTTGTCTTTTAACTTGTATAGGAGAATTAAAAGTGATTTCTCTACCACCATTTCGGTAATACAGTGTTCTATATTTGTCTATACATTTACCTTTACCAATGAGTCTCATACTTTCTGTTAATATCATGTTGCTAGTTAGCATCCTTTCATTTCAACTTGAAGAACTTCCTTTAGCATTTCTTGTAAGGCAGGTCTAGTGATGAACTCAGCTTTTGTTTGTCTGGTAGTCTTTATTTCTCTTTCATTTTTGAAGGACAGTTTTGTCAGGTATAGTATTCTTGGTTGGCAGTTTTTTTCTTTCAGTGCTTTGAATGTATTATCCTACTCCCTAGCTCAGTGATCCTTATAAATTGTAATTATTTTGTTGTCAGCTCATCTGCTTAATTTTTTATTTCTATTAAAAAAATATTTGAGATGCCTTATTGACTTTTTAAAAAAATCACAGCTTGCCTAAATTTGTTTTTGTTTCTTGGTTATTAGACCCTCCCTTATTCTTCCAAGTATTTGTCTTTTTTTTTTTTTTTTTTTTGGAGCTGGAGTCTTGCTCTGTCACCCAGTCTGGAGTGCAGTGGCACAATCTCGGCTCACTGCAACCTCCACCTCCCAGGTTCAAGCGATTCTGCTTCCTCAGCCTCCTGTGTAGCTGGGATTATAGGCGTGTGCCACCACACCCAGTTAATTTTTTTATTTTCAGTAGACACAGGGTTTTTCCATGTTGGCCGGGCTGGTCTTGAATTCCTGACCTCAGGTGATCCACCCGCCTCGGCCTCCCAAAGTGCTGGGATTACAGGTGTGAGCCACTGCACCCTGCCTCTTCTGAGTATTTGATTTGTATTAAGTCTTGCTACGATTACACTTGGACTTTGTAATTTTTTTTTAAATGGTTCATTCTATTTCTTTCATAGTGTGGCCTTACTCAAATAATTGCTGATTGTTGATGTGCTCTTTGTTTTAATTGAGAGACTCTGTTAGACTCTCTGATGTCTGTGCTGCTTGCTTTGGGAAAGAGTGGGATGGAAGTGAGGTTGGAGACAAGGAAGGGTGGACAGTTGGGAACAGGGTATGGCACAGGCTGGTCTTGCGGATGTGGGTGCTCCAGTTTCTAGTATTCATGGAGCACTGCTTTGTCTCTCTGACCCAAGCTGACAGCCATTGCCCTACCTGGTGGGAACCCAGTTGCCTCTGGCTGGCTGGGCATTTGTGAATATGTGAGCAGGAATTGGTTTATGGAGGCCAAACATGTGGCAGTTCCTCTTGATGGTTTCTCCCTTTGGGTTGCCCCAGATCTCTCCAGCTCCCAGGCCCTTCCTCCTTGGTCATGGTGCTCTCCCATCCACATTTTAAACTAAGTTTTCTTTCTTCAATCAGATCCTATCATCATTTCATCAGCGTTTCATCTTTAGGAATTCTCCACAGTTTCTGGTCCATCAAGAGACCCCTTCATGATTTTTGAGTTATAACTTTAAACAATATCTTTTCTTTCATTTGTTAGGAATATATCTTATTTAGGCCAGGTGCAATGACTCACATCTATATTCCCAGCACTTTGGGAGGCCAAGGCGGGTGGATCACCTGAGGTCAGGAGTTTGAGACTGGCCTGGCCAACATGGGGAAATCCCGTCTCTACTAAAAATACAAAAATTAGCTGGGAATGGTGGTGCATGCCTGTAATCCCAGCTACCGGAGAGGTTGAGGCAGGAGAATTGCTTGAACACAGGAGGCAGAGGTTGCAGTAAGCCGAGATCATTCCACTGCATTCCAGCCTGGGCAACAGAGCAAGACCTGGTCTCAAAAAAAAAAAAAAGAAATATATTTCATTTATGGTCCACCATCTGTGAATCTCAAGCTTGGAGAGAAAGCTTACGTCTAGATACATAGATTTGGGAATCATTTGAATAATAAATGAGAACTTGAAGCGTGGTAAGATAAAAGATATTCAGAGAATGTGTGCACAGAGAGAGGAAAAGCCAGCCAAGGGCAGAATTTAGGAAATTACCTGTTCTGAAGGGGTTGGCATACAATGAGAAACCAGTGGCAAGGGGTAATTGGAGAGGTAACAGTAGACTCAGAGAGAGGGAGAGGAGAGAAGAAGGATAAAGACTACAGAGAGGTGATATGTCAACCCTGAGAAAAGGTCACAAGGACAACACCTGAAGCTGCTGTTGACCTTCAAGAGCTGCCTCACTGGAGGGGTGAGGTCAAAGCTATATGGAGATGAGCTAAGGAGTGTGTGGGATAAAGCGAAGGCAGGCAGGTGAGCACCCTCCGATGACGGTAGTGAGAGAGGGCAGGCAAAGTGGGGGGGGGCTTGAAGACCTATAGAGCCGGGGTGGATTCTGATAGACCCCTGGAAAAATCCCTCCATTGAATTGACTCCCCCATCCCACTGCTACCACCTGCAGGGCTTGCCTCTGATCTTGTAGTACAGGAGCAGATATTCTCAGTCGGTCATTATTAAGGGTGGTGGAGGTCAATCCTTCTCTCCAGTCATCACAATCTGATCTAGCAGGCATCTGCTGTTCTCCGGCCTCTCTTTTTCCTCTGGAAGTGGAGAAGTCCCACCATCCTGGGCACGTCCCCTCCGCCCTCCTTCCCCACATGATCCATGATCATGTCAGGATGCCAGTTCGTGGCCCCCACATCTTCGGTGGTTTTCCCGTAACCTAAGCCCCTAGCATGTCCTTTAAGGCTCCCACGCTCTGGCCCTTTCTCTGTAATCTCAGTCCCTCCATGCATTGCTACTGAGCCTCTATTAAGAGCCAGGCAAGGGGCTCATGGCCTAGCAGTGGGGCACTGAGACACCTCTGGAGCAAATGGTACAATACCATGTAGAATATTCTGGCATCAAGGTTTGTCCTGGGGCCAGATGGCACTGAGACAGGAGTGGACTAGGTCTAGGGGAAGAAAGCTAGTTGGGTTGGCATGTGCAAAGGCCCGGAAACAAGTCTGTGGCACACTTGGTAAAGGCAGGTGGCTTTGTCGCCTAGACCCTAGAGCAGTGTGTGAGTTTGTGGAGGGAAAGAAAGGGTGAGAAAGACAGGAAAGCCTGTGAGGGCTGTGGAAATGCACTCTGTTACAAGGCGATGGGCCATACGGAAGTGTTGTAAGCAGGAGGCAGCCTGCCCACGTTGGCGTTCCACAGAGATGGCCCTGGGGCCTGTGCTGGAGGAAAGACAGCACAGGAAGATCCATTAGGAAGCTTGTTCTGTGCAGGCAGGTGGTGACGAGGACCTGTGCTTCCCTCAGCAGTGGGAGGTGATTAGAGACCGTTCCCACACAGTAGCAGGCAAGGGTTGGTGAGGAGCAAAAGTGTGGCAGGCATTTCTAAAGAGAATGCTGATTAGGTGGTGCAGATCCCACAACATGTGACACAGGGAACAGAGCGGGGGAGGTCGTTGAGCCTCATTGTCCATCTTGCTCCCAGGCCCCACATCCCACCCACACACCCTTCACCCAACAGGTCTCTTCTCTGAACACACGCCGTCTTGCCACACCTTTGCTAATGGTGTTCTTTCTGCCTGAAATGCCCTCACCACCCACTCTTCACCACCTCATACATAATAAAGTAAATGATAATTAGAGCAACCTTTTGAGCTCTCACCACAAATCCAGGGAGGATGCTGACTTCTCTGTTTGTATATTTAATACTCACAACAAGCCTATGAGATGGACATTATTATTCCAGTTGCTAGATGTAGAAACTGGAGCCCAGAGGTGGTTACGTTGCTGATGGGCACCAGGCAGAACTGGTTTCTGGGCTCTGTGGCACTGGGAAATGCTAGGACCAGTTCTTACCAGTCCCTGGAATGAGCTCCCATCCATAGTTCCTGGGCTCGCCTGTCTCGTGGAGGAGCGGGCAGGAGGGAGGGAACACCCAGCATTGAGGACTTTTTCCTTCCTCTTGAAGCAGTCTCTTTCCACTCTTTCCAGTCTCTTGCATTCTCTTCTTCTTCTATTTTTTTTTTTTTTTTTTTTTGATGGAGTCTCACTCTGTGGTACAGGCTGGACTGCAGTGGTGCAATCTCAGCTCACTGCAACCTTCACCTCTTGGGTTCAAACGATTCTCCTGTCTCAGCCTCCTGATTAGCTGGGACTACAGGCATGGGCCACCATGCCCAGCTAATTTTTTTTTTTTTTTAGTAGAGACGGGGTTTCTCCATGTTGGTCAGACTGGTCTTGAACTCCTGACCTCAGGTGATTCTCCCATCTCGGCCTTCCAAAGTGCTGGGATTACAGGTGTGCGCCACCATGCCCAGCCTCTGGCATTCTCTTCCTCTCTACTTCCCTACCCTTCAGGGTTGGGGCTCTTTCACGTTCTAACTTAGACTTTTGTGTCATCACTCAGTCCATGCTCATGTCTCAATAACCACCTGCATCTAGCAATTCCCAACTCTTTATCTTGATCCCAGGCCTCTTTCTCAAGCACCAGCCATGTATAGCCACTTATCTAGTTGACATCCCAATTTAAACATGTGACATGGAATACAGAATTCATGATCTTCTTCTCCCTCCCCTCCCTCTTCTCATCCCTGCATCACTGAGTGACCCGCCATCCGACCTCCCCAGTGCTGAACCCAGAACCCCATGTGTCCTTTACTTATCTGCGTATGATGCCCAACCTCTCCCAGCCAGCTTACAACCACAAGGCTCAGTCGATTTTCCGTTAAACATCTCTTAACTCTCCATTCCCTTCCATTCCTATGTCTGGTTGACTGCCATGGCTTTCTTCTTTATTTCTTTTTCTCCATCTATTGTCTTAATAGCAACTGTAGACATCTTTCTAAAGTGGAGAATAGCTTAGATGCAATGCAGCATAGACTGCAGGGCCGAACTTCCTGCGTTCGTATTGTGGCTTTCTTACTTACTACCTATATGACCTTGGGGAAATTACTTATTCTTCAGCTTCCTCATCTATAAAATGAGAATATTGACAGGTTTTATACAGTCTCTTATTCCAAACCCTTGGGATCACGTATGTTTCAGAATTCAGAAGTTCTGCATTTTATAAAAGGCAGCACTTTGCCTGTGTCCTATGTTTTTAATGTTCCTGGTGAGATCTGGGGCAGTACCCTGCAATCAAACATGGTGTTTCTGCAGTGAAACATACACATATTCACAAATATAGAATGTCAGTTCAGATCAATAAAGATGTCAGTTCAGCTCAAATTTTGCTGCCAAATAAGTTATGAAAATCTTTAGATTGGGAGAGTTTTGGATTGTGGAATTGATGTTAGCAGATAGTGGACCTACTTCATAAGGCTGGTAAAAAAGATTACACAAATTTGGTCAGGTGCGGTGGCTCGCACCTGTAATCCCAGTATTTTGGGAGGCTGAGCCAGGTGGATCACCTGAGGTCAGGAGTTCAAGACCAGCTTGGCCAACAGGGTGAAACCCTGTCTCTACTAAAAATACAAAAACTAGCTGGGTGTGATGGCACATGCCTGTAGTCCCAGCTACTCAGGAGGCTGAGGTAGGAGAATTGCTTGAAGCCAGGAGGCTGAGGTTGTAGTGAGCCAAGATCACGCCACTGTACCCCAGCCTGGGCAACAGAGCAAGACTCCGTCTCAAAAAAAAAAAAAAAGAAGAAGAAAGATTACATGAAGTAAATGTGACGAATAATTTTATAGTCATTTGCAGAGTGCTTGGCACACCGTTGGGTGATATAAATGCTGGTTAAGCTGGGCGTTTTTCTACTTAAACCCTCCTGTGGAATCTCCTAGGTCCCAGGAGAAACCTCCCTCCAGGGAAGGTCCTGCATGCTACCACTGTCGTCTGGGAGCCAGCTCTGCCGCATTTTTTTCAACTCCTCCATTGCTCTGCTGATTCACAGCCTCCAGCTTCCAGAACCTTTCCCCCTGTCGGGACCATAGTCCACCTGCCTTTTCACATGCTTGTCCTGTTTGCTCATTGGGTTCCAGGAGGCTCTCTCTGTTCCCTACCTCTGTGTATGGCCCCATCGTCCTTACCCCACTGTCCTGCAAGTGCTTGTGAACTCGCCTGCCTCTCCACTGCCCTCTCTTCTCCCTCAATGAAGGAACCCTGGGATCTTGCTCGCACCTAGTATCTGGCACATAGTATACCCCCAGGAAGTATTTATTGTGAAAATCAATAAATTACCCGAATTGATATTTGCTGACCATCTGTGTGCACGAGGCTGGTGGTAAGCCTTTTGCACAATCATTCCACGCAGATTGCAAAGCTCCTCTCTGAGGTAGCATCGTAAACCCTGCTTTCCCATAGAAGTTTGTGCTCCCCGATCTCCCACCTTCTGGTCCCCCTTGTATCTGTCATTCGGTCACCTCGCTTGCCCACTAAAGATTTTGGCACGCATTCCATGGTTTTCCCTGGCAGCTCAGGCCCTTCCCATGTCCTTGTCCAGAAAGCCCCATGCTGGCTTCCCTGTTCTTGAGGCCCCTCATCTCTGGGGGGTTGACTTACTTCAGTCACTCACTCCTGAGGCCACACACAAGACACAAACTCCAAACCCCACCCCCGTTTTGTGCCCCACACGCCTGTCCTCCCCTCATGCAGACCCCCACTACTCTCCATGTAAATGTCATTTTATAGTGAGGCATCTTTCAGCACACTAACCTGTCATTCCCTGCAAAGCGCTATACACTGGTTTTGTCTGCATCAGTTTTTTCAAAAAAGGACTTACTGCCATATTTTAAAAGATCCAGTCATTTTACACACACAAAAAATCCAGATTTATGGCTTTCCTTAGAAGAGAAAAATCAGAAGATCTGAACTCAAGCCTTGCATTCCTGCCAGAGATCAAGTAGCCTGGGCTCCTCTCCGGTTTGCCTAATTTCTACCACACCCCTCTTCTCTTATTTATCTTACCTGACCAGCCTGAAGGCATCTGAGTACGTGACCTTGGTCTTGGATGGAAAAGTTTTCAAGGCAGGAAAAAAACCTCCTTATGTTAGCCAACCCGGAAGTTTCTTGGTCATAAAATAGTATGGATGACAAAGTCCCCTGTTTGTTGAGCACTGACTATATGCTGGCACTTCACAGGCAGTGTGCCTCTTGATCCTTACACAACCCTAAGAGGTGCAAACTATTATTCCCCGCCCCCCTGTTTTTCTTCTTCTCAGATGAGAAAACCAGGTGCTCAGAAAGCCCTCAAATAATTTGCTTACTGACACACAGCTAGAAAGTAGCAAGACTTGGGTGGGTGTGGTGGCTCATGCATGTAATCTCAGCACTTTGGGAGACCGAGGTGGGTGGATCTCCTGAGGTCAGGAGTTCAAGACCAGCCTGGCCAACATGGCAAAACCCTGTCTCTACTAAAAATACAAAAATTAGCCAGGCATGGTGACGCGTGCCTGTAATCCCAGCTACTAGGTGGGGCTGAGGCAGGAGGATCGCTTGAACCTGGGAGGTGGAGGTTGCAGTGAGTTGAGATTGTGCCACTGCACTCCAGCCTGGGTGACAGAGTGAGACTCTATCTCAAAAAAAAAAAAAAAAAAGAAAGTAGGAAGACTTTGTAGGTGCATGAACTAAGATTGCTCCAAGTACCAGACCATTTGGATCTTGGTGAAACATGCAAGATATGAGTGCAGATTGTGAGATCTGGGGCAGTACCTGCTGACACCTTTGGCCAACAGGATCCATCTTTCACAGAGAACCAAACCCTTCATAGGGTTTCGTAGAGTCTTAGGTACAGTAGACATGCTGGAAGATTTTTTGAAGAGCAACATTTTGCTTATAAAACTCTTGGCTGGGCACGGTGGCTCACGCCTGTAGGGAGCAGTTTGGGAGGCCAAGGTGAGTGGATCACCTGAGGTCAGGAATTCAAGACCAGTCTGACCAATATGGTGAAACCCCCAACTCTATTAAAACTACAAAAATTAGCCAGGTGTGGTGGCGGGTGCCTGTAATCCCAGCTACTTGGGAGGCTGAGGCAGGAGAATTGCTTGAACCTGGGAGGTGGAGGTTGCAGTGAGCTGAGATTGCGCCACTGGACTCCAGTCTTGGCGACAAGAGCAAAACTCCATCTCAAAATAAATAAAATAAAATAAAATAAAACTCTCTAATGACCTGATTGGTGGGGTTGGGAGTGGGTGTGTGCGGTTATAGGTCCAGAATGATGCTCCAATAAGGCTAGGAAGCAAAAAGGAGAAGGCCCAGGCCCAGGGGGAAACGGCTGAGGGTGGAGATGCTGCAGGTGAGGATGGGAAGGACACCTGTTTGCATTTGCTTCCTGAGACAGGAAGCTGGGCCCTTGCAGGCTCCCTGAGACAATGGCATCTCTGCGTAGGAGTTTGAGGGGGAAGTCTGGGGCTGCCTCAGACTCTGAGATAGAGGGGCTGCCAACTCCGACTCTCAAAACATGCATTCCTGCTATCTATGTCTTCTTCCTCTTTGGTTCTTACCTGACTCTCCTGGGGGTGTGTACTCTCCCTTGCCTCTACCTCTGAAACAAATACTCCATTGGCTCTGCTGGCAACCTCAGCTCCCTTTGGGTCTGACACAAAGTGATCCCTCTACCTGGGGTTTGACTTCTGGAGATCTGGGACTCATCACTTGGCTGAAGTTCTCTCAATGACAGGTTGAATGGAGGCCCAGGATCTTCCCAGACAGGGTGGCACCCAGGCAGCCAGACAGGAGAGCATGGCGCCTGGGCTTCTGTGAAGGCCTTTTCCCACGTAGAAGGGAAACAGTGGCCTCTTGCACTTTGTCTTTCAAAGCTCTGATAAACATGGGGTCATGTTTATGATAGAGGTTAAGAAAAGCAGGATTCAGTCATGTAAATACCGTGTGAGTTTAGCAATTGAGAAAGGTAGCAGGAGGGAGATGTATCAGCACATCTGGAGGGAACATCCTATGCTGGTACCATTGTGGAGATTTCTCTTCTCTCTCCCTTTCCCTTCCAGATTTTCTACCATTTCCAGGTCTTCTACAATGAACAAGTATTACTTTTTTTTATTTTTCTTTTTAATTTTCCTTTTTTCCTTTTTTTTTTTTTTTTTTTTTTTTTTTTTTTTTTTTTTTTTTTTTTTGAGACAGAGTCTTGCTTTTGTTGTCTATTGCAGTGGTGCCCATAGCTCATTGCAGCCTTAACTTCCCAGGCTCAAGCGATCCTCCCACCTCAGCCTCCCCAGTAGCTGGGACTACAGGCGTGTGCCATCATGCCCGGCTAAAGGTGTTGCTTTTCTAAGAAAAACATTTTTTTTAAAAGAAGTTTCATCTAAAAACTTGTAAATGATAATAAGAATGTTAATATTTAGATTAAAGCTTGGAAGGAAAAACATCCAAAAGTTCACTCTGCTTCTTTCTGGAATGTTACCTGACCCTCTAAACAGGGAACGCCCAGCTCAAGTAGTCTGTCTGTCCCTCTTGCCCTGTTTATTCTTCATGGCGTTGTGACAACCTGACATACTTCATGTCCATGGAATTGCCTCTTGTCTGCTTCCCCCACTGGCAGGTCAGCGGCACAGGAACAAGGGCCCTTCTGGTTGTGTTCACCTCCATAGCCCAGAGCAGACCTGGCAGTGAGAAGGAGCTCCGTCACACATTTGAATGAAGGAATAGACAGCTCGTGAGCAATTTCAATGTTCTTCTTATTTATGTATTTTGAGACAGGGTCTCACTCTGTTGCCCAGGCTAGAGTGCAGTGATGCGACCTTGGCTCAATGCAACTTCTACCTCCCAGGTTCAGGCAATTCTCGTGCCTCAGCCTCCCAAGTAACTAGAACCACAGGCACCCACCACCATGCCTGGCTAAGTTTTTTATTTTTGGTAGAGACGGTGCTTCACTATGTTGGCCAGGCTGGTCTTGAACTCCT
The DNA here is from genome assembly GCF_007565055.1 of Rhinopithecus roxellana. Lineage (NCBI taxonomy): Eukaryota > Metazoa > Chordata > Mammalia > Primates > Cercopithecidae > Rhinopithecus > Rhinopithecus roxellana. The sequence continues at coordinate 130,686,138 of NC_044549.1, read as the reverse complement.
GGCCTCAAGTGATCCATTCACCTTGGTCTCCCAAAGTGCTGGGATTACAGACATGAGCCACTGCGCCCATCCTTTATGTTATTGTTACTATATTTCTGAGTTTCCAGCTGTTTATCCAATAAACTTTCACTGCTTTCATAATCAGAAAAAAAGAATAAATATTATTTTTTCTCCATGAAAATAGCACAATGAAGCAAACTCTCAATTCTAACATTTGAGAATGAAGTTCTTTTCTATTGAAGTTAGCATTTATTTTTATTTATTTATTTTTTTGAGATGCAGTCTCACTCTGTCACCCAGGCTGGAGTGCAGTGGCGTGATCTTGGTTCACTGTAACCTCTGCCTCCTGATTCAAGCCTTAACTTCCTGAGTAGTTGGGATTACAGGTCTGCGCCACCACGCCCAGCTAATTTTTGTATTTTTAGTAGAGACGGGGTTTCACTATGTTGGCCAGGCTGGTCTCGAACTCCTGACCTCAGACGATCCACCCGCCTTGGCCTCCCAAAGTGCTGGGATTACAGGGTGAGCCACTCGACCCATCCGATTATGGTCTTATTTGGAAATAGGGTCTTTGCTGGCTCCCGGTCACAAGGATCCCAAAGTGCTTGAGTGGCAACTATCACTTATAATTCAATGGGACCCTTGCTCTGTCTCATGGTGATAAGTGAGCCCCATTGGGGTACCAAGATCTCTGACTCTGTGGAGCCCAGAGTTGTGGGATGGGAAGCACGAGTTCACCCAGGGGGTCATTGGCAATGATGGCAAATGTGCCACTCTTACTTTTTTCTTAAGAAACTCACAGTCTACACTCCTGCTTTTTTTAACTCCTTTGTCCCTAGATCCATCTGTTCTTCCTACTGAGGTGGTAGCAACATACAAAGATTTCTGATTCAGTTAGCATTCTGTGCCCTGGAGGATGGTGCCGCCAAGCCAGCACTCCAACTCTGCACCAACAAGCCATTCCAAAACGCTAGTATGCCGGCAGCTTCTGATGGTGCGGCAGGTGAGACCACCAGTGATCTCAAGATCATGGCCCTACTTTGCTGTAAAGGGAATTCCCTGGTCAGATGCTGCATTAACTGTGCTTCCTCATCTTTTGTATTCTTGGTGTCTTGGCATTTGGGGCCTTGATCCTGCCTCTCTCAGGGCTAGCTGACTCCTAGAAATAGCAAACAACCTGCCTGCAAGCACATCCTTGATAAGAAAACCAACCAATCCGAGTCCACACCCCCAACCATGTCCTTTATCAAATTCTCACATATCAAACCAATATTCCCCCTGCCCTAAATCACCCCAGGGCCATGGACCACACAATTAGGGATTAGGGATCTTTTTTTTTTTTTTTTTTTTTGAAATGGCGTCTTGCTCTTTTGCCCAGGCTGGAGTGCAGTGGCGTGATCTTGGCTCACTGCAAGCTCCGCTTCCTGGGTTTATGCCATTCTCCTGCCTTAGCCTCCTGAGTAGCTGGGACTACAGGCGCCCGCCACCACACCCGGCTATTTTTTTTATATTTTTAGTAGAGACGGGGTTTCACTGTGTTATCCAGGATGGTCTCGATCTCCTGACCTCGTGATCCGCCCACCTCGGCCTCCCAAAGTGCTGGGATTACAGGCGTGAGCCACTGCGCTCGGCAGAGATCACTCTTTGTAGCCCAGAGTCTGCTGAAATTATTTCATCTATCCAATCCTGGACTCAGTATACCTACCCTGCCTTGTCTGTTGCTCTCTGCGAGAACCCCTGTAGAGGCTCTGGGCTGTGCTCTGCCCTCACCTCTCTTTTTCCTCCTGACCAATCCCAGTCCCTCCTCATGTGGCCTTGCATGGTGTGCTGTGCCTCCTGTTTCCAGGGATCTGTGAGGATAAACCTCCTTCTTCATTACAGGCATTTCCATGTTGGCATGTTTGGCCATATCTGGCTAATATAAATCCAGGGTACATTTGCGTAACAGATGCTCTGTTGTATGGGATGCCATGCCTGTGAATCAGGCATTCCAGAAGCCTTTAGATAGTAGTGCTGGTTGAGACCTTATGGGCAAGAAAGGCAAACCTATACCCAGAATAGATGGCTATTCTTGTGAGAAAAAACCTGCTGACCTTCTGGGATAGAAGGGTTCCTGTGTAGACAACTTGCCACCATGTGGTTGGTTGGTCTCTTTAAGAAGTAGCGCCATACCATAGGCTTAGTATGGATCTCTGTGCTGGCAGATTGGACATGCAGAGGCAGCAAGAGCTAGACTGACCTTGTTAAGTGAGAATTCATGCTGTTGGGCCCATACATAGCCTCGGTCATTGCCCATTGTGCTGGCACCGGGGTAGGCACTGACAAAGGCTGGCTACTGTCAACTGCCTGAGTCATTTTGTCCACTGAGGGCCTGGCCATTCCATGTGGATGCTTTCTTGGACCACGTCCAGTTCCAAATGTTTGGTTGTGTTCCTTAGAAAGCAGGCGTGAGACAGAGTGAGGCAGCAGACATTTGATTGAGGAGTAACACCTGTCAATGTAAGGAGTAAAGCAAGATTGAGCAGGGGGGGGCTCAGATGGCCATGCAAGTAAGACAAAATCTCTGCCAGCCCAGTGGGGTGACTCCAGGCAAAGACTGGTAAAGGCTAGGCCCTTGGACTGCCACCGTGCTCAGTTATGGGCTGGGGCTTGCTCCCAGAATAGGGTGACCTTGGCTCCAACACTGAGGCAGATCCCGACGAAGCCAACAGCTGGAGGCTGCCTGCCAACCACACTCCTTACAGTTGGGCAGCACATCTTTCCTCAAAGGAGGGTCTGGACAGGACATTTTCTTTGTTACCAGGGGCTCAGACTCATCAAGAATAAGGCCTAGGGTCACCCCACAGCTAGACCATGAGGGCTGACAGAGATGGGAGCTGAGGGCAGGGCAATTTACAAGGATTAGTGGAGGGAGCCAAGCACCAGTGGTGGACCTGAGGCCAGCAGCAGTGAATGAGGTCTCTATTTCATGCCCGTAACTTCCCTCTCCTACAGAGGCCCCCCCAGATCCCCGGGGGAGCTGCTCCCCACATGTGTCCACATGACTGTGGCATGTGGACTGTGGCACACACGGGTCTACTCTGCTCCATTCTCCTTTGAGAAAGTATTGCTGCCCAGCCACGAGGAGTGTGGTGAGTTGACAGCTTCAGCATCTGGGCTGGTGTTCAAGGTCAGCTGCAGCTTCTGAGCTGAGGTCATGCCCTTCTAGGGGTGGCCCCAGCCAGAGACTGAGCTTGATGATAAGGGCCTAGCTGCTTCTGCCTTATGAACAACTCTTCTAACAGAAAGCCTTGGATACCTTTGTTCCAGGGCTCCCATGAGGCTGGCCGAGCTTTGTCACATCTGTGCTGTGATCTGGCAGCTCCCTGCACCACCCACCTTTCCTCCACTTTCTTCTCGCAGGCATTGCTTACCAATGAGGCTTGGGTAGTCCTGACTCTGTCTCAGCCTCTGCTTCTCAGAGAACTCAGTCGGCACAGTTTGCATGGCACAGTCCTCTCTGATCTCGGAGGACACCTGTCTACTTGTCTTTTTTTTTTTTTTTTTTTTTTTTTTGAGACAGAGTCTCACTCTGTCGCCCAGGCTAGAGTGCAGGGGCGTGTTCTCAGCTCACTGCAACCTCCACCTCCTGGATTCAAGCAATTCTCCTGCCTCAGCTTCCTGATTAGCCAGGATTACAGGCATGCACCACCATGCCTGGCTACTTTTTGTATTTTTAGTAGAGATGGGGTTTCACCATGTTGGTCAGGCTGGTCTTGAATTCCTGACCTTGTGATCCACCTGCCTCAGCTTCCCAAAGTGCTGGGATTAGAGGTGTGAGCCACTGCGCCCAGCCGGATGCCAATCTTAACAGCACACGCTTCCTACATGTTTGTGGTCTGACCTGCTGACCAGCTGAACGCCCAGCTTGGCTGGGTATGAGTATGTTCTTTCGAGTATGGGACCAGAATTCCAAGTATGTTCTGTAGAGTATGGGACCTGCGGGCCACTGGGTGGGAAATAAACAGGAGACGCCCAGGCCCCTGCAGCCAGAGGGCATGCTTGTGAGTTTGTGATTCTCAGCGACAGCTTTTTGGCTGGAGGACTTTGGCTGCCAGGTGTGGACTCTGCCGTGTGGACTCCATATGGGCCTGGCTGTCTCCACACCACATCCTCCCCTGCTTCCCTGAGGGTCAGATGAAGAAAGAGACACTTCTCGACTAGGTTCCAGGGACCAAGATAGCAAGTGGTCACAGAGCCCAGCACCTCCAAAACAGGAGCTGCACTCGGAGAGCAGCTGGTGCCCCCGGAGACCAACAGCAAGGGGCAGTGTTTCAGGAGTACTTGGGGCAGAAGAGCCCTTCCTGGTTCACTCCTCCATTAAGACTGAAAGTAGAGGGCTGGGTGCCGTGGCTCATGCCTGTAATCCCAGCACTTTGGGAGGCCAAGGCGGGTGGATCACCTGAGGTCAGGGGTTTGAGACCAGCCTGGCCAACATGACGAAACCTCATCTCTACTAAAAGTATGAAAATTAGCCAGGCGTAGTGGCACGTGCCTGTAATCCCAGCTACTCAGAAGGCTGAGACAGGAGAATCACTTGAACCCAGGAGGCAGAGGTTGCAGTGAGCTGAGATCATCCCATTGCACTCCAGCCTGGGGAACAAGAGTAAAACTCCGTCTCAAAAAAAAAAAAAAAAAACGAAACTAGGGAGGGCAGGGAGGGACCCTTTTATCAGTGGCCTTTATGATTACAGAGGGGCTCCAGGGAGAAAGCCAAACAACCTTCCTCAGCCTCCCACAGGCAAAGCACGGAGTCACCCTTTCCCAGCGAGAGGAGTGAGGCTCACTCCCAATGACCTGCATCCTACCTGGCCATTGATTTTGTGTGTGTGTGTGTGTGTGTGTGTGTGTGTGTGTGTGTGTGTGTGTGTAGTTGGGGTGTCTCATTATGTTGCCCAGGCTGGTCTTGAACCCATGGCATCAAACAATCTTCCCACCTTAGCCTCTTGAAGTGTTGGGATTACAGCAGCAGCCACCATGCACAGTACTTTTTGTCACTTGTTCTATTAGGGGAAATCATGTGAAACCGCTATTTTTATAAGTTGAAAAACAGTGAAATACTGCCAATTTTGTATGTACTTAATATATAGAGTTGAATTTAAGTTAGGAATAGGTATTCCCAGTTTAGGGTATCTATTTATGAACCTTTCCCGTAGCTGCCATTCCTGGAGCGCCTCCTACAGGTCAGCCACCAAATAGAGCACTTACCATGTGGATCTGATTCTAGTCTCACGGCAGCCTGGAGTATGCACAATTATTATCCCCATTTTACAGGTGAAGAAAGAGAGGCACAGAGAGACTAGGAACACACAGCTAGTGAGTGAGTGACAGAGGTGGGACGTAGACCGACATCTGTCTGAACTATGAACCCGTGTCTCTGACTCCTGGTGCAGATTGCTCTCCCGGGGTCCTCTGTGCAGCCTCCCAGGGAGGGAGGTGGGAATGAGCACTGGAATTTGAGTTAAAGAACCTATTCAGGGCCAGGCACGGTGGCTTATGCCTGTAATCTAACACTTTGGGAGCCTCAGCTCCCAAAGTGCTCCCGAATGTCCCATCACAGGCTAAACATACACAGGGTTATAAAACTACTCAACGTAAGGAGAGGCTTAACTAAGCGAGAGGAATTAAGACGACACAGAGCTGAGGCAGGTGGATCACCTGAGGTCAGGAGTTCGAGACCAGCCTGGCCAACATTGTGAAACCCTGTCTCTACTAAAAATACAAAAATTAGCTGAGTGTGGTGGCAGGCGCCTATAATCCCAGCTACTTGGGAGGCTGAGACAGGAGAATCGGTTGAACCCAGGAGGCAGAGGTTGCAGTGAGCCAAGATCATACCACTGCACTCCAGCCCGGCAGATAGAGCGAGACTCTGTCTCAAAACAAAACCTATTCAGAGAGCTCTGGACTAAGTGGCCCCTATGTGACAGTCAGGGTCAAATATAGACATTTTGGCGTCTAAAGCAGATATAATTTGTGGGATCCTCTTTAGGAAAGATAATATGAAAAATCTTAGTTTTACACATTTTACACGAAACATATGTCCATAATGAACATTTTGCACATTTTGCTAAGACTGCTCCCTGGCTTTAGAAGGGACTTGTGCAAGGGAGGGGTCCTGAAGCTTAAGCTTCATTATCCAGGTTCTGACACCCAGAGGGGCCAGGGTCTGCTGGTCTATGTGCGTGTGTGTAAAATTAACTCCTTGTTGACCATGTCCTTGGCAAAGGGCACCGCTCCTTCCTCTCGTGGCCACCAGGTGGAGGCGCTCCCTTGAGAACTGTTTGCAGAGAAGCCTCACCCTCCCACTTCTTTTCAGCTCCCCGCTGTTACCCTGAGGGCAACCTCTGATCTGAGGGAAGAGTGGTCGCTGATGAGGCCTCATCTGCATCCTGTGGCCTCCCCTTACAAAGAATAACTCGCAGGGAAAGGAAAGTACAGCAGCTGGAGGGAGCATGTGAATTCTACCTGTATTTACCTGTATTATACCAAGGTGGAAACTTTTGTTCCCCCAGGCATCCCTGACCTGATAGAAAATTCCACAAGTTAAAAGTAGGTAGGCTGGGTGTGGTGGCTCATGCCTGTAATCCTAGCACTTTGGGAGGCTACGGTAGGCAGATTGCTTGAGCCCAGGAGTTCAAGACCAGCCCAGGAAACATGGAGAAACCCCATCTCTACAAAAAAAACAAAAACAAAAAAATTAGTAGGGTGTGGTGGTGCATACCTGTAGTCCTAGCTACTAGGGAGGCCGAGGTGGGAGAATCGCCTGAGCCTGGGGAGGTTGAGGCTGCAGCGAGCCATGATTGTGCCACTGTACTCCAGCTTGGGCAACAGAGTGAGATCCTGTCTCAAAAAAAAAAAAAAAAAAAAAAAAAGAAAGAAAGAAAAAGTAACTAAATGTTTGGACTAGAAACATGTAAGGCCAGGCACAGTGGCTCACACCTGTAATCCCAGCACTTTGGGAGGCTGAGGAGGGTAGATCACCTGAAGTTGGGAGTTCGAGACCAACCTGACCAACATGGAGAAACCCCGTCTCTACTAAAAATACAAAATTAGCCAGGCGTGGTGGTGCGTGTCTGTAATCCCAGCTACTCGGGAGGTTGAGGCAGGAGAATCGCTCGAACCTGGAAGGTGGAGGTTGCGGTGAGCCGAGATCGCGCCATTGCACTCCAGCCTGGACAACAAGAGTGAAACTCCATCTCAAAAATAAAATAAAATAAAATTTATCTGTAATTCAGATTTAAGAATAGAGGGCATGAAACTCTCATGTAGGTACATCTGGGTTCTGTGCTGTAGGTTTGGAGAGGAAGCTCCTGGGAGGGTCATGGCCCTGTACGTGGTCTCTCTCCTTGCAGCTGTGAGCTCCTGGAACTCAGGGACTGATCTTCATCTATTTGATACCCCTTTATCTAGCATACTGAGGTTCTTGGTGTTTCCAGAATGCATAAGAGAACAGAGGAAGAGGGGGATGGAAAATGAGAGGGAAGGAAGTGGTGAGATATAGACGGAAAGACTGACACTGATACAACTTATTCAAAAGAATTCTGGGCTGGGTGCGGTGACTCATGCCTGTAAACCCAGCACTTGGGGAGGCCGAGGTGGGCAGATCACAAGGTCAGGAGTTCAAGACCATCCTGCCCAACATGGTGAAACCCTGTCTCTACTAAAAATACAAAAATAAATAAATAAATAAAATTAGCCAGTCGTGGTGGCAGACACCTGTAATCCCAGCTACTCAGGAGGCTGAGGCAGGAGAATCACCTGAACCCAGGAGGTAGAGGTTGCAGTGAGCTGAGATCACACCACTGCACTCCGGCCTGGACGACACAGCAAGACTCCATCTTGAAAAATTACAAACAAAAAAGAATTCTGAGTGTCTACTCTTTGTAGGACTTTAGAAATAAAGAGAAGAAAGGGACATAAAGATAAACAAATGGATGTTCCTGCTGCCAGTTAATTCACTGTTTTGTGAAAAAGAAAGGTATATAAGTCACCAGGGTACTGGTTTAAAAACTAACAAAACAGAAAATGTGAAAGAAAATATAAGATCTATAGAGGATCATTAATCCTAGGACTCCAACACCTAATAGTAATTGTAGAAACTAGGAACAGAAACATATGGGGGAGGGAGGAATTTTCCAAATATAAAACAAGAAAACTTGCTAGAGCTAAAGAACATTTGATTTCCATCAAAGAATAATGAATGAAAAATAATTTCATTGATTGGGGTATTGGACCAAGCACGTGACACAGGCCTTCCTGGAGGGAAGTCCAGCCTCCTCGCCACCTGGAGTTTTTCTGGTTTTCCTAGAATCAAGCATGACTAGTACAAATATTGAGAACCCTACTTGACTCTTGTTCCTTTGTAGGTGACATGTTCGTGTATTTGTTTATATCTCTGGAATCTTGAACAGTCTCTGAAACCCCAGCGTGTTGAACATCCATGATGATGATGTGGGCGTGCCTGGGCAGAGTTATTTGTCGTTCATTATTCTTTGATGGAAGTCAAATGTTTTTTGGTTCTGGGAAGTTTTCTTGTTTTATATTTTGAAAATTCCTGCCCCTCCCCCCTATGTTTCTGTTCCTAGTTTCTGACATTACTATTAGTCAGGCGTTGGAGTCATGAATTGATCCTCTGTAGATCTTATCTTTTCTTTTACATTTTCTGTTTTGTTAGTTTCTAAAATCTATTTTCTCATCTACCAACCCTTCTATTTAAGTTATTTTTCAGTGATTGTATTTTTCACTTCCAAGAGCTCTAGGTTGCTTACTACATTTTCTTATTTTAGAGCTTTCTGTTCGTTTTTTTTTGTGCTTGTAATAGTTTCTCAAATTTTTCTGAAAATACTGTATGTAAAAAAGTATGCAAAAATGAAGTTTTCTCTTGTTCCCAAGCTATCCTTGTTTTCTTTAGGGTCATTTTTCCTGTTTCATTTTTTTTTCTCTCTCAGCTTTTTGTTTTAAAAATGTTCAAACTCACATGTAAGTTGAAAGAAGAGTGCAATGGATACTTATACATCCTTTTCTGAATCATTATTAATATTTTGCCACATCTGCTTTCTTTCTCTCTGGTTTTTGTGGTGAATTGTTTGAAAACAACTGCAGACATCATGACATTTTACTCCTAAATATGTGTGCATTTCCTTTAAGAATAAGGACATTCTCCTGCAGGACCACAAGATTGTTATCACACCCCAAACACTTAACATGAATTGAAGAAATTTTTTCTGTTTCTTTTCTTTTTTTTTTTTTTTGAGACTGAGTTTCGCTCTTGTCGCCCAGGCTGGAGTGCAATGGCACGATCTTGGCTCACTGCAACCTCCACCTCCCAGATTCAAGCAATACTCCTGCCTCAGCCTCCTGAGTAGCTGGGATTATAGGCATGCGCCACCATGCCCAGCTAATTTTGTATTTTTAGTAGAGATGGGGTTTCTCCATGTTGGTCAGGCTGGTCTTGAATTCCCAACCTCAGATGATCTGCCCACCTCAGCCTCCCAAAGTGCTGGGATTACAGGCGTGAGCCTCTGCGCCCGGCTGAAAAATATTTTCTAACATACAATTCATATTTAAGTTCCTCATTTGTGCCCACTGTTACTTTAACAGCATTTGTTTTGGACTCTGGAACCAATCAAGAGTCACATATTATAGTTAGTGATTATGTTTCCTTACTCTCTTTTAACCTAGAGCAGCCCCCTTCCCCTGCCTGTTACCAATATTTTGGTGGGTTTTTTTATGTCATTTCTTTTCTGAAGAACTCAGGCTAGCTCTCTTGTGGAAATTTCTACGCTCTGGATTTGTCTAATTTTGTAAAGCAGGTTCGGCATTTTTCTAAAGAACACTCCCTAATTTTAAGATGGCGTGACATCAGGAAGCAGGTGCTTCCTCGTGATTAGATTCCGCCTGTGCACTGTGAGCAGCAACATCACATGCATAAAGCCACATCCTTTTCAGGGCAGCACACTCAGGGACTTACATGTCCACCCGCTCTTCACGAGTGATGTTGATCGTGATTACCCAGTCAAAGTGCTGTCTGCTTTATCCACTTATTTTTCCCTTGCAACTAATAAGCCATTTGGGGGGAGAAATGTTAAGACTACGTAAATATTCTGCTCATCGTCAAACTTTGTCCTGTTGATTTATCTCCCATTTTCCTGACCTAGGCTTTATCCTGCTGGTTGTAAAATGATGATTTTCAAATTTAACCACTCCCTCTGCATTCATCAGCACTTTCTGGCTCTATGAGATGTTCTAGGCTCATCTTGTACTTTCCATATCCTAGTCCTAGAATAGCCACTTCTCCAAGAATCCCTGGTTCTTCGAAGTGGTTGCCTTTATTATTGGAGGATACTTTCACTGGATATTAAATAGGTTATAGGTTGGCAGTCCCCACTCAGCCTTTGGTACTTTGAAGATGTTGCTGCTCCATTGTTTCTTGGTATTATTTATGAGGAGGTCAGTGTTTTGTTGTGGTTTCATTAAACTTTCTTTCTTTCTTTCTTTCTTTTTTTTGAGACAGTCTCACTCCAGTCCAGACTGGAGTGCAGAGGCACGATTTTGGCTCCCTGAAACCTCTACCTCCAGAGCTCAAGGAATCCTCCTACCCCAATTAGCCTCCTGAGTAGCTGGGACTATAGGCACGTGCCACCAGGCCCAGCTAATTTTTGTATCTTTTGTAGAGACAGGGTTTCACCATGTTGCCTGCTCTCAAGCTCCTGGACTCAAGTGATCCACCTGCCTCAGCCTCCCAAAATGCTGGAATTATAGGTGTGAGCCACAGCACCCTGTCCTAAACATTTTTTTCATTCAATGTTTCATTTTTCTCTGACCGCTTTTACAATTGTTTTACTTATCTTTGGGTTTTAGTATTTGAGCTTCTTGGATCTGTGAGGTGATATTTTTTCACTGTATTTCTTCAAATACACTTTTTTTTTTTCTTGCCACAGTGTCTCACCTCCTGTACTGGGACTTCAGTTACATACACGTTAGACTGCTTAATGTTGTCCCACAGGTCACCAAGGCTCTTTCACTTCTTCTCAATCTTTTTGTTTCTCTCTGAGATTCACTTTGGATAGTTCTGTGGCTTTCCCTTCAAATTCATGGACATTTTTTCCTGCAGTGTTTGATCTGCCCTTAAACTCATTCAGTAAATTTTTCACTTCTGATACTGTATTTTCCAATTCTAGAATATCCATTTTGTCCTTTTCCATAGTTTCCATTTATCTAATCAGTTTCCCCATTTGTTTACTATATTCAGCTTTTCCATTTAAGTCCTTAAACATATTTAAACATATTTATAATGGATGTTTTAAGATCTGCGTCTGTTAATTCCAACATCTCTAACATTTCTTGGTTTGTTTTCCTCAGCCTTTTTTTTTTTTCCTGGTTGTGGGTTACATTTTACTGTTACTTCACCTCTTCAGTGATTTTTTTTTAATTGTAAATGTTACATTGTAGATGCTGTGTTGTTGGAATTATGTGGTTTTCCTTTAAAAGGTGTTGGGGTTTATTTTAGCAGGCAATTTACTGGTAGATCAGCTTGTTTTTTGTTTTGTTTTGTTTTGTTTTGTTTGTTTTTAGGCTTGTTTTAAACTATGTTAGAGCCAATTTAGATTATTCTTTTCTTTTACTAGGAATAATCTTAGGAGAGAGTAGCTCTATTCCTTGAGACATGGACTTTCTGAAGGTTTGACCAAATTCTGTACTGCTCAGCTACTCTGGCTAGTTGGAATTCCCAGTCGTGTGAGACCTCTGTGCAGCTCCTGGCTCCCTAATATTTGTTCTCTACCGTGCCTTGCACATGAATGCAGAAATGAGTCCGCATTCTCAGTCGAGTATTTAGCTCAAGACTTAAGGGGACTCCTATGTCGATTTCCGGAGCTCCTTCTCTGTGCAACTCTCTTTTCAGTATCCTGCCCCACAACTTTCAGCTGCCTCAGAAGGCTTGCAATCAAATGTCTGCCTTCTCAGCTCAATGAGCCCACCGTGCTCTACTTGGGCTCTGCCTTTCTGTACTGTCATCTAGAACATGGATCTCACATGGATTTCTCTTTTCACAGGGATCACGGTTCTGCACTACCTGTTGCCCAATATCTGAAAAAAAACTTTATTTCTACATGTCATCTAGTTTTAATTGTTTCTAATGGCAAGAAGGCTAGTCCAGTACTAGTCTATCATGTCTAGAACTGTTAAGAAATTTTAAATGCCAACTACTGTACAACTTTTGAAAAAGCACACTTTTCGAATTTCTTATTTCTTCCGTTAGCTTTGGTAAATTTTATTAGAAAGTTGCCTAATGTATCCAAAGTGCAAACTATACTGGTATAAAGTTGTTTATAATATCCTCTTATTATCTCTAAATGTTTGTAGGATCTGTAGTGGTTTCCTGTTTCTTACTCCTGACATTGCTCTTAGGTGTATATGTATTTTTTTTTTCTTTTTTTCTTGATCAGTGTTACCAAGAGCTTACTAATCTTTTCATTGAATATATGGCTTTATTTGTTCTTCTTCCTCCTCCTCCTCTTCTTCTTCTTTTTCTTCCTCCTCCTCCTCCTCCCCCTCTTATTCTTATTCTTCTTCCTCTTATTCTTATTCCATGGATTTCTGCTCTTGTATGTATTTTCTATTTTCTCTCTTGTACAGCTATTCTGTTAGTAGTTTTTGAGTTGGAAACTTAGATGACTGGTTTTTAGCCTTTCTTCTTTCCTAATATATGCATTCCAGGCTCTACATTCCCCTCGAAATGCTGCTTTAGCTGAATTATGTAAGTTTTGGTATGTTATATCTTCATTATCATTCAGTTTGAAATATTTTACAATTTTTGATGTATTTCTTCTTTGACCCATAGATTATTTAAAAGCATATTGCTTAATTTCCAGGCAATTGGAAACATTCTAATTATCTTTTTGTTATGGATTTTTAAAGCTTAATCCACTATAGTTAGAAAATATGGGCCGGGCACGGTGGCTCAAGCCTGTAATCCCAGCACTTTGGGAGGCCGAGACGGGCGGATCATGAGGTCAGGAGATGGAGACCATCTGGCTAACTCGGTGAAACCCCGTCTCTACTAAAAATTACAAAAAACTAGCCGGGCGAGGTGGTGGGCGCCTGTAGTCCCAGCTACTCGGGATGCTGAGGCAGGAGAATGGCGTGAACCCGGGAGGCGGAGCTTGCTGTGAGCTGAGATCTGGCCACTGCACTCCAGCCTGGGCGACAGAGCGAGACTCCATCTCAAAAAAAAAAAAAAAAAAAAAAAAAAGAAAAGAAAAGAAAATATGCTCTGAATGATTTAAATCTTTTGAAATATGTTGGAGAATCTGTTATGGCCTAGCACGTGGTCAGTGTCAATAAATTTTACATGTTCACTTGAAAAACTACAATATGTATTTTGTCACTGTTGAGTGTAATGCTGTATATATATCAGCTGGGTCAAGTTTGTTTGTTTCCCTTCTTTTCCTCTATGAAGAAAAGTATATAAGCCTGAAGATCTTATTGGGTTATTGGGTAATAATTCTACAATTCCCCTCTTGTATTAAATAATTTTTATGCCTTTTTCTTTTTTTAATCTGTGTATTGTCAGTTACACAGCAACTGGTAAACCTTCAGAGAGTAAGGGGAAGCTTTCCTTTCTCTCCTACAAGTAACACTAAAGAACCAATTTGTAAAGTTCACATAATTTTTATTGTTACCTTTTAAATGGTTTACGGATTATTCTCAGAAAATCTTTTAATGTATCTCCGTGACATTCTATAATACAGCACAAACAAACAAAAATGCTAAGTTGTATATATATTATAAAGTTTTACCGTCATTTCTAAATTAAAAAGTATTAAATTGAGATTGAAACCATCTTTGCAGAATTATGACAGTGAAGCAGTTTCATTGCCTAGCGTGAATACCTGGGGTTTGTCATCTTTTGTTAAGAAAATTTAGGACATGGACACACACAGGAGTTTAGGAGCGGAGGTTTAATAGGCAGAAGAAAGAGAAAGAACAGCTCTCTCTCTAATGAGAGACAGGGGCTTCGGGAAGGCAAAGACAACTGGGTCAAGTTTGTAAGTGTGTGGTTCATACTTTTATATCATTATCAGTTTTTTTGTGTGTATACCTTTTCTATCAAGATGTTAAGAGAGAAGTATTACAATTTTCCTCTATGACTGTGAATTTGTCTTTTTCTCCTGTAGTTCTGCCTAGTTTTCTTTATATATTTTAAAGCAATGTTATTGGCTACATATAGATTTTCGACTGTTATGTCTTCCTATTCAATTGGCCACTTTATCATTGTGAAATGAACTTATTTATTTCTACTACAGCTTCATGGCTTAATGTCTACAGTGCTTAACATTAGTATCACTACCTTTGTGTAAGCTTTTATGTGGAATATAATATTTCCATCCTTTTGCTTTCAACCCTCTGTGTCCTTCTATTTAGTGTGTGTCTTTTGTAAGCAATACTTAAATTTTTTTTTTTTGTTTTGAGACAGAGTCTTGCACTGTTGCCTGGCCTAGAGTGCAGTGACGCAATCTTGGCTCACTGCAGCCTCCGCTTCCTGCATTCAAGTGATACTCCTGCTCAGCCTCCCAAGTAGCTAGGATTACAGTTGCTCGCCACCACGCCCAGCTAATTTTTTTTTTTTTTTTTTTTTTGTATTTTTAGTAGAGATGGGCTTTCACTATGTTGGCCAAGCCAGTCTCAAACTCCTGACTTCATGATCTGCCCGCCTCTGCCTCCCAAAGTGCTGGGATTACATGTGTGAGCAACCGTGCCCGGCCAAAAAAAATCTTTTTTTAATTGAAAGGCAGTCACACTGGCTAATAAGCAGTATGTTTTTTTTTTGTTTTGAGATGGAGTCTCACTCTGTCACCCAGACTGGAGTGCTGAGGTGTGATCTTGGCTCACTGCAACCTTCGCCTCCCAAGTTCAAGCGATTCTCTTGCCTCAGCCTCCCAAGTAGCTGGGACTACAGGCGCCTACCACCATGCCCGGCTACTTTTTTTTGTATTTTTTGGTAGAGACCGGGTTTCACCATGTTGGCCAGGCTAATTTTGAATTCCTGACCTCAGGTGATCCGCCTCCCTCTGCCTCTCAAAGTGCTGAGATTATAGGCATGAGCCACCTTGCCCAGCCATAAGCCATAAGCAGTATTTTTTAAACCCAGTTTGACAACATTAGCCTTTTACTTGCGATATTTAGTCCATTGCATTTACCGTTATTCCAGATAAGGTTGGGTTTATAATTACACTCTATTTGCATGTTTTTTGACACACCTGTTTTATGTCCCTTCTTTTCTTCCTTTCTTGGCTTCTTTTAGATGAATAAAATTATGCATTCTTTTACTATTCTTTGAGTTTTGCACTAGAGATTATCACATAGGATGACCACTTGATTTTCTTTACTTTGTATGTGATTTGAAATTTTTCCTAAGAGAATTTTTTCTTTCTGTTTATAATAGTTTTACTCAGATACATCTCAGAGGTGGCCATTCTGGTCAATATTCTCATGTATATAAATGCATCCAACATCTAGATTTAGTCGTTTTTTAATTCCAGAAAGTTTTCTTAGATTATAATTTTTATGGTTAAACACTTATATTTTATTTATTTATTTTGAGACAGAATTTCGCTCTTGTTGTCCAGGCTGGAGTGCAATGGCGCAATCCTGGCTCACTGGAACCTCCGCCTCCCAGGTTCCTCGGGGCTCCTCAGCTGCTAGTGCTGACTCACCAGATCTATTCTCAGTGCTTCTTCACTCAAGATGAGTGGATCGCAGACCCATTAGGTCCCTTCACTCATTGTAGCCTCCTACACGGAGTGATTTGAGGAACTGCTAGAAGATTTTGAACAGAGAGAAGTGATTTTATTTGACTTGTGTTTTGAAGGGATCACTCCGACTGATGGGTGAAGAACAGATTGGGGAGGGGCAAGGACAGAAGCAGAAGGTTTAGTTTGGGTGGCTATTACAATAATCTACATGAGAAATAACAGTGGCTTTGATAAGAATAGTACTAGTAGAGGTGATGAGATTTTGGATTTTATTTTATTTATTTATTTATTTTTGGAGACGGAGTCTCACTCTGTCACCAGGTTGGAGTGCAGTGGCGCTATCTTGACTCACTGCAACCTCCGCCTTCCGGTTTCAAGCGATTCTCCTGCCTCAGCCTCCTGAGTAGCTGAGATTACAGGCATCCATCCCCATGCACAGATAATTTTTGTATTTTTAATAGAGACAGGAGTTTCACCATGGTGACCAGGCTGGTCTCGAACTCCTGACCTCAAGTCATCCACCCACTTCAGTTTATTCTTTAAGTGTAGGAGTGTGTGACTTCACCCTTGCTGGGCATTGCCTTAGGTCCTGTTTATAATGTGACATCTTATTGCCACAAAGAGCTTGTTTTGTCAATCTTATGATCTCTATTTTAACATTAATGCTGGTCAGTTGTGTCTAAACTGCAAAAGGGAGGGGGTATAATAAGGCGTGTCCAACCTCACATTCCATCATGGCCAGGAACTCGGTTTTAAGGTTTTTCTGGAGTCCCCTTGGTCAAGAGGGTGTCTGTTCAGGCAATGGTGGGAGGGAGGAGGGGGCCTAGAATTTTATTTTTAGTTTGCAATAGAGGAACTTCTGAACTACTCAATTGGTGGGGCAGGGCAGGCCTTGAGCCATCTGCTGAGGCTGGAATTGATAGAGCCTCACGGATACAGCATTGAAAGGAGGACCTCGGGGAGCAGATCCAGACACTCAGTGGGCAGGGTTTAGCTTGAGCAAAGTGGGCTGCGGTCCACAGTGGGGCTAGTCCTGTAAAGACACTAGGCAGTCTTGGGGCCAACTGCAGGGTCCAAGAAGCAGAGCTCTCACCCAGGTCAGGGCCCTAGGGGTAGGTGATTGTGACTCATGGGTGACCAGGCGGCAGGCCCTGGGGCAGTTCCCTTCAGAGCCAAGGCCCACCAGATTGGGAGACTGGAGGCTGTCACTGGTGGGCTGGTCCTTTTGGGACCTAGAGCTGCAGTGGGCTCAGCAGGGGATGCAGGGAGCTTTGGCTGCAGGAAAGGAATTATTGTATAAGGATACTGGCAGATTGCATGGAACCTAAGGATAGGAAGAGACGGGACCTCGGGAGGATTAGGGAACTGGAAGGCAGGCACCAAATTCCTTTCTCTCATTGTGGTGCCTATGCATCCTCTGTCTCCCTGGCTCTGCCAGATCTCTCCAGTACTCTTCTCTCTGCCTGGGTCACTACCCTTTCCTTTCTCTTAGCTTTCTCTACTTTGCCTCAGATCCAATAAAATCTGCCTCATTCTCTGAGATCTACAGGTGAAGGACCCATGGAGTTTATCTCAGTCTCATGAGAGAGAACCAGTTGGTAACATCCATGCCCCATGCCTTTTGCATCCTCATATTAGGAACCAGGCAACTAGTTTGAGAGGTGACCTTGTCCAGTCATGGCCCCCAGGGTTGTGGGAGAAGGCATCTCTAAGAAGAGGGCATGGTCAGGAGAAACGATGAGTGGTTTTAGTTTTTGATCCACTTTAGGCAGTTTGCAGAGTGAGAATCTCTGCCCAGGCCCCACTGGGTTTACCAGCTTAGAATCCATTTTATTGTCTTGTTAAATTAACTTTTATTTTGTCATAACTTTTTATAGACGTATCAATTACATCAATAAGATGCAGCCATTTTAAGTGCATAATTCAAAAAGGAAAATCACCCAGGAAAAGCAGAGCTCGTGTGTTCGTCTGTTTCCTGTTGCTTGTAACAAAACACCTGAAACAGGTAATTTATAAAGAAAAGAAATTTATTTCTTGCAGTTCTGGAGGCTAAGTTCAAGACTGTAGGGCCACATCTGGTGAGGGCCTTCTTGCTGGTGGTGACTCTCCATAGAGTCCCAAGGTGGCATCTCATAGTGAGGTGGCCTCTCATAGTGAGGCGGCTGAGCATGCCAGCTCAGATCTCACTTCCTTTTCTTATAAAGCCACCAGTTCCGCTCCCATGATAACCCATTAAGCTATGAGTAGATTAATCCATCCATGAGGGCAGAGTCCTCGTGATCTAATCACCTCTTAAGGGTCCCACCTCTCGATGCTGCCACATTAGGGATTAAGTTTCAACATGAGTTTTGCAGGGGACGTTGCTACCATAGCAGCTGGTAAGACCAGGTACTGAGAAAATCGTCCTGTTTTCTCTGGAGTTCCCATCCAGAGCAACTCTCTGAAGTTGTCTGTGGTATAATCAGAGTCTGAGAGCTTAATCTGGCTCTAGAATGGGATAACAGCAACTGAAGGGGAAAAACCAGTACCTGCCGTCTTCTGCCGGATAGGAGCTGGATGGCAGGACAAGTGGAAACCTGCTGAGGTTCCATCTCTGGGAAGGGAATGTTATGCAAGAGACACAGAAGCCCCAACGGGCCCACACTGAGCCACTAATAGCAGGATGGGGGCAGAAGTTTTGGAGCCATAAAGACCAGGACTGGATTTTCAACTCCCCCATTCCCTAGGCATGAAACACTGGAAACATCTGACACCAGTTACCTCACATAAAAATTAAGATAACAACATCTTACAGAGTGGGTGCTAAAATTAGAGATAATGTTTGCATGAATCATGGTGCTCTAAAAGCTGGCCATTGTCATCATTTTGGTCTACATACACACAGACACGCATGCACACACACACACATTAAAAAATAGAGAGATAAAGTGAGTGCCTCTGTGGGTCTCCCCGATGCATGAAGGTACTGGATTGAATGTGTGTGGAGAATCTCAGGCAATGCTGTTACAGGTAACGGTACTGGGGGCCAGGGGCTTTTCAAGGGCCTTAAGATAATGTTTGACACCTCACATTAAATGATTGACTCAAAATACAACATTAAAATTGACAAAGGTGAAGTAATCTCCAGTGCAACAAACTCAAAAATGATACTTTCTCCTTACATATAAACTCTATAAGAGTTATATAGGCCATAGTATGTTGGTGTCAGAATGTCTAAGCTTTATAGTTTAGTTCCGCCACTCTGTGGTTCTGGGCAAGTCATTGAACCTCTCTGTGCCTGTTTCCTTATCTGTAAAATGAGAATAATAATAGTACCTACTTCAAAGAGTTATTGTAAAGTACTTAAAATGGTGTCTGGCACATAACAAGCCTGGCTATTATTATATTTATTGTAGGATGAAGGTGCATTTTAATATACTTGATATATTGGGGTAGGGCTTCCAGAAGTAAAAGGGCCTGAGCGTCATAAAGGCCTTAAAACAACTCTGATCATGTTTATGTGACTGTATTTTTATGTAGATCAGGTATAACTCAGATTGTAAACTATAGAAGTGTGATTGTGTCTTCATAAAAATTAATGGTTCTCTGCAGGATGATACTGCTCCCAGAGATATTTTGGAGATTTGCATGGCTTTTTCTTTTGTCATAATGAACAGTGGTTACTGCTGGCATTTAGTGGGGTCAGACTAGTACAACAAAGATTTCTCATGTGTCCCTCAGGACTGATTTATTTATTTATTTATTTATTTATTTATTTATTTATTTAGAGATGGAGCTCTAGCTCTGTGACCCAGGCTGGAGTGCAATGGCGCGATCTCATCTCACTGCAACCTCTGCCTCCCGGGTTCAAGTGATTCTGCCACCTCACTCTCCTGAGTAGCTGAGATTACAGGTGGGCACCACCACGCCCTGCTAATTTTCATGTTTTTAGTAGAGACGGGGTTTTGCCATGTTGGTCAGGCTGGTCTCAAACTCCAGACCTCAAGAGATCTGCCTGTCTGTGCTTTTCCAAAGTGCTGGGATTATAGGCATAAGCCACCATGCCTGGCTCCTCAGAACTTTTAAATACAACAAACCTGGCTGGACATGGTGGCTCATGCTGGTAATTTCAGCACTTTGAGATGCTGAGGTGGGTAGATTACTGGAGGTCAGGAGTTTGAGACCAGCCTAGGCAAAACCCCGTCTCTACTAAAAATACAAAAATTAGCTGAGAATGGTGGCGTGTGCCTGTAGCCCTAGCTACTCGGGAGGCTGAGGCAGGAGAATCGCTTGAACCTGGGAGTTGGAGATTGCAGTGAGCCGAGATCGTGCCACTGCACTCTAGCCTGGGCGACAGAGCAAGACTCCATCTCAAAAAAAAATAATAATAATAATAAATGAATAAATACAACAAACCTACTTATGACAATCCAATTCTAAAATGTAACTGAACCTAGAATTATATAGGTGAAAAACCTGCTTCTAATTATTTGAGCCTAGAATGAATTCCATTTTATAAGTGAATACAGAGTGAGCTCTTTTTGTCAAGGTTTAGTAATATACTGCATTAAATTTCCTAGGAAGCATCAAGTGCATACATCAAGGAAAGATGGCACAGTGCTCTATTTGAAACTTTGTCAAGAGTTCACCATTTTGAAAAGTCACAGATAGGGTGGCCGGGTGCGGTGGCTCACGCCTGTAATCCCAGCACTTTGGGAGGCCGAGGCGGGTGGATCACGAGGTCAGGAGATCGAGACCATCCTGGCTGACACAGTAAAACCCCATCTCTACTAAAAATATAAAAAATTAGCTGGGCGCGGTGGCGGGCGCCTGTAGTCCCAGCTACTTGGGAGGCTGAGGCAGGAGAATGGCGTGAACCCGGGAAGTGGAGGTTGCCATGAGCCTTGATTGCGCCACTGCACTCCAGCCTGGGTGACAGAGCGAGACTCTGTCTCAAAAAAAAAAAAAAAAAAAAAAAAGGAAAGAAAAGTCACAGATGGCGATCGTGTTTATATTATTGGAGTCATCAAATTTGTCTGCACGGTAACTGTCCTCTTCGTGGCGACTACATCTACATAGGAATATACTGATTAACCCTCTATGGCAAAATGTCAAATATGGAGGAAAAGGGTGAGTAATATTCAGCTGAATGTTAAAAGCTTGGTTTTTATATCTTCCCACATGGGGAGAGTTGTCAATATGCCTACTGTACACTTCTTTTAAAATAAACAGTGACCACAAAAAGATAAAAAGTAAAGATTGTGTAAAGAAATACATTTATAAAGTTGGCAACATATCATACTTTTGAGATTTAAAGAAGTTTGAAATTAGAATAGCCACGGAATGTTAAAGAAAAATCTGAGTAGAAGGTAAAGTTGTTGCTACTTCTTTCAGCGTAATATAAATGATTGCAAAATATGGTAAGCAGTATAATATTATAGAAAAAACTCAAATTACCAGTGGTTTATAGGTTATTAGAATGATAGGAAAAAATCCAACTGAATTTTTTTTTCACTGAATTCTGATGATACTGTTGTAAGAAAAATCAATGCGATGGTGAAACTGATGAATATCAGCTGTGTAATGAGATCAGTGGCGCACGTTTTCGCTACTAGTGGATGAGATCTTTCAGTGGAAGGAGGACGCTCTCCTGTTCGCATGGATAAGGTTAAGAAATGAAAAAAGCCACAGTGAAAATTTATTTTCAAAATTACTGGCAATGTATACAAAGGCGTTGACAGCATTCAAAACCCTTAGAATGTATTTCATATAAAAAAATAATTCCCTTTCCCATTGTCATTATATTGTACGTGCCACAGACTGAGCCCTAGTTAGAATTTGTTGGCAACGTGGGTTTGTAGGCCACTAAAAAAATTAGCACCAGATGTTTAGCACACTGAGAAGACAAACATTTTGTGAAAATTGTATGTTATTTTATTTATTTTGAATTCCTTATTGTTTTTCAAGATTTTCAGTGTTGCAGTGATCTGCCTTTGAAGGCATAATCTCTCTGAGACCTCTTGTAGTCTCTGATTTTACAGTTTCTTCTTCCAACTTAGCCTTTATTCTTCACCACCTGATGAAATAAAATAACCCTAGACCACAATGAAATAAACAGGGTCCAAAACTTCATCATGTAAAATGTACAGTTGTGTTATTTCAATGTTGATTTAAAAAAATGTCTTTCAGGAGGCCTGTGCTATCAAAAACAGGCACAAAGGTAAAAACATTGAAGCATATTATATACAATTTTCCATATATCCAACTGAGCAAGTTCCAATTAAGTTATTCTGTTTCATTTTTATTTATTATTTTTCAACTTTTATTTTCAATTCAGGGGGTACATGTGCAGGTCTGTTACCAGGGTATATTGTACGATGCTGAGGTTTGGAGTAATAATGATCCCGACACCCAGGTACTGAGCATAGTACCCAAGAGTTTTTCAACCCTTGCCCCACTCTCTCCTTCCCCACTCAGTGGTCCCCAGTGTCTATTGTTACCATCTTTATCTCCATGATTACCGGGTGTTTAACTCTCACTTGTAAGTGAGAACATGTGATACTTGTTTTTCTGTTTCTGCATTCATTTGCTTAGGGATAATGACCTCCAGCTGCATCAATGTTGCTGCAAAGAACATGATTTTGTTCTTTTTATGGCTGCATAGTATTCCTGGAGAGAGAGATATGTAATATTTTCCTTTATATTATATATAGCATATACCATATAGAATATAATATTGTATATGTATAATAATATATTATGTATTATATAACAACATATTGTATAATATAATTATAATATAATATATGTATTATAATATATTATATTATATATTATAACATAATTCCTTTATATATTATATACACACATACACACACACACATATTTTCTTTATCCAGTTCACTATTGATTGGCAACTAGGTTGATTCCATGTCTTTGCTGTTGTGATAGTCCTGTGATGAACACGTGAGTGCATGTGTCTTTTTTTTTTTTTTTTGAGACAGAGTCTCGCTCTATCGCCCAGGCTGGAGTGCAGTGGCCGGATCTCAGCTCACTGCAAGCTCCGCCTCTGGGGTTTACGCCATTCTCCTGCCTCAGCCTCCCAAGTAGCTGGGACTACAGGTGCCCGCCACCTCGCCCGGCTAGTTTTTTGTATTTTTTAGTAGAGATGGGGTTTCACGGTGTTAGCCAGGATGGTCTCGATCTCCTGACCTCGTGATCCGCCCGTCTCGGCCTCCCAGAGTGCTGGGATTACAGGCTTGAGCCACTGCGCCCGGTTTGGTAGAACGATTTTTCTTTTTAATATATACCCAGTAATGAGATTGCTGGGTTGAACAGTAACTCTAAGTTCTCTGAGAAATCTCCACACTGCTTTCCACAGTGGCTGAACTAATTTACGTTCCCACCAGCAGTGTATAAGCGTTCTCTGTTCTCTGCAGCTTTGCTGGCATCTGCTGTTTTTTGATTTTTTAATAATAGCCATTTAATAATTGCCGTCTGGTGTCAGATGGTATCTCATTGTGGTTTTGACTTGCATTTCTGATGATCGGTGATGTAGAGCATTATTTCACATGCTGTTGGCTGCTTATATGTCCTCTTTTGAGAAGTGTCTGTTCATGTCTTTTGCCCACTTTTTAATGGGGTTATTTGTTTTTTGTTTGTTGAACCATTTAAGTTCCTTATAGATTCCCTACCTCCCTCCCTTCCCCCACTTTCTTTTTGTCTTTCTTTCTTTCTTCTTTCTTTTTTTCTTCAGGGTTTCACTCCTGTTGCCCAGATTGGAGTGCGGTGGCATGATCTCAGCTCACTGCAACCTCTGCCTCCTGGGCTCGAGCAATCCTCCTGCCTTAGCCTCCCTAGTAGCTGGGACTACAGGCATGCACCACTACGCCCAGCTAAGTTTTGTAATTTTTCTAGAGGCGGAGATTTTGCCATGTTGCCCAGGCTGGTCTCGAACTCCTTAGCTCAAGCGATCTGCCCACCAGACCTCCCAAAGAGCTAGGATTACAGGTGTGAGCCACCTGGCCCGGCCAAATTCTGTATATGAGACCTTTATTGGACGTATAGCTTGCAAATATTTTCTCCCATTCTGTAGGTTGTCATTTACTCTTTAGTTTAATTAGAAACTCTAGTTTAATTAGGTCTCACTTGTCAATTTTTGTTTTGGCTGCAACTGCTTTTGAGGACTTAGTCATAAATTCTTCCCCAAGGCCAATGTCCAAAATGGTGTTTCCTAGGTTTTCTTATAGGATTCTTACAGTTTGAGGTCTTACATTTAAATCTTTAATCCACCTTGAGTTAATTTTTGTATATAGTGAAAAGTAGGGGTCCAATTTCATTCTTTTGCATGTGGCTAACTGGCCATCCCGGCACCATTTATTCAACAGGAAGTCCTTTCCCCATTGCTTATTTTTGTTAACTTTGTCGAAGATCTGATGATTATAGGTGTGTGGCTTTATTTCTGGATTCTCTATTCTGTTCCATTGGTCTATGTGTCTGTTTTTGTATCAGTACCATGATGTTTTGGTTACTGTAGCCTTATAGTTAGTTTAAAGTCGGGTAAGATGATGCCTCTGGCTTTGTTCTTTTTGGTTAGGATTGCTTTGGCTCTTTGGGCTTTTCTTCTTATCATTATTATTAGAGGTAGAGTCTTTCTCTGTTACCCAGGCTGGAGCGCAGTGGCATCATCATAGCTCACAGCCGCCTTGAACTTCTGGGCTCAAGCATCTTCCCATCTCAGCCTCCTGAGTAGCCGGAACTATAGGTGTGTGCCACCATGCCTGTCTACTTAAAAAAATTTTTTTTGGTATCACACTCGGGGAAAAAATAAAAAATTTTAAAACTAAATAGAAGACCAAAATAAAAAAAGAGAAAACAAATTTTTGTAGAGATGAGGTCTCACTGTGTTTCCCAGCCTGGTCTCGAACTCCTGGCCTCAAGTGATCTTCCCATCTCAACTTCCCAAAGTGCTGGGATTACAGCTATCAGCCATTGTGCCTGGCCTCAATTCAGTTACTTCAAAACCTGTCCTCTGTGTCCCCTATTTCCCCTCAGTACTGAGCCTGCACTATTACCTGCAATAGCTGTGCCTGAGATTCTCCTGCAAACATGATCACACACATTCAATCCAGTACCTTCAGTGCAATCAGGCAGACACACGTAGGCACTCACCCTCTCTCTGTGTGCATGCAGACCAAATTGATGACAATGGCCAGCTTTCAGAGCCCCATAAGCTATGCATATCCCAAACATTATCTCTAATCTTAGCACCCGCTCTGTAGGGTAAGTGTTATTATCCCTTTAGTCTGCTCCAGTTTGTGACTCAGGTTTGAGAACTGAGGCAAGGCAAGAACCCAGAGTGCACCTCATCACATTAAAATATTAATTATCTTGTAGGTTACACAGTATGGCCTTCCAGGTCTTTTGAAGTAGCAGGATGCATATCTTGAATGAGTATTGGAATATCAAAAAGGGAGATAAGATTGCTGAGGTATTTAATCATTACCTGTTCCACATCATACAGAGGGACATTTTCAACATTACTCTTAAAAATGAGACCAATGCTATTCTGAGAATATTATTCTTTCTTACTTTTCCTCTTTGACTGTAATTTGCTTGGCATGTTATTCCTGTTTCTATTAAGGTTATTCCTTCTTTGGTTTATAGACTAATGAGCCTGGTATGTTTTTATGTATCCAAACACTAATTTTCATTCTGATGTTGACTGGAACCTCTTGTCTTTCATTCTTTAGTATTTTTGTAAGGAAATGCTTCCAATATGCTTACTTCTAAATCCAAACTGACTCATGCAACCATACGATCTATTATGTATTCTAGTAAAGTTGTGCTGGATCATTTACATATGAAGATGCGTATTATTTTGTTATGATCATTTCATTTCTCCTTTTATGACAAGGTGTGAGAAAAAGCAGTCCCTGACACCCGGCAGTTGGCTTGGCACACACTTATGGGTTTTTTTCTGTTGCATGTAAACAATTCCACAGAACACCGGTATTGGATAAGGCCACCCAGATGGGAATGGCCCTAGATAAAAACAAGAACATTCCCTAATCACGTCTGAACATAGACAAAACATGAACATTCTCCAAACCACAGAGATGACCAAACCTCCCCCTATCCTGGCTAATATGAGTGACTGCTGCTTTTTCACATTGATAGCTTTAGCCTGGCTCTAGTCTTCCCTCCTTCTAGATGAAGTTAATTAAAATACCCAACCATAGAACTACTCCCACTTCTTGACGGCATCCAATCCAAAGCAAAGCACCGCTTTCATGAATCTTTCCAAAAGCTGCCCCCTAAACCCTAAATCCTATAGTAAGTCCTTTCTAATACCCTCTTACCAAGACATCCTGCATTTCCCCGTGGCGTGCATTCTCCCTCCCTGCAATGTACAATAAACTGAACTTGTTCAACTGCAAGTGTGTTCCCAAGGAGGCTGGGAGGCGTTGATAGATATAATGATGTTTTTGGAATTGTGTATGTAGATAGATTATATTATCTATGATTTCCATTTCAAGATAGTAAATGGGCTTTACAAAGCATTTGCTACAAAAAGTGGGTATCATTGCTAATGATGTTCTGATCATGGCCCTGCCTAAGGCTACATCCTAAATCCTGGTAGATTGTTTATTGCTACATTTGCATAGAAATCCTGCTTGTGAAGGTAAGGTTTGCTTGAGGATGCCACTTAAATGATTGGTTAGTATTAAATCACCCCGCCCTTCCCATGCCCAAATTGTCCTCAAACTAAGTACAGAACAAACTATTCTACTTTGCAGCTTAAGAAAAATGAGTAGGGAGGGACTGCTCCAGGTCAGTCTTGTCCTCCAGACTCTGGCTTTGATTGCCTTTGTCATATAGGGTACTATTGTCTGGGCATTAGGTCTTGCTATGCTCATTTAGGACACTCATGTATCGCTATCATTTGTTTTTCAGATGTGTGTTTTTTCTTCTGCCAGCACTTCTGGCATCTCAATCGTGTTGCAGGAACTGTTAAAGTAAATCAGTGGATAAAAGTGTTTTTATGACCTTGTGGAATGAAACTGACATCCTTTCTTACTTTTCAAAAACTAGCTGCTTTAAAAGGGAGGAATGGGCACTTAGGAAACTCTGAGAAGCCCCAATGATTAAGACAATACTGCTTCATAAATAATAATAAAAAAATTAGCTACATATGTAAGCATTGTTTCCCGAGGACATACCCTCTCCATCTCGGCATACTTTTGCCACTTGCTGTGCCTGGGTGCATGATGAAGACCAACTGGTCAAAGAAGTGTTGCTTTTAAGAGTGTGGGAGGAGGCAGTTTAGATTACTTAGGGCTAATCATTAATATATGATTTAATAAGTTCATTGTTTATTTTTTATCCACCCCAGGTCCATGAGGGCGGGGACGTTTGATTGGTTTGCTGTTACCTGTCAAGAGCTTTAAAAATGCTAAATAAATATTTACTCCATGTACAAATGACTGAATCAGTCCATCCCTCAGTGATTCATCTGTTTTCCCTCTTCCTTTTCCCATATCGGGTGTGCGAACCTCTGAGCACCAAGTACCAGTCGGTCCCCTCTCCCGCCCACTTGAAGGAAGAAGGCGCAGCGGCGCTGGGGCCTGACCAGGGCACCCACGTGGAGCGCTGCGCTCAGCCTCCTGGACCCGGTACCTCCCCAGGCTCTGAGGACAGCAGCAGCCCCAGGACGGGCTGGTACGCCAAGCCCTGGGGACCCTCTCCCAAGCGCTGTCAGGGCGGCGGGGTGGCGCGCGCTCCTCCCTAGGGCGCCAGCCCAGGAAATCGTGCTGGGCAGAGATGGGCTTGTGCCCGCACCCGCAGCCTCCGCCTCAACACCCTAGGGGAGAGGGACGCGAGCAAGGGTGCCGGGCCCAGGCTCCCCAGCCATTCTCAGGCCAGAACCCCCTTTTTAAACAAGAGATGGCCGTGATGTGTAGCGGACTCTACCAGGGACAGTCTGGCAGAACTGGGCTCCTTGCCTTCCCCAGTATATTGGCTAATTCCGTGCCCTTGGCAAACTTTATATTTCGATTTCAAATATAAAAATAATCAATAGACCGAGCTCCGTGGCTCGCGCCTGTAATCCCGGCACTTTGGGAGGCAGAGGCGAACGGATCGCCAGAGGTCAGGAGTTCAAGAGCAGCTTGGCCAACATGGTGAAACCCCGTCTCTACTAAAACTACAAAAAAATTAGTCGGGCATGGTGGCAGGCGCCTGTAATCCCAGCTACTCGGGAGGCTAAGGCAGGAGAATCTCTTGAACCTGGAGGCGGAGATTGCAGTGAGCCGAGATCGCATCACTGCACTCCAGCCTGGGCAACAAGAGCGAAACTCCTTCTCAAATAAATAAATAAATAAATAATCAATAGCATTACCCATATCCTTTCTTTTGTCCATGGTAAAACAATCAAAAGTACCAAAAAAAAAAAAAAAAAAAGTGAAAATGAAGTCTGTCTCCCAGTCCCCAAGCCCCCAGATTCTGTCTGGGGCGCCTGGACAGGTCGGCACTGGAAAGCGTGAGCAAGCAGCCACGCAGAGAGCGCACTGCGGTTATCATCAGAGATGGGGTCTCCGAATCTGCGACTTCTACGAGGGGCTCGCGAGAGGAAAGTTAGGAGCTGATTTCGCGAGGACGGATGGGGTCGGCACACAGTGCGAGGAGAAAGGGGTTCTGCCGGTTGAGCGCGGGCTGGCTCCGCTCAGGGTCATCAAAGAATTGCGAAGTAGAGGAGAAAGCGGCTGGTTACCAAGGACGCCTTGGGCAGTGAGGAAGGTGGAGGGCGAAGGGGAGTAAATATAGGTGGGCTCCAGGGCAGCCAGAAGGTGGCCCTCAGCAGTACCGAGGGACAGGGGTTGGGGGGAGAGAGAGAAGGAGAGAAGAGAAAGAGGAGGCGGCGGAGAGAGAAACCTGCGGGGATTCAGACCGATGCCTGGGTGAGGCTTTGAGGGTTGGGGACTATGAATATGGCTCGCTAGCCTTCCTGTGGTCCCTTTTGCACTCACAGGCTAGTGAACAGAGAGGGAATTGGATTTTCTTTTTCTTTCTTTCTTTTTGCTAGTGCTACTAACGGGCTAGCGCTGATGAGCGAGGAGAGATAGTAGACGAGCGAGCGCTCAGATGCATGAGGAGATAGCGAGCGCGAGCTAGATGGCTAGTCGCTATCATCTATCTATATTCTTCTCTCTCTCTCTCTCTCTCTCTCTCTCCTCTCTCTCTCCTCTCTCTCTCTCCTCTCTCTCTCTCTCTCTCAGAGTCTCGCTCTGTCAAGCTCCGCCTCCCGGGTTCACGCTATTCTCCTGCCTCAGCCTCCGGAGTAGCTGGGACTACAGGCGCCCGCCACCGCGCCCGGCTAATTTTTTTGTATTTTTAGTAGAGACGGGGTTTCACCGTGTTAACCAGGATGGTTTGGATCTCCTGACCTCGTGATCTGCCCACCTTGGCCTCCCAAAGTGCTGGGATTACAGGCGTGAGCCACCACACCCGGCCGGGAATTAGATTTTTCATCTTCCATCTGGTGTATGATAGGCCCTCAATAGCCAGGGTGAATGAACTAAATAGCTAACTACCTCACATACTCTCATCAGACAGAATAATGCTCAACGTGGTCCCGGGATTAACCCCAGTCCCACCTTAAGATATTGGCAAAATCCTTAGTTGGGTAAAACTCAGGGGAAGTCCTTGTCTTCAGAACGTTCATCTCCTCTCCTTTTCATTCATTTTTCTCTTCATCTTTCTTTCAGCCTGGGTGACAGTCTCACTCTGTCACCCAGGCTGGAGTGTAGTGACGTCCAGTCCAGTGTATTCTGCAGACAGTGCCAAGACCAGCACTTGGTTAATGAAGCTTGGGCAACACTGTGGAGCAAAGCAGGACCAGTTTCACTAGACTTGAGCAAATCTGTGTTGCCTTCACAGGGTAGGAAAGGAAGGAGGAAGGGGGAAATAAAGGAGGCTTTGCCGTCTACTCCGGGTCCTGGAACAGGGCCAGTCTTTAGTATCTGTGTTAAAACATGTTCCTGGCTTTCCTTCTACACCTGGCTGCTTTTTCTTGGTCTGCTCCCAAGCGCCTCTCTTTCCTTTCCCAGTGGTATGTGGGTGCCTCCCAACGTTCTAAGCCCTCCTCCTTGCATCCTCTCTCTCGGGTCCTCACCCACCTCCATGGATTTAATGGCCATTCACTTGTGCATGATGCCTGGATCTCCCTCTCTACCCATCCCTTTCTCTGGAGCTCCAGACTCACACATCTAGTTGCTTCCAGAACACCTCAAACTGCATCTCTCCATTCAGAATTCATCTCTTGCCCTCCACCTCCCTGCCCTGGTTTTCATGATCTGAGCGATTGTGTCCACTTTCCTCCCAGCTGCCCAAACTGTGGCTCCTTTCCCCACTTGTTCACCCCACCAATCTCAAGCCCGGACATCCTGTCAGGAGCCATTTAAATCAGCTCTCCAATGCATGCAATTTCCTCTTTCCCCTTATCTGGCCACCATCACCTGTCAGCTTCCACACTGGTCCCTGAGTTTCCAGGTTCGCTCTGCTCCCGGCCTCATTCCACACGAAGCCATATTCCAAAAAGGGGAATTGATAATTACTTCAGAATAAGTGCAAAGTTACTTCATGTGGCCCAGAAGGACACTGACCCTTGTCTGCTTTTCCATGGCTCACCACTGCCAGTTCAAACACTAAGTTCAGCCATCTCGCTTTTGTTTACATCCTTGAATGTTCATACTCTCTGTGGCCTGGCAACCTACCCATGGCCCTTACTTTCCCCCTCCATAATTTTTTCTCCACTTCATCTGTCCATACTCATGCTTCAGGCCCCTGTGGAAACATCGCTTTTCTCGGACATATTCCCTGACTTCCAAGTCTGGTTAGCTGGCCCTCGTCACAGCCCTTTTCAGACTGTGCTTGGCTTACTATTTATTTGCCTTTCTCCTCCCACTGGACTATAATCAGCTTAAAGTCAGGGACCCTAGCATCTGGGTCACTTCATTGTTCTCAGGGCCTAGCATGAAGTCTGGCATATAATAGATGCTTAATAAATATTGAGTACCTACTTAGATGAATAAAGAGAAGAATTGAATTGCTGGAAATAAATGAAGATCAACCAAATGAGAACAAACAAAGGTGACTGATTCAGAGCTTGCTATAGCAAGGGAGTTGGCCACCATCACTTATATTTTGACAGAGAATTCAAGGCAGGTAGCGGAGTGGGAAAGCTTTATAGTGGAAAAAAAGGGGAAGGCTTCACGTATGCCCTGATTGAGGCTGTTGGCCTCTAAATATTATTTTTTAATCTTTAAAAATAAGTGTCAGTGGCTGGGCATGGTGGCTCATGCCTGTAATCCCAGCATGTTGGGAGGCCGAGGCTGGTGGATTACCTGAGGTCAGGAGTTCAAGACCAGTCTGGCCAACATGGTGAAACCCCATCTCTACTAAAAATATAAAATTAACTGGTCATGGTGGCACATGCCTGTAATCCCAGCTACTCGGGAGGCTGAGGCAGGAGAATTGCTTGAACCCGGAGGCAGAGGTTATGGTGAGCTGAGATTGCGCCATTGCACTCTAGCCTGGGCAACATGAGCGAAACTCCATCTCAAAAATAAATAAATAAATAAATAAATATCACTTACCTGCACACCCAGCACTCTCTCTCCCACTAGGGAGAATATGTAAGGGAAGAGGTCCATATAGTATTATACAGTCAGAACTGCAATTAGAACCTATAGTGATTAAATTCCTTTTTTTTTTTTTTTTTTTTCCTGTGAGACAGAGTCTCACTCTGTCGCCCAGGCTGGAGGGCAGTGATCTCGGCTCACTGTAACCTCCACCTCCAGGGTTCTGCCTCAGCCTCCCAAGTAGTTGTGATTACAGGCACCTGCCACACACCTGGCTTTTTTTTTTTTTTGTATTTTTAGTAGAAACAGGGTTTTACTATCTTGGTCAGGCTGGTCTTGAACTCCTGACATCGTGATCCACCCGCCTCAGCCTCCCAAAATGCTGGAATTACAAGCGTGAGCCACTGTGTCTGGCCTTAAATTCCTTTAAAGTGAAGTTATTGGCTGGGCACAGTGGCTCACACCTGTAATCCCAGCACTTTGGGAGGCCGAAGTGGGTGGATCATCTGAGGTCAGGAGTTTGAGACCAGCCTGGCCAACATGATGAAACCCGGTCTCTATTAAAACTACAAAAACTAGCCGGGTATGGTGGTGGGTGCCTGTAATCCCAGCTACTCAGGAGGCTGAGGCAGGAGAATCGCTTGAACGTGGGAGGCAGAGGTTGCGGTGAACCCAGATCTCGCCACTGCACTCCAGCCTGGGTGATGCAGCAAGACTCCATCTCAAAAATAAATAAATACATAAAAATGAATTATTATTATTATTTTGGAAGGGCTCCAAAAATCATGACAAATACAATTGATGGAAATCATGCCGGAGTGGTCATACTCCAATATGCAGGGTATGAAGGTTAATTTTATGTGTCAACTTGTATAGGCTCTGGCACCCAATTGTTTGGTGAAACATCAGTCTAGATGTTGCCGTAAAGGTATTTTTGGGGTACAATTAACATTTAAATCAGTAGACTTTGAGTAAGCCTATTATCTTCTATAATGTGTCTGGGTCTCATGCAGTCAGTTGAAGGCCTTAGAGAATAGATTAGGTCTCCTAAGGAAGAAGGGATTCTGCCTCCAGACTGCCTTCAGACTCAAGACTGCAACATCACCCTTCACTGTTCTCCCACCCGCTGGCCTGCCCTGCAGATTTTGGGACTTGCCAGCCCTAACAATCGCATGAGATGGTTCCTTAAAATCCCTATTAACTCCCAACAATTGCATGAGCTTGCCGCTTAAAATCCCTATTATCTCTCTACTCATCCATTCATCTATCTACACATCCTATCGGTTTTGTTTCTCTGAAAAACCCTAATACACTGGGCAAGGGCCAGATGTGCAGACAAAAATTCTCCCCCCAACAAGCACAAGTGAATATATGCAGGACTAACCTCTGTACCCGACTCCCAACTTTTCCTCTAGTCTTCTGCAACTCTAATTCCTCTTTATCAGTTCAGACCTAGAATCAGATAACACGCATTTACATTTGTTGTCAGAGGGATTATACTATAGCAGGTGATTTTCAGCCAGTGTATGATGTCATTAACATTATAAGCATCTTGTTTCCAAGTTGAAGAAGGAAGGATTCTCTAAGAAAGAATGTTCCACGAGCAGGTAGAGGGATGTGTTTATCATAAAGCATCCTGAAGTACATCTGTGGTAAGCCTCCAGGGTGAGGGCAGAGCCAGGCTTTGTGGGGCCTAATGCTTATACAATTTAGAGGACTCTCTTTAGGAAAAAAGAAAACACAAAAATAGTACATTTGCAAATTTTCAGTGATAGGTGATCATGCGAACACCTTGCTAAAGCCTCTTCCAGGGCCTTGGGCAGGACGAGTAAGGTAAAGGGCCTTGAAGCTTAAACTTAATTAGTTCCGGTATATCTGACTCTGCTTCAGGGCTTTTTGGGGTGGGGACAGAAAGACAGGTGCTGTCCTCTCCCTGGGTTGGTTCTTCCACCTCCGGGGAGGAAAGTTGGGGCTGGCCTGGTTCCAGCTGCTTGAGAGACACATTTCTCTTCCTCTAAGATCCAGTCTTCCCTCCCATCCAAGCCCTGTAAGTGTGAGTTGCCAGATTTCTGGCTCCTTCTTTATCCCTTTCCTTTCTCCCCTTCTCTAATATTAACCCCTTGTCCCAGAATCTCAAAGGCCTGTTTTCTGTGCTCTTGTACACTGCTTCTTTAGAATGCACCCAATTGTCTTGTCTCTCTTTTCTTTTCTTTTTTTCTCTTCTCTTCTCTTCTGTCTTCTCTCCTCTCCTCTCCTCTTCTCTTCTTTCCCTTCCCATCCCTTCCCTTCTCCTTCCTTCCTTCCTTCCTTCCTTCCTTCCTTCCTTCCTTCCTTCCTTCCTTCCTTCCTTCCTTCCTTCCTTCCTTCCTTCCTTCCTTCTTTCCTCTGTCTCTCTCTCTTTCGTTTTTGTTTTTTTTTTTTGAGTCAGGGTCTCACTCTGTCCCCCAGGCTGGAGTGTAGTGGCATGATTATGGCTCACTGCAGCCTCTACCTCCCAAGCTCAAGCGATCCTCTCACCTCAGCCTTCTGAGTAGCTGGGACCTCAGGTCTGTGCCACCACACTCAGCTATTTTGTGTGTGTGTGTGTGTGTGTGTGTGTGTGTGTGTGTGTGTGTGTGTGTGTATGTGTTTGTTTAGAGACAGGATTTTGCCATATTGTGCAGGCTGGTCTCAAACTCCTGACCCCAAGTGATCTGCCCACCTCTGCCTCCCGAAGTGCTGGGATTATAGGCGTGAGCCACTGCGCCTGGTCCACACTGCTTCTTTAGAGTGCATCCAATGATATTTTCAAAATGTCTGCCATCCCGCAAACCTCTCTGTGCTTCTTGAAGCTTCTCATGGTTTGAGGAGAGCATTCCTGGCTGCACACAGGGTGTCGTAATTGCAGCAGCTTCATCACGGGGACTTTTCTCTATGGTCCTTTCTCCACGTCTATGACCAGCCATCTCTTTTCTTTTTGCCTCTTCAGATTTCTAAATGCTGGGTGTGTCCATCTCACTTAAGCTGACTCGTACTGTTAGAAGCAATGGCTTTCTAACTGTACCCAGAGATATGTAATTTTATATAATTTGCTTTCATATATTTCACCGAATATGTGAATCTATTAGCACCTCATCCTGAGAGAAGACCAATGATTGGCTGAAAATATTCCTGCACACTCCAGGGTACTGACACCCTCAGATTCTCTCTCAGCTCTGAGTTCCTGTGTCTTCAGAACCACTGAGATCACTTGCACCCCATTTCATGGCAGTTCTTTCCCCTGGTTCTTTTCCTACCAATTGAGATCTGGGCTCTTTCTCTGGCTTCCCCTCGGAATCACTCACATGAAATGTGTATACATGTAATAGACTTTACTGAATGAGTTGGAACAACAGAGTTGTTTTGTATCACAGAAAAACACAAACAATTTAACATTATATTTAAATCACCTTCATTTTTGACAAGCGTCTTTGGAATTCCTCCCTGGCCTCCTTTCTCCCTAGTCTTGACCCCCTGCTAAATTGATTGCCAACCACACACCCCCAAATGCCCAACCTTCTCATTCCTTCTTCTCTCAAAAGGCAGAAGTGACCTCATTTAGTTTAGGTTTAAAAAACAAAAAAATGGCCAGTTGCGGCGGCTCATGCCTGTAATCCTAGCACTTTGGGAGGCACAGGCGGGCGGATCGCCTGAGGTCAGGAGTTTGAGACCAGCCTGGCCAAGGTGTTGAAACCCTATCTCTACTTAAAATGCAAAAATTAGCCAGGCGTGGTGGCAGGCGCCTGTAGTCCCAGCTACTCAGGAGGCTGAGGCAGGAGAATTGCTTGAACCTAGGACACGGAGGTTGCAGTGAGCGGAGACTGAGCCATTGCACTCCAGCCTGGGGGATAGAGTGAGACTCCATCTCAAAAACAAACAAACAAAACAAAAAACACAAAAGTTCCTCATACTGCCATACTGAGAGTGAATAAAAAACAGAGAAATTAAGAAAACAGAAGACTTCTCCATTATGGAAAAATGGAGTTCCTCTCTTTCACACATTGAGACTTCATTTGCAGGCATCCCCGTGCATACAGTAGTCCTGCCCCACCTAAGATATACAGTGTCCACAAGCCCTCTTTCCTCTCCGTCTACTTCCTCAATTCGTTTCCTCCTCTTGGATCCTGAAAACTGTCAGAAAAAAGCACTACTCCTGTTCTCATTTCATGTATGTGCTTGGCCAGAATAATGATACAGAAAAGAAACAGACCTGGAGAGAAGAGAGTGATGGATGAGAAATTGCCTCAGGAACTGGCAGGTTTATTTGGGAACAAGGAAGATGGCTACTGAGATGGAAACTAGCCTGTGAATTCCAGGACATTTCCATGCTATGCGTGCCGTGGGCGCCCTTGAAACTCTTATTACAAGAGGCATAGAACAAAGACAGTTTCTGTAGCTAGACGCCTCCGTCCAGCAGCACGGCCTCTGCCCTGAGCTTCTCAAACTCTTCGCTACTGGAATTGGTGAGGCACGGCTGGTACCTGGGCCCTGGGAACGCTGTCCAGGAGGAGCAGTGACGGTGCCAGAGGCTGCAGAGGCCATAAACAGCAGCCAGCACGGCAGCCCCCAAACCCAGGTGTCAGGAGAAGAGAGTGAGGAAGGCAAGGTCTGTGGGGTTCTCCACTTGCAGGGCTGTCTGGAGGGAGGCACAAACATCAGCACACACAGCTGCAGCATCCAGTTGCTGAGCACCAGCCCCATCCAGGTCTTGAGCACCCAGAGTGGGGGCTGGACAGGGACCTAGACCTTGAAGGTGAGCACCAGGGAGACCAGGAAGGTGGGCACACTGAAGAGCTCATACACATGGATCTCCAGGGTGTCCGTGTTCTCAATGTGGGCTGCCATCAGTAGTGCCAGCACATAGGAGCCCAGGGCCTCAGCTGCTTGCTCCAGCTTCATATTCTGCCACACCTGACATGACTGGCTTACAAAGTCCACCACGCCACTGAGCATAAAGAACCCATACATGGTGATGTGCTGCTGGCTGTCCTTGAACACAAATGCCCACTGCGGATCCTCCCAGTCTACCATCATCAGCCGATTTACTCCAGACGGGTAGAATAACGTGGGTAAGATGCCAACCAGGGTGATGACCACCTTCACCACACCTTCTAGTGGCACCAGTTGCCACCATCTGTGTCCTAACTTCTCCCTGGGGGGCAGAGGGAGTTTGAGGAGCCTCTGTTTCCATAGCAGGGCCAGAGACAACAGCACCAAATAGTAGAATGAGTAGAGGAGGAAGAACATTGCTGGCAGAAGGTGTCCCTCGAGAGTGCCCATGGCTTTAGTGTGTGTGTCGGGGCCAACAGGGCGAGGGCTGGCAGATAAGCAGCAACCTCACACGCACACGACCAGCATTCTCACAGGTGGGAGTGGCCGCCTCTGAACCGTGGAGAGATCATGCTGTTGAGCCCTACCCCTGCCTCCCACACACAGAAAGGGATAGGTCTCGTTGCAGACACCTAAGCCATGCCCGCAGACACCTGAGCCATGCCCCAGGGTGGGACCACTGCAGCCACCTTGCTCTGCTCCTTACTTAAATCGGCTAGGCCCAGCATTTCAATCTTTGCACCTCACTGCGGACATCAGTTTCACAGATGCTGATTCAGCGTTTCTTTCACCAGCCCCTCTGCTATAGCATCCTATCCCTACAGAGAGGAGACGAAGAGAGTGAAGGAGCTCCAGCAAAGAGGAGTGGGGCTGACTCTGTCAGGCTAACTTTTCTCTTGGTGCTTGACACAGTACCTACTTTTCTCTCATTTGAATTCCTCAACAACTCTATGAGGAGGTGTTATTAGGTGAAATTTTACAGGTGAAATGAAGGTTCGGAGCAGTGCGGGGACATGCACAAAGTGGTGCATCTGCCAGCTGACACTGCAGAGCCAGGACGTGGACCCGGGTCTGCTCATCCGACAAAGCCTGAAGTTTATGCAAAACTACTGACATTCACCTCCAACCCCATAATCATGACTGTGGGGAATTTACTTCATCTTCTTGAGTCTCGGCTTCCTGATCTGTAAGAATGGGAATAACAATTACTTCATAGATTTGTTATGAGAATTAAATGGAATAATATATATAAAGTGTCTGATACATAGTGAATAATGATGGTGATTATGAATAATTTTCCTATTGTTATTACTAGCAGTCCTTGCGAAATTTCTATGATCCTGAAGTTGTTTAAGTATTTCTTTGAATGACACCAAAGCAAGAGTCATAAAGAAAAAAGTAACATATTTAATTATGTTAAAAAATTTTAAGTGGTTTTTTTAATAAAAATTAAACATTATGTATTTATTAAAATTACAGTTTAAAAATTTCAAAAGAAAAACAAACTAAAAGTGTGCCCCATATGTAAGAAAGCGTCAGTCTCCTTACAACATAGAAAGCACTTGCAAAGAAAAAAGTTAAAAATATGGCCAGACGCCATGGCTCACACCTGTAACCCCAGCACTTTGGGAGGCCGAGGTGGGCACATTATGAGATCAGGCGTTCGAGACCAGCATGGCCAAAACGGGGAAACCCCATCTTTACTAAAAATACAAAAATTAGCCAAGCATGGTGGTGCATGCCTGTAATCTCAGCTACTTGGGAGGCTGAGGCAGAAGAGTTGCTTGAACCTGGGAGGCAGAGGTTGCAATGACCGGAGATTGCACCCCTGCACTCCAGCCTGGGTGACAGAGCAAGACTCTGTCTCAGAAAAAAATAATAAATAAATAAACACCTCAAGAGAAAAATGGACAGAGGACAGAAAGTCACACCAAGAGAACTATAGATGGTTCATAAACATGAAAGTCAAACAATTCTGTGGGCCGTAGGATTCTTGGTTGACAGGTTTTCTTTTTTCTTTTAGAACTTTGATATATCAGCCCCCTGCCTTCTGGTCTCCAAAGTTTCTGATGATAAATCTGCTAGCAATCTTATTGAGGATTCCTTGTATATGACAAGGTGCTTTTCTCTTGCTGCTTTCAAGAATCTCACTTTGACTTTGGCTTTTGATGGTTTGATTATAATGTACCTTAATGTGGATCTCTGAGTTCATCCTACTTGTTGAACTTCTTGGATATTTATAT